>NC_072422.2:5310000-6595000 GCF_028858775.2 Pan troglodytes
TGAAAGCACCCTGAGAAATGGTGCCATATCGGCGGATCAGTGTTGGACTCTGTTGCTTGCAAATGGGGCATGCAGCAGTGGCCATAGCCAGGTTAGCTTTGGTGAGTAAAAGTCCATTTTGCTGCACCCATGCATAATCTTCACCCCTGCAATCATGGCCACTTTGTTTATGGGCCCTCAGGGTGATGACAGCAGAAGCTCGGGAGAGAGAGTGAGTGGTTTCCACAGGATGGTTTATTCTATCCATTTGCTTACAAAATTTTTCCTCTTCTGAGGCCACCGTTGTTGAACACTCACATGAAATATAAATATCCTCACAGTTTTTGACCACTCAGAGAGGCTCATCTACGTAACTCTCTCTTAAATTACTTTGCCACTTATTTACTGATAATGCTTCTTCCAAGTTCCTGATCATCCAACCAGGACATTGGTTATGGCCCATGAACCAGTATATAATCACACATCCGGTTATTTCTCCTTGACGTTCAGTCTACTGGGAAGAGGTCCCTTCACCACTGTTCTTCACGGATATCCCAGCAAAAATCTGTACTGCTGCAGCTGTTCATTCTTGGGTGGTGGCTCCATATATGGTGCAGAACCATCTGGAGCCAGGCCATAGTCTTCTCTTATTCTGTCAACTGACCACAGGGAACTATCCATGAGACTATCAGTGCAGGTTGGAGGGGAGAAGCCATGGTGGCAAGACTGGAGAACATGAGCATTTGAGCCAGTTACGCATGTAAATTACTTGTGCCTTCAGGACTGGCTTGAGACTGGTCACAAATGTACCACTTCCATTTGATGATAAAATTCTGCTATGGACAACCCACTTTATGGCTAGATGGATCAGAAAGCACCCAGTTCATGATAGGCATTTCAGTTCACTTGGTGACTTGATGACTTATAGACAAGGGTTCAGTTTCCACCAAACCCAGTAACAGGCCAAGAGCTGTCTCTCAATAGGACAGTGGTTATCTGCAGAAGATGGCAGGCCCTTACTTCAAAATCCTAGAGACCTATGCTGTGATTCACCTGTGAGATCCTGGCATTAGGCTCCAAACAGCACCCCTATCTACCACTGACACCTCAGTCACCATTATATCTTGTGGGTCATATGACCCAAGTGACAGAAAAGCTTGCCTGGATCTTCTACACAGCTTTCTCCTGTTCTGGACACTACTCACAACTGGCAGCCTTTTAAGTCACTCAATAAAAGGGGGAGAGTAACAACCTCACATAAGGAATATGTTTTCTCCAATATCCAAATAAACCCACTAGACATTGTCCCCCATTTTTTTGTTTGTATCAGGGGCCAAATGCAGCAAATTGTTCTTTACCTTAGAAGGAATATGTCAACAGGTCTTACACCACTGGACCCCTAGAAATTTTACTGAGCTAGAAGGTCCCTGAATTTTAGTCAGGTTTATTTCCTATAATCTGGCATAAACATGCCCCACCAATAAGTCCAGTGTGTTTGCTACTTCTTGCTCACTGGATCAAATCAGCATAATGTCATCAGTGTAACAGACAAGTGTGATATCTTGCAGCCACCAAAAGAAATCAAGATCTCTCTGCAAAAGATTAAGGCACAAAGGTAGAGAGTTGGTATACCCCTGAGGTAAGAGAGTAAAGGTGTATTTCTGGTATTGTCGGGTGAAGGCAAATTGCCTCTGGTGGGTCTTATGGACAGGAATGAAGAAAAAGGCATTTTCCAAGTCAATGGCTGCATACCAGATGCCAGGAGATATATTTATTTGCTCAAGCAATAAAACCACATTTGGTACAGCAGCTGCAATTCGAGTCACCAAGTCGTTGAGCTTACCAAAATCTCCTGTCATTCTCCAAGATCCACTTGTCTTCTGCACAGGTTAAATGGGAGAGTTGCTTTCAGATGTGCTGGTAATGACCAACTGTGTGTCTTTCAAGTCCTTAATGATGGTAGTAATCTTCACAATCTCTCCGGGGTTGTGATATTGTTTTTGATTTACTGTATTTTCAGGTAGAGGAAGCTCAAATGGCTTCCATTTGCCTTTTCCTATTTTAGTAATCCTCACCCTACAGGTCAGGAAGCAAATGTGGGGTTCTACCAGCAGCTAAGTGTGCCTATGTCAATAATGCATTCTGGCACTGGGAAAATGACCTTAGGATGCCTCTAGGTACACGCTCGACCCACTGTAAGTCTGACGGAAGCTAAAACTTTATTAATTGCCTGACCTTCATAAGGTTCTATTTTAACTGTAGAACCACAATGATGTTTCGGGTCTCCTGGAGTCAGTATCAGCTCAGATCCAGGGTCCAGTAGCCCGAAAATTCTGATCATTTCCCTTTCTTCCATGCACAGTTACCCTGACAAAAGTCCAGGCATTACTTAAGGAACAATGAGAGAAAGATTCACTGCATAAATTGTTGGTAATGGAGTGGGGTCTTTCCTCAAGGGGATCCAGCCTCCCCTTCATTCAAGGGGTTCTGTGTCTTTAAATTGGCTCTGGTATGGAAATAGGTTGAGAAGCTGTGGTTCTGTCTTTATAATTTAGAATAGTTCTTCATCTATTTGACACCAAAGTTTTCTGTTTCTATAACTTAGGTAGGAATGCAGTAGGCTTTCTATCAATTTCACTTCCAGGAACACCTTGATTAATTAGCCAGTGCCAGGGTTCCACAGGTGTCAGACTCTTCTGATTGCTGCTTTGCGACAGCTGTCCATTATGGTACCTACACCCACCTTGCCTCTGATGGTCGAGTGTTGCCACTTGGTTCCTGCCACCTTGGGATTCAATTATCCCTAGTGTATTTCAATGTTATAGTTAGTGGCTGCAGTTCCCACCCTTTGATCTGACACACAGAAGAGTAATTACAGAGCTGTTCAAAGATGCGGGTACTGCTCTCCTTCACAAGGCATTGATCAAGAATATATCCTCTGGATTCTCTCAGCTGGGATGAGTAGGTCTAAAGTGAACTAATCCACTCCACCACTCCAACCTCCCAAGGCCTTTGGATTTCATCCTTTACTTTAAACCAATGGAGAGCGGACATTTATAGAGCTCACTCACAGTGGGCCATCTTTGAATCCATATTTTAGCTAACCAAACAGATAAACTATGAGAAATTCTTAGCTCCCTGTGCTGCATCTTTAAATGCAGAGTCCCTACTAGGTCAGCCCTAGTCAATAAATTCAGCCTGATACAACCCTGTGTTCCTTCTGCTATTATCCCATACCCTTAATATCCATTTGCTTCTGTGTTCTCTAGCCTGCTGTTCATGTATATTATAGAACTCAAACAGTTGTTTTTCAGTTTACCACAGCTTCTCATGGGTTGCACTCTCAATATCACCTTAAAGAGCCCGCCAGTACTTTAGTTTAGTTATAGGCTTAGAACCAAACAGAGATGTTGGGGGTGGCCTCTGAGAAGAATCAACATTATCATACCTGGCAACTGACTCAGGGGAGGCCATCACTGTGGCCTCAGCCAGCGCATGGTTTATCTCTATAGGTAGAGGTGGAAAGACTGAAGGCAGCATGTACCTCTCTCTTCTGGGATGCAGAACAATAATTTGAGATCAGCTGACTATCAGGGCTGAACGACCTGTAACAAAACTATGGATAAAACTCGCCCCCTCGCTTATCGTACTATGGAACACAAAAATAAGAGGACAGCTGTGGCCCTTCAGGGTGCACAGACTTAGGGGCTCTCGATGCCATGACTGTGACACCCTCTTAGGGGCTTTGCATTTTCTGGCATCTCCAAGCTTCTGGGCCCCACTACGTTTCACAGTATCAGCTGTGGATGCTGCCTGCAGTATGCCTGGCCCAGCTGCTGCTTCTCAGTGAGACGGAACTTCTGTTGGCACCTAAAATTTCTTGTTTTGCCACAGCTGGCATGCCTGGATGAGTTTAGTGCTTGGGGCCCACACTTGCTCATTACAACACTCACCACTCCACCATGCTTGCCCTTGACAGGCGATAAATGCTGGCTCTTAATGCAAGCTGAGTGCAGGCTGTCAGGCAGAGTGGGTAGAACACATGTAGCAGGCCTGGGAAAAACTCGAGCAAAGGCACCACTGGCCACAGGGGTTTTCATCTGGCAAAGTGACTCCCCTAAAATTCTGTAACAAAAGAAGCATAGCTAATTGTGTTTAAATGCCTTACTTCTCTTAAATCCTGAGACACTGATAATTCAGTGTCAATACCCTGAATATTTTCGTATTTTATCCTTATTTGGAAAGTATTATATTTCAACATTATTTGGAAATAAAATTTGAATAATTGGTATTTGCGTTGAACCACCTGAATCCCAAGAATATATTTGCATGGAACCACCTGATTCTCACAAAATGTATTTCTGAAATATAAGCGTTGGGCTTCAGATTAGCATTCTTTTAGCAGATTGTGAAACTTGCCAATGGAACACAATTTCTAATCCCTGGAGTTTGACATTATACACTCACATACGTTGTTTTTTGTTGTTGTTGTTTGTTTGTTTGTTTTTTTGTGGAGGCACTTTTGCTGTGCATTGTAAGAGGTTGAGCAGCATTTCTGACATTTTCCACTAAGTGCAATAGTAACATCCCTTTTCCATGGTTGAAATGTCCAAATATCTTAGTGTCTTCTGGAAGCTAAATTGTTGACATTGACTATTCTAAAGAGTTAGGAAGAATGAATAAAAAAACCAGTTTTAACAGTTTTGCAGAGGCCGCGCAGGGTGGTTCACACCTGTAATCCCAGCACTTTGGGAGGCCAAATTGGGAGAATCACCCTAGGTCAGGAGTTGGAGACCAGTCTGGCCAACATAGTGTAACCCTGTCTCTACTAAAAATACAATAAGTAAACAAACAAACAAAATTAGCTGGGCATGGTGACAGTCGCCTGTAATCCCAGCTACTCCGGAGGTTGAGGCAGGAGAATCGATTGAAACCAGGAGGCGAGAATGAGCTGAGATCATGCCATTGCACTCCAGCCTGCATCACAATAGCGAAACTCTGTCTTAAAAAACAAAACAAAACAAAACAAATATGCAAGTTTTATATGAGATCTTATTTTTATCTAACTTTCTGCGGTTCCAATATCCTGTCACTTATGTAATGAACCAGCATGTCCTGCATGTACCCTGGAACTTAATACACAACAAAGTTAAATAAATTAAATAAAACTAGAAAGGGTTTATTTTCTTAGAAGTGAGGTTATAGTAACTGAAATGTGTGCCACACTTTATTTAAGACATTTTCTAATTACAAATCAGGGTTGTCACAAACTGCATTGAAAAGCAAATAAGGAGAATATCTCAATTCTTAATTGATCAAATTTATTTTCTTTTATTGTTAGAATGGAATCCCACACTGTCTCTTTGGATGGTGTGCAGTGGTGCAATCTTAGCACACTGCAGCACCCTGCCTCCCAAGTGCAAATGTTCATTCTTCCTCAGCTTCTTGAATAGCTGAGATTACAGGTATGCACCAACACACTCGAAGGGTTTTCACCATATTGGCCATGCTTGTCTCAAACTCCTGGCTTCAAGTACTCTGCCTGTTTTGGCCTCTAAAAGTGCCAGAATTACAGGCATGAGCCACCAAGGCTTGCCGTCCCTCATCTGGGTTTCCAATTGAGAAATACACTGGTCTTACAAACCTTATTTTTTATATCATATTTTTGATGAGTTTCATTTTATGTCTCATAATTCACAAAGATAACTTAAGTGCATTGTCTCTCTATTGGAAATGAATTTATTTCCATTAATACATAATTAAAAGAGTAGGTTTATGTAGAAAGTCATTTTTCTATGGTGAAGAGTTCTCACATCTTAGAAATTGCTTTACATATCTCATTTGGAAAACTCATTGCATTTATTGATTACACTTGCATTTTTTTTTCCTTTGCATTTTCTTTTGTAAGAGTATTCTAAATGGTTTCAAGATACAATAAGCTGTTTAATTATGTCAAATAAACTTAAAAGGTATTTAATTTGAAAGACAACTTTTTCTTAAGCTATGTTTCTACTAATACTGTCTGATTACTTTTTGTATGTTACTAGGAATTAATTGATGTTTAAATTTTCCCGGCATCAAAAGTTCACCTTCAATATTTAAGAAATAAAGAACTGCTAGCAGAGCAGGCTGTTCTGGTCCATAGTTCACCCACTACCATCTACCCTGGTTTTGAGCTACCTGCAGCACAAGATTGGCTGGGTAAAAAAATCTCACAAAGATATCAGTCTGTTTGATGGAAATATATTACATGGACAAAGAAATAACTAGTGGGTATTAAAAATCATAAAGAGGTTTTTTATCGTTAATAACAGTTTTATTTGAAATTCTCTATTTACATTTAGAAAAAATTAACTCATCGCTTTTGTTTTGCTTTGTTTTTAATCAACTAGCTTAACATTTTGTAGCCATCAGGTATATAATTAAAACCATTTATATCAGAGAATATTATTTTTTTTAAATAAGATGTATTCCTTAAATGTTCTCATATATGGTTTTGGTAATTTAACACAGTGGAATTGATTTAATCATATACAAAAAAATAGTAAGACTGTTGAGTAAGAAGAAACCAAATTTAATGGTACAAAAAGTTTATACTAAAAATGTATACATTAAAAAGATTTTTCTAACCCAAACATTGAAGTTGCTTAATGTTGTTTTAGTTAAATTCCAAGAGAAGTATTATTTTAAAATCATAATGTGAAAAGAGATCATCGGAGTGCATGTTATTACTTTTAAATGTCCACATCAATTAAACAAAATGGATAGCAACGTTCAAATCTTACGCAGAACTGAAACTCATAGCGAGAGGTAATGTAAGTAAATTGAAAAACAATAGGCCAGGCGCGGTGGCTCACACCTGTAATCCCAGCCCTTTGGGAGGCCGAGGAGGGCGGATCACAAGGTCAGGAGATCGAGACCATCCTGGCTAACAAGGTGAAACCCGTCTCTACTAAAAATAGAAAAAATTAGCCGGGCGTGCTGATGGGCACCTGTAGCCCCAGCTACACGGGAGGCTGAGGCAGGAGAATGGTGTGAGCCCGAGAGTCGGAGCTTGCAGTGAGCCGAGATCACACCACTGCACTCCAGCCTAGGCGAAAGAGCGAGACTCCGTCTCAAAACAAACAAACAAATGAAAACCATAAAATTTAGTTCATTTCAAGGGAAATCAGAGAGTTACAAATATAATTAACAAGAGTATTCTGTACAGATATTTAATTGAAAATGTGAAATTATGTTAGTTTATATGTTTCTCTCTGTGAGTATATTTTTTGGCACATTGCAGGAGTTTCTAGCTAAACTCACTGTTGAAAAGGACAGATCTATATTTGTCCTGTGGGATCTATGTAAAGAGGAGAGTTTCCGTTTTAAAAACACAGACTTTTGTTAATTCATTTAACTATTGTATTGGCAGAGTGAATAAATATTTTAAAAAAATTTTTTAAGCAACCACTACTGTTATGAAACGTTAAGTCAACCTTTTCTTTCCTTGTGGTTAATATATATTTCCAAATATATAAGACGGCATGCAAGAAAAATTATTAACTTGCCACGAATATTGTATTTCTGGTCCAGAGATGTTTTTTGAAGTATTTGCACTTCTTCATACATAAAGCTATTTCCTCTTTTTCTTCTTCTTCTTCTTCTTCTTCTTCTTCTTCTTCTTCTTCTTCTTCTTCTTCTTCTTCTTCTTCTCCTTCTTCTTCCTCTTCTTCTTCTTATCTTTTTTTACAGAAATGAGAGTATAATATATACAATATAGTTATTTGTTTTTACTTAGTGACACACCTGTCAATACATGAAGATCTGTTTATTTCTGTTCTGTGCTACATAATTTGGCATTCAATGTGCTCTAATTTATGCAGTCCACATCTAAGATGGATTGATGTGTAAGTTGTGTTCAGTTTTATAAGATAGAGATTTCTAGTTCTCACAGGGATTTTAAATACACCACCTAATTGACTTTATCTCATAATAAAATGAATATAAATTAATCATCACTATGTAATGAGGAAAAAAGCAGATATTTATGTGAAGATTCTAGTTTTTAGGTTTGAGAACAATAACTTGTATGCAGTGCTCAGTTTGAACTGAGAAAACTCTAATGTCCCATTTATATAAATTTCTGATGACAGTGTATTGAATACACTTATTTTAAGTACAAAAGTTTTTCAATCAGTTAACACATAATGATTAAAGTTAAGTCTGTGTTAGCACATGGAAATTTAATATTATATCATCTTATATGACTTTTTCAAATAAAACTGTTACAGAAGCAATGCCATTAAAAATGCAGAATTAAGATATCTCTAGTTAATGGTGCATATATTGGATCATGTTTCTGGTGATATAAAAATTTAAGGTACCATTTGAAAATTGCTGTGTTAGCCTGACAAAATGAATTTCCCAGCTTGATTAGAAGAACTATGGACAGAGTCATCATTTTTGTAGCATAAGCATAGTTTTTCTTCTCTGAGGTTGTGAAACACTCAGATAGTAGGAATATCTGCCCCCAATCAGACCCTGCCCACAAAAATGACTTGTGGGACTCAAAGAGGCTGGTGTGACTAGTCACATAAATTGTGTGATCTAGCAACTATACATAATGTTAGTGCTTAGAAACAGTAGTTCTACAATTAGAAACACGTGGTGATGTAGACAATGATTGTTCAAAGGTGAGTAACAAAGGTGTGAGTTAAATTTTAATTATTTATTTGTTTTTAATATTCTCATACCAGGTACTATTTTTCTTCCTGAGATTGCTGTACTTTCGTAAGATTTTGTCAGGACTGCATTTTCACAATATGGCTAGAATGTCTGAGATACTATGAATGGCATATTTTTCGTGCTCACTATCTAATAACTTGAAAGTTTACTTGACAGTTTTTATTATTTTTTGTTTGTTTTCAAGACACAATTGATACAATCATATTTGTATGACATGGTAAATGCAATTCAGAATTTTAAGAATAAAAAATATTTATTTTAATAAGTATATTCTCATCTTGTATTTGAAGTATGCTATTTAATTTTTTGACCTTAATTTTATCTGTGTTATATAAGTTGTGTTTATTTTTAGGATTTTCTGTATATTTTCCTCAAATTAGCTATTCTTCCGCTTAAGAAAAAAATCGTTTTTCAGATAATGCTACATGGACCTGTTATCAACATTATTTCACAATTACAATGAGGCTACTAAAGGTATAAAAGCACCTGGTTGAAAATAAAAAGTATTCGGTTGATCATAAGGCAGCAAAAAGTTAGGCTTTAGTGGCAGATCACATATTTAAGATGTAGCTGTTAAGTAAGTTAATACAGAAAACCTGAATTTTGGAAATGTTTACACTCAAACTGTTTATCATTCCTTTGCTTTTTTTGCGTAGATATTGATAGAAACTAAAGAAAGAAATTAGAACATTTTAACTGTAGTAAACAGTTCCAAAATTTCTACATTTCTTTTCCTCAGTGGTCAGAAATAACTTTGCCTTCAAATAACATCTTAGCACTTAAAGTTTACGGAGATTACAAAACACACACTTGTCTCTGCCTTTCTAGATATGACAGATCACACTATGCAGGCATTACAACTTGGGTAACATTCCTTTTAGTAGGATCTCATTATGGGATGTCCACTCTTACTTGGTTAACAGCCACTACTGGACAAAAAGATAGAATTTGGGTCCTGATCCTCTAGCTGGTTTTTCCTCTAGGGTTTGGAATTGAAAACTGATCGAGATGGCAAATTGTACTGGCAAGAAGCGAATGAAGTAGACAGAATATAGCATTCAAATTAAGTCCCCACCATTGTGCTTAGCTGCTTGTGCTTTATGTTGTCTCAGCCCTTCACTGTGGCATGCATGTCTGCCTAGCTACTTTTTCTGTGCCATGAACTTCGTCAGGACATGAAGCCGATAATTTTTATTTCTGTGTCATAAACCTCAGATGCATACCAAAGCATAGAGAAACATGTTGCATATGTGTAAAACAGCTGTATTTTGTTCCGTAGCTACAAGGAAATTATGACCTTTGGAACTTCTGTGTATGCTCTTGATCCTTCCACAACTGCTCTTAATGGTCATATTTATTGATTTGTAATAATTCTCAATACATCACATAAATTATACCATGTAAGTATCAAAAATGCATGATACTCACAAGAAGCCACTGCATTCCAGGAGAAAAAAGTACTTAGTTCTTCTAAGTTATTTATGGCAGAGCACTGATTTCTTTCCAATCCTGTCGACTTGAGAAGATTGTAGTCTATTTTCTTACCTGTGAGGTATGTTATTATTTTATTATTTCTACTGATAACTTTTCTGTATACTCTTTATGATGGTCCACCTGTGAAATAAACACTAACGTTAAACATTAAACACAGTAAGTTCTTTGAAAATGCTACAAAAATGGCGAATCATTTCATTAACTCAGTTTTGTTATACATTTCATTCAACTACTTTCACAATACTTTTAAAGATATGCCTTTTGGCTTCTAGAGTAAGGCTCATCCTCATGATGATGTATTTAAGTATTCTCATAAATGTGAAGACAAACTAGCATTAAACAAGACAGAAGATAGTAAAGAGTACAATATTGGTGTCCTAAGACATCTTCAGGTCAATCCTTTGATTTAGCTGCTTTCTGACTACAATTCTACGTACCCAAAAGTTTTTGGAAACAGTTCAGGCAAATTATGGGTGAGTTATCATTTAATTCTGATGAAATCAACTCACATAAACTAAAAATGATAAATATATCTTAAAATCCATAATGTATTTGATGTTAAATATTTAAACAAAAGTAATATTATAGCTGTCTTTCTTGGTCATTTCTACTAGTATTATCCCAATAGAAAGAGACAAAAATTGTCACAGCAAAGACAGGCCATGTATTCTTTCATCACTTAAGATACAATTAAATTCTTATTATAATAAGATTTATACTCTCTATATAAACTAAACATTAAAATGTAGCCATTTCCTTGATCTAACAAGCAAATCTCTAATGAAGCAAATCTCAAGTATATAATTTTATCTCTATAAGTGCTTGAACACATCTGTAAAGATTTTCCTTAAAATTTGACCATGGTGCTGTCATCACACATAATAAAAATTATTTCATAAGCTTGGGCAACATGGCAAAAACCAGTCTCCACAAAAAATATAAAAATTACTCAGTTGTGGTGGTTTGAGCCTGTAGTATCAGCTACTTGGGAAGGTAAAATGCCATTTCATTCACTGACTTTCAGTGTATGCTTAAAGTTCCTTCATTACTCTTTTCAAATTAGATAAGTGCATCAATGACGTCTTTTAGTTTCTAGAGTAATGTTTATCCATGAGATTATGTATATCAAAGATCAACATTACTCATCATCAAATAAACATTTTTTCTTATCAAATGAACATTTTCATCACTGTCAAGAAAGTACCCCTTTCTAGCCCTGCAAGAAAATATATATATGATAAGCTTATATATGCATATATAATGTATAACTTTATATAATACATATGTGTATGTGTATATATATGCATATATGTGTGTGTATCTATATATATTTGCATATATATATATAAATGCAAGCTTGTGCCAGGCACGTTCCTTCACACTGGTAGTCTTAACATTTTGGGAAGCCAAGGCAGCCAGATTACTTGATTTCAGGAGATCAAAACCAGCCTGAGTAACGTGGTGATATATCATCTCTATTAAGATGCAAAAAGCTAGCTAGGTGAGTGTAATTGTCTGCACCTGTAGTCCCTGCTACCTGGGACAGTGAGATGAAAACATCTCCTGAGCTGTGATTGTGTTGCTGCACTCCAACCTGTGCAATGAAGAGAAGGGCTGCCCCTTCCAACCCTTACACACACACAAAGCTTAATAACAGCTCGATTTTGTTTCCTTTGTCTCCTTCATTTTATCAAGGTCTAATTTGTGGCATGCATGACAATAAAACACTGTCACACAACTTTTTACTGTATACTGTAATATATAGCTCTTTCTAGTTTCTAAAACAAGCTGCAGCTTCTCATGAGAGTTTATTGTTCTTTCAGGAAGGTAATTCATAGATATCTCAGAGGTAGAAAGAAAAAGGGATCTTCTGATGTCTGGGCTTCCTTCTGTTTCACTCACAGCAGCTCCCTTCTCTGTATTAGCATATCACTTAGATTTGTTTTAAATGTCTGCAGTGCACCTGTAATGCACTGACTCCCCATTGTATCTCTCAGTTTGAGGTTCTAGATTCCATAGCTAAACTGTAAACTTAGGGTTGTAAGTGTAATTAGCATATGTAATTCTTACTGACCTATTTCAGTTCTATAGCCTCACGTGTGACCAACACTCCCTTTTTCTTGCATCAACAAGTTATTTTCATTTATTTGATCTACTCAAAACATTTTTTTTCTGAAATCTAGTCAACATTTCTGTTCTGTTTCATTCAAATTACTATAACACTATGAGTTTCTGTCTTCAAAACTTTTACTCAGTAATTTATGTGTGCATAAATCTATGTGTGACTGTTTGCAAACAATTGGCACAAGGGACCTGTTTTGTGAAAGACAATTTTCTATTATCTTCACTGGAAAACCAAACCAAGCCAAACCAAACAAAAACATGAAGAATATATATTTATAATTTGTTTCTTTAAAAATATCTTTAGGTACAAATGTGAAAAATATTTTAACACTTTAAATATGGACATTAACAGTCATCAAAATCTTCTTGATTCTTTGGAACAGTATATCCAATGGAAGGGGCAAATCCACGTTGTTGTAAAATGGGATAAAATGCATGTTTTTTTCAGTTTTGAAAAAAACAAAGATCTCATTCAACAAAACCAGAAGCCATTAGAGTTGTTTGTGCTCATCTACATAATTAACTTCTGGTTTCTCTTTACTGTTTTAGTGGTATCAGACAGGTAGTTAAGATGATAATTTGTTTAAAGGAAAATAATATTGACAAAATACAGCGACTGACTTGAAGAAAAATGATTCTTATTAAATCAATAATTTTGGATGTAGAAGATCTCACAGACGGTTTTCATCTGTCCTCTCTAGGATGAATTGCAATTTAATGATTGAATATTGAAGAGTTGACAGAAGAAAACATTATTCTCTTTCTATTACAGATACCTCTTCATTTTATGCGGTTACAACAGATTTTAGCAACCACGAGTAGTTTCACAAACAGATCTCATTCTTTAGGCCTAACCAGCCCGTTTTACCTCTTTGGAACTTGTTTGGAAGATGGAATGAAGAACTCTCTTGGGAGACATAAGCTAAATAACATGGATGTCTTTCTTGGACTTCATAACTTCTCACCTCCAAACTGTCTGCATTGTTGTGAACTTAGCTGTCATTTAGATTGTGGTTCATTTGTAACATCATATTGCCTGCTATTCACATCTCTGAGAAATGAAACAATTTCTTTTCACCCTCTCTCTCACTCTTAATGCAAACCTCTTAAAATAACTATATGTAGGTCTTAACGTTGTATTTTATTTATTTTATTTTATTTACTTATTTATTATTTATTTTTGAGATAGAGTCTCACTCTGTCACCCAGGCTGGAGTGCAGTGGCCCGGTCTATGCTCACTGCAACTCCAACTTCCAGGTTCACGCCATTCTCCTGCCTCAGCCTCCAGAGTAGCTGGGACTACAGGCGCCAGCCACCACGCCTGGCTAATTTTTTAGTATTTTTAATAGAGACAGGGTTGAACCGTGTTAGCCAGGACGGTTGGGATCTCCTGACTTCGTGATCTGCCCATCTCGGCCTCCCAACGTGTTGAGATTACAGGCGTGGGATTACAGGCCACCGCGCCCGGCCAGGTCTTAAACGTTTTTTTTTTTTTTATATAAGACAGTGAGACCGGCCTGGCCAAAAGGGTGAAACTCCGCCTCTGCTAAAAATATGAAAATTAGCCAGGCGTCGTGGCAGATGCCTGTAAAATTAGATACTGGGGAGGCTGAGACAGGTGAATTTCTTGAATCTGGGAGGCATATGTTACACTGAGCGGAGATCCTGCCATAGCACCGCAGCCTAGGGGAAGAGAGTAAAACCCTATCATCTAAAAAAAAAAAAAAAAAGAAAGAAAGAAAAAGAAAGAAAGAAAGAAAGAAAGAAAGAAAGAAAGAAAGAAAGAAAGAAAAGAAAAGAAAAGAAAAAAGAAAAAAACTGTGAGAATTAAACTCATTAGTATCTGTGTGTCTCTTAGTGTATTACCTCTTCTTTAAGTGCTATAAATATCAGCTGCTATTATTATTGCTTAGCATGTATCTTCAATTTACTCACACCAAATTCTGCTTCACAGCATAAAAGAAAACATCAGAACAGTAACAGTCAGATAGTAGTGGCTATATGGAACCACAAAAGCGTCAGTGTCTGTGTCAGTAATCTTTTGTAATTTACAACAAATAAGTGACCTTTTACATCTACAGATTCTGCAAACACAGATTTCTTAAAACCTAAACTGTACTCAGTGTAACAATTTAGATTTGCTTTTTATGGTAAGTAATTTGTGTTTGGCTTGTAGGAGTTTTTACAAGGTATGGAATGTGTTTAATCTATTTCTTCAATCCTCTTGCTCTTTCTTTATGAAATCATTAGGTCTAATTTATATGAATGTATTGCCTTTTTGGTTTAGTTTTTTCAAGGTAAAATATTTAAGATGTCTTTACCTTAGAATATTGGTTTTTAATATATGGAAATATGGAAGAGCATTTATGTATTATATTGATTATTATTTTTTACTCAAGCAGTTTGAAATATGAGTCAGTGAAGCGGTGAGGTAATCACTAAGATTTGGCTTAACTAACAAATATTTTATTAACAGCTTGAAAATACAAATGTTTTTGACCCTATATATAAATTTTTTTGAACAGTAGAATTATTTTCTGCAGGAGGGAAAAGAATTTGCTATGATTAGCGTACAAATTGCCTCTATATTCATCATTACCACAGGATTTTACACCAAAAAATGTTTGTGTTCCTGCCAGTGACTGGTACATGGCTTTGGATTTCACTCATAATGTAATTATAATTGGTTTGATTGTCTATTATACTGCTTTATATTTCCTAACAGCAAAATTATTATTTCAATTTTTAAATACGTGAAAAACATTTTTGCAGTAATTGTGTGAGAATTCTTGGTAAACATAAAATTCCCTAATCTAAATATGCATTTTTTAATTAAAAATTATCTCTGACTTCCAAAAATTTGTATCATAGCTTATTCTACTTTATCATTCAGTATTAAGCTTTGTCTATTCTAAACAAAATCTTTACTTATAATTTAAAAAGTGGATCAGTTTTTACATCAGATTTTGTTTCTCATGTTGATAATTCCAATAATTTGGAAGGGCAAGGAAAAAAAGGACAGTTGAGGCCAGGAATTTGGAAGAGAGTTTGGCAAAATCCTGAAACACCATCTTTACAAAAAGTTTTTAAAAATGAGAAGATGTGGTGGCTTAACACTGGTAATCTTGGCACTTAATGAGGCCAAGATGGGTGGATCACTTTAGGCCTAGGATTTGAGGCCAGTCTGAGTAACACTGCAAGATTCTGACTCTAAGAAAAAATTAAAAAATATATATGCATATATATATATATATATATATATATATATATATATATATGTTAACTAATGAGCTGAGCCTACTGGCCTTTTCTTCTAGATGTAGCTAATTGGGAGGCTGAGGAAGCAGGATGACATAAGTCCAGGAGTTAGAAGCTGCAGTTAGTGACGATGGCACCACTGTATTCATTCCAGCTGGAGCACTAGAAAATTGTCTCTTAAGAAAAGTAAAATGGCTTTAGTCTTAAGTTAGTACAAATTATACAAGTACAGAGTGCATTATAATAATGAGTTCACAACTCTTTCTGCCTTGTTTTTATTAAAAGATGTTAATAAAATGTTGCTGAACTAAAAAGTGTTTGATATACATTTTCAGAGACCTACGTATACTTGCATTTTATTTACTTCTTGACTGTGAAACTAAAGTTTCAGAGCTTTATTAGTCAATATGACATTTGTACTATATTAGTACATTTTCATGCACTTATAAAGACATACGCTAGACTGGGCAATTTATACAAGGAAGAGTAGTTTATTTACTTAGAGATTTATGTATCTGGCAAGGCAAAGAGGAGCAAGTCGCATCTTATATGATGGCAGCAAGCAAAGAGAGAGCTTGTTCAGGGATACACTGATGTTTAAAGCCATCAGATCTGATGAGACTTATTCACTATCACAAGACCAGCACAAAAAAACACCTGCCCCCACAATATGGTTACTCCCTATCTCATCCCCCTCCACCACATGTAAAAATGCAAGATAAAATTTCGATGGGGACATAGTCAAATCATATCATTCCAACCCTGGCCCCTCCAAAATCTCAAATCCTCACACTTCAAAACCAGTCATGCTTTTCCAATAGTACTGCAATGTCTTAACTCATTCAAGCATTAACTCAATAGTCCAAAGTCTGAGATTTTATCTGAGACAAGGCAAGTTTTTTCTGCCTATGAGCCCGCAAAAATTAAAGCGAGTTAGTTACATCCTAGATATAATGGGGGTACTGGCATTGGGAAAATGCAGATATTCCAAATACGAGAAACTGACCAGAATAGAGGGATTACAGGCCCTAAGTACATCTGAAATCTGATGAGGCACTAAAAATTTAAGGCTCCAGGATGATCTTCTTTAACTTAATGTCTCATATCCAGGTCATGCTGATGCAAGAGGTGGGTTTCCATGGTCTTGAGCAGATTCCCCCATGAGGCTTTATGGGGTACAGCCTTCCTCCCAACTGCTTTCACTATCTGGCATTGAGTGTCTACGGGCTTTTCTGGGCACACCATCAAGCTGTCAATGGACCAACCATTCTGAAGTCTGAAGGATGAAAACCCTCATTTCCCAGCCCCACGATCATCATCTATGTCACTACCTGTGTTTTCAATGGTAGAAATGCTGTGGCCGATGACAGGGATCAGGTATAGCTGCTGGATCACAGAATGTATTTGATAAGTGGCACCAGCATCTTTGAGTCCCACAAATACTTTTGTTGGGTGGGGTCCAACGGGGGCAGATAGTCCCACTCAGTAAATATTTCACAAGCTGAGATAAGAGAAAAAAAAAAAAAGCTTTCTTTGAAAGAGTTATAGAAGACGGCGTAGTATTAAATTTTCATGTGTTAAACGCAGACTTAACTCATCATTATGAGTTTACTCATTAAAAACTTTTGCACTTAAAATGATTGTATTCAATTCATTGCCATTAGAACTTTACATTAAAAAAATGAGAGTTTTCCCAGTTTTAAGTGAGCACTTCCTTTAAGTTATTGTTCTGACTCATAAAGCTATAACTTTCATGTAAATATCTGCTTCTTTCCTCAGCAAATGATGATAATCACTTTGCCTGCACTCAGCATTTTGTTGTGAGATGAAGTCAATGAGACGGTGTGTTTAAAATTATGGTGGAAGTGTAAATTCTTCTTTATTTAGTGTAAAACTGAATACCACTTACACGTCAATCCATCTCAGCGGTGGACTGCATAAATTAGAGCACACTGAATTGCAAGTTATGCAGCTACAAACAAAATTAAATGGATCTTCATATACTGACAGATGTGTGACGAAGTACAGAACGAAGTTAACAATATAGTCTATTGTATATATTCATTTGTGTAAAAAATAAATAAATAGCTATATATATGGATTACTGCAGGCACAGAGATAATCTCTGGAACAGGAATATAAAATTGGTGATCAGTTAATAACTGTTAGTATATATCATCCTGTATAGTGAAAATATATATATATATATATAAACTATGTAAAACAGTTAGCTAAAGCATTTAACAACAGCAGTGTTTGTTTAAAAAAACGCATTTGCAAAAATATATATTTACCACGTCAATACAATCATTAAACAAATTAACAAAAAAAGTGTTTTTTAAAAGCAAATCTTTCCCTCTACATGGATCTCACAATGCAAATGAAGATTTGATCTTTTAATCAGTGAATTAGCTGGAAACTCCTACAATGTGTTAAAAAAAATACTTACATGGAAATATATACATATATATATATATAAAATTTCATATTTACTTATTGCAGGCCTATACTGAATATGTTTGTTAATTACATACTTAACACTTAGTTTAATCTTGAAATACACTAAGTTTTATGTTACTGTATGTTAATTTGCTTACATTACCTCCCACTTTGAGTTTCAGTTCTGTGTAAGTTTAAACATTGCTACCTTTTTGTGGAACTTATTTGGACATTTAGAAGTAATAAAGTGCACTCAAATGTTTCCTTCTAATATCATGATTTTCAAAACCATTCCTCTTTTAGAATTTAATTAAAATAACATTAAGCAACTTCAGTGCATACATTTTAAATATAACATTTTATAGCATTAAGTTTGGCCCCTCGTTAATGGAACATTTCCGTATTTTTTCACATATGATAAAAACAACTCATGTGTTAAGTTACCAAAACCAGCTATAGGAAACCATTAAAGAAAGGCATCTTCTTCAAAAGAATTGTATTCTCTCACTAAAGTTCTTCTACTTACATACCTGATGACTACAAAATGTTGGGCTAGTTGACCAAAAACAAACAAACAAAAAAAAAGTGAGTTACTTCTTTTTCTAAATGAAAAAGTAGTATTTCAAACCAAAGTAAATGAATATTGATGAATAAAATCAGATTTATAATTTAAACTACTCACTAGTTATTGCTTTGTCTGTGTCATATGTTGCAGTCAAAGAGCCTACTCTCATTTTTAGATTTTTTTACACAGTCAATACCTGGTGCAACAAGTAGCTCAAACTAGGATTCATGGTAGTGGGTGACCTACATCTTGGAAATGCCTGTTCTGCTGGCAGTTCTTACTTCTTATACATTGCAGGTGAACTCTTGATACAGGGAAGATGAAAACATAAATTAATTTTAGGAAGAGAAAGTAATCATAATATTATTTGTAGAAAACCTAAATTAAGAAAAACCTGTTTTCTCAAAGAAAATAACTTTAGATTTACTTGATATAATTAAACATCTCATTGTATCTTCAAACAATTTTGAATTTTCTTACCAAAAAAGATCCTTAAAAAACAACCATTTATGTCAAGAAATGTAATTAGTTTCCAAAGTTATATTTTTAAAGAAATTTCTAAAACCCCGGAGTTTTACACAAAAGAAAAATGACATTCTAAATAGACTTTCTCTTTTAATTACATATAAATGGATATACCTTCACTTCCAATGAAAAGAGAATGCATTAACATTATATTATTTTTCTTGACTTATGAGACATATGAAGAAACTCATAAAAGTATGATATAGAAAATAAAGTTTTGCAAGATGGATAAGTTTCTCAATTAGAAATTCATTCAACAGCCAGACATCCTGACTCACACCTATAATCCCAGGACTTTCAGATGATGAGGCAGGCAGATTACTTGACATCAGGAGTTTGGAACTAGCCTGGCCAACATGGTGAAACCCCATCAGCTGTGTTGGTGCACACGTGTAATCTCAGCTAATCAAATGGCTGAGGCAGATTAATCCCTTGAAGCTAGGAAGCAGGGGTTGCAGCATGTCAAGATTGCACCACTGCACTCCAGCTGAAGACACTGTGTAAGATTCCATCCTCAAAATGAAAGAAAAGAAATTCAATCAACTGAGAATTGAAATATACTACTTATTTACTTTTTGGTGCAGTTTGTCAAAACTCTGATTTATAGTTATTTTATAAAATCTCTTAAATAAGGTGTGGCACACATTCCAAAGTTACTGTAACTGCTACAAAAATGAAAGCCTTTTAATTTTAATTTAATTTAATTTAAATTTATATTCAGTTTCATGATACATATGCAGGACATGCAGATTTATTTCACAGGTAAACGTGTGCCATGGTTGTGCACTGAACCCATTACCCCATCACCTAGGTATTTATCTCTGCATAAATTAGCTATTTGTCCTGAAGCTGTTGTTTTCCCACTTTCTTTATCCAGTCTGTCACTCATGGGCATTTGGGTTAATTCCGTGACTTTGATTTTGTGAATAGTGCTGTAATACACATACACAAGCATGTGTCCTTGTAATAGAATGACTTATTTTGCGGGTGCTATACACCCAGTAATGAAATTGCTGAGTCCAGTGGGATTGGCATTCTGAAAGACTAAAAGTGTGAATCACCACACACTTTTCCACATTGTCTGTACTGATTTACATTCCAAAGAACAATGTAAAAACATTCCTATGACTGCACTAGCTCACTACCATCAGTTTTTTCATGGGTATTAACTTATACGATAAAGATAGCCATCAATTTTGCTTCCACAAGACACAAACATATTTGGGCATTTCTTCCATCGGAAAAAAAAAAAAGGCGTTTACAATTGCACTTAATGGAAGAGGCCCGAAATGCTGCTCATCATCCTGCAATGCACAGCAAAAGCTCCTCACATAAAGAAATTTTATGAGTACAAAATGTCAAAATCAGAAATTCTGTTTCATTAGAAAGCTTTATAACACAGTGGAAGAGTGCTAACCTAAAGCCCAATGCCATGAATTACAGAAGTATATTCTCAGAGACTAGATGTCTGTGCAAGTAAGAGGGATAGGGTGTTTCAGTGGAAATACCAGTCTTTCAACTTTAATTCCCAAAAGATTTTGAAATATAATGATTTTCAAATAAGGTTTAAACATTCCAAATTGTAGGAGACTGAATTTTAAGTATTTCAAGATCCAATAGAAGAAAGGCATTTAAACGCAACTAGCTATGCTCCTTTTGTCATGGGATTTTGGGAGAGTCACCTTGCCAATTGAAAACCTCTGTGGCCAGTGGTGCCTTTGCCTGCGTTTTCTCAGGCCTGCTAAGCTAGGTCTACCCACTCTGCCTGACAGGCTGCACTCAGCTTGCATTATGGGCCAGGATTTAACAGCTGCCAAAGGCAAACGTGAGGTAGAGTGGCAATGGTGTTTGAGCAAGTGTGGGGTCCAGCCGCTATAGACGGCCAGGCCTGCCAGCTGTTGCAAAGCAGGAAATTTTAGGTACCAACAGAAGTGCCATCTCACTGAGATGCAGCAGCTGGACCAGGCATACTGCAAGCAGCTTCCACAGCTGATACTGGGGAATGTAGTGGTGCCCAGAAGTTTCAGGATGCCAGAAACAGCAAAGCCCTAAAGAGGGTGTCACAGCCCTGGTTTTGAGATAGCCTAGCTGTCCTCTTATTTTTGTCTTTCACAATGTGATGAGCAAGAGATATTTTTTTCCCTGTTTGTGTTACAGTTCTTTCAGCACCACCATTCAGTGATTCTCAAATAATAGTTCTTTATCCAGGAAGAATGAGGTAGATGGACACGTGGAGAGTGAGACCTTTATAGACAAGATTTACTGAGGGACAGAACTCAAAAGAGATCCTGATTCGGTAGCTCTTTTCCACAGGCTGGATGTTCTGATGAGTGTCCAGCTCTCAGCGGAGAGACGGCTTTAGAGCGGGCGGCTTATCTCTACAGGCAAGTTGTCAAGGCTTAGTGTCCAGCTCTCAGCAGGAAAGAAACCCTGGACTTGGTAGCTTCTCCATCCAGCTGGTCATATTATGAGATGTTAAGCTCTCCACAGAGTGAAGACCCTGGAGTGGGTAGGTCTACTTCACACCTGGTGGTTCCAAGATTGGCTAAGCCTTCAGCAAAGAGAAGACCCTCGACTGGGTAGCTCCTCACTCTAGCTGGTCATCCCATTATCTCCCCAGCTTTCAGCAGAGACTGTGGTGGGTAGCTCCAGCCCACTGCTGATAGTCCTGACATCTCCTAAGCTTGCAGGAGAGAGATGGCCCTTGGGTAGGTAGCTCCTCTCCACAGCTGGTAGTTTGAATAGTCCTCAAATGTGGCTGAGTCCAGGAATATTATTTGCTTCAAAGGAAAGAAAGTGCTTGCTGATTGGATTATTTGGCAACAATGCATGCGTTTCAGAAAAAAGCAACAGTGGTTCCCATTCTTGTCCATCAGCCTGGAACCTGGACTTCAGGCTGTAACCAGCTTGAAGGTGGAGCCTCAGTGGGGACCAGCAAATTTATCGCCAAGAGCCTGTGATGGCTAACACTGAGTATCAATTTAACTGGATTGAGAGATACAGAGTATTAGTTTGGCATGTGTCTGTGTGAGTGTTGCCTAAAAGAGATTAACACTAGGGGCAGTGGGCTGGAGAAGGTAGTTCCACCCTTAATCTGGTGGGCACAATTGCCCTGTAATTGCTCTTCTCTGGAAACCACAGTCATGCAACGACAAAATTTAAATATGATGAGAATAGTTGGATCCCAGTGTGGTAGGGGTCAAGTGGCACCACTCAACCATCAAAGGTAATGTGGGCACAGTGAAGGGATAGTGGCAGTCAAATAATGTGACTCCTGTAGAGCCTTGCCATTGGTTAATTAGTCACGCTGTTCGTGCAAGTGAAATTGATGGAAAGCTTACTGCATTCATACTTACGTTATACGTACAGAAATCGTTGGGTCAAAAGGACAAAACACTATTCGGAATGATGAAAACAGAGAAGTACAGCCCCTCCATCAATTACCAGGCTAGAGACAGTTTAAAGACCGAGAATCCATCGAATGAAGAGGAGGCTGGGTTCCCTTGACCAAGAAACCCACAACACAACTGACTATTTATGCAGTGAATCTTTACACAATCTTTCCCCAAGAAGACCTCCAGGCTTTACCAAGGTAATTGTGTACTAGGGAAAGGGAAATAGTCAGACTTTGGAGAAACTCCTGGCCACTAGCTCTGTGCTGATGTGGGTTCCAGGGGACCCAAAATGTTATTGTGGTCCTGCAGTTAAAGTAGGAGCTGAGGGAGGTCAGGTAATTAATAGCGCTTTAGCTTATTAGGTCAGATTTACAGCGTGCCCAGTGAGTCCCTGGAGTCATCCTGTGGTCATTTTCCCAGTGCTAAATTGCATAACTGGCATAGATATACTTAGCAGCTGGCAGAATCCCACATTTCCATGACCTCCAAGGTGAGGGCTACAACAATAGAAAAGGTTAAATGGAAGCCACAAGAGCTGCCCCTACCTAGAAAAATAGTAAATAAGAAACGATATCAAAACCCTGAGAAGATTGTGAAGATGGGTGCCACCATCAAAAATTTCAAAGATGCTGGATTGGTAATTACCAGCACATCCTAATTCAACTCTCCCATTTGGCCTGTGCAAAAGACAGGTGGACCTTGGATAATCACATTGGAGTATTGCAACTTAATACAGTTGTGAATCAACAGGCAGCTGATATTCTAGATATGGTTTATTTTTTCAGCAAATTAATACATCTCCTGTTACGTGGTATACAGCCATTCACTTGGCCAGTGCCCTTTTCTTTATTCCTGTCTATAAGGACCACCAGAGGCAATTTGCCTTCAGCTGGCAAGGCCAGCAATACACCTTTATTAACCTTGCTCAGGGGTATATTAACTCTCTGGCTTCCTGTCATAATCTTACTCAGAGAGACCTCGATTGCTCTTCACTTCTGTAAAGTATCACGATGATTTCATCCATCTCATTGATGAAATTAGGCTGATGTGATGAGTGAGCAAGAAGTAGCAAGCACATTTGAATTATTGGTGAGACATTTATGTACCAGAGGATGTGAAATACATGTGACTAAAATTCAGAGACCTTCTACCTCCGTAATGTTCCTACAGGTCCAGTCTTGGGAAGCCTGTCAAAATATCCTTTCCAGGATGAAGAACAAGTTGTTGTGTGAGGCCCCTCTTATAACCAAGAAAGAGGCACGGTACCTACTAGGCCTAGTTGGATTTTTGAAGCAGCACATTTTTTATTTGAATATGTCCCACTGGCCCACTTATTAGTGACCCAAAGGGCTGCCAGCTTTCAGGGGCATCCAAAACAGGAAAAGACTCTGCAACTACTTCAGGCTGTGTTGCAAACCCCTCTACTCTTTGGGCCATATGAACCAGGAGATTCAATGGTGCTTGAAATTTCAGTGGCAGATAGGGATGTTGTTTGGAGCTAAATAACTGTGGCAGCAGTGTCCTGCTCATTAAATCTACTTGTCTTACCCTGTTTCCCATTATCCTGAAGGAGCTGGATAAATAGAACGGTTAGGTGGCTTTTCGAAGTTACAATTACAATGCCAACGATGTGACAATACTTTGCAGTGCTCCCACAGGTGAATCAGACCATACACCTCTAGGATTTTGAAGCAAGGCCGCACCATTTTCTGCAGATAACTAGTATTCTTTGGAGAGACAGCTCTTGGCTCATTGCTGGGCTTTGGTGGAACATTTCAATGTTGGTCATCAAGTCACCATGTGAACTACACTGCCTATCATGAACTTGGTGCTTTCTGACCCATCGAGTCTTAAAGTGGGTTGTGCGCAGCAGCATTTCATCATGAAATGGATGTGGTATACACGTGGCCAGGCTTAAGCAGATCCGAAGGCACAACTAAGTTACATGAGAAAGTGGTTCAAATGCTCACGATCTCCACTGCAGCCACCCCATCTTCTCTCCTTCAGCCTATGTTGATACCCAAATGGCCAGATTTCTGACTATATACTGATTCATGGTCCATAGCCAATGGTTTGTCTGGGTGTCAGGCACTTGGTAGATGCATGATCAGAATATTGGTGAGAAAGATATTTGAGGAAGAGGTATGTGGATGCACCTTTGTGAGTGGTCAAAAGCTGTCAAAATATTTGTATTCCATGTGAGTTCTAACCAACGAGCAGCCTTAGTAGATAAAGAGTTTAATAATCAAGTGGATAAAAACACTGGTTCCAGGGACACCACTCTGCCTCTTTCCCCAGCCACCCCTGTCATTGTCCGATGGGTCCATGAACAAAGTGGCCATGGTGGCAGAAATTGAGGTTACACATGTGCTCAGCAACATGGACTTCCACTCACAAACCCTGACCTGGCTATGGCCACTGCTGAGTGTCCAATTTGCCAGCAGCAGAGACCAAAACTGAGCCCTCAGTATGGCCCAGTTTCTTGGGGTGATCAGCCAGCTACCTGGTGAGAGGTTAATTATATTGGGACTCTTTCATCAAGGAAATGGCAGAGGTTTGTCCTCACTGGAATAGCCACTTACTGTGGATATGGGTTTCCCCATTCTTCATGCAATGCTTCTGAAAAGACTACCATTCATGAACTCACAAAATGCCATATTCACCATTATGGTATTCCACACAACATTTCCTCTGACCAGTGCACTAACTTTACAGCTAAAGAAATGTGGCAGTGGGCTCCTGCTCATTAAATCCGCTGGTCTTACCATGTTTCTCATTATCTTGAAGCAACTAAATTAATAGGATTGTGAAGTGGCCTTTTGAAGTTACAATTGCAAGGCCAACTATGTGACAATACTTTGCAGGGCTGTGGCAAAGTTCTCCAGAAGACCATATGTTCTCTGAATCAGCATCCAATATATGGTATTGTTACTTCTGTAGCCAAAATTCGCCGGTCCAGGAATCAAGCGATGGAAGTAGAAATTTCGCCACTCACTATCGCTCCTGGTGCTTCACTAGCAACGTTTTTGTTTCCTGTTTCTTATGATATTATATTCTGCTGGCCTAGAGGTCTTATCTCCCCAAGGAAAAGCGTTGCCACCAGATGAAACAATAATGATTCCATTAAACTGGAAGTCAAGATTGTCACCTGGACACTTGGGCCTCCTCCTACCTTTACGTCAGCATTGTAAAAAGGCAGTTACAGTGTTGACTGGGGTGATTGACCTGAACTATCAAGATGAAATCAGCCTAGTCCTCCACAATGGAGGGAAGAAAGAGTGTGGCATAAAATACAGAAGATGCATTAAGATGTGTTCCAGAATTACCATGATGTGCGATTAAGGTCAGTGGAAAACTACAACAGCCCAATTCTGACAGGGCTACAGTTGGATCAGACCCTTCAGGTATTAAGGTTTGGGTCACTCACCAGGGTAACAACAACAAAAGGAACAACAACAACAAAACAATAAAAACCGCAACCTGCTGAGGTGCTTGAGGAAGACAAAAGGAAGGCAGAATGGGTGTTAGAAGAAGTTAGTCATCCATATCCGCTATAAACAAGTGACCAGCTGCAGAAATGAGGACGTTAATTGTCTTAAGTATTTCCTCCTTCTTTTGTTAAAAAAAAAGTTTGCGCATGTATACACATGTACTAAGAAAATATTTTTTTATTTTCCTTTATCATGCTATGTAAGATTTATTGAGTTCTTATCAACATTTGTGTATTGTAAACTTTATGAAATAGTGTTTGGATTGGGGATTGCTGCATTCCTGGTTGTAAGAGGATAATTGTATTATGTTAGGTGTAATTATTACCTCATTTCTGTCTGCATTTGAAGATTATGTATTATAGCAGGAGATGTGATTTGATTCGAGTTAACAAGGGGTGGACTTGTGATGGTTAACACTGAGTGTCTCATTCATTGGATTGAGGGATACAGAGTATTAATCGTGGATGAGTTTCTTGGGTGGTTCCCCCCCAAAAATTAACATTTGAGTCAATGGGAAGCTCTACATTAATCTGATGGGCACAATCTCATGAGCTTCTAGTGAATATCAAGCAGACAGAAACATGTCAAAAAGCGAGATGGGACTAGCTTCCAAAGCATACATCTTTCTTCTATACTGGATACTTTTTCTCTCAGACAGTGGACTCCAAGTTCTTCCAGGTTTGGGACTCAGACTTGCTCTCCTTGTTCCTCAGCTTTCAGGCAGCCTATTGTGATCATGTACGTAAGTACTTATAACCTCCCTTAAATATTTATATATACATATACACAGGCACACACACACACTCACACATATACATGCATATATAAAAATATATAAAGGGATGGAAAATTAAACAGTTTGTAAGTATTTTCAAGGAGCATTCTTTTTTTTATTATACTTTAAGTTTTAGGGTACATGTGCACAATGTGCAGGCTAGTTACATATGTATACATGGGCCATGATGGTGTGTTGCACCCATTAACTCGTCATTTAACATTAGGTATATCTCCAAATGCTATATCCCTCCCCACGCCCCCCACCCCAAAACAGGCTCTGGTGTGCGATGTTCCCCATCCTGTGTCCATGTGTTCTCATTGTTCAACTCCCAGCTATGAGTGAGAACATGTGGTGTTCGGTTTTTTGTCCTTGTGATAGTTTGCTGAGAATGATGGTTTACAGCTTCATCCGTGTCCCTACAAAAGATATGAACTCATAATTTGTTATGGCTCCATAGTATTCCATGGCACATACGTGCCACATTTTCTTAATCCAGTCTATCATTGTTGGGCATTTGGCTTGGTTCCAAGTCTTTGTTATTGTGAATAGTGCCGCAATAAACATACGTGTGCATGTGTCTTCATAGCAGCATGATTTATAATCCTTTGGGAATATGCCCAGCAATGGGATGGCTGGGTCAAATGGTATTTCTAGCTCTAGATCCCTGAGGAATCACCACACTGACTTCCACAATGGCTGAACTAGTTTACAGTCCCACCAACAGTGTAAAAGTGCTCCTATTTCTCCACATCCTCTCCAGCACCTGCTGTTTCCTGACTTTTTCATGATCGCCATTCTAACTGGTGTGAGATGGTATCTCATTGTGGTTTTGATTTGCATTTGTCTGATGGCCAGTGATGATGAGCATTTTTTCATGCATTTTTTGGCTGCATAAATGTCTTCTTTTGAGAAGTGTCTGTTCATGTCCTTTGCCCACTTTTTGATGGGGTTGTTTATTTTTTTCTTGTAAATTTGTTAGTGTTCATTGTAGATTCTGGATATTAGCCCTTTGTCAGATGAGTAGGTTGTGAAAATTTTCTCCCATTCTGTAGGTCGCCTCTTCACTACGATGGTAGTTTCTTTTGCTGTGCAGAAGCTCTTTAGTTTAAAGAGATCCCATTTGTCAATTTTGGCTTTTGTTGGCATTGCTTTTGGTGCTTTAGACATGAAGTCCTTGCCCATGCCTATGTCCTGAATGGTATTGCCTAGGTTTTCTTCTAGGGTTTTTATGGTTTTAGGTCTAACATTTAAGTCTTTCGTCCATCTTGAATTAATTTTTGTATAAGGTGTAAGGAAGGGAGCCAGTTTCAGCTTTCTACATATGGCTAGCCTGTTTTCCCAGCACCATTTATTAAATAGGGAATCCTTTCCCCATTGCTTGTTTTTCTCAGGTTTGTCAGATAGTTGTAGATACGTCAGATTATTTCTGAGGGCTCAGTTCTGTTCCATTGATCTATATCTCTGTTTTGGTACCAGTACCATGCTGTTTTGATTGCTGTAGCCCTGTAATAGAGTTTGAAGTCAGGTAGCATGATGCCTCTGGCTTTGTTCTTTTGGCTTAGGATTGACTTTGTGATGCAGGCTCCTTTTTGATTCCATATGAACTTCAAAGTTTTTTCCAATTCTGTGAAGAAAGTCATTGGTAGCTTGATGGGGATGGCATTGAATCTATAAATTACCTCGGGCATTATGGCCTTTTTCACAATATTGATTCTTCCTACCCATGAGCATGGAATGTTCTTCCATTTGTTTGTGTCCTCTTTTATTTCATTGCGCAGTGGTTCGCAGTTCTCCTTGAAAAGATCCTTCACATCCCTTGTAAGTTGGATTCCTAGGTATTTTATTCTCTTTGAAGCAATTGTAAATGGAAGTTCACTCATGATTTGGCTCTCTGTTTGTCTGTTATTGGTGTATAAGAATGCTAGTGATTTTTGTGCATTGATTTTGTATCCTGATACTTTGCTGAAGTTGCTTATCAGCTTAAGGTGACTTTGGACTGAGACAATGGGGTGTTCTAGATAAACAATCATGTCATCTACAAACAGGCACAATTTGACTTCCTCTTTTCCTAACTGAATACCCTTTATTTCCTTCTCCTGCCTAATTGCCCTGGCCAGAACTTCCAATACTATGTTGAATAGGAGTGGTGAGAGAGAGCATCCCTGTCTTGTGCCACTTTTCAAAGGGAATGTTTCCAGTTTTTGCCCATTCAGTATGATATTGGCTGTGGGTTTGTCATAGATAGCTCTTATTAATTTGAGATACGTCTCATCAATACCTAATTTATTGAGAGTTTTTTGTATGAAGGATTGTTGAATTTTGTCAAAGGCCCTTTCTGCATCTATTGAGATAATCATGTGGTTTTTGTCTTTGGTTCTGTTTATATGCTGGATTACATTCATCGATTTGCATATGTTGAACCAGGCTTGAATCCCAGGGATGAAGCCCACTTGATGATGGCGGGTATGCTTTTTGATGTGCTGCTAGATTTGCTTTGCCAGTAATTTATTGAGGATTGTTGCAACAATGTTCATCAAGGATATTGGTCTAAAATTCTCTTTTTTGGTTGTGTCTCTGCCAGGCTTTGGTATCAGGATGATGCTGGCCTCATAAAATGAGTTAGGGAGGATTCCCTCTTTTTCTATTGATTGGAATGGTTTCAGAAGGAATGGTACCAGCTCCTCCTTGTAGGTCTGGTAGAATTCGGCTGTGAATCCATCTGGTCCTGGCCTTTTTTTGGTTGGTAAGCTCTTGATTATTGCCACAATATCAGAGCCTGTTATTGGTCTATTCAGAGATTCAACTTCTTCCCTGTTTAGTCTTGGGAGGTTGTATGTGTTGAGGAATTTATCCATTTCTTCTAGATTTTCAAGTTTATTTGTGTAGAGGTGCTTATGGTATTCGCTGATGGGAGTTTGTATTTCTGTGGGATCGGTGGTGATATCCCCTTTATCATTTCTTATTGCATCTCTTTGGTTCTTCTCTCTTTTCTTCTTTATTAATCTTCCTAGCAGTCTACCAATTTTGGCGATCTTTTCAAAAAAACAGCTCCTGGATTCGTTAATTTTTTAGAAGGGTTTTTTGTGTCTCTATTTCCTTCAGTTCTGCTCTGATCTTAGTTATTTCTTGCCTTCTGCTAGCTTCTGATTGTGTTTGCTCTTGCTTCTCTAGTTCTTTTAATTGTGATGTTAGGGTGTCAATTTTGGATCTTTCCTGCTTTCTCTTGTGTGCTATAAGTTTCCCTGTACCCACTGCTTTGAATGTGTCCCTGACATTCTAGTATGTTGTGTCTTTGTTCTCGCTGGTTTCAAAGAACATCTTTATTTCTGCCTTCATTTCGTTATGTACACAGTAGTCATTCAGGAGCAGGTTGTTCAGTTTCCATGTAGTCGAGCGGCTTTGGGTGAATTTTCTAATCCTGAGTTCTAGTTGGATTGCACTGTGGTCTGAGAGACAGTTTGTTGAGATTTCTGTTCTTTTACATTTGCTGAGGAGTGCTTTACTTCCAACTATGTGGTCAGTTTTGGAATAGGTGTGCTGTGGTGCTGAAAAAAATGTACATGCTGTTGATTTGGGGTGGAGAGTTTTGTAGATGTCTACTAGGTCCGCTTGGTGGAGAGCTGAGCTCAATTCCTGCGTAGCCTTGTTAAATTTATGTCTCATCGATCTGTCTAATGTTGACAGTGGGGTGTTAAAATCTCCCATTATCATTGTGTGGGAGTCTATGTCTCTTTGTAGGTCACTAAGGACTTGCTTTATGAATCTGGGTGCTCCTGTATTGGGTGCATATATATTTAGGATAGTTAGCTCATCTTTTTGAATTGATCCCTTTACCATTATGTAATGGCCTTCTTTGTCTCTTTTGATCTTTGTTGGTTGAAAATCTGTTTTAGCAGAGACTAAGATTGCAACCCCTGCCTTTTTTTGTTTTCCATGTGCTTGGTAGATCTTCCTCCATCCCTTTATTTTGAGGCTATGTGTGTCTCTGTATGTGAGACGGGTTTCCAGAATACAGAGCACTGATGATCTTGACTCTTTTTCCAATTTGCCAGTCTGTATCTTTTAATTGGGGCATTTAGCCCACTTACATTTAAAGTTAATATTGTTATGTGTGAATTCGGTCCTGTCATTATGATGTTAGCTGGTTATTTTGCTCATTAGTCAATGCAGTTTCTTCCTAGCCTTGATGGTCTTTACGTTTTGGCACATTTTTGCAGTGCCTGGTACCGGTTGTTCCTTTCCATGTTTAATGCTTCCTTCAGGAGCTCTTGTAGGGCAGGCCTGGTGGTGACAAAATCTCCCAGCATTTGCTTGTCTGTAAAGGATTTTATTTCTCCTTCACTTATGAAGCTTAGTTTGGCTGGATATGAAATTCTGGGTAGAAAATTCTTTTCTTTAAGAATGTTGAATATTGGCCCCCACTCTCTTCTGGCTTGTAGGCTTTCTGCCAAGTGATCAGCTCTTAGTCTGATGGGCTTCCCTTTGTGGGTAACCCGACCTTTCTCTCTGGCTGCTCTTAACATTTTTTCCTTCATTTCAACTTTGGTGAATCTGACAATTATGTGTCTTGGAGTTGCTCCTCACGAGGGGTATCTTTGTGGCATTCTATGTGTTTCCTGAATCTGAATGTTGGCCTGCCTTGCTAGATTGGGGAAGTTCTCCTGGATGATATCCTGCAGAGTATTCCAACACTCGGCTGGAAACCAAGTTTCCAACTTGGTTCCATTCTCCCCGTCACTTTCAGGTACACCAATCAGAAGTAGATTTGGTCTTTTCACATACTCCCATATTTCTTGGAGGTTTTCTTCATTTCTTTTTATTCTTTTTTCTCTAAACTTCCCTTCTCTCTTCATTTCATTCATTTCATCTTCCATCACTGATACTCTTTCTTCCAGTTGATTGCATTGGCTCCTGAGGCGTGTGCATTCATCATGTAGTCCTTGTGCCTTGGCTTTCAGCTCCATCAGCTCCTTTAAGGACTTCTCTGTATTGGTTATTCTAGATATCCATTCATCTAATTTTTTTCAAAGTTTTTAACTTCTTTGCCATTGGTTTGAATTTCCTCCTGTAGCTCAGAGTAGTTTGATCATCTGAAGCCTTCTTCTCTCAACTGGTCAAAGTCATTCTCCATCCAGCTTCGTTGCATTGCTGGTGAGGAGCTGTGTTCCCTTGGAGGAGGAGAGGCACTCTGCTTTTTAGAGTTTCCAGTTTTTCTGCTCTGTTTTTTTTTTCCCCATCTTTGTGGGTTTTTTTCTACTTTTGGTCTTTGATAATGGTGACGTACAGATGGGGTTTTGGTGTGGATGTCCTTTCTGTTTGTTAGTTTTCCTTCTAACAGACATGACCCTCAGCTACTGCTCTGTTGGAATTTGCTAGAGGCCCACTCCAGACCCTGTTTTCCTGGGTATCAGCAGTGGTGGCTGCAGAACAGCGGTGGCTATAGAACAGCGGTGGCTATAGAACGGCAGATATTGGTGTCTGTAGAACAGCAGATATTGGTGATCCACAAATGCTGCTGCCTGATCATTCCTCTGGAAGTTTTGTCTCAGAGGGGTACCTGGCCTTGTGGCGTGTCAGTCTGCCCCTACTGGGGGATGCCTTCCACTTAGGCTGCTCGAGGGTCAGGGACCTACTTGAGGAGGCAGTCTGCCCGTTCTCAGATCTCCAGCTGTGTGCTGGGAGAACCACTACTCTCCTCAAAGCTGTCAGACTGGGACATTTAAGTCTGCAGAGGTTACTGCTGTCTTTTTGTTTGTCTGTGTCCTGCCCCCAGAGGTGGAGCCTACGGAGGCAGGCAGGCCTCCTTGAGCTACGCTGGGCTATGCCCAGTTTGAGCATCCCAGCTGCTTTGTTCACTTAATCAAGCTTGGGCAATGGCAGGCGCCCCTCCCCCAGCCTCACTGCCGCCTTGCAGTTTGATCTCAGACTGCTGTGCTAGCAATCAGCGAGACTCCATGGGCATAGGACCCTCCGTGCCATGTGTGGGATATAATCTCCTGGTGTGCCGTTTTTTAAGCCCATTGGAAAAGTGCAGTATTAGGGTGGGAGTGACAGGATTTTCAAGGTGCCATCTGTCACCCCTTTCTTTGACTAGGAAAGGAAACTCCCGGACCACTTGCACTTCCCGAGTGAGGCAATGCCTCGCCCTGCTTCAGCTCACACCCGGTGCATGGCACCCACTGTCCTGCACCCACTGCCTGGCACTCTCTAGTGAGATGAACCCAGTACCTCAGGTGGAAATGCAGGAATCACCGGTCTTCTGCGTCACTCACACGGGGAGCTGTAGACCGGAGCTGTTCCTACTCGTCCATCTTGGCTCCACCCTTTAATCCATCTGGAATTAATTTTTGTATAAGGTGTAAGGAAGGGATCCAGTTTCAGCTTTCTACATACGGCTAGCCAGTTTTCCCAGCACCATTTATTAAATAAGGAAGAATTTCCCCATTTCTTGTTTTTGTCAGGTTTATCAAAGATCAGATGGTTGTAGATATGCGGCATTATTTCTGAGGGCTCTGTTCTGTTCCATTGGTCTATATCTCTGTTTTGGTACCAGTTCCATGCTGTTTTGCTTATTGTAGCCTTGTAGTATAATTTGAAGTCTGGTAGCGTAATGCCTCCAGCTTTGTTCTTTTGACTTAGGATTGTCTTGGCAATGTGGGCTCCTTTTGCTTCCATATGAACTTCAAAGTAGATTTTCCCAATTCTGTGAAGAAAGTCATTGGTAGCTTGATGGGGATGGCATTGAATCTATAAATTACCTTAGGCAGTGTGGCCATTTTCACAATATTGATTTTTCCTACCCATGGGCATGGAATGTTCTTCCATTTGCTTGTATCCTCTTTTATTTCATTGAGCAGTGGTTTGCAGTTCTCCTAGAAGATGTCTTTCACGTCCCTTGTAAGTTGGATTCCTAGGTATTTTATTCTCTTTGAAGCAATTGTGAATGGGAGTTCACTCATGATTTGGTCCTGTTTGTCTGTTATTGGTGTTTAAGAATGCTTGTGACTTTTACACATTGATTTTGTATCCTGAGACTTTGCTGAAGTTGCCTATCAGCTTAAAGAGATTTTGGGCTGAGATGATGGGGTTTTCTAGATATACAATCCTATCATCTGCAAACAGGGGCAATTGGACTTCCTCTTTTTCTAATTGAATACACTTTGTTTACTTCTCCTGCTTGATCGCCCTGGTCAGAACTTCCAACACTATGTTGAATAGGAGTGGTGAGAGAGGGCATCCCTGTCTTGCTCCAGTTTTCAAAGGGAATGCTTCCCGTTTCTGCCCATTCAGTATAACAGTGGCTGTGGGTTTATCATAGATAGCTCTTATTATTTTGAGATACATCCCGTCAAGACCTAATTTATTGAGACTATTTAGCATGAAAGAATTTTGAATTTTGTCAAAGGACTTTTCTTCATCTGTTAAGATAATCATGTGGTTTCTGTTGTTGCTTCTGTTTATATGCTGGATTACATTTATCAATTTGCGTATGTTGAACCAGCCTTGCATCCCAGGCATAAAGCCCACTTGATCATGGTGGATAAGCTGTTCTATGTGCTGCTGGTTTCGGTTTCCCAGTATTTTAGTGAGGATTTTTTCATCAATCTTCATCAGAGATATTGGTCTAAAGTTATCTTTTTTGTTGTTGTGTCTCTGCCAGGCTTCAGTATCAGGATGATCCTGGCCTCATAAAATGAGTTAGGGAGGATTCCTTCTTTTTCTCTTGATTGGAATAGTTTCAGAAGGAATGGTAACAGCTCTTCCTTGGAGGTCTGGTCGAATTCGTCTGTGAATCCATCTGGTTCTGGACTTTTTTTGTTTGGAGAGCTATTAATTATTTCCTCAATCTCAGAGCCTGTTATTGGTCTATTAAGAGATTCAAGTTTTTCCTGGTTTAGACTTGGCAGGTTGTATGTGTTGAGGAATTTATCCATTTCTTCTAGATTTTCAAGTTTATTTGTGTAGAGGTGTTTATGGTATTCACTGATGGTAGTCTGTATTTCTGTGGGATCTGTGGTGATATCCCCTTTATCATTTTTTATTGTGTCTATTTGATTCTTCTCTCTTTTCTTCTGTATTTGTCTTGCTAATGGTCTATGAATTTTGGTAATGTTTTCAAAAAAGCAGCTCCTGGATTCATTGATTTTCAGATGGGTTTTTTGTGTCTCTATCGCCTTCAGTTCTGCTCTGATCTTACTTATTTCTTGCCTTCTGCTAGCTTTTGAATGTGTTTGCTCTTGCTTCTCTAGTTCTTTTAATTGTGATGTTAGGGTGTCAATTTTAGATCTTTCCTGCTTTCTCTTGTGGGCATTTAGTGCTATAAATTTCCCTCTACACACTGCTTTGAATGCATCCCAGAGATTCTGGTATGTTGCGTCTTTGTTCTCAAAGACACATCCTTGAGATGCTGTTTGTTGGTTTCAAAGAACATCTTTATTTCTGGCTTCCTTTCGTTATGTACACAGTAGTCATTCAGGAAGAGATGGTTCAGTTTCCATGTAGTTGAGCGGTTTTGAGTGAATTTTCTAATCCTGAGTTTTAGTTTGATTGCACTGTGGTCTGAGAGATTTTTTTGTAATTTCTGTTCCTTTACATTTGCTGAGGAGTCCTTTACTTCCAACTATGTGGTCAATTTTGGAATAGGTGTGGTGTGGTGCTGTAAAGAATGTATATTCTGGTGATTTGGGGTGGAGAGTTCTGTATATGTCTATTATGTCAGCTTGGTGCAGAGCTGAGTTCAATCTTGGATATCCCTGTTAACTTTGTGTCTCATTGATCTATCTAATTTTGATGGTAGGGTGTTAAATTCTCCCACTATTATTGTGTGGGAGTCTAAGTCTCTTTGTATGTCTCTAAGGACTTGCTTTATAAATCTGGGTGCTCGTGTACTGGGTGCATATATATTTAGGATAGTTAGCTCTTCTTGTTGAATTGATCCCTTTACCATTATGTGATGGCCTTCTTTGTCTCTTTTGATCTTTGTTGGTTAAAAGTCTGTTTTACCAGAGTCTAGGCTTGCAACCTATGTCTATTTTTGTTTTGCATTTGCTTGGTAGATCTTCCTCCATCCCTTTATTTTGAGCCTATGTGTGTCTCTGTACATGAGATGGGTTTCCTGAATAGAGCACACTGATGGGTCTTGACTCTCTATCCAATTTGCCAGTCTGTGTCTTTTCATTGGAGCATTTAGCCCATTTACATTTAAGGCTAATGTTGTTATGTGTGAATTTGGTTTTGTCATTAAGATATTAGCTGGTTATTTTACTCACTAGTTGATGCAGTTTCTCCCTAGCCTCAGTGGTCTTCACAATTTGGCATGTTATTGCAGTTGTGAAGGTTGTTCCTTTCCATGTTTAGTGCTTCCTTCAGGAGCTCTTGTAGGGCAGGCCTGGTGATGACAAAATCTCCCAGCATTTGCTTTTCTGTAAAGGATTTTATTTCTCCTTCACTTATGAAGCTTAGTTTGGCTGGATATGAAATTCTGGGTAGAGAATTCTTTTCTATAAGAATGTTGACTATTGGCCCCCACTCTCTTCTGGCTTGTAGAATTTCTGCCAAGAGATCAGCTATTAGTCTGATGGGCTTCCCTTCATGGATAAGCTGACATTTTTCTCTGGCTGCCCTTAACATTTTTTCCTTCATTTCAACTTTGGTGAATCTGACAATTATGTGTCTTGGAGCTGCTCTTCTCGACGAGTGTCTTTGTGGTGTTCTCTGCATATCCTGAATCTGAATGTTGGCCTGCCTTGCTAGATTGGGGAACTTCTTGTGGATAATATCCTGCAGTGCTTTCCAACTTGGTTCCATTCTCCCCATCACTTTCGGACGTACACCAATCAGACGTAGATTTGGTCTTTTCACATAGTCCCATATTTCTTGGAACCTTTGTTCATTTCTTTTTATTCTTTTTTCTGTGAACTTCTCTTCTCACTTCATTTCATTCATTCGATCTTCCATCACTGATACCCTTTTTTCCAGTTGATCAAATCAGCTACTGAGGCTTGTGCATTCATCATGTTTTTCTTGTGCCTTGGGTTTCAGCTCCATCACATCCTTTAAGGACTTCTCTGCATTGGTTATTCTAGTTAGCCATTCGTCTATTTTTTTTTTTCAAGGTTTTCAACTTCTTTGCCATGGGTTCGATCTTCCTCCTGTAGCTCAGAGTAGTTTGATCATCTGAAGCCTTTTTCTCTCAGATAGTCAAAGTCATTCTCCGTCCATCTTTGTTCCATTGCTGGTGAGGAGCTGTGTTCCTTTGGAGGAGGAGAGGTGCTCTGATTTTTAGAGCGTCGAGTTTTTCTGCTCTATTATTTCCCCATCTTTCTGGTTTTATCTATCTTTGGTCTTTGGTGATGGTGATGTACAGATGGGGTTTTGGTGTCCATGTCCTTTCTGTTTGTTAGTTTTCCTTCTAACAGTCAAGACCCTCAGCTGCAGGTCTGTTGAGTTTGCTGAGGTCCACTGCAGACCCTGTTTTCATAGGTATCAGCAGCGGAGGCTGCAGAACAGTGGATATTGGTGAACAGCAACTGGTGCTGCCTGATCATTCCTCTGGAATTTTTGTCTCAGGGGAGTACCTGGCCATGTGAGGTGTCAGTCTGCCCCTACTGATGGGTGCCTCCCAGTTAGGCTACCTGGGGGCCAGGGACCCACTTGAGGAGGCAGTCTGTCTGTTCTCAGATATCCATCTGTGTGCTGGGAGAACCACTACACTCTTCAAAGCTGTCAGACAGGGACATTTAAGTCTGCAGAGGTTTCTGCTGCCTTTTGTTTGGCTGTGCCCTGCCCCCACAGGTGGAGTCTACAGAAGCTGGCAGGCCTCCTTGAGCTGTGGTGGGCTCCACTGAGTTCGAACTTCCCAGCTGCTTCATTTACCTACTCAAGCCTTGGCAATGGTGGACGCCCCTCCCCCAGCCATGCTGCCACCTCGCAGTTTGATCTCAGATTGCTGTGCTAGCAATGAGTGAGGTTCCATCAGTGTAGGGCCCTCTGATGCAGGCATGGGAGATCTTCTTCTGGTGTGCCATTTGCTAAGACCATTAGAAAAGCACAGTACTAGGGTGAGAGTGACCTGATTTTCCAGGTGCCCCTTTCTTTGACTAGGAAAAGGAATTCCCTGACCCCTTTTGCTTCCCGGGTGAGGTGATGCCTCACCTTGCTTCAGGTCACAATTGATGCACTGCACCCACTGTCCTGCCCCACTTCCCAGCACTCCCAGTGAGATGAACCTGGTACCTCAGTTGGAAATGGAGAAGTCACCCATCTTCTTCCTTCAGGTTTTGAGCTGATCACTATCCCTAGGATACAATCAAAAAACATTATTTGAATAAATATTAAAACTATAAACCTTCTTTTAATAAGTCAGCTTGTTTGATGGTGATGCCGTAAACTAATTCCATAAAAAAAATCCTGACATATATACACAATACACATGTGCATATGTGCTTCAGTGGTCCATATGCATCTATGTAAAAAAAAAAAAAAAACCTTTAAAGTACTTATTTTCCTATTCACTTACTTACAAGGCTCTTGAACATATATCGGAGTAATTATTTAACAAACGGTTACCAATTAGTAAATACTCTTCATTTCTTTAAAAACAAAGGTGTATTATGTCTTCTTAGAAGATGACAATTTAGACTTTCAGAAATATTTAGTAAATAGTGGTTCTGCAATCATTGTAAAATGTACCCATCAAATTCAGGTTTAAATTTAAGTAATCTATAAAGCTTAACTCCCTTAGTGAAAAAGCTGTTACAGGTAATAATAGTGATAATAACAGTAATAATAATAAAACAGTGCCAGCACTTTGAAAAATCAGGTCAGTCACAGATTTTAATAAATATTCCTCTTTCACTACAAATTTTAGCCAAACAACTTTGTTTCTACAAATAATGCCAGCTTCTGTGCACAACTTAATGTCTGTTAATGCCTCAATTTCACACTCTCTGCATTGTTCCAAGAATGTGTCTAAACAGCAGAGCTCTCCCTTAGTATCTTAAGCAAACAAAATTAAACTTGCCTTTTCCTTTTAGGTGTTCAATGGCATTTTATTAACCTTGGAGAAAAAGCAAGCCCTATATGGGTAGGAGTTCTGCCTCATGGAGAAGGCCCTAGCATCAGCAACAGAGCCTACATCTCAGGCGCTAAGTTGGAACTAAGGAAACGGTGTAAATTTGGATAATTACCATGTTGCTGCTACTTGCTAACATTCTGAAACAAATTTTTGATTGAAATGAAAAAGATTTTCCACTGTAGAAATTCACTTCCTTTTGGATTTATCTTAACATTTTCAGAAATTGTTCCTATTACATCAGTTTCCTCATTCATTGATTTTTATTTTCTCTTATTGTCTAATATGCATTTTTTGTGAATGCATACTTTTATTATGTTGGCAAAGAACTAATAATTCTGATCAAAGCTGTCCACTATGCAAACTTCTATCAAATAATTTTTTTAAAAGTAGGAGATACTTGAATATTGGTTCTAGTAAACAACTTTAGCAAAATTGAAAATCCTATAACCCCAGCTATAATCCTTGCAAACTTTGTTTCCATTTGACTCGCTTATTGTAATATCCCAGGATCATTCATGACTATATTATGACTAGGATCATTCATGACTGTATTATGGATACACATTGTGCTTTCTGAATGCACAATGTGTATCCATAATATAGTGTGCCGATGCACCTGTATGCAAGTGTATTATTTATGCCTTTCAACTGTATGAAAGATTAGCTCCATCCCAAATACCATTCATTGAGATTTCTCCCTTGGTACCTCCAAAACAGAGGCTGACTGGGGTTTTATTTTTTCACATTCATGTTTTACAAAAATATTGAAAAAGCAATTGGAAGGAAAAGCAGAGAAATAAGAAATATATCATTTAGTTTCTAATCATTGATTAACTGAACTGACCTTACTTTACTAATGTTTACCCTAAGTTGAATCAATGGAACTTATGTACACTTTTTCAAATCCTTCTGCTATATGGAAACCAAACTTGGAGTTAAGAAATCTTCAAAATATAACATCAAAGAGTTCTAAATGTGAGCTTTTAAATATAATTTTCTCGAGAGATATTTCAACACTGTTAACTTCTCAAAGGTGCCTGAGACTCAAGATTTTAGGATATTTAGCAGCATTTCTAACCTCTCAGCAATAGATGCTAGTAACGACCTTACCAATTCTACTTTGAGTCACAAACCAGGGTTAGGGTGAAATCTAAAGTAAAATCTGAAGACCTATAAAAATCCAAGAAAATTGTTGGGTTTTTACCTCTATGAGCTCATCCTCTATAATTCTCCCCCTTCTACAGGCTGCTGCAGCCACAGGGAGCTGGCTTTTTAAAAACAATTTATACAGCCTTCCACCAGGAATCATTGTACTTACTGACCTTGCTGCATGCTTACATTATTTTCTTATTATTTTCTTTAGATAATTATTTGAAAGTCACTTTGTAAGCCACTTATTGTACGTTTGTTTTACAAAAACCAAAATGTACTTTATAACAGAGAATCTTACCTCATACATTTTATACAAAATTGATAATTTCACTTAATAAAAAAACAAAAACTTTATAACATGACCACTAAAACAAAAACCTAACACCGGGGATTGCAAATTGGAAATGTAGCATTCACTTTAAGTATTTTAAACAAGAGACAAAACATAAACCTCATAAATAACAATAAACTCTGAAATTAGAAAACACTCAGTGCTTCGTAGATAAAAATAAAAGTAAAATGGCAGGGATGGCAGTTTCAAACCATTCCAAAAAAAAAAAAAAAAAGTTTCAAACCATCAAAAACAGTCTGGACCCTGAAAAATCAATAGTTTATATAAACCAAGTAAACATTTAATCCAGAAAGACAATTATACAACGGTAAAGTTTTTTTTTTTTCTTTAAGGATTGTCATATCACCTCCTAGGCACAGATGAAGCCTTCAGAATTGAAATCCACATTGTCAAAATGAGGACCTGATTCCTGCTTCTCAAAAAAGCAAAGAAACCCTTATGTGCTAAATTATTGTGTTTTTTTTTTCAGTCTTTCTAGAGGATATATGAAAATTTGATAAAATAAACATTTATTTCTCCTTTGCCTAACTCAGAAGTCACTCTCGGTCGGAAATGCCAGGAATTGGTCACAAACATTTAAGTTGCTGAGTACAAAAAATACAGTTATCTTTTACACTAGGCAAAGGATAAGCAGGAGCAAAAGTTGGAGAGATTTGTATTTGCAAATATCTGAATATTCAAAAGCAGTTTAATACATTGAAGCACTTAGAAAATCATGTATATGCTTATGACAGGAACATTCTTTAAAAAATGTAAAATGATATACTTTAACCCTCAAGTTTATCTATAGCTTTAGAGTCAGAAGAAAGTGAATGTTAGGAAAGAATTATAAACAACCCCCCTGAGAGTTAAAGGAGAGGGTTAATACACACCCCGTATTTAAAGGTGATAGTTTTCGTATTGCTCTTATTCAAAGTGCTAATGGAATGTAAGCTGAGCTTTTAATAACTAACATGTTGCATTTCAGAAACAGCAAAAAGCATTAGGAGTTAGCATGTTATGACATTTCAAATACAGAGGTAACATTCAGTGTTAGCACATTATGGCATTTCAAATATAGTTTTCTGAAAACCAAAACCACAAAAACAAACAGAAAGTTTCCAACCATGTAAACTAAATGCAGGAATTAAATGTGTCCCAAATTTTATAGACAAAGAACTTAAAACAACAGTTTTAAGTAAGGCTAAAGAGAAATGACAGACAAATGATGAAAGAATGACCTGAGAGCATCAGTGAGACAAATTATAAAAGAACCCATAAAAATGGGAAAACTACTGAAGATATTAAAGGGATTTAACCGCAGATTTGAGCAAGTAAATATTTACTCAATCTGAAGGAATAAAAACTGAAATAACCCAGTCTGAGAAGTACAATTTAAAGAAAGTGAAAAAAATAAAATAAAACAAAACTGAAGAGTAAATAGAACACCATGCGTTATACTGGTATGTGCGTTATGAGCATCATATAAATGAAGAAAAACGGAAGCCCAAAATTTTTAAGGCAAAAATGACTGAACATTTACTGAACTTAAAAATCGCAATCTGAAAGATGAAAGAGGACAAAAATCTTCAACCACAATATAGTCAGTGATAGCCATATCAGAAAACATTACAGGCAATCAAGAGCCAATACAAAGAAAATTGTAAAAGCAGAAAGGGAATAGCAACTTGCTACGTACAAGAAGGTCTCGATTAAAATTAACACACGATTGTTCAGCTGAATCCATGGAGTCAGAAGGTGGTGGGATATCCAAGTTTTAAGAAAAATGCTATCAAACCTGAAATATACAACTGGTAAAATGAAACTAAGAAAACATACATAGATAAAGAAAAGCTAAAGGAAATTGTGACTTAAGCTTCTCTATAACAAAATGCTATTGCTCTTTCAACCCTGGCAAACTTAACTGCTAATGAACCATCTGTGTGCACAGATAAAATCAGAGAAAGTAATATAAATTGAGAAGGATGGAAAACTACAAGAGCAGCATATTTTTATACTGCTGACCTTAAACATTAAATTATTCACACAAGTTAGTATTCTTCATAGTAGGCTATTTTAAGTTTTCAATAATAATTGAAATTCCAAGTACATCAAATTGTAGTATGAAAAATACAACAGCAGTTTTTAAATATTATCCAGATTTTTTAAATGAGCAAAAAAGAAATTGAGGATCAAGCAAGAGAAAGCACATATGGAAAACATGTAAGTCAATGTCAGAGTATGTCATATTTTACTTGTAAGAACTGTAAAGCTGAGCTCTTGCTTAAAAAGGCACACATTGTTGCAAGTGTACCCTTAAACGAAGGAGTCACTTTTGTGACTTCTATGCAAGGCATACTTTAGGTGCAAAGACAAATAGGTCAAAGTAAAATAATACTAGATTCTGGGAAAGTTCTGCAATGTACAAGGGATCACTGTATATCCGTCCTTTCAACTATACAATGGGTGCAGTGGCAGGATTAGTATGATGCAATTACTATAGAATTCCGAGTCTACCTGAAGGTTTACAGCTTCCAAAAAAAGATTTGTAAAGTAAATAAAAATTAAATTTTATCAATTTTGTAGCACAGATCAACAGCAGCTACTTATTCTTTAATAACCACCACTGTGGGATGCTGCCTTGCAAATATTTCTGGAGCAGCTTACAAGAGCCATGGCAAATAAAAAGGACCCTGTCCTCCAAATCTCAGGAGGACTCATTTGCCGATTGCTGCTTCTGCTTATGGAGGTCCCGACAGAGGCGAATAGTCATTATTATATTCCCCAAATATTATGCAGGCTCTTTGTCCCTCTGTGCAACCAACTTTCAGTAGATTTAAAAAGTGAAAATATTTTTTCCTGATTGTTCTTCTTTTTCTCTTAAGACATTTGTTGACTAAAACATTCAAAATTAATCATACACACACACACACACACACACACACACACACGTAATGAATTGTGGTTTTAATGATATGTGTCCCAAAACAATGTGCCTCAAAAGAGACCCAAGACGAAGCTCAGTACAGCTGATTTACAGGAGAGAAAGAGCCTATATGATTAAACAAAACTCTACCAAACCATAGAAGTAGAAAATCTGATTTTCAAAGTCACGGCACTTTAAAATTTAAATGCTCTTTTTCAGCACCAGCAAAATCACAAACCACAGAGTGAAATAGAGAAGTATGGCTCATTGTAATAACAACTACAAAATAATTATGAAAAAATAAGCTTTTTTTGACAGCCCAAATGGCAGCCTTACTAAAATATAATATTTAAAATTAGCTACATAATAAGCTAATAGAATGAACAAAAGAGGCACAAACACTTACGGACAAAAATTATTAATCAAAAGAGTAAAATTATTTTAAAACCTAAAAAAGTCTAGAGATAAACCACACAGTGAAGCAGAAAAGTATGGCTCATTTTAAGAAGTAAAAAAAAAATATGGTCTGAAACTTTTTTTTAGACAGCCCAAATGGTGGTCTTACAGAAACATAATATTTAAAATTAAGTTTCAGAGTAAGCTAATAGAAGAAACAAAAGAACTACAAAAAAATTATGAACAAAAATTAATAAAAAAGTAAAATTATTTTGAAACCTAAAAAAATCTAGGGATAAAAAGAAAAAAATATTCGCTACAGATATTTAAAAGCAGACTTGAGCTGGGGGAAGAACAAACTATCAGCAAACCAAAGAAAGGGTGTTGACATAATTAAGTTAGGACATGATAGAAAAAGTATAAAGCAATGGGAATAAAGCCTAAAATGCCGTGGAACACTATCAAGCAGCCATATTACACATACTGGAAGTTCAAAGGATGAGAAAAAGAATCAGGAAGACTATTTAGAAACAATAATGTTTAAGAATGTCAAAGGCAACAAACTCCAAGTAAGAGAAACTCAAATAAACAAACTCAGATTATATGATAATTAAACTCTTCAAAAGAAAGACAGAGAAAATCCTGAAATCAACAAAAGAAGTGGCTAGTTATGTTACTGGCTAGTAACCCTCAAAAATAATCAGCAGATATCTTATCTGAAAACTCAGAGGACAGAAAGCAATAGATTAACATATTCCAAATGATGTGAGAAAAAACTTTTGAACAGAAATCTTATGTTCAAAACATTGTCCCTTATAAGTGAGGGAGAAATTATGACATTTCCAGATAAAAGCTGGGACATTTTACCGGTAGACTATCTTTTTAAAAAATGCCTTATGGGATACTTCATGGTAAAATGAACAGATAATAAAGAGCAGTATGAATGAATATATATTAAGGTAAAGATAAATATATAAGCTATTATAAAACATAAAGAATAACAGTGTACACCTCCACAATGTGTTCCCCATGCAATTTAAAACACAAATATATTTAATAAAAATACTATCACTAACTTGCGTTTTTGACATACAATGCATAAAGGTATGATTTTGAGAACTCAATAAGGAAATCATGGGGGTGCAGTTATACAGGGTTAAGGGATTTGCGTGTTATTGAAAGTCAGCTAGTAAAACTTTAAAAGTGGAATACCTTTAGAATATTCAATGTAATCACAGTATCAATGCCAATTAAAAAAGAAAAAGAGTAACAGACAGGTAGAAAGCTTTCTGTACTACACCAGAGAGTAAGAGATGTGGATTTAGCTACTCTCACTTGAGGCTACTAAGCCAGCTATCATGCAGCATGAGACAAAGCCCAAGCTGTCCCAGCAGGGCGTAAGTGTGGAGAGCCTAAAGCCCATAGCATAGCTGCTATTTCAAACAATTTTCACTACATCAGTGGTGATGAAATAGAATAGGCTCATCCATATGCAGAACCTGGTAAAGAACTGGAGGCAGAAAGAAGTGGCTATGTGGAGATGCAAATGGAAAAAATTTGGCACAGCAACGGCTCCAATCCTGTGTCTTTCTTCCTGGCTTTCCAGGAGTTTGAGGTTGAAACTATTGTTGACAAAAGATGAGACAAAAATGGAAAGACAGAGGCCAGGCACAGTGGCTCATGCCTGTAGTCCCAGCACTTTGCAAGGCTGAGGCGGGCAGATTACGAGTTCAGGAGATGGAGACCATTCTGGCTAATACAGTGAAAACCTCTTTCTACTAAAAATCATAAAGTTAGCCAGGCGTGGTAGCAGGCCCCTGTAATCTCAGCTACCCGGGAGGCTGAGGCAGGAGAATCGCATGAACCCAGGAGGTGGAGGTTGCAGTGAGCCGAGATTGTGCAATTGTGCCACTGTACTCCTGCCTGGGTGGTAGCTCAAGACTTTGTCTAAAAAAAAAACAAACAAAAAAAACCAAAACAACAACAACAACAACAACAAAAATGTTTGGTGTTGGAAAGGTTAAAAGAAACAGTATGACACTTGGGAACCAGAGCAGCACCGGTCAAAAATATATATATGACTTTAACAGATGACAGACTGAAAAACAGAAAAGTAAAAAAGTGGCATGGACCAAAACAACTAGAACTTTTTCAAACAATACCAGAAGATGAACTTCTACATCTACCAAGCCCAACTTTTCTAAGAGTACTCCTAAAACGCTAGTGTCTGGCCAACACCACAAATTCAAATGCAGCCAGTTATGTTCTGCCAGCCAGAATGTTAGCAGTAATCCAGGGTCACCTCTGTCCAACCCAAAGAATATGGAGCTACTGTATTCAACTATCAAGAAAGACACTTGCCCCTTACAACCCTTTTAACAACAAGAACACAGTGAGTAGCATTCAGGAACTCTAGAATCTGGACCCTATTGCAGCAGATCAGCAGGATACAGTGGTCTTCAAGGAGGAGGAAGGGAAGATCATCAGGGCTTTATCAGATCCCAGGGCAGGACATTGTGGAATAGAGAGCAAGACTCAGATTCACCCACTATTTTCTCAGAGGTCTGGCTCAGTTACGGCTTCCACGGCTGCAGACTCAGCTACCAAAAAAGGTATAGTGGTATTAGTGGGCCAATCAGCAGCCAATGGAAAAACAGGTGTGCATACATTAGTTGCAAGAGTGAAAGTTGGGCAAAGAAATGTTACTGATGGTGGCAGAGACCAGCTTTTTATCCAGAAGATGTACCTCATCATGGGCCTAGCAGAAAGTGCCAGCACATACAGAGATATTGCAGTGAAGAAAGAGGACAGATTCACCCAGATGTGGCTATAAACTAGATCGACATAAAAAGTGTACTGAATATAGAAGTAATTAAAGCAATGGTTAATGCTCTGAATAGGGCTGCTGTGGGTGGCAGCAAGCTTGTGCTGTTCAGTGCAGCTGGAAGTGTCTTTTGCTGTGGTCTCGATTTGGGGTACTTTCTGAAGTATTTAAGGAAGGACAGAAACAGAACAAGCCTTGAGATGGTGAACACCATCAAGAACTTTGTGAATACTTTCAATCAATTTTAAAAGCCTATTTTCATATCAGTCAGTGGCCCATCCTTTGGAATAGGTGCATCCACACTGCCTCTTTGTGATTTCTTCTGAGCTAATGAAAAGCCTTGGTTCCAAACCCCTTATATGACATCTGGACGGAGTCCAGATGGCTGTTGTGTTACTTTAGTTCCTACTTGAACTTTGCATCATCCAGCCTCCTTAATTATTGTGGCCATGAGACATTACTTCATCCCTTGATTGATCCCAGGCCAAGGTCTCAGGCCAAGCTGTCACTTCAGCTCCTTCTTGGTCCAGGGCCAAGTTCCAAGGCTGAGCCTTGTAGCTTCTACAAATCATCACTTCAGCTCCAGATGAATCCAAGGCCAAGTTTCAGGGCCAAGCCAAATAACGCCTACTCCAAGAACACTAAGCACATTTCTTTACTTCTCTGCCCTTAGAAACTGTAAAGCACAGCCTCATAGTAGGTAAACCACTCACATTTCACCCCCCAATGTGAAGAGTTTTTAACTTTCACTTATAAAAGTTTTGATTCAACCTTTTTGCATCCATCCTCCTTAATTTTCTTGGCCATGAGACAAAGAACTCTGTGTGATACCTCACAATTAGAGATTTCTAGATCGTAGTGCACTAATGAGACTGCAATGATTGAAGTCTGGGAATTGAGCTCTGGGACGCATCAGCCTTGCGAGACCAACTGACACACTGTCCCCACACTGTGATACACACCCTTGGGGTCAGTCAACCATATAGTGGTCACCAGTGGAGTCTGAAAAGGGGCAAGGCAGATTTATACAGCCTAGAAACCTGAGGGACACCATCAAGCAGCCATACATATGCATTTTGGAAGTTCCAAGGAAGAGACAAAAAATCGTGGATACTATTTAACAACATAGTCATAAAGAATGCAACAATTTAAGACAATAAGTAAGTACCCAAGGAGCTCAACAGACTCCAAGTAACAAAAACTCAAAGAAACAAACTCAAACTTACCTGATAATTAAACTGTCTAAAATAAATACAAAGAGAATCTTGAAGATTTTCAAGGGAAGCAGGGGAAGTAGCTAGTCATGTAAAAGGGACCCTAAAAATAACCAGTGGATCGCTTATCTGAATAACCACTGAAAAGCAGTAGATTTCTTATCTGAAAACTAAAACGATAGAAAGCGGTAGCCTAATATATTGCAAGTGATGTCAGAAAAAACTGTCAAGCCTAAACATTATGACCCACCAAACTGTCCATCAAAGGTGAGGGACAAATTATGACATTCTCATATAAAAACTGGCACCTTTTACAAGTAGACTACCCTTTAAGAAATGTCTTATGGAGTACTTCAGGGTAGAATGGACAGACACTCAAAAGCAGTATGAACAAACAAAGATTAACGTAAAGATAAATACATGAACAAATATGTAAGATAAAAAATTTGGCCGGGCGCAGTGGCTCACGCCTGTAATCCCAGCATTTTGGGAGGCTGAGGTGCGTGGATCACGAGGTCAGGAGATCGAGACAATCCTGGCTAACACGGTGAAACCCCGTCTCTACTAAAAATACAAAAAATTCACCTGGCCAGGTGGCAGGTGCCTGTAGTCTCAGCTACTTGCGAGGCTGAGACAGGAGAATGGCGTGAATCCGGGAGGCGGAGCTTGTAGTGAGCCAAGATTGCACCACTGCACTCCAGCCTGGTTGACAGGGCGAGACTCCATAACAAAACAAAACAAAACAAAAAGAACAATTAACAATGTGCACCTCCACAATTTGTTCCCACATAACTTAAAACACAAATATATTTAATAAAAAAACTACCACTAATTTGTGTTTTTGACATAAAATCAATAAAGGTATAATTTTGAGAACTCAGTAAGTGAAATAATGGAGGTACATTATACAGGAGTAAAGGCTTTGTATGTTACTGAAGGTAAGCTAGTGTAACTTTAAAAATGTTATAACGTTAGAATGTTCCATATAATCGTCATAGCAACCACAATTAAACAAAGAAACACAAAGGAGTAACAGGCAGGAAGAAAGCTTTCTGTACTACACCAGAGGGTTGGGGCTGTGGATTTAGCTACTCTCACCTGAGGCTACTGAGCAAGCTGTCATGCACCATGAGACAAAGCCCAAGCTGTCCCACCGGGCAGTAAGTGTGGAGAGGTTCAGGCACATGGCATAGCTGCTCTTTCGCACAATTTTCACTACACCAGTGGTGACAAAATAGAAGAGGTTCATCCATACACAGAACCTGGTGAAGAGCTGGAGGCAGAAAGAAGTGTCTATGTGGAGACGCAACTGAAACAAAGGTGGCACAGCAACTGTTCCAATCCCGTGTCTTTCCTCATGGCTTCCCAGGAGTTTGAGGTTGAAGCTATTGTTGACAAAAGACAGGATAAAAAGGGGAATACACAGTATTTGGTTCGGTGGAAAGGTTATGACAAACAGGATGACACTTGGGAACCAGAGCAGCACCTCATAAAGTGTGAAAAATGTGTACATGATTTTAATAGACGACAGGCTGAAAAACAGAAAAAACTGACATGGACTACAACCAGTAGAATTTTTTCAAACAATGCCAGAAGAGGAACTTCCAGATCTACAAAAGCAAACTATTCTAAGAACTCTCCTAAAACGCTAGTGACTGATAAACACCACAGGTCCAAAAACCGCAAGTTATTTGCTGCCAGCAAGAACGTTAGGAGAAAGGCAGCTTCAATTCTCTCCGACACAAAGAATATGGAGATAATAAATTCAACTATCGAGACCCTTGCACCTGACAGCCCCTTTGACCACAAGAAAACTGTGAGTGGCTTTCAGAAGCTTGAGAATCTGGACCCTATTGCAGCAGATCAGCAGGACACGGTGGTCTTCAAGGTGACAGAAGGGAAACTCCTCCGGGACCCTTTGTCACGTCCTGGTGCAGAACAGACTGGAATACAGAACAAGACTCAGATACACCCACTAATGTCGCAGATGTCTGGCTCAGGTACTGCTTCCATGGCCACAGGTTCAGCTACCCAAAAGGGTATAGTGGTATTAATAGACCCATTAGCAGCCAATGGGACAACAGACATGCATACCTCAGTTCCAAGAGTGAAAGGTGGGCAAAGAAATATGACTGATGACAGCAGAGACCAGCCTTTTATCAAGAAGATGCACTTCACCATAAGGCTAACAGAAAGTGCCAGCACATACAGAGACATTGTAGTGAAGAAAGAGGATGGATTCACCCAGATAGTGCTATCAACTAGATCGACAGAAAAAAATGCACTGAATACAGAAGTAATTAAAGAAATGGTTAATGCTCTGAATAGCGCTGCTGCAGATGACAGCAAGCTCGTGCTGTTCAGTGCAGCTGGAAGTGTCTTTTGCTGCGGTCTTGATTTTGGGTACTTTGTGAAGCACTTAAGGAATGACAGAAACAGAGCAAGCCTTGAAATGGTGGACACCATCAAGAACTTTGTGAAAACTTTTATTCAATTTAAAAAGCCTATTGTTGTATCAGTCAATGGCCCTGCCATTGGACTAGGTGCATCCATCCTGCCTCTTTGTGATCTCGTGTGGGCTAATGAAAAGGCTTGGTTCCAAACCCCTTATATGACCTTTGGACAGAGTCCAGATGGCTGTTCTTCTATTACATTCCCCAAAATGATGGGTAAAGCATCTGCCAATGAAATGTTAATTGCTGGGCGAAAGCTGACAGCACGGGAGGCATGCACCAAAGGCCTGGTCTCTCAGGTATTTTTGACTGGAACTTTCACCCAAGAGGTTACGATTCAAATTAAGGAGCTTGCCTCATACAATCCAATTGTACTGGAAGAATGTAAGGCCCTGGTTCGCTGTAATATTAAGCTGGAGTTGGAACAGGCCAATGAGAGAGAGTGTGAGGTGCTGAGGAAGATCTGGAGCTCAGCCCAAGGGATAGAATCCATGTTAAAGTATGTTGAAAATAAAATTGATGAGTTTTAATTGTCAGTCTGTCTGCTCAGGACACAAGAACTAAGGGGCACCAAATGCATCATGAGTTGCAAGATGCCCTAGTCCATCTTCATAGCCCAAAACAATTTCACACATAGCTAAGGCTTGGAAACAGAACTGGAAATGTCCAAGCTATGTATTTAAATTATCACATCATTTTTAAGCACTGTAGCTTTACAAGGAGTAACAAAACAGCTTCTTTGCCCAAATGTGATTATTTTATGCACACCTAAGCCCAAATATAAAAACAGACTGTTGGGTACTAGACTCTTCTTGCAAGCTCTAATATGTATCTATGGCTACTACTATTTATAAGACCAGAGTTGTGTTTTATTAGATGTTTATGACAGAGAATCCTGTAATAATGTTGATTTTTTCTTATTTTTATATCCTAGAATACCTCTATTGGGATATAAAGCAGCCTTAGCTTCCCTCCCAGAAAGACACAGAACGATCAGAGATGGTGCCCTTGGCTTTATAGTGGCACAAACGCTTCAGAGACACACAATTATAAGAGACTTATCTTTTAGCATAAATACTTATGGCACAAAATCCACTGACGATCATTCTCCTAAACTGAACACATGACTAGAATTGGTGGTGAGATATCACTTGATTTTCTTTTCCTTTGTAAATGTCTAGTTCTTACCCAGTTAACAAAAGAAAACTTTATCGCTCTAAAGTAAAACTTGTTACACCACATTAGTGAATTATGGAATGATTTTGGTAGAAATCTCCAGGTTCTAATGTGTGGAATGTGCAGATTTAGGTTACTTTAGTGTATGTTCTAGTTAATAAGTCAAAATTCTGGACACATTATTAAAGGCAGAAACATCTTTCAAAACAAACACCCCTACAATTTGTATGACCTTTACAATTATCAGTGCCTCTTTTTATGAGCACACAATTTTCTAGAACACTGTACGTGCTCAGTTATGCAAAAGCTCTATGAATCCTGTCTTGTTGGTTTTTATCGAGGCTCCATTACATAAGGCATAACTGAATAATCCACTGGCCACTGGTGATGAATGTCATCTTTGTCACAAGATCTCTAGGGTGTCACTTCACCAGCCAAGAATCTCTGTGGATGATGGCACGTTTGTGCAAGGTTCCCTTGAGCCTGCTTTTCTAATTTTACAAACCCATCTTACAGGCTGCACTCAGCTGAAACTATGGGTTTAGGTTTCATTTTGCTATGGATGCACCAGGCACAGAATGGAGGCAGATGCATGAGTGAGTGTTGGTTGAGTCCAGCCACTGCACACAGCTTTGCCTGTTATCTGTGATGAGGTAAGCAGGTCAGGTGCTGGTACAGGTGACAGCTCCCTGCAAATCTTTAGATGAACCAGGCATACCACAAGCTTTCTCTTCTGCAGGCACTGAAGAATGCAGTGGCATCCACAAAAGAAGAAATGCCAGAAAATGCAAAGACCCAAAGATGTCATCCTAGCCCTGGCATGGGAAAGGTTTAGAGCTGGGGTATCTAAAGGGCCAATGTCCTGCTTTCTTTTTCCTTTTTTCTTTTTTTTCTTATCTATGGGATCACTATGACTTAAATTAGGGTTTTCAAAGGGCTCTGTCTCTCTTTCTACTGGAAATTAGCATCTTGTCTTTTCTTCACTCTTTCTCTTTTTGACTGCTTTTTATTTACTATGACATGCTATAGAAGAAATGCGTCTTGGCCCAGCATCTTTCTGTTGACTGTAGGGCTATTTGTCAGAAGCAGTTAAGATTTTGGCTCAGCAATAAGGTAACATCTTCCCATTTAAGACCAAAAAAGGGGCTAGATATTAGAAAGATTCTATATATTTATTGATGTATCAGAAAACTTCCCCAGGTCTTACTTTATTTGTTTAAGGTACTGTAATGAAAAAGAAACTTGCACTTTACTGGCACCTCATTCATTGGGCATTTCCTATAGGGATAGTAAGGAACATGGAGGGTTGGATGTAAAAACTGGAAAAGCTGATGATGATGTGACTAAAAGATTCTCTGCATCAAGAAGATGAGAAAACCTGTGGTAACAAATGTGGTTTTGAGTGTTTCCAGGGAGAATGTTTCTCTGACGTTTGGGAGTTGTTTCTTGTGGGCTTTTCTGATATGACTGCTAAGAAAGCAGGAACAATTTTACAGTATTTACAAAGATGTGGGTGGTTTCACAGGGCAAAAAGCCTTGCACATAGGAAACTTCAAACAATGTGCCTTTGACTCTCAGAAACTCTCTAGGTCTTCAATAGTATTGACAAAGAAAAGCTACATAGTTGTGGTGGATTATTGGTAAAATTTCTGCAAGCAGAGAAACAGCCTGAAATATCAGTCTGCAGACACAGATTTAAGAATCCTGCACAATCCTGTGGCCCAAGCAAATAATTTTTTTTTAAAAGCCCAACTTTGTGTGTGTGTGTGCTTAAGACATGCCCACAGCTACTCAGATAAAAAAAAAAAAAAAAAACAAACAAGACCCCACATTAAAATGTTGTGTCTTTTGTGTAACCAGAGTGCTTCCAGGAAATAGTCTCTCTCTTTTTTAGAACTTGTACATATTGGACTCCAATGTGTTACAAAGGGTACCTTATATTACTAAACATGCTTCAGACTCCGAGCCAAATTTCTGTAAATTATCATTTAAGACTCTGGTCCCAGGCCAAGGTCCTGGGCCATGCTTTCCCTTTAGCTCTTGTGTGGCTCAGGGCCAAGTTCCTGAGCCAAGCTGAGTCATGACATCAGCCATTAATAGTTCCAGGCACAAGGACCCAGAAAAGACGAGAAGTGCTTTCTTCAAAACTAGTTAGTACCTTTTCTTCCTTCTGAGTCCATAAAAATATCAGACTCTTTCTCAAGTGGGCAACTGACTCTACTCCACCAGAAGTTAACATATTAAACATTTACTATCATCTCACCTTTTGCATTCCTAATTTTTAATTTTCTTGAGATTAAAAAGATCTGTGTGTCACCTAAAAATGAGAGACTGATACATTGTGGTTCACTGGGGGACAGCAAGGTTTGTTTTTGGTTCATGGACTTGGAAAGGCCTTAATTAAAAAGGTCAGTAAGGGCTGGGCATGGTGGCTCATGACTGTTATCGCAGCACTTTGGGTGGCCAATGCGGGAAGATCAGGAGGAGATCAAGATGGAGATCATCCTGGCTAACATGGTGAAGCCCTCATGAAGTCTACCAAAAATACAAAAAATTAGCAGGGTGTGGTGGTGGGCACCTTTAGTGACAGCTGCTTGGTAGGCCAAGGCAGGAGAACGGCATAAACCCGGGAAATGGAGCTTGCAGTTAGCCAAGATCATGCAACTGGACTCCAGTTTAAGTGACAGAGAATCCATTAGAAAAAAAAAAGTGAGTAGGGGTGCCATTCCAAACTATTTACATTCATATCTTCAGCTTGTCCTCTATTTGCTTTCATATCTGCAGCTTGTTCTCAGTTTTTGTTTGTTTGTTTTTGTTATTTGTTTTTTTCTTTTTTTTAATTTCTGAAGAGCAAACAAAGCTCTGGGCCAGTGCCAGGTAAAATCCGATGGATTGCCTGCCATTCTTACAAAACTTAGGAGAAAGGGATTCTGGGAGACACATTGGCAGTCTCCTTTCACCCTCCGCTGTTGAAAATGTTGCCTCTGTTCCAACTGTTTTCTTTCAGAGTGGATCCAGCTGTCACATAGGACTGAAAGGATATCTAAGTTAATTGAAGATTTCTGGTTAAGGCTATACCACGGTGTTACGTGAAGGCCTCAAAACTAACTCCAGTTTCTGACAGCCCATCAGAGTGTTGTCACCAAAAATTCCAGGCTTTTCTGTGGCATTTTATTTATTTGTTTTTTGTCATTGTGTGGCTAATGTCCCTCCTGTTTCTTCTTTGTATGCAATGTTGAGACCTGGAGATACAAGCTTACTGGTAAAAGTCAGTCAGTAGAAATATAATTCAAAGAGTTGCTATTTTGTGTGTTTTTTTTCTTTCAAAAGAGGAAGAATTCAAAATTGTGGTCTAAAAATTTTTATTTGATAAGGGTCTTTTTGTCCGCCGATGATAGACATTCATGACACTGTAGGGAATGGCATACATTCAAATAAATTTTCCCTGTTTGGCGGGTTATTTCTCTTTAAAAAGCTGAGCACAGCCATATATATCTAAACAGTTTCTTTGTGAGACACATCTTCTTTTTTCTGCAGAGACACATACTGTGGGGACAGGCGATAGAGCATTAACCTTCCTTTTCTGAGTTTGGACTATATAAACCTGGGATTCAGCATTTTCATGGAATATCTGAGATCTTAAAATGCAACCTAGTAAAATGAGGCTTTTCTCTTGGGGAAGCCTTGTCAGTACTTTGCACAAAACCCTTGGATTTTAATTCCTCTCTCTGTTATATCTCTCTAACTCTGTGCCCTATCAGTAAACAGAAAATTTCCACTTTCAATAATCAGAAAGAAGGTGTCTTTGAGAGACATATTTTAGCTAAGTGCTGTCTTATGAAAGCCAGCCATACAAGCTTTACTTGTTTGGAGGCACACCTTCTTCCTCCAGCAGCACTGACATTTAAACTAACAGAGAATTTTATGTTTCAACTCAATCGATCTTATTTCCTGCAATTTCAGTATTTTTTCTAGGCCATAGCAAGGGAAGCCACAAATAGTATTAAAATTCTTACTCTATACAAGTGTCTTGCTAGAATCCAATGACTATATAATCTTTTTTTTTTTTTTAGGCTCCCAAGTTACTCTGGGTATCTTCTGGGTTGAGTAGGCTTAAGAAATCAACAAAGAGTCACCAGTAGAGAGCTAAAGCCTGTGCAGGAAAATGTTACTTGTCCTGCTGCCTAGATCCTCTAGAACTGTGGGTGAAGGTTTAGCTTGCATCCATGGGGGACACCTATGTCAGTCACCAGACTCAGAAAAGACAAGAGGAATGCAAAAACAAGGAATATCGTATCTTTTTATTCAGTCAGGGCTATTTCAAAAGGGGGAAAAAGAGAATAGGAAATTTTTTTATATATTTCTTTAGAAACTTCACAAACTGTCTGCAGTACACACCTCTCTAGATTACATTCTGAAACACAGAAATTTCATTGACTGTGAGACTCTGAAAAATGAAAGTGGCTTATTTATGTATTTATTGCTCAAGGGCATGACAGCCCTACCAGCTCCAGGACAGACATGCCTAGCTTTCTGAGGGAAGTGTTCGCTTTAGTACTATTCAACAGGTATATCTTTTCTTCAGATGGCAAAGAAAAGAGTATGATTTTTTTTTCTTTTTTGGACAACCTTACTTTGACTGGGGAGACAACCCAGATCTTTCTAAGTATTGTAAAAATGACTCTGCCCTCTTGGCAGTCATAACAGGCAAGTTTCAAAGAGATAATTCATTAAAGTCAGAGACAAGCCCCTGAGGAACACTCAAATGTATCTTCTAAATGTCATACCTGCCACCCTCATTTAGAAGTTCCAATAGCCATTTCATCATCTTGTCTTGTGCCACTAAGGAAAATCAAACCTCACTGTTGCCCCTGTAGAAAATACTCCATAGATGTGATACTAGTATAGCAGAAGTTTTCTTCTCATTGCAAGGACTTAGACAAAAAAATGAAAAAGATAAGCAGATGTCCTCTGACGACCCTGGTGGATATACAGAGATATTTCAAAATCTAACTCAAATGTTCAATCATACCTGAATAGATGATACATTACTGCTAAACCAAACCCTAACTGTTGCCCTAAAGCAGGCAGCTTTACAGAGAGCAGAGTTATCCATGGATGAACCACATGTCTTTTATAAAATCTTGAAAAAGGGAGGGTGAAAAGGAATATAAAAAGTTGAACTGATAACAGAATTCTTATTCGTAATAGGAAAGGAGGGAGTGCTGAAAACTCGATTGGAATTGTATTGATCCTATAGAGGAGTGAAAAAAAAATTAGTGAGCCTAGTGGAAGGCTTATAAGTGAACAGGACAAAACTTCATCATTACTCTAAACTATTCATAATAGGTTAAAACCACAGAAAAATTATAGAGCCTTTTTTAAAATCCTGAGAGAGGCTTTAGTGAAACACATGTTCCTATCTCCCTATTGGGTTAAGATAAAGTTAATGTTAAGAGAAAAGTTTATTACTCAAGCAGACCCTGACATCAAAAGAAAACTGCAAAAATGTGTCATAGGTTCAGATAATATTGTTCTTTTAACAATGCACCAAGACGTAACAGCCTTTCTTTCATTTGAGATTACACTAAGAGTCTTTTATTTTACATTTAAGAAGATTAAGGACTGTAGACAAAGGAAACTGTTTGGAGCAAAAGCTTAAATAAGTGGCAAAAGCAGCTCTCTGCCAGCAGAGATAGAAGCTTGAATAAGTTGTCCACTGGGGTTTAAGGTTTTTATGGCCTAAAAAATAAAGATATATACTTAGTTTGCAAGCTGTCTTGGAGAATGGGTGACTTAGCTTTGCCCTGGCCCAGGACCTATTAGACAGCTTAGCCCAGGCACTTTGCCTGGGAGCAGTCTGAGGTGGTAATTTGCAAAGACTGCTTAGCTTGGTACAGGACCTAAAGTAAAAGCTTGCTCTGGGATGCTGGCTCTGGACCAATCAGGGACTGAAGTGATGATTCATATGGGTTGAGCAACCAGTGAAATACAAAAATAAATATTTCATCCAATACCCGCTAGATCCCACAAAAAAAACCAAACAAAACAAAACAAAAAACAATTTTATTTTCTGAAAGCCCTCTGAGTATACAGAAGACAACAAGCCTATGCCAGGCATTGGTTCCCCATCTGAATGAGTGGGAGGTTTGTACAAGATTTTATCTGAATGGACTGAAGGTTCTGTTCTCTGTGTTGCTGCAGCCATGCTGTCAGGCACAACCTTCTGTGTTAAATCTCTTACTGGTACACACACGTGTTTTTTGGTCTGGTTATTATGTTATGTTGGAATCAGGCCCTTACTTGTTTACTGGAGGTCTTCCAGGAACCCATTCCTTGCTGTTTACATGGGAAAAGCTGGCTAAGTTGTCTTTGTCCTCCCTCAGAAATGAAAACTCTAACTTCTCTTAGGAGATTGGGCATTGGTCTTTCTGGATACTTTCTGCTGGAGAAGAGTGTTGTGTAGAAAACAGTATGTAGAATCTACGGAGGGTTGGTTTAAGTGTTTGTAGAAGAAAGGCCTGTTAATGCATGGTTTTATCTGCATTACGTTTTAAAGTGTGATAGACTTTAGGCACAAAAAGGAAACCAGTTTGGATTATTAGAAAAAGCGTATCACAACTAGACAAGGAGAGAAAGAACAGCTGAAATACTTCAAGGCTGCTGACGTGCCCGTATAACTGTGGCTATATTTACACCTGTTAAGATTTTGTTACATGAGACTTGGATTTATTTAGCTTTCTTGATTTGATCCTTTGAAACAAAAATTCTGTTACAGAAACCCTATTTTCTTTTATGAACTGCAAATATTTGTGAAATGAGTTCCCAGAATTAGAATATTGTTCTAGATTTATCTATTACTCATACCTTTCTGTTTTCCAAGAACAGTAGCTGGACCTGACCAGTTGGCTCACAGGAAAAAAAAAAAAAGAAAGGTTAATTAATATTGTACGAACATCTTAAAACAACGTATGAGATGAGAAGTTAGTGATAGAGGTGTGACAGGCTGTGAGACATCTATCTTTTTTTTTAGTCCTAATTTTTGTTAAGAACGAATTATGACAAAAGCTAGTTGTTGGCAAAACAGACTTGTCCTACACTTAGCCAGAATATTTTTATAGTGCTGTGAGAAATACCTTTACATGTGCTTTCCTCATGGGCTTTTATGAATCTCTATTCTACAAGGAATCTTAAATAGGACATTATAAAGCTGAGTCCAACTATAGGTTTGACCCTTAGATACATATTATTTGGATAAACTCCTCTATTTTTTTGAGATTCCAAGTGCATGTGGTTCCTAGGCCTGATAGAAAGTGGCTTTTTTTTTTTTTTTTTTTTTTTCCTCTTACCGCAGATTAGAAAACCTGTATTGGGACTGCGTAAACAAAGTATAAGGCTGCGTTTCTTAGGGGGCTTTTATTGGTTCTAGAAGTCAGACGTAAGTCATTAAAGAAGGCACACTCTTCTAGTCAAAGCCTTTGAAAATCAACCAGCTTATTCTATTGGGTTATGTTGCAAATGAAAATACATTTTTGTTGCACTGAGTAAAACAATTATATTGTTGTAAGTTAAGAATAATCACACATACTTTCCGAATTTTAGAGGAACTAGGCACAGAGGAAAAAAGCATGTTTCAAGTTTTGCTAACAGGAGTATACCAATTGACAGTGTTAAAAACTGTAGCTACTTTAAAAGAAAGTGCGCTTGACTTTAAAAAACAAAACAAGAATTAGAAATGTTCTAAAATAAAGGTAAAGAGATTGCTTCATTCTTCTGTTAGTTTAATCTATTTTAACATTTGTCCTGCTTGCCATTTATAAGCATTTTAGCTATTCCTAAGTTCTGTACATTTTCCTGTTATAAAAAAAAAACCTACAGTTGAGAACAGCTGGTACAGTTCTACAGCTAATTATAAGTCGTTATTCTTGATGAAGATTAAATGTCTGTAAATGACAAAATGTCTAGTGTGGTTAGAAACAGCATAGGCAAAGACATTTGGTTACTTCCGTGGTTTACAATAGCTTAACATAATAACTTTAAATAAAAATGGTAGCACGTATTCAGATATTAAGAACATTAAAAACCTCATGTGGTTTTGAGCCCTGTGTTAATGTTACCGACTAAAATATATTCTGAAAAAAATAAAATATTACCATCAAAATTACATGTATTTAAATGTGTTTTATAATCCTGTTTAACTTTTTCTTTTATGCCCCAGGGGCTCTCTGAGGCATCCAAAATATAGGGTTCAGAAAATACATCCTTGAAGTTAAAATTTTATTCTGGGAAGCCTGCCAAATATTTTAGAGGATTAAGACACTTAATGTTATGAAATCCAATTCCAGATTTCCATAAATCATTTGTTTTGCCAAAATACAGTTGGTAGAAATGTTTGAAAGGGCAGAAACACTTTTATCAGTCTTCAATATTACATGATAATCTCTTTCAGAAGGACAAATTTTCCCCTTGTAGTTGTCTCCTAATGTTAACCCTAAGCTTAATGAAACCTTATGTAAAATTATTTTAACCTTAGAAAGTTTGACAAAGAAGTGAGATTTTCACAAACTTATTACAACATTTTAACAACCTTTTACAAATTTGCTAAAGAGAAGATTAATGTTTCAAGAAATTTTTGTTGTGTTTTCACTTCAATGCTTAATGGCAGAAATAAACATAATACCCTTTTCAATCTAGTTACTAGGTTCACAGAGTTTTCTTTTGAAAGATTAATTTTTTGCAGTATTTTTCACAGTTTGTGTAAACAGCTTTATTTTAGTTAATTAAAGTAAATTCTTTAACTCTAGGCAAAATGTACATTTCCATGCCTTTCTATAATTTATTCTCACTACAAACATATTTTACTCTTCTACCACACCTGGCAATTAAATTTATATACAGTATTCTCAATTACACATTATAGTAATATCTTTTAACAATTAATAACTTGACTGTAAAACCTGGTGAGTTTATAAAATTACGGGCTGGGTGCAGGTAAAGTATGATTTATTACAGCATAGTTAAAGGAGTGGTTATTTTTAAACATCTTCAGGCCTTCAGTGGCTTTCGTTTTTCATAAGTTAAAGTCACATGAACTGAGAAGTACAACAGCCTTCATTTCTTTGGAAGCAAAATATTTAGTTCAACTACCTATTCTTCACTAAGTTAATTAATTAGATTTTTAAAATATATACATAACACATATGTAAACACAGAGAAAACAGAAGTTCCAGGAGTTATAAAATTTTATTTTACTAATTTTCCAATTGGATTATTGACCTCTTGCTGTGGCCCTTTAAGAAATGGGCTATGAATAGTTTCCAGGGCCTAATAAAAAAAGCCTCCCTGATGCTGGGCATGGTGACTCACACCTGTAATCCCAGCACTTTGGGGGGCCCATGTTTGTGGATCAAGAAGTCAAGAGATCATGGCCAAAAATGGTGAAACCCCATCTCTACTAAAAATACAGAAATTAGCTGGGCATGTTTGTGTGCACTTTTAGTCTCATCTAATCGGGGGCTGAGGAAAGCAGAGCCGTTTGAACCCAGGAGGCAGAGGTTGCAATGATTCAAGGGTGTACTGCTGCACTCCCGCCTGGTGACAGAGTGAGACCACGCCTGAAAAAAAAAACAAAAACAAAAAACAACAACAACAACAAAAGCAGAGCTGGAAGAGACAGCCTTTCATTTTCAGAGGTATTAGTCACTTCTGATTCCAAGAGCTACATAAGAAATGCAGATTTCTCATAAAAGATGATTGGTGGTGTCTCTTCTCTTAGCCTCAAGATGTCCCTGACCATCAGCTTTTATCCAAGAACCTTTTATGCATTCACCAAAAGTGTCAAGATAGAGTGGAGAAAGGTAACTTAGTCGACTGAAAGAAAAAACATTTTCAAGGAAACAAGATTTATGAGGAGAAAATCATGAGCATCTTGAATACATGTATAGCATAAATCTCCATTTTGAATTAATCTGATTGCTTTCTAAGAGTGATTTCATTAATTTAACTTTACAGAGAATATCAAGAGAAGTGTCTATTATTTGTTTCACCGGTTTACACCACTATATGTTCACAATCAGGTTCAACAGCTCAACTTTCCCCTGATAGAAAGCCGCTGGGTTCAGGCAGGTACAGGCTTTCAAATGGGCTGCAGATCCCTTCAGTAGCAAAGCTTGATATTTAAGGACGTGAGTGTCAGTTCGCAAGAGACTTTTTTAAGGAAACACAGTACTGCTATGCTATGTGGTGTAGAAACAGATATGTCATTTTCATGGCTAACCTGATGGTTTCTGGCACCAACAATATCACTGATGCAGCTGCTCAGCGGTAAGTTGCCCTTTTTTTTTTTTTAGAAACCAAGCTAAATTTCTTCCTTAGGTAAACCACTGGATGTTGATCTGGACCTCGAGCCTCATCCATAATTTCAACATCTGCTTTCTCTATTTCTGATACATGGAGATTAAGTGGCTTTACTATGAAAAAAACCGAGGGCTTCTGCTTTAAGTAAGGTTTGTTTCACTGGTTAAATTTTTTTGAGTACTAGGTTATTAAGTTAAACATGAGTTTTATCTGCTTTAGTTTCTTCTATGAGGTGGTATAAAAGACGAGCTACTTCTCCGTACTGAGGTACCTGCCATCTGAAAAATCAAGTACTGCCCAAGAATATTCTTAACTGTTAAGAAAAATGGGCTGAATTGTTTCATGACCTTGTACATTGGTCTCTTCTGATAAGAGCAGATCCAGCTACTGTACTGAAGGCTGAGAGAGCTGAGCTTTAGAGTTTGAGACCCAATAGTCTTTTTATTTTTAATTTTTGTCAGATAGTTTAGCAGAGCGTTAGTGCATTCCCAGGGAGCCCATCACAATCTTGCTATTATTGTTAGCTCACCAGTACACAAACTCATAACAGTCTCTACTTATCTAAGGTAATACTGGAGGTTTCTTTTCTATGTTTTAGCAGAATAAAGTTCCCAGACACATTTTAAGAAGGCTAAAGAGCACTAAGGTTGAAGAGAAAGTTTAGTAAGCGAAATAAAAAAGCTCGATGCCAGCAGTGATGTGGTCAAAATGGGTTAACCAATATGAAACTTGGATTAGGGTTTTTGTGTGTTGTGAATGGCAAGAAATGCACTTTGTCTGTGGGCTGTCTTAAAAAATGTGTGACGTAGTTCGACCTGGGGCCTTCGATCCCAGACCAATCAGAAAGCTTAGCCTGAGACTTTGGTCCAGTACTTAGTGGCTAAAGTGAATATTCATAGGGGATACTCAGTTTAGACAACCCTTCAGATGCTGAAGTGGACCTGTCGCCTAGGATTTTGTCCAGAACTAATCTGAGGCTGAAGTAATGATTCATAGAGGTGGGGGTCACAATCCAAGAAGAAAAGAAAATTGTTCCCTGGAAGGCACTTCCTCCCACTCTCCCACTCTCTTTATGTTCACCAGAGGAAAAGAAATATTTCTGGAAGTCCACTGATTATAAAATGGACAAATGCTTTTCTATTTCAGGCCTTGTTTTCCCATTTGAGTAATCTTGAAGTTTCTGCAAGTTTCTGAGTGAGCTGGAGGTTCTTTCATTTGTGCAACTGCAGTCGTATCTTCAGACACAACTTTCTGTTCTAGTTCATTTATTGGTGTCTGCTGCTTGAATGTTTCTTTCCAGGCTGCTTTTTATCTTATGTGGAAATGAAGCACTGTTCAGTGGGCTGAGAAATTTCTGGAAACATTTCTCTTTCTGTCTATAGAAGGCAAGCTAGCAAACTCTCTTCACTATTGGAGGAGGAGAACCCTGGATTGGAGAGAAGAAGAGAGAAACAGGCTCTAGAATTTAGAAAAATGTTGTTGTTGTTGTTGTTGTTGTTGTTTAATTTCCATTTTACCTCCAGAATTACTTGAATCCTGTAGATCACAATGGCTTGTAGAGCTCGGGAACCATTATTCCTGCTGAACAATCTGGGAAATACACACTGGACCTGGTGACCTATGGCTCTGGGAACACTTCTACTTTCACTGGTCTCCCCCACAGGCTGGACAAAGTTGAGATATATTCTTTTTCTGCCTGAGCAATTCATTTGAAAGTGTCCTAGCTTGTCACACTAGTAGAAATCAGCAGGTGCATCTTGGAGATTCTGGATCTTGTAGGCCTGTGAAGTGGCCAGTAATGCCCCTTTCATTCTCTTGTGACTCCCATCTTCTTTCTAGGTCTCCTCTTCCCAGTACTTGTTTTAAAAGATAAAAAAAAGCCACCCCAGAAAGTTTTCCAAAGTGCTATCTGATCCCACAGCCTGCTTCTGTAGTTTTGTTCTGATATTAGAGGATGGCTGAGAAATAAAGTAGTATTTTAAAATTGTGTATCCCTTGATTGAATTAGGAGATGGAGACAGATGTATTGCTAAAGCTTCTCTCAGCCATTCCAAAGACTCTGTGAGTTTTTTTCTAGTTTGTGATTTCAACAAGAACAGTTCAGAGTAATTAAGAAGTTTTGTTCTGGTTCTGTCGAAGCCTGCTAATATGCACAGTAGAAAGTGTTTTTCTTTTCTATTCATCTATAGGTTTACCAAGGCTTCATTTGGGGTTTTCAAACACCACTGTTTTTCTTTCTATTGGAAATAGTAATTCTGTCTTCTTTACTCATCCATTTTCATCTTTCGCTTCTGTTTATTTTTTGACTGACTATAGGATGTCCATTGTTCATCTTCAAATTCCTTTGCTGTCTGTAGTGCTGCCTGTTTTTCAGCAGTAGTTGAAATGTGGCTTAAAAGTTGCACTGCATTTCTGCACATAAGAGGAAACAGCTGACTTAAATGTTGGAAAGCCTGTGCATGTCTATCAGGTTCATCAGGGAACTGTCTTAAGTCTAGCTTTATGTATATAAGTTTACTGCAGTGAGAAGGAAATTTAAACCTTAGTAGCACCATATTCATTGTGCATTTGTTATAGGGGCACCAGTAAAGTTGGACGTTTCCTGGGCTTGCACAACAAGAGGTGTTTTTATACAACTATTCTGAGTCCCAGTTAAAGGGGTCAGATAGGGCACTCAGAAATTGCATTTGACAGTTCTCTAGAGATTTCTCTCTTTGACTTTGGAAAATTATGTATTGTAGACTTACCTTGTATGGTTCCCAAAGGCACAGGGGTAATTTTACAATGTTTACAAAATCTAGGGTTGTTTTGAAGAGCAAAAAGATCTAGTTGTTAGACATTATTGAAATTATGCTTCTTTGAGAAGGCCTGTCCTTCTATCAGGAACATGGCCCCATGGCCACCTTGTTGCCAGTTGAATATCATTATTATTGTTTATAAATTTAGAGACTCAGGGTCAATGGAGTCCCAGTGCTTCCAAGTGCACTCAAGGGGAGTGCAGTCTACAGATGCTTTGCTGCCATCTAGAGACAGAGGGTAAACAAGGTGTCATTCAGATGACTTCCTCCTTTTGGTGTTACCCAGGATAAATAGAAAGTGTTACAGTATCCTTTTTCATCTTTCTCCTTTGTCTCATCTGTGCCCCCAAAACGGTAATAGGTGCTGCTCAGAAATGCAAGCATAGCCTTTACACATATATCTGGAGGAGCTAGTCAGAAGCACTAGCCACACTCACCTGTGCAAAGCTGTAGCTTTCTGCCCTCCTTTTGTCCTAGACCCACTGAACCCCAAAGGCTTGAAAGTTACCCCAGAGGCCTTGCAAATGTTATGTAGTAGTAAAATTTGTTCTAGACATTTTAATAGAGGAAGTGTCTTCATACTAACTTTGGCTTTCGTAACTATGTTCCCAGTGAAATATCAGAATCTCAGAGAATGAGACAGATTGACTTTCAAACATTTTAAATCCAAAATTATTGCAATGCAGAACAGGTGGCTCAAAACTGTAGAAACTGAATGGCTGAATGGCCCTTCATTAGACGGGGAAAGCAAAGAGGCTAAAATCTGCTCTTTAACATTGTTTTTCTCCCTATAATTAATAGTGGAGGCTGCCTGTTTAAAGATAGGACATGGGGGCTAATCACTGATGGCAGAATGTAAATGGGAAAAGAATTTCAAAACTGTAAGTTTTGGACAATGGATTCACAAGGCTCCAGGTAGAAAAGAAATCTCATTTCACTAGGGAGTGATGTAAGGTTAGAAATGCTAGGTTAACATTTCTGACACAAAATTCTCTTTATTCAAAAGTTAGAAAGAGAGATTTTGGGTTAGATAGGTTGTCTCCACTAAATGCCCCCCAACAGGCAAAAATTAACTTGTTTCGTGATGTAAATTTTATGTGAAGGAAAATAATATCTTTGTAAAAAATTCCAGATAAACGAAAGAGTATTTACTTGCAGTCAAATCTCTCCCATACAGTGCCATGATTATCTATTATTGAGGGACAGAAAGCCCTTTTATAGGTAACAATTTATAGTGAAATCTTGAATTCCCCTTGTTTCACAGAAATCACAAAAACAAACCTTTTTAAATTACACTACTAACTACTGAGACAAGGAGTAACTGTCTTAAGTAAACCTGTATACCTAGTATACCTAGGCTGTAAAAACACCCACAACACTGCATAGAAAAAAATATGAAAGACGTTATAGCTGTGAAAAGAAAAATTTTACATTCAATAGATAAAAATGGGAAGTCCTTGTGTTAATAGCCTGATGAGTTGTCACAGACAAGAATTAGTCTAACGATAATCAGATAACACTGAGATGTAGCCACAAGCTGAAACTTTTAGTGTCCCTGGGATCTCCTCTAAATCTCATGTGACTGCCAGGCTCTTTATGAATAAAATGTCTTGAAATAAACAAGACATTTTTGAAATGAATTTGGAAGTTTAAAGTCCATTTTTACCATTCTGATGAATTGTTTCCTTCACAGCCCATGCAGAAACATATGTATAGTCTCACCAATGCACCGATATATGTTGTAGTCTCACCAATGCACCAAGATGTGACAGTATCCCTTTGTCTGTAATTATACCCAAAGATCTTTCCTTTAATAAAAAAAAAAAAGAAGAAGCTGAGAAACAAAGTTGAGATTAAAGAAAAAAAAAGCACAAGAAGAAAGCTCCTGCCAATCAAAAGAAGGACTCAAATGTGTTTCCCACTATGAGGTTGGGGTTCAGGGTTATTACAAACTAGCAAGAGAAAGAAATGTTTTTAGTCCGTGGGCTGCTTTGAAGACCATGCAATTTAACTTGGCTCAGGGTCTTGGCCTGAGAATAGTTCGAAAGCTTAACCCAAGAAATCTGCCTAGAAATAATCAGGAGGTGTAGTCATAATTTATAGCTGCTGCTCAGCTCATCCCATGACCTATCAGGAGCTGACGTAAAAGCTTGGCTCAAAAATTTGGCCCAGGCTTAATCAGGGACTGAAACAGTAATTTATAAAGGCTGGGCTCACAGTCCAAAAGGAAACAAATGTGCCAACCAGTAGCCACCAGGACCCACTGTGTTTATGCCAAAAAAATGGACAAGAAACTACTTCCTGGGAGCCAACCGATTACACAAATACAAGGGTATTTTTGAGCCATGGCTGGTTCTCTTATCACAATGAGCCAGGGTTTTGCACAAGTCTTCTCTGAATGGACTGAAGGTTCTTCTGTCTGTGACAATCGGATCTTGAGATACAACCCTCTGTGTTAGTTATCTTGTTGGTGTCTGCAGACTGATTTTTTTTAAGGCTGCTTATGTGTTACATGTAAATGAGAAATGAACCTGCAGAACGGTGGTTTTCCAGGGACCCTTTCCTTGCTGCCTCCCTAACTCAAGCTAGCTTTCTCATCTCAGCAACACTGTAAAGAGCCTCCTGAATGTGGGTACTTCAGATTTTACAATAGGAAACATGAGGAGGCATAAAAGAAGAAGAGTAAAGACAAGAGAAGAACAGAGACTCTAGCTACTGCAATACAGTTTTATAAAAATCCAAGTCCCTGAGTGGCACCTGCTAACTGCTATCAGTGTGGCAAGACAGGACACTTTCCCAACAAATGCTGAGAAAATAATAGAAAGCCACCTCAACACTCTCCAACCAGTGGTGGTGACCACTGAAGGGTGTGCTGATTAATGAGGCATACATACACCACTAAGTCCAGGACCAGTCTCACAAATGGTCCAGCAAGACTGAGAGTTCCTGGAGATCAATTCCCCAGCTCTAACAGCTGCCATAGTCTTTGGGTTCCAAACTTTTCAAAATCCTTGGGTGATTCTGAAGGTGGAAGAAGGGAGGATAGTAGACTTCCTTCTCAAAATTGGAGCAGGTGTCTTTGTTCTGCTTTTCAATCTAGGCTTTCTCTCCTCCCATAATGTGACAATGATGGATGTGTCAGCAAAAGTCCTTTATAGAATATTTTCTCAGCCCATTAGTTATAGTTGAAACAACCTTCTATTTAGCCATACCAATTTAATAATTCCTGAAAGTCCCACTTTATTACTAGGTAGAGATATTTTGGCCTATATAGAAGCCTCCATATGAATGGCTGCAGGATAAACTCTTTGTCTCCACTAAGTGGAAACTAATATTAACTAAGAAGCATGGGATGTCCAGAGAAATGTTGCTGGACTTCAACCACTGTATGCATCTGTATTTACCTTAAGGATAGCACTATTTTTTTTTTTTCTGACCAGAGGCATTATTTCCCAAACCAGAAGGTAGAAAAGGGCTAGAAGTCATTATAAATAAGCTATAAAACAAAGGCCATTTTAGACCCTGCAACAGTCTTTACAAAACCCCAAATATCAAAGAAGGTCATTTTTTAACATGCCCAGAAATCCCGTTTGCTTGGACCTCAAGAAGGAAAAAGTTTAACCAACTCATAGGTATTAGGGAACCAGCCCCTGATATTTCAACCTCAGTTCTTTTCTATTTTCCATAAGTGTCAGCCAGTCTGAGAAATAAAAGGATAGGTTAGAAAAAAAAGAAAGAAATTTTAAAGCTGTGTGTCCGGGGGAGACATCACATGTCAGCAGGTTCCGTGATGCCCCCTAAGCCAAAAACCAGCGAGTTTTATTAGCAATTTTCAAAGGGGAGGGAGTGTACAAATACGGTGTGGGAGACAGAGAGCACATGCTTCAGAGGGCAATGAAAGATCACAAGGCAGAAGTTCAGGGCAAAATCAGAACGTCAGGGTGAACCTAGAATTGCTAATGAAGTTCCATGTCCTGCTGTGCATGCAGTGTCATGATAAACACCTTAACAGGGTTCCAGAGCAGAGAACCGGTCTTACTAGAATTCACCAGGCAGGGATTTCCTAATCCTAGCAATCCTGGGGGTGCTGCAGGAGGCCAGGGTGTGTTTCATCCCTTACCCGCAACTGCATAAGGCAGACACCCCTAGAGCGGCCATTTTAGAGGCCTCCTCTTGGGAATGCATTGTTTTATCAGGGCTATTAATTACTAATATTCCTTACTGGGGAAATAATTCAGTGATATTTATCTTACCTGTTTTTGGCAATAAGACAAATATGGTTCTGTCCTGCCCAGCTCCCAATCAGTCAGACCTAATGGTTATCTCCAATGTTCCCTGAACATCACTGTTATCCTGTTCCTTTTTCAAAGACCCAGATTTCATATTGTTCAAACACACATGCTTTACAAACAATTTGTGCAGTTAACACAACCATCACAGGGTCCTGAGGTGACATACAACCTCAGCTTACGAAGATGATAGGATTAAGAGATCAAAGTAAAGGCAGACATAGGAAATTATGAGAGTATTAATTTGGGGAACTAATAAATGTCCATGAAACCCTCACAATTTATGTTCTTCTACCACAGCTTCAGCAGGTCCCTCTGCTTGGGGTCCCTAATTTCCTGCAACACATCAGTATTTGGAAGTAAAACCCATGGTTGTGCTTGGTTTTAAGAGGTTTTATCAGAGGTTCCTCATGAAGAAAAGTTTCATCAAAACCAATGTACAAAGCCTATTTAAGAGCAATTATTTGGCCCACAGTTTATGCCAATAGTTATTTTAACTATTAAATTATAGACCATTTTGCTGTCAACCCAGACCTATTATATTTGTTCTTTACAGAAATGAACAAGGAAAATAGAAAAATTTGTTTCAAATCTTACATTGGCCATTGTCTTCTAGTCTCATTAGTTGTCTTTAGAATTTGCCTGTAGTTTAAACTAACCCTGTTAATTTCTGTGAGCCAGTCAGAAATCTCCACCTACAGCTAAGTAGAAAACATAAAGAAGGTTAACATTTTAAAGTATGTAACAATATTTTCTTCTGGGCAATTATTCTACAAATCGTGCCAGGTAATGAAAGTGTAGTGTGGACTCATAGTTAAGGGGTGTTTGTCTTTATGGGGATAAGATTAAGGACGCTAAGCAAAGCCAAGCCCTATGCATCTACAATTCTCTGACATAATTATAGCCCTCAGTTTTCGGGGCATGTCAGCAGCCTCAGAATTTTTAAGCTGTTTATTGCCTCAGCTCATCTCATTTTAAAACACATATTTTTATAACCCAATTTTTTCTTCCTACGAAATCAAATTCCAAATGGTACTGGAAATGAAACCACTTATGAAAACACCGTGTTTCCGTGAAACCTTATCCTGACCTCAGGCAGAGCTCCAGCTGTTGCGTTTCATTGCACAACCCCCCTCCCTAGCAGGAGGTAGCTAGAAAGATCAATTCTGTCTAACAGCAGTTAGTTAGGTAGTAGGGTTGGTCTCTCCCTAACAGCAGGGAAAAGTTAGGTAATTGGGGGGACCCTTGGTATAACTTCTAGGAACAAAGATCCAGCTTACTGAAAAATAGGCTACAGACACATATTAGTAAACTCACACAAACCTTCAGCCCACTCACATGAAGAAACACAGTCTGACATAGACAGAACTTTGTTCTTTGTGCACAAATATATGCTCACAAAGAGACTGATTGAAAAACAAGAACAAGAAGAAAACACCCTTGTCTTTTGTATAAGCAATGGACTTCCAAAATTAGTGGCTTTTTTTTTGGGGGGGTGAGGAAAGTACACGGTGGGCAACAATAAATTTTAGTGGGCACTTTTCTGGACATGCTTTGGAATATAACCTGAAGTGGTATGAATCATCATGTCAGCCTCTGATTAGTCATGAGTAGAGGTTGTGAGCCAAGCTTTCACATCAGCACTTGTTTTGTCCCAAGCAAAAGTCCAAAGCCAAGCTGAGTAATGCTTTTTCCGAGATCAATCATCACATTCTTCCATGTCCCAGTACATGAGGACCCGAAACACCAGGGTGACACTGGGCAACCAAATTGGGTTTCCACCGTGGAGAGCCATTTTAATTTCCTTCTTAAACTTCAGTGCTAACTTCACTTTGTGTGCACGTTCCTCAAGTTTTTGGACCCCAGATAAATAACTCTCTGTGATGTCACACAGTGAGAATTTGCTACATGTGGTGAATTGGTGAGACTACAATTGAAGCCTGAATTGAGCCCTGGGATGCATAAGTCTTACTTGATTATCTAAAATCTGGCCCTGTAATGCAAACTATGTCTCTGCAGGCATTCCACCTTCCAGTGGTCGCCACCACTGGCTGGACAGAGTTGAGGAGGCATTGTTTTCTTTTCTCTGCTGTTCTTCCTGAAGAGTCCTGGAGCTTGCCAAACTTTCAGCAGTTAGAAGGCCCAGCTCAAAACTCCTGGATTTTGTAGACCTGTAATTCCGTCACTAATGCCTCTGTCTATCTCTTGCTTTTTCTGCCTTTTCTGGGCCTCTTTGTGGGCCCTGCTGTAAAAGACCAAGAATGCCACCCACAATTTTTCTACTGTGGTATCTGGGACCATAGTCTGCTTTTGTAGTTATCTTCTGATTTAAAGTTTGAGTAATAAACTTGCCTATTAAGATTACCTGTATTTTATTTAAACCAGCAGATAGAGAAGATTGTTTCAAAAAATCCACAGAATCCTCTCTCAGCCTTTCATTAAGGCTGAAATATTTTGATTTGGTTTTTATTTCAATATGGCCAGTTTTGATTAATTAAGAGGTTTGATTCCAGTTTCTTGGAAGCTTTTTAACACGCACATTAGAAACTCTTTTTGTTTCCACTCATCCATAAAATCAGTAGGCCTTTAGTTATGGTTTTTAAGGGGCAATGTCTCCCTTCTTATTGGAAATGGGGCTTCTGTCTCTTTTCCCCTCATCTTTTTTTTTTTTGGACCAGTTTTCTTCTTTGCCTGGCTATATTAAACATGCTATTTGTCTCTGAAACTCTCTGTTGCCTGTGCGGCTTCCTGTTGCTCAGCAGTACTTAACATTTGGCTTAGGAATGACATAACATGTTGCCATGTAAAACCAAACACTTGGGTAACATTTTGGAAAGCCTGTCTGTATTCATCTGAGTTATCAGAATACTTTTCTAGGTCCCAATCTATCTGTTTGAAGTCTTATAATAAAAAGAGAACCAGTAATTTAGATGCACACCGTGTTTATTGGGCATTTTCTTTAGGGGTAACAATTTAATGGAGGGTTGCTTGGGAGAATTGAAGAAGAAAAGGATGATAAAGTGACTACAGGAGTCTATGGATGGGGGACACAGGAGAAGCTGGAACATCTGGAAGTTTCTTCTGAGGGTGTCCTGGAGGTTTGTTTCTCTGACTTTTGAGAATTGTTCACTATAGACAAGTCTGATATGCTAAGAAGGCATGGTCAACATTACAATGTTTACAAATATCTGGGTTGTTTGCAGGACAAAGAAAATACCTCAGATAATTTACCTTCCCACTTAGAGAAAATATCTAGATGTTGGATAGAATTGAGAGAGAAAATTTAGGTACATAGGATGGATTCTTGCTAAAACTACTTTGGACAAAGAAACAGGCTAAAATACCAGGCTGCAGGCAGATTTTTAAAAAAACCTGAACAAACCTGCAGCCCACTCATATAAAGGAACAAAGCCTAACAAACAAATATTTTTTGCACTTTTTTGTTACCTAAAACATGCCAACAGATAATCTGATAAAAGAAGAATATTCTGCATAAAAATATTTTTCTTCTTAAATAACACACATACTTCCAGAAAATAGTTTCTATTCCTTTTACACAAGGAGCTTCACTGTGCTTCAGTGAGCACTTTTCTTCTCCTTCTTCTTCTTCTTCTTCTTCTTCTTCTTCTTCTTCTTCTTCTTCTTCTTCTTCTTCTTCTTCTTCTTCTTCTTCTTCTTATTCTACTTCTTCTTTATTCTGGATATGCTTTGTACTGTGAGCTGAGCCACTATAAATTTTTACTTCAGCTACTTTTCAGTCCTGGGTCAAGTTTCTGAGTCAAGCCAACTAGTACTTTTTCAAGACTAGTGAGCACACTCTTTTCTTAATTCATAAAAACATCAGAACCTGCCGTATAGTGAGAAACACATCTGTCTCCTATCTGTGCTGTGAACAGTCATTTTTTTCCCTCTTAAGTAATCAATCTGACTTCATTACAGTGAAGAAAAAAAAAGTCTGATGATACTTCAAAGTAGCAGACTGATATGTACAGTGGCATGCCCACATGACTGCAAAAGTGTGCATTGGAACACACTGAAGACCACTGGGTAAAAGAAATAGAGACTATTTTCTGCAAGAGAAGCGTTTTTATGCATACTATTCTTCTTTTATCAGATTATCTGTAGGCATGTTTTAGGCCAAAAACAAAAATTACAAAAGAGTTCATTTATAAGGCTATGTTCCTTTATGTGAGTGGACTGCAGGTTTGTGCAGGATTTTTTTTTTAATCTGCATGAAGCCTGGTATTTCAGTCTGTCTCTTTGCTTAAAGTAGTTTTAGCAAGAATCCATCCTATCTACTTAACTTTTTTCTCTCAGTACTATCCAACATCTAGATATTTTCTGCAATTGAGAAGGCAAATTGTCTGAGGTGCCACATATGTCAGATTTCTTTGTCCCGCAAACAACCCAGATATTTGTAAACATTGTAATGTTGACCATGCCTTCCTAGCACATCAGACTTGTCTATAGTGAACAATTCTAAAACATCAGAGAAACAAACCCCCAGGAAACCCTCAGAAGAAACTTCAAGACGTTCCACCTTTTCTTGTGTCCCCTAACAAGGGACTCCTGTAGTCACTTTATTATCCTCAGATTCTTCAATTCTCCCAACCAACCCTCCATTAAACCACTACCCCTAAAGAAAATGACCAAAAAAAGTTACCTCTAAATTCCTGATTCTCTTTTTATTACAAGACTTAAAACAGATAGATTGGGACCTAGAAAAGTATTATGATAACCCGGATGAATAGAGAGAGGCTTTCCAAAATCGTTCCCGAATTTTGATTTTGCATGGTCACATGTTATGTTACTCCTAAGGCAAATCTTAAGTACTGCTGAGCAACAGGAAGCCACACAGGGAACAGAGAGATTCAGAGACAAATAGCATGTTTAACATAGCCAGGCAAAGAAGAAAACCAGTCCAAAAAAAAAGTGGAAAACAAACCAAGCCCCATTTTCAATTTATATGTATTTGCTACATGTTCTGAGAAAGCAATATATTAGAATACTCAGTAGGAGTATAGGAGCACTTCTTCAAATTCTTTGCTTTACTTTTATTTCTGAGGATTTTGTCCTAAGTTTATTTTTCATTTTTGTACTCACGAGCAAACAACACTGAGCCAGTGTCAGCCAGTTCAAATCAAAAGGATGACTTCCAGCCTTATAAGACTCAGGTGACAGGCCAGATAGAACTTTGACAATCCCCCAACATCCTCAGTTGATGAAAACTTTGGCTCTGTTCCAACTCATTTTCCTTCACAAAGCAGCTTATGCATGCAGAGACTTACAATCGGTCTTGAGACAATTGAAAGTTTCTGGCCAAGGCTACAGCTCAGTGTTATCTAAAGCCTTCTGAACTAAGGCCAGTCAATGACAGTCCATCAGGGTGATGGCACCAGGAATTCCAGAATTTTCTATTTTATTTTCTTGCCTTTCCGTTTATGGCAATCATGTCTCTTATTTTTTTCTTTTTATGCAATGTTGCAACCAGGAGATATATTCTTATTGGGTGAATTCAGTTTTGGTGATTTAGTAATCAGGAATATTATTCAAATGTTGCTGTTTTGGTGGTGTCTTGGAAACAAATGAAATTCAAGTTTTTAGTCTAACTTTTAACTTGGTAAAAACCTTTTGGGGAACAAGCGATAGACATTTAGAACACTGTAAAAGAAGTTTTCTTACCCCGAGTGAATACTTTCTTCTGCATTTTTTTCTTCTCCTTTTTCACTGTCCTATTAATCTAAGAGGCATAGAGTAGGGAACGTTTATCAAGCCCTAACCCTTCTTTTCTAACTTTTGACAGAAAAGTGTTTGTAATCCGAGTTTTCATCTAATATTTCAGATCCTACAGTGCCACTTCGTAAAATAGGATTTTTCTCTATATAGAGTCTTGTCAGCCCTTTGCCTAAAGTGTCTGGTTTCCAACCTTCTCCCCCTGCAATGTCTCGATAACAATTATAAGACTCTATGTCCCATCTCTAAGCAGAAAATCTCCACTTTCAACAGTCAAAAAGAAGCTGCCCTTGACAAATTACAACCTCATTGCTGATGTTTTTATAAAAGAAGGAAAGGAATGGAATCTTTTTTTTTATTTTTTCAGGCAACTGTTCTGCATCCAGCTACATTAATATCTAAGTAAGAAGAGAATGTTAAGTTTCAAAGACAACCCGTCTTATTTATGAGGATGTCAATGTTTTGCTAGGACCATAGTAAGGGAAAACAGGGATAATATAAAGACTCAAACTCTATTAAAGACTGTTGCTTCACTGTAACTACCGCATAAACTTTCTTAGGCTTCCCCCACGTACCTGGAAGTTTTTGGGTTGAATGGACTTAGGAGACAAAGACGGAATTTTACATATATATATATATATATATATATACACCTATATATACATATATATACACACACGTAATTAGGAATTACACATATACACACATATACACACACACATATGTGTATGTATGTATGTGTATGTAATATATACACATATGTGTGTATGTGTATATATACACACATATATAAACAGAGAATACATATATACTTGTATATACACACATATCTGTGTGTGTATGTTTGTACATATATGCACATGTGTAATATATACGCATACATATGTGTGTGTATGTGCATATGTGTATATACACACAACTATACATATATACACACATATACATATATGTATATGTATACACACAAACATGTATATGTATATATATACACACATATACATATGAATGTGTGTGTACATATATATATATATGAATGTAATACAAACACATATAATACCCAGAGTTTATGTATGTATACCTATACACGCTGGTATATGTATATAGATGTATGTATATATACACATATCATATATGTGTATGTGTATATAGATTTATGTATATATACACATATCATATATGTGTATGTGTATATAGATATATGTATATATACACATATCATATATGTGTATGTGTATATATATGTGTATGTACATACACACACAGACAATTTAAAATATTAAGTAGCATGAACACAAGTGTAAAGTTTCAGCAAATTTTAGTATATAAAAACAGACCATTTTGCCCGCAAATTTCTACATGATCTGAGAGCTATTAATGCACAGATTAAACCAATAGGTGCATTACATCAAGGTCTGCCATTACTGGCAGCCATTCCAAGTGACTCACCTCCCATAGTAGTAGATCTTAAAGATTATTTCCTTACCACACCCTTACATGAGAAGGATAAGCGAAGTTTTGCCCCAAAGCATGCTCATCGGTCCTATGCTATTTCAGCATTTTGTAGGACAGTCCTTAAAGGAGCCTCGTAATATATTTCCTACTGCCTACATCATTCATTACATGGATGAAATCCTTTTGGCTGCTCCAATGGAAGAGTGATTAAACCAAATATTGAGAGAAGCAAAACAGGGGGACATCTCAAAATAGTTCAACAAAAGGTAGAAACAACCTCCTCATACCAATACTTAGGCACTATTGTTACTGAAACAAATGTTCGACCTCAGAAAGTAGTCCTCTGTAGGGACGGATCACAAACCTTCAATGATTTCCAACGACTATTAGGAGACATAAATTGGCTGTGCCCAATCCTAGGTATTGCTACTCATCAACTCAAACACTCAGATCATCCATGGAGATTCTTCACTAGGAGTAATGGGCTTAGGAGACAAACCCGTTGCTCCAGCAACTTACTAAGGAGGCTGAAGCTGAGTTATACCTTGTAGAGCAGATTCTTCAGCAAACACATGCCTCCCAGCCACAGCCACAAAAGCCTTTGGTTCTCTTTGTTCTTTCTACCCCCCGTTCTCCAAAAGGACTTTTAGGACAGACCATAGAAAAATATGCAATTGTGATAGAATGGCTTTTTTTGAAATTCAATCAGAGGGTAAAATCTCTGCAAGTTTATCTTTCTTTAACTACTCAATTTATAACAAGGGGTAGGGGTAGATCAAAAATGCTTAAGAGATATGATCCAGACAAAATTACTGTTCTCCTTTTAGAGCCAGTCTAAAAGTATGAGGAAAAATATTGGATTCCCAACAACAGTTGCATCATGGGAATTGTTGACTGTGTGTCAAATTGCTCTTTCAGATTATGTAGGAATAATACATAAACTTTATCCATCAGACAAAATTTTGCAATTTTAAAAACTCAACCTTTCATCTTCCCTGTGATTCCTCATCACAAGCCCATTTCAGGCAGCCAGACCTATTTTACTGATGGCTCTTCCAAAGGTCGCAAAGCTACTTAGAGTACTAAGCATGCTCCTACAATTAAAAAAAAAAAAAAAAAAAAACCCAGAGTTTCAGCTCAATGCTCAGAACTAATGGAACTTAATCAGGTTTTAGAGCTCACTGGTTCACCTCTTATTAACACGCTCTATGATTCAGCCTATGTTGTAAATGTAGCCAGTCATATTGGGACTGCCACTATTAAAAGCACCCTAGAACCAGAGATGTTTAACTTGTTTCTAAGGCTTCAACAAGCTATTTGCTCTCATGCTGCTTTTTATATCTCTCATATCTGCTCTCCCACACAACTCCCTACACCACTATTTCTAGGTAATAATAGAGCCAATAAATTGATTTGTTCTGCATTTCAACAAGCTCAACTTTCTCCTGTATTACTGCATCAAAACTCTGCCTCTACTCGTATGTTTCATTTGCCTAACAGCCAGGCTGCAGCCTGTACAAGCCCGTCCTACTTGCCAGCATGTCACTGGAGTCACACCCATAGAAGGCTGTAACCCATGAGACTTAGCTTCAAATGAAATCTGACAGATGGATGTTACTCACAAAGCTGTCATTGGCAAGCTCGCCTTTGTTCATGTGACTATAGACACTTATTCTCACATGCGGCATGCTACATGCAAACCAGGTCAAACAGCTGGTTATTTACAATGACATTGTCTGTCATCATGTGCTCATATGGGGGTTCCTAGGCAATTAAAAACTGACAATGGACACGCTTATGTTAGTCATGCTTTTTAAAATTTATTACAGCTATGGTCAATCACTCATAAAACAGGAATTCCTTACAACCCCCAAGGACAAGGAATTAAAGAGCAGGCAAATTGAACAGTACAACGCGTGCTGAAAAAAAAAAAAAAAACAGAAAGGGGAAACAGGAGACCAGTTACCACCTCAAACAAAATACATTTACTTTTACTTTAATTTTTTTTTCACTTCGTTTAAATTTTTTGTCTCCTGGTACAGATAGTAAGACTATGGCAGAATGACACTGGTAAATGTTATAGGGAAAAAGGAAAGTATACCCAAAGATATAATGAAAATCCCCCTAAGGACGATGGAATGGCTCAGTAGATTTACTGATGTAAGGACAAGGGTATGCTTGTGTTTTTACAGGAGATGGATAAACTGTGTGGGTGCCCTTAATGTGTTTGCGACCATGTAAAGGGAGAGTGGAAAGAGCCATGGATCCCAACTATGGATCCGGCTCCTCCATTACAAGGCATGAGTCAGTTGAAACTGCTGGAGCACCAGGGTCAGGCAAACAACCCTGACCTCATGTTTATGGCCATGCTACCTGTAACATCCTGGGCAGTAGGTTTTTCTTGTGCAGAGACAAAAACACATTGGGCATATATTCCCAATCCCCCAGTATTATGGAGTGTAATATGGAGTGACACTCCCCCTGACATCTATCATGATCATGGAGGATGGGCACCAGGACCCCAAACACCCCCTGACAAACAGTAATTGGACTCTCAGAACAATGATTATCAATTATGCTGTGCCATTGGAGGGACTTCCTTTATGCATCACCCAGGGTACATCACTCAACTGCAGTGGCCTTGCAAATTAATCCCAAGGATGGTTAAGTTACCATGGAAAAATTATGTACCTATTAGGCCTTAGCTTTATTAACATTACTGGTGTAGATAATAACCACTCCCAGCCCCATCCCCAAAATTCTATTAATTATACAGAATGGGCTCCCTTTCATAATTCCTACCCCCCTCATTGGACCCAGTGTCTTGGCACCCTAGCTGGAGAACAGTTCATGCTAATGGGAGACATTATTTTCTGGGTCCCTGTGGTCACTTAGATGGGAGAGATGAGACTCCGATCTCATGTCATAAACTTCGCTGACACTGGTTAGCATCTCTTCACTACATTGCACTGGGATTCAATCCCAATCTGCAGCAAGTTTCGCTTGGCGTGGAACAGGCTTTAGCCCAACTTTGCCTCAATGACATTATCAAGGAAAGAAATGTACAATTCAAGAGTCGATAGGGAAGGCAGCACTCCACTATATGAATGGCAGCATTTGTGTTCGAACACTATCTAATTATAGTAGTTGTGCTGAATGCAGTTGCAATGTTACCTTTGTAGAAAATATTACCACTCAATTTACATTTTGTGTTTTTAAACTTATGTTTCTCTAGCAGCAAAATGGACCAACTCCAGTTAAACGATGCCCAATTGACTTGTGATTCTTGTCAACTGTATTATTCCCTTAACCATAGCACAGTACAAACATATAGCATATCCACCCTAGTAATTTTAGGTTACAATCCCAGATTATGGATTCCTGTAAACCTGCCTGAGCCTTGGGTGGCCACCTCTGGTTTCCATTTTGTAAATCTTTTTCTTACTCAGCTTACTTATTGTGCTTGTAGAGCCTTAGGCATGAAAATAATTGTGAAAGTCTCCTTAGGAACACTAATAATTTCTGTTGTGGCATCCTTAGTAGCAATGTAGAGCTCCATTCAAACAACTCAATATGTAGAAAATTGGATGTGTACAGCCGACCGGGCATGGATGCTTAAAAATAAACTTAACACTGAGATACACACAAAAGCAGCAATGTTAAAGACTACAGTTCTGTGGATAGGAAAAAAAGAACAAACTTGTAGTTGCAGCAGCAATTGCATTGTCATTTTAAGCATACTCATATTTGTGTAACTAATTCGGAATAAAACCAAAGTGAATATCCATAGAACCTTGTAAAGGTCCATTTACATGGGGCTTTCACATACAATGTTACTTTTGATATTAATGATTAACAAGGTAAAATTCTTTTTTTTTTCTTTTTTTATTATACATTAAGTTTTAGAGTACATGTGCAATTCTTAACTTGAATAAGCATACTCAAGTATTTCAGTCATCTCTGAAAACTTGCACAGAATTCCAACAAGGTGTAGAGAGCCTTAACCCTTGGACCTCCTCCAAACATCACCTCAATGTCTTTTTTGTGATTACCGGAGTAATGTTATTATGTCTCTGTTTTATGCTCATTGTCAGTAAAAGCAGCTGGACCACCAAACAGCAATTGAGAGCTGCACAGCCTGCAATCACCTGTACTCAGTTAATGCAAAAACAAAATGGAGATGTTGGAGGCCAAAAGAATAAGGGTTGTGACCAACTCAATAATGACTGGAGGGTCTATGAGCAGAGAGCAAACTGTTCTCATGAAAGAAGCATTTTGATAACCTGACACACCACGTCTGGTGCCAGAAGGAATACTGAGGGCAGTCATGCCCCAAGCGTAGTATTTCTTGTGGTTATATATAGGAACATCTGAAGTCTGTAGTACAAAGAAAGTAATGATGTGCGCCTGTGATAAATCAAGCAGCTGACCAACAATTACCTTTCCTCCCTATTGATTCTGGCTAATAAATATGAAGGCCTGTAGAAGCTCAGGGCCTTTGCTGAGTAGAAGAAATGAGCCCCCTGACCCCTCTTTTAAAACAAATATTTTTTGTCTTTGTCTTCATTTCTGCATTCAACCCCCTTTGTTTCATCCCATAGTAACTGACTGCCACACTGTCTCTATTAAAAATACAAAAGAAAAAAAAAAGTTGGGCTTGTTGGCAGGCACATGCAATCCAAGCTACTCAGGAAACTGAGGCAGAAGAATCCCTTCAACCTAGTAGACAAAGTTTGCAGTGGGCCAAAATCATGGCTTTGCACCCCAGACTGGGTGACAGCGTGTGACTCCATCTCAAAAAAGGCAAAAAAACAAAAAGAAGAAAAAAAATATGTTCAGGTTAAGAGAATCAAAAAAACAAGGTGTAGGCTGAGAAAAATTTAGGGAACACATCTGAGAAGTGACTTTCAGTTAAAATGTACAAAGAAATAAGATGACCAAATTAATGATAGAGACCTCAGTAGGTACAGCACCAAAAAAGATACGAAGATGGAAAATCTGGCACACAAAATACTGCTTGCTGAGCCCTTGTTACTTCCTCTGAAGGCTGAGGCTCCAAGCCATTTCCTGAGGAGCAACAGTGGCTGCCACAGTGACAGTGGCTCCAAAGATCATCCCCACCTACCCCAGCTCTACCCTTCCTCCAGGTTCCAAGGATTCCCCAGACATAGAGCATGCTCACTGGGAAAGAGCCAGAAGCTGGATATTTTATTTCTCAACTTTTCTTAAAACTCTGGATACCAACAAGTATCCTTTGGTTGGAAATTTTATTTTTATCCTAACAATCTTGAGGCACTGACAAGTATTAGGAAAGATGGCTTTCAACCTACAGTTGTCTCCATAAAGAAATAAAAGAATTGGCATGGCCAGACCTGGTGGTTCATACCTGTAATCCCAGCACTTTGGGAGGTAGAGCCAGGTGGATGTCCTTAAGTCAGGTGTTTGAGATCATCCTGATCAACATGGTGAAACAAGCTGTCTACCAAAAATACAAAAGTTAGCCAGCAGTGGTGGCTGAGTCCTGTAATCCCAGATCCTCAGGAAGCTAAGAGAGGAGAATTGCATGAATCCAGGAAGTTGAGGTTACTGGAGCTGAGATCACGTCATTGCACTCCAGCTATGGGAACAGAGGAAGACTCCATCTCAAAAAAAAAAGAAAAAAAAAATGATTCCATTACCCTTTTAGGCAGTTATTTTAGAATGCTTGGTACAATGCATTACTATTATGGTATTCTCAAGACAGAAAACACAGTAACAGTAATAAGTAAAAACCAAATAGCAAGTCATTAAAAATTCATGGGATTAATTTCATCTGTCATTCTTTCTGGCTTTTACTATTTAAAATGTGTAATGTTGAAGTAATCAGACGTTTTACCTGTGATATCCAAACGCAAAAAGAAACAACAGTTAGTAAAACACTATTAAATGAATCTCAGTCTTCAAATTTAATTCTGATGCAGTGGAATGTTTTGTGAAAGATGAAAAACTAACAGACCAAACACATGTGATTTCAAATTTTGGCCTACTTTTGTAGAAGCAGATTTAAGAACCAAAACCTTCATAGTTCTAATTTTTGTATTTTTGTCAATGATTCAGCATGGCAAGATATGTAGTGAAACTGAGATCAGAGCTTTTTGTCAATTCCAACAGAGACTAGTTTGTACTCTACACGTTCTTGTTGCTCCCTTGAAATCCATAAAGAAATCACTTGAGTGAAAGGGACTTTTACACAGTGAAAAATCACGACAATACACCACATTCTCTTATTAGCTACAGTTCACTCTTTTCTTGTAGTCACCATAAGATTAGAAAAAATAGCAAGATAAATGACTATGTGGACTAGAAAAAATTTATTAGTTTTTACCAGGTAAAGCATAGAGTACTTTTTTTAAAAATTGGTTTTCTGTGGCACAACGCATGTATGCTTTTTGGCAGCAATCATAGATTAATGAACAAATGATAACAACAAAACAGTGCTCAACAACACCTTCCATTCAGGGAAGGCAAATTAAAATAAAAGTGAGAACACTAAACAGCTATACTATATCTAAATTTCTTTTTAAATGTAATCAAAACTGCAACAGGAAATCTCATTCATTGCCGATGGAAGGCAAAATGGTACAGCAACTTTAAAATATGGTTGTCTTCTTCTGCCACAGTTTGGCAGTTTTTTCCAAAGGCAATCATGGTCTCATCATATAGGCTAACAATTGCACACTTAGGTATTTAGACAACTGATTTGGAAAGTCACATCTAACTCAAAACCACATGCATTTATGTATAACTGCTCTCTTGACAATGGCAAAATACTTGAAGGAATCAGGATGCCTTTCAACATTAACCAAGCCAGGTAAATTCATAAAATGAAATACTATTCATCAAAAGAAAAGGAGTGATTTATGAAGTCACGCAAAGCCATGGATGAATCAGGCATACATGAAGCTAAGTGATAAAAGCCAGTCTGAGGAGATGACATATTGTATGATTTCATTTCTATTACATTACAGAGAAGAAATGTTTACAGAGATGGTAAACAGACAAGGTAATTTACAGTTGTTTTTAGTAGGCAGGTAGTGAGTTGAAAAGGAGAATGCAGTGATGGAAAGGAGCACAAATGGGCCAGATGAGAAGGGACTCACTCTGCTTGATGAGATCACGCTGGGGGTGTGGAAGAGTCAGGAGTGTGTATACCAGCATGAATAAATAAATAGGCTTCTATTCATGATAGGAGAAGAGCGTCTTCTTTCATGACACATGCAACTATTTTAGGATGATTTCTGAGGAAGCTTTTGTCATAATTGGAAAAACATATGTAAACAAATGTACCATTTCAAACATTTTTGAGTGTATAATTTAGAAGCATTAACTATTTAGCTATGCTCAAATTGTGCAACCATTGCCACCATTTCACCATCTCACCAGCAATGTACAAGGGTTCTAATTTCTCCATGTACTCTCAAACTTTTCCTTAAAAAATAAAATAAAAAATTCCAAAGGAGATAAAGTGGTAATCTTATTCTCATTTAGATATTCATGTATTAAGTGGCTAGTGATTTTGAACATCTTTTCATGTGCTTCTTGGCTGTGGATCTGTAAATGATTTCTTGGCTATATTACTGAATGAACACAAAACATAAGAAAATATAGATCAACTGAACTTCATCAAAACTAAACACTTTTGTGCATTAAAGGACACTGTCAGCATAGTGGAAAGAGAACCAACAGCATGGGACAAAATATTTGCAAGTCATATATATGGTATATGTTCAAATCAACCACTTGGATGTCTCCCAAGGGCACTCTCCATTTTCTTACTCTAAAACTTTTTAAATAAACTTCCATGTTTGTTGGGAAACTTTTCTCAGTCTCCTTTGCTACTTTATTCCCCTCAGTCAAATCCTTTCTTCTGAGGAGGGAAGAGTTTAAGTTACTGCAGACCATGACAGATTTGACACCAGTAACTCAGATAACTTCCACTGGTAACAGGTCGAGGAGCTGCTGGACAGGGTGGCGGGAGTTCATGTCTAGTATGTGGCTGGCCTGACCCCGGGTAGTTCTGGGCTACAAGCATTCTGTGGAAAGAGAGCTCACATTGCTGAGAGAATGCTGAGGAAGAAATTTTCTCTTTTTAGTGAGGCCAATTTCCTTCTCATAATATAAAATTAACTGTTTGTTAATGAATTCCTTAGTGATCTTTAGTACATGCGTATTTGTGGGCAACAACCGCATCTTAGTTCCAAATTATTTTCATCATTCCAAAAGTAAATACCCTACTTATTAAGAAGCTCCTACCCAATCTGTCCTCTTTCTGACACCAGCAACAAGTGATCTGCACTTTTTTCTCTATGGATTTACTTATTCTAAATATTTACATAAATAAAATCATACACTATGTGACTTTTGTCTTCACCTTCTTGAGCCAAAATTGCTTTGAAGTTTCCTCACATTGTAGCATTAGAGTTGTCATCCTCTTCACAGCCGAATATTACGCCATTCTATGGGCATACTACATTTTGCTTCTTACTTTTTGCTGGTGGACATTTATTTGGTGTGTTTCCAGATTTTAGTTATTGTGAATGCTGCTATGAACATATGTATACAAGTTTTTCTTTGAATACCTCTTTGACATTTTTTGTGTATACAGCTTGGAGCGGATGTTGTGGGTCCTATGGTAATTTTATATTTAGCTTTTGCAGAACACCAAACTATTTTCCACAGCAGCTGCAGCATTTTACTTTCACATTTTCCCACTTCCCTTCCTTTGGGCCTTCCAGAGGCTACCTCAAAACACCTGCCATTCTCAAACACAAGCTACTGTGGGTTTGGTTAGCTCTGGGTTGACATTTAGAAAAGCTGTGGCCTCAGAAGCCAACTTCCTTTGGCTCCTAATCTATGAGGCTGCACAATGAGCATTAAGATGGCCCTGAGCTTAGACCCAGAAAAGTTCTGGGTGCAAGGCTCAGTCCTCCCTTCTGTAAAAAAGAGTGATGACCTAATACACTGGCCAGCTGCCCAGTGCCTTCTGTAACCCTAAACTTAATCACAACATTAACCTTAACTCAGCCTCTACCCCGATCCTAAGCAGGAATCCCTAACACTAACAGCAACTCTAAGCCACAAACTTGACCCCAACATCAACTCTATGCCTAGCCACTCACCAAAACCTAAACCCTAAAACAAATCCCAACTCTAAATTCTAAATCTAACAGCTAAAGCTGAATTTGACCCTGACCCTGAAAATAACCCTAATCCAAGTGTAATGCAAACATTACAGAAACCTGAACTTAAGCTCTAAGCCTAAAACCTTAACCCTAAAACCCTAACCCTAAGACAAAAACACTAACACTAAACAAAAAAACCATCTCTAACCCTCAAAAGCTAACGTTAAGCCTAACACTAACAACAACCCCTAAATCTAACCCTAAATGCTAACTTCTAAACCTGCTTTTTGAGCATGATCATAACATTCACAATAAGTCTAATACTAACCCCTGACCTGAATGCTAAAACTCTTATTACTACCCTAACCCTACACCTACATGACACCGAAACCTAGCCATTACATAAAACCCAAACCCTAATCCTAACATTAATCTTTAGGTCAACCCTAACCCTATACCTAATCCTAACCCCTGACCCTAAGCCTGACTACTAACATTAAGTCTAACCCTAATGTGTTACTGCAATCTGTACCCTAATGTTCACCCTAACACTAATTCTAACCAATAATTGTAACCTCAACTGTAATCATAATAATAAACATAACCTTAACCCCTTAATCTAAATTTAAATACTCACCATAACTATAACCCTAAAGCTTAATCTACTCTTACCCTAACCCTAAAAATAACATTAAACAATAATTCTAATCTTAATCCTAATTCTAACACTGTGCCCTATTCGTAACACCAACAGACCCACAACCACTAAACTCCAACGCTAATTCTAACCCCTAACACTAATTCTATATCCTAAAGCTAACTCTAACCCTGAATTTTAACCTGTAACGCTATAATGTAAACGCTGTACGCTAAACACTAAACGCATACCCTGTAATGCTAAACATAAAAGTTACTCTATCTGATAACCTAAATGTAATCCTTACCCTAAATACTAACCCTAACACTTAACCCAAAATCTAACCTTGAAAACATAACCCAAAGCAAACCCCTTATTTTCAAATGAAATCCTAATGTTAGCAATAAAACACTGAAAAACTATACCTAACCACAAACTCAACACATAACCCTAACAGTAACACTAATCCTAACTGTAAAAGCATGAAACCAGAACTTTAACATTAAAACCATCCTAACTCTAAACCCATTAATAAAAATAAGCCTAAACCATAACTCTAAACCTAAAGCTTAAAACCTAACTATAAGCTTAATCCTAAACCATAAAGTCTAACTGTAACCTGTAACTGTATCCATAAACCAAAACCCTAACCCTAAATGCTAAACTAAACCTTAGTCTCTAACTGTAACACTAACGCAAATGCTAATCCCCAACACTAATCCTAAACCTTACCACTAACTGAAAACTCTATTCCTAATCCCTACCCCAAATCCTAACCCAAACTTCAACACTAACACCAACCCCAAATGTACGCCCTAACAGTAAGCCTAACACTAAGCCTAAACTTACCACAAATCCTAACCCTTTTACCCTCAACTTAACCCTACCCCTACATGAACACCAACCCCAAACATAAACATAAATCTTACCTTACACTAAACAGAGAATCCTAAGCCCAAATCCTAACCCTAATTATAACACTAACCCTAAACAATGCCCTAAAAACCCTAATTCTAACACTAACACCTCATCAAAAGCCCTACTCTAAGCCTAACACTAACCCTCAGCCTAATCTTTAGCCAAACCCTTTAACCATCATCCTAACCCTAACTCAACCACAACCAGGCACCCAATGTTAAACCACAAACTAACACTAAACCCTAATCCTAAATTTTAACACTAAACCAAACATTTTAATTATAACCCTAACACTAAGCATAACACTTGCCCTACTTTTAACCCTCATCCTGAATCCTAAACCTAACCCTCACCCAAACCCTAATCCAAACCCTTACACTACCACCTAAAGCTAACTCTAATTCTAACTATAAATCCCCAAATCCCAAAAACACTGAAGGTAGCTTTAATTGCATCCCATAACTCTAAAACTCACACTAACACTAACCCTAATACCCTTATCCTGAGAGTGAAACTAACATAATTCTAACATAATCTTAACCTTAGCACTAAACCTAAAAATAACTCTTATCCTAAACACTGAACCTAATCATAACCTGAACCCTAAATCAGAAAACCTAACCCTTAACACTAACCCTAGCCCTAAAGTAAAATCTGTAACCCTAATTAAACCTAAACCCTAAACCTAAACCTAATCTTAGCCCCTAACTCTACAAAAACCTTAATACTAACACTAACAATAAATGTTAACCCCTAACCTTAACACTAAACAAACCCTAACACTAAACCCTAACCCTAACCGTAACCCTAAACTCTAAACTGAACCCTAAGTGTTACCCTAATCGTGACCACTAACCTCAACCTCAACACAAACTCAGCCTTAACAGTCATGCTAAACTTAAATCAAAAACCCTAACCATATGCCCAACATTATCACTAACATCTAACCATAAATGCTGATCACTATCATTAACAATAACCCTAAACCCTAACCCAGAACCCTGAACTCTAACCCTACATGTAACCCTAAGCCCTATCCTAATGCTAAACACTAACCCAAATACTGAAATACTCTAACACTAACCCTCACCCTAAACCTTAATACTAACCCTAACCCTGGCCAGGACCCTAATTCCTAACCTCTAACTGGAAGCCTATCTTTTTACCCTAAACCTAAGCATAACCCAAGCCCAAACCTAACCTCTAACGCTGATTCTGACCCCTAGCCCTAAACTCAACCCTAACCCATAAACCTAATCTTAACTCTAACTCGAACCCTAATCCTACCACAACACTAAATCTTATTTCAAGCCCAGCCCTAACCCTCAATCTAATCCTGAACTTTTTCTGCAATTGTAAACCTTATCCCAATCCTCCGTTTCTATTCTATCCTTAAGGTTACACCATTATGCTTAAAAAATTTTGAATACATCCTGTATGACTCTAACCTCTAGCCCCTTAGACGCAAAAGAGTACAAGGAGTCATATCTCTTTCTAAGCCCAAATTAGTATTGAATTAGTCAAATGGTATCACTGGGACAAAAAACTAAACGTAACCATATCTGCTAACTATAGACATTATAATATTTAACCAAATATGTGAAGACATTATAAACCATGATGTTTAAGATCTTTTCTCAGAAAATCAAGGTTTTTTTTTTACCATTCTAATGTCATCCCTTTTCAACATATTATGTAAATCAAATGTTGAAATACACCACGTTTGTCTCAACTTTTATAAAAAGTACTTAAAGACAGTCAACACATTTAATAATTAAAAATCCAATAAACGTTATTTCAATTTTTTCCCATGATAAAACATCTTTATGCAAAACCCATAATAATCATCATCTAAATTGTTGGGAATGAAAGCTTTAAGATGAGGAACACAGCATTGATGCTCAACTGTATTAAACCCTGTACTAGAAGTTCCAGAAGAACAATTACATATATATATATATATATATATACACACACACACACACACACACACACACATATATATGCAAACACACACAAAGCTATTCATATGTGGAAGAGAAAAGTAAAACTATTCACAGATCTCATACACAGAAAACCATAAGGAACCATCTAGAAATTATGAAATCTAGGAAACAAATTAAGAAAAATAACAGGACAGAATATCAACACAAAAAAAACTTTTTGTTTTTCTTTTTGATGGCGTTTTGCTCTTGTTGCCCAGGCTGTAATGCAATGGCACGATCTCGGGTCACCACAACCTCCGTCTCCTGGGTTTGAGCGATTCTCCTGCCTCAGCCTCCTGTGTTCAAGTGATTCCCCTGCCTCAGCCCCCTGAGTAGCTGGGATTCAGACATGTCCCACCATGCCGGGCTAATTTTGTATTTCTAGTGGAGACTGGATTTCTCCATGTCAGTCAGGCTGGTCTTGAACTCCTGACCTCAGATGATATGTCCACTTTGGCTTCCTAAATTGCTGAGATTACAGGCGTGAGCCACTGCACCTGGCCACAAAATCTATTTCTATTCACTAGCAATCAACCCTATAAAAATGAAATTAAGATGACAACTTTATTTCTCAAAAGAAAACAACAACAACAACAACAACAAAAAAAAAAAACAAGAAGCTGGAATATTTCCCACTGCCCTGAAAGACACAGATATCAGGCAGCCGAGGTCTGGGACAGCCTTGGAGTTGAGGCTGTGCTACTATATTGGGACCTGGCTGGAATCACTGTGGGGCTAACCAGAAACTGTTCAAGTTCCTGAGACATCAATGTCAAATTCCTTTAAAATATAATGGATGAAGAAAAGAAAACCTCTAGCAGTTTTGAAAACCCTAATGCCATGATGTCAACTAAATATCTTTTGAGTAATAAATTTTTATAAAAGATCCTGCACAAACATCAGCAATAATGAAACCCTTGTTGAGTGGCCCAGGTCATTTTGCTGAGAAGAAAACCATTGAGGTCAATTTGAGAGACATCCCTTCATGAGCACTCTCAAGAGCATGCACATATTTTACCTACACATTTTACTACACCTACAGCTCCACAGGGATTTTTAAAGTCTGATTTCACATAAAACTGCATTAGAATTTCTGACAGCTGTAAACTTTCTAGATTGCATGTAAATACAATTGATTGTATATCAATACAATAGACTGATATAATAAAATAAATTATAATCACCTGGTAACTCTTTTCAGTGTTTAAGACTTGTAATTGAGTTTGTATTTTTTCACAGACAGCACATTCCCTGTATGCAATGTAACTATAAAATTAATTGCTAAGAAGGTTGTCTTAAGTTTTTCATAACAGAGTTGAAATTTGTTTGCAATGTCAACAAATTAAGGACATTTTCATAACTGAGAAATAAACAAATATGGCAATTCATAGGTGGTTTTGCTTTATCCTATAGAAAGGACTTTTAAAATGAACAATGATGACCTAGAAAATGCTGGAAACTAGAAATAATAAACATGTTTTTCAGTTAAACAATTGGGCTAAGTGTTTTTATGTATTTAGTTGTTTGTTAATAAAATTCCTCAGTTTGTAGCTGCCCATGGCATTGCTGGAGTTATTCAAATAACTGCATTATAGATATGTTCATAACTCAGCCAAAACATTGATTTATTTTTACTGGCCCTAACACAATAAATGTTTTATTGATGCCTGTAATCTCAGCACTTTGAGATGTCAAGGCAGGCACATCTCTTGAGCCCAGAGGTTTCAGAAGAGCCCAGGCAACATGGCAAACCATTGTCTCCAAGAAAATAAAAAAGAAGGAAAAAGAAAAATAATTACCAGGTATTGCAGCTGAAGCTAAGGCAGACAGATTCAAAGGAGCCCAGGAGTGAGAAGCTGCAGGCTGCAATGAGCCATGATGGCACCATTGCAGTCCACACTCGACAAAAAGTGAGACCCTGTCTGAAAGACCAAGTAAGAAAGAAAGAAAGAAAGAAAGAAAGAAAGAAAGAAAGAAAGAAAGAAAGAAAGAAAGAAAGAAAGAGAGAGAGAAAGAGAGAGAGAGAGAGAAAGAAAGAGAGAGAGACACATATGAGTTGAAATTCCTTAAGTCCTTTGATAAACTTCAGTAGTGTTTAAATGTGCCTTGTCGTCTCATTTTTTTTATTCCTACAATTCAAGGAGTTTATTTAAAGACAATTTGGGAAGGTTAACAGCTACAAATTTTTAAGAAGTAATTGAACTTTACCCAGGTGGTAGATAAGTCAACTACACAACTTAGACTTCTTGTGCATTATGTCTTCTGGCCTATTCAAAGTACTATATTTTCATTAATTATAAAGCAAATTATCCTTTTCAACTTTCAAAACAGAAACCAAAAACAAACAAACAAACAACAATAACAACAACAAAACAGGCTGAATGTTGTGGCTTACACCTGTAATTTCAGTACTTTGGGAGGCCAAGGGGGGTGGATTGCTCAAGCCCAAGTGTTTGAAGCTGCAGTGAGCTATGATTGCACAAGTACATTCCCACCTGGGCCAAAGAATAAGGCCCTGTCTCAAAGAGCAACAACAAAAAGCCAATGATCATAAAGTTTTCCAGACAAACTTTTATCAAGGTGCAAGAATTTGACATGAAAAATTACAAAATACTGCTGAAATAAATTCCAGAAACCCTACATAAACGTAAAGACACTCAATGCTTTTGGATTAGAAGAGGATTTTTTATGTGACAATACTGCACAAAGCACACTGTAAATTCTTTGTGATTTCTATGAAAATACCAAAGTCCTCTTGGCAGAAATGGGCAAGGCAATTCTAACATTCATATACTTTTCAGGGGATCCTGAATAGCCAAAATATTCTTGAAAACAAAAACCAACTTAGAGACTCACATTTCTCAATTTCAAATATTACTGCTAAGCAGCAGTCATCAAAACAGCATAATACTGGTATAAGGACACACACAGAGGTCAATGGAACTGAAGGTTAAATCCAACGGTACCTCTATAGACAATTGATTTTTGACATGTAACCAAGATCAGTAAATTCAACAAATGCTGTTATGCAACTGAATACCGCATTCAGACAAAGAAATTGTACTTTTCTCACAACAGAAAATAAAATTAACAGAAAATGTTTCAAAGCCTACATATTAGAGGTAAAAAAAGAAACTTTAGAATAAAATATGGGGATAGATCTTCATAATATTGGATTTAGCAGTGGTTTCTTAGATCTGATACCAAAAGCACAGTCAATTAAAGAAAGAATTTTCTCAAAATTAAACATTTTTGTGCATCAAAAGACACTATCAAGAAAGTGAAAAGACATGATACAGAAAGGAAGGCTTGCATTTTATGTGTGTAACAACAGTCTGTTATCGACAATGTATGAAGACTTTGCATACCTCAGTAACAAAAAAAAAGACAAACAATCCAGGTACAAAACAGAGAAGTAGTTGACTACACACTTCACCAAAAAGACATGCATATGGAATACAAGCACATAAAAAGATGACCAGTAAAATATATAAGTTTTACTCCATCAGGTGTTTCCTAAATAAGCTTTTCTCAAAGTCATGTGATTCCGTGTGGGAAAATTAGTCCTGTCCAGCTTGACCTGAGGAGCAGCTAAGGTAACAATATTGCTGGAGAGCAAGTTTGCTTGGATGAGAAAATAAATATCTGGCAGGAAATAATATTCTGAAATGAAAACTTTCTTGCTGGACTAGAGTTTCCAATAGAGCTGACAGTTTGTCCCTCAGCCTCCATGGGCCCAAAATTTATCATCCAGAAGGAAGTAATAAGGGAAGTCATTAAGTTAATGAGGTACATGGATACACAAATGCCCCAAGTCTCATATCAAAGCTCTGACATAATTACATACCCTCGCAGCATTTCAATATTCAAATATTAACAATTCATCTGCTTAAATAGCTAAGCTTACTTTATTTACTTTACACTGTACAGTTAAGGAGGTTTACAAATATTTATATGAATTGTCATGTCGTGTTCTAGGACTTTTTTGTCACTTAAATGTATTGATGGACTACGTTATATGTAAGTACTTAAACCTAACATAACTTGGAATTAATAACACAGAGTTACGGAAGATAGCAAGGTAACAGTCTGCCCAATAAATTCTTATGTAATTTCAATAGTTAATAGTGTCATTTGTCTTCAGCACTGAGATGTTTTATTTACTAATTTCCCCAAACATGAACTTTCATTGCATTAACTATTATTTCCTTGATTTATAAATTGGGAGTGATCTCATCAATTACCTAACAAATAATGAATTTCTTTTTATCTTTAGAAACAGCACATTAATATCTTTTCTACAGTTAAATAGCACAAGCTCTGACTTTATTAGCTGGACAAAGCCTTGGGAAATTAGATAAGTGTGGGCACTAGGTGAATAGATGGAGAGATAGCACATAAAATTCCTGAGACACTCCAGACACTGTGTTCCCACAATTAAAATCAGATGAGACTGCAGTCAGTTGAGCGGACTGAGTGGGCACGGGAAACAGGCAGGAGAACTTGGGGTCTGCAGCCATGGTGAGTTCTATGGTTCTTGTTCTAAGGTCAGTGGGAAACCATTGGCAAAATTAAATCAGGAGAGTGACAGGATGAAACTTGTGTTTGTAAGTGAATATTTTGCCATTACCATTACCAGTACCAATCCTGTATTTCCTGATGTTGTAGTTATGTGGTGGTATCCTTGGAGAATGTCTCCACTTTTTGTAAAAGCCACTGGGATATTTTGCATAAAGCTTCAAATCTGGCACAGCAGAAACCACTGGAGATTCTGGGAGAGAGGATTAATCTATACTAATAGCTATTGGAAGTTTCCTAGAAGTATGAAATTATTGAGAAATAAACTACTTTTTAATAAAAACAACCATGTCAATACCTTGTCACTAAAGCAGAGACAACAACATCAAACATCATTATAGAGGCCAAATCCAACCCAAATCCAGCTCAGTGGAAGCTCTGAAAGAAAGTGCCCCAGTAAGAGTAGGAATGTTATGTCAGTATTGCAGGTGTTACATCTTTATGATGAGTGTTACATCAGTAATTATGGGTGTTACATCAGTATTATGGTTGTTTCATTTGTATTACAAATGTTGTGTTAGTATTATGGGTGTTAGTATTACCGACGTTACATCAGTATTACAGTTGTTACATCAGTATTACAGTTGCTATATTTGTACTGCAGGATGATATATTGGTATTATGAGTGGTATATTGGTATTATGAGTGTTACAGTTGTATTAGAGGTGTCAGGACAGCATTACACATGTTACATAAGTGTTATGGATGTTTCATTTGTATTGTGGGTTGTATATTGGTATTATGAGAGTGACGCTTGTATTATGGGTCTTAGATCAGTATTATGGTTGTTATATTTGTGTTTCAGATGGTATACTGGTATTATGAGTGTTTTATTGCTGTTAATGAGTGTTACAGTGGTAATATGGGTGTTAGATGAGTATTTCAGGTGTTACATTAGGATTACGAATGACACATCTGTATTATGGTTGATATATTTGTTTACAGATGTTATATTTCTATTACAGATGTTATATGACGAATGATACATTTGTGGCATGAGGCCACAGTGTGGACCTGGCATTGTGGCCACTACATCTTGTGTGTGGGGAAGGACGTTGGGGTGCACTAAAGCCATGGGATATTTTTATGTTTAATTTTCCACAAGAAGCCCTTCTCCTGGGTCCCTGATCCTCAACAGTCAGAGGGTAGTTTTTACTTACCACTCCCTGCAGCTGTCCCACAGCAAGGCGTTGTTGCTCTGGTCTGTGCTGAGAAGAACGCCGCTCTCCCCCTCAAGCAGCATGCGCTGAAAACACCTGCACTCCCAGGGTCAGAAAAGACAGACTCTTGCGTCCCCTGCTAGCAGCCGGAAGAACTGCAGGACACTCATGGTCAAGGTGAAGCAGCCATGTGCGACGCCCCGCCTGGCTGACCTGCGGCACCAAATAAAAGCGGAGGTCAGACTGTTCAAAGTCGTCATTTTAAAAATTCAAATGGAAATGTTGCCTATTATCTTGGTTTCTTTTTTATTATTATTTTAGTTTCAGGTGTACATGTGAACGTTTGTTATATAGGTAAACTCCTGTCATGGACGTTCGTTGTATAGATTATTTCATCACCCAGCTATTAAGTCTAGAACTCAATAGTTATTTTTCCTGCTGGTCTCTCTTTTCCCACCCTCCACCCTCAAGTAGGTCCCATGTCTATTATTCCCTTCTTTGTGTTCAGGAGTTGTCATCATTTAGCTCCCACTTCTAGTGAAAATATGTGGTATTTGGTTTACTGTTCCTACATTACTTTGCTAAAGATAATATCCTCCAGCTCCATCCATGTTCCCTCAAAGGCATAACTGTATTCTTTTTTATGGCGGCATAGTATTTTTTGTGGGTATGTGCCACATTTTCTTTAATCCAAACCATCACTGATGGGCATTTAGATTAATTCCATGTCTTCTGTTGGGAATAGTCCGCATGAACATTTGCGTTCATATGTCTTTACGGTATAATGATTTATATTCCTTTGAGTACATATCCAGTAAAGGGAATGCTGGGTTGAACAGTAGTTCTGCTTTCCAGTCTTTGAGGAATTGCCCTACTGCTTTCCACAACAGTTGAACTAATTTACATTCCTACCAACAGTGCATAATTTTTCCTTGGTTTCTGTAACCTTGCCTGCATCTGTCATAAATTTCTTTATGATAATAGCCATTCTGACAGGTATGAGATGGCATGTCATTGTTTTTTTTTTTTTTTTTTTTGATTTGCATTTCTTTAATAAGCAATAATACTGAGCTTTTAAAAATAAGTTTATTGGCAGCCTGTATGTCCTTTGAAAGTGTCTGTTCGCACTTCTCCAAAGAAGACATTTATGCAGCCAACATACGAAAAATGCTCATCATCACTGGCCATTAGAGAAATGCAAACTACCATGCCATGGTGGTTTGCTGCACCCATCAACCCATTACCTGCATTAGGTATTTCTCCTAATGTTTTCTCCGCACTATCCCACCACCCGCCACCACGTGATGTTTTTCTCCCTGTGTCCATGTGTTCTCATTGTTCAACTCCCACTTGAAAATGAGAACATGTGGTGTTTTGTTTTCTTTTTTCCTGATAGATTGCTGAGAATGATGTTTGCCAGCTTCTTTCATGTCCCTGCAAAAGACATGAACTCATCCACTTTTATGGCTGCACACTATCCCATGGTGTATATGTGTCACCTTTTCTTTATTCAGTCTATTATTGATGCACATTTGGGTTGGTTCCAAGTATTTGCTACTGTGAATAGTGCTGCGGTAAATATACGTGTGCATGTATGTCTTTATAGTAGAATGATTTATAGTCCTTTGGTTATATGCGCAGTAAGGGGATTGCTGGGTCAAACGGTATTTCTTGTTCTAGATCCTCGTCTTCCACAAGGGTTAAATTATTAACAATCCCACCAACACTGTAAAAGCATTTCTATTTCTCCACATCTTCTGCAGCATCTGCAGTTTTCTGGTATTTTAATGATCGCCATTCTAACTGGTTTGAGAGGGTATCTCACTGTGGTTTGGATTTGTATTTCTCTAATAACGAGTGATAAATTAATAAGCATTTTTTCATATGTTTGTTGGCGGCATCAAAGTCTTCTTTTGAGGAGTGTCTGTTCGTATCCTTTGCCCACTGTTTGATGAGGTTGTTTGTTTATTTCTTGTAAACTTGTTTAAGTTCCCTGTAGATTCCTGATATTAGCCTTGTCTCAGATAGATAGATTGCAAGATTTTTCACCCATTCCGTAGGTTGTCTGTTCACATTGTTGATAGTTTATTTTGCTGTGCAGAAGCTCTTTAGTTTAATTAGATCCCATTTGTCAATTTTGGCTTTTATTGCCATCGCTCTTGGTGTTTAAACATGAAGACTTTGCACATGCCTATGTCCTGAATGGTATTGCCTAGGTTTTCTTCTAGGTATTTTATGGTTTTAATCCTTATGTTTAACTCTTCAATCCATCTTGAGTTCATTTTTGCATAAGGTATAAGGAAGTGGTCCAGTTTTAGTTTTCTGAATAGCTAGCCAGTTTTTTCAACGTCATTCATTAAAGGGAAAATATTTCCCCCACTGCTTGCTTGTTTCAGATTTGTCAAAGATCAGATGGTAGTAGATGTGTTGTATTATTTCTGAGGCCACTGTGCTGTTCCATTGGTCTATATATCTCTTTTGGTACAAGTACCGTGCTGTTTTGGTTACCGTAGCCTTGTAATATCGTTTGAAGTCAGGTAGTGTGATGCCTCCAGCTTTGTTCTTCTTGCTTAAGATTGTCTTGGCTGTGCAGGCTCTTTTTTGGTTCCATATGAATTTTAAGGTTTTTTTCCAATTCTGTGAAGAAAGTGATTGGTAGCTTGATGGGGATAGCATTGAATCTATAAATTACTTTGGGTAGTATGGCCATTTTTACAATATTGATCTTCCTATCCATGAGCATGGAAGGTTTTTTCATTTCTTTATGCCCTCTATTATTTCCTTGAGCATTGGTTTGAAGTTCTCCTTGAATAGTTTCTTCACATCCCCTATAAGTTGTATTCCTAGGTATTTTATTCACTTAGTAACAACTGTGAATGGGAGTTTACCCATAATTTCACTGTCTGTTTCTCTGTTATTGTGTGTAGGAATGCTTGTGATTTTTGCACATTGATTTTGAATCATGAGGCTTATCTGAAGGTGCTTACCAGCTCAGGGTGATTTTGTGCTGAGATGGCGGGTTTTCTAAGTTTATAATAATGACCTCTGCAAACAGAGACAATTTGACTTCCTCTCTTCCGATTTGAATACCCTTTATTTCTTCCTCTTGCTTGATTGCCTTGGCCAGAAGTTTCAATACAATTTTGAATAAGAGTGAAAACAAAGTGTATCCTTGCATCGTACAGGTTTCCAATGGGAATGCTTCCAATTTTTGCCCATTCGCTATGATATTGGCGGTGGCTTTGCCATAAGTAGGTCTTATTATTTTGAGATACGTTCCATCCTTACCTAGTTGATTGAGAGATTTTACATAAAGGGGTGTTGAATTTTGATGAAGGCCTTTTCTGCATCTATGAAGATAATCATGTGGTTTTTTGTCATTTGTTCTGTTTATGTGATGTGTTACATTTATTGATATGCATATGTTGAACTAGCCTTGTATCCCAGGGATAAAGCTGACATAATCGTGGTGGATAAGCTTTATGATGTGCTGCTGGATTCAGTTTGCCAGTATTTTATTGAGGATTTTCACAGTAATGTTCATGAGGGATATTGGCCTGAAATTTTCTTTTTTGTTGAGCCTCTGCCAGGTTTTAGCATCAGAATAATGCTGGCCTCATAAAATTATTTAAGGAGGATTTCCTTTTTTTATTGTTTGTAATAATATCAGAAGGAATGGTACCAGTTCCTCTTTGTATCTCTGGTAGAATTCGGCTATGAATCTGTCTGGTACTGGATTTTCTTGGTTGGTAGGCTATCAGTTACTGCCTCAGTTTCAGAACTTGTTAATGGTCTATTCATGAATTTAACATCTTCCTGGTGTAGACATGGGAGGGTGTATATGTCAAGGCATTTATCCATTGCTTTTAGATTATCTAGTTTATTTGCAGAGAGCTGTTTATAGTATTATCTGATGGTAGTTTCTATTTCTGTGGGATCAGTGGTGATATTCCCTATATCACTTTTTGTTGCATCGATTTTATTTTTCTCTCTTTTCTTCTTTATTATTTTGGCTAGTGGTCTATCTATTTTGTTGATATTCTCAGAAAACCAGCACGTGGATTTATTGATTTTTGAAAGTTTTTTTTGAACTATCTCCTTTAGTTCTTCTCTGAAGTTAGTTATTTCTTGTCTTCTGCTAGCTTTTGAATTGGTTTGCTGGTACTTCACTATTTCTTTTCATTTTGATGTTAGCGTGTCTATTTTAGATCTTTCCTGCTTTATCTTGTGGGCATTTAGTGCTCTCAATTTTTCTCTACACACTGCTTTAAATGTGTCCCAGAGATGGTGATACATTGTGTCTTCGTTATCATTGGTATCAAAGAACATCTTTATTTCTGCCTTATTTTGTTACTTACTCATCAGTGATTTAGGAACAGGTTGTTCAATTTCTATGTTGTTGTGTGGTTTTCAGTGAGTTTCTTAATCCGGGTTCTAATTTGATTGCCCTATGATCTGGAAGGCTCTTTGTTATAATTTGCATTCTTTGGCATTTGTTGAGGAGTGTTTTACTTCCAATTATGTCGTCAATTTTTGAATACATTTTATGTGACACCGAGAAGAATGTATATTCTGTTGATTGGGGGTGGATAGTTCTGCAGATGTCTATTAGGTTTACTTAGTCCACAGCTGATTTCAAGTCCTGCAAATACTTGTTAATTTTCTGTCTCATTGATTGCTGCCTGTTCTTTTCTGTGGAAGCTTCATCCCCAGGGGGCACCTTCAGATTCCAGCCAGTGCTCTCCTGTATGAGGTGTCTCCCAGTCAGGATACACAGAGGCCATGGATCCACTTGAGAAGGCAGTCTGACCATTAGCAGAGCTCAAACGCTGTGATAGGACGTCTGCTGCTCTCTTCACAGCCATCAGGCAGTTATGTTGAAGTCTGTGATGCTGCATCCATGGCTGCCCCTTCCCCCAGATGTTCTGTCCCAGGGAGACAGGGGTTTTATTTATAAGCCCCTGACTGGGGATTCTGTCATTTTTTCAGAAATGTCTTGCACAGAGAGGAGAAATCTGGCAGCCTAGCCACATCAGCCTTGCTGAGCTGCAGTTGGCTCCAACCAATTCAAACTTCCCTGTGGTTTTATTTACACTACAAAGGTAAAATGGCCTACTCAAGGCTCAGCAATGGCGGATGACCCTCCCCCTAGACAAGCTCGAGTATTTCAGGTCGATCTCAGACTGCTGCTGTGCTGGCAGAGAGAATTTCAAGCCAGTGAACCTTAGTTTGTTTGCCTCTGTAAGGGGTGTCACTCCCCAAGCCAGACCACTTGGCTCCTTGGCCTCATCACCTCTCTCCAGGGGAGTGAACAGTTCTGTCTCCTTAACATTCCAGGCACAATTAAGGTATGAAAACAAACAAACAAAAAATTCTTTCAGCTAGTTCAGTGTTTGCTCTAACAGCGGCCCAGTTTTGTGCTTGAAACCCATGGCCTTCATGGGGTAGGCACCAAAGGGAATATCCTGGTCTGCAGGTTGTGAAGACCATGGGAGAAGCGCATATCTGGATTAGGGCCCTTGGTTTCTCAGGCTTCCCCGGTGAGGTGATGCCCCACCCTGCTTCATCTCACACTCCATGGACTGCACCCACTGCCCAACCATTCCCAGTGAGATGAACAGTGTACCTCAGGTGGAAATGCAGGAATCACTCACCTTCTGCATTGATCTCTCTGGGAGCTGCAATCTGGAGCTGTTTTTATTCAGCAATCTTGCCAGCAATTCCCCCTCATTTTTTTTTTTTAATGGTGAAGGAGCCATTAACTGGAAATGTAAAACTATGCAAATTCTAGAAGAAAGCACAGACATAAATGTATGTGATCTTGGATTTGGTCATAAATTTTAACAAATGACAACAAAGCCGATCAGCAATGGTAAAAAAAATTAATAATTTAAGGTTTCTCATATTAAAAGCTTATACTCTGAGTAAAATCTTGTTCAGGAAATAGAAAGATAAGCAACAGACTGAAAATAAATATCTGCAAAATACAGATCGGGGTAAAAACTTGCACTGAAAACACCCAAATCTTGAAACTCAACAATAAAACAGACTACCCAATTGACAATGTGTAAAAAGCTGAGCTCTCCAATGAAAATACAAAGATGGCAAGCAAACAAAAAGATGCTCAAACTCATATATCTTTAAGTGACTGAAAATTACAACGAGTTAGCATGGCCCATCTATATTTGTTGGAATGGCTAAACCATTTTTAAAACATGACAACTGATTTGCTGCAGGAAAAACAACAATTCATTCATTGCTTGTGGAATGCATGATGGCACAGAAAGAAAAAGAACTCTTTCAAACTCTCATATTAACCTGAAAGCCTGTTTCTGTCCTCTACCATACACACAAGGTGCTATCTGGTCTACCTTTTGGTGACAGACTCGAGATCCAATATAATCTGTGCATCTGTAAGAAGCAGCTGGGATCCAGACAGAAGGCAGATGGTCCCCACAGTCAAAGTCATCTAAGAACTTTTTAATAAAGAGGGACTTATTCAGCGTATCTACAAAAGATGGTGGAGTTCCCTGGGATAGTAACAGGACCATACTCTTTGTACTCCTTGGGAATGGTGAATTAGGGGAGAGATAAATTCTCAGCACTGGGGAGACAGAGATGGTTCAGAGCACTTGAAAGATGTCATCACAGGCACTATGACCTCTCTGGGACTTGAGATGAAGCAGCCAGTCTAGGGCCACTCTATGTGGAGGCTGGTGTCCCCACTAGCCAAACCCAATCAGCAGGCAGAGAGCAAAAAAATGCCTTGATACCACCTAGAGGCAGGTTAGCAGAGTTTAATCCAGAAATCATAATTTTATAAATCTTTCCAATTTAAGCCTCCTTTACAAGTATAAAACATAGTTTTATACTGACTTAGTATGAATCACTAATACATGCAAGCCATGCACAGTGGCTCATGTCTGTAATCCTGGCTATTTGTGAGGCCCAGACTAGTGGAACATTTTGGTCAAAAGATTGAGACCAGCCTGGCCAACATGGTGAAACCCTGTCCCTATTAAGCATATAAAAATTAGCTGTGTTTGGAGGGGGGGGGGGTAAATTCCTGTAGTCTTACCTACTTGAGAGGCAGAGGCAGGAGAATTGCTTGAACACAGGAGGTGGACATATGGTTTAAGAGATGCATGTTTTTATTTTTATTCTCTTCCAGTTTTTCTTCCTTAAGTAGTAAATAGTCACTTATTTCTTGAACACTTTCATTCACAATATATTTGTTTTGTTATTGCCAAAGACTGTGCTTTGACAGACATTAACTCAATCTGAAAATTAACAAGGAAAATTTGCATTTGAATGATGACTTTACAGTGCTGCAAAAGTAAAAGCTGGCAGGCTCCTTTTAGCATAGGGTCACAATTTAACTGAGGTCACTGAACCAATGTCTGAATCTCTGCAATAAGACGCAAACTACAGTAACCAAAATTGTCTTCTGCCCTGCAGTTGGGGTAGAGGAAGTTTTATGGACAACATCCCATGAAGCAAGTCCTTCTAAGTAAGATTATAACCCCATTTTGCATAGGCATTGAAGAACTTAAAACAGTCACTCATCATAGCAATATAGATCTGTTTTAAATATGAAAACGTAAGGTAAAAATGGCCAGGCATGGTGGCTCCCGCCTGTAACTCCAGCACTTTGGGAGGCCAACATGAGAGGACAGCTTGAGCTCAGAATTTCCAGACTACCTTGGGCAACAAGGAAAAACCCGGTCTCTACTAAAAGTACAGCCGGACACTGGCTCAAGCCTGTAATCCCAGCACACTGGGAGATCTTCATGGGCAGATCACTTGAGGTAAAAAATTTGAAACCACTCTAGCCAACATGGTGAAACCCAATCTCTACTAAAAATATAAATATTAGCCAGGCATGGTAGCAGGTGTCTGTAATCCCCGCTATCCAGGAGGTTGAAACAGGAAAAATCACTTGAAAATAAAGGCAGTGGTAGCAGTGAGCCCAGTTTGCATCATTACACTCAAGCCTGGGCAACAGAATGAGACTCCATCTTAAAAAATTAAAAAGTAAAAAAGTAAAAAACAAAAACAAAAAAAAAACATATAATTTTCTTGGTGTGGTGGGGTATGGCTATAATCTGAGCTTCTCAGGAGGTGGAGACACAAGAATTGCTTTACCCTGGGAGGTGATGATTGTAGTGAGCCGATATAACACTAGTGCACTCCACAGTGAATGACATAATGAGGCTCAGTCTCAAAAAAAAAAAAGTAACATTTTGTGTAGAGCTTTTCTTTTCTTAGTATACTGTATGTCATATTTGAATAAGAAGGCATACAAAGTTCTCACAAAAGTTCAACTTGCAAAAATGTTTTCAGTGCCTAAAATTCCAGCTTCATCTTCAGACAGCAAGCATAAAAATAAACAGAAAATTAAACAAGCAATGGCAGGTGATAAATGCATTGCATTTAGTTTTAATATGTGAGATAACACTATAATGTCAAAAATTTTAGCTGCTGCTGATGAAAGGAAAGAACAGGTTAATGTAGAAACAGAACAATAATAATATTGGCCACCTGCTATGAACTAGGCTCATACGTTAACTCACTGAATTCCCTCAACAACCCTATAATGTGGAAAACATCCTAGAGTTTACAGCTGAGGAATCTGCAATCAAAGGACCTGCCCAAAGGCACACAAGAAATTAGGCCACAGATAGGATTCAAGGAGGACTCTAAGACCCAAAGCACTGTCTACACTTTCATACATGATGTTGGTTGAAATTAAGAACTGTTGAGTTAACTTTAGTCATCCCCCTCTTTGCCGTAGAAATGGCAGTTTAAACATCTCGAGAGAAAGACTTTGGATAAATTATACATGACTAAAATTTTATATATTCATTAAAATCTATTTCAAAAAATATGCTAAAAAATTCTTGGAGTTCTTACATAAAACTTACAGATTGATTGAGTTCCTCCTTTTTTGGATTACTAACTGTGAGCTCCTCTTGCAAGTAAACAGCTTTTCCTGAAAGAAATAGCCCTTTAAACATCATAATGTTTTCCTTGTGAATACAAAAGCTATTTCATATTTATGGCCAGTATGTCAGACCTAATGACCATTATTTTATAATATGAAATAGCCTGTGTAGGGAACAACATTTTCACAGGCAAGTAAGAAATAAGCCCTGTTAGCTAACAGTTGATGTGAAGCTATAACTGTCATCTATGTGGTGAAATTCCGCCATCTACACCTGCTAACCAGAGAGGTTTTAAGTTCCTTGAAGAAGAAGATCTGTCTGTTACTATATTGTAAAAGACAATATTGTTATTGTAATGTAGGTATTACTTTGTCATTTTCATTTTATCTAACTTGAATCTATGTAGATATAATATCAAGGCAAAATTTGTTACATAGATGATGGTACTAATTTATAAAAGAAGGGTTAGTCTCCACAAGATAGTAGTAAAAGGGGAAGCCACACACTGGGTGTCTGGACAACATCAAATAACTACTTTGGTATACTCCCAAGAATCTATTTGAATATTCCACCAAAACTTCACTTCTCATTACAGGCAATTTCCTAAAAATATATTGAAATATAAAATATCTGAAGATTGAGAATTACTCATCTTCCAGTCTCAAGGGCAATATACACAAGAATTCAGGAGGTTATATGTAAAGTAAAAATATTATAAAAAAAATATATTAGACGGCAACAAAATAAGAAGCTATGTCATAGGAAACAGAGAAGTTAAAATTTTTCCATAAGTGAAAAAGAACGTATCTCATGGCTAAAAGTAATAGGCACCAGAGGCAATAAGTTGCTGCTAGCTTCTTGATAATTGCAGATTTATCAAAATATGTTGAAATAAAGTTTAATAAAATATCCAGAAAAAAATCTCTGGGCTTTCTGTTTATATAAAATATTAAAAATAATGGTTTCTCAAAAGGAGGGAAGACAATTCATTTTTTAAATTTTACATAGTTAATATTACACCAAAAGTGTACTATAGACAAGAAAAATAGCATAAGCTATTTTTTAATATAAAACAGACTCAACTAGGGAAGCTAATACCTTGTATCAAAACTGAAAACTACGGCTTCTTGCCCCACCCAAACAATACCTTTATTCTTCCTTTCCTCTTCAATCACTCGACTAGTTCTAATGATGTGGTCATCCGTTAGTTGAAGTTGATATCTGAGTATCAGAACGAGTAAATATAAGTTTTACAGTTGTCTTTCCAGAAAGATGCTTATCAATGCAGGACCTTATCTATGGTACAGATACAGCTGAGGGTGCTGAATATGACATTGTGGGACTTCAAAGTCCCTCAGTGCTAAAGCCAGGGATATGACTTTCAAACATAAAATGTCCAACAAAACCCTGCCTTGGTGTTATAAAGCACAATCATACAAAATGCAGGGTTGTGTTTTCATAAGGTTACTGAAAGCATTCCTTTCCAGTTGGTCTCAACTGGCCCAAAGAACAGGGAAGACAGTTAAATTTACACAGCACACAACAGACTCAATCCCAAATGATAATTAGACAGTCACTTTCAACCCACCTGTACTATTTGCACAGCCCAAACAAATGTAAGGATTTTGGGCCCAGGGACAAAGCCCAGTCCAGGGAACCAGGTGCTAAAAGCATTACATCTGAATTAGCAATATCCAAAGGCACATTTTCACATTTTTACTTTTGTTTCTCAGCTTTTACAAGTTGACTTTTGATTCCAAAAGGATGAAGAAACATTCCCGTTGTGAACAGTCCTCAAACTCCAAGCTTGCCAAAGTCATATGAGAACTCCCAAAGCCAGAAATACACCATGCAGGCCATGGAAGCTGTCACAATGGTACCAAACAGTTCACTAGCTCCATAGCTATATAAAATTAACATACTTTAATAAATGTATTACTAAAAATTACTAAATGTAAAACTAAAAATTACTAAAAACTACTAATAAATGTATTATTAAAAAAATTACAGAAACTTCATGTCAGCTATTTTAATATAGAAACTGACCAAAAAATTGGATAAAATACTTCATTTTCATCACGAAAAATAAAGTTTCTCGTGGTTAGAAGTAATACGTACCAGAGGCAATAAGCTTCTGCCAACTTCTCGACAACTATAGATTTATGAAAATATATTGAGAATATATTGGGAATTCAGAATCTATAAATAACTGCTCTATATTTTAAAAATAGAATTTGTTTATAGAATAACCTCAAGAAACCTTTGCAAGTTCTGTGTAATGGAATATTGATGATAAATTATGAGGAAGGCAATTAAAAACAGGCTAAATAAATAAATGCCCAGAGCACGTGAGTTGAGTCATTTCTTCCGGACACATTAACAGCAAATATTAACTGAGGATTTTGTATGTGTCAGATGCTTTCGAACCCACTGAAAAGTTACCACATGGGCATAATGTCTTACAACTGACGTATTACTCACTTATACACAAGGTGAGAGTAAAGCAAAGCCAAATTAACGACAGTTGTCCATATTTTGCTTTCCCTATATCAATCTTTGCCCCACATAGTTAATTTTAGCTCTTTTCTTGTGATCATGACTTTGCAGAATCATGAAGGAATACAAGACACACGTTCACTGACAAACAATCTGACCACTAAGTATAATTTATGCATTGTTAGATATCCCCATCTTTGTGTCAGTATGAGTGTGGTAGAGAAAAAGGAAACTAAAAGTTATTATAATTCAAACTACAGCTTATTAATTATGCAACCTGAGCAAGTCGCAACGTGCCCTGAAATTTAAAGCAAATCACAGCCCTTGATAAATATTCAAGAAGCCATGAGTAAGAAGAACAGAGGATGTGCTTTTCTACACCTTATCTTTTAAAAGCTACCCTAACTCAAATGCAAGAATATATTGGCTGTTGATAAACATATGTATTTTTAACACTAAAGTTTGCATAAAAGATTAATCATAGACTACTTCCTCGGCTTTTGTTATATTTCTACAAACGTAATTTAAACATATTACTTCTTCAAATGTGCCAAACAATTACTTTAGAAGTACGTTTTTTAGGTTTCAGTCATAGGTTTCCTCAAGACACTTTGTATTCTGCTCCCATCTCCTAAGTCCTCAGTCATGCTTTTATGTTTTTCTTCCTGGAGTTCCTGGGTTCTGAAATTAGCAAAAAACATAAAGTAAATAAACTATAATAGCTGAGTTAACAAATTTAGGAAAAAACATCACGTGACACCTTTTTAGTTCAACAGACTAAAACTGCTACATGACCAGCCTGGACAACATAGCAAGACCCTGTCTCTTAAAACCAAAAAACACCAACAAAAAATCCCTATGAAACAAACCAAAAAAAACGATTGATTGAATATTGATCAAGTACCAAAAGAGAGGGCAACAGATAGATGGGTCATTCAGGGCTTCCAAATACTTAAGAATAGAATGATCTTCATAGTGAGACTTCAAATCACCCATTACACCAACTCCCCAGCCAGGGAGGTGGATTCACAGGAGATGAGATCCAGCCATCCTGAGAAGTACTGCAAAACACTAACTAGTCTAAGAGCAGTTAAAAGCTCCAGGTATTAGCTCCCTCTTCTGGTAATCTGGAACGCCATGGAGAGGTAAACTACATTGATTGTGTATATATGCTGAGAGAAGGGAAAAGGAGTAGAGAAAATGGAGGTTAAAAAAAGTGACACACACTCCTTGCCCAAATGTTTCTCTTTTTTTCGTCTCTCTCTCTCTCTCGTTTAATTTACCTTTTCATTACTGCCAAAAAGAGAGTAAGATACACAGTGGGCTGAAATAAAAAATCAAACCTATAGAAGTGAGAAAACAACGTTAAATAAGATGGGGACAAATTCTTTAATGAGCTAAAAGCCCTAAAATATCTATGGGTGTCAATTAACAGAATATTCCCAATGGAAAGGAAAACTTCCTGTGCAAACTATACACAGGTGAGCTTTCTGTCAAACCCGGGTAATATATGAAGGATGAAACATTTCTGAGCACACAGAAAAAGTGAATAGCATTGAGAAATAGTTTCATCCAGTACAAGTCAAACCACAATACTTCCTTTTTTGAGCACAGAGCAGGTAAAAGCTTCAGGCCTGGATATTTGGAATTCGGTTACAATACATAAACACACAAAAATATCAGACCTGAAGGTCTGAAGTTAACTTTAAAATGTATGATCTGTTCAAGTGCCATACAGCTTCTCCAAATTTTCTATTTGGTGTTACTGTAGCCTAGTGATAGCATTTCATGTTAACGTTTAATATTTCAAAAGCACAGACCTAATATTTGTTTCTGTTAATGTGCAACTTCTAATGCTGGGTGAGATCACCTTTATAAAAAAGAATTCTACTTGTCAGTAAACATTACAATATTTAGACATATATTTAGTAATTCTTTTTAATCTCATCATTCCGAAGATTCAAGATAAACGTGCATATGCATAATTCAAAAGCTTCAACTCTCTGCTTCAGCTTTGCCTTTTTTCGTCTTAACAAATCTATATCTCTTAGTAAAACAAGGCTTTGAGCATAAATTTTCTTGTTTCAATCTGTAAAAAAGCATTAATTTTGGCCGATTGTTGTGGCTCATGCTTGTAATCCTGGCCGATTGTTGTGGCTCATGCTTGTAATCCCAGCATTTTGGGAGACTGAGGCAGAGGCAGATAGGTCACGAGGTCAGGAGATGAAGATCACACCGGCCAAGGTGGTAAAACCCTATCTCTACTGCAAATACAAAAGTTACCTGGGCGTGGTGGCAGGCACCTGTAATTCCAGCTACTCAGGAGGTTGAGGCAGGAAATTGCTTGAAATTGACAGGCAGAATTTGCAATGAGCCGAGATCACACCACTGTACTCCAGCCTGGGTGACAGAGCAAGACTATTTCTCAAAAAAAAAAAAAAAAAGGTATTAAGTTTTAGCAAGAAAGTTAATGGAAGCAGAACAAATTGAAATAAATATACTTCTAACTAAATTCCAAAAAAACAAAGTACAGAAATTAAAAATACAATTTCCCCTTCAAGTGATTCCTACTCAGCTGGACATGGTGATTCACTGCTGTAATCCTAGCCCTTTGTGAGGCCAAAACAGGCTGATCACCTGAGGTCAAAAGCTTGAGACCAGCCTTTCCCTATATGGTGAAACCACATCTCTACAAAAATTACAAAAATTAACTGGGTAAGGTGGTCGGCACCTTTAATCCCAGCTAACTGGAAAGCTGAGGTAGGAGAATCACTTCAACCTGGGAGGCAGAGGTTTCAGTGAGTTGAGGTAGTACCATTGCACTCCAGCCTGGGCAAAAGATTAAAACTGCATCTCAAAAAAAAAATCCAATTCAATGTATTCCTCAACTAGCTATTCCAGCGGCACATGTATTTACATTTACTCTCCCAATTTCTGTTAAAGTACATTTCCATATATTGTTAACATCCCCGTGTAATTTATGTTACTTAATTAACATATCTAAGTCCCTTAGGTAATTTTAGGTAATTTTTGTTTTGAGACTCGGTTCTGCTCTGTTGCTCAGGCTTGAGTGCAGTGTTGTGATTTTGGATAAATGCAACCTCTGCCTCCCAGACTCAAGGCATCATCCTACCTCAGTCTTCTGAGTAGCTGAGACTACAAACACACATCACCAAGTTCCCCTAATTTTTCTGTAGAGATGGGGTGGTGCCATGCTGCCCAGACTGGTGTTGAACCTCTGAGCTCAAATGAGATCCCCATCTCAGCCTCTCAAAGTGCTAAAACTATAAGCACGAGCCACCAGACCTAGCCCCCTTAACTAAAATTTGGGAAGTTCTTCAGGAAAATAAATAAACAAAATGTACATTCAGAAATAAAACTCCAAAGGAATAAAATCCCCATGGATTTTAGTGGTGGTGCTGCCTGAATGTTTCTGAGTCATTTAAATGTTCATGAGTCATTGTGATTCAGAGTTAGTAAGCTCACATGAACTTATAAATGAATGAGCCAACATTACACTTATATCTTCACAGAGTAAGAATTTACTCTCTACCATATATCAAGCAGCATACTAGGAACTTGATATAAAAATGTAGACCGATGTAGTCCTCATCTCTGAAGACCTCACAGTATAGTCAGGGAGAAACAATCACGCTAAGATAGGATAATTTTACAACTGAGGTAAATAAAGACTGCAGACAGGAATAAGGCCTAAATGAGTTGCTCAGTGGGAGTCAGGGAAGGCATCTCAGGGGTGACACCAAAGCTGGGCCTTGAATGACACTATGGTTTTATCAGACAGAGACAGGATTGATATTCCAGGTGGGGAAATACAGGCATGGTGGTTTTTATGAGAATGACAATCTTCCTCAAAGTCTTCAGATATTCACGGTTGCATAAACAGAAACTTAGTCAGTCACCTATCTTGAAGATGAAGTTATTAGTCTAAACACAATCTAATCATCTCTAAGATCTGTGCATCCACATTCAATTTCATAACTGAAGCAAGCTGCATTTCCAGAAATGCTGTGGAAAATTTTAGAGTGAGTGCCCTTAGCATTAAACAACTATGTCTCATTGAGAAGCTCCAAGCAAGAGTGGGCACTAGGGGGAAGACTTCCTACTTTTAACATCTGGCAGCAGCAGTTTTAGGTGTATGTTTGAAATACTGCTGTGAATCCTGTGTGGTCTAAGACATACACATGGAAAAGGAATACAATTTCTTAAAGGAGTAGATCCAACCCAACTTGCCAACACAAACTCCCTGTCACTCCTCATCCCCTTCATCTCCCTTCAAGTTACTTTCCTGGTGATGAGATCAAATGGCCACATGGATGACCCTTGGGGCCCTGGTGACTCCTTCACTCCAGGGATCTTTACTCTTGCTCATTTCCATGGCTCCATCCAATGGCAGCACAGTACCTTTGACTTCCACTCTCTACCTGAAACCTCATTCTGCAATTCTACACTCCTGGACCATCTTTATTCTTCCACTTGCCAGTCTCTCCAGATCTAGTTCTTTATCACTGAAACTACCACTCAACCCTCCCTTTCCCCCTAGGTTACCAGCCACCTGCCCTCTCCTCTGCTTACCATCACTACACAGGAGATCCAGGGAATCTTCATGAGATAGGCTGCCTTTCTCAAGGACATTGAATTATGTTCTGCAAATCTCCACTTCCCAAGCATCTCCATCTTTCCACCCTCACTGAAAGGGACAGCAAGAGAGACCCTTAAAATTCCTCCCCAGAGGTAGAACAGAAAACTTGCCTACAAACATGTGGTTTTGTCTCTCTCACTTCCAGGGTTACTCCAAACACAGCTGGGCCTTCAGTACAGGTAATCAGTCTGCTCTGCTTTAAAGAGCTGTTCATACATTACCCACATGAGCTACTCTGCACCTCCAAGCTGCTCCTGAAACCTTTCATCTGTCTCCTTAATTGGCCTGAGAAGATGAAGTTTTTTAGAGTGCGTTTCTCATAATTCCAACTTGGCTGATCACCTCTGCAAATCTTGCATTTCCAGAAGACTCAAAGGATGCAAATCTGCATCCTTTTCAAGGCCCATCATTCTTTTATTTTCAATCTTGGCCACAGTCCCTACTGCTCTTCTGGGACCTTGTTCCATCAATTGTAACATCTCATTCCTTGAGTCAATCCAGTAATAGCTGTAGGAAATAGCTACCCAGTAAAATATTTGTAAATACCACCTCTTGGTGCTTTTGATGTCTCTCAAGGATACTCTTTTTCCAAAGAATAAAGTTTTCAGATTCTGCTTGACAAGCTTTCTCAAAATCATTTCAGAACATAGCTAATTCCTTCTCACACTCTATTATAACTTTCATAAAAAACTTCAATTGTGAATTGATTACAAATATAAAAGTTCCAATCATTATAATATAAGTGCAGTAACAGATTCTCCCTCCACAGCTAGTCTCCACATTAATGTTCTGTCCAAATGTGTTATATTTATTTAATCTATCATTTTATACCATTTGCTGTATTTGTAGGACTGAATCAAAAGGAATAAACAAATCTCATCAGAAAAAAATTGATATGCAAAACAGTGAAGTACCCTATTTTTTATTAAAAATTCCAGGTATTTTTTAGTATATCTAAGATTAAATCTTTAGATGGCAAACAAAAACATGCCTTATTAAGTGTAACAAGATAAAGATTACCTTTTGACACATTTCTGCCAGAAGTTGCTTTTCTATTTCTCTCTTATCTTCATTTAGCTTTATTTCTAAAGACTCAAACTTTATATGCTTAGGATAAGCATCTGCCAATTGATCACCAATAAGCTGAAGGTTGTCAGCTATTAAAAAGTAACAGGTCAAATTAGGACACAGAAGCATGGTCAGGTGTGTAAGAGGCCAGACTTCTAGCTCAAAAGTAGAGTATAGTTAGGGGAAAATATGAGTGTCTGCAATTTACTTTGAAATACAAAACAAAAAAAAAAGCAAGATAAATGAATAGATGGACAGACAAAAATGATGAAGTATGTATAATACAAATGTAATTGTGAAATCTAGGTAGTAGGTATGTAAATGTTGACTACAATTGTTTCAACTTTTCTATATGTTGAAAATGCTCAGGCATTTACCACCATCTACCACGCTGAGCTAATTTATTTATTTATTATTAGTAGTAGTATTAGTATTAGTATTAGTATTAGTATTTGTGTAGACAGGGTCTTCCTATGCTGCCTGCTCAAGCTGATCTCAAACTCATGGCCTCAGGTGATCCTCCTACCTGGGCCTCCCAAGGTGCTGGAATCACAGGAATGAGCCTCTTTGTCTGGTTATAGCTTTTAAGAGTAAATCTGAAAAAAGTCCTTCCCATGCATGATGTGAAACCTGGAAGCAATAAGGAGAAATATTTATCAATCTCACTACATAAAAATTAAAAGATGGTGTCACAGTGTGAGAACTATGAGAACTGCTACCACAGTTTCTTTTCTTTTCTTTCTTTCTTCCTTCTTTCCTGCCTTCCTTTCTTCCTTCACATTATTACAATGAAGCTTGGCAAATTAATACACAGTCCCAATGGCTGGCGAAAGTATATACTCAAATGATTAAGTTCTGAATGAATGGATGAATGAATAAATGTCTCTGTGGGGATTATAGAAATGCATGTAACAGACAAAATCCCAAGGGGGTAACAACACAAAAGGACCATTACTAATTCACAGATTATTTTAAAAGACCTAAGGGATAACTAAGGATAAAAAGGCAAGTTGCCAGCTTATGTTCATGCTACAAAGCCCATTATCAAGTCTAACAAATGGTGTGAAACCCACAGTAGTTACAAACTTTATAAATCTTTTGTATGAAGGCCAAAATTAAGGCAATTAATCAGGTCTGCGTAAACATTTAAGAACAAAAGTTATATTACACTTTACCAAACACATATTCTATTCATTAATGACATATTAATACATTTAATACTCTATCAATTGTATTTGAGAGGCATACCTAGTATACAAAGACACCTGACCTAAAAGGCAGGTTTTTGAATGTTTTTTTTTTTTAGAAATTTTGCCAACAGCGGATATGTTTACAAACAGTATCTCTTAGTGTGTCTGCAGGACTCTTGATACTGTCTGAAGTTTTCTTATTTGACTATATAAAGTTATTACAAAAATGAAAATATGGGAATAATGACCTGCAGAACAGGTGAACTATTGTTTACAAACTAAGATGTGGTGAGCAAGGAAAAACATGTAATTTAAATGCAATGAAATGTCTTACACTTCTCCCTCAAAATTTGCTCCATTCTTTTATAAGGAAAACTACATAGAAAAACCTTGCTATACTTTACAAATACGTAGACTCCCACATTTTTGGTTTTCTTTATCAAATACTGAGACCTATTAAAATCATTTTCCCTTTATAATGCTATTCAGTTATAATTAACAAACCAAAGTAGATTACAGAAACTAAGTAATCTTACCAGTGATTTCTAGAAACCTGAAGTACGGTGATTTTTATTGAGTGCAATCCATCCTGCATAGTAAATACCTTAAGAAAATTGAAAGTTCCTACTTAGACACATGCTTATAGCAGTGTTTAAATGACACATTATAATATATTTATGAATATGAGATTAAGAAACATCCTTCAAAAAAATAAGATTACAAAGCAAAATTGAAGCTCTTTCTTACACTGTTAGATACATTACAAAAACATAGTGAGGTCAAAATAATAACATATCTTTCTTGATCATGTAATTAACCTCTAAGTATTTTACATCAAATGTCATTCAATTACATTTTTTTGAAAGTAGTGTTTAAAATTTAAATAAACTGAATTTTCACTCTCTTTACAATCATGATTAAAATGCACTTAAAATACTCTCAAACAGACATTTGGGGCAGCTATTTATATCTGTTTCTACTACAGTATGTATCAATAATTATGTCTACTCTGAGAACACTGATATGTTTTCAAATGGATTTCCTTCAAAGAAAACATTTAGCATTGGCATCTTCTATTAGGAGAAACCATTAAGTTGTTTGAGCAGGATGAATTCCTGTTATAAGAATTAGACAACTGGTAATTACACAATAAGTAGAATATGGAGTGATTATGAAATTAGAGAAAGATATATCAAAAATGAATTCCAGACAAGGCACAATGACTCACAGTTGTAATTACAGCACTTGGGCATGCTAAGCGGGCAGATGACATGAGCTCAGAATTCAAAACAACACTGCCCACCATAAGAAACCCAGTATATATATATAAAAAAAAATAGCAGAATGTGGTGATGTGTGCCTGTACTCCCAGCCGCTTGAAAGGCTGCAGTAGTATAATTGCTTGAACCCAGCGGACAGTTATTGCAGTAAGCTGAGATTATACCGCTGACCTTCAGACTTGGTGACAGAGTGAGACATTACTACTAAAAAATAAATAGGTAAATAAATACACTTATAAAACCAATAAGTAAAGTTTGGTTGCTTATGAGGAAACTCAACATGCTTAAAATTTTCATTCAAATACTGTACTAAGCCCAGGCATTGTGGCTCACATTTGTAATCCCTGCACTTTTGGAGGCTGAGGCAAATGGATCACTTGAGATCAGGAGTTCAAGACAAACCTGGCCAACATGGTGAAACCCCACCTCTACTAGAAATACAAAAATTAGCTGGGTACCTAGGTGAGCACCTGTAATTACAGCTACTTGAGCGGCTGAGGTGGGAGAATTGCTTGAACCCAGGAGGCAAAGTTTGCACCCCGAGATCATGCCACTACACTCCAGCCTGAGCAACAGAGTGATACTCCATCTCAAAGAAAATAATTACAATACCAAGCTTCTTGTGTCCTTAAAATTTGGAATATGAAATCTTTAGGTAACTATGACAACATAAAGAAAATAAAGACATACACACACCACCGAGAGTGAAATTTAATGTAAACGATAGACTGGGAATAATGACATGTCAAGGTAGGTTTATCAATTGCAGAAAATGTACCACCTTGATGAAAGATGTTGACAGTGGGAAAGACTGTGCATGTGTAGGAGCACTGGGTGTATAGGAATTCTTTGTACTTCTCCATCTACCTGGCTGTGAACTAAAAACTGCTCTAAAAAACAAAGTCTACAAACACCACCCCCCAACAACACACACACATATTCACAGGGAAACTTTGCTGCATCTACCTTTAAAGTAATAAACTGGGATGACTGTTCAACAATAATGGTGGAGAAATATAGTTCAAATAATTAGAAATGTACTAAAAAATAAAACGAGAGTGTCTTTATTATTAGGAAACTTTACAGATTTTTAAGAATTACATCACTTAAGTTACTTGATTCACCTCTCCACAGTCTGGTTCCTCATCTGTAGCACTCTAAACATCTGTCATGTGTTTATCGCAGTGCCAAGCTCAGAGCAAACATTCAGCAGATTGGCAAAGTCTTATTAAATAACATGGAAAATAGATAAATCAGTTTTAGCTCTTAAAGATGTAGAGATTGTAGATCACAATTTTACAAAAGACTAAATGAGATACCAAGAAATTAATTCCAAATTTAGTACCCACTTGTTATATAGCAAATGTATTATGTGCAGGTACAATGTAAATTCAAAGAGGAATGAGAAACAGAACTAGTTTAAAAGCAGTTAGCTACAATGCAGCATGTTAGAGTCTGCCAAGAAAAAACTGTTAATAAAAAGTTCAAAACAGAAAAGGAAATTCATTACATTTTCTTTTGCTAAACCAATTTCTGGAAAGAAAACAGAAAGTGAAGACTCATAGCCACATCTTTGTTAGTGATCGGCCACTGAAGAGTTAGAGGCTGCTAGTAAGAGGGAGTTCCCTTGCACTGAAATGAACGGAGGTTGCAATGCTCCATTCAATTCAGGGTGCACCTACTCATAGATTAGCTGGTTTTGAACTTGTGTCCTGCCATGGAGGAAGGAAGAAACAAAGGAAAAAAATAAGAACAGAATGGAGGAAGAAATAAAGGGAGGGAGGGAGAAAGGGAGGAAAGGAGAAAGGAAGAAAGGAAGGAAGAAAGAAAAGAAAGAAGGAAGGAAGGAAGGAAAGAAGGAAGGAAGGAGGGAAGTCAGACAAGTTAAAAAAAAACTTCAGTAGGATTTTCTCAGTAGAGATATACACAGATGTGTTATATTCATTGGAAAACTTCCTTTTATTTCCATAATGTTGCTAGATCCATGGCCAGAAGTTAGGAACCTTCCCCTGCAGAAGTCTTATGCCCTGAGACAAGAAGGCCAGTGTGTTCTAGAAAAATGTTTATTTCCTCAGCTTCCTAGTGAAACTGATGATTAGCCAGACCCATTTGCAGACTCTTCACTTCACTCCCTAGAAGCCCATTTCAGTAGCTTACGCTTGGGATATGAAGTATAAGAAAAAATTCTGCCATTTCTTCGCACCTCTGTGGACTGTTGGAAAATATAACCAAAATATTCAGCAAGGGACTGCTCGTGTGTTACAAAAGTTTCCAAAGATAAATCTGTTACCACTAAAGATGAGGATTTCAAGAAACTTTTAAGGAAACAGAGAAATGCTCACACCATATAATTTAAATTTAAAAAGGACATATATACAAGATATATCTAAATATTTTGAATGTAAAATATGCTTTTGAAATACATATTGCAATGAAAACACGTTGAGTTAATGTTATTCCTAGCTGTTAATCCAAACATAAAGCATACCTACAGATATTTGCTGCTCAAATTAAATAGTCAGGCATATCAATATAGTTTAAAGATGAAGCTGTTCATTCCCAGACTATTAAAACAGCACATTAGTGTTTTCTATATGGTGTTAATGTTCCTCATCCTAATTTATTACAAACCCACTTGTCAGTTTAGCAACCTGTAAGCCAGATTTATAAAACAGGCCTAATCTTACTAAAACATGTTCATTATATAAATGCTTTCTGCTCCTATCTTATTGTGGGTTCAATTAATTATTTGAACATTCTCCTTAAAGTCGATTCAAATGCAACATTTTCTCAATGGATTCAAAGAGGCTGTAATATTTCAGGGTAGAGTTTTGAAACCCAAACATTGGATGAATTTAAATGTGAACTACTTGTTACAGGTTACACTTTTAAAAGTTATGGAACAGATAAACCTAAATCCGATACTTGAGTGTGCCCAGTACACCCCGATCCTTCAACGTTTGGTGTAGCTTTTCTCGCAGCTCATCTTGACTCAACACGTCAGACATGAGGAGCAAGTTGGACTAGAAGACAAAATGATTACAGGTTACCTGGGGGATAGAGGAAAGGTGAAGGAAGGAAAAAAGATCACTGGTCTCTGGGGACACCCTGAGTGGCCTAGCAGGGAAAGAGGTATTATGGAACATCAACAAGACTTCATTTCTACCTGTCCCCGATGAGGGGCAGTTGTGTATTCCTGAGTCAGTAGGCGCCAGCTTCCTCCCATCATCAGCTTCTTCCCAGGCCGCCTCCTTCGCCCCGCCATGGCCACAGTTGAGTGCACAGGACAGGATGCAGGTCCAAGATGAGGGGGGAATCTCCGTCCTCAAAACCCTGCCTGTGTCCCAGGTGAGGAACAAGCGTGCTGAACACTCTCACTCTCACAATCCCAAGTAGGTTTTCTATCAAACATGCAAGCCTCCTCTCTTCGCCGTTCTGAGGCATGGACGAGGACCGTGACCTAGGCACAACTCAAAGGTGGCTGGAGGGCTGGGACTCAAAGACTAGGGATGAAAAGTAATGAGGCAGGACCGCGAGATTACAGCCCTCATATCCCATCCTGCCCCTCCTGACCTACAAAGTACAGTCTTCCTGTTCTGAAGATACATGGTGCATGCACTTGGTTGCCTAGCGCCCGACAGAAGCTCCACCCACATCTCGCCAGAGCATATCCAGGGTATCCAAATAACTGCCCCCCGTGAACTGGGCTGAAGCAGCAGGAGTGCAGGTCTCCTCAGCGGGACTGAGAATGCCTTTCCCTCCTTGACCTCTGGCTGCAGGTAGGGGGATGGAGTGAGTCGAAACAGGTATTTTGAGACCCTGTGGGACATTGCTGGCCCTACATGACAGCACAGGCTGGTGCTGTACCTCCACTCCTCCCTAGGGTAGCCAGATCAGATCTGCCATGCCCCAACAGGCTCATCCATGCACTGAGCACACTTCCACCTGCGAGTGTCTGTTCTCTTGGGGGCTTTGCTTTCACAGTTAACAGGGTCATTCAGCTGACTCAGGGTTTCATAATAGAGCCACTTTTGCCTTTTGGAGCCAGCAGATTCTTTGTTTTGGGAGGCTGTCCTGTGCATTGTAGATTTAGCTGTATCCTCAGTCTTTATGTTGTCAATAGCAACTTCTCCCCCAAGCAAGACAACCATAAATGTCTCCAGACATTGCCAGATGTCCTCTTGGAAGCAAGATGGCTCAGGGTTGAGATCCACAGAGTGAAATGTTTTTTAATAGCCACCGTTGTGTGTTGTGAGGAAAGGTGAGACTGACCTCATAATGCTTATATGTAACTAAAAAGAAAATGAGCCAAACCTCTCAGAAGCAATAATGAAAAAGTTAGGGCCAGAGAACTGAACAAGAGCTAAGGTACTATTATAAACTGAGTAAAGAGTTTAAAGGAGAGGTGGTTGAAGATGGAAGTGATCCAGATCATCTCTGAGAAAAAGTGTAACTCTTCAGGGCTTTGATGCATAGGATTTAGGTGGGGGAGCTCAAAGAAGAGCACTGCAGGGAGGTGAAAAGTGAGCAAAGGAATGAAAACAAACAAACAAACAAAGAAAAATCCAGGACCTTCTTGGGAGCAGTGAGGAATCTACCCGAGTCCAGAGTTGTAGGTTGGGAAAATAAGCCTGATAAAGTATCCAAGTCCCGTGAGGACAAAATTTGATCAGTGTCAGCTTTGTACACAGCATTGAAGAAGTGTACAATGAGTTTTGATCACTGGCTGTGAAAAACAAACACTTCAAGAGGCAATGTGAGTGACAGGACTTCTTAGGATGTGGAGAACGTGTAGGTTTTTGTGGGAAATAATCGAGGAGGGGGACAACTTAGTTGGATTTTTAAAAATAGGTAGCGGTTGCAGGCAGAATCAGGGAGAACATTCTAGGCATGAGGAGAGAAATAATAGTAGTTGTGAAGTGGATACAGTCAACGTGGATTTGGGGGGATAAAAAGTAAATGACAAAACTCTAGCAGAGGTGATAGATGGCTGAATAGGAACAGCTCTGGTCTACAGCTCCCAGCATGAGTGATGCAGAAGACGGGTGATTTCTGCATTTCCAACTGAGGTACCAGTTTCATCTCACTGGGGAGTGCCAGACAGTAGGTGCAGGACAGTGGGTGCAGAGCACCACGCACGACCCGAGGCATCGCAAGGCATCGCCTCACCCGGGAAGCACAAGGGGTCAGGGAATTCCCTTTCCTAGTCAAAGAAAGGGGTGACAGCCAGCACCTGGAAAATCGGGTCACTCCCACTCTAATACTGCCCTTTTCCAATGTGCTTAAAAAATGGCACACCAGAAGATTATATCCCACACCTGGCTCAGAGGGTCCTACGCCCATGGAGTCTTGCTCATTGCTAGCACAGCAGTCTGAGATCAAACTGCAAGGCGGCAGCAACCCTGGGGGAGGGGCGCCCGCCATTGCGGAGTTAGTTGTTTGATTAGGTAAACAAAGCTGCTGGGAAGCTCCAACTGGGTGGAGCCCACCACAACAGCTCAAGGAGGCCTGCCTGCCTCTGAAGGCTCCACCTCTGGGGGCAGGGCACAGACAAACAAAAAGACAGCAGTAACGTCTGCAGATTTAAATGTCCCTCCCTGAAAGCTTTGAAGAGAGTGGTGGTTCTCCCAGCATGCAGCTCGAGATCTGAGAACAGGCAGACTGCCTCCTCAAGTGGGTCCCTGACCCCCGAGTAGCCTAACTCGGAGGCACCCCCACGTAGGGGTGGACTGACGCCTCACATGGCTGTGTACTCCTCTGAGACAAAATTGCCAGAGGAACGATCAGGCAGCAGCATTTGCAGTTCACCAATATCCTCTGTCATGCAACCAAGGCTGCTGAAACCCAGGCAAACAGGGTCTGGAGTGGACCTCTAGCAAACTCCAACAGACCTGCAGCTAAGGGTCCTGTCTGTTAGAAGGAAAACTAACAAACAGAAAGGACATCCACACCAAAAACCCATCTGTACATCACCATCATCAAAGAACAATGGTACATAAAACCACAAAGATGGGAATAAAACAGAGCAGAAAAACTGGAAACCCTAAAAATCAGAGTGCCTCTCCTCCTCCAAAGGAACACAGCTACTCACCAGCAATGGAACAAAGCTGGACAAAGAATAACATTGGCGAGTTGCGAGAAGAAGGCTTCAGATATTCAAACTCCTCCGAGCTACAGGAGGAAATTCGAACCAATGGAAAAGAAGTTAAAAGCTTTGAAAAAAAATTAGACGAATGGATAACTAGAATAACCAATGCAGAGAAGTGCTTAAAGGACCTGATGAAGCTAAAACCAAGGCACGAGAGCTACGTGACGAATGCAGAAGACTCAGTAGCCGATGCAATCAACTGGAAGAAAGGGTATCAGTGATGGAAGACGAAATGAATGAAATGAAGCGAGAAGAGAAGTTTAGAGAAAAAAGAATAACAAGAAATGAACAAAACCTCCAAGAAATATGGGACTTTGTGAGAAGACCAATATTCTGGCCAGGGCAATTAGTTCTGGCCAGGGCAGTTTGGCAGGAGAAGGAAATAAAGGGTATTCAATTAAGAAAAGATGAAGTCAAATTGTCCCTGTTTGCAGATGACATGATTGTATATTTAGAAAACCCCATCGTCTCAGCCCAAAATCTCCTCAAGCTGATAAGCAACTTCACCAAAGTCTCAGGACACAAAATCAATATGCAAAAATTACAAGCATTCTTATACATCAATAACAGACAGCCAAATCATGAGTGAACTCCCATTCACAATTGCTTCAAAGAGAATAAAATACCTAGGAATCCAACTTACAAGGGATGTGAAGGACCTCTTCAAGGAGAACTACAAACCACTGCTCAATAAAATAAAAGAGGATACAAATGGAAGAACATTCCGTGCTCATGAGCAGGAAGAATCAATATCGTGGAAATGGCCACACAGCCCAAGGTAATTTATAGATTCAATGCCATCCCCATCTAACTACCAATGACTTTCTTCACAGAATTGGAAAAAAACTACTTTAAAGTTCATACGGAAGCTAAAAAGAGCCCGCATCACCAAGTCAATCCTAAGCCAGAAGAACAAAGCTGGAGGCATCACACTATCTGACTTCAAACTATACTACAAGACTACAGTAATCAAAACAGCATGGTACTGGTACAAAAACAGAGATATAGACCAATGGAACAGAATAGATCCCTCAGAAGTAATGCCATGTATCAACAACTATCTGATCTTTCACAAACCAGACAAAAGCAATGGGGAAAGGATTCCTTATTTAATAAATGGTGCTGGGAAAAGTGGCTAGCCATATGTAGAAAGCTGAAACTGGATCCCTTCCTTACACTTTACACAAAAATTAATTCAAGATGGATTAAAGACTTAAATGTTAGACCTAAAACCGTAAAAACCCCAGAAGAAAACCTAGGCAAAACCATTCAGGACATAGGCATGGGCAAGGACTTCATGTCTAAAACACCAAAAGCAATGGCAACAAAAGCCAAAATTGACAAATGGGATCTAATTAAACTAAAGAGCTTCTGCACGGCAAAAGAAACTACCATCAGAGTGAACAGGCAACCTACAGAATGGGAGAAAATTTTTGAAACCTACTCATCTGACAGAGGGCTAATATCCAGAATCTACAATAAACTCAAATAAATTTACAAGGAAAAAAACAAACAGTCCCATCAAAAAGTGGGTGAAGGACATGAACAGACACTTCTCAAAAGAAGACATTTATGCAGCCAAAAAACACATGAAAAAACGCTCATCATCACTGGCCATCAGAGAAACGCAAATCAAAACCGCCATGAGATACTATCTCACACCAGTTAGAATGGCGATCATTCAAAAGTTAGGAAACAACAGGTGCTGGAGAGGATGTGGAGAAATAGGAACACTTTTACACTGTTGGTGGGACTGCAAACTAGTTCAACCATTGTGGAAGTCAGTGTGGCGATTCCTCAGGGATCTTGAACTAGAAATACCATTTGACCCAGCCATCCCATTACTGGGTATACACCCAAAAGATTATAAACCATGCTGCTATAAAGGCACATGTACACGTATGTTTATCGTGGCACTATTCACAATAGCAAAGACTTGGAACTAACCTAAATGTCCAACAATGATAGACTGGATTAAGAAAATGTGGCACATATACACCATGGAATACTATGTAGCCATAGAAAATGATGAGTTCATGTCCTTTGTAGGGACATGGATGAAACTGGAAACCATCATTATCAGCAAACTATCACAAGGACAAAAAACCAAACACCGCGTGTTCTCACTCATAGGTGGGAATTGAACAATGAGAACACGTGAACACAGGAATGGGAACATCACACTCTGGGGACTGTTGTGGGGTGCGGGGAGCGGGGAGCGGGAAGGGATAGCATTAGGAGATATACCTAATGCTAAATGACGAGTTAATTGGTGCAGCACACAAACAGGGCACACGTATACATATGTAACAAACCTCCACATTGTGCACATGTACCCTAAAACTTAAAGTATAATAATAATTAATTTAAAAAAACTCTAGCAGAGGTGGAACAATAGGCATCGTAATAAATTATTATAAATTTAGTGGCTTAATACAAGTGTATCATCTTACACTTCTGTAATATAGGAGTCCAATACATGTCTTGTTTGGCTAAGATCGAAGTGTGCGCAGAACTGTGCTCCTCTTGGAGGCTCTAGAGGATAATTTGCTTCCTTGTACTTTCTAGCTTCTAGGGGCCTCCTGCATTCCTTAGCTATAGCCCCTTCCTCCATTTTCTAAGCCATCTACATCACATTGCTTTTCCATTCTTCTGTCACTTCCCCCTGACTTTCCTCTTTTGCTTCCATCATCTACATTTAAGGCCATTGTAATGGCATTGATCAAGCTGGATGATCCTGGGCAATCTTCCTATCTTAAGGTCAGCTGCTGAACAACCTTAATTTCTGTTTGCCATGAGCCCTCACATACTCACAAGTTTTAGAGATTTGGATGAGGGCATCTTAGATGAGGTCATATTCTGTTTTGTCCCCTCAGCTAGACATTTGGAAACTATCCTAGATTCTCCTCTTGTCCTCAGTTTCCCAATTTAATCTATTGTCTGATTCTATGTAGCTACCTCCTCAGGGCCTCTGGGACAAGTGTTCCTTGGAGATTCTTCAAAGGTCTCTATTTAAAGCAGTGGAATAATCAAGCAGACCATTCATGCCAATTCAGGTATGTCAGTCATGCCAGTTGCTTTATTTGCATTATATATTGGAATACTAAATAATACTTGTTTTGTTGGTGAAGGGAAGGTGGAGGATGTCACAGAAATTTTGTATAAAAAAGTTGAAATTAGGCTGGGCATGGTGGCTCATGACTAATCTCAGCACTTTGGGGACTCTAATCTCAGCACTTTACAATCTCATGACTTTAATCTCAGCAGTGCTGAGGTCTGCTGATCACTTGAGGCCAGGAGTTCAAGACCAGCTTGGGCAATATGGCAAAACCCTATCTCTACTAAAATTACAAAATTTACCCTGGCATAATGGTGCATACCCTTAATCCCAGCTACTCGGGAGGCTGAGGCAGGAAAATCTTCTGAACCTGGGAGGTGGAGTTTGCAGTGAGCCAAGATCATGCCACTGGCTTGGAATCTTTGATCTAGACCTGTGCTGTCTATTACATAGCCACCACCCACATGAGGCTATTCTTGTTTAATTAAAAATCAATTCTATAATTACAGTAGCCATATTTCTAATACTCACTGGCTTTCATATTGGACAGCAGAGAGGTAAAACATTTGCATCCGTGGAGAAAGTTCCACAGATTGGACAGTGCAGAATAGTAATGTGTGTCTCACCTTTGCCCAATACCCTCAAGTGTTTGCTAAGTGATTGCAGCTCTCACCTTCCCTTCCTGGGGCAATGGGGCCATTTTCTCCCAGGGTTTCCAGTTCTTCCACTTCACCTGTCAGGTTTCCTTTGCCAAAATTGAATGAAAAATTACAGCCTTCTTGCATCTTCAGCTGTTTACAAAAGGAAAACAAAATTAGCAACTCACAATAAGCATGGAATGTATATAAAGTAAGCTCTGTCTTGTCTTCTGCCCACCTGCGTAGTTGGTAACAGCACCCTCATGCAATTTTTCTTTGCGTTCCCTTCTGTCCGTGCTCCTGCTGAGTTAGCACCATGCTGCTCTAACATTTGTGGCTTTTCATATGGGGATTGGATGCATGTTATCTCCCTTACACACACACTGACACACCCACACGCAGACCACACACACCAAATCACACACACACATTTCCCGCCCCCGCCTTTTTTTGGTGCTGCTGCTGCTTCAATGTTTGTACTAAAGAAAGTAACAACCGCTTCTTTTGGCTCTAGAATTTAGCCCAGCAATAATTCATGATATCATTGTTTACTTTGTTGAATTTTCTACTGCCCATCCTTTCTCACATCACATTCTCTGGAGAATCATTGCCAGTTTTCATGGCTTTTGTATCATTCCTGCTTGTCTTTGTTACCCAATTTTCCTATCTCATCTGTTTTTCATCTCATTTCTAAAGCAGGAGTAAAGGTTGTCTTTGGAAGACCAGATAGTGAATATTGTTGGCTCTGTGGGATACCCTGTTTGCAGATACTTAACTCTGCCATTGAAGGGTGAGAGCAGCTTAGACGGTAGTGAGAAAGTGGACAAGGCTATAATCCCCCACATCTCAGTGTGCATTTGGCCTTTCCATGTTTTTCTATATAATATTAATTAAGCACGTCCTGTGAGTCAGACATTGTGCTGGGTACTTTACCATGAAGTGATACAAAATTACCATATAAAGGAGACGACCAACAGTAGATTAAAGTTTCCCTCTGGTCACGTTGCAAGTATGTAGCAGAGCTAGATGGAACCTAGCTTCGTTTGATTTCAAATCCCTTGTGTTAAAAACACACAAAGTGGGGTTACCATTGCATATATCCATCTATGCTCCCACCCATCAGTCATTCATCTGTATTTTAATTATGTGTGCCAGAAGCCATGTCATTGCTCGTGTTTTTTCCCCAGTTTTTCATAGGTTCATTTCTTTTGTGAATCTGTTGAAGTTTTTTGTTGTTTTGTTGTTGTTGATGATGTTGTTTTGTTGTTGTTGTTATTGTTGTTTTGTTTTGTTTTGTTCTGTTTTGTTTTCGAGTCAGGATATTTCAGCTTACTGCTGTGTCAGGTAATTCTCTCCTGTCAGCCTCCAAAGTAGCTGAAACTACAGGCACACACCACCACGCCCAGAAAGTTTTAGTATTTCTGTAGAGATGTATTTTTTGTAGAGAAGTATTTCTTCTTCCATGCTGTTTGCCTTGGCTGGTCTCAAACTCCCGGGCTGAAGCAGGCTGCCTGCCTCAGCCCTCTAAAGTGCTGGCATTGCAGGCATAAGCCATTACACCTGCCCCAATCTGTTAAATTTCATTGTAAGATCTCTCAGTAACTCAAAATGTCTTCCTTTATGGAATATTTCTTTCATGTCTTATAGCATACAAAACTTCCTTTCTTATAAAATGTTGTGTCAAGAGGCATATCGCAGTCTCTTTTATTTGCAAGGACGTATATTTATAGCACACATACTTCAGGTAGAAAGAAGAAAAATAGAGCAGAAAGTGCTGCATTGCTTCTCTTTTCTAAGTGACATGAGGGAGACTTGGTTTTAGCTTCCCCCAGTGGATATCTTATGGACATTTCTAAGGCAAGCTAATTAATTCCTTGGTCTTCTCACCACTGTCTATGGTTCTTAACTTACTGTCTACCTGTGTTAAATCTTCTAAGTGTCAGTGCTGGCGCTAACTGCTCCAGACCAAGTGAAGCCTAGATTACTCCACCAGACATTCAGTGTCCTTTGAGCTGAATGTGCCATACTTGCAGATCACGAGAATGTTATGTGATTTTATGTTAGAGGTCTTCTAGTTTCTAACAGAAATACATAGTATTCTACAAGAAATATCACAGTTTTATCATTTGTTTATTCCGGAAGTCATGCATCTTCACTAGTACATGGGAAATGGTGACAAGCTTACTGGCATCTTCCAAGTTTAAGTTAGAAAGCAAAACAAAACAAGAATTTTACACTTCCCTTAGTCATCTTTGAATTTCAATATTGACTGCTAAAAATATGTACTATTTTTTACTTCATCAGGAGCCACATATTTAAGACCATGTCTAGGAGCTTCTACTTTGTAATTGTTGGCCACCATGATAATCCAGTTTTTGAAATGGAGTTTTGGCCAGCTGGGAAGGCAGAATCCAAAGTGCATGTAGAAGCTTAAATTTCATAAGAATTTTTATTATATTGTAACAATACAGTGTAGTGTGATTTTAGAAGTGGAGGATCAGGACAGAAGAGGTAAATGAAATCCAACACAATTAAATGAGGCTTCCTCTGGAGTCCCAGAGACTGATAGAAGCCAGCCAAGGAATATCCTGGTAGTTGTTTTTTTATACTTCAATTCAGCACAGACTAGCATGACTTCTGACTTGCCTATGATATTCAGTTCACTATGTCATCTATCATGAATTGCTGCTACTTGAGCACTTACAAGCCCAGTTCACCTGTAGCAAGTTGCAGCCTTGAAATGTCATCTATGAGTTTTCAGGCAGTTTTCATGAATCACATTTTTCATCAAGACCTACTGGGTTTCATCCATTAAAATTCAGACAGTTTCCGTGAATCATGTTTTTGATGAGGACCTACAGGATTTAAAAAGACCCCAGTGACCCCTAGTGGCACTTCCTGGCTGGTCATACATGCATGCTTTCCTCCCCATTGACCACTTAGCCATGCACAGGAAGCTCAAAAGCAACACCAGAGATGATGACACCTGACTTTCTTGTCAAGAATGTTTCCAGAAACCAGGCTTGGCTCGAGAACATGTTGTCATTCAGAGTAAATAGCCCTATAGATTTTTGTCATGAAAAGAGCCCCATCCTTTCCAATTTATGTTCCTAATACATTCCTGGCACATTTGCACTATTTCTCTCAAGTACCCAAGTCAGCTTTACTGACTTTTGAGGAATTCATATTGTAAGTTGCTTGCAATGTATAATGTTTAATGTGTGATACTTTTCAACTATTCAGGACTTCTCACCAAAATATGATAGACAGGATTATGTGCCAGGTGTTGTTATGACATTATTTTCTCATATTATGGGGAAAATACTAATTAAAAATTGTTTTGAGTGCTTGTAGCAGTATTGCTTTCGGGATGCAGCTACATGAATATAGTTTCTGTGCACTCCACTGGCCCGGTGGTGGACAAAGGAGAACAGATAAAAATAATTTGTTGCATACATTGATTTTAATTCTTTCTCCTGCTACCATTCACCTTGTTAAGGCATTTTCACAATTTGCTCCTAATCTTTCAGGATTGATCATCATTGTAAAAGAAACTACTGCTTGATTGAGACACAAAAGCATCCATTTATCTAAAGATTCACTTAGGTTTGTCGTGACAACATGAGTGAAGTAAAGCATGCTTTAGATGTCGGAGACATTTTGGGACAATGGGTCACCCTCCTCCAGCCCAGGATTGGGAACAGCTTCCTCAACAAGGAGGCTGTCTCTGTTTCCTGTGGCTGTTGTAATAAAGTACCAAAAATTTAGTGGCTTTGGACAGCAGAAATTTATTGCCTCATTTCTGAGAGCCACTGTCTAAAATCAAGGTGTCAGTGGTGCCATGCTTCTTATGTGGGTCTTAAGGTAAGAATCTTTTTTGGTTAATCTCCCAGCTTCTGGAAGTTCCCTGGCTTGCAGCAGTGTAACTCCAACGTTCCTGTGTCATTCCTCTCCCTGCGTGTATCTCCAAAAGATCCTTTTTTCTAAATACATGAGTGGTTTTATTAGGGGCCCACCCTATTATAAAATGACCTCATGTGAAATAACCATGTCTACATGTAACCTCTCCTTCCAAATGAAGACACACTCTGTGGTACTGTTCACTTGGGACATCAACAAAGGAATTTTGGAGAGAATACGCTTCAACCCATAACTGAGGTGTCATTTTAAATCTGTATTTTAAAAGAAAGAATTATATATAATGAGAAAACAGATCTCTTGTATGTCTCTTGACAATAGCAAACAAAGCAAAGTCAAACTTTTCTTTTTCTGCACAAGAAAACCGTCTATAGAATTTACAGAATGAAACGTTGGCATTCTTCATTCCATGTGGGTAAGTTAATCTGTTGTTGCTCACACAGTCACTTATGACTATCGTCATCTGCACCAGTTCATAGCTCATGCTGCTCTGGACCTCACAGAAGAGAACATGTGGCTTTTGAACAACATGTTCTTGAAAAGTGGGGGCAACTCCAGCAAGTGGTTTGTGTCAGCATTCATTACTGCAGGACATAACTTTACCTTTTTAGTAAAGATAATTAACTAAAGTTCAGGTTCACGAACTAGAAGAAGATGGAATACAGATGTCAGGCTCTGAGATTGTATGCTTCACAATTTGTATGAATGTAAAAGTTTCCATTCATGGGACTACTTTTGTTTTGTTAGGGGAGAAAATATTTTGTTGAACAGCTAATTTTAAAACTAAGTCTCACACCCACCAAAAAGTTTATCTGAAAAATATCAAGGGTGATGCTACTTTATCTTGTAGTTATTTTTTCACTTAGAATGCTTATGTTCTCTTTCTGGTAAAAGTAAGCTAATTTTAAACCCAGTTAATGCATTCAAATCTTCCATCCCAAATACATGGCCGGTGACTAATTTGAGGAATATTGTTATCAATGAACTTGTTGCTTTTTTTTATTTGTAAGAAAAATGTTGCCTTAATTATGTCACATATGAGACTTATTATGCTTCATGGCATAAGGCAAGAAGATGGAATAAATCACTTCTTTACTGATGTTTATGGTTTACATATAAAAGTAAGGCATGTTCTATAATTTTAAAAATCTGATGATAGAAAAAAAGATTCGATCTTTGTCAGGAAAGTGGCCTTTTGAAGTAACTCCCTTAGGCTGCACAGCTTACCTTTCAGACCACCTTTTCTCATCAGAACTATCTCTGTCAACTCCCTTAGCAAGTAAGTCTTCACAGCCAGTTGAATAGGTATTTAAGAAAACAACTTACAATAGTTATTTGTAGAATATTGTGAAGGGAAATTGTTTTATGTTTTCCCTCTAAGTGTTCATACACTTATGTTTTTCCCTCTAAGTGTCCCTCTAAGTTGATTTTATTAGGGAACCCTAAAGAGAGCAAGGAAGCAGCCTATATAAGAGAAAAGTAAATAAAAATGTAATCTGAAATGTTTCCATCTACTTTCAAATAAGTTGCTGTGCTACTAATAGAGATCATGACCTGGCAGGAATTAAGTTTTCTGTGATCAAATAGTCATTCAAGAAGAATGTTGCCACTTGTTTATTTGGTTTGGTTTTTTATTTGTGATTGTATTGTTGTTGTTATGAAGTCTTGCTCTGTTGTCCAGAATGGAGTGCAATGGCATGATCCTGGCTCACTGCAACATTTTCCTCCGGGGTTCAAGTGACTCTCCTGCCTCAGTCCCTGGAGTAGCTGGGACTACAGGCCCCAACACCATGTGTGATGTGTTTTTGTATTTTTAGTAGAGATGGGGTTTCACTACATTAGCCAGACTGGTCTCGAACTCCTGACCTCAGGTGACTTACGGGCCTGTGCTTTACAAAGCCCTCAGATTACAGGCATGAGCCACGGTGACTATCCCACGTAGTTGATTTTAATGTAACAATCCAAAAATAAATGTCAGAGTCAAGATGTGGTAGATAGATTTAAAACTAATATATTCTGCAGTTGGAAATGAAATGCGATAGCACATACATTCACATTAATTCTTTTATACATTTAGAGATATTGTAAAAATGTATAGGTGGTGTACACAGCAGTACTCAAGAAGCCAAGGAAACACATGTGTAGTGCTAAGTGTTGCATATATGCTTCTGCCGGTGGCTAGGTATAGTGGTCCGGCTGATTATTTCCTTTCCTTCAGAGAGTATACCGTTGATACTTATACTTGCAAAAAGTTGTAAGGCAGTTTTTAGGAGAGTTGTCAAAGGAAAGCCAGGATTACATTAACATTTGTACTCATCCTTTTAGATGCATCAAAGTTCTCTGTTAGAGCAGTAAAAAAATTGAACAGACCATTGATGCATACACATATCAATGTAGTACTTTAGTCATGGCAGTTGCTTTATTTGTATTATATATTGGAATTCTTAGTAATGCTTGTTTTGTGGGTAAGGCAAGGTGGAGGAAGTCACAGAACTTTTGTAAACAGTTTGGAATTGTCCTGGGCTTGGTGGCTCATGCCTCTAATCTCAGCATTTTGGGAGGCTGAGATGATATACCACAGGAGGCTGGGAATCATCTCTTTGTTCCCATACTAAGATCTTACTGTAAAACAGGTAATGTCCACTGAAAAGCATGTTATAAAACCTTTTCTAATGCTAAGCACTTGAACAATTTTGTTCCATTCTGAATTAACTTTAAGCAAGTAATTCTAAGCTTTTGTCTTGTGTCCTTGTGTGAAATAGCTACCGTCATTTTTGCCACACTTATTTGATTTTTACAATAAAGATATTTGTTCAAGATTGTGGTAGTTTAATATTCATTTTTAAAGTGCCGCCAACCACAGCTGTTTTTGTTCTATTTCCCCTATCGGTAGTGTCCAAACTAATATGATGTCTTAACCGGTTATACAGCCCTCATATTAAAACAAACTAAATCCCAGAGCTATGGGTGCAGAAAAAGGTAAGACTCAACTAGAAATCTGGGAGTAATTTCAGTATTTTTTACTATGGTTATTCCTTCCCTTAATGAGCATATAATCCTGAGTATTATGATGAAATCCAACCAAGAGCAGCAGGGTGAGTGACAGCAGGAAGACATGGCCCAGCTGCACAACAGTGGCACTCCAAAAATAAACTTTCCTCCAGGCTAATGAAGATGAGGTAGGAGCTAGTAATCCACATCCTGTGTGCATATTAGTAAAGTTTAGTGCCAAATTTCATGTATGGCCAATTATTTGAAGGAGCTGGAAGGAAAGTGGAGCGTTAAGTGGGACTTCCGATTTTGCCTGCAGAGAACAGTATTTCAGGCGTGAAGCGGTGAAGAAGAGCACTGGGGCACATGGGTAGAACTGTCAGCTGATAGATAGGAGCTGATCATGAGGAAAATAAGCTGGCAAAGCTTGGATCTAGTAGGCAATTTCCCCTGAAGGCTCTTTAACATAAAAGGAAAGAAATGAAATCAGTCTTAAAATCAGGCTCCCCTTTGCACATGTGCATTAGCACTAAGTTTGTTATCGGCTTTAGTGCTCCAAAAGTGATCCAGAAGAAATGTGCATATGGAGTTTCATTCTCTTGTTATAGCCGAAATTTCCTAGGATACTTCCTTTGGCATGGATGTAAATACTGCCAATCTCTGTTTTCTTCATGCTGTACTTGTGATCTTTAACTTTTCAGTCACTTCAACACTTCCTGCTTGTCAGTCCAGAGTTCCAGAAAGCGCTGACTGTCCAGACACCACCTTTCACTCGGTAACACACTGGGGCATTTCTCTACTTATAAATTTACTACTCAGCATGACGTGTTTATTGCAATATAAGTTACATGGTGGTGTCTTAATATAGAAGTGAAAACTTAGGTTTGTACAGAAACCTAAATAGTTTTGTTCTAAGATAAGAAACAGTGGGAATGTTTTATCTTCAACTAGGAAACTTTCCCCAAGGATGAAAGTTAACATAAATATTTATTTAATTGTAATGGAATTGTAATTTTGTATCCTCTACTCAGCACATTGTAATTGTTACATAAGTTATTAAATGCACATTTTTCTATTCGTCAACTTCTGCAGTTAGCCTTTTTTTTATAAACTGAACTCTCTCTATGGAAAAGTTTTCCATTCTTTGCTTGTATCTAGCTGGGTATATGAAAGACTGTATGGAGCAACATCTGTACCACTGGGAACCACACTTCCTTCAAACTGTGGGGCATCATCTATGGTTTTTCTGTCCAGGGTGGCTCTGCAGCTGCTTCTGACTGCTCCTGCTGCCACGCTCACCACCTGCTTTGTTCTCCTGCCATTTTCTATTGTGATTTTTATCAAATGTTTCCAGATGGCAATATTGGGTGGGGCCAGGAAGAGAAATGTTTTGATGTAAGTTTTCAAAACTCTGCTCCCTATATGAGAGCCACCTCCCCTCATCCAGCATGTCTTTTCATACCTCCATCACTCCCCAGTGGCGGGTCTCATCCACATTCGGTCCAAGATTCGGTTAGCTTCCTTAGAATCAGATAGTTACCGACTGCACAGAATGTGAACATCCACAAGAGACCACAATTTGCTTTATCAAGTCTGATCATTGCAGCAAGGATTTTTTTGAAACAAACACAAAAATCCTTGAGAGCAAATCACTAAACAATGTTCAGTAATAGAGGAGACACTAAGTAAACACATGGCCTAATAAAGATGTCTTGATTTACCCTCTGACAAAGTACAATCCTTCTCAGTGTTTCCTCGGAGAGTGATAAGGTTAGCTTGTGTCTTGTGTGAAAAACGAATGGTTTAACTTCAACTAGTAGACTTTCCACAAGGGTGAAGAAAGTACCACAAATATTAACTATCCCAGTAGTGGAACTGTAATTTTGTATCCTCTACACACACATTATATTTGTTAAATCAGTTATCAAATGCAGATTTGTCTTTTCTCCAAGTTCAGTAGTTAGCCTTTTTCTTAAAGCTGAACTCTGGCTATGGAAAGGCTTTTTATTCATGGAGAGCTTAAATTTAGCAGGATGTGTGACAGACTGTAAGAAGCAACTCTTGTGCCACTGTTGGCCCTCCCTCCTCCTGGGGCTGTGAAACATGATATATGGTGGTAGAAGTTCATTAATGGCATGTAAATGATGGAGTAATTGCTAGTGAGAATAATTCTAATGATATATAGAATGAAAATAAAAAAGGTGAAGTCATTTTGAAAAGAATGAAGAAGTAAATTAAATAAGAATGCATTGAAAATATGATAGATTCTAATCTTTCATATCTAACATTATTGTTTTAGGAGATCATTTTGTTTCACCAAGAATACAATGCTAATTGCATAAAACTCATATACATATAAAAAGTAGTATCTGATTTTTCCAGGAAAAAACTCCAAGTGTAAATTCTATAGTAGTCAAGATTCTTATTTTAATTATAATTTAAGTCTTTGTCATCTCTTTTATTAGCTCTCTAATTTACATATGTAAATCAAAGAAACATTTTCAGAAAACCATTACAGTTTATAAATGTAAGATGCCATTATTGAGAAAATATATTCCTCCATGAGTGGATTTGTCCCATCTCCCATCAACTAATCACACAGCCACATCCATTCATTGAATTTTATTAGTAAGTAATACACTGCTACAAACACTAATTCTCTTCTCCATGTCCATGTTGATTTTGTGTATATGTGTGAGTTGGTTAGAATGCATCTGCCTTATCTCTAACATTCAACAGCAAGATGAGCTAGAAGTCACATTTATATGAATGATTGACTCAGACAATTAACCGATCATTTTAAGTAACTTGGTAAAATCACAAATAATTTACTATCTAAAACTAAGTGCTATGGCCACACATTCCTGTAATGAAAGTGTTATTTGTATTATTAATATATACCTTTGGGAGAAAATAAATTTTACCCTTTACTCTTCCTTCTCTGACCATCTCTGTGCTTTCTTTTTCTCAGCCTAGCCTGACTACATCTGAGATGCTGGGATAATTTTAGTAGAGTAGGAGCATATATTATACAAACATAAATACCATATTTATTTTAAATGTAAAAGTATCAAACCTAAGAATTCACAAAAATTTTGTTTCGCACAATTTAACTTGAGATTTTAGTTGCTCATACATGACACATGGTTGGTTTATGATATAACCTAAGTTTAATTTTAATTGCCAAGGTTCAGTATATATTTATACATCTTAAGGCATTTAGGCACTGTGTTTTAGGTTTTAGGAATTCTTGCATTTGAGAAAACTGAGTCAACACATTTGCATCATTTTGTGTACCATTCCCTGTAAGGCCCCCGAAAATACTCAAGAATCAAACATATTAATATTTCTATGAAGAGAAATGGATATTCCCTTTAAGGCTTAATGTTACATGAATGCAGACTGAAACAGCTTCCCTCAATTAAGGCTTTATTACATCAGAAATTGAGTTACATACCAATCTCATTTTAAAAAGTCTTGCTTAATTGAGCTTTTTGAATTTCAGATAAAGTATTTTGAATCTGTCTTAATTATGATTTTGAAAATACAGTACAGAATAACAGCCCAGGTGGGATACAAAACATCATAATGAACCAAAAAAAAATACAATACAGGGTGATCTTCTGCCTATTATAGGGCATATGTGACTTAGATTTGGAGAGTAGAAAGCATCTTGCAGTTGAAAAGGGTTGCTTTGTTAAGTTGATTTTTTTTAAGTAGACAGTGGGTACAGACTTAGTTTTGACATAACTTGGCTTTTTAGCAATTATGTGAGATATTCAGTGTGATTTGATAAACCATCAGAGGATTAAAAAAGGCATATATTAGTAACATCTCACTGGCTATAGCATAGAAAATTTCACAATATACCACAGTAAGGAAGTATTCAAAATTATCTGTAGAAAAAGATTGTGGGTGCTCTACATTAGAAAAGCTGGCAATGTAGAACATATGTGTGGACAGATTTATGAGCTCTTAATGAGTTAGAATAGGCAGGGGTTACCAACTGGATATTTGAGAAAGTGGAGTAGGAAAGAGATGTTAACACCTCTGTCCTGGGTGTGACTTGATAAGCTGAGAGAATAGTAATGCAATTTACTGATAGAAAAAAGTGAACCTGTTTGAGCAGATTGCCTTTTAGAAACATACGGGTCACCAAATAAAAAACTGCAATGGATACAAATGTCCAGAATTTGGAATCATCTAAAAGCATACATGTGTTACTACAGAAGTAACAATGAAAAACAGTCATAGAAAGTAATGTACTAGAATGGAAACTTTTTAGAAAAAGTTGATGTTATCATGGCAGACAACATTAAGTTATCCAAAAGCAATCCGTAGCCTCTAAGTAGTTAGTTTAATCAGTATGTAAGAAGAAGAGTTTTTCTTTTTTATTTATTATCACTATTATTTTTGTGTGTGTGTGTGTGTGTGTGTGTGTGTGTGTGTGTAAGAAGAATTCTCACTCTCACCCAGGCTGGAGTGCAGGAGCGGAATCTCGGCTCACTGAAACCTCTGCCTCCTGGGTTCAAGCAATTCTCTGCATCAGCCTCCTGAGTAGCTGGGATTACAAGTGCCTGACACCATGACTGGCTAATTTTTGTATTTTTAGAAGAGATGGGGTTTCACAATTGTGGCCAGACTGGTTTTGAGAAAAATGATAATTTTAAAGAACTATGTTTATGCTAAACACAGATCTTCAGCATTCTTCTAGAATTCTTAGTTGTGTCATCTGCAGTAAAATAAGCCTAAGAATTGCACCAAAATTAGTTTCCCAACTCTGCCAGGAGATTCAAAGTGTTATTGTTATAGGATTCTAGAAACAATCATACTATATATCTGGAAACGCTGTACACACACACCTACACACAAACACACCATTTTCACTCAATAGACATTATATTAAGCACAATGAAAACCTGATAATAAAATAAAGTTACTATGAAGCTGTAGAACACAATAATTAAAGGCAAAAGATAATTTTAAATGTAAACAACTGAAATATTAGATTTTAGCAATTAAAATTTTCTAATTGTTCTTTGGTCCACCATCATAGATTTCAAGCAGATAATTAATGTTGTATGAATGACATTGAGTTCCTATCAATGGAAATTAATTTATGCCATTTAAAAAATTGTTTGTAGTCATATATTGTTTACTATGTAACTTCTTGTATTTGCTCTAAAGTAAGGCTAAATCACATCTTAGCCTCATCTCATCCAAGGAGGTGATTACAGTAAAGGCATCCATGTTGGGTTAATGTGGAAAATAGTTGATGTGGATTAATGTGGGTTTCATGCATAAATTTATTATTCTCCTTATTAAGATAAGCTTGGAATCTTTTTTTCTAATGAACATTTAGTCTATTCAACAGGCAGTGTTCAACTGAGATCAACACTGTTCAAGGCAGCAGATAACAATATAGGCAAAGATAATATTAATCCAAATTTCACATGAAAACTTTTGATGCTATTAATAATGTGGCAAATGGCATGATTTTTACTTTATTATAATTTTTAAGAGAATAAGATAATGAAATGTGTACTGTTTAAGTGTTACAAGAAGCCTCTCCATGTTATTCTTTACCTGAAATTAGATTATAAAAATTACCTTTTTCAAAAGAAATTTATATTATAAATGTTCCTATGGCAAAAAGAAAAAAAACCTGGCCTCTGACTTGGAATATAATATCATTTTATTAAGTAAGATACATGGTAGAGAGAAACAAACTATTTTATTTATCTGTCATAGTAATGACAAAAAAGACAGAAGTCTTTTTTTGTGATTTTTAATATTGACTCCTAAGAACAGTAAAAAGTTGGCAATGTAAATATGTTGCAATTTAGCCAGCTCTGAAAGAAAATGACTGATGATTAGCAAATCAGGCAAATTTTATTGTTGCCATTGAAAATTGCTTTACCCATCGTGTGTGTTCATTTACTACCAGAATTGAAATCAATTTTGTACTGCCAATTAATATTGCTGTTTTATTATCATGAGATTCTTGCTTTACATTCTAAAATGTTGTCTCTGAAAAATGAGTGAACACCAAGTAAGCTTTGTTTTTTCTTTAAAAAGGTAGTCATAAAATGCTACTCATATTTAGTAAAAGTAATGAGGCGATTGGGACATGGTGGTGCATTTCTCTAATCCCAACTAGGTAGAATGCTGAGGCAGGAGTATTCCTTGAACCCTGGATGTGAGGCCTCATTGAGTTACGAGCTATCATCTTGTCACTGTAGTCCAGCCTGGGCCATGGAGCATAATCCTAAGTATAGAACAAAAAATAGAACCATGAAAAGTAATATAACATTACAGTTTTTAATTCGCTAGTAGTAATGCATGGATAGTATATTTAGCCAAAACATTTTAAATTGGTAATACACCAAGAGGTCAGATGTTTGGGTCAGATTGCTAGCTAGCTCCTCAACTGGCTAAATCTGTAATAATTGGCAAAGTATTTGACCTAACTGTAATTGATTTTTTATTTGTGGATTTACTAATGCTACCCTCTAAGGAAACTAACTCTGATATTAATTAGATTACCTCAAAAACTTGTTCTGAATGGCACATATTAGACAGTAAAACATTAGCTACTACTACATATTATCAATTATTTTCATCTGCTTATTTTTAAAGCTCATAGTGCACATGATAAAATTCCAGAAGACCGAGAATGGCTGTTAGATACAATAGAATGCTCTAAGAGTCACTATCAAAAATGAGCATATCCGTGCATAAAATGTGTGGTAGCTTTATTTAGCAGTTATTTCATTGTTTACCATAGTGTTTTTTCTTACAATTTTGTAGAAGCCTGTGTCAGAATTAAGAACTTTTTTAGAAGCGAATAATCATGGATGATTGAAATTAACATTTTAAGCTGATACTGAAAATTATTCTAAATTCTATTACATTTCTATTTGTATTTTCTTTCAAAGGCTAATGGAAGTCTTAAAAAGAAAGTGGATACTTCCCTGCCAGGGAAGATACCGTGATCATGAAGGTGGCTTTCCCAGGGAAAGGCCTATATGTTGCACTCTAGATGTGCTGACCCGTGAGATTTCCCCAAATGTGGGACACTCAAATGCATAATTTGTAGAAGTGAAGGACTGTGTTTGTGCTTTCACATGGGAAAAAAAAGAGAGAGAAAATAAAATTGAGTCATTTAGTGGATATAGAAAATTGAAAGGAAACCATATACTGGAAACAATTCAATATGCCTACAAAAATTGGTGTCCTCCAGTACAAAACAATACAACATCAAATGGTTATTTCTTAGAAAAATCAAATAGTGCTAGGATGACACTCGCAAATGCTTGAGAACTTTGTCTAGATGAGGTGGCTGGGGGAAGCCCCCAAAAGGCAGCAGATAAATCTGGGAAAAACAGAGGTAATTTTTAAATGCATAAGCCAATGTTTATGTATTAATATTGCCCTTAAAAATATTTACTTTGTGAAATGAATAGCATTGGTTTGTTTGTTCTTAAAAAGTAGTTTCCTTTTGGAAGCAACTTGTGTGAAATGGCCTATAAATTATGTAGCTAAAATAATTCAGATTTTTTCCCTAAATTATAAATCATTTGAGGAAGTGTAAACATGTTATAGATGTCAGCTTTCTTGTATTTCTTAACAGTTTATTCTAGAGGAGCCAAGATGGCCGAATAGGAACAGCTCCGGTCTACAGCTCCCAGCGTGAGCGACGCAGAAGACGGTGATTTCTGCATTTCCATCTGAGGTACCGGGTTTATCTCACTAGGGAGTGCCAGACAGTGGGTGCAGGCCAGTGGGTGCGCGCACCGTGCGCGAGCCGAAGCAGGGCGAGGCATTGCCTCACTTGGGAAGTGCAAGGGGTCAGGGAGTTCCCTTTCCGAGTCAAAGAAAGGGGTGACGGACGCACCTGGAAAATTGGGTCACTCCCACCCGAATATTACGCTTTTCAGACCAGCTTAAAAAACGGCGAACCACGAGATTATATCCCACACTTGGCTCGGAGGGTCCTACGCCCACAGAGTCTCGCTGATTGCTAGCACAGCAGTCTGAAATCAAGCTGCAAGGCGGCAGCGAGGCTGGGGGAGGGGCGCCCGCCATTGCCCAGGCTTGATTAGGTAAACAAAGCAGCCAGGAAACTCCAACTGGGTGGAGCCCACCACAGCTCACGGAGGCCTGCCTGCCTCTGTAGGCTCCACCTCTGGGGGCAGGGCACAGACAAACAAAAAGACAGCAGTAACCTCTGCAGACTTAAGTGTCCCTGTCTGACAGCTTTGAAGAGAGCAGTGGTTTTCCCAGCACGAAGCTGGAGATCTGAGAACGGGCAGACTGCCTCTTCAAGTGGGGCCCTGACCCCTGACCCCCGAGCAGCCTAACTGGGAGGTACCCCCCAGCAGGGGCACACTGACACCTCACACGGCAGGGTATTCCCATAGACCTGTAGCTGAGAGTCCTGTCTGTTAGAAGGAAAACAAACAGAAAGGACATCCACACCGAAAACCCATCTGTACATCACCATCATCAAAGACCAAAAGTAGATAAAACCACAAAGATGGGGAAAAAACAGAACAGAAAAACTGGAAACTCTAAAACGCAGAGCGCCTCTCCTCCTCCAAAGGAACGCAGTTCCTCACCAGCAACGGAACAAAGCTGGATGGAGAATGATTTTGACGAGCTGAGAGAAGAAGGCTTCAGACGATCAAATTACTCTGAGCTACGGGAGGACATTCAAACCAAAGGCAAAGAAGTTGAAAACTTTGAAAAAAATTTAGAAGAATGTATAACTAGAATAACCAATACAGAGAAGTGCTTAAAGGAGCTGATGGAGCTGAAAACCAAGGCTCGAGAACTACGTGAAGAATGCAGAAGCCTCAGGAGCCGATGCGATCAACTGGAAGAAAGGGTATCAGCAATGGAAGATGAAATGAATGAAATGAAGCAAGAAGGGAAGTTTAGAGAAAAAAGAATAAAAAGAAATGAGCAAAGCCTCCAAGAAATATGGGACTATGTGAGAAGACCAAATCTACGTCTGATTGGTGTACCTGAAAGTGATGGGGAGAATGGAACCAAGTTGGAAAACACTCTGCAGGATATTATCCAGGAGAACTTCCCCAATCTAGCAAGGCAGGCCAATGTTCAGATTCAGGAAATACAGAGAACGCCACAAAGATACTCCTCGAGAAGAGCAACTCCAAGACACATAATTGTCAGATTCACCAAAGTTGAAATGAAGGAAAAAATGTTAAGGGCGGTCAGAGAGAAAGGTCGGGTTACCCTCAAAGAGAAGCCCATCAGACTAACAGCGGATCTCTCGGCAGGAACCCTAGAAGCCAGAAGAGAGTGGGGGCCAATATTCAACATTCTTAAAGAAAAGAATTTTCAACCCAGAATTTCATATCCAGGCAAACTAAGCTTCATAAGTGAAGGAGAAATAAAATACTTCACAGACAAGCAAATGCTGAGAGATTTTGTCACCACCAGGCCTGCCCTAAAAGAGCCCCTGAAGGAAGCGCTAAACATGGAAAGGAACAACCGGTACCAGCCGCTGCAAAATCATGCCAAAATGTACAGACCATCGAGACTAGAAAGAAACTGCATCAACTAACGAGCAAAATCACCAGCTAACATCATAATGACAGGATCAAATTCACACATCACAATATTAACTTTAAATATAAATGGACTAAATTCTCCAATTAAAAGACACAGACTGGCAAATTGGATAAAGAGTCAAGACCTATCAGTGTGCTGTATTCAGGAAACCCATCTCACATGCAGAGACACACATAGGCTCAAAATAAAAGGATGGAGGAAGATCTACCAAGCAAATGGAAAAGAAAAAAAAGGCAGGGGTTGCAATCCTAGTCTCTGATAAAACAGACTTTAAACCAACAAAGATCAAAAGAGACAAGGCCATTACATAATGGTAAAGGGATCAATTCAACAAGAAGAGCTAACTATCCTAAATATATATGCACCCAATACAGGAGCACCCAGATTCATAAAGCAAGTCCTGAGTGACCTACAAAGAGACTTAGACTCCCACACATTAATAATTGGAGACTTTAACACCCCACTCTCAACATTAGACAGATCAAAGAGACAGAAAGTCAACAAGGATACCCAGGAATTGAACTCAGCTCTGCACCAAGTGGACCTAATAGACATCTACAGAACTCTCCACCCCAAATCAACAGAATATACATTTTTTTCAGCACCACACCACACCTATTCCAAAATTGACCACATAGTTGGAAGTAAAGCTCTCCTCAGCAAATGTAAAAGAACAGAAATTATAACAAACTATCTCTCATACCACAGTGCAATCAAACTAGAACTCAGGATTATGAATCTCACTCAAAGCCGCTCAACTACATGGAAACTGAACAACCTGCTCCTGAATGACTACTGGGTACATAACGAAATGAAGGCAGAAATAAAGATGTTCTTTGAAACCAACGAGAATGAAGATACAACATACCAGAATCTCTGGGACGCATTCAAAGCAGTGTGTAGAGGGAAATTTGTAGCACTAAATGCCCACAAGAGAAAGCAGGAAAGATCCAAAATTGACACCCTAACATCACAATTAAAAGAACTAGAAAAGCAAGAGCAAACACATTCAAAAGCTAGCAGAAGGCAAGAAATAACTAAAATCAGAGCAGAACTGAAGGAAATAGAGACACAAAAAACCCTTCAAAAAATCAATGAATCCAGGAGCTGGTTTTTTGAAAGGATCAACAAAATTGATAGACCACTAGCAAGACTAATAAAGAAAAAAAGAGAGAAGAATCAAATAGACACAATAAAAAATGATAAAGGGGATATCACCACCGATCCCACAGAAATACAAACTACCATCAGAGAATACTACAAACACCTCTATGCAAATAAACTAGAAAATCTAGAAGAAATGGATAAATTCCTCAACACATACACTCTCCCAAGACTAAACCAGGAAGAAGTTGAATCTCTGAATAGACCAATAACAGGAGCTGAAATTGTGGCAATAATCAATAGTTTACCAACCAAAAAGAGTCCAGGACCAGATGGATTCACAGCTGAATTCTACCAGAGGTACAAGGAGGAACTGGTACCATTCCTACTGAAACTATTCCAATCAGTAGAAAAAGAGGGAATCCTCCCTAACTCATTTCATGAGGCCAGCATCATTCTGATACCAAAGCCGGGCAGAGACACAACCAAAAAGGAGAATTTTAGACCAATATCCTTGATGAACATTGATGCAAAAATCCTCAATAAAATACTGGCAAAACGAATCCAGCAGCACATTAAAAAGCTTATCTACCATGATCAAGTGGGCTTCATCCCTGGGATGCAAGGCTGGTTCAATATACGCAAATCAATAAATGTAATCCAGCATATAAACAAAGCCAAAGACAAAAACCACATGATTATCTCAATAGATGCAGAAAAAGCCTTTGACAAAATTCAACAACCCTTCATGCTAAAAACTCTTAACAAATTAGGTATTGATGGGACGTATTTCAAAATAATAAGAGCTATCTATGACAAACCCACAGCCAATATCATACTGAATGGGCAAAAACTGGAAGCATTCCCTTTGAAAACTGGCACAAGACAGGGATGCCCTCTCTCACCACTCCTATTCAACATAGTGTTGGAAGTTCTGGCCAGGGCAATTAGGCAGGAGAAGGAAATAAAGGGTATTCAATTAGGAAAAGAGGAAGTCAAATTGTCCCTGTTTGCAGATGACATGATTGTATATCTAGAAAACCCCATTGTCTCAGCCCAAAATCTCCTTAAGCTGATAAGCAACTTCAGCAAAGTCTCAGGATACAAAATCAATGCACAAAAATCACAAGCATTCTTATACACCAACAACAGACAAACAGAGAGCCAAATCATGAGTGAACTCCCATTCACAATTGCTTCAAAGAGAATAAAATACCTAGGAATCCAACTTACAAGGGATGTGAAGGACCTCTTCAAGGAGAACTACAAACCACTGCTCAAGGAAATAAAAGAGGATACAAACAAATGGAAGAACATTCCATGCTCATGAGTAGGAAGAATCAATATCGTGAAAATGGCCATACTTCCCAAGGTAATTTACGGATTCAATGCCATCCCCATCAAGCTACCAATGACTTTCTTCACAGAATTGGAAAAAACTACTTTAAAGTTCATATGGAACCAAAAAAGAGCCCGCATCACCAAGTCAATCCTAAGCCAAAAGAACAAAGCTGGAGGCATCACACTACCTGACTTCAAACTATACTACAAGGCTACAGTAACCAAAACAGCATGGTACTGGTACCAAAACAGAGATATAGATCAATGGAACAGAACAGAGCCCTCAGAAATAACACTGCATATCTACAACTATCTGATCTTTGACAAACCTGAGAAAAACAAGCAATGGGGAAAGGATTTCCTATTTAATAAATGGTGCTGGGAAAACTGGCTAGCCATATGTAGAAAGCTGAAACTGGATCTCTTCCTTACACCTTATACAAAAAGTAATTCAAGATGGATTACAGATTTAAACGTTAGACCTAAAACCATAAAAACCCTAGAAGAAAACCTAGGCATTACCATTCAGGACATAGGCATGGGCAAGGACTTCATGTCCAAAACACCAAAAGCAATGGCAACAAAAGCCAAAATTGACAAATGGGATCTCATTAAACTAAAGAGCTTCTGCACAGCAAAAGAAACTACCATCAGAATGAACAGGCAACCTACAAAATGGGAGAAAATTTTCACAACCTACTCATCTGACAAAGGGCTAATATCCAGAATCTACAATGAACTCAAACAAATTTACAAGAAAAAAACAAACAACCCCATCAAAAAGTGGGCGATAGGACATGAACAGACACTTCTCAAAACAAGACATTTATGCAGCCAAAAAAACACATGAAAAAATGCTCATCATCACTGGCCATCAGAGAAATGCAAATCAAAACCACAATGAGATACCATCTCACACCAGTTAGAATGGCAATCATTAAAAAGTCAGGAAAGAACAGGTGCTGGAGAGGATGTGGAGAAAGAGGAACACTTTTACACTGTTGGTGGGACTGTAAAGTAGTTCAACCATTGTGGAAGTCAGTGTGGCGATTCCTCAGGGATCTTGAACTAGAAATACCATTTGACCCAGCCATCCCATTACTGGGTATATACCCAAATGACTATAAATCATGCTGCTATAAAGACACACGCACACGTATGTTTATTGCGGCATTATTCACAGTAGCAAAGACTTGGAAACAACCCAAACGTCCAACAATGGTAGACTGGATTAAGAAAATGTGGCACATATACACCATGGAATACTATGCAGCCATAAAAAATGATGAGTTCATGTCCTTTGTAGGGACATGGATGAAATTGGAAATCATCATTCTCAGTACACTATCGCAAGAACAAAAAACCAAACACCGCATATTCTCACTCATAGGTGGGAATTGAACAATGAGATCACATGGACACAGGAAAGGGAATATCACACTCTGGGGACTGTGGTGGGGTTGGGGGAGAGGGGAGGGATAGCATTGGGAGATATACCTAATGCTAGATGACGAGTTAGTGGGTGCAGCGCACCAGCATGTCACATGTATACATATGTAACTAACCTGCACAATGTGCACATGTACCCTAAAACTTAAAATATAAAAAAAAAAAAGAAAAGAAATCAATGTTAGTCTATGGATGACCAACATAGACATCATGTCACACAAATGTCAGGCACCAAAGAGGACATACTATATGATTCCATTTATATGAAGTTAAACCATAGGCAAAACCAATCTATCTGTAGGGATAGAATACACAATAATGGTTATCTCTCAGGGAAAGGGATTGACTGTCAATACAAGCAAGTCTTCTAGGGTACTGAAAATGATCTATGTCGATGTCTAATATCTTGATTTGGGTCATGGTTACACTTATGTATACACATGTAAAAATTCATATAAATATACAAATATTTAAAAATATGTGTACAGATTTACACATTTGAATGTATATATGTATAGCTCAATAAAAATTTTAAAAGATTTTAAAAAAAAGTTTATTCTAATAAAGAAAATAAAATATAAGGTATAAAGTTACTTTTATAATCAAATTTTCAATCTTTTTAAATATTTAGAATTTGGAGCCAGTTGACCACGATGCTTTAGATGGGCATAAGACCTCTCCAACAGAAGATACTCCATTATATCCTCATTCAACAGGCTGTATGTATCAACAGGTTAAATAATAATAATAATAATTTTTCAAAACTCATTTTGATGATTTACTTATATGGTCTTCAATTATTATTTTATTACATATTTTGTAACGTATCAGCTGTGACTGCAAACTAAAAAAAAATTTCTAGGACAGCTTTGGCAAGACGATCAGAAGAAGAATAGTTTAAGTGGGGTCATCTTTTATTTTACGCTTGTGATATTTTCTTTGTAATTAGGTACTACCTCGTCTTAGTTCATAAAAATGTGCAATATTTCAATAGAAGCATAAAGTAATTTATTTAGTCTTTCTCAAAATCCAGTGGCAGTAAAACTTAACAATTTTACCAGCTTTAATACAAAATTTACTACAAAAAGTACTGAACAAAAATGTAAATAAAATCAATGTATGAGCAATTCTAAGTTAAAACAAATATTTGTGTTACAATATTTTGGGAAGATTAGCCACAATGTGAGTAATGCAATTTTCTCTTTTCTTCCCTCTTTTCTCTTTTCTTCCCTTCCCTTTCCATTTCTTTTCCTTCCTTCCTTCCTTCCTTCCTTCCTTCCTTCCTTCCTTCCTTCCTTCCTTTCTTCCTTTCTTTCCTTTCTTTGTCTCTTTCTTCTTTTCTTTCATTTGTTCTTTTAATGGAGTTTCACTCCTGTTGCCTGGGCTGGAGTGCAATGGTTGTGATCTTGGCTCACTACAACTTCCACCCCCTGAGTTCAAGCGATTCTCCTGCCTCATCCTCCAAAGTAGCTGGGATTACAGGCATGCATCTGGCTAATTTTGTATTTCTGGTAGAGACAGTGCTTCTCTGTGTTAGTCAGATAGTTCTAGATCTCCTGAACTCACAATCCGCCCACCTTGGTCTCTCAAAGTGCTGAGATTACAGGTGGTGAGTCATTGCACCCAGCCAGGTTAATCATTTAAAGCTTGTCTTGTGCTGTAACATTTAGCATGACTTCTCACCAAGTTCATGTAGCCAAGGGATGGAATTACCTAAATCACAGTAGTTGCCCAGAATAGCAGCTGTATTGCTCAGAAACCTTATTTTTTATCACCAGAAAAAATAGAAAACGGGAAAATGTAAAAAACAAGCATATTTTAATTCTAAACGTTCTTCACATTTAATGTTTGATAGTTTAATTTCTTGTTGAGATAAAGAATCTGGACATATTTTTAATAGAAATTATAAAATATTAAAATCAATATGCACAATTTTCATATGTCACAATGTGTGGAGTATAGTAGATTATATTTTTGTGTTGGGGCACTTTTGTGGTAGAATGTATTAAGTGATGCTTCTAAAATTTGGTTTCATCTAACCCCAGTGAAGTGCATATTATCAGAATCCACAGTACCTTGAAGTACCATTGCGCCAAGATTTCTGACAGCTTTGCTAGCCAGTGACAATTTTCCTTGAAAGCAGTAAGTCTTCCAGTTTATTTCTATATTATTTTAAAGCTTTTGTTGTTAGATGTAGGGTTTACTGAAGATATAAGTGCCTTCTGATTTTAAATAATACATGTAATTTTTTATTTGATGTAATATCTCAATGCCCATTGTTGGAAACAATAGGATATGAAGTGTGTTGCATAGCTTGAGGAACAGCAATTTGTTTGTTCAAATTGGTTAAAATATACTGTTTTTATCTTTTTATAGTACATAAGCAGTAGCATCGACCACTATGAATGCAAAATGCAGTCTACGTTAGTCAAGACCTATAAATATACCATCAGGGCTACTGATATTGGTACATTGTAATCCAACTATGTTATGGCCCTTCCTATTTGGCCTATTGTTATTTGCAGTCTACATTTCTCTTCTGGCCTAGACTTAGATTTCGGAATTTCTATTCTTTAGAGAGTGTAAGAGAAATATGTGTAGATTAATCCTATCTCTGCATTACTGCTGCATCTCTGCAAGTTTGCCACCTCAAGTGAATGCATCATGTTGTCCTGGTTCTAATCACCTCCCAATCATCCTGGAGAGGATTCTTCAAATGGAAATCAACATGTCCTTCTTTAATGGACCCCTTAAATTATTACTATTAAGCAGATGTCAGGATGTGACTCAGCCCACGGAAAGTCCATATGTCACATACTGGTATCTGCTTGAAAGTCCAGTTTTCTATTGATCACATGACCAGAAAATTAACTACTATTTACTACCCATGAATTCAAATATTTGCCTTTATAAAGTAATGATTTAATGTTTTTATTCCTTCATTTAAAAAAACAGCATGCAGTTTAATCATTGAGCTAATTTACTCATTCCATCTTAGGTTTGTCCTTTCATTTCTGGTGTCTATGAAAGTCTGCCAAGAAGACATTGTTCATCCACCTTGAAACTGCCATTCATCAACCAGGCATGTTGTTGTTAATCAGGAGTTCTTCAAAGGGCATTGCTCATGTAAGAGTGAGATCCAGTAATTCCTGAGGTGTTTCCAAACTTGACGCTAGAAAATACCAGACTACTTGCTGTTGAACAGGATGAGCATCTCCTTGTACTTCCCTGGTAACATTTTACTCTATAAAGCCATCTTTTATGATATTTTGGAAGCCTTCTGAGCACTTCCTCATTAGATTATTTCCTTAATTTCCCCAACACATTATAGGTGTTGCAAGTTTTGTAATTATTTTATGGTCTTCAGTCAAAGAAGCAGTCTCAACACCAAGGCAAACAAGCTAGTAATTATCTTTCCGATGGCAGCTATTGTTTCATGGCATCCAGGAGTGCCCTGGATCACAATTTCCAGCTAATGCTGAAGGGGGGCATGTGTGGGCTTTCTGCCATGGCCTCAGTCTGCCCAAGAACATGTTGAAAGTACTTCTAAATCAGAATTTGGATCACAAAAGCCCAATGTGTAGACAGAAGGAGCATTTTACCATTCAGAAATGGCCAGATTTAGTGAAATTTCTTATTTAAATAGACCACAATTTATTGTTTTTCAAATTGATGAATTATAATTTTACATATTTACAAAGTAGAACTATTATTTTTATACATGCACACAATGAGTAATGACCAAATTTTTAAATGCCCTATTGGTAATTTCTGTATTAGTAATTTCAGACATGTATGACATAATTGTTTAAACAGCTTTCCACATCTAAACTTCTAGTTATTTTGAAATCCATAATAAATTATTCATACCTATATTCTCCCTCCTATACAATCAAACTTTAGGACCCATTCCTTCTAACTGTATTTTTTACCCATTAACTAACTTACTTATTTGTTCGCTCAATATCTTTCACAGCCTATAATAATCCGTCATTCTATTCTCTACGTCCATGAGATCAACTTTGTTAATTCTCACGTATGAATAAAAACATGCAATCCTTGTCCTTTGTATTTCCTGGCTAATTTCACTTAACATAATGTCCCTTATATGAAGCCCTTTTCTGAGTAATGTTTAGTTAATGTATTGAGGTTTTTATAAAACTGAAATAATCACTTGCTTAAAATTTACCTTAACTGTTACCAAAATTCCTTCAGTACATAGGACTGTAGTTTGGAAACAGCTAAATGAACAAAGATGTCTTGAAGCTGTCTTGGGACATGAATATTGTACTCTTTTCTATCTCCTGTGTTATTTAACTTTGGTTTGTCTTCAAATTAATAAAAATACTCTAGTAAATTATGTTGGGTACCAACATTAAAGACCAAAAGAAATCAGCAATGCACAAATTTAACTTTATAAATACAAAGAAAGAAGTTACAACAAATACCAAAAGTTATTTAATAAAAGGATATACTGTTTATACTCATAATTTTCAAAGTAGTTAATTTCTTTTTAATTTTTGTGATTATTGCTTATTTCAAACATGGGGTATTATAACTGAGTTCACAGAAAAGTTATTATAAAAGAGTAATAAAATAATAATATACACTGGATGTAATATGGTAAAGTTTGGTCAAGTAGGCAGGAGTAAAGACAAGTGAGTCCTCTGCCATGAGTAACTTTGGGGAAATAAGTACATTTTGGGGAATAAGTTACTTAGTCTTTCTAGGATTCAGTATCTTCTTTTGAGAATAATGCATTTTCTGAATTACATAAGATTATTTACGTGATTAAATCAGAATTATTAACACTCAATAAATATACCTATTAACCATAGTTGTGGAAGAAAGAGGAGCATAGACAGAAGCTCCAAAAGTCAAAACATGGTTGTAGCCATAAAGCAAAATACAGTTTGTTTACAAGTATCTAAGACATTTTTGTATGCTTTTAATCGTGTCTTAGGGTTGCGACAAAGAAAGAAAGAATACCCACTTCCTGCCCTGGAGAAGCTGATTGCACAGAAAAAGAAACAAGGCAGATATACATGCCTCAGTACATTGCCGAGACAACATAAAGCACAAGCAACCAAGTACAAACGTAAGATACCTAATTTGCAATTTTATATTCTGTCTGTTTCATTTGCTTCTTACTGGTGTGATTAACCATCTCTGTATGTGTTAAATTCAACACCCTAGGGGTCATATGGGCTATAGTGCCAGAACTTACATTACAATTTTTCTTCCAATAGTGGCTGTTAACCAAGTATTGGTGAACATCCCATATGAAGACTCTACTAAAAGTAAAGCTACCGTGACCGTGATGTTTGGATGATATAATTTACTGGATCTAGGAAAGAGAAAGAAAGTGTGTGTTTTGTAATCCTATAAATGATAAGTGCTGAGAAACTAGTAGCTGAAAGACAAACTATTTCTGCCCACTGAAAGGAAAAAAATGAAGAAATTCTAGGAGAATCATTTACTACAGTTAAAATATTCTAATTTTTAAATTTAGTTTCTATCAATATCTATACAGAAAAGTAAAAAAAAAAATAACAATAATAAAGAGCTTGAATATAAACATTACCAAAATTTAAGCATCCCATATTCTCTTATTTGGAGGTTTATCCTAAATAGGTGACCTACAAATATGATATAACTTTTTTACCACTTTATTTTCAAATGAATACTTTCCATAGGCAGTTTGATGATAATTCTTAACTAATTTTTTTTACAGGTTCACATAACGTAATTTGAAAAAGAAATTTGTTTCTTTAGCAGAAAAAGCTCTCATTTGAGAAAAATACATAGAGAATTTTAAAAAAAGCACAGCTTATGAAACAGATAACATAAATATGTCAGTCACAGTAACTCAGAGATTTTAGCCATATTATGAAGAAGAACTTCCTAAATAATTCTTTTAAAGTACACTAATTTCTGAGAGAAAAACAGTAGCTGCTATCAGAATCTTCAAAGTAATAATAATTAATAATTAGAATTTACCTAACTGTTCTGCTTCTCATCTTTGAAAAATCATAGTCTATATTTTTACCTATGCATTCAATTGCAGGAATACTGTTTCTGGTGGAAACTATACATATATAAACATTATATATATTATATATATAAACTATACAAATTATATATAATTTATATATATTATATAAAATTATTCTTATATATATTATATAATTTATATATAAATTATAAATATTATATATTTATAAATTATAAATTTATATATTTATAATTTTAATTATATTATATTAAATTTTAAATTTATAATTAAATATTAAAATTAAATTTATATTAAATATTAAATTTTAATTAAATTTTAATTTTTAATTAAAATTAAAAATTTATATTAAATATTAAATTTATATATTTATAATTATAATTATATTATAATTATAAATATATAATATTTATATATAATATAATATATAATATTCTTATATTATATATTATGTTATATATATTCTTACATTATATATTATATAATATATAATGTATTATATAAATATTTATATTATATAAATATATATTATTTATAATTAAAATAAATATTAAATATAATGTAATATATAATATATAATATAATATAAAATAAATATATAATATATTATTAAAATAATTATTTTAATATATTATTAAAATAATAATAAATAATAAATAATATTAAAATATATAATTTATATAATATAATATATAATATGTTTTATATTTTATATATTATATAATATATAATAATAATTATATATAATATATTATATAATATATATATGTGGCTGTTGGATCACAGAATTCATGTGACAAGTAGTACCAGTATTTTTGAGTACCACAAGTTTTTCTGGTGGGTGAGATCTAACAGGTAGCAGATATTCCCACTCAAAAAGTGCTCACAACCTGAGATAAGAAGAAAAAATAATGCTTGTAGTATGAAAATCATTCTGTCCACTTGTCTTTCCATCAAGTGACAAATTAATATTAACAACAACTCATTTATCAATGCAGCCATTTTTGAAGGAGTATTTTAAATTTTGATATTAACAACAAATTGAGTGACTATACAGATTTTTAACTACAGACCCCTTAGGTCCATATTTTAATGACATTATATCTGTTTGTTTTTTTAAAAAATGTGTTTGTTTAAAAAAATCTTTTGATTATATACTTTTACTGTGTCAATGAAACTGTAAATAAATTAACAAAAAAGATGTTTTTATAAAGGAAACTCTTCTTTCTACATAGATCCCACAAGACAAATAAAGATCTGACCTTTTAAGTGGTGAGTTTAACTAGAAACTTCTGCAATGCACCAGAAAATATACTCATACAGATAAAAACATAAACAAATATAATTTCACACTTTCCAATTAAAGATCTGTAGAGAATGTGTTGCTAATTGTATTCTTAGCCCTCAGTTTTCTCTTGAAATGAACTAAATTTTGTTATAATTTGTTAATTTACTTACATGACTTCCCACCCTGAGTTTCAGTTCTGTGTAAGATTTGAACATTACTACTTACTTTGTTGGACAGAGGTGGACATTTAGAAGTCATAAAATGCACTCAAAATTTCTCTTCTCACATTATGATTTTTAAAGCCATACCTCTCTTAGAATTTAAATAGAATAACATTAAGCAACTTCAAGGCTTGGTTTATTAAAATATTTCTCATGAATACATTTTAAATATAAACATTTTGTACCATTAAATTTGGCTTCTTTTTACACTAAGGAAACATATGATTCAATAAAACTCAGTTTAGTTACCAACACCAAATATAGGGGAACACTTAAGAAATACATATGTTAGGCCGGGCGCGGTGGCTCAAGCCTGTAATCCCAGCACTTTGGGAGGTCGAGGCGGGAAGATCACAAGGTCAGGAGATCAAGACCATCCTGGCTAACACGGTGAAACCCCATCTCTACTAAAAATACAAAAAATTAGCCAGGCGTGGTGGTGGGCGCCTGTAGTCCCAGCTGCTCGGGAGGCTGAGGCAGGAGAATGGCATGAACTGGGAGGCGGAGCTTGCAGTGAGCCGAGATCGCGCCACTGCACTCTAGCCTGGGTGACAGAGCAAGACTCTGTCTCAAAAAAAAAAAAAAAAAAGAAAGAAAGAAAGAAAGAAAGAAATGCATGTACTTTTAATTTAATATTGTCTGACATAAATGATTTTACATATGTACCTGATAGCTACAAAATTTTAAACTAGTTGATCAAAAACAGACAAAAAAAAAAACATGAATTAGTTTTTTCTAAATGAAAATAGACTTTCAAAGTAAACTATTATTAATGAACAAAAACAGCTTTATAATTTAAAAACTCACTAGTATTGCCTTGTCTATGTAATATATTGCATTCAAATTCAGGAGTTTGAGACCAGCCGAGCCAACATGGCAAAACTCAGTCTGTACTAAAAATGTAAACAACAACAACAAAAAACTTCCGTTTGGGCTGGCAGGTGCCTGAGGTCCCAGCTACTCGGGAGACTGACTCAGGAGAATTGCTTGAACCTGAGAGGCAGAAGTTGCAGCGAACTGAGATCCTGCCACTCCAGGTTGAGCAACAGAGCAAGATTTAATCACACCCCACTCACGTGCCAAAAAAGAGTAAATAAATAAGAAAAGATCAAATTAACTGTGAATACATCAGGTATTGTTTATGCCAGTTCACCTGACCAAAGACAAAAATCCAGGTACTGATGGAACTTACATTTTCACTTTAGTGGAAAGTAGTGACAACGTCTATTGATTTTATTTTTATGTAAGAAGGATAAGGATTTGGGGTTCATTTATAAGCATGTGAATAGTATAAGCTCAAAGGAGATTTGAGCAGAGAAAGAGGATGGTAGAAGAAGACATGCAAAAGAGAATAAGAAGAAAATAATATATGATTGGTTGTTACATTGTAAAGACCATGGTTTTAGCTTAGGAAAAAGGGAAGCTGGTATTGAATGCTCATAGGTAGAGTTACTTTTTAAGGTAAGGGCAACGTTCTATATTTAAATAATAGTGATGGTTGCATAATATTGGGAATATCCTGAAAATCACTGAATGTGTACTTTAAAATGGTTAATTTTATAGTATCTGAGATATAGTTCACCTAGTTGTAATAGTGGTAATAGTGTAATACTTGTAATAGTGGAAGGTAGGAGATCAGTAAAGAGGCTGAGCTAATCAGATGAGAAATGTGGATAACCTGTATCTGGATGACAGCAGGAAAAATAGGGAAAAGTGGTTAGATTCTGGACCTGTTTTAAAAGGAAAACATGAAGAATTGGAGGATTAATAGAAATGAGGAGATGAAAAGAAAAGCATCAAGGATGACCTTTCAGTTTTAGGCCTTTGCAACAGGATGTAATTACTATCAGGTGAAATGGGAAGCACTTGGGGGAAGTTGTTTGGAAGGAACATCAGAATTCAGTGTACAGCCTTGAGATCAAATTGCCTGTTAAACATGAATATGTGCAATAGAGTCATATATGATTTGGGTTTGGTAAGAGACTGGCTGGAGACAACCACGTGGGACTCATAGTACCATTCAGAAATCCATCATACAGGCAGAGATAACTGGGAGATTGGGAGAAAATTCATCAGGAATTGTTCAAGGAAGAGGGTGTCTAAGAAGTGACTTATATTTGGCCGGGCCTGGCGGCTTGCACCTCCAATGCTAGCACTTTGGGAGCCTGAGGCAGGCAGATGGATTGATCCTAGAAACTCAAGTCCAGCCTAGGATACATGGGAGAGACCCTGTTTCTACCAAAATTAGCTAGTCTTGGTGGCCTGTAGTCACAGTCGCCCAGGAGGCTGATGTGCAAAGATCACTTGAGCATGGGAGTTTGAAGCTGCAGTGCGTTCTTGATTGCACCACTGCACTCCAGCTTGGACAACAGAGGCAGACCCTGTCTCAGTAAACAAACAAACAAAAAAAACAAAGACAAGAAATTAAAAACAAAAATATATATATATATATATATATATATATATATATATATATATATATATATATATAATATTTGGCCAAAAAAATGTGATTATTTTAAGTATAGTGTATTTGGTAGACTGTTGGGGATGAGCGCCTGACTGGTAAGGTAAGTGGAATTTTCAAATGAGAGCATATTACCAATGGAAAAAATACTCACCTGAAATTCAATGTAACATTTTAAATTTAGCAATTAGGGTGTCACCGATGGCCTTTGAGAAAGGACTGTGACTTCCTTGTTGTGGGATAAAACCTGAGACAGTATATGAACTCATGGAAAGAAAATCACTAATAGAAATTCTCTGTTGATATTAAAAGCAGAGAAAAATGTCAGTACCAAAAGGGACAGTTTCTGTTGTGGATCATAAAACATGGAGTTTTTATATATGTGTGATAAGGAAATCAGGGCAGTGAAGAAGAGAACAAAAGAAATTACAAGAAAGAGGAAAAGATCAATCGCATTGATGGGTTGGGTCCAGGAGGATGTATTTTAAAACGTGATAAAAGTTTTGTCTTTGAATAAATATGTGCATATAGATAAAGGTGTGATTTAGATCAGAATAACAAAGAACAGCAGTTGAGGAATTTAATACTGTACAGTATAAAACTTAACAAATTGGAGGAAAGGATGTTTATGATAAGTTATGAGAATAAAAGCAATGCAAAGGAAGTTCAGGAAATGAACATATTATCAAATAAAAACAAAATAGGTAACTTCTTGATTCTTCCCTCCCACTTTTTTAAACTGCTACTTCTATTTTTCCCATTGATATATTTTAACAAATGACCAACATCTTCTTGGGAAATATTATGTTCTCTCGCTGATAATTCGCATTATATTCTTACACATTTCATGTCTTTTTATTATGTTAACAGAATTTTTATTCAGAAAAGCTGTCTAAATTCCTTTCCAATATTTACTGGATTTAAAAGTACTGTTGCCTTTTATCTTCCTTTTTAGCCATTTTTGTTGAATATTGATTGCTTCCCACCCATAATGACTAATTGACCTTCACAATATATCATTAATTTCTCTGATAGTTTGTCTAGAAAGAACCTAATATGAGCTATTTCATACCCCCCAACAAAATAGAATTTACACCTTCTATAAACATGCAAAGTCTGGATTTCCATTCTATTTATATTGAAACTTTACTTGATTAATAACTTCATAGCATCAAGCCAAGAAACAGTATTTTAAATGCAAAATGACCAACATCTAACAATAAGTGGAACTTAAAGGGCTCACTGTTTTGTATTCCTTTCCAAATCAGAAATATCTGCTAGATAGTTTTCTTAGTGTCATCATGGTTGGACTTGGCTTAGACCTTGTGCCATTTTGTTTTAGTCAATGTCAGCAGCAGACATTGACTGCAGAGCACAAAAAGAAAACTTATGAGAAATATATCCCTTTCTTCTTACTACTTGAAGACAGGAGTATCATCTTGGTGTTAAGAGGTAGTTAAGGCATCATAGAAGTTTGATTGTCTATTTCCTTGAAACATTGTTTGCTGAAGAAATAATATGTCAAGTTATTTGACATATTGACTAAATTATGTCAAATGCTTTAATTGACTGCATATGTCAAGTGGTGGTTCAACATTTCCTAAACCAGATATATACGTTTTATTGTGATTAGTGATCCATACTTACCTTTTTACATTTTCCATGAATAGTGAATTGTACAGAATCTTGTTTTCTTCTGTTTGGATTTGATACAGAACTATACTGGATTCACTGACAAGAAGAGTTTGAATTAGCAGCATGGTGAGAATGGACACAGTGTTTGAAGAGACTGATAAAGAAATTACAGGAGGAGTTTTATCTTTGGAAGAAAAAATGGTCCTTGGGCACAGACCCCATGTGAGCTTTACTTTCAGAATTCTCTGCTCAACTGTTCTCTGTTGTGGTGAGGCCACCTATGCTTTGTATATGTTTGAAATTAATTGAAAAGCTATTGACAGATTCTGATGTCATTTGCCATGAACTTTATTACTGTGTAAGTACTTTTGGATCAAATTACCCTAATGTTTTTCAACAAAGACTTTAGAAGAAATAAAGCTACATTACATTTTTTTGGCACGTTCTTCCTTTAGGATCTATGGTGAGGTAAGTGACACAAATATCTCTCATTCTGTTTCCAACAAGTAAATAGAATACAAATAGTTCACTAACAAGATTAAGGATGGGATAAGCATTGTTCCTCTAACTGAAATGCATCCCTGTTTAGTTTTATTTAGTTTTCACAATTCTGAAGATTTTCCTATTCAATTTTTATCAGTCATAAGATAATGATAGTTTTTAAAAAATGAAAATGGGATTTAGTTAGTGGTTTTTTCTGCTCCTTTTAATATTATTCTCATTCAGCCTAATGGGCATTCTAAATAGCAATGAGGGATATGAATATAACCTTAAATTAAGGAATGAGGGTAGAGTGAGACAGAAGAAAGTATGGCTCAAAAATAATCTCATAAGTTTTATTTGTCAACTCATGTGATTTAACATGTTAGTGGTAGATTTTCTACTCATCCTTAAATTTGGAGCTGTGACTTGGAATATCAAAATGTAGCTAAACAATTCATTTCCATATGACTTGTCTGTTACTATACTGATTTTCGCGAGTACTATAAATTTTGTAAGAACTACTTTCATTCAGATCTGCATTTAGACTTCCAAGATAGTAAAATGTATAAAAAATATACATTTTATAGAATTAGGAGTCACTGGGGATAAGTGTTACCTTTCTTTAAAAGGTAAGTGCAGAAGTTTATAAACACATGCAAAAATGTGCAATCTCACGATTTAATCTTCTATGCAAATAAAAATTAGTAATAGCGAGGGCAATTAGTGACACTAGCATGGCAATAAATACTCCTGCAAAGCCAAAGAATTAATACCAGTTATAATGCATGAAGTGATTTTGGGCCATACTCTGGAGATAATTTAAGTTTAATTGACTGAATCTCCTGAAAGAAAAGCACTTAGGCAGAAACAACAAAAAATGAACAATACATTAGCCAGAAAACTCAACAAATAAATAAAACACCTGAAAATATTAGAACCAATAAATCTCCGTGTAGTAGAAACACATCTAGTTTTGTTGCTGTAGTTGTTGTTCTTTAGAGACAGTGTCTGTCACCCAGGCTGGAAAGCAGTGGTGTGATCTCACCTCCCTGCAACCTCCAACTCCCAGGTTCAAGGGATTCTCCTGCCTGAGCCTCCCGAATAGCAGGGACTACAGGCACACACCACCAAGTCCAGATAATTTTTGTGTTTTTAGTATAGATGGGGATTCACTATATTGGCCTGGCTGGTCTCAAGCTCCTGACCTCGTGATCCACCCACCTTGGCCTCCCAAAATTTTGGGATTACAGGCATGTGCCATCGTGCATGGCAAAATTTGTCTTTGTTACAAGGTTAATTTAAGAAATTTTATACATTTCTTAAATTTCTTACAATAGGCTGAGGATGGTGGCTCACACCTCTAATCCCAGCACTTTTAAAGGCCAAGGCATACAGATCACCTGAAGATGGCAGTTCGAGGCAAGCTTAGAGGACATGGTGAAACCACCCCTACTACAAATACAAAAGTAGCTGGGTGTGCTGGCACACGCCTGTAATCCCAGCTACTTAGGAGGTTGAGGCAGTAGAATCACTTGAACCTGGAAGGTAGAGGTTGCAATTCTGTGATGATGAGAAATGTTGAGATATTTATGTATAGTGTGTGTGTGTGTATATATACACAACCACACACACACATACACACACACCTGTTAGCTGTGTATATACATTCTTTGGGAAACAGAAGATACTTATTTTTAATTGGGTTATTATTTTCTTGTTCTTTTGAATCTGTTTTTAGTTCCTTGTACATTTTCATTAACCCTTTGTCTGATATACAGTTTGCAAATATTTGCTCTCATTATATTAGTCTGGTGATTTATTTTATTTTATTTTTATTTTTTGCTGTAAGGAATTTTTCTAGTATGATGTAACCTTATTTTTCTGCTTGTGCATTTTTTTGCTTGTGTTTTTGAAGTCTTATCCAAAAAATATTCTTGCCCAGACCAAGGTCATTAAATGCTTTTGTGATTTATTCTACTAGTTTGACAGATTGCTGTTGTCATTACATCTTTAATTTTAAATGTTTTTAAGTATGTATTCTTATAGGTGAGGTCTCACTATATTACCTAGTGTAGAGTGCAGTGGCATAAGTGTTTCACGCTATAGCTTTGAACAGCTAGGCTCAGGTGATCCTCCCTTCTGGGACCCCCGAGTAGCTAAAATTATAGGGGCACATCACTGTACCAGGCTTTTTAATCCATTTGAGTTAATTTTTGTATTCAGTGAGAGATAGAGTTGTAATTATGTCCTTCTGCATGTAGCTCTCTTGTTTTCCCAGCACCACTTATTGAAGAGACTGACATTTCTTCATTTGGTTTTCTTGCCACCTCTGCAGAATATCAGTTGGCTATACAGGTGTAGATTTATTTTTGCTCACTGTGTTCTGTTGTATTGGTTTATAGCATTGTGACATGCCCAGTTCTGTGGATTCAATCCCTAACCCCATTGACATCTTCAGGATGGCTTTGACTATTCATGGTTTTATTTTTGTGGTTTCATATTTATTTAGGATTTTTTTTCAATTTCTGTGAAAAATGCCATTGGTGTTTTGATAGAGACTGCACTCAACTTGTGCACTTCTTTGGATCATATAAACATTTTAACCATATTACTTTTTCCAATCAATGAACATAAATATCTTTCCATTCATTTATGTCATTTTAACATTTTATTAGTGTTTCATAGATTTCAGAATGCAGTTTTTTTAAATCTCCTTGATTAAATTTATTCCCTTTTATCCCCCATACCTATTGTGATTGAGATTGTGTTCTTAATTTTTGTCGTCGTTTTTTTTTTTTTTTGGTATTTTGCTGTTAGTGTATGGAAATGCTATCCAATTTTATATGTTGATTTTGTAAACTGAAACTTTACTGACCTTCTGTATTAGTTCTAACTACTTTTTAGTTGTGTGTTTAAGGATTTCCATAGTATGTCATTAGCATGTATGGACAATTTTATTTCTTCCTCTCTAATTTGGGTAGCTTTTCTTACTTTCTCTTGTCTAATTTTTCTGGCTAAGGACTTTTATTATTACATTAATAGAAGTAGTGAAAATGAACATCTTGGTCTTCCTTCAGATCTTCACAGAAAAGCTTTCAACTTTTAATTGCCTTTGAGTGTGATATTATCTAAGGGCTCGTATATATGGTGTTATCTGGTTATTCGGGTCTGTGTCTTTTGTTGTGTTGAGTTACGGTTGTTCCACGCGTAATTTGTTAAGAGATTTTATTGTGAAACTGTTGAATTTTGTCAAAACTTTTTTCACTTATTGAAATGACTGCATAGATTTTGTTCTTTATTTTGTTGATATAATGTATGACATTTAATGATTCTAGTGTATTAAACCATTCCTGTATCCCTATAATCTCACTTGATCACGGTGAATGATTTTCTAAATGGGCATTATAAGTCATTTTCCCAGTATTTTATTGAGGATTTTTACATTATGTTTATCAGATATTTTGGCCCATAGTTTTCTCTTTTTTCTTGTATCCTTGTCTGGTTTTGTAATCAGAATAATGCCATCCAAATGGACTGAGTTGGAACAGTTCCCATATCTTCCTTTTTGTTTTATGTTTTGACTAGGTTAAAAAAAATTGGCAGCAGTTTATTTTTTGTGGTAGGTAGAAGGCAACAGTGAATACATCAGTTCCTGGGCTTTTCTTTAATAGGTGATCTTTTATTGCTGATTTGATTTCTTACCATTAATTTGTTTCTGGGTATCAGTTATGGTATCTCTTTTATGGCTCTGATTTCCTTTATCAGGGGCTTTGTTTTCTTTTGTTGTTTTTTGTTTTTACTTTTGAGTTTAGATTTATGTTTTTCTAATTCCTTCATTGAAACATCAAGTTGTATATTTGATATGTTCTCATAGTTGAAGGCATTTATTGTCATAACTTCCCTCTTAAAACTGCTTTGGTTGAATCTCATAGGTTTTGGTGTGTTGTGTTTCTATTTTTGTCTCAAGAAATATGGTGTTTTCTCTTTAATGTCCTCACTGACTCATTGGTTATTCAGGAGCATGTTGTTTAATTTTGATGTACTTATGAATTAGTGATTTCAGAAGAGATACTTTATGTGAGTTTGATCTTTCCAAATTCATTAAGATGTGATTTTTTACCTAATGTATGACATATCCTGAAAGATATCTCATGTATGCAGTGGAGAAGAATATTTATTCTATAGCTCTTGGATGGATAGTTCAGTAACTGTTTTTAGCATTTTCACTACATGGCATTTTCATCCAATGTTTACTTATTAAATTCTGTCTGTATTATCTATTCATTGCTGAAAGATGCTGAATTTTTCTAATATTATCTTGCATTTTTTTCTTCCTTTGGATCTATTAACACTTGTATTATATATATGCATATATTACTTGTATGGATATATTCCCATTATAATATGTTATTTTTTTTCTGCTCCTTAATTCTGTATCCTCTCTTTGTTTTCGATGTTTGCTGGTTTGATTATATTAAGTCACAGGGATATGTTTATCGAAATCGAATGTGATTGTAAGCCTTCAAGATTCCTATAGCAGAATATTTATATTTTATTTAAGTTTGAAAAGGCTTCTGTTATTATTTCTCCAAATAAGCTTTCTACTCTTTTCTTACACTCTTTTTTTTGAGATGGAGGTTTGCTCTTGTCTCGCAGGTTGGAGTGCAGTGGTGTGATTGTGGCTCACTGCAACATCCACTTCCTGGGTTCCAGTGATTCTCCTGAGTTCCAGTGATTCTCCTGACTCAGGTTTCTGAGTAGCTGGGATTGCAGATGTCCACCAATACACCCGGCTAATTTTTGTATTATAATAGATAAACCATTTCACCATATTGTCCAGGCTACTTTCAAGCTCCTGACAACATATGATCCGCCCGCCTTGGCCCCGCAAAGTGCTGAAGATACAGGCATGGGCCATCACACCCGGCTCTACCACACTCTTGAATGCCAGTGTCTGACACATTTTCTCTTTGGATGTTATCCCATTAATCTCATGAATCTTATTTATGTTTTCTCCTCTAACTGTATATTTTGAATTGACCTCGCTTTGAGTTTTGCTGCTTGACCACTTCTATTGTCACTGCTGTCAATTGCATTTTTTATTTTGTTGTGTTTTATTCTTCAAGATTTCTGTTTGTTTTTTCCTCCCATATTTTAATCCCTTCTGTAAGCTTCTCTGATAAATTTCAGAATTCTTTGTGTTTTGCTGAAGTCCACTGCATTGTCTTGAAACAAGTATTTTGAATTCCTTGTCAGGCCTTGTGTCCATGCCCATCTCTTTTGGGTCAGTCACCACCAGCACTTTATTTTGACCACTTGATGCCATCATGTTTCTCTTGTTGATCCTAATGCTTGTGACTATGCATCAATGTCTGTGCAGTGATGTAGGTGCTTAATGCAGTGTTTGTAGTTTGCCTTTGTTTGGAAGCTTTCTTCCACAGTAAGGCTGTCCAGAGATTCAGGGCAAGGAGAAGGAAATTAAGGTATTTTAGCCTATGATAGCTTCAGCCCTGGTAGCACGAGGGGAAACATTAATGAGCAGACTTTCACGGCTGGAGTAATTTGACTGACAAAGTCAACTCAGTGCCAGGTTGCACCTGTATCACACAGTTGAGCACTGGGTGCACTCAAGGCCTGTAGCTTCCATGGTCTGCCCTCTGATCTTTATTCAGTGTCTGAGGTTACTGTAGTCAATCAGCGGGAATATTGACTGGAACTCAGCTCCATTCTGCGGAGATCATAGTTTCTAATCTGTTGCCGGGGTTGGTCTACATGATCACCCCTGGGTATCAACCTCCCAAAGTGCTGGGGTAAGGGGACAGGCAAATAAATGTCCCAAAGCAAAATGTACTATGCCTACTTCCTTTGCCCAAGTGAGCATCCCACCTCCACCTCCTGAATAGTTGAGACTACAGGAATGTGCCACCATGCCTGGCTAACATTTTTGGTGTTTTCTTGTTGTTATTGTTGGGCTCAAGTGATCTACTCACCTCAGCCTGCTAAAGTGCTAGGGTTACAGGTATGAGTCACTACACCCAGCTAAAATTTACTTTCTAAAATTTAACTTTTAGATCATTTCTTTTTATTCAGTCTTATTTCTCATAAATGCAGTTAAGAATGTTATTGCTTTAGAGTTTCTCTTTGGGTATCCCTGAAGGAATAAATGGACTCTTGATATTCATTTTCTAAATGGTGTTAGAAAATGAATAGTTACTTTAGATGAGTAAAGACTATTTGGCCTCTTTTTGTTTTCTGGCTTCATTTCATTGTGTATGAAGACTGTATTATTTTAACCCTTCTGTATATGTGAAATGAATTTTTAGTCTTTCAACTGAATGTAGTAGAAGATTGTTTAAACTGATTATACAACTACTACATAATTTTGTTTTTCTTCCTTGTGCATATTAGTCTAATTATTGGGATAACAATGTCAAAATTAAATTAATTTTCATATAAAGAGCTTTCTGATAAAATTACCTAAGTACACACAAACAAAAACATGCCCACACAAATCACTTAATTTCTAAAACTTTTCATTTTTCTGCTTCTCTAGTACCTTGTATTCCATCACACAGCAAAATCTGGCAGCTCCACTTCCAGAATTTACTTGAACTCCACAGCTTATTTCCGATTTCCTGTTATCACCATAGTCTAAAACACAGTTTATATTGCATTCACCTCCTATTTTACACTGTAATTTCCTACTTTACACTCTAACTTTGTATAAAAAAGAAACTACCTTTTCAAGATCTAATTCACCCAATTTTATTTGTTCTTCATTGAGACTTCTTTCTAGGTGCTGTCACACCTTATAACGTCAGATACGAATGTGTCTATCCAATTTCATGAGTTCCAGTTATTTTATTTTAAGGGAATGTGTATATACATTTATAAATTTGGGTATGTGTGTATTCACTTATTCTTTGTTTTATATGTTTTGCATGCATATATTCACTAAATCCCTGATAATGGAAAGATAACAAATCTTTTTTTTCTTTCTTTTTTGTATGTAAATTATTTTCCGAAGGAGGTGGGTTGGGAGAAATATATCTTAACTTGGCAAGTTTAAAAGAGAAAGTGGCCATTACTAATGAAAATTATTCTCTAACATTTTCATGTTTATCTTTAATAGCATTGCTGATGACATATTCCCTCTTATCAGTTGTGTAGCTGCCATTCACTGCAATATACTGGCCATCCACACTGGCAACGACTTTGCGCCATTAAGCTACAGGTGATAAAATTGATCTATGTCATGATATGGCATTCGTTGGTGATTATCTCACCTGTAGTGACTCTGGCATTCTTCCCTGCATCTCTGAAACAGGGGAGTTTACACTTTCTATTAATCATATATTTTGTATTATTGTTGACACCATGGCTGGAGTTTTGGAAAAGTGGAACTCATCTTCCTAGCAACACAGAAAATAATTCCAGCATGGTGGGTAAGTATGGATGCTTATCTTAATCATGCTAGTATATGCTGCCATCAATTCTCCTGCTGGTCAGCAGTGAAACTGCAGCTGTCAAATGAGGAATTGATAAGAGACAGAGGTGGGACATACAATCCTACACTACAGATTTCAGTTTTTAGAAAATGTGATAATAATATTGATATTTAGGTTCTTTGGAGGGAACGTTTTACCGAAGTCTTGTGACTCAATAATTGCCATGTAGTTCATCAAAACCTACATATTAGCCTTTGGCTTTAAGCTCCTCTTCTGTCAGTACTTGCAACCAAGGTGGTCAGGCAAAGTATTGCCAGGAGATACTGAAAATCATCCAGAAGCACTGTGATATTGTGTAAGCATCTGGAGAAAATTCAGTTAAAAGAATAAGAGTAAGCAGCTGAGGAATTACTATCACTCATGGAGAAGGGTAGGATATTTTCAATAAATGAGTATGCAATATCCATATATACTTTCACAGAACAAAGAGTAAAGAGGCTGAGTGTGACTTTATAAAGATACTCATAAAAAATATAAACAACAAAATCTTGGAAGTAGTTTCTAATAAAATTGATTTTTCTAATGTGACTATGCATTAATAATTTTTGTTTTCTTAAATATAATTGTACAGCTTATTAAACAAAACAAAATGAAAAATCCATCTGGCTACAAAAACTAAGCAGAAAAAATCACCATAATACATTTTTCACCTAGTACATTTTGGAACCTATACCTTTAATTTAATAAGTGCTTGTAATATAGCATATACACTATCAGTGAACATTTGCTTTTCACCCTTTTCCCTCTGTGGTACAGAAATATTTTAGTTTGATGTAATGTGATCCAATTGTTTTTTGTTGTGCTTTTGTAGTCTGTGCTTTTGGGGTCATAGAATTGAGTGTTCAAAAATACAGTTAAATTAAAAATAAGAATTACCACATAATCCAGCTACTCTACTTCCAAATATGTACTCAAAGGATATAAAATTAGCATGGCAATGAGATATCTGCACTTCTATATTCATCTCAGCATTATTCATAACAGCCAAGATACAGTAACAACCTAAGTGCACATCAAGAGATAAAGTGTGGCACATATACACAATGAGATATACTATACAGCCTTAAAAAAGGAGGAAGATCTTTTATTTGTGACAAAATGAATGGAATTGGAAGATATTATGCTCAGCGTAATAAGAGAGGCACAGAAAGACAAGTATAGAATGATCACAATTATATGTAAAATCTAAAAAAGTTGAACTCATTCAAACTGTGAATATGCCAGGTGTGGTGGCTCAATACTGTCACTCCAGCACTAAGGGAGGATGAGGTGGTTGGATCACTTGAGGTCAGAAGTTTGAAGCCACCGTGAGCCATAGTTGTGTCACTGTACTCCAGCCTGGGCAATGCAGCAAGGCCCTGACTCTTTCTAGAAACACACAAAAAGTAGTCAGAGATTGGAGTGTGGGGTGGTGATGCGAGTGGATAGAGAAAGGGGAGGTGTTCATCAAAGGGTAACAAATTTCAATGAGACAGGAAGAAGTTCTGGTGATCCTTTGCACAGAATGGTGATCACAGTTAATAAATGTCAACTTAAAAATTGTTTAATAAAAAAAAGGACAGGCATGGTGACTCATGTCTGAAATCCCTGCACTTTGGGTGGCCATGGAGGGAGGATCAGTAGAGGTCAGGAGTTCAAGACCAGCCTGGCCAACATGATGAAACACTGTCTCTACTGAAAATATAAGAATTAGCCAGGTTTGGTGGCATGCACATCTCACCCCAGCTACTCGAGTGGCTGAGGCAAGAGAAAAACTTGAACTCGGGAGGTGGCAGTTGAAATGAGCTGAGTTTGCACCAGTGCACTCAAGTCTGGGCAACAGGAGCAAAACTCTATCTCAAAAATAAGGATTGTTTAAAATGTAGAATTTATATATTCTTACCACAAAGAAATAAATGGTATGTGTGTGAGGTAATGGATATGGTAACTAGCCCAATATAATTCTTTTGCAATATATACATGAATTATAAAATCACTTTGTGTCCCATAAATATTTATATTTGTTAATTTAAAATACAAATTTTAAAATAATGAATTGCAGTTAAAACAAACTTGACTTAATATATGTAGACAGTAATATATGCTAATGTTTCCTTCTATTTTGAATATTTGGCTTCTGTTATTTCTTGAGGAAACAAACACCATGGGAAGGGATGAAGAACACTAGAGCTTAACATTGTGTAATTTACATTATTTTGTTGGTGGTGGTTTTTCTCCCTTTTTTTCTACCAAGGCAATGGTGACAACTTTCTTATTCACACTTTCTTTTGTGTTTCTTTCTCCTGAGAAATCACCACCAAAAATAAAACTTGTGTAGATTTTTGTATATTTTTTACTGCTCCTTGTTATGACCCTCTTCGCCTTTGCTTTGGATTTCCCAGCTTCTTAAAACACTGATTTGCTTATTATTTGTTGTCTCCTTGTACCATTACTTCTTCACTCTACCTGCAGGATCATTTCTTTTTATTTTAGTTTAGTTTAATTTTTTTGAGAGAGAGTCTCTGGCACAATCTTGGCTCAATGCAACCTTGGCCTCTTGGATTCAGGTGATTCTCCTGCCTCAGTCTCCTGAGTATCTGATATTACAGGTATGCACTACCACGCTTGGCTAGTTTTAGAATTTATAATTGTGATGGGGTTTCACCGTGTTGTCAAGGCTGGTCTCAAACTGACCTCAAATGATCCGCCCCCTCATCCTCCCAAAGTGCTGCAATTACAGGAGTAAGATGCCACACCCCCTTTGATCATTTTCTTTACTAGATCTACATACTGCTTGTCTTAGTCCTAGATATGCCACTGTCAACTCATTTATTTATTTTCTATGATAGGAAGACTCATGGAAAGAGTTGCCTGTGACAAGGTTTAATTTTATTTTTCTTAACTCTCCTTTCTTCAGGCATTTACCCTGTTTTTGGAATCATATCTTATACTTGTCACTAAATCCCATGTATCACTTGTCTATTGCATATTACTCAAACCGTCATGTGTATCTGTAAAACTGATTCACACCCTCATTCTTGAAATACTATTTTGCTTTGGATTACATGACTCAACTTTTGTCTGATTTCTCTATTTAATTGTCAGTGTGTTTTGTTTCATTTTATCTCGTAGATGTCTGTTTGTTAGACCACTAATGTAACTACACAGAATACCTCTTTCTCCTTCCCTTTCTCCTTTCCCTTTTCCCTTCCCTTTTTCTTTTCTTTCCTTTCTTTTTTTTAAGAAAGTGTTCTGAAACGCAGTCTGCAGTGCAGTAGTGAGACCTTGACTGACTACAGCCTCAAATTGCTGGGCTTAAGCAATTTTCCTGCATTGGTCTCCTCAGTAGCTGAGACTACAGATGCACACTACCACACCTGGCTTTTTGTTGATGTTGTTTTGAGACAAGAGCCTCTTAAGTTTTAAACCTGTAGTACTAAGGAATTCAACCGGTGATATGATCTCTGAATTTCTAAACATTGTGCTTTCCTTTTTCTGATGAGTGACCCGAGATTAAGACAGCTAAATTTAAAACTTCCCCTGAACTTCTTTACACTTTCTACATGCCTCTCTCTTCCATCATTTTTTGTCCAAAACTACATCACCTATATAACATAAAAACTGGGGATATTCCAAGTCCAATTATTTTCCCTCATCTCTTTCATATTTTATCTATAACAACTTTTTTATTATCTACCACCTACAAATGTTTTTTTTTTCTTGTTGCTGTTTATGCATTAAAGGTGAGGTCATCATTTATTGTTCCCTAAATGATAGTATCAACATCTTAATTTACTTCCTTCTTCTGTGTTACGTTGTTCAATTCATTTTTCATTGAGGGTCTAGAATTATTCTACTTTTCAATGAATAAAACACATCTCTTGTCTTTTCCTTTCTATTCTTGATCCTTTCTGCTTTACTATTAACTGTTACTTTATGAAGTGAGGAGCCATTTCAGTGTTATTTACTATTATATCCACCATTTTAAGCTAAAATTCTGAGATATAATAACCTCTCTCTAAGTGTTTAATATTATAATAAATAATACAACTTTATAATTTCAGTATTGTTTTTGAATACTTAGTCTACATAGTATTTATGAAACAATATTTTAGTTGACTTGCAGATAAGCTTATGTTATTTTTTCACTCACTCCTTCCATTTGTATCCATCCTAGCTGTAAGACATTTAGAGGTGTGAACTTGACATATTCTTCTCTATACTTGAGAGCCTGTTGAAGTTATATGAATAAAGAAATGTACATTGACCATTTAATTCATATAAATAAATATAAATGTTTAATAGTTAAAATTTATTTAAATGTTTTTATTACTTAAATGTATTATTACAGTTATTATTTACATTTTTAATTATTCAAAACTCAATACAGGAAACAAACATGGAAAAATCTCAAGTAATTTATTATTTATCATTCCTTTTATTGTAGAGATCACAAGCTTTCTCCTTACTGGTTAGGGCCATATTTCCAGAACAGTCATAACATTTCACTTCTCATTTCCTAGTGAAATCTGAGGAGTGTCTTTTGAACTCTACGGTGATATGCCTACAACTACCTAGTGTAACTCTGTCTTCTCAGGAGGGTATGACTCTACAAGATGAATATGATAATGTCCTAAAATACCACACTTACATTTAATTATATAAAACACCACTAATGTAATAGCTGCACATTATGTAGTCTATTTAGAGAGTTAATTTTTATGCTCAAATACTTTGGTTAGAGACTGTGAGATTAAACTGGCTCAAGATGGAACTTAATTTTTTGTAACAACTACCATGCTATGGTGAAATGAAAACTGAACTCTTAATAATTTGGAAAACAATAAAGTCATATCACTTATAAGTTGCTAACAAAAACATGTATTTCTTAACTATTACTTATTACACAAAAGACAGAATGGCTTTCATGATAATGATGGAAGCAGTGTCAAATAAAATCTTACAGAACAGTCTGGACACGATGGCTCATGACTGTAATCCCAGCACTTTGGGAGGCTGAGGCAGGTGGATGACTTGAGGTCAAGAGTTTGAGACAAGCCTGGCCATCATGGTGAAACGCCCTCTCTACTAAAAATAAGAACATTAGCTAGGCATGGGGGTGCATGCCTGTAATCCCAGCTACTCAGGAAGCTGAGACAAGAGAATCCCTTGAACCTGGAAGGCAGAGGCTGCAGGGAGCCAAGATCGCACCACTGCACTCTGGCCTGGGTGAGAGAGTGAGACTCCATCTCAAAAAAAACCTCCCCGAACATTAAAAAGCAAGGTAGATTTAATCAACTTTCTATTTTATGCTGTAATTAAAGTTAATTGGGTTAAAAGTGAAGAGATATAAGGAAGAGAAAACAACCTCAGACTTGATTTTTGGAGCTCTGGAATCTAATAACATCACTCAAGGGTGCGTTTAATGAAGAAAGACCTGACCTCTAAGTTTGGGCAAGACAGTATGTGGCATTTTAACTTCCCATCATCACCCACTCCATGGCTTCATGGAAACCGTGAAGAAGATTAAATTCTAGGTGCAGATTGTGATGCATGTGTGGAAATACAGAGCTTATTTCAAATAATTGCGGTTGTGTGATTTAAAATGTCTGAGGTTCCCTTGGAGATTTTCAGTTCAGAGTCTTTTCTTTAGCCCACCTCAGAGCTTTCTTGGGTGCAGAAGTTAACTCCCAGGAGGCATTTGTGGAAAGGAAATACACTAGTCAGAGCCACCTATAGCAAGGAATAAGAGTCAGGTCAAGTAGTACACAAACAAAATGCCTGGAAAGAAGTGGCTGGTGAAGAAAAGTGATGTGGAAAATCAGCTTTGAAAAACTCTCACAGTTTGTTGCTGTTTATATTGGACTGGGTTTTAAATAGAGACAGAACTTGCCCTGTGGCCCACAGTGGAGTCCTGTGGCAGGATCATGGCCTACTGCAGCGGCAACCTCCTTGGGTTCAAATGATCTTGCCACCTCAGCCTCCTGAGCATCTCACCTCTCTGGACTCCACCAATCCTCCCCGCTCAGCATTTCACAATACAGGCATGGGCCTCCAAAACTAGCTTATTTTTGTATTTTTTTATACAGAAGAGTCTTTCCATGTTGTCAAGGCTGGTCTCGTACTTCTGGGCTCAAGTGATTTGTTCTCCAAGACTTCCAAATTGGTGGGATTACAGATATGAACCACCACACCCAGACTCCTACTGGTATATTTAGAAGGATATAAATATGTCCATTTTTGGATGCATGCATGGCGAAGACCCCAAAACTTTTCACTTTTCCCTGACTTTTGACTAAACACTAGAGTTCCTGAAAAGTCCATATTCAAATTCTGAATAGTTTTTCTTTTCTTTCTTTTCCTTTTTTTCTTCTTTCCTATGATTTTTTTTAATGTGTCAAAGATAGTAGATGACCAAAAGGATGACAGAACACAGGTTAAGTGGCTATACAAGACAAAGAATACAGACTACAAAACTAGCTTTAAGGAGTTGTTAAACAAGTACACAACCCACAAGCTAAGCAATTGTGGAGGCCAAGAATTTGTTATCTGAATATGCTGAATAATATGCAAAGTGTTCAGCATTCAACAATAAAATAAAAGGCATTCAAAGATAAATGCAAAAAAAGCACATTCAGAGAAAACATAATTAAAAGAAACTATTTCAGAAAGCCCAGGCGTGGTACTAACTAGGGAAATATTTCAATTCTCTTCAAAGAGAAGAGAATTAAGACCTCCAAAGGTCTGTTCTCAAAGACCTAAGGGAACCCAGTAGAACAGTGATTCAAAATTGAAAATACCAATAAAGACATACACATTATTTAAAAAATGAAATCAATAATCTGTAACTAGAAAGATTGAATAGCTTGTGTGAGCATGCAAAAAGCGTAATGAGGCAACTTGAAGATGGATTGTTTGATATTATTCAGTGTATGAAACAAAAACAGAAACAAGAATAATGAACAAAACTAAGGTTGCCATGGGATTCTATCAAGAATATCAACATATTCATAATGGGAGTTTCACTGAAAAAAGAGAAATACAGGGGAAAAAAAGAATATTTGAATGAACAGTGGCTGAAACTTCACAAATGTGTTGATAGATGGAAATCTACTGATCCAAATATCTCCAAAGAAAAAAAAAATACTCCAGGAAGAATAAAATCAAAGATATCCACACTGAAACACATGCACTGAAACTGACAGAAGACAAATAAATAGAGAACTTTAAAAGAAGCAAGACAGAAGTAACTGATCACATGCAAGTTATCATCTATGACATTAACAGCCAATTTCTCATTAAAAATTATGGAGGAAATAAGTCACTGTGTTGAGATCTTCAAAGTGCTGAAATAAAAAAAAATTAAGTCAATCATAAACTCAATATCTGTCCAAACCAAAATTTAAATTTATGAGCAAGTAAGTCATTTCCAAGCAAACAGAATTAAAGAGAGTACGTTACTACTAGATCAGCCTTACAAAACATGATGAAAACATGTAAGGAATGAAAGTAAAATAGCACCTCGTGCAAATAAAGAAATAAAGAACATCAATGAAGTAATTACACCAAGAAATAGGAAAGCCAATATTATTGTATATGGGGTTTCTGTGACTTTATTTTTCTACTAGATTTAAATGACAAGAGGAAAGATACAGTATCTCACAACTGTAATCCCAACCAAGGATCGGGATTTCCTTGAGCTGAGGAGTATGAGACCAGTCAAGGCAACAAAGTGTGACCCTGTCTCTACAGAAAATGAACAAAATTATCCAGCTGTGGTGGCATACACTTCTGTCCTAGGTACATGAGGGGCTGAGGTGGAAGGATCCCTTGAGCCCAGGAGCTCGAGGCTGTAGTGAACCATATTTAGCCTATGTGACTGAAACCCTGTCTCAATGAAGTAAAATAAAATTCAATAATAAAATAAAGAAATGACAAAGAATAAAACAATAATTACATATCTGGATTGTTAGTACATATTGTATAAAAAACAAATTTTGACAAAAAAACATAAAAAGGTAGGGAGAGCAATATGGGAAAATGATTTTTGTATAATGTCAATACTAAGTTATTGTAATTCACACTATATTATTATGAATTTAAGATATTAATTATAATACCATTAATAGCCAATATGAAAATAACTGTTCAAATATACTGAAGAGAAATGAAGGAGTCTAAATTGTACCCTAGAAAAACAAATGCAAAGATGAGCAGTTTTGGAGGAATGATATATAACAACAACAATAACAAAACTTGTAGAAAAAAAGAACAAAAATAGGAAAATAAATTCTTGTCAGCAATTAATTTCAGTCCAAGTAAACTCCAGTTAAATGTCAAAGACTAGCAGAATAACTTTTTAAATGTTTTAAAAGTGGGGAAAAAATAACGCAAACGGTAACCAAAATAGAGTTAGAATTATTAGACAAATATCAAAATTGTTTAATTGATCAAGAAGATGTAACACTTACATATATACCTAATAAAAGATCCTCAGGATATATGAAGCAAAAAATGAATAGATTTGAGGAGCTACACAGTTCTGCAATAATAATAATAGTTGGAGATTTCAACACCCCACTTTCAACAATGTGTGAAATGACCAAATCCAAGTTCAATAAGAAAACAAAGGTCTTGAAAAGCAGTATAAACCAAATAAATCTCTCAGACATATACAAAACACTCCACAAGCTGACTACACATTCTTCTAAAGTGTATATGTGTTATTGTCTGTGCTATCTTCAGAATAGACTCTATGGTAGGCCACAAAGCAAGTTCTAATTATATCTAACATTATTGAAATCACATATAATGCTTTCTTCAACCACAATGGAATAAAACTAGAGGCCCGTTTTCTTTTTTTTCTTTATTTCTTTTTTCTTTATTTAGTTAAAGAAAAATAGATAAATAAGTTGGAGTCTCACTCTGTCACCCAGACTGGAATTCAGTGGTGTGATCTCAACTCGCCACAACCTTTCATGGTCAAGCAATTCTCCTGCCTCATACTCCTGAGTAGCTGGGACTACAGGCACACACCACCGTGCTAGGCTAATTTTTGTAGTTTCAGTGGAGGCAGTTTCACTGTATTGATGAGGCTAGTCTCAAACTACTGACCTCAGGTGATACACCCACATCGGCCTCTCAAAGTGCTCGGATTATACGCATGACCACCATGCCTGACTGAGATTCATTTTCTAAGGACTGAAAAACGTATATTGTTTGGAAAATAATAAATACACTCTTCAACAACCTATGGTTAACTGAAGAATCTGCAAGGAATTAAATAATTTTTACAAATAAAAGAAAAACTAAAACATACTAAAGCTTCTGAAATGCGCTAAATCAATGTTGAGAAATATATATGTGTAAACATACAGATAAAAAAGAAGAAATATAAAATTTGTAACATAAATGTACACACAAGGAAGCAGAAAAAGTGTAAATTAGAGGAGAGTACTTCTGTAAAAAATATGGCAAAGTAAAGGAAGCTGCCATCAATTGCCCCCAACCCTAACCCCCCAAGAACACCCACAGGAAAACCAAAACTGAGTATACAGTGCTGAGATTATCACCATCAATAACACAGAGCTCAGAAGTGAGAATGAGGCTGCTCCTAGGGTGACAGAGAACTGAAGAAACCAGGCAGAGGGTAAAAAAGTTGGCCTTTTATATTCATGACACTTGTCCCCTAGTCTGCTGACAACCAAGTGTGAACAAAACAAACAAACAAAAAAACTCCTCTGACTCTTGGTTACTACACTTACTAAAATAAAGTTGAAAGTGGATGGCCAGCTTCCCCATGATTTTGGATTCCCTGGCAGGAGAACTATTCCTGTCTTTACCCAAGGAAGTCTTGTGAGTGCCTGAAAAGAGAAAAAAAAACCTGAGGAAAACCAGGGATGAAGTAGAAAGGAAGGACTACCATCTCCAGCCTGCATAGCTCAGTCACAGGAGATGCCAAACCTGAGTGCCTGCACAGCATTACCATAAGGTAGGAGGTATATTGCATAATTTCCTTAATCACAAACCTATAGAGAGCCTTCCCACACAGGATATCCCCTTCAAAATGTCTCAGATAGGAGACTGGCAGTGTTTCAAAGTTTGTTTGTTAGAGCTGAAATAAACCTGGGCTTAAGGCACCATCTACTGCCAAAACAGAGGCACTGACCTAGCCAAAATCAAGCAAACAATACCCCACAATACTTATGTCTTAAAGAAAACTCAAAGCAATTATATACAACAAAATGTAAAATAAGACAGAGAAAATAATAAACTAAATAACTAGTCCTTCAATGAAAAGATACAGATGTATAACCACAAGCAATAATACCAAACAGGAAATTATAACCTCCCTTAATGGACGAAGCATAAACCATTGACCAATGCTAATTAATGAGATGGCTATCAGTGATTATTGGATCAAAAATTCAAAATATCAGTTTTCAGGAAACTCAGATCTCTAAAACAACACAGAAAAGGAACTGATACGCTTCTGAAAGAAACTTTAAAAAATGTACTGAAATTATTTAACAATAAAAAAAAGTCCTGGAACTGAGAAATATACTGGTTAAAGTGAAAAATTCAGAAGGCTTTCAATAGAAGAATATATCAAACAGAATAAACAATCAGTGAGCTCTAAAATGAGTTATCAGGACCAGGTGTGCAGGCTCAGGCCTGTAATCACAGCACTTTGGGAGGCTGCGATGGGTTGATCACTTGAGTTTGGCAGTTTAAGACCAGTCTGGACATCATGGTGAAACCCTGTCTCTACTAAGAGTACAAAAAATTACCTGGGCATAGTGGTGCACACCTGTAATCCCAGCTATTCAGGAGGCTAAGAGAGGAGAATCACCCAAACCTCGGAGGCAGAGGTTGCAGTGAGTCAGTGTCGTGCCATTGAAGTCCAGCCTGGGCAACACAGAGAGACTTTGTCTAAACAAAACAAAACAAAAAAGTAAAAGAAACAAAGAAAAGAAAAGAAAATTAACATAGGTTATTCAGAAATGCACAAAGAACAAAACAGAAAAATAATCAAAAAGAATAAAGAACATTTACCAGATATACAAAATTACCTTAAATAAGCAAATCTAAGATTTAGCAATATTCATGAAAGAGTTCAGCAAAAGGAAGGTATATACAGCATATTCAAATGAATAATAACAACTTTCAAAAATTTGAGAGAGAGATAAATATACAGGTTCAGAAAAATCGGCGACTACAAAAAAGATTAATACCCCATAAAACTACCCCTCAACAAACAAGAATCAAACTCTGGCTCTCAGTCGCCACTGCCAGCTCGCCTACCTTGTTCTTCTGCCGCTCCTCTGTCCCACTCCTCTGTCCATCGCAGTAGAAGAAGAGATTGCTGCGCTCGTCATTGACAATGGCTCTTGCATGTGCAAAGCTGGCTTTGCAGGGGACGATGCTCCCCAAGCCATGCTTCCCTCCACCGTTGGGTTCCCCTGACACCAGGGCGTGATGGTGGACATGGGCCAGAAGGACTCCTACGTGGGCAATGAAGCCCAGAGCAAGTGCAGCATTCTGGCGCTGAAGTACCCCATCAAGCATGGCATCATCACCAACTGGAACAACATGGAGAAGATCTGGCACCACTTCTACAATGAGCTGCATGGGGCCCCGGAGTAGCAGCCAGTGCTGCTGACCGAGGACCCACTGAACCCCAAGGACAACAGAGAGAAGATGACTCAGATTATGTTTGAGACCTTCAATACCCCGGCCACGTACGTGGCCATCCGGGATGTGTTGTCCCTCTATGCCTTTGGGTGCACCACTGGCATTGTCATGGACTCTGGACACAGGGTCACCCACACGGTGCCCATCTACGAGGGCTACTCCCTTCCCCATGCCATCCTGCATCTGGACCTGACTGGCTGGGACTTGACCGAGTACCTCAAGAAGATCCTCAAGGAGAGAGGCTACAGCTTCACCCACACAGCCCAGCGGGAAATCATGCGCGATATCAAGGAGAAGCTGTGCTAGGTCTCCCTGGACTTCAAGCAGGAGATGGCCACCCCTGCATCCTCCTCTTCTCTGGAGAAGAGCTATGAACTGCCCGATGGCCAGGTCACCACCATTGGCAATGAGTGGTTCCGGTGTCCGGAGGTGCTGTTCCAGCCTTCCTTCCCGTGCATGGAATCTTGCGGCATCCACCAGACCACCATCAACTCCATCAAGAAGTGTGACGTGGACATCTGCAAAGACCTATACACCAATACGGTACTATCCGGTGGCACCACCATGTACCCAGGCATTGCTGACAGGATGCAGAAGGAGATCACTGTGTTGGCGCCCAGCACCATGAAGATTAAGATCATTGCACCCCCAGAGCGCAAGTTCTCAGTGTGGATCGGTTGCTCCATCCTGAACTCACTGTTCACCTTCCAGCAGATGTGGGTTAGCAAGCAGGAGTATGATGAGTCAGGCCCCTATATCATCCACCACAAATGCTTCTAAATGGAATGAGCAGATGTGTAGCATTTGCTGCATGGGTTAATTCAGAAGCATAAATTTGCCCTTGGCAAATGCATACACCTCATGCTAGCCTCATGAAACTGGAATAAGCCTTTGAAAAGAAATTGTCCTTGAAGCTTATAGCTGACATCAGCACTGGATTGTAGAACTTGTTGCTGATTTTGACCTTGTATTCAAGTTAACTGTTCCCCTCGGTATTCGTTTAATACTGTGTACATATCTTTGAGTTCAATCTTTAGTGCACGTGGCTTGGTCACTTCGTGACTGAGGTAAGAACGTGCTTGTGGAAGACAAGTCTGTGGCTTGGTGAGTGTGCATGGCCAGCAGTCTCTGATCTGTGCAGGGTATTAATGTGTCAGGGCTGACTGTGCTGGGATTTCTCTAGAGGCTGGCAAGTGCTCCTGAACCGGTTGCGTCTGCCCTGCCTCTCTGTTAGGGCTGGAAAGTCCAAGCCACAGGACACAGTTTCCTTTCTTAGCTGATGTTTTTTGCCAGAACACCGTAGGCTGTCACTTGCCTTGAGTTGGAAGCAGTTTGCATTTACACCTGTAAATGTATTCATCCTTTTAATTTATGTGAGGTTTTTTGTATGAAATTCTTGATTCTTTAAAGAAATGACAACAAATTTTTGTTTTCTACTGTTATGTGAGAACATTAGGCCTCAGCAACATATCATTGTGTAAGGAAAAATAAAAGTGCTCCCAAAAAACAAAAAAAAAGAATCAAACTCTCAAAGGTTGAGAAATAAAGAAAATTCTAAAAGCACTAAGGGAAAATAAACAAAAAATGGAGGAGCTTGAAATCATTTGGCAAAAGACTTGTCAACAATAGGTTTTTAAGGAAGACACAGTATTAGAAGATATAAATTGTGACGTCAAAAACGTAATTGGAACAGAGGGTAAATGTCTAGAGTTTTTATGTGACAAATGTTGTCAGCTTAAACTAGTTGATTATTAACTATAAGATGTTTTCTCTGAGCCTTTGATGACCATCAAAAACTACAGCAGCAACACTAATGATAAAAACAAATGAATCAAAGCTTATCACTACTGAAAATATTTAAATGCTAAACATTTAAAAGCATTCATGGGAGGAAGAAAGGAAAAAATGATGTATGACTCAATCAGAAACAACTAACAAGATAACAGTAGTAAGAACTTATCAATAATTATCTTGAATGTAAATGAATTAAATTATGCAATTAAAAGATGTGGAGTGACCAAATGGATTTTAAAAATGGGATTCAACTACATGTTACCTATGAGACCCACCTAATCTTTAAGGACAAACAGGCTGAAAGTGAAGGAATAGAAGAAGATACTTCTATGCAAATGGTAATAAAAAATTAGGAGTGGCTATACTCCTATCTATAAAAGAGATTTCAATTCAAAACCTGTCATAAGACCAAGAAGGTCATCATTTAATAATAAAGCAATCAATTCATCAACAGGATATAACAATTATATATATACATCTGCACTCAACATTGGAGCACCTAAATATTTAAAGCAAATATAAATAGAAATGAAGAAAAAAATGGCAATAAAATACTTGTAGGAAATTTCAGTACCTCAATTACAACAAGGAATAGATAAACTCGACAGAAACTTAATAAGAAAATGCCAGACTTGAATTCTAGTTTTAACTAAATGAACCCAACAGACATATACAGAACTTTTCATAGTGTACAGCCGAATATATATTTTGCTGTAACACACATGGAAGATTCTCTAAAATAGACCACATACTAGGCCATAAACAAGTCTTAACAAAGTAAGATTGCTAAAAGCATATTTAATATTTTTTCAGACCATCATGGTAGCAAACCAAAAATCAGTAAGAGGAGAAATCTTGAAAAAAAAGTCACAAATACTGAACTTTTTTTTTTTTTTTTTTGAGACAGAGTCTCGCTCTGTTGCCCAGGATGCAGCACAGTGGCACAATCTCGGCTCACCGCAAGCTCCGCCTCCCAGGTTCATGACATTCTCCTCCCCCAGCCTCCTAAGTAGCTGGCACTGGAGGTGCCCATCACCACGCCTAGCTAAGTTTTCATATTTTTAGTAGAGACGGGTTTTCACCGTGTTAGTCACGATGGTCTCGATCTCCTGACCTCATGATCCGCCCGCCTCGGCCTCCCAAAGTGCTGAGATTACAGGCGTGAGCCACCGCCCCTCAGCCTATATGAACATTTTTAAAACACTGCTCTTAAGTAATGAATTGATGAAACGAAATATAAAAAGAAAAATTCATAAATATCTTCAGATAAATAATAGTGGAAACACAACACACCTAAACCTATAGTGTGCAGTGAAGCAGCATTATGATGCAAGATTACAGCAATAAATCCACACATTAAAAAAAAAAAGATACCAAATAAGCAACATCTCATTGTATCTAAGAAACTGGAAGGAAAAACAATTAAATTCAAAGTTAGCACAATGAATAAAATAAGAATTAAAACAGAAACAAATCAAATAGGGAACATAAACATCCGATGACAAAACATAAAAAATAAAAGGCAGCCAAATTTTATAGCAATAAGTAAAGTATTCTCTCTTTGCAGATGACAATCTCCTATATGTAAAAACAGCTCAAATATTCTATTCAAGTGTTAGAACCAATGAACAAATTTGGTAATGTCATTGTACAAATGATTACCTAACTGAAAAAGAATTCAAGAAACTCGTCTGACTTATAAGCATATCAAAGAAATTAAATACTTAAAAAAAAGGTAACCAGAAAGTAACAGATCTCTCCATTGAAAACTATGAGACATTGATAAAATCAATTTAAGAAGACAAAAATAATTGGAAAGATTGTCTATGCTTATGGATTGGGAGAATTAATATTGTTAAAGTATTTATAGCATCAAAAGCAATACACAGATTCAATGCTATCCAATCAAAATTTCAATAGCATTCTTCACAGAAATAGAAAACAAAATATAAAACGTGTATAGCTATATAGAGAGCCATAAATTGTGAAAACATTCTTGAGAAAGAAAAAAGAAGTAGGAAGAACCACACCACCTTATTTGAAATTGGCATGAACACAGAAACATAGCCAAATGAACAGAACAGAGAATCGAGAAATACATCTAAGCATATATAGTCAATTAATTTTTGAAATCTGCAGCAAAATGATAACATGAGAAGAAGATCATCTTTACTATGAGTAGTGCTGGGAAAACTAGATTTCCACATGCAAAAGAACAAAATTGGATTCACATTTTACATCATACACAAAAATCAACTGAAGATGAGTTGAAAAATCCTAAATGTAAGACTGCAACCTCTAAAACATCTAGAAGAGAACATAGAAAAAAGCTCATGAGTGATGGCCTTGGTAATAATTATTTTGAATATCGTATTAAAAACTCAGTCCACATAAACAAAAACAAATGAGCAAGACTACATCAAATGAAAAACTTTTGCACAGTAAAGGAACCAATCGACCAAATACATTAGCCAAAATATTGGGGAAAGTATTTTCAAGCTATGTATCTGATGATGGGTTAAGATCTAAAATTTATGAAGGACTTGTATGTGGGAAAGAAAGTTTCTGGGGTGCCAGTTGATTTTGTCTCCCCCGTGTGAGACACCCATGGGGAGCCATGGGCGGCTTCTGAGGAGCAAATCTCCTTATTGCCTTCATGTCTTTATTGCTGAGAGCACAACGGCGCAGTGCATTCCACTGGTTGCTCAGGGAGATAAAACTCCCTTGAAGCAGTGGAGTATAATCAAACTTCTTGGCTTTTCATGAAACCTGCTCCCACCCGTTTCAGTCCTAATAAATTAGAGATCTTAAGTAGTTTAGACACACGCCTTTGCTCAAGGGAATTCACAGAAACCGCCAGTGCCATAAGAATTCAATGACTCACGAGTTCTCCTTCACTGATTAATCCTTTTCCTCATTCCTTCCTCCCCCTCCCATCTACCCTAAGAACAAAGAGCTTGTAAACCCTTTAATTAGGTGGAGCCTGACAACTGTGGGCCGTGAGCAACCCTCCGATGCTCGGGCCCCCTGGACCCACCTTTTAAATGCTTATTCTCTCTCTTTGTAACTCCTTTGTCTCCCCCAGACTCAAAGTACCTGCCGGGTGTTGTGCGACTGTTTTCCCCAACATTGTACAACTCAACGGCAGCAAAACAGATAAACATATTAAAAGCTGAGCAAAAGCTCTGAATTGACATTTCTCCAAGGAACATATAAAAATGGGCAACAGGTATTTGAAACATTCAAAATCATTAATCATCAGAAAAAATTTAAATCAAAGGTAATTTGAGACGTTACATAACTCACATCAGGAAAGCTATTATTAAAAACTCAAAAGATCACAAAGGTTGGCTAGGATGTACAGAAAATGAAACTCATGTAGAGTGTTGCTGGTAATGTGTAGCAATTATAAAAATTGGTATGGAGGTTTCTGCAAAATTAAAAATAAAACTACCTTATGTCTCAACAACTCTTCCTTTCGACATATAACCAAAGGAAATCCCTAACTCATGGAGATATTTGCACTCTCATGTTCATCGCAGCATTATTAATAATAGATGAAATATGGAAAAAGCCTTATTGTCCAGTACAAAGAAATATTACTTAGCCCTAAACAAGAATGAGATCTTGCCATTTGCCAAACCATGGAGGAGCTTGGAGGAAACTATGCTAAGTGAAATAAACCAGACACGGAAAGAAAAATATTTATAATCACATATATGCAACAGAAGGGAGGGTGGTGCCAGGCTTTTTTTTTTAATGAGTTCTCAAAAGCTAATAAAAAAAAAAAGATCTCCCTCCTTATCACAAGAATGACACCAAGCTTTTCACAAAGTATCCACCCCCATGACCCGAGCATCTCCCACTCAACCTCACCTCCAACACTGGGGATCAAATTTCAGCATAAAGTTTGTAAAGGCAAATATCCAAACTATAGCAGTAACTATGTGAGATTAGAAATATGTTAATTTGTTCCAGTACAGTAGCCTTGAAATATCAATATGTATCCCATAGCATATGTCGTACACATGAAATGAACATAATAGGATGCATTTTTATTTATTTATTTTAAAATTTTTATTATATTTAAAGTTCTAGGGTACATGTGTACAGTGTACAGTTTTGATACATACGTATTCATGTGCCATGTTGGTTTGCTGTACCCATCAACTCATCATTTACAGTAGGTATTTCTCCTAATGCTATCCACCCCCCCAAATCCCTACCCCCCACTCCCTGACAGGCCCTGGTGTGTGATTTTCTTTGCTCTGTGTCCAGCTGATCTCATTGTTCAATTCCCACCTATGAGTGCGAACATGTGGTGTTTGGTTTTATGTCCTTGTGATAGTTTGCTGAGAATGATGGTTTCTAGCTCATCCATGTCCCTGCAAAGGACACAAACTCATCCTTTTTTATGGCTGCATAGTATTCCATGGTGTATATTTGCCACATTTTCTTAATCCAGTCTCTCATTGATGGACATTTGGGTTGTTTCCAACTCTTTGCTATTGTAAATAGTGCCATAATAAACAAACGTATGCATGTGTCTTTACAGTAGCATGATTTATAATCCTTTGGGTATATATCCAGTAATGGGTTTGCTGGGTCAAATGGTAATTCTAGTTTTAGATCCTTGAGGAATTACCACACTGTCTCCTACAGTGGTTGAACTAATTTACACTCCCACCAACAGTGTAAAAGCATTCCTATTTCTCCACATCCACTATAGCATCTGACTTTTTAATGATCACCATTCTAAGTGGCATGAGATGGTATCTCATTTTGGTTTTCATTTGCATTTCTGTGATGACCAATGATGATGAGCATTTTTCCCTGCATCTGTTGGCAGCATAGATGTCTTCTTTTGAGAAGTGTCTGTTCTTATCCTTTGCCCACCTTTTGATGACTTTTTTTCGTGTAAATTTGTTTGTGTTCTTTGTTGATTCTGGACATTAGTTCTTTGTCAGATGGGTAGATTGCAAAAATTTTCTCCCATTCTGTAGTTTGCCTATTTACTCTGATGGTAGTTTCTTTCACTGTGCAGAAGCTCTTCAGTTTCATTAGATCCTGCTTGTCTATTTTCACTTTTATTGCCGTTGCTTTTGGTGTTTTAGTCATAAAGTGCTTGCCCAAGCCTATGTTCTGAATGGCATTGCCTAGGTTTTCTTGTAGGGTTTTTATGGTTTTAAGTTTAATATTTAAGTGTTTAATCCATTTTGAATTAATTTTTATGCCACATGTAAGAAAGGGATCCAGTTTCAGCTTTCTACAAATGGCTAGCCACTTTTCCCAGCACCATTTGCTAAATAGGGAATCCTTTCCCCATTTCTTCTTTTTGTCAGTTTTGTCAAAAATGAGATGATTGCAGATGCATGGTGTTATTTCTGAGGCTTGTCTTCTGTTCCATTGGTCAATATATCTGTTTTGGTACCAGTACCAGGCTGTTTTGTTTACTATAGCCTTGTAGTATAGTTTCAAGTCAGGTAGCATGATGCCTCCAGGTTTGTTGTTTTTGTTTAGGATTGTATCGGCAATGCGGCCTCTTTTTTGGTTCCATATAAACTTTAAAGTAGTTTTTTTCCAATTCTCTGAAGAAAGTCATTGGTAGCTTGATCGGAATGGCATTGTGTGTATAAATTACTTTGGGCACTATGGCCATTTTCAAGATATTGATTCTTCCTATCCATGATCATAGAATATTCTCCCATTTGTTTGCGTCCTTTTTTATTTGTTGAGCAGTGTTTTTTAGTTGTCCCTGAAGAGGTCTCTCACATCCCCTGTAAGTTGGATTCCTAGGTATTTTATTCTCTTTGAAGCAATTCTGAATGGGAATTCACTCATGATTTGGCTCTCTGTTATTTGTGTATAGGAATGCTTGTGATTTTTTGCACACTGATTTTCTATGCTGAGATTTTGCTGAAGTTTCTTATCAGGTTAAGTAGATTTTGGGCTGAGACAATGGGGGTTTTCTCAATATACAATCATGTCATCAGAAAACAGGGACAATTTGACTTCCTCATTTCCTAATTGAATACTCTTTATTTCTTTCTCTTCCCTGATTGCCCTGGGTAGAACTTTCAACACTATGTTGAATAAGGGTGGTGAGAGAGGGCATCCTTGTTTTGTGCTGGTTTTCAAAGGGAATGCTTCCAGTATTTGCCCACTCAGTATGATACTGGCTGCGCGTTTGTCATAAGTAGCTTTTATTATTTTGAGATACATTCCATGTATGCCTAGTTTATTGAGAGTTTCTCACATGAAGGACTATTGAATTTTGTCAGAGGACATTTTGTATCTATTGAGATAATCATGTGGCTTTTGTCATTGCTTCTGTTTATGTGATTGATTAAATTTATTGACTTGCATAAGTTGAACCACATTTGCATCTCAGGGATGAAGATGATGTGATAGTGGTGGATAAGCTTTTTGATGTGCTGCTTGATTCAGTTTACCAGTATTGTACTCAGGATTTTCACCTCGATGTTCATCAGGGCTATTGGTCCAAAATTATCTTTTTTTGTTGTGTCTTTGCCAGGCCTTAGTATCAGGATGATGGTGGCCTTATAAAATGAGTTAGGGAAGATTATTTCTTTTTTATATTGATTGGAATAATTTCAGAAGGAATGATACCAGCTCCTCTTTGTACCTCCAGTAGAATTCAGCTGTGAATCCTTCTGGTCCTGGACTTTTTTTGATTGGTAGGCTATTAATTATTATCTCAATTTCAGAGCCAGTTTTTGGTCTATTCAGAAAACCAAATCCTTCCTGGTTTAGCTTTTGTAGGGTGTACATGTCCAGGAATTTATCCATTTATTCTATATTTGCTAGTTTATTTGCATAGAGGTGTTTATGGTATTCTCTGATGGTAGTTTGTATGTCTGTGGGGCTGGTGGTGATATCCCCTTTATCATTTTTATTGCTTCTACTTGATTCTTCTCTCTTTTCTTCCTTATTAGTCTTGCTAGGGATCTATCAATTTTGTTGATCTTTAAAAAAAAAAACAAAAACCAGTTCCTGGAATCATTGATTTTTTTGAAAGGTTTTTTTGTGTCTCTATCTCTTTCAGTTCTGTTCTGATCTTTGTTATTTTTTGCCTTCTGCGAGCTTTTGGATTTGTTTACTCTTGCTTCTCTATTTCTTTTCATTGTGATGTTAGGGTGTCAATTTTAGATCTTTCCTGCTTTCTCTTGTGGGCTTTTAGTACTATAAATATCCCTCTACACACTGCTTTAAATGCATCCAGAGATTATGGTATGTTGTGTCTTTGTTCTCATTGGCCTCAAAGAACATCTGTTTTTCTGCCTTGGTTTTGTTATTTATCCAGCAGTCATTCAGGAGCAAGTGGTTCAGTTTCCATGTAGTTGTCTACTTTTGAGTGAGTTTCTTACTGCTGGGTTGTAATTTGATTGCAGTGTGGTCTGCGAGACAGTTTGTTGTGATTTCTGCTCTTTTACATTTGCTGAGTAGTGCTTTATTTCCAATTATGTGGTCAATTTTAGAATAAGTGTGATGTGGTGCTGAGAAGAATGCATATTGATTCATAATGCATAATGCAGTTGATTTGGTGTGGAGAGTTCCATAGATGTCTATTAGGCCTGTTTGTTGCTGAGCTGAGTTCAGGTCCTGGATATCCCTGTTAACTTTCTGCCTCATTGATATGTCTAATATTGACAGTGCAGTGTTAAATTCTCCCATTATTATTGTGTGGTAGTGTAAGTCTCTTTGTAGGTCTATAAGGACTTGCTTTATGAATCTGGGTGCTCCTGTATTGGGTGCATATATATTTAGAATACTTAGCTCTTCTTCTTGAATTGATCCCTTTACCATATGTAATGGCCTTCTTTTTCTCTTTTGATCTTTATTGGTTTAAAGTCTGTTTTATCACAGACTAGGATTGCACCCCTGCTTTTTTTTCTTTCCATTTGCTTGATAGATCTTCTTCCATCCCTTTATTTTGAGCCTATGTGAGTCTTTGAATGAGAGATGGGTCTCCTGAATACAGCACTGACAGGTCACAACTCTTTATCCAATTTGCCAGTCTGTGTCCTTTAATTGGGGCACTTAGCCCATTTACATTTAAGGTTAATATTGTTACGTGTGAATATGATTCTGTCATTATGATGTTCGCTGGATAATTTGCCCATTAATTGATGCAGTCTCTTCATAGCATTGAAGGTCTTTACAATTTTTCATGTTTTTGCAGTGGCTGGTACTGGTTGTTTCTTTCCATGCATAGTGTTTCCTTCAGGAGCTCTTTAAAGGCAGGCCTGGTGGTGACAAAATCTCTCAGCATTTGCTTAACTCTAAAGGATTTTATTTCTCCTTCACTTATAAAGATTAGTTTGACTGGATATGAAATTCTGGGTTGAAATTCTTTTCTTTAAGAATGTTGAATATTGGCCCCACTCTCTTCTGACTTGTACAGTTTCTGCTAAGAGATCCACTGTTGGTCTGATAGGCTTCGCTTTGTGGGTAATTCAACCTTTCTCTTTGGTTGCCGTTAACACTTTTTTCTTCATTTCAACCTTGGTGAACCTGACAGTTATGTGTCTTGCGGTTGCTCTTCTCAAGGAGTATCTTTGCGATGTTATCTATATTTTCTGAATTTGAATGTTGGTCTGCCTTGCTAAGTTGGGGAAGTTATCCTGGATAATATCCCGAAGAATGTTTTCCAACTTGGTTCCATTCTTTCCATCACTTTCAGGTACTCCAGTCAAATGTAGATTTGGTCTTTTCATTTAGTCACACATTTCTCAGAGGCTTTGTTTGTTTCTTTTTACTCTTTTTTTCTCTAACCCTGTCTTCTCACTTTATTTTATTAATACGACCTTCAATCACTGACACCCTTTCTTCCATTTGATCATATTGTCTATTGAAGCTTATGCATGTGTCATGAAGTTCTCATGCCATGGTTTTCAGCTCCATCAGGTCATTTAAGGTCTTCTCTACACTGTTTATTCTAGTTAGCCATTCATTTAATCACTTTTTGAGGTTTTTAGCTTCCATGTGATGGGTTCGAACATGTGATTTTAGCTCAAAGAGATTTGTTATCACCGACCTTCTGAAGCCTACCTCTGTCAACTCATCAAAGTCATTCTCTATCCAGTTTTGTTCCATTGATTGTGAGGAGTTGTGATAATGTGAAGGAGTAGATGTGCTCAATTTTCAGAATTTTCAGCTTTTCTACTCTGGTTTCTCCCCACCTTTGTGCTTTTATCTACCTTGAGTCTTTGATGTTGTTGACCTACACATAGGGTTTTGGTGTAAATGAACTTTTTTTTTGATGTTGAAGCTATTACTTTCTGTTTGTTAGTTTTCCTTCTAACAGTGAGGTCCCTCAGCTGCAGGTCTTTTGTAATTTGGTGGAGTTCCACTCCAGGTTCTCTCTGTCTGGTTGTCATGAGCAGAGGATGCAGATGCAGAAGAGTAAATATTGCAGAACAGCAAATATTGCTGCCTCATCCTTCCTCTGGAAGCTTCGTCCCAGAGGGGCAGTTGCCTATATGAGGTCAGCCCCTATTGGGAGGTGTCTCCCAGATAGGCTACACAAGGGTCAGGGACCCATGTGAGGAGGGAGTCTGTCCATTCTCAGAGCTCAAATGGCATGCTAGTATAACCACTACTCTCTTCAGAGCTGTCAGACAGGGATGTTTAAGTCTGCCAAAGTTGTCTGCTGCCTTTTGTTCAGCTATGCCCTGCCCACAGTGGTGGAGTCTAGAGGCAGTAGGCCTTGTTGAGCTGTGGTGGGCTTTGCCCAGTTTTAGCTTCCTGGGTGCTTTGTTTACCTACTCAAGACTTAGCAACGGGGGACACCCCTTTACCAGCCAGGCTGCCACCTTTGGGGTTGAATTCAAACTGCTGCATTAGCAGTGAGCAAGGCTCTGGGGGCATGGGACCCACCAAACCAGGCATGGGAGAGAATGACTTGTTCTGCCAGACGCCGTGACCTTGGGAAAAGTGCAGTATTTGCACAGGAGTACCCCCATTTTTTCCAGGTAGTCTGTCATGGCTTCCCTTGGCTAGGAAAGGGAAATCAACCAATGCCTTGCACTTCCCAGTAGAGGTGATGCCCAGCCCTACTTCAGCTCACCCTCTGTGGGCTGCACCTACTGTCCAACCAGTCCGAAAGGGATGAATCAGGTACCTCTGTGGGAAATGCCAAAATCACTGATCTGCCTTGATCATGCTGGGAGCTGCAGACCAGAGCTGTTCCTATTTGGCCATCTTGGAACACCTCCAGGAAAAAATAGGATGCATTTTTAAAGGTAATTTTTTTTTTCTTTTTTGTGATGGAGACTTATTCTGTCACCCAGGCTGGAGTGCAGTGGTGTGGAGAGTGCTTCCTCCACACACTTCCCTGTCCCTTTCAATCAGCTGGCTGTGAGATCATTGAAACCAGAGATCTGAGGCACAGGACAGACCCAAGCAGGGTTGTGGCTGCCTGTCTGCATTTCAAGGTCACTGTATGGTAGGGTCAGTTCTTTGGTTAGAGAAAAGGCTATTGTGTCATCAGAGGAGGGCTTGTTGAGTTGATTCGAGAGACAATACAAGCATCAATATTTGGAATGTCCCAGGTTAGTGTTGAGGACCAGTTGCACACCACCCAGTGGGTACCCTGAGTCTGGAGGAGACAAAGGAATTAGAAAGAGAGAGAATAAACATTTAAAAGGTGCATCCAGGGGACCAGAGCATTGAAGGATTGCTCATGGCCCATTGCTCTTGGGCTTCACCCAATTTATTGGTTTACATGCTCTTTGTTCTCAGGGCAGCTGGGAGGGGGAGGAAGGGATGAGGAAAAGGATTAATCAGTGAAGGAGAACTCCTGAGCCATTCAATAAGATGTTTGGCACTGGCGGTTTCTGTGAATTTCCTTGAGCAAAGGTGTGTGTCTAACCTAGTTAAGATCTGTAACTTATTGGGACTGAAACGGGTGGGAGCTGGTTTCAGGAGGAGCCAAGATGTTTGATTATACTCCATTGCTTCAAGGGAGTGTTGTCTCCCTGAGCAACCCATGGAATACTGCTGAGCAGTTATGCACTCAGGGCATAAATACGTGAAGGCAATAAGGAGACTTTTGTACTCAGAGGCTGCCCATGGCTCCCCATGGGTTTCTCACACAGGGGAGACCAACTCAATTGGCACCCCAGAAATTCTCTTTTCCACAGTTAGTAATTATGGGTATTTGGTTTGGTCTTATCCTGGACCAAAGACAGGATAAGAGATAAACAAAGAATATTGGGGTGGCCCTGTGGTGACAGCATTTTCCAGCCAGCAGGCCTGCTTTACCTGCTGGGAAGAAGGCTGGGCCACAAAACTTCTTCATCCGTCTGATCTCTTTAGAGGGACATGAATAAAATGGGCCTCCACAGTCCCAAGACAACACTCAAGGACTTGGACTTGGACTTTCCTGGAGACAAGACAATTTGAATGGCACTGACTGCCAGGTACTGTCATCCCATGGGCCACGAGACCATTTCGCCTGTTCAGTTCCCCTCTACTCTTTATGGGTGACTAGGGCATGGAATGGGTGTCGAGATGACAGGGCTCTGTCTCTGGGATAAGGACAGACCCCAGGGAAGGGGAAGCCACCAGCCAGGAGCCCAGGTCAGGGGCCAGGTTTGGGGAGCATTTTCCTCTGACCCTACGCTTACTCCTGCAGCGTGACTCATCACCTGAATTTATGTCTATTTTGGAGAATGGAGAAAACAGACTTAGAAAAAGACACTTGCAGGCCTGTCACCTAAAGACAAACCCAGCTGTAATTCTGGTGTGTTTATTTTTAGTATTTTGTTTGTTTCTCTTTTCTCATGTTTCTGCTACATGTCAGTACTTTTTTGAGCACACGCCCTGCACTCTGTGATCTTCCTTTGATGAGGAGGATCCTTTAAGATAAGAAAAGTACAGGCTGGCCATCTGTGGATCTGTTCTACATTTGGGGCTGGCCTATGTCTTGTCTGGCCTTCACACCGTGTGTACTTATTCTCCTCCTTTCCACATACCATTAGGATATTATCATCTTTCTTGGCACCTCTTTTGCCTGCTTATATTTAGATCCTGCACTGCCCAGGTGTGTGACCCTTGGCTGGTTCATGTGACTTCTCGCCTCTAAAATAGGGATGGTGCCAGGACCTGCCACGGAGATTGTTGCAAAGATCAAGTGGGGGCGGTTATCAAAAGCCTAAGAGTACCATTGAGACACAGTGAGCATACATGAAATACCAACTGTTTATTATCAAGTGCTTCCTAATTGTTCTTTAGGATCAACCATCATTTATTCACATAATTATCAAGCTCTTGTTAATCGTTTTCCTATTTCCAACACTGGAGAACAATACTTCATTGAAAGTCATAGTAAATAAAGTACTAACGTATTATCTGTTTCAAGTAATAGGCTTTATTAAGTGCCTCAAGGGTGCCAGGTCAATCAGAGCCTGACCCAAGTGTTTGCAGCCATAGAGAAAATGGGAAAGGCATTGCAATTTGTGATATCCTGGGACCCACAGCCACGAGTGGCCAAATTGAAACAGGAAACCGTGTTCCTCAGCTTGGCTTCAGTTTCTTTCCAAGTCCTATTGCTCTGGCCTGAAAGAGCCTCTGCCCACCAAAATATGGTGTTCTTTGTGTCCCCCAGGCCACTGCAGGGTAGTGAGATGTACCAGTAGGGGCCCACCCATGATGTTGCCACCCTCCCTCTCATCTTTCTTGCTCCTTTCCTCTGCCCTCTGGCTGCTTACAGTAACATGCTGCACCACTCTATGGCTGCACCTGAGTAGTGGCTGATGCCACTAGCAGTGGCATCCTCTAAGGAAATTTCCTTCCAGACTGGGAAGTTGGTCTAAAGTTAGGGGCTGGACTTCATGATGCACACTGCAGACACCTCTGTGGTTGTGTCTATTGATACCCTTGGTGATGTCTACATGTGGATCTGCTTTGGACAGATCTTGAGTTTTTCAGCTGTATCTGGTGATTACTTGGGTCTCGTTTGAGGGAGTGGAAGTGTGGGTAGAGCCAGGATTTTCTGCTGGAATCTGTGATGCTTCATTAGACTTGGAACCAGGACAGCTGGAACAGAGACTCTTCCTAGAGTCTCTGACAGCATATATTATTTCTCATATATTTTATTTTGAAAATAAAAATATACGCACATGACTGAAAAATACAGAGGTGAGGCAAGAGTTACACAAAAGGAGCTGCCACCATGTGCACCTCACCCTAGTCCCCTGAACTACCTGTTAACAACCAGGTACAACAGAGGAAGACTGAGTTTCTTAGACTCCCACTTTTCCTCCACCCTCAGCCAATGGTAGGAATATGATGATTTTAGTTTCTTTCTTAGTTATCATTGAAGCTGTAAGTAACTGTAGAGTATAAATATTTAGATATACATCTTGTTGATCCAATAAAATAGAATCTTGTGACTTTCCTCTTGTAGGAAGTATATTAGTACTGTGAATTCCCATACATGTCTTGGTATTCTATGGGTATATAATATTTTTTCTTTAGCTTTCTATTTTCTTGGAGTTTCTGTTGCCTTTTCTTCTTTCTTTCTATTCAAAATTAAATTGTCTCCTTTTATCACATCCTTAATATCTTCCCTCATTTCTAACCTCCCATCTGAAAAGTCACTGCTGGATGCCTTCCTTTTTCGTGTTCCCACCCAACCAATCTCTCTCTAGGCCTGGGATTGAGCTGTCATTCCAAGGGCTTTCATAACTGCCTCCCTGGGTTTTTACATGTCAAATGCTATTTCACTACTGCAAATATGGGACTAATCTCCCAGAGAGCTAACCACTTTTCTTTTTTTTTTTTTTTTTTTTTTTTTTTTTTGAGACGGAGTCTCGCTCTGTCGCCCAGGCTGGAGTGCAGTGGCGCGATCTCGGCTCACTGCAAGCTCCGCCTCCCGGGTTCACGCCATTCTCCTGCCTCAGCCTCCCGAGTAGCTGGGACTACAGGCGCCCGCTACCACGCCCGGCTAATTTTTTTTTGTATTTTTAGTAGAGACGGGGTTTCACCGTGTTAGCCAGGATGGTCTCGATCTCCTGACCTCGTGATCCGCCCGCCTCGGCCTCCCAAAGTGCTGGGATTACAGGCGTGAGCCACCGCGCCCGGCCACCACTTTTCTTATGGTTTATTTTTTTTAATTGTATGTGGTTTTGAAATATTTTTTAGATTCTGTCTTACATTTTTTTGAGACTTACACATTTTAAGAGAATTTCAAACTGTTTTTCCTAATTTCTGAATTTTCTTATTAACTTCCTAAATTTTGTTACTTTCTATGGATGCAATATTTTCTACTTCTCTGAGACTATAGGGAGCATGCATTCTGAACTCTGCTTGAACAGAGGTCATGGGGCCAGAAGGAAAAAGGAACTTAGAGACTCATTTCTCTGGAGGTGAGTTGTCTGTTTGATCATATTTGTCTTTTTTTTTTTTTTTTTTTTTTTTTGCATTTTTTAAAACTGTCGAACACTCATGTTTGCCTGTGCAATTAGTAATAAGGCTGAAATGGGGATGGTCACAGGCTCATTTCACATTGGGACAAGAGGAACTGGCCTTCAAACCCTTCAAACCAGGGTTCTACACATGGGAAGGATTATTTCCACTGGGAATCCCTAAGCTTCCTTGTGTCCTCTGCAGAAACCTTCACTTCAGTTGTCCTTCTGCTGTCTTGGCACGGCAATGCTCTTCCTCCACTTGCAACCTGAACACACAACTTTGGACATTGTGCTCATGGCTTTTCCCTTCTTTTTGTCTTGAAGAGAGACAATGCAACCCATTTCTCTACTGTGATGGAACCAGAATGTTCATATTAGAACTGGAAGATGATGTCGTCTACAGCAGAGGGCACGTAAACTTCTGCATGAAAGAGGAAATACCAGAAAATAGACACGAGGACAGGAAGGTCACTTTGAACTATAAAGGTCCTCAGGGGCAACTGGGTACTGTGTTAGGTGGTCACTCTTCTGTGCAGAAGGAAGGACTGTGTGAGCCTTTCCCTCAGGCCTGTTCTGTGTCTGAGCTCAGGGCCAACTTAATTCTCATTATACAGCCTCATAGATTAGGAAAAGAAAAGAATCTGCCTTCTCAGGCCTCCTGCCCATTCATATTCTGAGCTGCAGATCGTGATTCCTTATTTAAAAACAGCTTCATTGAAGTGTGATCAGCATTTGGTAAACTGCACATGTGCAGAAAGAAGAACTGATGGTTTTCTCCATGTGAGTATTTCATTCACCACAAGGCCAGATATGCTATGAAGGTCATGAAAACGTACTTTCCTCCTGGCAATAAAGATCTCTCCCTGGCCAATCTAGTACCACAGATCTGCTTCTTTCACTAAAATTTAGTGGTATTTTATAGAATTACATGTAAATACAGTATGTACTTGGATCTTTGTGCATCGTTCTGATCTGGGTTCTTTTATTCAGCAGAACTACTTTCAGAGTCACTCTGTTCTGATTGCATCAACAGTCCATTCCTTTTTATGCCGAGCCATACACCATGGTGTGGATGTGCCACAGATTGTTCACCCTTCTTTTGTGTATGGGCATTTGGGGTTCCTGGTTTGGCAACATTGTGTATAAGGATGTCATGAATATTTATTTATGTATATAGCCTGTAAACTTGCCTTCATTTCTCATCATTCATTCCTAGGAGGGCAGTGGCCACCTCATGTCATGGTAGGTCTGCATCGACCTTGCTAAGGAACCACTGTGCCTTGTGCTAAGTGTTTTGTCCATTCCCCGCTTTCTGTCTTGCTCCGTCTGATTTAGTCATACTAACCTCTTGTCTCCTTCATCCTCAAGGGCAATAACTTCTTAGCATACCACCCTTCCTTTGCACTTGGAATCACCAGCTCCTTCTCTATGTGCTGGCTTTGATTCCCTCACTAAAGTTGCCTTCTGTGACCCATGTGTAACACATTGCCCTCAAAACATCCTATGTATGAGAAGGTTTTGGGATAAGAGACTGTTCCTGATGAGTATCAAGTACCTACAATGGCTCTGAATGGAAGAAAGATGACTGGTTGTGTCTTGTCACCCATTGTCCCTAGAGCTCATCTTGGTTGATAGAAAGAAGACTGGGTGTGGCCTGGACATACATTCAAGTGACTCACAAACTATTTCTAAATGACAACTGGAGACCTGGCCGGTGGCTGGAACCTGAAGTTACTTGGAAGTGATGTGATTGAAAGTGAGTCACTCAGTCACCTGATCTTGGCCCTTTTCTCTACATGTGGGATTACCCATACCTGGCAGAGTCACTGTGAGTTCACCTGAGCAAGTCACCTGCACGTGGTGGTGCTCAGAAAATGTTAATTTCCCTTTACTTAAGTGGAATGACACATGGATATTATATGCTGAGGTCTGGATTACAATAGAGCAAGATGCAGAAGACCTTGTAAACCCTGAGGAGACATCAATGATCACTGGGTGTCTGGATAGGCAGCATAGAAAAAGTGACCTGGAGCTGGAAATGGCCAGATGGTGTCTTACAGTTATCTGAACAGGCATGAGTGGGGCAGGAGAGGGATTACCACTTTATACCCACTAGAATGTCTTTTTTGTTTTTTGTTTTTGAAAAATGGAAAGTTTGAGAGTTTCTGCAGCAAATGGAGCACTTGTGCATTGCTGGTGAGAATGTGAAGTGGTGGTGAGGGTTGCACAATAACATAAACATACTTACAAATATTTAGATACATGCACAAATGTTTAGATTGGTAAATTTTATGTTATATTACTTTTACCACATACAATAAAGGCTTCCTGAGAACTGATCCTGAAATAGTTCCACGTGGAACAAAACAAGATCCTTCTTTCCCAGAGTGAGTAGGAGCCTTTTATTTTCTTGAAATGGAGTCTTGCTCTGTGGCACAGGCTGGAGTGCAGTGGTGTGGTCTCTGCTCACTGCAGAGCTTTGACTGTGGCCCCAACCAGCTAGTGAGACTTGCATGTATTTGGTAAAGAATAATTGACCAAGGCTCAAGTCAACACCACTAAAGGGTAATTGACAGTGTGGAATTCCCAATTAGAAAGCAATTTAGCACTGTACTAAGACCAACATTAATCTTAGGACCGTATGAGTAAGCAAGCTAGTTAGATAAACACCCCACTTTAGTTTGTTTCTACTCTAACTTACTTAACTAAAGGGAAAAGGCCATTTTCAGCCAAATTTATTACTGGAGCTTATGTCAGCTCCCTAGGCCTTGCAAGAAGGTTTGTATCTGCTAATTTTCCCCACCATCTTGACTGAACCCCAACAGATATCAAAGTAATAACAGGAATTTCTAGAGTACAAATGACTTTCTGTGAAAATTGAAAAAATCATTGATTTCCATTTCAGTACATACTTTGCAATGCTTAATACTTGATACAGATTAGAAATCTGGAGGTTTACCTTCTTAAACCTGCTTTTTCAAAAGTGAATCAAAATGTCAATTCACTTGTTTTTGGTCTGTTCATTTTTCTTCACCTTTTGCAACATGGCACTCCTTTTGATTGACATTTGAATACAGAGATTAATTTATTAAAACATTTCTCACTGTTCTTTTCCTTTTTGCTTTTAGACATTACAAGTGAAACTTCTGGTAATTTCAACAGTGCACACTGCAAATAAGAATAAAAACTGGTCGGCATCTGGCAATATGGTAGAAAAGTAACAACTCTGATCTGCAGCTCCCAGTGAGACAAACACAAAGGAAAGCTGATTTCTGCATTTCCACCTGAGTTACCCAGTTCATCTCACTGGAAGTGGTTAGACATTGAATGCAGCCCACAAATGGCAGGCAGAAGTAGGGTGAGTGTTGCCTCACTCAGGAAGTACAAGGGACTGAAAACTTCCTCCTTTAACCATGGAACGCATCTGGGGGCTGTGCTATTAAGCCCATAACCTACAGTTTTCCCATGGTTCTTACAACGCACAGACCAGGAGATTCCCTAGTGTGCCTGTACAACCACAGAACTGGGTTTCAAGCACAAAACTGGGTGGCTGCTTTTGCAGAGGCTGAGCTAGCTGCAGAATAATTTTTGTATCCCAGTGGCACCTGGAACACCAGTGAGACATAACCATTCACCCCACTGGAAAGGGGCTGAAGTCAGGGAGCCAAGTGGTCTCACTGAGCAGGTCCCACTCCCATGGAGCACAGCAAGCTGAGATCCACTGGCTTCAAGTTCTCACTACCCACATAGAAGCCTGAAGTCAATCTAGAATGATAAAGCTTGGTGGGGAGAGGTTCGACCACAATTACTGAGACTTGAGCATAATGTTTTCGCCTCAGAGTGTTAAGAAAACTGTCAGGAAGTTTGGGCTGCATGGAACTCACAGAAGCATGCAAAGCAGCTGTGGCCACATTGGCTCTCTAGATTCCTCCTCACTGGGTAGGGCATCTCTGAAAGAAAGGCAGCAGCCTGAGTCAGAGACTTACATGTAAAACTCCCATCTCCATGGGACAGAACACCTGGGAAAAGGGATGGCTGTGAGTGCAACTTCAGCAGACTTAAAGACTCCTGCCTGCTTGCACTGAAGAGAGCAGTGTATCTCCCAGGACAGTGCTCAAGCTCTGCTCAGGGCAGACTGGCTTTTCAAGTTTGCCCCTGACACCTGGGCTTCCTGACTAGGAGACCCTTTCCAGCAGGGGTCAACAGATGCTTCACAGAGAAAAGCTCTGGCTGGCACAAGCCAGGTATCACTCTGAGACAAAACTTCCAATCATTGCTGTTGTGCAACTTCATATGGTGATACCCAGGCAAACAGCAACTGAAGTAGACCAGAAAACTGTAGCAGACATGCAGAAGAGATGCCTGACCGTTAGAAGAAAAACTAACAAACAGGAAACCGTGACATCAACATCAACATCAACATCAACAAAAAGGACTCTCACACAAAATCCCAGTCCAAAGACATTCAGTATCAAAGATCCCAGGTAGATAAATCCATGAAAAATGAGGAATAGTCAGCACAAAACAGCTGAAAATTCAAAAAATTAGAATGCCTCTTCAATTCCAAGTGATTGCAACTCCTCTCCACCAAGGGCACAAAGGTGGATGGAGAATGAGGTTGATGAGTTGGCAGAAGTAGGCTTCAGAAGGTCAGTAATAACAAAATTCTCTAAGCTAAAGGAGTATGTTCTAAACCAATGCAAGTAAGGTAAGAGCCTTGATAAAACGTTACAGGAGCTGCTAAGTAAAATAACCAGTTTAGAGAAGAACATATATGACCTCATAGAGCTGAAAAACACAGTGCAAGAAACATTGTGAAGCAAAAACAAGTATTAATAGCTGAATCAATGAAGAGGAAGAAAGAGTATCAGAGATTGAAGATCGACTTAATGAGATAAAGCATGAAGACAAGATTAGAGAATTATGAATGAAAAGCAACAAACAAAGCCTCCAAGAAATATGGGAGTATGTCAAAAGACCAAACCTATAATTGATTGGTGTACCTGAAAGAGATGGGGAAAACTGGAACCAAGTTTGAAAACACACTTCAAGGCATTATCCAGAAGAACTTCCCAATGGAACAACACAGGCCAACATTCAAGTTCAGGAAGTACAGATAACACCACTAAGATACTCGCTGAGAAGAGCAACAGACATATGACTGTCAGATTCTCCAAGGTTGAACAAAAAGAAAAAATGTTAAGGACAGCCAGAGAGACAGGTCAGGTTACCTACAAAGGGAAGCCCATCAGACTAACAGAGGATCTCTCTGCAGAAACCCTACAAGCCAGAAGAGAGTGGGGTCCAATATAAAACAACCCTAAAGCAAACAATTTCAACCTAGAATTCTATATTGAGTGAAATTAAGCTTTATAAGCAAAGGAAAAATAAAATTGTTACAGATAACAAAGTATACATGGTTTTGTCACCACTATGCCTGCCTTAGAAGAGCTCCTGAAGAAAGCACTAAATATGGAAAGAAAATATCGGTACTCACCTGGTGCAATGGCTCACACATGTAATCTCAGCACTTTGGGAGGCGGAGGTGGGCAGATCATGAGGTCAGGAGATGGAGACCATCCTGGCTAACACAGTGAAACCCCGTCACTACTAAAAATAGAAACAAATTAGCCGGCTATGTTGGTGGGTGCCTGTAGTCCCAGCTATTCAGACTCACGAGACTGAGGCAGAATGGCAGGAACACAGGAGGTGGAGCTTGCAGTGAGCCGAGATCACGCTACTGCACTCCAGCCTGGCCAACAGAGTGAGACTCCATCTCAAAAAACAAAAAATGAAACAAAAGAAAACCGGTACTCACCACTGAAAAAAATAGCAAAATATAAAGACCAACAACTCTATGAAGAAAGTGGATCAACTAATATCCAAAACAACCAGCTAGCATTCCCATGCCAGGATCAAACTGACACATACGAATATTAACCCTAAATGTAAATGAAATAAACTTGCCAATTAAAGTACACAGATTGGCAAATTGGATAAAGAGTCAAGACCCTTCGGTGTGCTATATTGAGGAGACTCATCTCATGAGTGAAGACACACATAGGCTCAAAATAAAAGGACGGAGGAATATTTACCAAGCAAGGGGAAAGTAAAAAAAAAGAAAAGAAAAGAAAAGAAAAGAAAAGAAAAAAAGCAGGGCTTGAAATCGTAGTCTACCCTAAGACAAACTTTAAGCCAACACAGATCATAAAAGACAAAGAAGGGAGTTGCATAATGGTAAAGGAATCAGTGCAACAAGCAGAGCTAATGATCCTAAATGTATATGAACCTAATACAGGAGCACTCAGATTAAAAAGCAAGTTCTTAGAGACTTACACAGACTTAGACTCACACACAATAATAACAGGAGACTTTCACACCCTACTATCAATATTACACTGATAAATGAGACAGAACTTTAACAAGAATACTCAGGATGTGAACTCAGCCCTTGACCAAGCAGAGCTAATAGACATCTGCAGAAGTCTCCACCCCAAATCAACAGAATACACATTCTTCTCATCACCACATAGCACTTATTGTAAAATTGACCACATAACTGGAGGTAAAACACTCCTCAGCAAATGCAAAAGAATGGAAGTCAAAACAAAGAGTCTCTCACACCACAGTGGAGTAAAATTGGAACTCAGAATTAAGAAACTTATTCAAAACTGCACAATTACATGGGTACTGTAAAACCTGCTCCTGATTGACCACTGGGTAAATAACAAAATTAAGAAAGAAAGAAAGAAGCTGTTTGAAATTAATGAGAACAAAGACACAACCTACCACAATCTCTAGGACACAGATAACGCAATGTTAAGAGAGAAATGTGTAGCACTAAATGCCCACATCAAAATTGGGAAAGATCTAAAATCAACACCATAAAATCACAATGAAAAAAACTAGAGGGACAGACAGTGGCTCATGCCTGATATTTCAGCACTTTGGGAAGTTGTGCCAGGCAGGTCACCTGAGTTCAAGAGTTCAAGACTAGCCTAGCCAACAAACATGATGAAACTCCATCTCCACAGAAAATACAAAAAAAAAAAAAAAAAAAGAAAGCCTGGCATGGGGGCTCACACCTGTAATCCATGATACTCAGGAAGCTGAGTTGAGATAACCTCTTGGACAGAAAAGATAAAAACCACAGTGAGCCGAGGTAGCACCACTCCACTCCAGTGTGCATGGCAAAGCAAGACTCCTTCTCAAAAAAAAAAAAAAAAAAAAAAAGGAAGAAAGAAATCAAAAGAGCTGGAGAAGGAAGAACAAACAAATCCAAAAACTGAGACAAAAAAGGAAATAACAGACAAGGACATAACCGAAGCTGATAGAGTCAGGAAAGTCCCTCATGAATCCAGGAGAATTTTTAAAAATTATTTTGTAAAGATTAACAAAATAGATACACTGCTAGCCAGACTAATAAAGAAAAAAAAAAGAAGAATCAATTAGACATATTAAAAAAGGATAATGGGGATATAACCACTGATCCCACATAAATACAAACTACCATCAGAGAATACTGTAAACACCTCTATGTAAATAAAGCAAAAAATCTAAAAGAAATAAATAAATTCCTGGAAACTTACACTCTGCAAGACTAAACCAGGAAAAGGTAGAATCCCTGAAGAGACCAACAGATTGTAAAGTTGAGGCAGTAATAGCCTACCAAACAAAAAATGCCTAGACCAGACAGATTCACAGCCGACTTCTACCAGAGGTACAAAGAAAAGCTGGTGCCATTTCCTTCTGGAACTATTCCAAACAACAGAAAGAGAGGGACTCCTCCTGAACTTACTTTATGAGGCCAGCATCATCTTAATACCAAAACCTGTCAGCGACCAAAAAAAAAAAAAAAAAAAAATTGGCCAGTATTCCCGATGAACATCAATGTGAACACTCACAATAAAATACTGGCAAACTGAATCCAGCAACTCATCAAAAAGCTTATCCATCACAATCAGATCAGCTCCAACCAGCAAGGCTGGTTTTAACATATACAAATCAACAAACATAATTCATCACATAAAGAGAACCAATGACAAAAACCACATAATTTTCTCTATCGATGCAGAAAAGGCCTTTGATAAAATTCAACATCCCTTCCCACTAAAAACATTCAATATATCAGGTATTGATGGAATGTATCAGAAACTAACGAGAACTATTTGTGACAAACCCATAGGCAATATTATACTGAATGGGCAAAAGCTGGAAACATTTTCTTCGAAAACACAAAACAAAAAACAAGACAAGAATGGCTTCTCTCACCACTCCTGTTCAACATAGAATTGAAAGTTCTGCCCAGGGCAATCAGACAAGAGAAACAAATAAAGGATATTCAAATAAAAATAAAGGAAATCAAATTTTCCCTGTTTTTAGAGGACATAGTTGTATATTTAGAATACCCCAGTATCTCACCTCTAAAACTCCTTAACAATAGACAAGAAATTTGTCTTTTGTATGAGTTTGCTTAAGGTTATAAGCAGCTCCAGCAATCTCAGGCTACAAAATCAATGTGCAGAAATCACAAGCATTTCTATACACCAATAATAGAAAAACAGAGAGTCAAATCATGAATGAACTCAAATTCGCAATTTCTCCAAAGAAAATAAAATAACTAAGAATAAAAATTACAAGGAATATGAAGGACTTCTTTATTGAGAACTACAAACCACTGCTCAAAGAAATGAGAGGACACAAAAATATGGAAAAAAAAACCATGTTCATGGATAAGAAGAATCAATATCATGAAAATGACCATGCTGCTTAAAGTAATTCACACATCCACAATGATCTGATCTTTGACTAGCCTGAAGAAACAAGCAACTGGGGAAGAATTCCCTGGTATGGGAAAACTAGCTAGCCATGTGGAGAAACCTGAAACTAGATCCCTTTCTCACACCACGTAATTAACTCAAGATGAATTAAAAGACTTAAATGTAAAACCTAAAACCCTAAACACCCTAGAAGAAAATCTAGACAATATCATTCAGGATATAGGCATGGGCAGACTTCATGGCAAAAAGACCAAAAAACAATTGCAACACAATCCAAAATTGACAAATAGGACCTAATTAATCTAAAGATCTTCTCCACAGCAAAAGAAAATATCATCAGAGTGAACAGGCAACATACAAAATGTGAGAACATTTTTTTCAACCTATCTATCTGAAAAAAGTCTAATATCCAAAACCTACAAGAAATTTTAAAAATTTACAACAAAATAAAAAAAAGCCATCAAAAGTGGGCAAAGGATATGAACAGATGCTTCTCAAAAGAAGGCATTTTTTCAGCCAACAAACATATATTAAAAAAAGCTCAGCATCACTGGTCATTAGAGAAATGCACATCAAAACCACAATCAGATACCATCTCACACCAGTCAGAATGGTGACCATTAAAAAGTCGGGAAACAACAGGTTCTGGTGAAGATGTGGAGAAAGAGGAATGCTCTATATTGCTGGTGGGAGTATAAATTAGTTCAATTATTGTGGAAGAGAGTGTGGTGATTCTTCAAAGATCTATAACCAGAAATACCATTTGACTCAGCAATCCCATTATGTGGTATGCCGCCAGAGGATTATAAATCGTTCTACATAAGGAAACATGCACATTTATGTTTACTGCAGCACCATTCAGACACAAAAAAGACATGGAACAAACCCAAATGCCCATCAGTTATGGACTGGATAAAGAAAATGTGGAACATATATACCATGGGACACTATGCAGCCATGAAAAAGAACAAGTTCATGTCCTTTTCGGGGACATGAATGAAGCTGGAAACAATCATTCTCAGCAAGCTAACACAGGAACAGAGAAGCAAACACTACCTGTTCTCACGCATAAGTGGGAATGGAACAGTGAGGACACAATGGGGCCTGTCAGGGAGTAGGGGGTAAGTGGAAGGAGATCATCAGGACAAATACCTAATGCATGCAGGGCTTAAAACTTAGATGATGGGTTGATGGGTGTAGCAAACCACCATGGCACATGCACACCAATGTAACAAATCTGCCTGTTCTGCACATGTATCCTAGAAGTTAAATTATAATAAAAAAAAGTCAAGTTAAATGACCGACGAAATAGTATCCATGAATTTATGATTATTCCCTATTTGGTTTTTACTTAATACTTTTTCTGTGCTTTGTGTCTCCAGGAAAGCAAAATAAAAATATGTTGTACCAAACATTTTAAAATAATTTACTAAAAAGCAATTGGAGCCAATTTTTTTTATCTGTTTATGAAGGCAAGTGTAGATTAAAAACCAACTCTCCTAATGCTTGTCAGTACCTCAAGGTGCTTAGGATAAAAATAAAACTTCCAACCTAAGGAAATCTGGCAGCCTCCAGAATTTTAAGGAAAGCCGAGAAACAAAGTATCCAGCTTCAGGCTCTTTCTGGGAGAGCATGCCCAGTGCCTTGGGGACTCCTGGACCCTGGAAGAAGGGCAGAAGTGGGGTAGGTGGGGGCGGTACTTGGAGCCACTGCCGCTCTGGCAGCCACTGCTGCTCCCCATGGATGGTTTGGAGTCTCAGCCTTCAGCAGAATCAGCTGGCTTTCCACAAACAGTGTTTGGTGTGCCTGCCTGTTTTCCATCTCTGTATCTTCCTTAGTAATGTATCTACTCAGGTTTTTACCTTTGAATTGGGTTGCTTATCTTTTTGAGTTTTAGAGCATCCTCGTATATTGTACATACAAGTCACTTTTCAGATTAGTTTGCTAAATTTTTCTATCTGTGGCTGGCTTTTCGGTTCTCTTTACCAGATTTTACTTATTTTTTTTTTTTGAGGTGGAGTCTCATTTTGTCACCCAGCCTGGAGTGCAATGACCCAAACCAGCCTCACTGCAATCCCCACCTCCCAAGTTCAAAGGATTCTCCTTGCTCAGACTCCTGAGCATCGAGGATTACCAGCACACACCAGAAATCCCAGTTAAATTTTTGTATTTTTAGTACAGACATGACTTCACCATTTATACGATGCTGATCTGCAACTCCTGTCCTCAGGTGATCTGTCCCCTTTGACCTTCAAAAGTAACAGGGTGTTTTACAGAGAAGACATTTCAACTTTCAATAAAGTTCATATTATCCATTTTTTTCTTTCATGGACTTGCTAATAACTCATTACCAAACCCAGACCCATGAAGATATTTTTAAATTACAACTTTGCATTGCAAAAATTTAATGTATGGGTATTTCTGACTAATTTTTTAACTGTAAAATTTTTGTCTATGTTCATTTGTTTCCATATAGTTTCCAGCAGTTTTCTTGCCACTTGTGAAACAGCTTTACCTTTTCCAAAGAATATTCTTCTTATTTTGGACAAAATCAGTTGACTTGGGACAGTTTTGGGGCTACTTATTCTCTTCCACTTATCTGCTTGTCTATTAAATTATGAATGCCACACTCTTCATTACATTAGCTTTAGTGTAAATATTCATATCCAGATGTGTAAGTCCTTTAGCTTTGTTCTTCTTCAGTCTTATTTCATCTATTCTAGGTTTAGGAAGAGTTTGTTGATATATTTACCTGGAATTTGATTGGGATATGTCTGAAATAATCATAAATGTACTTCTCCAGAACAAGAAACGTCTCTTTATTTATTTATTTATGTATTTATTGAAAAAGAGTTGTGTCACCCATGTTGGAGTGCAGTGGCACCATCTCAACTCACTGAGATTCTCCCACTTCAATGACCCAAGTAGCTGGGACCACAGGCGTGTCCATCAAGCTCAGCTTATTTTTTTTGTATTTTTGGTAGAGATGGAGTTTCACCCTGTTCCCCAGGCTGGTCTCCAACTCATTGGCTTAAGTGATCTGCCTGTGGCAGCCTCCCAAAGCGCTGGGATTACAGGCGTCTGCCAACATGCCAGGACTCTCTGCATTTACCAATATTTCTGTTGATTTCTCTCAAATGTGACTCATTGTTTACTGAATGAATTTTGCATATTTTGTTACATTTATACTTAAAGGATTCAATTTTTTGGGTAGTATTGTAAGTGGTGTTTTAATATTTCAAATTCCAATGATTTCTATTCATGATTGCTGATATACAAAAAATCAGTTGAGTTTTACCTATTGATCGTCTCCTTTGCTTCTTTTTAATCCCCATTCAAGGTTTGGGAAGGTTGGCCCTATTTCACTTCCGCTTCCTGAGATTGTCGCCTGGATTAACCCACCCCGAATTTCAGAAATTTTCCCAGGCTACCACCAGAGGGTGCACGGAGCCTACGCACTGAGCACGCAGAGCCCGCAAACAAACTCTCTGAGGAGCAGGGTGTCCTCACAGTGCCTCGGATAGCACTTCCTTCTCCTCAAGACACACCGGAGAGAGGCCGTGGTTTCAGGGTGCCCGGGGACACCTGAGGCACGTTCGTAGTGAAGACTAAGCCTACTTCATCTCAGGACCCGCCCAAGAGTGGCCGCAGCTTTGGCCCACCTGGGGTCGCGTCCACCATGAAGATGAAGCCTCTTTCTCTTCTGGACATGTCCAGGAGTGGCCGTTGCTACAAGACATCTGGTGCTACGACCAGGTGAGAATAAAGACGTCTCAGGACCCTCCCAGGAGAGGACATGGCATTCAGACATCTGGTGGACAGGTGAGGAAAGGACCCCCTGTCTGCAGCACCCAGAATTGAGGAGGGTCACTGCTCTGAGCCTTACTTCCCAGCCCTGGCCTCCAATTCTGACTTTATGAAAGTGTCCCTTGAGTGAGGCAGTGACCCTGCATTGTCACAGCTACCAAAGTGTGGTTTGCAGATGATCTGAGCTTGTTTCTGGCGGAGATTCTGGTACAGAGAAAGGAGAGGTGCTGAGTGGAACTGCTATGACAGGCTGAGGTCAGGGGAGACATCACAACCTCCAACAACACTTTTTTTCATGCTTTAATGACTCATTTTTCTTAGAGAACTAAAGTACTTGAAACAATATAGAAAAAGTTTTAAGTAGGCATATTAGAAGTTGAATTATTATTTAAGTTTAAATATACAGTATATGCCCGGTTAACAATATTTTTTCTTTTCCTGAGACAATCACAGTTCAATTGAGAGTGGATTTGTAATTGTGATGAAAATGTCTACTTTATAAAGATTGACATCCTACATTAGCTGAGATATACTAACAGTATCAAACGTTGATATTATACCATAAAATTAATTGAAGAATTCAGAGCCAAATATGTGTGACAAATGGTCCATGACACAGCCATACTCAGGAGATCTTGAGAACATGTGCCCCAGGTGGTGTGTGCACAGTCTATATTTATGCATTTTCAGGAGACATGAGACATCAGTCAAACACATGTAAGATGTACATTAGTTTGGCCAAGAAAGGATGGACAACTTGAAAATAGCGATGGGGCTGCACTTTCAAGTTACAGGTAGATTTAAATATGTTTTCATTGGCAGTTGGCTGAAAGAGTTAAGTTATTATCTAAAAACATAAAATCAACAGATAGGGATGACTGGGTTACAATAAATAGTAAGGACTGTAGAGACCAAAGTTTTATCATGATGATGAAGCCTCCATGTAGCAGGCTTGAGAGAATAGAAGGTAAATATTCCTTATCAGACTTAAGGTATGCATTGCTGTTAGTGATGGTCAACTTTTTCTAAAGTTCAAAAGGGAGGAGCGTGTAATGAATCTTGTGTGTCCCTCTTTCTTGTCAGGAACTGAACCACTTTTGGAATGCCTTTGGTCAAAAGGAGGGGTCCATTCAGATGACTGTGGTGGGTGGGGGGACGTGAGAGTTATTTTTTTACAAGTGTTTCACTTCTATTTAAAAAACTATAACCTATTAAATTATTATAAATTATAATTAGTCTAAGAGTAAAAAGGGATTTCTTAAATTTAAAAAAAAATCGAACACTAAAAATCCTAAGCCACCACACTTTGCCAGATTTTTTATTCTTTCTCTTTTTAAAGTTGTCAGGGATGCTTTGCTTGTAAGTCATATAGTTGACTCATTGACCATCGGGGTATAGTTCTGTTGCTTCTTCAAATATTGTACCTAGTAACCTTCCCAAATTGTTTTTAAGTAAAGTTCTTAAATTGTAGCAGTAAACAAAATGAAAAGACAATGTTACACAATACTGAGGTTTTATCACAGGACATAAAAAAATTCAACTCTTATTCCTTTTCTTCTTCTTCTTCTTCTTCTTTTTTTTTTTTTTTCGAGACAGGGTCTCATTCTTTTTCCCAGCCTGAAGTGCAGAATTGCCGTCCTGGCTCACTGTAGCCTCTAACTGCCAAGCTCAACTGATCCTCCACCTTAGACTCAGCTATCATCTCTGGCTAACTTTTTGTATTTTTTGGTAGAGACAAAGGTTTGCCATGTTGCCTGGACATGTCTCAAATGTCTGAACTCACGTGGTCTGCCTGCCTTGGCCTCAAGAAGTGTTGAGATTATAGGCATCAATAAAACATTTATGTTAGGGTTAGAAAAAAATCAATCTTTAGGCTAAGTTGTGAACATGTATATAATGCAATTTTTTATTTATGCCTAATTTTCATCATTTTATGTGTCGACCTTACTCATTTTAAAGTCACATTCATGGGATAAGGCAAAATCACCTATGAATTGGCATATTTGTTTATTTCTCTGTTTGTGAAAATGTCCTTAGTTTTTTCACAATACAAAAATATTTCAACTCTGTTATGCAAAAAACAGAAGAGAATCTTCTTTGCAATTAATTTTATAGGCCCCTTCACACAGGGAATGTGCTATTTATAAAAAATACTAACTGAACTACAGATCTTAAACACTGCAAAAAATTAACAGTTTATTATAATTTATTTTATCCTATAAATCAATTGTATTTATATACAATATAGAAAGTTCACAGCCATCAACAGTTCTACTGCAGTTTCAGGTGAAATGGGAATTTAGAAATTTCTGTGAAGCTGTAGGCGTAGTGAAACATTTAGGTAAAATATGTCCCTGCTTTTCGCAGCACTTGTGAAGGGATGCCTCCAAATTAACCTCAATGCTTTTCTTCCCAGCAAAATGACCTGGGCCACTCAACATGACTTTCTTTGTTGCTGATGTTCATGCCTGTTCTCTTTTTACCATACATTTATGACTCTGAAGATATCCATTTGACATGGTGGCATTAGGGCTTTCAAAATGACTGTAGATTTTCTACTCTTCATCCAGTATGTACTTACGTGTTTCTGCTTCGACTCCCCCAGAATTTGAGTAGTTTCTGGTTAGCCCCACGGAGAGTGCAGCACAGGTCCCAATATAGCAACACAGACTCCACTCGAAGGCCACCCTTCACCCCTAGCTGCATGATGCTGTCCGTTCCAGGGAAGTTGGATGACACACAGCTTATTGTTTTTACAAACAAAATTATTGTGTTATTTTCATTTTCGTATGGTTTATTGCTAGTGTGTAGAAATAGATTTTAGTGTATTAATATTTTATACTGTATGTTTGTTTAATTTGTTTACTAGAATTTATTATTTATTGTTGTTTTCTGATGATTTTCTGTATATGAGATCATGAGATCCATGAGTAGATAATTTTACTTTTGTTTTTCCACATATGAATAGCTTCATATATATTTTTCTTTTCCAATTATTTTGGATGGAACTTCTAGTACTGTATCAAATACAATGATGAAAGTGAGCATCAGTGCTGTGCTCCTCATCTTAAAGTTTTTGTTCCCAACAATTTGGATGCTGATTGTTACAGGTTTGGATAAAGACGTTTTATCGTGTGAAAGAAATCTGAAACATGGTTTATTGGATGTTGTTATCATTAAATATGTTGACTAACTTTAAATGTTTTCTGTAACAGTTGAGATAAACATGTACTGTTTTCCCATCATTTAGTTTACATGGTACATTGAAAAGTGATGGCTTCAGAATGTTAAAGACAAACAAACAAACAAACAGACCCTAAATTTTCTAAAAAATGAACGTAATTATTGGGGTGCATAATGTCATCCCCATGTAGCAAATTTCATGTACTATCATTTGGTTAAACATTATAATGTCTCTAATTATCATATTTATTAATATTTACAGTTTTGTCCCAGTTATATCATCTGCTTAATTCAATTTTCAATTGGAGTTAATAATAGTTAAGATTTAGTGCACTCTTATGGGCATTAGGGGTTAGAGATGAGAGTCACAGACAATATATTTAAAATTCTTTTGAAGGGTGATAAGATAACATTAAGAATGGGATAGAAGTTTGGGATTAGGGATAGGGGTTTACAATTGCAGAAATAAGTTTAGATTGAGGGTTAGGTCTGGGGTTGGATTAGAGATTAGTGTTGTGGTAGGATTAGGGTTATGGTTAGGATTAGGATTAGGGACAGGGGTAAAGGTTAGTGTTATGTTTAAGGCTAGAGTTAGAATCAGAATTAGATGTTAATTTTAAGGTCAGGTTATATTTAGGTTTAGGGTAAGAAATAGGCTTACAGTTAGAGATTGGGGTTAGTGTAGGGTTAGGTTCTGGGTTAATATCATGGTGAGGATTAGGGTTAGTGCCAAAGGTGAAAGTTGAGGTGACAGTGAGGGTTAAGGTAAGAGTCTTAGTGCATTAGTGTTAAGGTTTAGGTTTAGGGTTAGTGTTAGGATAAGAATAAAGATTTAGTTTAGCATTTAGGGTTCATGTCCTGGTTAGGGTTTCAGTTTAGCCTTACAGTTAGTGTTTAAGGTTCAGTTTTATTTTTAGGGTTATTGTTTAGCAATTAGGCTTAGGGTCAGCTTAGGGTTAGGAGAAGGGGTTAGGGTTTGGCCTGGTGTCAGGGTTTAGATTTAGTGTTACAGTGGGGTTAGGTTTAGGGTTAAATTTGGGATTGGGTTTATTTTATAGGATTATAGTTAGAGTTTAGGTTTCAGTGTTAGAGCTATGGTTGCAGTTGCATTTGAGGTTGTGGGTTAGAGTTAGGAGTAGTGTTAGTTTCAGGGTTTTCAGGTTAGGAGTATGGTCAATGTATGGTTAGAATTAGGGTTAGGGGTAGAAGATTTGATTAGGGATATTGATTATGTGTTAGCTTACCTTTTTAAGGTTTGAGTTTTAGTATTATGGTTACAGTTAAGGTTGCATTTAAGATGAGATATGAAGTTAGCTTTAGGGATTAGAGTTAGAGTTAGGGATTAGGGTTCAGTGTTTAAAATCAGTGTTAGAGTTAGGGTTTGGTTTAGTATTTAGGTTAGGGTTTTGTTGAGTGTTAGGGTTTAGGGTAGATTTAGGGTTAGGGGTAGGTTTAGGGTTAGGGGTTGGTGTAGGGATATGTACAGGGTTATGGGTTGGGGTAGGGTTACATTTATGGCTAGGGATATGTTTTGTTAATGGTTAATGGTTCAGGTTGGGTTTATGTGAGGATTAGGGTTAGGGCTTCAGGGTTATTTTTAGTGTTTCAGCATTAGTATTAGGGGATATATTTAGGGTTAGACATCTTTTTCACCCATCTCAACCCATGGAAGAATCAGCACACTCTTTCTGCCTTCTGAAGCTCATATGTACTCCATACAAATTTAGATTATTTATTTATTTGTTTGTTTATTCATTTTATGCATGTATTTATTTATTTATTTTTGGAGACAACGTTTCACTCTTGTTGCCATGACTGGAGTACTATGGTGTGAACTCACCTTACCACAACCTCCACATCCCACTTTCAAGTGATTGTCTTGCCTCAGCTCCTGAGTAGCTGGGATTAAAGGCAGCCACCATCACACCTAACTAATTTTGTATTTTTATCAGAGACGGGGTTTCTCCATGTTTGTCAGGCTGGTCTTGAATTTCAACCTCAAGTGATTCATCAGCCTTGGCCTTCTGAAGTGCTGGGATTACACAAATGAGCCACCATGCCCAGCATCAGATTGTGAAATAACTTGACTTAAAGTGGAGCTACTAACTATATGCCGCTTCTCTGCTGTGGGTTGTACACTTCTTGGGATTGCATGGCTGCAAATAGATAAGTCTCCTCCGAACTTACAGCTGCAGATACATCTCAACAAACTTCCTGCAAATAGAAGCTACCCACACTGAAGCTTCTCTCCACTGAGGCCTTCAGAGATGTTTTAAAAACCTGCTTTTCCACTGAAACTGTTCACTCTCGGTCCTGTCTTCACTGATTCTTGCACAGATGTAGATATGTCCTGTTTTTGAAATGCAGTTACCCATTTTCTCTCTCCTGAGAGCTGTACCTTCACCCTATAAAACATCTATTTACCTTGATTATTCTCCTGTTGTCCAAATACCTCATTCTCCCTGGATATGCATCCAGAACTCATGACCCACTTAATGGTGCACAAGGCTGAAACACAGAAACCCACACTTACAACATTGTTGGTTACAGGAGAAAGAAAAAGATAGAAGAGGTTCAGCCCTTAAAGAACCCAGGCTGAAACCTTTTCTAAGCCAGGCTGTAAGACAATCTTTGGGTCTTTGCAGTTTCTGGAATTTCTAAGCTTCTGGATGCCACGGCATTCCTGAGTGCCTCTGGAGGAAACAGGTTATGGTATGCCTGACCCAGCCAAAAATATGTAGGGACCTGGCTCCTGATCTAGCACCTGGAACTTCTCACCTTATTACAGCTGACATGCTTAGAGGTGGGAAGTGGCTGGACTCAACAGTTTCTCACTCAAAGATCTCTCTCTACTCTGTGCCTGGCTCACCCGTAGCAGGAATGCGTGATATTGTTTAGGGCTATTAAAATAAATTAATCAATCTTGCAGCTAATGATGTATTTTGCTCAGCTCAGTTTTTGTGTCCTGAGCAGAGAGACTATTAAAACTTATCAATTTTCCTTTGCATATACTTGAACATAGATTCTATTCCTTGTGCTCAGATTCAGATTTTTTTGGCACATCACTCTCTCTCATTGGCCTGTTTCAACTTCATCTTAATGTTATAGTAAATAAGGGCATTATTTTTTTCTAGCACAACTGAATTATATGAAGCAAATCCCTTAATTTGTATCATAACCACTTGGGGGAAAAGTTACAAATCAAGACACCTGAGACACCAGGTCTTTGGCACATGCCTCCCATACTTTCAGCTTTCTCCCACCAATTAACATTACCTTGGCTGATGCTTCATCCATCATCTTGTGAAACTTAATGGTAAACAAGCCACCTGGGGTCTGTCCAAAAGTCACATAAAGGGTTTAAAACCAAGCCTTTTAACCAAACCACAAAGAGGCAGTATGGATGCAGCTAGTCAAATGGCTGGGCTATTTGCTGATAAAATAGGCTTCTCAAACCAAATGAAACTGTTCACAATGTTCTTTATGATATCCATGATTTCAATGCTTGCTCTGTTTCTGTCATTTCTTAAGAGCACACAAAATCAAGACCTCAGCAAAGGACACAGCTAGCTGCACTGGGCAGCATAAACTTTCTGTCATGTGGAGCAGCTCTATGCAGAACATTCTTGATTTTTTTTTCATTACTTCTATATTTAGTGAGTTATTCTCTGTCAATCTTGTTGATAGCACTTTCTGGGTAAAGCCATCGTTTTCCCTCACCGAAATGTCTCCGAGTCTACCGGCATTTTCTGTTAGCCTTATTGTAAAATACATTCTTTTGACAAAAGGCTGGTCTTTTTCATCATCAATAATCTTTCTTTGCCCCCCTCTCACACTTGGAACAAATATATGCAAGTTTTTTGTTCTGCTGGCTGTTCATGGAATTGCTTATACCAATGTACCTTCTTTGCTAGCTAGGCCTGTAACCATGGAGGCAGTAACCAAGCCAGACCCCTGAGACATTAGTGGGTGTATCTTGCACCTGTTTTCTTCTCCAGTCTGTTCTGCACCGGGATATAATACAGCTCTGAAGGGCTTCTCAGCTGCCACCTTGAGCACCATGGTGTCCTGCTGATCTGGCAAAATAGGATCCAGTTTCCCGAGTTATTGAAATCCACTGTGTTCTTGCTGTCAAAGGTGCAAGTGTCTTGATAGTTTAGTTTCCTAGCTCCATATTCCTTGGGTCAAAGAGAGGTGAAGCTGTGTTTCTCCTAGTGTTGTGGTTGGTAGCAAACAACTGGCAGTTTTTGGATGTGTGGTGTTTGCAAGTCGCTGGCGTTTTAGGAAAGTTCTTTAAAAAGTTGGAGTTGGTAGATCTGGAAGTTCCTTTTATGGCCTTGCTTGAAAATGTTCTACTTGTTTCCAGTCCATGTCCTTCTTTTTCTGTTTTTTAATCTGTTATCTGTTAAAGTCATAAATACATTCTTCACAGTTTACAAAGTGCTGCTCTGCTTCCCAAGTGTTATTCTGTTTGTCATCGCCTTTCCACTGAATGAAATACTCTGCCTTCCCATTTTTGTCTTGTCTTTTGTCAACAACAGTTTCAACCTCAAACTCCTGGGATGCCATGAAGGAAGAGATAGGATTGGAGCAATTATTGTGTCAGTTTTCTTTCTGTTGAGTCTCCAGATTATCCCTGCTTTCTACCTCCATTTCTGCACTAGCCCTGGGTACGGATGAGCCTGTTCCACTTTGTGGCCACTGATGTAGTAAAAGTTGTGTGAAGAAGAGCTATGCTATGTGCCTTAGTATCTCCTCACTTATTCCATGGTGGGACAGCTCAGGCTTCTGTTTATCATGCCAAGGTGTCTGACTACGTAGCCTCAGGTACACCTACTTTCCGATGTAGTGCAGAGAGCTTTCTACCTGGCTATAACTCTTTGCTTTGTAGTTGCTCCAGTGATTATATTGAACATTCTAAAAGTAAAACACTTCTAAAATCACATGAGTTTATTCTCAGTTAACATAAAAAACCCTTACTCCTTTATAGCATGGCCTGCTTTATTTCAATTACTGAGTTCTCAAAATTATAACAATATGCATTCTATCTCAAAAACACAAGCTAGTGAGATTTTTTAAACATAATAGTGTATTAAATTATGTGGAGAACATATTGTGAAGGTGCACATTGTTTTTTTATCTTTTATAATTGTTCATATATTTATCTTTACTTTATTCTTTATTTATTAATATTGCTGTTCAGTATCCTTTCATTTTACCCTGGAATAATCCATAAGGCATTTCTTAAATGGTTGTCTGCTGGCAAAAGAATGTGGCTTTTATTTGGGAATTTCATAAATTCTCCCTCACTTTTGATGGACACTTTGTTTAAACATAACATTTCTCTTTGAAAGTTTTTTCTTACTGCACTTGGAATATATGAGTCTACTCTGAATTTTCAGGTAAGAAATTCCCCTATTATTTATGAGGGTTTTTTATACAATACTAGTCAATATTTCTCTTGCTACTTTCAAGATTCTCTTTGTCTTTGTTTTAGGCAGTTTTACTGTCACGTATGTTTGAGTGTTTCTTTGAGTTTATTTTACTTGGAGTTTGTTGAGTTGCTTAAGTATTTATTACCTTAAATTTGTGAGATGTTTGACCACTTTTTTTTTAGTCTCCCTATTTCTTTGTCTCTTCTCCTTGTATTTCCAAAAGGCATAAGTAGGTCTGCTTGATGGTGTCACACTGGTTTCTAGATTGTTTTCAGATTTTTTTTTATCTTCTTGACTTAATAATTTCAATTGCCTCTTTTATTCAATTTGCTGACATTTTGTTCTAAATGCTCAAGTCTCCTTTTAAATGTCTGTAGTAATTATTTATTTATTTATTTATTTGGGATGGAGTCTTGCTGTCTCATCAGGCTGGAGTGCAGTGGCACAAACTTGGCTCACTTCAACCTCTGCATCCTGGGTTAAATGATTCTCCTGCCTCAGCCTCGTGAGTAGCTGGGACTACAAATATATGCCAACACACCCAGCTAATTTGTGTATTTTTAGTGCAGATGGGGTTTCATCATGTTCCCCAGCATAGTTGTGACTTCTTGACCTTATGATCTTCCACCTAGGCCTCCAGAAGTGCTGGGATTGCAGGCCTTTGGTGATTTTTTTTTTTTTTTTGTATTTTTAGTAGAGATGGGGTTTCACTGTGTTAGCCAGGATGGTTTCAATCTCCTGACCTCTTGATTCACCTGACTCAGCCTCCCAAAGTGCTGGGATTACAGGTGTGAGGCACTGTGCCCGGTCATGAATTTTAATGTCAGTTGTTTTATTTTCATCTCCAGATTTTTTTTTTCTGAGAGCCACTGAACCTGGCACAGAATTTTTTTTCTAAGTTTGAAAATAATTTGTCATGCTTTCCCAATAACCCGTATTATTTTAGTTTCAATCTGTTTCTTTGAAACTAAAGTAAGACATGCATAGACATCAAATTTGTGAATTTTTCTTTTAAAGGTGCATTTGTGCCAGTCTGTGTGTTTTTATGTAAGAGCTCACATTTACAGTTATTACAAATAAAAAAATTACTTATTGTGACATTCACTTACTTTTTTATATGTTCTTTTTCTTATTTGATCAATTACTCCTTTGCCCATTAAAAAATGTTAACTTTTTAAAACTTTTTTCTGTATTTTCATGTTATTATTAGTTATATTTGGGACTTTAATTATATTCTAAACATAATATAGCTTTCTTTGAATAATCAAAATTTTAATTTCAACAATATAAATATATACTGCTCCTGTACTTTTCTATCTTTCTCAATACAAATTGTCTCAGATTATATCTGTACAACCTGGGTGTCCATTAATGTAAATTTGTAACTTTTTAGGTAATATATGCCTATGAGATCTGTAATAGTAATAGCTAACTTTGCCAGGATTGCAATAGTAATAGCATTTTATTTTTTAGGGAAAGGTTAATCACACATTCTTTTAGCTTTTCTATATCTTGACATTTTTTGCTTGAGTATTATTTTTACAAGATATAGATTTTCTTGATTTCTCTAAGTTTTTTTTTAGTTATTGATAGCTTAGAATGCATTCTGTTAGCATTATGAATAAGAGCAATATAAAAACTATTATTTTTTAAAAAACTGGATCTGTATTAACAAATCTGTTATATTGTCTATTATATGAAATAACTGTATTATTGCTTTCAACATTTAAAATTTTATTTGTGACCAATTCCTGGCATTTTCAACCAAGAGTGACTTCTGAGTTTGACAAAATAGAAATAAATATATTTCGTCAATTCTTTATTTATCTTCTAGAAAGACTACAACAAATGCAATAAATTAGCATACAAGTGCTTCTTCACTCCTCGCAGAATTAGGAACCGGGGCCTGAAATGGAAAATGCGGACATCAATTTTGAAGACTTCATCTATGCCTGGGAGGTAGTATGGCAATCCAAAAAAATATTTACTACTTTAAAATTGTCTCTTTTGATGGTTTGCTTGATTGATACAAACTACTGATTTACCAGGTTCAGACAGTTTTTGATTGGTTTGATGTTTCTTTGAATGGTTTGAAGCTGCCAGCCCTGCAGTTTTGCCCTCATTTTTATGTGGGAAGCACTGATTGTTTTGTAATGTCAGAGTTTATTTTTATTTAGGAGATCTATTATTTGCCCATGAAAATTTTGTTTAAAATACTTAAATTGAATTTTACACTTTTAATTGGTGTTTCTAATTGTTAGGTTTTTGTTTTAGTGGTTACAGTATGAAGTTTATTGTTTGCTTTTTATTAATTGATGTTATCAATTTCATATAAAAGGCAAGGACAATATTCTATATTATGAATTACATCTTGGTTTTATGTAAAACATGTATACAATTATTTGTTTACAAAGTGACTTTCAAGTACATATCTAAATAAAACAGTAAGGGAATAATTATGTAGGCATACAGCAAGATCTACAAGTGTGATGATCTCTGGCAGTAGCCTGCATAAATTCTTTGAAAAACATCCAGGTCACTGTGGATGGAGCAGACTATGGAAGGAAAATGACTGTAGACAATGAGATTATAGGGGAAACACACAGTCGATGTGATTGTCTAGGGTTTCCGTAGGTCAGTAGATTTTACTTTAGTTTTACTCTAAGCCAAGTTCATGACTGGAAGTGGAAATGGTAAGATTGTTACTAGCCTCTAGTGCCAAGGGGCTAGAAATGCTGTAGAATATCTTAAAATCTAGTCTCAGGCACCTTTGAGCAATTAACAGTATTGAACCATCTCTCCAGAAAATTGTAAAAAGAAGCACACTTTTAGAAAACATTGATTTTATATTTTCAAGATTACTTAACTCAATCTTTGGTTTCTGTAAATCAGAAGGATTTTAAGAAGCTCTTGTAAAGTTCATTTGATTCAAGTTAGGGTAACTGTTAGTAAAGTGAAGTCAGTTCAGTTAATCAAGAATTAGAAAGTAAACTGTAGGCCAGGTGCGGTGGCTATAATCCCAGCACTTTAGGAAGCCAAGGTGGACCGATCACAAGGTCAGGACATCAAGACCATCCTGGCTAACACGGTGAAACCCCATCTCTACTAAAAATACAAAAAAAAAAAAATTAGCTGGGCATGGTGGCGGGTGCCTGTAATCCCAGCTACTCAGGAGGCTGAGGCAGGAGAATGGCATGAATCCAGGAGGTGGTGCCACAGCGCTCCAGCCTGGGTGAGAGAGTGAGACTCCATCTCCAAAAAAAAAAAAAAAAAAAAAAAAAAAAAGTAAACTATTTCCTTTTTTCTCCACCTTTCTTTTCCATTAATTTTAAATATTTCTGTAAAACACTAATATAGCAAAATAAAACCCTAGGCACACTCTATTTTTGGGATACCATGGAGAACACTCAAAGGCTTTTGGGATAGAACTAATCTTGAATACAACTGGAAGTCATACAGAATACAGATACATATACGTGCATTAGTGCTATTCATTATGCATACACACTGGGCATAATGACTGTCATAAGACAAATATTAAATATATCTTATGACATAAAATTTGCTAAGATTTTACAATAACCAAGCCAAATGGAAACCAAGATTTCAAGGATTATAGCCAGGGTTAGAGAATTCTACATGATGAGTAGAATGAAAACTCAAGCATCTTCTAGGGGAGGTCATGACTCTTGCCATAACCAGCACAGAGATTATCTCTACAGAAACAAGTGAAAGGGCTGATGGCAGCATGAACCTCATTCTTCCTGGATGCAGAAATGTAATTTGAGATTATCTGAATGGCAGGGCTGAATGACCTGGAACACAAACAGGGAGAAAAGTTTCCCCTTGCTTATCATATTGTGGTAAGACAAAAATAAAACAAGACCTGTGGCCCTTCAGTGTGCACAGACCTAGGAGCTCTCAAAGCCAGGGAGGGCTGTCACACCCTTTGGGGCTTTGCTTTTTCCGGCATCTGCAAGATTCTGGGTATCACTACATTCCCCAGTATCAGCTGTGGAAGCTGCTTGCAGTAGGCCTGGTCCAGCTGCAGTTTTTCAATGATGTAGCAGTCATGTTGGCACCTAAAACTTCCTGGCCTGATACAGCCGGCATGACTGACCATGTTTAGCAGCTGGAGCCCACACTTGCTCATACAACACTCACCACTCATCCATGTTTGCCCTTGGCAGGTGATAAATCCTGGCTGTTAACACCAGCTGAGTGCAGCATGTCAGGTAGTGTGGGTAGAACAACTTTGCAGGCTTGATTAAAGCTCAGGGAAAGGCACCACTGGCCACAGAGGTTTTCATCTGGCAAAGTGACTCTCCTAAAATCCCATAGCAATAGAAGCATAGCTGGTTATGTTTAAATGACTTACTTCTTTTGGTTCTTGAAATAATGGTTATTCAGCATCCTATATTTTGGTGTTTTTTAACCTCATTTGCAAATGATTATCTTTCAAAATTTTTACAGAATCAAATTTGAAAGATTATTATTTGCATTGAACCACCTGATCCGTCTTATGTACGCTGCATTTTTTTTTTTAGGATGGAGTTTCACTTTTGTCATCCAAGCTGGAGTGCAATGGCATTTTCTCAGCTCACTGTACCTCCTGCCTCTGCTTCCCACAGAGCTGGAATGACAGGAACCCACCATGGTGTGCAGCATGGCATTGGAGTTCAGATTAGCATTCTCCTAGTAGATTATGAAGCTTACTTATGAAAGAGTATTTCTAATTCCTGGACTTTGATGTTGTGTACTTATATAATTTCTATTTGAGAGTCACTTTTGCTCAGGATTATAATATGATGAGCAGCATTTCTGGCATTTTCTGCTGCATGCAATAGTAACATCCATTTTCTGTAGTTGAAATACCCTAGTATGTTTGTGTCTCATGGAATCTAAATTATTGGCATTTACTATTCTAAAGAGTTCTGAAGAAGAAATTAAAAGCCGCTTTTTAAAATTTTGCAGAGGCCAGGAGGGGTGGTTCACACCTGTAATCCCAGAAACTTTGGAGACTGAGGCAGGAGGATCACCTGAGTTTAGGAGTTTTAGACCAGCCTGGTCAATAGGGTGAAACCTCATCTTCACTAAAATTACACACACACACACAAAGAAAAATCAGCTGGGCATGGTGGTGGACAGCTGTAATCCCAGCTACTTGGGAGGCTGAGGCAGGAAAATCACTTAAATCTGGGAGGTGGAAGTTGCAGTGAGCTGAGTTCACATCATTGCACTCCAGCCTGTGTGACAAGAGCAAACCTCTGTCTTAAAAAAAAAAATTGCATAAATTTTATATGAGATCTCATTTTTTTCTAATTTTTGACTATTCTAAAATCCTGACATTTTCTCTAACTTGCTGCTATTCTAACATTCTGTCATTTGTGAAATATACCAGGGTGTCCTGCAAGTACCGTGGAACTTAATATAAAACAATATTAAATTAATTAAATATAAATAAAAAGTTTTTTTCCAGATATGAGGTTATAGTAGCTTTGAAACTTGTGCCACACTTTATTTAAAACATTTTGTAATTACAAATCAGCATTGTCACAAACTGAATTGAAAAGCAAATAGGTAGTATATCTCAATTTTTAGTTGATTGAATTACTTTTCTTTTCTTTTCTTTTTAGAATGAAATCTCACACTGGAGATTACAGTAAAATCTCTTTGGCTGGAGTGCAGTGGTGCAATCTTAGCACACCGCAACCCCCTGCCTCCCAGGTTCAAGTGTTTATTCTTCCTTAGCCTCTTGAATGGCTGAGAATACAGATGCACACCACCACACCTGATGGATTTTTACCATATTGGCCATGCTTGTCTCAAGCTCCAGACCTCAAGTACTCTGCCTGCCTTGGCCTCCAAAAGTACTGGAATTACATGTGTGAATCACCATGCCTGGCCCCTGATTGAATTTCTAATTTAAAAAAGTCCAACTTGCAAAACCTTATTTTCTATATTTTTCATGAGTTTCTTTATATGTCTCATAATTAAATAAAATGGTATAATTTTAATGTATTTTCTTATAATTGAAAATGAATTTATTTTTATTAATATGTAATTAAAATAGTAGGTATATTTAGAATGCTATTTTGCTGTGTGTAAACTTATGAGGGTTTAGAAATTTCTTTAAAAAATCTAATTTGGATAATTAATTACATTAGTTGATTGTACTTGTGTTATTTTCCTCAGGATTTTCTTTTGTAAGAAAATTCAAAATTGCTTCAAGATACATTGAGATGTTCAATTATGTGAAATAAACTTAAAGGTATTTTCTTTGAAAAGAAAGTTTTTATAACCTATCTTTTCTACTAATAATATGTGATTATTTTTTCTAACATACTAGAAATTAATTTTTTTCATCTTCCCTGCACCTAAAGTTCACCTGCAATATATGACAAGCAAAGAACTGCTAACAGAGAAGCCTGTTCTAGTCTGTAAGTCACCCATTACCATCAACCCTGGTTTTGAGCTACTTGCAGCAGCAGCTATTGGCTGAGTAAAAAATCTCACATTGATGCTGCACTGTTTGACTGAAACTTATTACATAGACAAAACAAAAACTGTGAGTATTTTAAATTATAAAGAAGTTTTGTTCATTAATGACACTTTTGTTTAAAATTCTATTATTTCATTTAGAAAAATTAACTCTTTTTTTTGTTTGTTTGTTTTTGGTCAACTAGCTTACCATTTTGTAGTCATCAGGTATATAATTAAAACCATTTAAGTAAGAGAACATTAATTTTTTAATGAGCATGTATTTCTTAACTTCTCTCCTATAGTTGGTTTTGGTACTTTACTACAGTGGGTTTTATTTAGTCATATGTGAAAAAAAATATTAACCCTTTAGAATAAGAAGAAACCAAGTTTAATGCTACAAAAAGTTTATATTTAAAATGTATTCATTAAAAAGATTTTCATAACCCAAAGATTAAAGTTGCTTAATATATTTTAATTGTATTCTGAGAGATGATTTTTAAAAATCATAATGTGAGAAGAGAACATTTGAGTGCATTTTGTTACTTTTAAATGTCCATATTAGTTAAACAAAATGGGTAGCAGTGTTGAAATCTTACACAAAACGGAAACACAGTGTGAGAGCCAATGTAAGTAACTTAACAAGTAATAACCTGAAATTTAGTTGATTTCAAGAGAAACCTTATGGTTAAGAATATAATTAAAAAAGCATTCTGTACAGATATTGGAAATGTGAAATTATATTTTTTTATGTTTTTTCTCTGTGAGTATATTTTTTAGTACATTGTAGGAGTTTCTAGCCAAACTCACTACTCAAAAGTTCAGATCTTTATGTGTTCTGTAGGATCTACATAGAGAGAAGAATTTCCTTTTGGAAAACACATTTTTTGTTTAACTATTGTATTGGAATAGTAAATATATATTTTCAAAAGAGATTTTTTTAAAACAAACACTATCTTTGTTAAACTATCCAATGTTTTCTTATGATTAATATATATTTTCAAATATATAAGAGGACATGCAGTAAAAACTATGAACTTGTCACCAATAATATATTTCTGGTTCAGAGATTTTCTTTTAGGTATATCCACATCTTCAAATGCTTAGCTATTTTTTTTTATAGAAATGAGCATATGCAATATACAATATGGTTAACCTTGTTTTGTACTTAGTCACACACCTGTCAATACATGAAGATCTGTTTAATTCTGTTTTGTAGCTACATAACTTGAAGTTCAATATGCTCTAATTTATGCAATCCACCTGTAAGATGGAGTGATGTGTAAGTTGTATTCTGTTTTACAAAAAGTAGCATTCACAATTTTCACAGGTATTTTAAAGACACCATCTAATTGACTTCTTCTCACAATAAAACTGTGAAGATATATAAAGCAGTTATCACTATCAGCTGAGGAAGAAAGTGATATTTATGTGAAGGTTATAGTTTTTATGAGTCAGAACAATAATTTAAATGAAGTGCTCCATTAAAACTGAGAAAACGCTAGTGTTCTATTTATATAAAGTTCTGATGGAAGTGTATTGGATACACTTATTTTAAGTGCAAAAGTGTTTTAATATGTAAAGTCATAATGATTAATGCTAAGTCTCTGTTTAACACACGAGAATTTAATATTATATCATCGTGTATGACTCTTTCTAAGAAAATTCTTGCAAAAATAATGCCATTAAAATTGTGGACTTAAAAAGTCTGTATGCAATAGTCTTTATGGTGGCTCACATTGCTGATGTAAAAGTTTAAAGTACTCCTTCAAAATGGCTGTGTTAGCCTCATAGAATAAATTTCACAGCCCGATTAAGAGAACAATGGGTAAAATAATTATTTTTGTTGAATAGGCATTATTTTTTCTTAGCTTGTGAAGCACTCAGTGAGCAAGAATATCTGCCCTCTGTTGGATCCTGCCCACCAAAAAATTGGTGGGAGTCAGAGAAGCTGGTGCTACTTTTCACATAAATTCTGTGATCCAGCAACTATATATAATCCTAGTCATCAGAAACAGTATTTCTACAAATGAAAAAACAGTTAGTGATAAAGATGATGATTGTTCAAAGATGAGGAACAAAATTGTGAGGTAAGTTTTAATTATAATTTTTTTAAATATTCTGATAGTAAATACTGTTGTTCTTCCTGAGATTAGTGTACTTTCATCGAGATTTTTATCAGGACTGCATTTTGATGATACGGCTAGAATATGTGAGATACTATGAATGGCATGTTTATTGTGCTTGCTATCTAGTAACTTGAAATTTTAGTTAATAATATTTATTACTTTTTTTGTTTGTTTTCAAACCATGGTAGATATAATCACATTTGTATGACACGGTAAATGAAGTTCAGTCTTTGAATAATGAGAATTTTTTTTTTTTGAGCTGGAGTCTCGTTCTGTCACCCAGGATGGAGTGCAGTGATGCAGTCTCAGCTCACTGCAAGCTCTGCCTCCTGGGTTCACGCCATTCTCCTGCCTCAGCTTCCTGAGTAGCTGGGACTACAGGGGCCCACCATCACACCCGGCTATTTTGTTTTTGTATTTTTAGTAGGGATGGGGTTTCACTATTAGCCAGGGTGGTCTCCTGAACTCATGATCCACCCATCTCAGCCTCCCAAAGCACTGGGATTACAGGCATGAGCCACTGTGCCAGGCCTTTTATTTTTAATAATTATATTTCCATTTTGTTTTTTAAAGTAAGCATTTTTTTTTCTGTTGTTCTGTCTGTGTTATATAAGCTGTGCTTATTTTTAGGATTCTCTGAATATTTTTCTCAAATTAGGGTTTTTTTCTGCTAAGGAAAAAAATTGTTTTTGAGATAATGCTACATGGACCTGTTAGCAACATTATATGACTATTACAATCAGCCTGCTAAGAGTATAAAAAGCATCTGGTTGGAAATAAAAAGTATCTGGTTGAAAATAAAACAGAAAAAATGTTAGGTTTTAGTGGCATATTACGTATTTAAGATACAGCTGTTTAAGTAAGTGAACACAGAAAAGTTTAGTTTTGGAAATGTTTTTACTCAAGTAATTTATCATTCCTTTACTTTTTGCATAGATATTGACAGAAACCAAATAAAGAAATTAGAATATTTTAACTGTTGTAAATAATTCTTAAATTTCTGTTTATCTTCCTCAGTGATCAGAAATAGTTTGGTTTTCAAATAGCATCTCAGCACTCATCATCTATGGAGATTAAAAACACAAACTTGCCTCTGCCTTTCTAGATCTGATGGATCACATCATGCAGGCATTACAACCTTGGTAGCATTTCTTTTATTAGCATCTCCATATGGGATGTTCACTAACACTTGATTAACAGCCACTAACAAACAACAACAACAAAAAAGTACAATTTAAGTCCTGGTATTGTAGTCAGTTTTATCCCTAGGGTTTTGAATTTGAAACAGATACAGATGGTTAATTATACTGACAAGAAGTGAATAAGACAGACAGAATATAAAATTCAAATAAAGTCCCCACATTTGTTCTTGGATGCTTGTGCTTTATGCTTTCTTAGGACTTCACTGTGGCGTGCATGTCTGCCTAGCTAATTTTTCTATGCGATGAACTTCATCAGGGCACAAACTGAATATTGTTTATTTTTGTATCAAAAACCTCAAGTGTAGAGAAAAACATATAAAAACATGATATGTATAAAATAACTGTATTTTGCTCTGTAGCTACAAGGAAATTATGACCTTTGGAGCTCCTATGTTCTCCTTCCTTCCACAATTACTTTTAATAGCCATATTTATTGTGTGGTAATAATTCCAAATACATCACATAAATTATATCATGAAATCTGTAAAAATACATTATACTCACAAGAAGACTCTGAATTCTAGGAGAACAAAGTATGTTATTTCTCATATATTATTTATCACAGAGCAGATAGCCATCGGTGTCTGCGTCAGTAATGTTTTCTATTTGCAACAAATAAGAGACCTTTTACACACACAGGTTCTGCAAACAGATTTCTCCAAACATATACTAAGATGTTTGAAAACAAAAACAAAAACAAATCAATACTACAGTAAAATGTGACAAACTTAAAACCGTTAGAATATATTATCTGTCTGCAGAGCATTTACATTTTATTGAATATTTATGTAGAGATAAAGTAAACCTCATAGGAGGAGGGGTGTGAATTATATTTACATACTCCATCATTGTAAGTCAGAAGCTTGAGCAGACACAAATTTTAGTATTTAAGAGACTCCTTGAGCCAATCCCCTACAAATATCAAAGGATTACTATATGTAAATATTTTAAGCTTTGGTAAGAAAGTATTGCTTAAGTTAGTAATGGCATAATCACCCTAATGATGTTAATTATTATTTACTTCTCTTTTTATAAATAAATTACAACAATTATAAACCTTAAAATTATCATTAAATTGTTTTAATGTTTGCTCAGGGAATGTGAACATTTGTACATGTTCTGTTTATGGTATGTTAACACAATTAAGCACTTGCTATTTAAATAATTTTATTTTATTTTTTTGGCCAACAGAAATGATTTGAGTATGATTTAAAAATGTGCATTTACATTCAGTGATTATTTTGAATTTCCTTGGGAGTTGGATACGGGACCTTACACAGAAGCAGGCATTGCAAAGCTGGAACAAAATAATGTCAAATCAGAAAATCCATTGATTCAACAGAAAGAGTAACCTGAAAATAAAACTACAAAGATCACAAAATGCAGACTTTTAGGTGTGCCTGTATACTATGGTCAAGCAAGCAGTGGGCATTATTATTCTTATATTATTCAAAAAATGGTAGGATGATGACTGAGACTGCTGGTATAAATTTGATGATAAAGATTTAACAGAATTTAAAATGGATGATGAAGAAATTTTATCGAAGGACTTTTCTGCATCTATTGAGATAATCATGTGGTTTTTGCCTTTGGTTCTCTTTATATGTTGGTTTGCATTTATTGATTTGCGTTTATTGAACCAGCCTTGCATCCCAGAGATGAAGCCCACTTGATCATGGTGGGTAAGCTTTTTGATGTGCTGCTGGATTTGGTTTGCCAGTATTTTATTCAGGATTTTTGCATCACTGTTCATCAGGGATATTGGTCTAAAATTCTCTTTTTTGTGCATATGTCTCTGCTAGGCTTTGGTATCCGGATGATTCTGGCTTCATAAAATGAGTTAGGGAGGATTCTCTCTTTTTCTCTTTATTGGAATGGTTTCAGAAGGAATGGTACCAGCTCCTCTTTGTACCTCTGGTATAATTTGGCTATGAATCCATCTGGTCCTGGACTGTTTTTGGTTGATAGGCTATTAATTATTGCCTCAATTTCAGAGCCTGTTATTGGTCTATTCAGGAATTCAACTTCTTCCTGGTTTAGTTTTTGGAGTGTGTATGTGTCCAGGAATTTATCCATTTCTTCTAGATTTTCTAGTTTGTTTGTGTAGAGGTGTTTATAGTATTCTCTGAAAATACTTAAATGTTAGACCTAAAACCATAAAAACCCTAGCAGAAAACCTAGGCAATACAGGACATAGGCATGGACAAGAACTTCATGTCTAAAACACCAAAAGCAATGGCAACAAATGCCAAAACTGACAAATGAGATCTGATTAAACTAAAGAGCTTCTGCACAGCCAAAGAAACTACCATCAGAGTGAACAGGCAACCTAAAGAATGGAAGAAAATTTTTGCAATCTACCCATCTGACAAAGGGCTAATATCCAGAATCTACAAAAAACTTAAACAAATTTACAAGAAAAAAATCAACCCCATCAAAAAGTGGGCAAAGGATATAAACAGATACTTCTCAAAAGAAGACATTTATGCAGCCAAAAGACACATGAAAAAATGCTCATCATCACTGGCCATCAGAGAAATGCAAATCAAAACCACAATGAGAGACCATCTCACACTAGTTAGAATGGCGATCATTAAAAAATCAGGAAACAACAGGTGTTGGAGTGGATGTGGAGAAACAGAAAAACTTTTACACTGTTGGTGGGACTGTAAACTAGTTCAACCATTGTGAAAGGCAGTGTGGTGACTCCTCAAGGGTCTAGAACTGGAAATATCATTTGACCCAGCCATCCCATTACTGGATATATACCCAAAGGACTATAAATCATGCTGCTGTAAAGACACATGCACAATCATTTATTGCAGCACTATTCACAATAGCGAAGACTTGGAACCAACCCAAACGTCCATCAATGATAGACTGGATTAAAAACATGTGACACATATATACCATGGAATACTAGCAACCATAAAAAAAGGATGAGTTCATGTCCTTTGCAGGGACATGGATGAAGCTGGAAACCATCATTCTTAGCAAACTATCACTAAGGACAGAAAACCAAACAACACATGTTCTCACTCATAGGTGGGAATTGAACAATGAGAACACTTGGGCATAGGATGGGAAACATCACACACTGGGGCCTGTCATGGGATGGGGGGAGTGGGGAGGAGGGAAGGATAGCATTAGGAGATATACCTAATGTAAATGACGAGTTAATGGGTGCAGCAGACCAACAGGGCACATATATACATATGTAACAAACCTGCACGTTGTGCACATGTACCCTAGAACTTTAAGTGTAATGATAAAAATTTTTTTTTTAATTATTGTTTTGATGGAGAGTACATGAATGTATTTGATCACACGCTGAAGTGCATGTCATATAGATGGCAGAAGAGGTGATAAAATGCTTACATAGTTTTGAAACAATAAACAAATGGACATTATTGATGAAGAAGATGAGATGATAAGACATATATTATGGCTCTTGCAAGACCACATCACATCATCATGTAACCAGCCTTTGAGAAAAGTGTATAGTAAAAAAAAATGACATTTATTCCTAAATAAAAGCAATAAAGTTGAGAGTATTTGCAGTTTGTGAAAGAACTGCTTACATATAATGTTTATTTAAATGATGTAAGCTTTTAGATTAGCTTCTTAGTAATAAAAATAATGTGTGCTTGGCTTGTATGATTCTTTACAAAGCATCAACATGTTTTTAATACTTTTCTTCAGTCTACTTTTTGCTTTTTTCATGGAATCATTAGACTTAATTTATGTGAATGTGTTGCCTTTCTGGTTTAGATATTTTAAAGGAAAAAAATTAAGATATCTATACCTTAGAATAGTGGACCTTAATGTATGGAAATATAAAAAACATTTATTTATTACACCAGTTATTTTTTACTGAAGCATTAGTTTAAAATGTGGGTTAGTTAAGTGGTAAGATCATCAGTAAATGCTAGTCTTAACTAACAAAAATTATGTTAAGAAAGAGCTTGAAAATACAACTGTTTTTGACTGTACAGGTTCTTTTTATTTAAAGAGCAGAATTATTTTTCTGCCCGAATCAAAATAAATTACTATGATTAGTATACAGATTCCTGCTATATTCCTCATTATCACTGTATTTTACATTTTAAAAAAGTAATTTGTGTCCCTGCCAGTTACTGGTATACGGCTTTGGATTTTATTCATAGGGAACTTATAATTGGTTTCGTTGTCTATTATACTGCTTTATATTTTCCTAACCATAAAAATATTATTTCAAACTTTAAATATACAATAAGCATTTTTGCAGTAATTGTGAGAGAATTCTTAGTAAACTTAAAATTGTCTAATCTAAATGTGTGTTTATTATTTCAAAATTGGCTCCTACTCCAATCAGTTTGTATTGCATGTTTTTCCACTTTATCATTAAGTATGAAACTTTACCTTTACTAAATAAAATATTAAGTGATAATTAAAAAGATATAACATATTTTAGATGAGGTTTTCTTGCTCATATTCGTAATTCCAATAATTTGGAAGGCTAAGGCAAAAAGATCGCTTGAGGCCAATAATTTTAAACCTGGTTTGGCAAAATACTGAAACACAGTCTCTACAAAAGTTTTTACAAATCAGGAAGATATGGTAGCTCACACCAGCAATCTTAGCAATCTATAAGGCCATGGTGGGTGGATCACTTCAGGCCTATAAATTGAGGCCAGCCTGAACAATATAGCAGGATTCTGTCTCTAAAATAATATTAGAATAATTAAAGAAATTGAATAATCATCTGAGCCTACTGGCCTTTTCCTGGAGAACCAGCTAACTGGGAGGCTGAAGCCGCAAGAACATGGGTATTACAGGCTGCCACTAAGGAGATCAGACAGATACCTGATTCTTTTACATAGCTAAGTGGATACAGCCTACTTTATGTTTATGTTTTTCTTGTAAAATTGCTTATTTTCTTGCCTTTTTATGACTATAGGTAGGCTTCTAGTTTGGAGTCAGAGGACAGCTTTAGCTGAGCCATCTCCCCCTGAAAACACAAGGCATTCTTCCTCCCTACACAGTAACCCATCTTAGCGCCCCAAAACGCTCAGCCAGAATTTGACGTAGATTGACCTACATTTAATGTGATTTTGTCTTCTGATCCTCCCATTAACGCTCTCTTTTCTCCACACTCATGTCCCATCTTTTGCTACTGTCAGTAATCATTCATTCCCTCCCATCACAAAAGAAGCCTGTACTCCTTTCAGATAGAGCAACATGAAAATTCCCCAGAAAAGCAAAAAATTAAAAAATATATATTTTAATTTTGCGCTTTTTTTTTTTTTTTTTTTTTGAGACGGAGTCTCGCTCTGTCGCCCAGGCTGGAGTGCAGTGGCGCGATCTCGGCTCACTGCAAGCTCCGCCTCCCGGGTTCACGCCATTCTCCTGCCTCAGCCTCCCGAGTAGCTGGGACTACAGGCGCCCGCTACTACGCCCGGCTAATTTTTTTTTTTGTATTTTTAGTAGAGACGGGGTTTCACCGTGTTAGCCAGGATGGTCTTGATCTCCTGACCTCGTGATCCGCCCGCCTCGGCCTCCCAAAGTGCTGGGATTACAGGCGTGAGCCACCGCGCCCGGCCGCACTTTTTTAATTAAAAAAAAACGGTCAAAATTGAACCACATGCATTTGGTAGGAGACCTGTTTTATCTTCACAAATAATTTACTGATGTGAACATTTTTCTTACATAATATTAATAGAAAAAATTCTGAATTAAACAATAACAAAAAAACCCCCGAAACCTGGGGCGAAGCCCTGCGGCTCTCCCGGGTTGGCCCGGTGCCCTGGGTTCGGCGGCCGCCCACTCAGCCGCGTTGCTGGGCCGGGCCGGGGGATAGCCCACCGCCGCCCGCAGCCGGGGCTCGTATTGGCCGCCCGGCGCCACTACAGCGAAGAGGTGGCCGAACGCGAGGACGACCCCAGCTTCTTCAAAACGGTGGAGGGCTTCTTCAATCGTGGCGCCAGCATCGTGCAGGACAAGCTGGTGGAGGACCTGAGGACCCGGGAGAGTGAGGAGCAGAAGCGGAACCGGGTGGGCGGCATCTTTCGGATCATCAATCCCTGCAACCACATGCTGAGTGTCTCCTTCCGCATCCGGCGCGACGACAGCTCCTGGGAGGTCACCAAAGGCTACCCGGCCCAGCACAGCCAGCACCGCATGCCCTGCAATGGAGGTGTCCATTACAGCACTGATGTGAGTATAGATGAAGTAAAAGCTTTGGCTTCTCTGATGACATGCAAGTGTGCAGTGGTTGGTGTGTCGTTCTGGGGTGCTAAAGCTGGTGTTAAGATCAGTCCCAAGTACTATACCAATAATGAATTGGAAAAGATCACAAGGAGGTTCACCATAGAGCTAGCAAAGAAAGGCTTTATTGGTTGTGGCATTGATGTGCCTGCTCCAGACATGAGCACAGGTGAGCTGGAGATGTCCTGGATCGCTGATGCCTATGCCAGCACCATAGGGCACTACGATATTAATGCACACGCCTGTGTTATTGGTAAACCCATCAGCCAAGGGGGAATCCATGGACGCATCTCTGCTACTGGCCATGGTGTCTTCCATGGGATTGAAAATTTCATCAATGAAGCTTCTTACATGAGCATTTTAGGAATGACATCAGGGTTTGGAGGTAAAACATTTTTCGTTCAGGGATTTGGTAATGCGGGCCTCCACTCTATGAGATATTTACATCGTTTTGGTGCTAAATGTATTGCTGTTGGTAAGTCTGATGGGAGTATATGGAATCCAGATGGTATTGACCCAAAGGAATTGGAAGACTTCAAATTGCAACATGGGTCCATTGTGGGCTTCCCCAAGGTAAAGCCCTATGAAGGAAGCATCTTGGAGCCCTACTGTGACATACTGATCCCAGCTGCCAGTGAGAAGCAGTTGAGCAAATCCAATGAATCCAGAGTCAAAGCCAAGATCATTGCTGAAGGTGACAATGGGCCAACAACCCCAGAAGCTGACAAGATCTTCCTGGAGAGAAACATTATGGTTATTCCAGATCTCTACATGAATGCTGGAGGAGTGACAGTATCTTACTTTGAGTGGCTGAAGAATCTAAAGCATGTCAGCTATGGCCGTTTGACCTTCAAATATGAAAGGAATTCTAACTACCACTTGTTCATGTCTGTTGAAGAGACTTTAGAAAGAAAATGTGGAAAGCATGGTGGAACTATTCCCATTGTACCCACGGCAGAGTTCCAAGACAGGATATCGGGTGCATCTGAGAAAGACATCATGCACTCCGGCTTGGTGTGCACAATGGAGCATTCTGCCAGGCAAATCATGCACACAGCCAGGAAGTATAAACTGGGATGGACCTGAGAGCAGCTGCCTATGTCAATACCATTGAGAAAGTCTTCAAAGTGTACAATGAAGCTGGTGCGACCTTCACATACATGGATTATGGCTGACTTCCTCACTATCCTCTTCACGCGTAAGTTCTGCAGACCTATCACAAGTTTACATGTAACCACAGAAATCCCTTTCTCTCCTGACTCATTAATAACAGATACCATTCTGAACAAATCAATCCAAATCAGCCCATTAAGGAGAAAGAAATTAAGACTAGGGGATCATGTACAAGCTGAGTGTGAAAGTAGAAATCACCTACACAGAAAGCTGTTTTGGTATTTTGCCTTTAAATAAAAAGCCTCCTGCATCTGGCTGTGCAGCCTTGCTCTGTGGCTTTTCCCAACACAATCAGTGCTACTGCTGGGGAAGGGACAGTCAAGAGCAGTCAGTTGCTTACTTATTTTGCTCTGGATGAGTCTGGGACATGCTGTAACTTTAACACATTTAAGAAGTAGATGTGTGACCTTTTCAGAAGGTGGCATGGTCCTCAAGTGAGTTCTTAGTATTTTATATCAGCATTGTTATTTTATTTTATTGCAGCGTTGTTATTTTATTCAATAGTAACATTACTTTATAAATTCAAGTTCTGCTTAATAATGATAACAGTGTTTTCAGGACACAAAGATTATTCCTTACAAAATCTTTTTTTTAATAGAGATTTTGTTCTTGGAACCAAATAAAAATTTTTCTGCTTAGACACACATATATATTTATTTTTCTTAAAACATTTTCTTGTTGTCATTATTCTTATTGTTGTTATTAATTATTTACATCTCCTACTCTTTGGGATCTCCTTACAAGTAAATCACCTGCTTTTAAAATCTCTTTCATCATTAACATTTGTCAGATATTTACAGACATACCAAATAAAATCATTATTTATTTTTCTGATATGACTGAAAAGGTTTTGAAGAGATATGCATATAAATAACTTTTTATTCTGAAATGTAATCAGTTAGATTTATTCACATTTGTTTTCTTCTTATTAAGGTAAGTTTCACATAATGTAAAATTACATTTGAGTGTACAATTCAATGGAATTTAATATGTTTATGATGTTGTACAATCATCACCTCTCTTTTGTTACTAAACATTTCTATTGCGCAACAGGAAATTCCGTATCTACAGTTAGATAAATAAAAAATAAAAATAAAAATAAAAAACAGTACTTTTTATTTCCCAGCCCCTGACGAAGAGTAACCTTTTATCTCTATGGCTATGTCTTTTTACCACATAGGTTTTGCACTGCAACGGTTTTCAATCCAATGTGCCAAAGTCATAGAGGTTTTAAAATCGTTTATTTTTCTTTTCCTTTTCCTTTTTCTTTTTTTTTTTTTCATTTTGCAATTACCAGGCCCTATGCTCCTCTCACCAATCTAGTAAGAGTGTGTGTGTTGAGGAGATAATTACATTTATTTCAGGGATTGAAGACATTATTTTCTTATTTATTTAAATGATGCTACAGGGATGAGACTTTGCAGCCTAGAATGTGTAAGTGAGCAGTCTATATTTTATTTTCACTGGATACATTTCTCAGACTGGGAAGAAAACACTTTTGGCCAGATTTTTGTTGGTTGCTAGGAGACCAAAGTCCTCTTGTGATGTCTTTGCTACTTAGCTTGACATACACTAGAGTGATGCTCTAGATTCCTTTACCTGCGTAGGCCTTCTGAAGCAGCATTTGAAGTTGCAGTCCTGAAAACCATGCAGGCTGGAAGAGTATCTAAATAAATATTTATTTGAGATGGCACATGTTTCTTCAGAAACTCAAGTTGTTTCTCCCAGAGATGAATTAACTGATTCAGAAGCCTCCACTAGGTCTCCACCGTGTAAACACACATTCCCAGGGGACTCAGACTTAAGGTCAATGATTGAAGAAAATGCTATTCAGGTTTTGTCACAAGAATCCTTGTTAAAATGGCCATGTTACACAGTTTGTGTCTGTGAGCCAGATAAAGATAATGATTTTTTTTTCTATGACCTTTCCCAGGAAACTTTGGAAAATACTTGAAAGTGACCAACTCAAGTCTGTTCTGTGGGTTGAGAATGGAACTTGTGTGGTGATTAATGAAGAACTCTTCAAGAAAGAAATTTTCGATATAAAGGCTCCTTACAGAATATTTCAAAGTGACAGTATCAAAAGTTTTGTTCGACAGCTCAACCTTTATGGATTTAGTAAAATTCGACAGAATTTTCAAAGATCTGCCATTCTAGCCACCTTTCTGGCAGAAGAGAATGAATCCATTGTCTTAAGCAAGATATTTAACATATTCAGTTACAACTTTACATAGAGTATATAAGTAATTTTACTTTGTACATCAGTAAATATGTTAATACATGTAGTAAGACCAGATTTTGAACATTATATAAAATATTAAGGTAAAATTTATTTAATTTTTTGAAATTATTGAGTTCAGCTTAAGCATTAACCTTTCAGGGTTTTAAGAAATTTTGCTAACAACTTTGAATCTTACCAGTGAAATCAAAATAAATGTACCAAAGCCACTTAATGCAATGTTACTATTAATGTATGACATGTTTTCACTTGAGAGCTTAACAACTTGAGTGCTTTCTTCCCAACAAGCACATTCTTGAAAATAGTAAACCATGTTCACGAATTATTTGATGACAATAAGTTTGTGTGATGAAACAGAAATCTGATATTTTATGTGTTATGTTTGTTATTGTCACTTGTCTCAACAAATTGCAACACATCAACATGCTATTTTAAATCAGTTGTACGCTATTCATGTGACCACTATTCTTATGCACTCTCATACCATCTACATCAAAGCAAGTGACCACATTGCAAATTTCATTGCAACCACAACTTCTCAATACTGCAACATATCTCCCTTGCAAAACCGTTATCTGGGGCTGACAGGGGAACCATCTGCTCTTCCAACAAGATATCCTGTGGTATCAGTCAACGAGGCTCCACATCCTAACCTGCTACCAGCAGGCAACCCATGGTTGCAAATGCCTACAATAGCTAATACATCATCTCTCCCTCATTCCAGGCCAGCTCTTCAACCATCACGACTGGACAAATATCACCGTAATTACAACTGATCTTCCACTAAAAGAGCACCAGATTAGGCATGACAACAGAGACTAACATTTACATCGACCAATAAAACCCTAGACATTTCTGCAATTATCTTACTGAATAATAAAACTGCATGTCGACTTTCATGTTTGCTTTTTCTTTATTTCTCAAAGTATAGTTAAAAGTAAAATGGTGTTTTCTTTCAGTGTCAGGCTATTGTACTAATTTTTACAAATATATATATGGGCTTTTTGAACATTTGTAAGGAAATTTGATGTGCTCCTATGTAAGTTAACTAACTTAGTTCTCTAAAGAGGAAAACATAATAAAATCTTTGGGTCCATTTGCTGCTGAAACAACACAATACCACTGCCTGGGTAATTTGTAAAAAGACTTATTTTGCTCGTGGTTCTGAAGGTGAGGAAGTCCATGGGACTGCATCTCATGAGATCTTCTTTCTATGTTACAACATGGCAGGTTGACCTCATATGGTGAAGGGCATGAGATGAACAGAAAATCGGGACCAAACTCATCTTTCATGAAAGCCCACTCACAAAATAACTAACTTGTTCTCCAGATAACACCATCAATTCAGTCAGGAGGTTACACACACATGGCTAATCACCCCTCAAAAGTCCTACCTCCCAACACTATCACAATGGACACAGAATTTCAATGTGAAATTTGGAGGGGACATAATAACAATGACAGCAGGCAAGGGAAAGGAAACAACTGGAGTTAGGAAAAAGCAGTAAGTGGCTTCTCAAGCAGTCTGGCATAAATCAAATGAGAGCATAAATTTGGATGGCACAAAGGGAATAGATGCTCACATAAACAAACACACAGAACATCTAGAGAAAGGTTAACACACACTGTATATTTCAGTATTTTCTCAATTACATTTCCTCAGTTATTTTAAACTTCGATTTTAATTGGCAAAGATTTTCTTCATTGCAGTTCATACCTAGTGAACTCCGTGTCCATGATCACAATTATTTGTGTCATCACTTGAATAAAGTTTACATCATATTATGCTCATGGATTGCATCACTGTCAGTACATGGTGGAATTTTACAGCTGGCATTAACAGTACACCTTTTTGATCTTACATCAAAGCATTCCAACCTGTTTGTGCCTTTAATTACCTCCTGTTAGAGTCCACTTTTCATGTTTTCTAATGCACATTTCCTTACTTCTTTTTTTTTCTCTGAGAACGTCTCCCTGTGTTACCCCGATGGAGAGCAATGACATTATTTCAGCTCACTGCACCCTCAACCTCTGGGTTCAAGCAATTCTTCTACCTCAAACTTTTGAGTAGGTAAAATTATATATGCCCACCATGCTGGGCTAATTTTTATATTTTCAGTAGAAATGGGGTTTCACCATGTTTGCTGGAATGGTCTTGAACTCCTGGCTGTGTGTGATACACCCACCATGGCACCCAAAAGTGCTGAGATTACAAGTTTGAGCCACCAAACCCCACCTCTAGTGCAGATTTTTATCACATTGGTTTCATGCTCCATACAAAGTCAGATTTAATTGCTTTTGTCAGGATTTAATACCTTTTAGATTCTGAGTCCAGATCCTCAGCATGGCTAAATAAATCCCTTCTAGACCTGATATTTGTTTTCCTTTCAACTTCATGTCCTTCGGTTTCACCACAGTGAGACATTCAGACAACTCCACTTTCAGCCATGACCTTTTCCATCTGGTAACTTGAGTCCCATTTTCTTCTTGGAGATAAAAGTCTCTGCCCCATTTGCCTACTTAAGACTCCTACAACACAGACATCACTCATCCCAGGAGGTGCTTCTTATCTATCACATTAGTTTTCTAGTCTGTCTGTCTGTCTGTCTTGGACACCCAGCACTGATGTAACACAGTACCTAATACATATATGTATGTGTGTGTATATATATACACATATGTATGTGAATTCGTTAATGTTGACTGGGACTTACAAATATAACATCTATTTTCATTGTCAAAGTGAACATTCTTGGTGTTGTGGCATTACTTTTTATTCTTTGTTCCTCACCACAACTTTTCCTAAAAGGGTAGGTCACAGTATCATTTACTAGAGGTGCAATAATTTTGACTTACTGAGATTAGCCTCACTGGTTATCACTTCAACTATCATGCTTTCTTTTTAGGTCTAGTTATGATTTTTCCATGCTTCCTCTAAAAGTTCTTTTTCATCTTCTGCTTTGACTGACAGGTCCTTCCCTGAAAGAACTAGCTGTCTCCTTACCACTCCTTCCTTTATTTGCAGTAGGGATTCCCAGTGGCAAAGGGACATTTGGGAGCCCTTTGTGGCCTATGGAAAAAACCCAAATATCCCAAAATAAAAACCATAAAGAAACTGTTTGTGAAACTGAATTTCGATGCATGGATTCATCTGATAGAGTTCAACATTTCTCTTGATTCAGCAGGTTGGAAACTAATTGTAGAATCTGCAAAGGGATATTTGGGAGCCCATAGAGGCCTATTGTGAAAAACTTAATATCCTCACATAAAAACTAGAAAGAAACTATCTGTGAAACTGCTTTTTGATGTATGGATTCATCTCACAGAGTTAAACCTTTTCTTTGATCCAACAGTTTGGAAAACTTTTGGAGAATCTGTAAAGAGATGTTTGGGAGTCCTATGAGGACTATAGTGAATTACCAAATATCTGCAAATAAAAACTAGAAAGAAGCTGTCTGTGAAATGTCTTTGTGATGTGTGGATTCACCTCACAAAAGTAAAACTTTCTTTTAATTCAGCAGGTGGGAAACACTCTTTTAACAGAATCTGTGAAGGAACATTTTGCAGCCCATGAGGCCTATGGTGAAAAACCAGATATCCTTAGATGAAAACTGGAAAGAAGCTATCTGTGAAACTGATTTGAGATGTGTAAATTCATCTCACAGAATTAAACCTTCCTTTTGATTCAGCGTGTTGTAAACACTCTTTTTGGAGAATCTGCAAAGGGACATTTGGGAGCCCATTGAGGCCTATTGGAAAGAACAGAATATCCACAGATGAAAAGTAGAGAGAAGCTACCTGTGAAACTACTTGGTGATGTGTGGATTAATCTCATAGAGTTAAACTTTTCTTTCAATCTAGCAGGTTGGAAACACTCTTTTTGGAGAATCTGCCAAGGGCAGTTGAGGGCCCTTTGACGCCCATGGGGAAAAACAAATACAGATAAAAACTGGAAAGAAGCTATCTCTAAAACCGTTTTGTGATGTGTGGATTTATCCCACAGAGTTAAAACTTTCTTTAGTTTAGCAGGTTGGAAACACTACTTTAGATAATCTGTGAAGGGACATTGGAGAGCTCATTGAGGCCCACGAAAAAAAAAAAAATGAATATCGCCAGGTAAAAACCAGAAATAAGCTATCTGTGAAACTGCTTTCTAATGTGTGGATTCATCTCAGAGTTAAACTGTTCTTTTATTCAGCAGGTTGAAAACTCTTTTTTTGACAATATTCAAAAGGACATTTGGAAGCTTATTGAGGCCCATGGGCAAAAACTGAATATTGCTGGGTAAAACAAAAATCAATCTATCTGTGAAACTCCTTTGTCATATGTAAATTCATCTCACAGAGACCCAGATAAAGCTTTCTTTTGATTCACCAGATTGGAAGCACTCTTTTTGGAGAATTTGCAAAAGGATATCTGGGAGCACATTGAGGCCCATGGTGAAAAACAGAATATTTCATGATAACAAATAGAAAAAAGCTATCTGTGAAACTGCTTTGTGATGTGTGGATTCACCTCACAGAATTAAACCTCTCTTTTGACTTAGCAGGTTGGAAACACTTTTATTGGAGAAACTGTAAAAGGCCATTTTGGATAAAATTGAGGCCCATGGGGAAAAAAAACTAATATCCCCAGGTAAAAACTAGATAGTAGCTGCATGGAAAACTGCTTTGTGATATGGATTCCTCTCACAGAGGTATATCTTTCTTTTGATTCAGCAGATTGGAAATACTCTTTTGGAGATTCTGCCTAGGGACATTTTTGACCCCACTGAGGCCCATGAAAGAAAACCAAATATCCCCAAGTAAGAACCAGAGAGAAGCCATCTATGAAACTGCTTTATCATGTGTGGATTCATCTCACAAATTTAAAACATATTTTTTGATTCAGGAGGTTGGAAACACTTTTTTTGGAGAATCTGTGAAGGAATATTTTGGATCCCATTGAGGCCCATGGAGAAAAACCGAATATCCTTAGGTAAAAATGCAAAATAAGCTATCTTTAAATCTGCTTTGTGATGTATAGATTCATCTCCCAGATTTAAACTTTTATTTTGATTCAACAGGTTGGAAATATTGTTTTTGGATAATGTGTGAAGTGATATTTGGAAGCCGATTGAGACCCAGGGGAAAAAACTGAGTATACCCAGATAAAAACTAGAAAGAACCTATCTGTGAAACTGCTTTGTGATGTGATGTGTAGATTCATCTCACAGAGTTAAAACTTTCTTTTCATTCAACAGGTTGGAAACATCCTTTTTGGAGAATCTGCAAAGTGACATTTGGAAGCCCATTGCAGCCTATGGGGATAAACAAAATATCCCCAGGTAAAAACTAGAAAGAAGCTATCTGTGGAACTGCCTTGTCACTTCTGGACTCGTCTCACTGATTTAAACCTTTCTTTTGATACAGCAGGTTGGAAACACTCTTTTTGGAGAATATGTGAAGGGATATTTGGGAGCCCATTGAGGCCCATGCAAAAAAAAAGAATATTTCCAGATAAAATCTAGGAAGAAGCTCTCCATGAAACTGCTTTGTGATGTGTGGAATCATCTCACAGAGTTAAACCTTTCCTTTGATTCAGCAGTATCTGCAAAGAGAAATTTAGGGGCCCATTAAGGCCTATTGGGAAAATCTTAATATCCTCAGTTTAAAAACTAGAAAGACAATATCTGGGAAACTACTTTGTGATTAGTGCATTCACCTCACTGAGTTAAGCCTTTCTTTTGATTCAGCAGGTTGGAAAAACTCTTTTTGGAGAATCTGCAAAGGGACATTTGGGACCCCAATTGAGGCCTTTCAGGAAAATCTTAACATCCACAGGTAAAAATTAGAAAGATGATATCTGGGAAACTAATTTGTGATTTGTGCATTCATTTCACAGACTTAAGCCTTTCTTTTGATTCAGCAGTTTGGAAACACGGTTTTTGGAGAATCTGACAGTGGACATTTGAAAGCCCTTTGAGAACCATGGAGAACAACATAATTGCCCCAGGTAAAAACTAGAAAGAAGCTATTTGTCAAACTTCTCAATGATTTCTGGATTCATCTCAAAGATTTACAGCTTTCTTTTGAGTCAGCAGGTTAAAAACACTTTTTTTGGATAATCTGTGAAGGGACATTTGGGAGCCCCTTTAAGGCCCAGTGGAAAAAAAAATAAAAACAAATATGCCCAGATAAAAACTAGAAAGAAACTATCTGTGTAAGTCCTGGGGGGTGAAAACGAATATGCCCAGGTAAAAACTAGAAAGTAGGTTTCTGGGAAATTGCTCTGTGATATGTGGATTCATCTCAGAGGTAAACTCTTCTTTTGATTCAGGAGATTGGAAACATTCTATTTGTAGAACCTGCAAAGGGACGTTTGGGAGACCATTCAGGCCTAAGGGAAATGTTGAATATCCTACATAAAAACTGGAAAGAAGCTGTCTGTGAAACTGCTTTGTGATGTAAAGGTTAATGAAAGAGTTAAACCATTCATTTGATTAATCAGGTTGGCAGAATTCTTTTTTGGAAAATCTGTGAAGGTATGTTCAGTGCCCATTGTGGCCTATGAAGAGAAAGCAAATATCCTCTGATCAAAATAAGAAAGAGGGGTAGAGCCAAGAAGGCCATATAGGAACACCTCCAGTTTACAGCTCACAGCATGAGAGATGCAGAAGATGGATGATTTCTGCATTTCCAACTGAGGTACTGCATTTCCAACTGAGGTACTGCATCTCACTGGGGAGTGCCAGACAGTGGATGCAGGACAGTGGGTGATGAATGCACAAGCCTCAGTAAGCAATGAAATAAACTGGCAGAAAGGGTATCAGTAATGGAAGATGAAATGAATGAAACAAATCGTGAAGAGAAGTTTGGAGAAAAAAGAATAAAAAGAAACAAATAGGACTATGTGAAAAGACCAAATCTACGTCTAATTGGTGTACCTGAAAGTGACGGGGAGAATGGAACCAAGTTGGAAAACACTCTGCAGGATATTATCCAGGAGAACTTCCCCAATCTAGCAAGGCAGGCCAACATTCAAATTCAGGAAATACAGAGAATACCACAAAGGTACTCCTCTAGAAGAGCAACTGCAAGACACATAATTGTCAGAATTGCCAAAGTTGAAATGAAGAAAAAAACGTTAAGGGCAGCCACAGAGAAAGGTCAGGTTACCTGCAAAGGGAAGCCCATCAGACTAACAGGTGATCTCTTGGCAGAAACTCTATAAGCCAGAAGAGAGTGGGGGCCAATATTCAGCATTCCTAAAGAAAATAATTTTCAAACCAGAATTGCACATCCAGCCAAACTAAGCTTCATAAGTGCAGGAGAAATAAACTACAGACAAGAAAATGCTGAGAGATTTTGTCACCACCAGGCCTTCCCTAAAACATCTCCTGAAGGAAGCACTAAACATGGAAAGGAACAACTGGTACCAGGCACTGCAAAAATATGGCAAATTGTAAAGACCGTCAAGGTCAGGAAGAAACTGCATCAACTAACGAGGAAAATAACCAGCTAACATCATAATGACAGGATCAAATTCACACATAACAATACTAACCTTAAATGCAAATGGGCTAAATGCTCCAATTAAAAGGCTGGCAAATTGGATAAAGAGTCAAGACCCGTTAGTGTGCTGTATTCAGGGAACCCATCTCACAGCAAAGACACACATAGGCTCAAAATAAAGGGATAAAGGAAGATATACCAAGCAAATGGAAAACAAAAAAGGTAGCGGTTGCAATCCTCGTCACGGATAAAACAGACTTTAAAACAACAAAGATCAAAAGAGACAAAGAAGGCCATTACATTATGGTAAAGGGATCAATTCATCAACAAGAGTTAACTATCCTAAACATAAATGCACCCAAACACAGGAGCACCCAGATTCATAAAGCAAGTCCTTAGTGACCTACAAAGAGACTTAGACTCCCACTCAATAATAGTGGGATATTTTAACACCCCATTGTCAACGTTAGACAGATCAATGAGACAGAAAGTTCACAAGGATATCCAGGAATTGAACACAGCTCTGCACCAAGATGACCTAATAGACATCTGCAGAACTCTCCACCCCAAATCAACAGAATATACATTCTTTCCAGCACCACTCCACACCTATTCTAAAATTGACCACATTGTTGGAAGTAAAGCAGTCCTCAGCAAATGTAAAAGAACAGAAATTATAACAAACTCTTTCTCAGACCACAGTGCAATCAAAATAGAACTCAGGATTAAGAAACACACTCAAAACCGCTCAACTGCATGGAAACTGAACAACCTGCTGCTGAATGACTACTAGGTACATAACAAAATGAAGGCAGAAATAAAGATGTTCTTTGAAACCAATAAGAACAAAGACACAACATACCAGAATATCTGGGACACATTCAAAGCAGTGTGTAGAGGGAAATTTATAGCACTAAATGCCCAAAAGAGAAAGCAGGAAAGATCTAAAATTGACACCCTAACATCACAATTTAAAGAATTGGAGAAGCAAGAGCAAACACATTCAAAAGCTAGCATAAGGCAAGAAAGAACTAAGATCAGAGCAGAACTGAAGGAAATAAAGACAAAAAAAAAAACAACCTTAAAAAAATCCATGAATCCAGGGGCTGTTTTTTTTTTCAAAAAGACCAACAAAATTGATAGACCACTAGCAAGACTAATACAGAAGAAAAGAGAGAAGAATCAAATAGACTCAATAAAAAATGACAAAGGGGATATCACCACTGATCCCACAGAAATGAAAACTACCATCGGAGAATACTATAAACACCTCTATGCAAATAAACTAGAAAATCTAGAAGAAATGGGTAAATTATTTGACACATACACTCTCCCAAGACTAAACCAGGAAGAAGTTGAATCTCTGAATAGACCAAAAACAGGCTATGAAATTAAGGCAATAATTAATATCTTACCAAGTATAAAAAACCCAGGATCAAATTCTCCCAGAACTACAAGGAGGAGCTGGTACCATTCCTTCTGAAATTATTCCAATCAATAGAAAAAGAGAGAATTATCCCTAACTCATTTTATGAGGCCAGCATCATCCTGATACCAAAGCCTGGCACAGACACACACACAAAAAGAGAATTTTAGACCAATAACCTTGAAAGAACATTGATGCAAAAACCCTCAATGAAATCCTGGCACACTGAATCCAGCAGCACATCAAAAAGTTTATCCACCATGATCAAATGAACTTCATCCCTGGGATGCAAGGCTGGTTCAAAGTACGAAAATCAATAAATGTAATCCAACATATAAACAGAACCAAAGACAAAAACCACATGGTTTTTTCAATAGATGCAGAAAAGCTCTTTGACAAAATTCAACAACCCTTCGTGCTAAAATCTCTCAATAAATTAAGTATTAATGGGATGTATCTCAAAATAATAAGAGCTATCTATGACAAAACTATAGCCAATATGATACTGAATGGACAAAAACTGGGAGCATTCCCTTTGAAAACTGGCACAAGACAGGGATGACTTATCTCTCCACTCCTATTCAAAATAGTGTTGGAAGTTCTGACCAGGACAATCAGACAGGAGAAGGAAATAAAGAGCATTCAATTAGGAAAAGAGGAAGTAAAATTTTCCCAGTTTGCAGATGACATGACTGTATAGCTAGAAAATCCCATTGACTCAGCCCCAAATCTCCTTTAGCTGATAAGCAACTTCAGCAAAGTCTCAGGATACAAAATCAATGTACAAAAATCACAACCATTCTTATACACCAATAACAGACAAACAGAGAACCAAATCATGAGTGAACTCCCAATTTACAAGTGCTTCAAAGAGAACAAAATACCTAGGAATCCAACTTACAAGGGATGTGAAGGACCTCTTCAAGGAGAACTACAAACCACTCCTCAATGAAATAAAAGAGGATACAAAGAAATGGAAGAATATTCCAAACTCATGGGTAGGAAGAATCAATATCATGACAATGGCCATACTGCCCAAGGTAATTTATAGATTCAATGCCATCCTCATCAAGCTACCAATGACTTTCTTCACAGAATTGGAAAAAACTACTTTAAAGTTCATATGGAACCAAAAAAGAGCCCGCATCACCGAGTCAATTCTAAGCCAAAAGAACAAAGCTGGAGGCATCACGCTACCTGACTTCAAACTATACTACAAGGCTACAGTAACCAAAACAGCATGGTACTGGTACCAAAACAGAAATATCGACCAATGGAAAAGAACAGAGCCCTCATAAATAATGTCACATATTAACAACTATCTGATCTTTGACAAACCTGAGAAAAACAAATAATGGGGAAAGTATTCCCTATTTAATAAATGGTGCTGGGAAAACTGGCTAGCCATATGTAGAAAGCTGAAACTGGATCCCTTCCCTATACTTTATACAAAAATTAATTCAAGATGGATTAAAGACTTACATGTTAGACCTAAAACCATAAAAACCCTGGAAGAAAACCAAGGCAATACCTTTCAGGACATAAGCATGAGCAAGGCCTTCATGTCTAAAACACAAAAAGCAATGGCAAAAAAAGCCAAAATTGACAAATGGGATCCAATAAAATTAAAGAGCTTCTGCACAGCAATAGAAACCACCATCACAGTGAACAGGCAACCTACAGATTGGGAGAAAATTTTTGCAACCTACTCATCTGACAAAGAGCTAATATCCATAATCTACAATGAACTTAAACAAATTTACAAGAAAAAGACAAACAACCCCATCATAAAGTGGGCGAAGTATACGAATGACACTTCTCAAAAGAAGACCTTTGTGTAGCCCAAAAAACACATGAAAAAATGCTCATCATCACTGGCCATCAGAGAAATGCAAATCAAAACTGCAATGAGATACCATCTCACACCAGTTAGATTGGCAATCTTTAAAGGGTCAGGATACAACAGGTGCTGGAGAGGACGTGGAAAAATAGGAACAGTTTTACACTGTTGGTGGGAATGTAAACTTCTCCAACCATTGTGTAATTCAGTGTGGCAATTCCTCAGGGATCAAGAAGTAGAAATACCATTTGACCCTGCCATTGCATTACTCGTATATACCCAAAGGATTATAAATCATGCTGCTATAAAGACACATTCACACACATGTTTATTGAAGCACTATTCACAATAGCAAAGACTTGGAAACAACCCAAATGTCCAACAATGATAGACTGGATTAAGAAAGTGTGACACATATACACCATGGAATATTATGCAGCCATAAAAAAGGATGAGTTCATGTCCTTTGTAGGTACATGGATGAAGGTGTAAACCATCATTCTCAGCAAGCTATGGCAAGGACAAAAAAGCAAACAATGCATGCTCTCACTCATAGGTGGGAATTGAACAATGAGGAAGCATGGACACAGCAAGGGAAACATCACACACCAGGGACTGTAGTGGGGTTGGGGGAGGAGGGAGGGATAGCATTAGGAGATATACACTGATGCTAAACGACGAGTTAATGGGTGCAGCGCACCAACATGCCACATGTATACATATGTAACAAACCTGCATGTTGTGTACAAGTACCCTAAAACTTAAAGAATAATAATAATAATAATAATAATAATAAGAAGAAGAAGAAGAAGAAGAAGAAGAAGAAGAAGAAGAAGAAGAAAGTGTGATACGTTAGACAGTAAAAAAAAAAAAAAAGAAAAAAGAAAAAAGAAAGAAAATAAGAAAGAAGCTATCTGTGAAACTCCTTTGTGATGCCTGGATTCATCTCACAGGATTGAACCATTTTGGAAAATGTGTGATAGGACAACGGAGAGCCCACTGAAGGCCATGAGGAAAATCCAAATAATCCCAGATAAAAACTAGAAACAAGCTGTCTATGAAAATGCCTTGTGGTATGTGAATTCATCCCAAAGAATTAAACCTTTCTTTTGATACAGCAGGTTGGAAACACATTTTCTGAGAATCTGCAAGGGGACATTTTGGAGCCCATTGAGGCCTGTGGGGAAAAATATAGTATACCTAGGTAAAAACTAGGAAGAACATATCTGTGAAACTGCTTTGTGTTGTGTGGATTCATCTCACAGAGTTAAACCTTTCTTTTATTCAGCAGGTTTGAAATACTCTTGTTAAAGGGTCAGTGAAGAAATATTTTGAAGTTAATTGAGGCCTGTGTGGGGGAAAAAACGAATATCTTCAGGTAAAAGCTGGAAAGAAGCTATGTGTGAAATTGCTTTGTGATGTGTGGATTCATCTCACAGAGTTAAATATTTCTTGGATTCAGTAGGTTGGAAAAACTCTCGTTGGAGAAATTGTGAAGGAACTTTTTGGAGTCCACCAAGCTCTTGAATAACTGAATATACCCCCCAAAAAACTGATCTATCTGTGAAACTGCTTTGCGATTTGTGGATTTAACTCACAGAGTTAATCCTTTCGTTTGATTCAGCAGGATTGGAGCACTCTTTTTGGACAATCTGGAACAATATATTTTGGCCCATTGAAGCCAATGAGGAAAAAAAGTAGTATCCCAAGGTAAAACCTACAAAGAAGCTATCAGTGAAAATGTTTTGTGATGTTTGGATTCATGTCCCAGATTTAAACTTTTCTTTTCATTCAGCAGATTGGGAACACTCTTTTTGAACAATCTGCAAAGGGACACTGGGGAAGCCATGGAAATCCATAAGGAAAACCAGAATATTACCAGATAAAAATCAATAAAAAGCTACCTGTGAAACTGCTTTATGATGTGTGAATTCAACTGACAGAGTCAAACCTTTCTTTTGATTCAGCAGGTTGGAAACTCTCTCTTTGTAAATCCGTAAGGGATATTTGGGAGCCCATTGAAACCCACGTGGAAAAACAGAATATACCCAAATAAAAAGTAGAAAGAAACTATTTTTTTGAAACTGTTTTTGTGTTGTGTGGATTTATTTTACATAGTTAAACCATTCTTTTATTCAGAAGGTTGGAAAAACTCTTTTTGAAGAATTTGCAAAGTGACATTTGGGATCCAATTAAGGCCCATGTGGAAAAACCTGATATCCCAAGATAAAAACCAGAAGGAAGCTATCTGTTATCAGGGGAAACCAGCCCCCAATGTTTCAATGTAGGTTCTTTTCTGTTTTCCCTAATTGTTAGTTGGTCTGAGAAATAAAGGTAAAGAGTACAAAAGAGAGAAATTTTAAAGCTGGGTGTCTGGGGGAGACATCACAAGTAAGCAGGTTCCATGATGTCCCCCAAGCCACAAAATCATCAAGATTTTATTAGTGATTTTCAAAGGGGAGAGAGTGTATGAAAGGGTCTGGGTCATAGGTATCACGTGCTTCACAAGGCAATAAAATATGGCAAGGCAAATGGGGGCATAGCAAGATCACAAGACTGGGGTGAAATTAAAATTGCTAAGGAAGTTTCATGTCCCGCTAAGCTTACATTGTAATTGATAGCATCTTATCAGGAGACAAGGTTTAAGAGCAGACAACCAGTCTGACTAAAATTTACTAGGCAGTAATTTCCTCATTTTAATAGGCCTGGGAGCACTATGAGAGGCCAGAGTTTATTTCATCCCTCATCTACAACCCTATGAAACAGACACTCCCAGACCGGCCATTTTGGAGACCTACCCCTGGGAACGCATTCCCTTTATCAGGGCTGTTTCTTGCTGAGAAAAAGAACTCAGCAATATTTATCCTGTTCACTTTTGTAAGAAGAGAAATATGGCTCTGTTCCACCCAGCTCCCAGGCAGTCAGACGTAATGGTTATCTCCTTTGTTCCCTGAACATCACTGTTATCCTGTTCTTTTTTCAAAGAGCCCAGATTTCACATTGTTTAAACACACATGCTCTACAACAATTCGTGCAGTTAACACAATCATCACAGGGTCCTGAAGCGACATACATCCTAAGCTTACAAAGATGATGGGATTAAAAGATTAAAGTAAAGACAGGCTTAGGAAATCACAAGACTATTGATTGGGGAAGTGATAAATATCCATGAAATCTTCACAATTTATGTTCAGAGATTGCAGTAAAGACAGGCATAAGAAACTATTAAAGTATTAATTTCGGGAAAATAATAAATATCCTTGAATTCTTCACAATTTATGTTCTTCTGCCATGGCTTCAGCTGGACCCTCTGATTGGGGTCCCTGACTTCCCACACCATCTCTCCCTTTCTTTCTACATAAATATGCCATGGCAATGAAGGCTTGTTTGTTCTCTCAATTTTGATGCAGAAGTCTTTGACTGGTCCAGCACACTAAAGAAAAGCTGATTAAACAGAGAAACATAATTCCAAAATTTACAGCAGTTGAGCCCCCACAGACTTAATCCAAGTCGTGAGGTTTAGTCCGGAAAGATTTTCTGTCACCTGATCTAATGCCTCAGCTCCAGGCACAATGGATAAATGAGATTGAGAGGTTTCAAAAATTTGTTTCTTTAATTTAGTTATGTCCAATGATATATTATCTTCCTGATCTAGAAAATTTCCTTTGACCATTTCCCATGAATGATCTGTCTCATTGTAGGAATACAGTGTAATACAGAAATCAGCAGTGTTCCAATTGTACTGCAATTGCATGCAATGTTCGAGAATCACTACCTGATCTCCAAGCCAAATAACAGACTGTCTTAAATCATTAATTTGATTAGCCAATTTTTGATCAATGCCTTGTTGAGGATTCCACATTTCAGTGGAATTGGCTTGCCAATCATTAACACAATGAGCTGTTTGAAGAGATTGAGGTAACACAATTCCAGCAGTGGTCGCCAGTGCAGTGACTGTAATTAGGCCCATGATTACAGTGATGAAAGTGAAAACAAATCTCTTAGATCTTTTTAGAATTTGCTGTAACAAGTCATTAATTAAATGTATTGAGGGGGAAGATTCCCAAGGTCTGGGCAAAATTACTGGAATCCAGATTCCTTCTTGAGTTAGAACCACATTTCACTGTTCCTGGAGTCAAATTGGGAGTTAATACAAGTGTATAAATGACAATTAATGCATTGGACAGTTTGATTTTTCGTCCAAATTTTGATATTTCCCACTAACAGCATGTAAGGAGGCTTAACACAGCTCTATATGGGAACAGTCAAGTTGAAGGTAAGTAAAACAGAAAGTCTAGATCTAAGTTGATACTGAGAGAGGGGGATGGTAGTGGGCACAACAGACAGAATAGCTTTCCCTACCCATGCTCACAGTTCAGACAAGGTAATAGCCAATTTTCAAAGTTAGTTGTGTTCTGGGCTCAAAATGGGGAATATCATATGATGCCTCAGTGGGGTGGGGTAATGATTTTATCTTCCCATTTTAAGGGAAAGAATGAGCTGAGCCTCCTATATAAAGTAGAATGATGATTCTCATTCTCCAGATAAGAAATAAAATAAGCAGCCTCCAGGCATTTCCTTCTGCCAGAGGAGCAATTGTTTTTTAAATAACCCTTTGGTGCCCAGGCTATTACTATACCATATGAGTCATTTTTTTAATACTACTGCATGTGAGTTAACACAGTCTTCCAAAATTAAGGCTTTAGATGGGTCCTCAAAATGTTTAGGGCATGATTTTCCTGCAGGTTTATATTGAAAGTATGGGGTATCTCCCATTACTCCCTCTTTCATTTCTTTTATAGAAGACAGGGAGAGGCCAGAGATCAAATGTCCCAGTTCCTCTGTAGCTGACCTCTCCGGAAGATAAGTAGCCCAAATTTGAGTTTCTAGATGGATACAACCAGGTGCATGTCCGAGGCACAGAGGTGGATATTTATAACCCATGGTAACATTAAATGCAGTGTCTTCTTCCCCTGGTTGAGTGGAGCAATTGTCATCTGTAGCTCCAGGCATCCACACACTATCATTAGTGTAGATTTCTGCAGGAGCATCCATCCAGGTGAGAGGTAAAATAAGTGGAGGAAAAGGCATGTAAGCCCAATAAGAATAATTTTGTGTAGCAGGTAAATCAGTGTGAGAGGCAACCAGTGAGACAGAAGTATAAGGAGGAGAATGATTCAGTAAACTCTAGTGTAAGCAAGATTCATTGCTGAAGGAGGAAGAAAAGAACAGAGTGATGTTATTTTTAGACCAACAGAAATGGTAAGATTTTTAGGTTTGTAAGGAGAAAAATAAAGGTAATTAGAAGTGTAATTAGTTAGATAGGTCTCCACTGTCATCAGAGAGGATTGAATCAGACCCATTGTGATGTGGTGTGCCAGCTTCTAAGGAGTTGCCACAGATCTCACCACTTCTGAAGATGGCCTCTGACATGGATGTCTTTTCCCTGTGGTTTTTGTTTGATGATCTCCTGGTGAAACAAAAGCATACCCTCTTTCCTATGTTAAGTAGAATCAGAGACAAAATTTAAAGGCTTAGGGAAATCTTGTAAGGCAATAATTACAACAATTAACTCAGCCTCTTGAGTAGTGGTATAAGGGGTAGAAAGAAGCTTGTCTGTAGGACCGCTATAACCAGCATTTGCATTGCTGGAGCCATTAGTGAACACTGTAATGGCCTCAGGAATGGGCTGATTTTTGATTAATCAAGGGACCACTGAAGACGTTATTTTTATAAAATCAAACAATTTGTTCTTTGGATAATGACTGTCAATAACACCAGGGAAATCAACAAAGTGAATTTGTCGCAGTACAGAATGTTGAAAAGTGGCTTAAACTTCAAGCCAGTTTAAAGGAATTATAATTAAATTTGGATCAAATCTGGAAATTTTAAGTGTTTTACACCACGTCTATCCAATTGCATTGACCAACTGATTTGTGATGTATTGATAAATCTCACAGAGTTAAATCTTTGTTTTGATTCAGCAAGTTGGAAACACTCCTTTTGGAGAATCTGTGAATTGACATTTGTGACCACATTGTGGCCTTTAGGGGGAAAAAAAAATATCCCCAGGTAAAAACCAGAAAAAAAGTATCTGTGAAACTTGTTTGTGATGTGTGGATTCATCTTACAGAGATAAAACTTTCCTTTAATCCAGCAAGTTGGAAACAATCTTTCTTGAGAATCTGCAAGGGGGAATTTTGATGCTCATTGAGGCACATGGAGAGAAACAATATCTCCAGGCAAAAACTAGAAACAATCTATCAGTTAAACTGCTTTGTGATGTGTAGATTCATCTCACAGTGTTGGATATTTCTTTTGTTTCAGCAGGTTGCAAACACTCTTTTTGGACAACATACCAAGAAACATTTGGAAGCCCATTGCAGCCCATGGTAAAAACTAAATATCCCCATGTAAAAATTAAAAAGAAGCTATCTGTGAAACTGATTTGTGATGGGTGGATTCATATGACAGAGTTACATTTTTGTTTTGATTCAGCAGGCTGGAATACTCTTTGGAGAATCTGGTAGGGACATTTGAGAGCCCATTGAGGTCCACTGGGAAAAAAATATATACCTCAAGTAAAAACTAGAAAGAAGCTCTCTGTGAAACTGCTTTGCACCATATAGATTCATCTCACAGAGTTAAACCTTTCTTTTGATTCAGCAGGTTGGAAGAACTCTTTTTGGAGAATCTGCGAAGGGACCGTTGGGAGCCCATTGAGGCCCATGGGGAAAAACCCAATAAGCTTGTGTAAAAAACAGGAAAACAAATCCGTGAAATTGCTTTTTGATGTGTGGATTAAACCCACAGAATTAAACCTTACTTTTGATTCAGCAGGTTGGAAACACTTTTTTTGGAGAATCTGCAAAGGGACATTTTGGATCCCATTGAGGCCCATGGGAAAAAATGGAATACCTTTAGATCAAAACTAGAAACAAGCCATTAGGAAAAATGCTTTGAAATGTGTTGATTCATCTAAAAGGTTTGAACCTTTTTTTGATTCAGCAGGTTAGAAACACTCTTTTTGGCAAATCTGCAAAGGGAAATTTGGGAGTGCATTGAGGCCCATGAAGAAAAACTGAATAACTGTATGTAAAACCTAGAAAGTAGCTATCTGTGAAACAGCTTTGTGAAGTCCCAATTTATCTCACAGAGGTCAATGTTTTTTTTGATTTACCAGGTTGGAAACACTCTTCTTTAAGAATGCATGAAGAGACATTTGGAAGTTCATCAAGGCCCAGGAGAAAAACTCAATATCCCCTGAGAAAAACTAGAAAGAAGCTCTCTGTGACATGGCTTTGTGAGGTGTGGATTCATCTCACAGAGGTATACTTCTCTTTTGACACAGCACTTTGCAGACACTCTTTTTGGAGAATCTGCAAAGGGAAATTTGGGAGCTCATTGAGGCCTATGGGGAAAAACTAAATATTTCACAGTAAAAATGGGAAAGAAGCTATCTGTGAAACTGCTTCATCATGTGTGGATTCATCTCACAGAGTAAACCTTTCTTTTGATTCAGTAGGTTGGAAATATCCTTTTTGGAGAATCTGCAAAGGGACATTTGGAAGCCCAATGGGGCCCATGAAAAAAACTGAATATTTCCTGTAAAAACTACAAAGAAACTATCTGTAAAACTAGTTTGTGATGTATGGATTTATCTCACAGAGTTAAATCTTTCTTTTGATTCAGGAGGTTCGAGACACTCTTTCTGGAGAATCTGCAAAGGGATATTCAAGAACTCATTGAGGCCCATGGAAAAATTTAAATACTCTTAGATCAAAACTAGAAACCATCTATGTGTAAAGCTTCCTTGCAATTTGTGGATTCATCTCAAATTTTGAATCTCTTTTTTTTCTATTCAGCATGTTAGAAACACTCTTTTTTGTGAATAAGCAAAGGGACATTTGGGAGCCAAGTGAGGCACCTGAGGAAAAACTGAATATCCACAGATAAAAACTAGAAAGAAGGTTACTGTAAAACTGCCATGTGACTGTGGATTCATCTAAAAGGGATAAACCTTTTGTTTTATTCAGCATGTTGGAAACACTCTTTTTTTAAGAATCTGAGAAGGGTCATTTGGGAACCCATTGATGCTCATTCAAATAAACTGAATATTTCCAGATAAAAACTAGAAAGACACTCTCTGTGAAATGCCTCTGAGATGTGTGGATTCATCTCACAGAGTCAAACCTTTCTTTTGATTCAGTAGGTTGGAAACAGTCTTCTTGGAAAATTTGCAAAGAGAAATTTTGGAACCCATTGAGGTCCATGGGGAAAAACTAAATATCTCAGGGTAAAAACTAGAATATATCCGTGAAAGTGCTTTGTGACGTGTGGATTCACCTCACAAAGTTAAATCTTTCTTTTGATTCAGCAGCTTGGAAATACTCTTTTTGGAGAATCTGCCAGGGCATATTTCTGAGCCCACTGAGGCCCCTGAGAAAAAAAAAGAATATCCCCAGGTAAAAATTAGAAAGAAGCTGTCTGTGAAACTGCTTTGTGATGTGTGGATTCATCTGACAGACTTAAACCTTTCTTTTGTTTCAGCAGGTTGGAAACACTATTTTTGGAGAATCTGCAAAGGGACATTTGGGGCCTCACTGTGGGCTATGGGGAAAAAACAGAATGTTCCCAGGGAAAAACTAGATAGAAATTATGTGTGAAACTGCTCAGTGTCATGTACATTCATCTCACAGAGATAAACCTTTCTTTTGATTCAGCAGGTTGGAAAAACTCTTTAAGCAGAATCTGCAAGGTGACATTTGGGAGCCCACTGAGGCCCATGGGGAAAAACAGAATATCCCCAGATAAAAACTAGAAAAAATGTTGTCTGTAAAACAGCTTTGTGATGTGTGGATTCATCTCATGGAGTTTAACCTTTTTTTCTGTTTCTGCTGGTTGAAACACTGTTTTTGTAGAACCTGCCAAGGTATAATTGGGAGTCCATTGATGCCCATGAAAAAAAAAATCCCCAAATAAAGACTAGAAAGAAGCTATCTGTGACATTGCTTTGTGATGTGTGGATTCATCTCACAGAGTTAAATGTTTCTTTATATTCAGCAGGTTGAAAACACTCTTTAGAAGAATCAGTGAAAGGACATTTGGGAGCCCACTGTGGCCCATGGGAAAATATGGATTATCCCCAGTTAAAAAATAGAAAGAAGCTATCGGTGAAACACTTTGTGTTGTCTGCATTCATCTCATAGAGGTAAATTTTCTTTGGATTCAGCTGGTTGGAAAAACTCTTTTTGGAGAATCAGCCAAGGGACTTTTGACAGCCAGTTGTGGCCCATGCAAAAAAACTCAATATCCCCAGGAAAAAAAAAAAATTAGAAAGAAGCTATCTGTGAAACTGCTTTGCGATGCCTGTATTCATCCCACAGAGTTAAATATATCTTTTGATTCAGCAGGTTGGAAACTCCCTTTTTGGAGAATCTGCCAAAAAACATTTGGGATCTCATTGAAGCCCATGGGAGTGGAGTATCCCTTGGTAAAACTAGAAAGAAAGTGTCCATGAAACAGCTTTGTGATTTGTGGATTCATCTCACAGAGTTAAACCTTTCTTTAGATTCAACAGTTTGGAAACACTTCTTTTGGAGGATTTGTGAAGTGACATTCAGGAGCCCATTGAGGGCCAATGAGAAAAAAAAGAAAAGGAATATTCCCCCCCCCCACACACACCCTGGTAAAATCTAGAAAGATGCCATCTGTATAGCAGCCTTGTAATTTGTGGATTCATCTCACAGTGGTAAACGTTTCCTTTGATTCAGCAGGTTAAAGACACTCTTTTTGGAGAATCTGTGAAGGTACATTTGGGAGCCCATTGAGGTGTGTAAGAAAAAACTCAATATCTCCGGGTAAAAACTAGAAATGAAGCTATCTGTGAAACTACTTTGTGATGTGTGGATTCATCTAAGAGAGGTAAACGTTTCCTTTGATTCAGCAGGTTGGAAACTGTCTTTCTGGAGAATCTGTGAAGGAAATTTTTGATCTCAGTGAATCCCAAGGGGATAAAACGTATATCCCCAGATAAAAACTAGAAAGAAGCTATCTGTGAAACTGCCTTGTGAATTGTGGATTCATCTCACAGAGATAAACCTTTCTTTTGATTCAACAGCTTGGAAACATTCTTATTGGAGAATCTACAAAGGGACAATTGGGAGTTCATTGAGGTCTATGGGGGAAAAAACAAATAACCCCAGATAAAAACTAGAAATAAGCTATCTGTGAAACTGCTTTGTGATGTATGGATTCATCTCACAGAGTTAAAATATTCTTTCAATTCAGCAGGTTGGAAACTCTCCTTCTAGAGTATGTGTCAAGGGTCATTTTGGAGCCCTTTGAGACATAGGTAGAAAAAAGCAGATATGCTTAGATAAAAACTGGAAAGGAGCTATCTGTGAAACTGCTTTGTGATGTTTGGATTCAACTCACAGTGGTAAACCTTTCTTATGATACAGCAGATTGGAAACACTCTTTTTAGAGAATCTGCTAAGGAACATTTGGGAGTCTTTTGAGGCCCAGGGAAAAAATCAAATATCCAGGATAAATATTGGGAAGAAGCTGTATGTGAAATTGCTTTCTGATGTGCGGATTCTTCTCACAGAGTTAAACATTCTTAGATTCAGCAGATTCGAAACATTCTTTTTGGACAATCTGCAAAAGGACACTAGGGAGCCTATTGAGGCCCATGGGGATACATGGGCCTCTCATGGTAAAAACTCGAATATCTCCTGGTAAATATCTCCTGGTAAAAACTCGAAATAAGCTATCTGTGAAACTGCTTTGTGATATGTGGGTTCATCTTACAGAGTTAAATGTTTCCTTTGATTCAGCACGCTGGAAACACTCTTTTTGGAGACCTACAAAGGGATATTTGGGAGCCCATTGATGTCAAAGGGATAAAAACAAAATATCCACAGGTAAAAACTAGAAGGAAGCTATTTGTGCAACTGCTTGGTGATGTGTGGTTTCAACTCACAGAGTTAAACTTTTTTTTTTTTTTTTTGATTCAGCATGTTGGAAACACATTTTGGGAGAAGCTACAAAGGGACATTTGGGAGACCATTGTGGCCTAGGGGAAAAACAGAATATCCCCAGGTAAAAACTAGAAAGAACCTATCTGGGGAACTGCATTGTGATGTGTGCATTCATCTCACAAAACTAAACTTTTCTTTTGATTCAGCAGGTTGCAGTCACTCTTTTTGGTGAATCTGCAAAGGGACATTTGGGATCCCCTTCATGCATATGATGAAAAAGGAATATTTCCAGATAAAAACTAGGAAGAAGATATCTGTGAAAATGCTCTGTGTCGCATGGATTCATCTCACAGAGTTAAACCTTTCTTTTGATTCAGCAGGTTGAAAACACGCTTTTTGGAGAATCTGGAAGAGACATTTGGGATCTCATTGAGGCCCATGGGGAAAAACTGAATATTTTCAGGTAAAAACTAGAAAGAAGCCTTGTGTGTAACTGCTTTGTGATGTGTGGATTCATATCACAGATTTAAACGTTTCTTTTGATTCCACAGGTTGGAAAGACCGTTTTTGTAGAATGTGTGACCCAACATTTGGGAGTCCATTTAAGCCCAAGGGAACAAATCAAATATTCCCAGATAAAAACTATAAAGAAGCTAGCCATGAAACTGCTTTGTGATGTGTGGATTCATCTTACAGTGATAAACCTTCCTTTGATTTAGCAGGTTGGAAAATGTTTTTTTTTTTTTTTTTTTTTTTTTTTTAAGAATCTGTGAGAGGATATTTGGAAACCCATTGAGGTCTGTGAAGAAAAACTGAATATCCCCAGGTAAAAAGTAGAAAGAAGCTATCTGTGAAACTACCTTGTAATGTCTCAATTAATCTCACTGAGATAAAACTTTCTTTTGATTTTAAAGGTTGGAAACACTCTTTTTGGAAAATTTTCAAAGAGTCATTTGAGAGCCTATTGAGAGCAATGTGGAAAAGAAGAATATCTCCAGGGAAAAACTAGAAAGAAGCTATCTGTCAAACTGCTTTGTGATGTGTGGATTGATCTCACAGTGATAAAACTTTCTTTTGATTCAGCAGTTTGGAAACATTCTTTTTGGAGAATCTGCAAAGGGACATTTGGGAGCCAATGTGGCCTAAGGGAAAAACAGAATATCCCTAGAGGAAAACTAAAAAGAAGCTATCTGGAAAACTGTTTTTGGATGTGTGCATTCATCTCTCAGAATTAAACCTTTTTTTTTTCATTTCACAGGTTGCAATCACTCTTTTTGAAAAATCTGTGAAGGGACGTTTTGGATCCCATTCAGGCCTAGGAAGAAAATGGAATATATCCAGATGAAAACTAGAGAGAATCTATCTGTGAAACTACTCTGTGATGCATGAGTTAATCTTACGGAGACAAACCTTTGTTTTGAATCAGCAGGTTGGAAACACTCTTTTTCTAGAACCTGCAAAGGGACATTTGGGAGAACATTGCAACCATGTGAAAGAAACGAATATGGCCAAGTAAGAACTAAAAAGAAGCCATCTATGAAACTGCTTTTTGATGTGAGCATTCATCTCACAGAGTTAAACATTTCTTTTGATTCAGCAGATTGGAAACACTCTTTTTGGACAATCTGTGAAGGGTCATTTGGGAGACCATTGAGGCCTAAGAAGAAAAACTTAATATCCTCAGGTAAAGGCTAGAAAGAAACGATCTGTGAAAAGGTTTTGTGATATGTGGATTCATCTCTCAGAGCTAAACCTTTCTTTTGATTCAGCAGCTTGGAAATACTCTTTTTAGAGAATCTGCAGAGCGACATTTGGGAGCCCAATGAAGCACATGGGAAAAAAATCCGAAGGTAAAACTAGAGAGAAGTTATCTGTGTAACTGCTTTGTGATGTGTGGATTCATCTCACAGAGATAAGCCATTCTTTTCATTCAGCCAATTGGAAACAGTCTCTTTGTTGAATATGCAAAGGGACATATGGGATCTCATTGAGGACTATGGTGAAAAAGCAAATATCACCAGATAAACACTAGAAAGAAGTGATCTGTGAAACTGCTTTGTGAAGTGTGTATTCACCTCACTGAGTTAAACCATTTTTTTGTTTTTAATTTAGCAGGTTGGAGACATTCTTTTTGTGGATTCTGCAGAAATTTTTGGGAGCCCATTGAGGCCAATGTGAAAAGCACAATATCTCCAGGTAAAACCTAGAAAGAAGCTACATGTAAAACAGCTTTGTAGTTTTTGGATTCATCTCACAGAATTAAACATTTTCTTTTATTCAGCAGGTTGGAAACACTTTTTTGGTAGAATCTCAAAAAGACATTTGGGAGCCAATTGAGACCAATAAAAAAATTCCCAGTTAAAAACTAGAAAGAAGCTATCTGTGAAACTGTTTTGTGATATGTGAATTCATCTCACAGAGTTAAACCTTTCTTTTGATTCAGTAGGTTGGAAACTTTCTTTGTGAAGAATGTGCTAAGGGACATTTAGGAGCCCATTGAGGCCTATGGAAAATAACTGAATATTGCCAGAAAAAGAAAGAAGCTGTCTGTGAAACTGCTTTTTGATATGTGGATTCATCTCACAGAGTTAAACCTTTCTTTTGATTTAGTAGTTGAAAACACTCTTTATTTATTTATTTATTTATTTATTTATTTATTTATTTATTATTGTACTTTAAGTTTTAGGGTACATTGCACAATGTGCAGGTTAGTTACATATGTATACATGTGCCATGCTGGTGCGCTGCACCCACTAACTAGTCATCTAGCATTAGCTATATCTCCCAATGCTATCCCTCCCCCCTCCCCCAACCCACAACAGTCCCCAGAGTGTGATGTTCCCCTTCCTGTGTCCATGTGTTCTCATTGTTCAATTCCCATCTATAAGTGAGAATATGCAGTGTTTGGTTTTTTGTTCTTGCGATAGTTTACTGAGAATGATGATTTCCAATTTCATCCATGTCTCCACAAAGGATGTGAACTCATCATTTTTTATGGCTGTGTAGTAGGCCTGCCTGCCTCTGTAGGCTCCACCTCTGGGTGCAGGGTGCAGACAAACAAAAAGGCAGCAGTAACCTCTGCAGACTTAAATATCCCTGTCTGACAGCTTTGAAGAGAACAGTGGTTCTCCCAGCACGCAGCTGGAGATCTGAAAACGGGCAGACTGCCTCCTCAAGTGGGTCCCTGACCCCTTAACCCTGAGCAGCCTAACTGGGAGGCACCCCCCAGCAGGGGCAGGCAGACACCTCACACGGCCAGGTACTCCAACAGACCTGCAGCTGAGGGTCCTGTTTGTTAGAAGGAAAACTAACAAACAGAAAGGACATCCATACCAAAAACCCATCTGTACATCACCATCATCAAAGACCAAAAGCAGATAAAACCACAAAGATGGGGAAAAAACAGAGCAGAAAAACTGGAAACTCTAAAAAGGAGAGCACCTTTCCTCCTCCAAAGGAACACAGTTCCTCACCAGCAACAGAGCAAAGCTGAACAGAGAATGACTTTGACGAGCTGAGAGAAGAAGGCTTCAGATGATCCAATTACTCTGAGCTATGGGAGGACATTCAAACCAAAGGCAAAGAAGTTGAAAATTTTGAAAAAAATTTAGAAGAATGTATATCTAGAATAACCAATACAGAGAAGTGCTTAAAGGAGCTGACAGAGCTGAAAACCAAGGCTCGAGAACTATGCAAAGAATTCAGAAAACGTTATTTTGGAGAATCACTGAAGAGACATTTTGGAGCCCATTGTTCCCCATGTGGAAACAAGGAGTACCCCCAGTGAAAGACTAGAAAGAAGCTATCTGTGAAACTGCTTTTCGATGTGTGGATTCATCTCATAGAGTTAAACCTTTCTTTTGATTCAGCATGTTGAAATCACCATTTTTGAATAATATACAAAGAGACATTTGGGAACCCATTGAGGCCGAGGAATAAAACCGAACATATCCAGGTAAAAACTGGAAAGAAGCTCTCTGTATAACAGCTTTGTAGTTTGTGGATTCAACTCACAGAGTTAAATGTTTCCTTTGATTCAGGAGGTTGGAAACACTCTGTTTGGAGGATCTGCAGAGGGACATTTGGGAGCCGTTTCAGACCTATAAGGAAAAAAGAACAATATTTCCAGGTAAATTTTGAAAGAAGCTTTCTGTGAAGATGTTTTGTGACATTAGGATTCATTACACAGAATTAAACGTTTCTTCTGATCCAACAGGTTGGAAAAACTCTTTTGGGAGAATCTGCAAAAGGACATTTGGGAGACCACTGTGGCCCATGGGGATAAACTGAACATTGCCAAGTAAAAACTAAAAAGAAGCTATCTATGCAACTGCTTTGTAATGTGTGGTTTCATCTCACAGAATTAAATGTTTCTTTTGATTGAGCAGGTTGGAAGCCCTCTTTTTGGGGAATGTGCAATGGAAAATTTGGAAGCTCATCTAGGCCTGTGGGGACCAACTGAATATCCTCCAATGAAAAACTAGAAAGAAGCTGTCTGTGAAACTGTTTTGTAATGTGTAGATTCATCTCGCAGTGTTAAATCTTACTTTGATACATCAGGTTGGAAACATTATTTTTGGAGAATCAGTGAAGGGACAATTTGGAGCCCTTTGAGGCCTATGGGGAAAAACCGAATATCTTCAGAAAAAAAAAAATAACTGGAAAGATGCTATCTGTGAAAGTGCTTTGTGATGCATGGATTCATCTATATAGTTAAATCTTTGTTTTGATTCATCATATTGGAAACAATCTTTTTGGAGAATTTCTGAAGGGACATTTGGTAGACCATTGAGGCCTAGGTGAAAAACACAGTATCCCCAGATAAAAATTGGAAAAAAAATGTATGTGAAACTGCTTTGTGATGTGCGGATTGATCTCACAGAGTTCAACCTTTTTTTTTTATTCAGCAGTTAAAAAACACTGTATTTGGAGAATCTGTGATGGGACATTTGGAAGCTCATTGAAGCCTAGAATAAAAACAAAATATCCCCATATCAAAATTGGAAAGAAGCTATATATGAACTACATTGTTATGTGTGGATTCATCTCACAGAGATAAACTTTTCTTTAATTCTGCAGGTTGAAAACACTCTTTCAGGAGATCTGTGAGGAGACATTTGGGAACCCTTTGAGGCTTAAGGGAAATAATTGAATATCCACAGATATAAGCTAGAAAGATTCTATCTGTGAAATTGCTTTATGATGTGTGGATTCATCTCACAGTGTTAAATTTTGCTTTGATTCAGTAGGTGAGAAACATTCTTTTTAGAGAATCAACAAAGGAATATTTTGGAGGCTTTTGAGGCCAATGGGGAAAAATAGAATATCCCCTGGAAAAAACTAGAAGGAAGCTATCTGTGAAACTGCTTTGTGATGTCTGGATTCATCTCACAGAGTTAAACATTTCTTTTGATTTAGCAGGTTGGACACACATTTTTGGAAAATTTCCAAAGGGATATTTGGAAGCTCATTGAGGCCAATAGGGAAAAACTGAATAGCTTCAGGTAAAAACTAGAAAGAAGTTATCTGTGAAACTGTATATGATGTGTGGATTTATCTCACAGAGTGAAACATTTCTTTTGATTCAGCAGATTGGAAACACTCTTTTTGAAGAATCTGTGAAGGGACATTTGGGAAGCCATTGAGACCTATGGGGAAAAACAGAATATCCCTGGGTAAAAACTAGAAAGAAGCTCTCTGTGGAACTGCTTTGTGTTGTGTAGACTCATCTCTCGAGTGAAACATTTCTTTTGATGCAGCAGTTTGTAAATAAACACTCTTTTTGGTGAATCTGCAAAGGGACATTTGGGACACTTTTGAGGCCTAAGGGAAAAATCAAATATCCTCAGGTAGAAAGTAGAAAGAAGCTATCTGTAAAACTGCTTTGTGATGTGTGGATACATCTCACAGAGTTTAAACCTTTCTTTTGATGCAGCAGGTTGGAAACACTCTTTTTGGAGATTCTGAAAAGGGACATTTAAGAGACCCTTGAGGCCTGTGAAGAAAAAAACTGCATATCCTTTGGTAAAAACTAGAAAGAAAGTATCTGTAAAACTGCTTTGTTTTGTGTGGATTCATTTCACAGAGTTAAACATTTCTTTTGATTCAGGAGGTTGGAAACACTCTTTCTGGAGAATCTGTGAAAAGACACTTAGGAACTCATAGAGGCCTATAAGGAAAACCCCAATGTCTCCCCAAACCTAGAAATAATATATCTGTGAAACTGCTTTGTGATGTGTGGAGTCATCTCACAGAGTTAGACGTTTCTTTTGATTCAGCAGGTTGGAAATGTTTTTTTTCGAGAATGTGTAAAAGAAAATTTGGAAGTCCAGTGAGGCCCATGGGGAAAAAACAAATATACCCAGGTAAAAACTAGAAAGAATCTATTGGTATAACTGCTTTGTGATGTGTGCTTCATTTCTCAGTGTTAAACGTTTCTTTTGGTTCAGCAAGTTGGAAACACTCTTTTTGAGGATCCAAGAAGAGACATTTTGGAACCCATTGAATATTATGGGGAAAAACACAATATCCCAAGGTAAAAAATAGAAAAAAAAGCTATCAAAGAAACTGCTTTGTGATGTGTGGATTCATCTCACAGAGATAAACCTTTCTTTTGATTTAACAGGTAAAAGACACTCTTTCTAGAGAATCTACAATGTAACATTTGGGAGCCCATTGAATCATTTGGGGAAAAACTGAATATCCTTAGGTAAACACTAAGAAGAAATTGTGTGTAAAACTACTTTGTGATGTGTGGACTCATTTAACAGTGGTAAAACGTCCTTTCTGTTCAGCAGGTTGGAAACACTCTTTTTGGAAAATCTGCTTAGGGACTTTTGGAACTCCATTGAGGTCTAGAGGAAAAACAGAATATAATAGATAAAAATTGGAAAGAAGACATATGAGAAATGGCTTCATGATGTGTGGATTCCTCTCACAGAGTTAAAACTTTCTTTTGATTCGGCAGGTTGGAAACACTCTTTTTGGATAATCTATGAAGGCATATTTGGGAGCTCATCGAGGCCCATGGGGAAAAACAAAATATCCCCAGGCAAAAACTTGAAGGAAGGTATCTGTGAAACAGCTTTGTGATGTGCGGATTCATCTAACAGAGTTAAAACTTTCTTTTGATTCAGCAGGATGGAAACACTCTTTTTGGGGAATCTGCAAAGGGACATTTAGGAACCAAAGGGCCCATATGGAAAAACAGAATGTACCTAGGTAGAAAAACTAAAAAGCTGTCTGTCAAACACCCTTGTGATGTGTGGATTCATCTCACAGAATTAAAACTTTCTTTTCATTCAGCAGGTTGGAACCACTTTCTTTGGAGGATCTGTGAAGGGACATTTGGAAGTCCATTGAGGCCAATGGGGTAAAATGGAATATCCCGAGATAAAAACTAGAAAGAAACTATCTGTGAAACTGCTTTGTGATTTGTGGATTCATCTGACAGAATTAATCTTTTCTTTTGATTAGACAGGTTGAAAACACTTTTTTTGTGTGTTTGAAAACACTTCATACAGAATCTGTGAAGGAATATTATAGATCCCATTAAAGATCGTGGGGAAAGTCAAAATGTTCTCAGGTAAAAACTTGAAAGAAGCTATCTGTGAAACTGCTTTGTGATTTGTGGATTCATCTCAGAATTAAACCTTTCTTTTGATTCAGCTACTTAGAAAATCTCAGCCAGACAGGGTGTCTCATGCCTCTAATCCCGGGACTTTGAGAGGCTGAGTCAGGCAGATCACAAGGTCAGGAGATCGACACAGTCCTGGCTAACATGGTGAAACCCCACCTCTACTAAAATTACAAAAAAATTTAGCCAGGCATGGTGGTGGGTGCCTGTAGTCCCACCTACTTGGGAGGCTGAGGCATGAGAATGGCATGTACCCAGTAGGTGGAGCTTGCAGTGAGTGTGAAACTGCACAACTGTACCCCAGCCTGGGTGACAGATCAAGACTCCACCACCAAAAAAATATGTCTTTTTGGAGTATATGCAAAGGGATATTTAGGAGCCCATTGAGGCCCATGTGGAAAAACTGAATATGCCCAGGTAAAAACAAGAAAAAAGCTGTCTATGAAACTCCTTTGTGATGTGTAGATTTATCTCACTTAGTTAAAAGTTTCTTTTGATTCAGCAGTTTGGAAACATTCTTTTTTAGAGATTCTGCTAAGGGATATTTGTGAGACCATTGAAGCCTATGGGGAAAATCAAAATATCCCCAGGTAAAAACTAGAAAGAAGTTATCTGTGAAACTGCTTTGTAATATTTGGATTCATCTCAAAGAGTTAAACCTTTCTTTTAATTCAGTAAGTTGGAAACACTCTTTTTAAAGAATCTCCAAAGGGAATTTTTGAGCCCATTGAGTCCTTGGGGAGAAACTGAATATCCCCAGGTGAAAACTATAAAGAAGCCATCTGTGAAACTGCTTTGTGATATGTGGATTCATGTCAGAATTAAAATTTTCTTTTTATTCAACAGGTTGGAAACACTCTTTTTGGGGAATCTGTGGAGGCATATTTGGGAGCCCTTTGAGTTTTATGCAGAAAAACATAATTTCAAGAGACAAAAACTAGAAAGAAGCTATTTGTGAAACTGCTTTGAGACTTGTGGATTCATTCCACAGAGTTAAAGCTTTCTGTTGATTCAGCAGTTTGAAAACACTCTTTTAGGAGAATCTGCAGTAAAATATTTGGGAGCCCATTGAGGCCTATGGGGAAAAACCAAATATCTCCATTTAAAAACTAGAAAGAAGGGAGGGACTGATCCATGATGGCCGAATATGAACAGGTCTAGTCTACAGTTACCAGAGTGATGCAGAAGACCGGTGATACCTGCATTTTCAACTGAGGTACTGGGTTCACCTCTCTGGGACTTGTTGGACGGCCCATGTACTGTGAGCTGAAGCAGGGTGGGCCATTGCCTCACCCAGGAAGCATAGGGGGTTGGGAAATTCCCTTTCCTAGCCAAGGGAAGACATGACAGACAGTACCTGGAAAATCAGGACACTCCCATCCTAATACTGCACGTTTCCATCAGTCTTAGCAAATGGCATACCAGGAGATTACATTCTGTGCCTCACTCAGAGGGTCTGACACCCACAGAGCCTTGCTCACTGCTAGCACAGCAGTCCAAGATCAAGCTGCAAGGCAACTGCAAGGCTGTGGGAGGGGCATGCACCATAGCTGAGGCTTAAGTAGGTAAACAAAGCAACTGGGAAGTTCAAACTGGGTGGAACCCAACTCAACTCAATGAGGCCTGCATGCTACTGTAGACTCCACCTCTGGGGGCAGGGTATAGCTCAATAAAAGGCAGCAGAAACTTCTGCAGACATGAGTCCCGTGTGACAGCTTTGAAGAGAGTAGTCATTCTCCCAGCATGGAGTTTGAGATCTGAGAATGGACAGACTACCACCTCAAGCAGGTCCCTGAACCCCGAGTAGCCTAACTGAGAGACACCTCCCAGTTGGGGCTAACTGACATGTCATACAGCTGGGTGCACCTCTGAGATGAAGTTTCCAGAGGAAGAATAAGACAGCAACACTTCACATTTTTCAGTATTTGCTGTTCTACAGCTGCTGCTGGTGATACTCAGACAAACAGGGCCTGGAGTGGACTTCCAGTGAAGGCCAACAGAACTTAAGCTGAGGGTCCTGAATTTTAGAAGGAAAACTAACAAACAGAAAGGAATAACATCAACATTAGCAAAAAGAACATCCATGCCAAAGCCCCATCTGAAGGTCACCATCATCAAAAACCAAAGGTACATAAAACCACAAAGATGGGGATAAACCAGAGCAGAAAAGCTGAAAATTCTAAAAATCAGAGCATCTTTTCTGCTCCAAAGGAATGCAAGCTCCTCCTCAGCAACAGAGCAAAGCTGGAGGGAGAATGACTCTGATGAGTCAATAGAAGTAGGCTGAAGAAGATTGGTAATAACAGATTTCTTTGAGCTAAAGAAGGATGTTTGAATTCATTGCAAAGAGGTTAAAAAACGTGAATAAAGATTAGATGATTGGCTAACTACAATAAACAGCATAGAGAAGACCTTAAATGACCTAATGGAGCTGAAAACCATAGCACAAGAACTACATGATGCATGCAAAAGCTTCAGTAGCTGATTCAATCAAGTGGAAGAAAGGGTATCAGTGATAGAAGATAAAACAAATGAAATGATGCAAGAAGAGAATTTAGAGAAAAAAGAGTAAAAAGTAACACACAAAGCCTTCAAGAAATGCAGGACTATGAAAAAAGACCAAATCTACCTCTGATTGGTGTACCTGAAAGTGACAGAGAGAATGGAACCAAGTTGGAAAACACCCTGCAGGATATTATCCAGGACAATTTCCCCAACCTAGCAAGGCAGGCCAACATTCAAATTCAGGAATACGGAGAATGCCATAAAGATATTCCTCAAGAAGAGCAAACACAATACACATAATTGTCAGATTCACCAATGTTGAAATGAAGGAAAAAATATTAAAGGAAGCCAGAGAGAAAAGTTGGGCTTCCCACAAAGAGAAGCCCATCAGACTAACAGCCATCTCTCGGCAGAAACTCTACAAGCCAAAGAGAGTGGGGGCCTATATTAAACAGTATTAAAGAAAAGAATTTTCAACCCAGAATTTCATATCCAGCCAAACTAAGTTTCATAAGTGAAGGAGAAATAAAATACTTTACAAACAAGCAAATGCTGAGAGATTTTGTCAACACCAGGCCTGCCCTACAAGAGCTCCTGAAGGAAGTACTAAAAATGGAACGGAACAACCAGTACCAGCCACTGCAAAAAACATTCCAAACTGTAAAGACCATCGATGCTAGGAAGAAACTGCATCAACTAACGAGCAAAATAACCAGCTTACATATTAATGACAGGATCAAATTCAGACATAACGATATTAACCTTCAATGTAAATGGGCTAAATGTTCCAATTAAAAGACAGACTGCCAAATTGGATAGTGTCAAGGCCCATCAGTGTGCTGTATTCAGGAGACCAATCTCGTATGCAGAAACACATATTGGCTCGAAATAAAGAGATGGAGGAAGACCTATCAAGCAAATGGAAAACAAACAAACAAAAGAAAAGCAGTGTTTGCAATCCTAGTCTCTGATAAAACAGATTTTAAACCAACAAAGTTCAAAAGAGACAAAGAAAGCCATTACATAATGATAAAGAGATCAATTCATCAAGAAGAGCTAACTATCCTAAATATATATGCACCCAATACAGCAGTACCCAGATTCATAAGACAAGTTCTTAGAGACCTAGAAAGAGACTTAGAATCTCACACAATAATAATGGGAGACTTTAACACCCCAGTGTCAACATTAGATGGAGAAACAAGACAGAAGGTTAACAAGGATAACCAGGACTTGAACTCAGCTGTGGACCAAGTGGACCTATTTAGACATCTACAGAACTCTCCATCCCAAATCAACACAATATACATTCTTCTCAGCACCACATCACACTTATTCCAAAATTTACCACATAGTTGGAAGTAAAGCACTCCTAAGCAAATGTAAAGAACAGAAATTATAGCAAAGTGTCTCTCTGACGAAAGTGCAATCAAATTAGAACTCAGGATTAAGAAACACACTCAAAACCACACAACTGCATGGAAAATTGAACAATCTGCTCCTGAATGACTACTGGGTAAATAACGAAATGAAGGCAGAGATACAGATGTTTTTTGAAACCAAAGAAAACAAAGACTAAACATACTAGAATCTCTGGGACACATTTAAAGCAGTGTGCAGAGGCAAATTTATAGCACTAAATGCCCATAAGAGAAAGCAAGAAAGACCTAAAATTGACAGCGTACCATCACAATTAAAAGAACTAGAGAATCAAGAACAAACACATTCAAAAGCTAGCAGAAGGCAAGAAATAACAAGATCAGAGCAGAACTGAAGGAGCTAGAGACATAAAAAAAAAAAAACCTTCAAAAAATAAATGAATCCAGGAGCTGGATTTTTGAAAGATCAACAAAATTGATAGACCACTAGTGAGACTAATGAAGAAAAGACAGAAGAATCGAATAGATGCAATAAGAATCGAATAGATGCAATACACCTTCCCAAGACTAAACCAGGGAGATGTTGAATCCCTGAATAGACCAATAAGAGGCTCTGAAATGGAGGCAGTAATTAGTATCCTACCAACCAAAAAAAGTGCAGGATCAGATGGATTCACAGCTGAATTCTACCAGAGGTACAAAGAGGAGCTGACACTATTCCTTCTGAAATGATTCCAATCAATAGAAAAATAGGGAATCCTCCCTATCTCATTTTATGGGGCCAGCATCATCCTGATAACAAAGCCTGGCAGAGACACAACAAAAAAAGAGAATTTTAGACCAATAATCCTGATGAACATTGAAGCAATAATCCTTAATAAAATACTGGCAAATCGAGTCCAGTAGCTCATCAAAAAGCTTATCCTGAACAATCCAGTTGGCTTCATCCCTGGGATGCAAGGCTTGTTCAACATATGCAAATCAATAAACGTAATCCATCATATAAGCAGAATCAAAGACAAAAACCACATGATTGTCTCAATATATGCAGAACAGACATCTGAAAAATTTCAACAGCCCTTCATGCTAAAAACTCTCAATAAAGTAGGTATTGATGGGACATATCTCAATATAATAAGATATATTTATGACAAACCCACAGCTAGTATCTTATTGAATGGGCAAAAACTGGAAGCATTCACTTTGAAAACTTGCATAAGACAGGGATGCCCTCTTACCACTCCTATTCAACATAGTGTTGGAAGTTCTGGCCAGGGCAATCAGGCAGAAGAAAGAAATAAAGGGTATTCAATTAGGAAATGAGGAAGTCAAACTGTCTCTGTTTGCAGATCACATGATTGTATACTTGGAAAACTCCACTGTCTCAGCCCAAAATCTCCTTAAGCTGATAAGCAACTTCAGCAAATTATCAGGATATAAAATCAATGGGCAAATATCACAAGCATTCCTATACAGCAATAACAGACAAACAGAGAGCCAAATCATGAGTGAACTCCCATTCACAACTGCATCAAAGAGGATAAAATACCTAGGAATCCAACTTACAAGGGATGTGAAGGACCTCTTCAAGGGGAACAACAAAGCACTGCACAAAGAAGTGAAAGAGGACACAAACAAATGGAATAACATTTCATGCTCATGGTTCAGCAAGTTGGAAACAATCTCCTTGGAGAATCTGCAAAGGGACTTTTGTAAGCCCACTGAGGCCTTTGGGGAAAAACTGAATATACCTAGATAAAAACAAGAAAGAAGCTACCTGTGTAACTACTTTGTGATGTGTGCATTAAAATCAGAATTTAAAACTTTATGTGGATTCAGCAGGTTGGAAATGCTCTTTGTGGAGAATCTGCAAATGGACATTTGGCAGTCTATTGAGGCATAAGGGGAAAATTGGAATATCCCCAGAAAAACTAGAAAGTAGCTATCTGTGATGTATGAATTAATCTCACAGGGTTAAAAATTTCTTTTGATTCAGCAGTTTGAAAACTCGCATTTTGAGGAATCTGCTAAGGGACATTTGGGATCCCATTCAGGCCTATGGGGAAAAATCAAATATCCTGAGATAAAAACTGGAAAGAATTTCTCTGTGAAACTGCTTTGTGATGTGTAAATTTATCTCACAGAGGTAAACTTTTCTTTTGTTTCAATAGGTTGGAAACCCTCTTTTTGAAGAAACCATAAAAGGGTATTTGGAAGCCCACTGTGGCCCATGGGGAAAAACTGAATATCACAAGACAAAAATTAGAGAGAAGCTATCCTCAAAACTGCTATGAGATGTGTGGATTCATCTCACATAATTAAACCTATTTTCTGGGTCAGCAGGTTGGAAACACTCTTTCTGGAAAATTTGCAAGGGACATTTGAGAGCCACTGAGGCCTAAGGAGAACAACTGATATCTCCAGATAAAAACTAGAAGCAAGCTATCTCGAAACTGCATTGTGATGTGTGGATTCATCCCAGAGAGTTAAAACTTTCTTCTTATTGAGGAGGTTGGAAACAATCTTTTTGGAAAATCTAACTTGTGGGTGCCTATTAGGGCCTATGAAGAAAAAAAGAATATCCCCTTATAAAAACTAGAAAGAAGCTATCTGTGAAATTGCTTTGTGATGTGTGGATTCACCTCACAGAGTTAAATTTTCTATTGATTCAGCAGGTTGGAAACACTTTTTTTGGAGAATCTGCGATGGGACATTTGTAAGCCCTTTGTGTCCTATGGGGAAAAAATGAACATCACCAGATAAAAATTAGGAAGAACCCATTAGTGAAACTGCTTTGTAATGTGAAGATTCACCTCATAGATTTAAACCTTTCTATTCATTTAGAATGTTGGAAACACTCTTGTTGGAGAATCTACAAAGTGGCATTTGGGAGTCCATTGAGGCCGATGGTACAAAACAGTATATCTTCAGATAAAAACTAGAAAGAAGGTATCTGTGAAACTGCTTTGTGCTGTGTGGATTCAGCTCACAGAGTTATGCCATTCTTTTATGTCAGCAGTTTGGAAATGCTCCTTTTGTAGAATCTGTGAAGGGACATTTTGGAGCACATTAAGGCCTGTGGTGAAAAACCAAAAATCCCACAATAAAAGCTTGTAAGAAGCTATCTGTAAAACTGCTTTGTGATGTGTGATTTCAGCACACAGATTAAAACTTTATTTTGATTACACAGATCAGAAATTCCTATTTTAGAATCCACAAAGGGTCGTTTATACGAAGGGTCATTTTGGAGTGCAGTTAGGCTTATAGTGAAAAACAAAATGTACCTAGAAACAAAGAAACACGTTTTCTGTGAAACTGCCTTGTCTCCATTCAGCTCACAGAGTTAAACCTTTCTTTTGATTCAACAGTTTGGAAACACTTTTATTGTAGAATCTGTAAAGGGACACTTTGAAGGACCTTGAGGCACATAGTGAAAAACTGAATATCCTGTGATAAAAAGTATAAAGAAGCTACCTGTGAAACTGCTTTGTGATATGTGGATACAACTCACAGAGTTAAACCATTATTTTGATTCAGCAGGTTGGAGACACTCATTTTGTAGAATCTGCAAAGGGACATTTTTAGCCCACTATGCCTATAGAGGAAAAACAGAATATATCATAATAAAATTTTGAAAGAAGCTATCTGTGAAATTGCTTTGCAATGAATGGTTTCAGCTCACAGAGTTAAATTTTTATTTTGATTCAGCAGGTGTGGAACACTTTTTGTAGGATATGCAAAGGGACTTTTCAGATAACAGTAATGCACAGAGTAAAATCCGAATATTCCATGATAAAAACTAAAGAGAAACAGTGAAACTGCTTTGTGATGTGTTGATTCAGCTCACAGAGTTAAACCTTTCTTTTGATTCAGCATGTTGGAAAACCCTCTTTTTGTACAATCTACTAAGGAATATTTTGGAGCACAGTAAGACCTATAGAGAAAAATCGAATATCCCATGATAAAATCTTGAAAGAAGCTATATGAGAAACTGCTTTGTGATGTATGGATTCAGATCACAAACTTAAACCATTCTTTTCTTTTGGTAGTTTGGAAACACTCTTTTGTAGAATCTGTGAAGGGACAGTTCAGAGTGCAGTAAGTTCTACAGTGGAAAATCAGATATCCCTATATAAAAATTAGAAAGGAGTTATTTGTAAAACTGCTTGATGATACGTGGATTCACCTCACAGAGTTAAACCTCTCTTTCCTTCCAGCATGTTGGAGACACTCTTTTTGAACAATCTGCTAAAGAAGATTTTGGAGAACACTAACACCTATAGTGAAAAATGAATATTCCATGAGAATAAATAAAAAGAAACTATATGTGAAACTCTTTTCTTAGGTCAGCATTCAGCTCACAGATTTAACCTTTCTTTTTATTCAGTAGCTTGGAAACTCTTTTTTGTAGAATCTGTGAAGGGGTATTTCAGAGCCTACCAGGCATAGAGCGAAAACTGAAGCCCATGATGAAATTTAGAAAGAAGCTATCTGTGAAACTGCTCTGTGATATATGGATTCAGCTCACAGAGTTAAATCTTTCTTTAGATTCAGCAGTTTGGAAACACTCTTTTGTAGAATTTGGTAATGAACAATTTGGAACACACTAAGACCTATAGTGAAAAACGTAATAACCCACGTTAAAAACTAGAAAGAATCTATCTGTGAAACTGCTTTATTTTGTGTGGATTCAGCTCGCAGAGTTTAATCTTTCTTTTGATTCAGCAGTTTGGAAACACTCTTTTTATAGATTCTGTGAAGGTACATTTTGGAGTGAAGTAAGACCAATATTAAAAAACTGAATATCTCATGATAAAAACTAGACAGAAGTTGTCTGTGAAACTGCTCTATGATGTGTAAATCAGCTCAAAGAGTTAAACCATATTTTTGAATCAACAGTTTGGAAACTGTTTGTAAACTCTTTTTGTGGAATCCACGAAGGGACATTGAGGCCTGTAGTGGAAAACAGAATGCCCTATGATAAAAATCAGAGGAAATCTATCTGTGAAATTACTTTATGTTGTGTGGATTAGGCTCCCAGAGTTAAAAGTTTCCTTTGGTTCAGCAGGTTGGAAACACTCTTTATGTAAAATCTGCAATGGGACATTTCAGAGTGCAGTGAGTCCTACATTGAAAACGGAATATCCCACTGAAAAACTAGAAAGAATCTATCTGTGAAGCTGCTTTGTGATGTGTGGACTCAGCTCATACATTTAAACCTTTCTTTTCCTTCAGCAGTTTGGAAACACTCTTATTGTAGAATCTGCAAAAGAACATTTCAAATCCCACTTTGCTTGTAGAGAAAAACAGAATGTCCCACAATAAAATCTAGAAAGAAGTTATCTGTGAGTCTGCCTTGTGATGTGTGAATACAGCTCACAGAGTTAAAACTTTGTTTTGATTCAGCAGTTTGGAAACAGTGTTTTTGCAGAATCTGCAAAGGGATATTTCAGAGGACAGTAAGGACAATAATGAAAAACAGAATATTCCACAATAAAAACTAAAAGGAAGCTATCTGTAAAACTACTTTGTGATGTGTGGATTCAGCTCACAAACTTAAACCATTTTTTAATTTGCTGTTTTGGAAACAGTCTTTTTGCAGAATCTGCAAAGGAACATTTCAGAGGACAGTAAAACGTATAGTGAAAAACAGAATGCCCCATGATAAAAACTGGAAAGAAGCTAACTGTGAAAATGCTTGTCAAGTCTCCATTCAGCTCACAAGGTTAACCCATTCTTTTGATTCAGCAGTTTGCAAACACTCTTTGTAAAGAATCTGTGAAGGCACAATTTCAAGACCACTAGGCCTACAGTAAAAAAGTGAACATCTCATAATGAAATCTAGAAAGCAGCTACGTGACAAATTATTTTGATATTTGAGGACTCAGTTCAAAAAGTTAAACTGTTTTTTTTGGTTCTGCAGCTTGGAAACACTTTTTTTGTAGAATCTGTGAAGGGACATTTCAGGGCACCATCAGGCCTACAGTGAGAAACAGAATATTCCTAGATAAAAACTAGAAAGAGATTATCTGTGAAACTGCTTCCTGTGCATTCAGCTCTCAGATTTAAACCTTATATTGATTCATTAGTTAGAAAACACTCTTTTTGTAGAATCTGCAAAGAGACATTTTGGAGCACAGTGAGCCCCATAATGATAAAGTGAATATCCCATGATACATATGTAACTAACCTGCACAATGTGCACATGTACCCTAAAATTTAAGGTATAAAAAAAAAAAAACTAGAAAGAAGCTATCTTTGAAACTGCTTTGTGAAATGTTCATTCAGTTCACAGAATTAAACTGGTCTTTTGATTCAGCAGTTTGGATACACTGTTTTTGTAGGATATGTGGAGACATTTCTGAACACAGTAAGGTCTATAGTGAAAAATCAATTATCCCACAATAAAAATTAGAAGGAAGATAGTTGTGAGTCTGCTTTGTGATTTGAGCACTCAGTTCACAAAATTAAACCTTTCTTTTCATTTGGCAGTTTTGAAAAACTCTTTTTGCAGAATCTGCAAATGGACATTTCTGAGGACATTGAGGCCTATAGTGAAAAAGTGAACAGCCCGTGATAAAAATTAGTAAGAAGCTATCTGTGAAACTGCTTTGTGATGCGTGGATTCAGCTCATACCGTTTAGCCTCTCTTTTGATTCAGTACGTTGGTGACCCTCTTCTTGTAGAATATACGAAGAGACATTTCAGAGAAAAGTAAAACCTATAGTGAAAAACAAAAAGTCCCACGATAGAAACTGAAAAGAAGCCATCTGCAAAACTGCTTTGTGAAGTGTGCATTCAGTTCACAAAGTTAAACTTACCTTTGATACAGGGGTTTGGAAACATTCTTCTTGTAGCATCCACTAAGGGACATTTCAGAGTGCGGTAAGAAAAAAAACTGAATATCCCATGTAAAAACTGAAAGAAGCTATCTGTGAAACTGCTTTGTGAAGTCTCCATTCAGCTCACAGTGTTAAAATTTTCTTTTGATTCAGTGTTTGGAAACACTGTTTTTGTAAAATCTGCAAAGGGACATTTTGGAATCCATTAGGCCTATAGTGAAATACAGAATATCCCATGACAAAACCCAGAAATAATCTATCTGTTAACCTACTTTGTGAAATGTGGATTCAGCTCACAAAGTTAAACTGCTCCTTTGATTTAGCAGTTTTAAACACTTTTTTTGTAGAACCAGAGAAGAGACATTTTGGAGCACAATAAAGCCTGCATTGAAAAATCAAGTATCTCCAGACAAAAACTAGAAAAGATTATCTGGGAAATTGCTTTCTGGAGTGCTTTCAGCTCACAGAGTGAAATCTTTCTTTTGGTTTTGATTTTGCATAATTTAGAAGGTATTGAAGCCTGTAGTAAAAAATTGAATATCTCATGATAAAAACTAAAAGAAGTTACCTGTGAAACGGCTTCATGATGTCTGGATTCAGCTCACAGAAGTAAACCTTTCTTTTCATTCAGCAGTTAGGAAACACTCTTTTTTTAGAACCTGCAAAGGGACATTTTGGTGGACATTGAGGCCTACAGTAAAAAGCTTAATAGCCCACAATAAAAACTAGTAAAAAGCTGTCTGTTGAAATGCTTTGCGATGTGTGTATTCAGCTCACAAAGTTAAGCCTTTCATTTGAATCAGCATGGTGGAAGACCTCTTTTTCTAGAATATGTGAAGGGACAGTTCAGAGCACAGGAAGGCCAATAGTAAAAGACAGAAGATCTTGCAATAAAAACAGAAGCTATCTGCACAACTGCTTTGTGATGTCATTCAGCTGAGAGAGTTATACCTTTCTGTTGATTCAGCAGTTTGGAAACACACTTTTGAAAAATCTGCAAAGGGACATTTCAGAGACAACAAGGCCTATAGTGTAAAACAGAGTATCTCACCATAACATCTTAAAGAAACTATCTGTGAAACTTCTTTTGGAGTGTCTCAATTCAGCTCACAGAGTTAAATCTTTCTCTTGATTCAGATATTACAAACTCCCCTTTTGTGAAATCTGTTAAAAGATATTTCAGAGTACAGTAAGACATATAGTGAAAAGAAGAATATCCAAAGACAGAAACTAAAAAGATGTTATCTGTGAAACTGCTTTGTGATATCTGCATTCAACTCACAGAACTAAACCTTTCTATTGATTCAGCAGTTTGGGAACACACTTTTTCTAAAATCTGCAAAGGGATATTTCAGGGAAAACTTGGCCTATAATGAAAAATTTAATAAATCACAATAAAATCTAGAAAAAAGATATCTGTGAAACTGCTTTGTGATGCTGTATTCAGCTCACAGAGTTAAATTTTTCGTTGGATTCAGCAGGCTTGAAACACCCCTTTAGAGAATCTGAGAAGAGACATTTCAGACAACATTAAGGCCTTTTGTGAAAACCTGAATATAGCTGATAAAAACTAAAAAAAAAAAGTTATCTGTGAAACTGCTTTGTGATGTTTGCAATCACCTCAAAGAACCAAATCTTTCTTTGACTCACCAATTTTGAAACACACTTTTTCTCTGCAGAAGCTGCAGAGACGTTTCAGAGTGTAGTGAGGCCTACAGTGAAAAAAAAAAGAGAATATCTCGTGTTGAAAATTAGAAAGAAGCTGTCTGTGAAACTGCTTTGTAGTGTCTGCATCTACCTCAGAAAGTTAAAGGTGTCTTTTGATTCAGCAGTTTGAATTTTTTTTTTTTGTAAAATCTGCAAGGGACATTTTGGAGCCAATAAGTCTATAGTGAAAATCCAAATATCCTGTGATAAAAACTAGAAAGAAGTTATCTGTGAAACTGCTTTATGATATGTGGATTCAGCTGAGTTAAACCTTTCCTTTGATTCAACAGGTTGAAAACACTCTATTTGTAGAAACTGTGAAAGGACATTTCAAAGGGCAGTAAGGCCTATAGTAAAAGACCAAATATCCCTAGATAAAAACTAGAAAGAAGTTATGTGAAACTGCTATGTGGCATCTGCATTTAGCTCACAAAAGTAACCCTTTCTTTTGATTTAGCAGATTGAAAACACTTTATTTTTTTAGATGGAGTTTCACTCTGTCACCCAGGCTGGACTGCAATGGTGTGATCTTGGCTCACTGCAACATCTGCCTCCCAGGCTCAAGTGATTCTCCTGCCTCAGCTTCCCTAGTAGCTGGGATTACAGGCAAATACCACCACACCTGGCTAATTTGGTAATTTTAGTTGAGGTGGGGTTTCTCCATGTTGGTCAGACTGGTCTCAAACTCCCAACCACAGGTGATACACCTACCTCGACCTCCCAAATTGCTGGAATTACATGCATGAGCCACAGCACCTGGCTTTGGAGATACTTTTTTTTTGTAGAAGAGACATTTCAGAGCACATTGAGGTTTATAGTGAAAAACTGAGTATCTTGTGATTAGAAACTAGAAAGAAGCTCTGTGTGAAACTGCTTAGTTATGAAAAGACTCAACTCACAGAGGTAAATCTTTCTTCTGGTTTAGCAGATTGGAAACACAATTTTTGTGGAATATGTAAGAAAACATTACAGAGCACAATGAGGCATATAGTGAAAAACAGAATATCTTACAATAAAAACTACAAAGAAGCTATCTGTGAAACTGCTTTGTGATGTGTGGAATCAGATCACAGAGTTATATCTTTGTTTTGACTAAGGAGTTTGGAAAGACTCTTTTTGTAGCATCGTCTAAGGGACATTTCAGAGTGCAGAAAGACCTATATTGAAAAACCGAATATCTTGTCATTAAAATCTAGAAAGAAGCTATCTGTGAAACTGCTTTGTGATGTGTGGATTCTGCTCACAGAATTAAACCTGTCTTTTGATTCAAAAGTTTAGAAACACTCTTTGTAGAATATGCAAATGGATATTTCAGAGCATAGTACAGCCGATAGTGCAAAACTGAGTATCTTGAGATAAAAATTAAAAGATGCTACATGTGAAATTGCTTTGTAAAGTGGGTATTCAGCTCATGGAGTTAAATATTTCTTTTAATTCAACAGTTTGTAAGCACTCTTTTTGTAGAATCAGGTAAGGGACATTTCTGAGCACAGTAAGGCCCATAGTGTAAGACTGAATATCCAGTGATAAAAACAAGAAAGAAGCCATCTGTGAAACTGCTTTGTGGTGCATGCATTCGGGTCACAGTGTTAAACCTTTCCTTTGATTCAGAATTTTGGAAGTACTCTTTTTGTAGAATCTGTGAGGGGCATTTCTGAGGCCACTAAGCCTACAATGAAAAAATGAATACCTTGTGATAAAATATTGAGAGAAGCTCTGTGAGAAACTGCTTTGTGATGTGTGGATTCAGCTTACAAAGTCAAATTGTTCCTTTCATTCAGTAGTTTGGAAACACTCTTTTGTAGAATCTGTGAAAGGGCATTTTGGAATGCAGTAACGCCTACAGTGAAAAATCGAACATCTCTAGATAAAAACTAGAGAGAAGTTATCTGTGAAACTGCTTTGTGATATACGCATTTAGCTCACATAATTAAAGCTTACTTTTGATTTAGCCATTTGAAAACACTCTTTTTGTAGAATTTGCAATGGGACATTTTGGAGGGCATTGAGGCCTATAGTGAACAACTGAATATCCCATGATAAAATCTAGAAAGAAGCTATCTGTGAAACTGCTTCATGGCATGCAGATTCATCTCTTATAGAATCTACAAAGGCACAATTTCGGAGGACATTGAGGCCTGTAATGAAAAAACAAATAGCCTTTGATAAAAACTAACAAGCTATCTGTGAAACTGTCTTGCAATGTGTGGATTCAGCTTCCAGAGTCAAACCTGTCTTTTAATTCAGCAGCCTGGAAATGCTCTATTTGGAGAATCTGCTGAGGGACATTTCAGAGCACATTAAGGCCTATAGTGAAAAACCCAATATCCCATGATAAAAATTAGGAAGAAACTATCTGTGAACAGCTTTGTGATGTCTGCACTCAGATCACAGGTTTAAGCCTTTCTTTTGACTCAATACTTGCAAATACTTTTTTTGTAGAATCTGTGAAGGGACATTTTAGAGGCCATTAGGCCTATAGTGAAAAAGTGAATATCCCATAATAAAAACAGAAAAAAGCTACTGTGAAACTGCTTTGTGGTGTGTGGATTCAGCTCACAGATTTCAGCTTTTCTTTTAAGTCAGCAGTTTAGAAGCACTCTTTTTGTAGAATCTGTGAAGGGACATTTCAGAGCACAGTAAGGCCTATAGTGAAAAACTGATTATCTCATGACAAAAATTGGAAAGATGTTATGTGTAAAACTGCTTTGTGATGCTGGCATTCAGGTCACAGAGTTAAACCTTTCTTTTATTCAGCAGTTTGAAAACATTCATTATGAAGAATCTTCAGGGCAACATTTCGGAGCACAGTGAGGTCTAGAATGAAAAATTGAACAGCTAGAGATAAACAATAGAAGGAAACTATTTGTGAAACTGCTTTGGATTGTGCAGATTCAGCTCACAGAATTAACATTACTTTTGATTCAGCAGTTTGGAAACACTGCTTTTGTAGAATCTGCAAAGGGACATTTCAGAGCCCCCTAGGCCTATAGTGAAAAAGCAAATATATCTCAATAATATCTAGAAATAATGTATCTGTGAAACTGCTTTATGATGTGTGGATTCAGCTCATAGAGTTCAACCTTTTTTTGATTCAGCAGGTAGGATACACTCTTTTTTTTACAATATGCAAAGGGCGATTTCAGAGTACAATAAGACCTGGAGTGAAAACCCAAATATCCCATAATAAAAACTAAGTGGAAGCTATCTGTGTTATGGCTTTGTGATGTGTAAGTTCAGCTCAGAGAGCTAAACATTTTCTTTTCTTTTCTTTTCTTTTCTTTTTTTTTTTTTTGATTCAGCAGTTTGGAAAGACTCTATTTGTAGAATCTGCTAAGGGACATTTTGGAGTGCAGTAAGACCTATTGTGATAAACCAAATATTTCTAGATAAAAATTAGAAAGAAGTTATCTGTAAAACTGCTTTTTGATGTCTGCACTTATATCACAGGTAAACCATTCTTTTTATTCAGCAGTTTGGAAACACTATGTAGAATCTGCAAAGGAATATTTCAAAGCACAGTAAGGCTTGTAGTAAAAAACTGAATATCCTGTGATAAAAACTAGAAAGAAGCTATCTGTGAAACTCCTTTGTCATGTGTGTATTCAGCTAAGACTTTCTATTGGTTGAATGTGATGGCTCACACCTGTAATCCCAGCACTTTGGGAGGTTGAGGCAGGTGGGTCATGAAGTCAGGAGATCGAGACCATCCTGGCTGACATGATGAAACCCTGTTTCTACTAAAAATACAAAAAAAATAGCCAAGTGTGGTGGCAGGTGCCTGTAGCCCCAGCTACTTGGGAGACTGAGGCAGGAGAATGGCATGAACATGTGAGGCAGAGCTTGTGGTGAGCTGAGATTGTGCCACTGCACTCCAGCCTGGGTGACAGAGCAAGACTCCATCTCAAAAAAAAAAAAAAAAGAAAAGAAAAGAAAAGAAAATACTTTCTATTGATTCAATAGATTGGAAAAACTCTTTTTGTAGGTTATGCAAAGAGACATTTTAGAGCACAGTAAGACCTGTGGTGATAACAGAATATACCGTGATAAAAACTAAAAAAAAAAAAAAAAACTATCAGTGTAACTTCTTTGTGTTGTGTGGATTTAGCTCACAGAGTTAAACCTTTCTTTTGATTCAGCAGTTTGGAAAGACTCTTTTTGTGGATTGTGTAAAGGGATATTTCAGAGCCTGCTATGCCCTATAGTGAAAAACAAAAATATCTTGTGACAAAATCCAGAAAGAAGCTATCTGTGAAACTGCTTTGTGGTGTCTGAATTCAGCTCACAGAGTTAAACCTTTCTTTTTATTCCACAGTTGGGAAACACTCTTTTGTAGAATCTGGAAGAGACATTTCAGAGCCCACCATGCCAATAGGAAAAAATTGAATATCTTATGATAAAATATAGAAAGTAGCTATGTGTGAAACCAAATTATGAAGCGTGGATTCAGCTTACAGAATTAAACTGTTTTTTTGATTCAGCAGCTTTGAGACACTCTTTTTACAGAATCAGTGAAGGGACATTTTAGTGCATAGTGAGGCCTATAGTGAAAAGGTGAATATTCTGTGATAAAATCTAGAGAGAAGAAATCTGTGTAATTGTTTTGTGTTGAGTGCATTCAACTCAGAGTTAAACCTATGTTTTGATTCAGCAGGTTGGAAACACTCTTTTTGTAGAATCTGCAAGGGATATTTCACAGAAGAGCAAGGCCCATATTGAAAAACCAAATATCCCTAGATAAAAACTGGAAAGAAATTATCTGTAAAACTGCTTTGTGATGTATACATTCAGCTCAGAGTTAAACCTTTCTTTTGATTCAGCTGCTTGGAAACACTCTTTCTGTAGAATCTGCAAAGGTACATTTTAAAGTGCATTAAGGCCTATAGTGAAAAAAAGAACATCCCTAAACAAAAAAGTAGAAAGAAGTTATCATGGAACTTATTTCTGATGTGTGCATTCAGCTCACAGAGTTAAACCTTACTGTTGATTCAGCAGTTTGGAAACACTTCTTTTGTAGATTCAGCAAAGGGACATTTGCAAGGGCATTGAAGCCTATAGTGAAACACTGAATATTCCTTGATAAAAAATTGAAAGAAACTCTCTGTAAAACTGCCTCATGAGGTATGGATTCAGTTTACAGATTTAAACCTTTGTTTTTATTCAGAAGTTTGGAAACACTCTTTTTGTAGAATCTGCGGGAGACATTTCAGAGTGCAGTAAAACCTATAGTGAAAAACAAATTATCCCACAATAAAAACTATAAAGAAGTTATCACTGAATCTAATTTGTGATGTGTGCATTCAGCTTACAGAGCTAAACCATTGTTTTCATTCAGCAGTTTGGAAACACTGTTTTTTTAGACTCTACCAAGAGACATTTTGGAGTATATTGAGGTCTACACTGAAAAATTGAACAGCCCGGGATAAAAACTAGTAAGAAGCTATCTGTGAAACTGCTTTGTGATGTGTGCATTCAGCTCAGAGAGTTCAGCCTTTGTTTTGATTCAGCAGATTGGAAACATTCTTTTTGTAGAATCTACAAAGTGATATTTTGGGGCACAGTAAGGACTACAGTGAAAAACAGATTATCTCAAAATAAAAACTAGTAAGAAGTTATTTGTGAAACTGCTTTGTGATGTGTGCATCCAGCTCACAGAGTTAAATTTAATTTTTGATTCAACAGTTTGGGAACACTCTTTTTCTAGAATCTGTGAAGGGATATTTCAAAGGGCATTGAGGTCTATACTGAAAAAATGAACATTCCACTGTTAAAACTAGAAAAAAAAATCGGCTGGGCATGGTGGCTTATGCCTGTAGTCCTATCATTATCGGATGCCTGTGTGGGTGGATCACGAGGTCAGGAGTTCAAGACTAGCCTGACCAAGATGGTGAAACCCTGTCACTAGTATAAAAACAAAAATTAGCTGGGCACAGTGACAGGAGCCTAAATCTCAGCTACTTGGTAGGTTGAGGCTGGAGAATCACTTGAACCAGGGTGGCAGAAGTTGCAGTGTGCCAAGATCCAGCCTCTGCCCCCCAGTCTGGGTGACAGGGTGAGACTCCATCTCAAAAAAAAAAAAATCTAGAAATAATCTATCTGTGAAACTCCTTTGTGATGTGTGCATTCAGCTCACAGAGTGAAACCTTTATTTTGATTCAGCAGATTGGAAACCCTCTTTTTACAGTATCTATAAAGTGACATTTTGGGGCATAGTAAGGCCTACAGTGAAAAACAGAATATCTCAAAATAACTAGAAAGAATCTATTGGTGAAACTGCTTTGTGATGTGTACATTCAGCTCAGAGAGTTAAACCCTACTTCTGATTCAGCAGTTTGGAAACACTCTTGGTAGAATCTATGAAGCAAACGTTTAGGATCCCACTGAGGCAAATAGTGAAAAACTGAATATCCCAAAATAAAAACTTGAAATAAACTATCTGTGAAACTCCTTTGTGTTGTGTGCTTTCAGTTCGTGGTGTACAGCATTACATTTGATTCAACGATTTGAAAACACATTTTTTTGTAGGATCTGTGAAAGGATATTTCAAGGCCCAGAAGGCCTGTACTGAAAAACACTATATCCCATGACATAAACTAGAAAGAATCTGTCAATGAAACTGCTTTGTGATGTGTGCATTAAGCTCATGGAATGAAACCTTTCTTTTTTTTAATTCAGCAGTTTGGAAACACTATGTAGAATCTGAGAAGTTACATTTATGAGGGTATTGAGGCCTGTAGTGAAAAACCAAAAATCTTCTGATAAAAACAAGAAAGAAGCTATCTGTGAAACTTCATTGTGATGTGTGGATTTAGCTCATAGAGTTAAACCTTTCTTTTAATTCAGCAGTTTTGAAAATTTCATTTTGTAGAACCTGCAAAGAGACATTTGGGAATGCACTGAGGCATATAGTGAAAAACAGAATATCCCACAACAAAAACTACAAAAAAGCTATCTGTGAAACTACTTTGTGATGTGTGAATTCAGCACACAGAGATAAACCTGTCCTTTGATTCAGCAAGTGGGAAACACTCTTTTTGTAGTATTTGCAAAAGGACACTTTGGAGGGCTTTGAAGCCTATAGTGAATAATAGAATATACCACAATAAAAACCTGGAAGAAGCTATCTTTGAAACTGCTTTGTGATGCATACATTCAGCTCATAGAGTGAAACCTTTTGTTTGATTCAGCAGGTTGGAAACACACTTTTTGTAGAATCTGCAAAGGGTGTTTTGGAGCTCTTTGAGGCACATAGTGAAAACCTGAATATATCTAGATAAAACCTATGAAAAAGATACTTGTGAAACTGCTTTTGATGTGTGCATTCAGTTCACAAAGTTGAATTTTACTTTAGAATCAGATGCTTTTAAGCAGTTTCTTTATAGAGTCTGTGAACAGATAATTTAGAGACCACAGAGCCCTATAGTGAAAAACCAAATATCTTGAAATAAAAACAAGAAAGAAGATATTTGTGAACCTGTTCTGTGATGTGTGCATGCAGTTCACAGAGTTAAACCTTACTTTTGATTCAGTAGTTTTGAAACACTCTTTTTGTAGAATCTGCAAAGGGACATTTCTGAGCCCACTGAGACCTAAAAGTGAAAAACCAAATATCATGAAATAAAATATCCTAGAAAGAATCTACCTGCCAAACTGCTTTTTGATGTGTGCATTCAGTTCACAGAATGAAACCTTTCTTTTCATTCAGCAGATTGGAAACAGCTTATGTAGAATCTACAAAGGGACATTTTTGGGTACAGTAAGGCCTACAGTGAAAAAACAGATCACAAAATAAAAACTAGCAAGAAGCTATTTGTGAAACTGCTTTGTGATGTGTACATTAATGTCAAAGATTTCAACCTTGCTTTTGATTCAGCAGTTTGGAAATGCTCTTTTTGTAGAATCTGCAAGGTTACATTGCAGAAACCACTGAGACCTATAGTGAAAAACTGAATGTCCCAAAATAAAATCTAGAAAGAATCTATCAGTGAAACTGCTTTGTGACATATGCATTCAGTTCTCATTATTCAATGTAACATTTGATTCAACAGTTTGAAAATATTCCTCGTATAGTATCTGCAAAGAGACATTTTGGTGCCCACTGAGGCCTATAGTAAAAAAATGTTTATCCTAAAATAAAAATGAGAGTCTATCTGTGAAACTGCTTTCTCATGTGTGGATTCAGCTTTCAGGGTTGAAGCTTTCTTTTGATTGAGCAATTTGGAAACACTCTTTTTGTGGAATCAGCCAGGTCACATTTCAGTCTGCTGAGACCTATAGTGAAAAACAGAATATCCTATGATAAAACTAGAAAGAAGCTATCTGCGAAACTGCTTTATGATGTGTACATTCAGCTCACAGAGTTAAACCTTACTTTTGATTCAGCAGATTGGAATGGCTCTTTTTGTAGAATATGTAAATGGAAATTTTGGAGGGCATTGAGACTTATAGTAAAAAACTGAATATCCCACGATAAAAACTAGAAAGAAGCTATCCATGAAACTGCTTGTGATGTGTGGATTCAGCTCACAGAATAAAACCTTTCATTTGATTCATCAGTTTGGAAATATCCCACGATAAAAACTCAAAAGAAGCTATCCGTGAAACTGCTTTGTGATGTCTGCATTTGGCTTACAGAGTTAATCCTTTCTTTTGATTCAACAGTTTAAAAGCACCCTTTTTGCAGAATCTCTGAAGGGAGAATTTAAAGCCCACTGAGGGCTTAAGTGAAAAACAAAATATCCTGAAATAAAAACAAGAAAGGAGCTATCTGTGAATCTGTTTTTTGACGTGTGCATGCACTTCACAGAGTTAAACCTTACTTTGGATTCAGCAGTTTGGAAACACTCTTTTTGTAGAATCTGTGAAGGGACATTTCCGAGCCCACTGAGGCCTGTAGTGAAAAACTGAATATCTTAAAATAAAAACTAGAAAGAAGCTGTTTGTGAAACTGTTTTGTGATGTGTGTATTCATCTTACAGAGTTAAGCCTTACTTTTGATTCAGCAGTTTGGAAACAATCTTTTTGTAGATTGTGCATTGGAACATTTCAAAAGGCATTGAGGCCTATAGTGAAAAACTGAATATCCTTTGGTAAAGGCCAGAAATAAGCTATATAGGAAACTGTCTTATGATGTGTGGATTCAGCTCACAGAGTGAAACCTTGCTGTTGATTAGGCATGTTGGAAACACTATTTTTGTAGAATCTGCTAAGGAACATTTCTCAGCCCACTGAGGCCTATAGTGAAACACAGAATATCAAGCCACAAAAATGGGAAAGATGCTGTCTGTGAATCTGCTTTTTGAGATTTGAATTCAGCTGACAAAGTTAAAGCTATCTTTGATTCAGCAGGTTAGAAACAGTTTTTTGTGGAATCAACCAATGGACACTTCAAACCTCACTGAGACCTATAGTAAAATGTCGAATAACTCACAATACAATTTATAAAGAAGCTATCTGTGAAACTGCTTTGTGATTTATGGATTCATCTCACACAGTTAAACTTTTTTTTTGATTCAGTAGATTTGAAACACTTTTTATGTAGAATCTGTGAAAGAAACATTTCAGAAGCTCCTGAAGCCTTTATAGGATAGCCTAATATCCTGTGATAAAAACTAGAAAAAAAGCTATCTGGAAAACTGCTTTACAATGTGTCCATTCGGCTCACAGAATTAAACTTTTCTTTTGATTAAGAAGTTTGGAAACACTCTTTCTGTACAATCAACAAAGAGAGATTTTGCAGTGCTGTGAGGCATATGGTGAAAAAATGTATATCCTGTGATAAAAACTGCAAAAATCTATCTGTGAAACTGCTTTGTGATGAGTCCATTCAGATTTTTTTTATTCAGCTTTCTTTTGATTCCACAGGTTGGAAACTGTTTTTGTAGAATCTGTAAAGGGATATTACAAAACTAACTGAGGCCTACAGGGAAAAACTAAATACCTTGTAATAAAAACTAGAAAGAAGCTATCTGTGAGGCTTCTTTGCTCTGTGTGTATTCAGCTCACAGTGCTAAACTTACTTTTGATTCAGCTGTTTGGAAACAGCCTGAAGAATCTACAAAGGAACATTTCAGAATGCAGTGAGACCTACAGTGAAAATCAGAATATCCCACAATAAAAACTGGAAAAAAAGGTATCTGTAGAACTGCTTTGTGATGTGTGGTTTCATCTTGCCAGAAGAAACCTTTCTTTTGATTAAGCAGATTGGAAATAGAGTTTTTGTAAAATTGGCAAAGTGGCATTAAGGTCATTAAGGTCATTCAAAGGTCATTAAGACCCATAGTGAAAAACAGAACATCCCTTGATAAAAACTAGCAAGAAACATCTGTGAAACTGCCTGTGTGTATTCACCTCACAGGGTTAAACTTTTCTTTTGGTTCAGGAGTTTGAAAACACTTTTGTAGGATCCATGAAGCTACATTTCAGAGGTAATTTTGACTTGTAGTGAAAAACCGAGTATTTCTTGATTAAAAACTAGAAAGAAACTATATGTGAAACTGCTTTGTGATGTGTGGATTCATCTCAAAGATTTAAACGTTTCTCTTGATTCGGCAGTTTGGAAACACTCTTTATGTAGAATCTGCAAAGGGACATTTCCTAGCACAATAAGGCCTATAGTGAAACATGGAATTTTACTAGATAAAAACTAGAAAGAAGCTATCTGTGAAAATGCTTTGTCATATGTACAAACAGCTCACAGAGTTAAACTTTACTTTTGAATCAACATTTTGCAAATACTCCTTTTATAGAATCTGTGAAGGGACATTTTGAGCCCAGTAGGCTTACAATGAGAAAACAAATATCCAGCAATATAAATGAGAAAGAAGCTCTCTGTCAAACTGCTTTCATATTTGTCGATTCAGCTCAGAGTTAAAACTTACTTTTTATTAACCATGTTTGAAACATTTGGTTTGTAGTACCTGTGAAGGGAAAATTTGAAGCCCACTGAGGCTTATAGTGTAAAACACAATATTCAGTCACAAAAACTAGAAAGAAGTATCTGTGAAATTATTTTGTGATTTGTGGATTCAGCTCACATAATCAAACCTTTCTTTTGATTCAGCAGGTTGGAAACACTATTTTTGTAGAATCTGCAAAGGGACATTTCTCAGCCCGCTGAGACTTATAGTAAAACCTCAAATGTCCAGACATAATAATGGGAAAGATACTGTCTGTGAATGTGCTTTGTGAGGTGTAGATTCAGCTGACAAAGTTAAACTTATCTTTTGATTCACCAGGTTAGAAATACTTTTTTTGTAGAATCTGTGAAGGGATATTTCACACCTCGCTGAGGCCTATAGTAAAAAATCAAATATCTCACCGTAAAACCTAGAAAGAAGCTATCTGTGATATTGCTTTGTGACATGTGTATTCTGCTCACAGAATTAAACCTTACTTTTGATTTAGCAGTTTTGAAACACTTGTTTTGTAGAATCTGCAAAGGGACAATTCAGAGGGCCTTGAGACTTAAAGTGAAAAACCGAATATCATGTGATAAAAACTAGAAAAACAACTATCTGTGAAACTGCTTTGTAATGTGTGGTTTCAGCTCAGAGAGTTAAACCTTTCTTTAGAATCAGCAGTTTGTAGACACTCTTTTTGTAGTATCTGCCAAGAGATATTTCAAGGTGCAGTAAGGCCCATAATGAAAAACCGAATATTCCACAATACAAACTAGAAAGAACCTATCTGTGAAACTACTTTGCAATGCATGAGTTCATCTCCAAGAGTGAAATCCTGCTTTTGATTCAGCAGCTCGGTAACTTTCTTTTTGTAGAGTCGATGACAGCCATTTTGCAGCCCACTGAGGTCTATATTAAAAAACCGAATATGCTGCAGTGAAAACTAGAAAGTTGTTATCTCTTAAACCACTTTGGAAGGTGTGGCCTCAAAAAGTTAAACTTTTCTTTTGATTCAGCAGGTTGAAAACACTCTTTTCCTGGAATCTTCTAAGGAATATTTCAGAGCCCACTGATACTTATATTGAAATACTGAATATTCCACGATAAAAACTAGGAAGAAGTTCTCTGTTTGTGAAGTGTGAATTCATCTTAAAGAACTAAAACTTTCCTTTGATTCAGCATATTGGAAACCCTCATTTTGAAGAATCTACAAAGGGACATTTCAGATCCCATTGAGGCCTATAGAGAAAAATGGAATATCCTTTGAAAAAAACTATAAAGAATCCAACTGTACAACCATTTTGTGATGTGCAGATTCATTTCACAGAGATAAACATTTCTTTTGTTTCAGCAGGTTGAAACCACTCTATGTATAGAATCTATGAACAGACACTTCAGAGCTTTGCGAGGCCTACAGTGAAATACCAAATATCCTGTGATAAAAACTACAAAGAAGCCATTTGTGTAACTGCTTTGTGTGTGTGGATTTAGCTCACAAAGTTGAACTTTCTTCTGATTCAACTGGGTGGAAACAATCTTTTTGTAGAATCTGTGAAAGAAAATATTGGAGCCCATAAGGCCTATAGTGAAAAACCGAATATCCCACTATAAAAACTAGAAAGAAGCTATCTGTGAAATCACTTTGTGGTGTGTGGATTCAACTAACAGAGTTAAACCTTTCTTTTGATTCAGCTGGTTGGAAACCCTCATGGTGTAGAATCTGCAAAGGGGCATTTCAATTCCCAATGAGGTCTATCGTGAAAAACCAAATATTCTGTGACAAAAACAAGAAACAAACTTTCTGTTGAATTGTTTTATGATGTATGCTATCATTACACAGAGTTAAAACTTACTTTTTATTCAACATGTGGGAAACACTCCCTTTCTAGAATCTACAATGGGTTATTTTGGAGTTCATTGAGGCATATAGTGAAAAACTGAATATCCCATGATAAAAACTAGAAAAAGATACCTCTAAAACTGCTTTGCTATGTGTGGATTCATCTTACGGAGCTAAAAAATTTATTTTGATTCTGCAAACACTCCTCTTGTGGAATGTACAAAGGACATTTCTGAGCCTATCAAGGACTACAGTGAAAAACAGAATATCACTTGATAAAAACTAGAAACGACTTATCTGGGAAACCACTTGGCAATGTGTGAGTTCATCTAACAGAGTTAAGCCTTTCTTTGATTCAGCAGATTGGAAATCCTCTTTTTTAGAATCTATTAAGGGATGGCCAGGCGTGGTGACTCTCACCTTTGGGATGAGCTCTGCACTTTGGGTGGCTCAGCACTTTGGGATGCTGAGGAGAGTGGATAATGAGGTCAGGAGCTCAAGACCATCCTGGCTAACATGGTTAAACCCCATCTCTACTAAAAAAATTTTTAAAAAATTAACCAGGTGTGGTGGTGGGCATTTGTAGTCCCAGCTACTCAGGAGGCTGAAGCAAGAGAATGGTGTGAACCTGGGAGTTGGAGTATGCAGTGAGCTGAGATCATGCCACTGCACTCCAACCTGGGTGACAGAATGAGACTCAATCTCAAAAAAATATATATATATCTACTAAGAGACATTTCGGAGCCCATTGAAGCCTACAGTGAAAAATTGAATATCCCCACAATAAAGACCAGCAAGTAGATATCTGTGAAACCACTTTATGATGTATGGATTCATCTCACAGAGTTAAGCCTTTCTTTTGATTCAGCCGATTCAAAACACTCTTTTTGTAGAATCTACAAAGGGACATTTCAGAGACAATTGAGACCTATAGTGAAAAACTGAATATCCTGCTATGAAAACAAGAACAACCTATCTGTGAAACATCAATGTCATATTTCAATTGCTATCACAGAGTTAAACTTCTCTTTTGATTCAGCAGGTTGGAAACTTTCAGTAGAATCTCTGAAGGGACATATCGAAACCCATTGAGGCCTATTTTGAAAAACTGAATATCTGACAATAAAAACTAGAAGGAAGGGCAGGCACTGTGGCTAAAACGTGTAATCCCAGCACTTTATGAGGGTAACTCACTTGAGGTCGGGAGTTTGAGACTACCCTGACCAACATGAAGAAACCATGTCTCTACTAAAAATGCAAATTGCTCTGGGCATTGTGTTGCATATTTCTAATCCCAGCTATTAGGGAGGCTGAGGCAGGATAATTGTTTAAACCCAGGAGGTGGAGGTTTCAGTGAGCAGAGATCGCACCATTACACTTTAATCTAGTCAATAAGAGCAAAACTCCATCTCAAAAAAAAAAAAAAAAACTAGAAACAAGCTAATTTTGAAACCTTTGTGTGATGTGTGGATTCATCTCACAGAGATGAATCTTTCTTTAGATGCAGCAGGTTGGAAACCTCTTTTAGTAGAGCCTAAGAAGGGACATTTTAGAGCCCATGAAGTCTATTAAAAAATGAATATCCCACGATAAAAACGAGAAACAATCTACCTGTGAAGGCTCATTGTGATATGTGGATTATCTCACAGAGATAAACCTTTCTTTAGATTTAGCACGCTGGAAACACTCTTTTCGTAGAATATATAAAGGGACATTTCAGAGCCCATTAAGCCCTATTGTGAAAAACTGAATATCTGGAGATAAAAACAGAAACAAGCTATCTGTGAAGCCAGTTTGGGATGTGTGGATTTATTTCACAGAGTTGAACTTCTCTTTTGATTCAGCAGGTTGGAATCACTCTTTTTTTAGAATCTATGAAAGGGACATTTTGGAACCCATTGAGGCTTATAATGAAAAATCAAATAGTCCATGATAGTAACTAGAAACAAGGTATCTGTGAAATTACTTTGTGGTGTGTCCATTCATCTCACAGAGGTAAGCCTTTCTTTTGATTCAGCAGGTTGGCAACATTATTTCTTCGTAGAATCCACAAAGGGACATTTTGGAGCCCATTAGAGCCTATAGGGAAAAACTGAGTATCCCACAATAAAAACAAGAAAGAAGCTATCTGTGAAACCACTTAACAATATGTGGATTCATCTCACAGAAGTAACCTTTCCTTTGATTCAGTAGGTTTGAAAAATTCTTCTTGTAGTAACTACAATGGGACATTTCAGAGCCCATCAAGGCCTATAGGGAAAACAGAATTTCCCACAAAAAAAAATATAAACAAAGTGTCTGTGAAAGAGCTTTGTGATGTGTGGATTCACATCACAGAGTTAAACCTTTCTTTTCATTCAGCAGGTTGGAAGCACTCTTTTTGTAGAATCTATGAGGGGACGTTTCGGAGCCCATTGCAGCCTGTAGTGAAAAACCAAATATCCCACGATAATAGTCTGATGGACTTCCCTTTGTGGTTGACCCAACTTTTCTCTCTGGTTATCTTTAACATTTTTTATTCATTTTAACTTTGGTGACTCTGATGATTATGTGTATTTCTCGGGATTCCTCTTCTTGAGGAGTATCTCTGTGGTGTTCTCTGTGTTTCTTGAATTGGAAGCTTGGCCTGTCTTGCTAGGTTGGGGAATTTCTCCTGGATAATATTCTCAACAGTGTTTTCCAGCTTGGTTCCATCGTCCTTGTCATTTTTAGATTACCAATCAAATACAGACTTGGTGTTTTCACATAGACTCATATTTTCTGGAGGCTTTGTTCTTTCCTTTTTAGCCTTCATTCTATAATCTTGTCTTCTCACTTTATTTCATTAAGTTGATTTTTAATCTCTGATTTTTCTCCACTTGATTTATTCAGCTATTGATACTTGTGTATGCTTCACAAAATTATTGTGCTTTGTTTTTCAGCTCCATCAGGTCATTTATGTTCTTCTCTAAAGTGGTTATTCTATTTATCAATTTGTCTAACCTTTTTTCAGCATTCTTACATTCCTTACATTGGATTAGAACAAACATTTTTTAGCTCAGAGGAGTTTCTTATTACCCACTTTCTGCAGCCTATTTCTATCAATTCATCAAATTCATTCTCTGTCCAGTTTTGTTCCCTTCCTGGCGAGTTGTAATTTTTTTTTTTTTTTTCCTGAAATGGAGTCTCACTGTATCACACAGGCTGAAGTGCTGTGGTGTGATCTTGGCTCACCGCAACCTCTGCTGCCTGGGTTCAAGCAATTCTCCTATCTCATCTTCCCAAGTAGCTGGGATTACAGGTGTACACCACCATGCCCGGGTAATTTATTGTATTTGTAGTAGAAACAGGGTTTCATCATGCTGGCCAGGCTGGTCTTCAAGGACCTGACCTCATGTTCCACCCACATCAGCCTCCCAAAGTGCTGGGATCACAGGCATGGACCACAATGTCTGGCCTATATTTTTTATATATGATCAAAGAACAATCAGACCCAGTCGTCAGTGTGGCAAATTGTTAGGCAACAAGTGAGCGAGGAACTTGGAAGTTGGGGCAGTGGCAATGAAGAAGACACAGTTGCCCCAGGCTGTGCACAGGCAGCCTGAGCTGCCCTCCTCCTTGAGGCCTCAGTTTTCAGAGTAGTAGTGTCTGCTATGTTATGCCTGATAGCTGTACTCTCCTATGTGGTACCCACAACTAATCAACCAGGGACCCTGGAAGACATAGCTTAAGTCCCCAACCATCAGATCATCTGGAATTTCCAATCAGAAATGAGAGCAACTGGAAATTCTCAGTCAAGGTCCAAACTAAAAGAATCACTGGCACACCCACCAGGACTAAGACAATTTTTAAAAGAATCATTTCTGTGTTTTGGGTGCAACCGTGTATTTGTATAAAAGAAAATTACTTATTGTAAATGTTCCTTTTTTTACTCATTATGTGAATGTCCTATGATAGACAGACCAGGGGATTTGTCACCTCAGAGTCCATAAGACCAGATGCTGACCTTTTCAATTTCTATTTAGATTGAATTTAAACAAGCCAGCCAAACACTCTGCAGTGAAACTCTCATAAAGACAAGTGATTGAAAAAGGGAAAAAAACAAAACAAAACAAAACAACAACAACAAAAAAACAGTGCTGTCAGGGGAACTGGTTCATGCCTGTCATCCCTGCACTTTGGGAGCCTGAGGGCACATGGATCCCTTGATCCCAGGCAATCCAGAACAGCCTTAGCAACGTGGTGAAACCTCCTCTCTACAAAAATACAAAAATTAGCTGGTTTCATAAACTTGACTCAAAATTAATAAATAGATAATAATGTAAAATAAAAAAACCTAAAGCTGTATTCTCTTATTTTTGCTTCCTACCCTGAGAAGAACATAATATAGCTGTTCTCTGTCTGACTGTCCACCTGTTTGTGACAGAGTCTCACTCTGTCTGTCACTCAGGCTGCAGTGCAGTGACACCATTATGGCTGACTGTAGCACCAATCTCCCCAGGCTTAGGTGAATCTTCCACTTTGGCCTCCCAAGTAGCTGGGACCACACAGGAATGCACTTTGGGTCTTGGCTGTGTTTTCCAAGACTTGACTCGAGCTCCAGTGCTAAAGCATTCCTACCTCCTCAGCCTCCCAGAGTGTCAAGGTTGCAGGCGTTACCCACTGCACCCAGCCTGACTTAATATATCCGGTCTCATTACACCTTGACCACATGCCCATGAAGAACTCAAATCAAGGGAGAATAAATAGGAGACTTTCAGCATTCTTTCCCTAAAGCAGGGAGGTGGATGGTGGCCAAATGTCCTGCACTTCTGTGGTTTTAGGTGGCCATGTGTAGAGGATAGATTTCAAATGTTTCTGTAGAGGCACAAACCACAGTCATTTGGAGCAATGTTTCTGACAGTGTCTTAAGGGCCAGGAACGGCCAGGATCTGCCAAGGCCCATGTTCCAGGGTGGGGTCAATGGAATCCAGGGTAGAAGGAGCCATCAGTCCTCACTGAATTCTAGCCCTAGGCCCCGCTGTGCAGACCAAGTCAGAAGGAACAATCCCTCATCCTACATGCCACATCACTCCACAGAACTTGAAAGTAGATCCATTTACCAAACATGAGATGATTCTTGGTTGGAAATGGATGACAAGGGTCTGGCCTTTCTGGAGTCAGTATGATAAAGAAATCATTCTGTGGCATAGAATGAAGTGTGACTCGAATCTTGAATCTCCATTTAAAACCAATGAAGGTGGCCAGGTGCCTTGGCTCATGCCTGTCATCCCAGCACTTTGAAAGGCTAAGGAAGGTAGATCACGAGGTCAGGATTGTGAGACCAGCCTGGCCAACATGGTGAAACCCCATCTCTACTAAAATTACAAAAATTAGTTGGGTGTGGTGGTGCATGACTATAATCCTAGCTACTCAGGAGGCTGAGGCAGGAGAATCATTTGAACCCAAAAGGCGGAGCCACTGTAACTCCAGCCTAGGGGACAGAGTGAGAATCCATCTCAGAAACAAACAAACAAACAAAGCCAATGAATGCTTATAACTCAAAATCTCATGCTCGGGTCTATTGACAGGATACATTGAGCACCCATGGAAGTGTCCGGGGGTGGGGTTGAAACTATTTTATGGCCTCAAGGTAGGGTTTGAGAGGTAGTCCCACAAACCCGACAGCCTAAGGAATCCCCTGCACTCAAGAAGCGATATTCACTTCTAGCCTGTAGGCACCCGTGCATGATAATTAGGCTCTCTACAGAACTCCTTGTGAAATGGGCTCTCACTCCATTCAATGAAAGTGGGAGAATCTGTTTCCTAGCATGCAGCCGCAGACGAACAATGATCCAGCACTCTCATAAGGAGAGTGTCAGGCTCTACTCACACCATGTGGTTTTGTAACCTCCAGTGTGTGTGCTGGTGGGGGGCGCTATGGACAGAGGAGGGGAGAGAGTGGTGGTGTTCGGCCTGTGCTGGAGACATGGGATGTGGTTGGGTTGGTCAGAATCTAGGGAACTCATCACCTGTCAGGACGTCTCACCTCCTGCTCTCCTCTCTGCCCTCCTCTCCACATCTTCACAGTGCAGTGGAGATGATGCAGGTGGATGGTGCTGTCACGTTGGACTTAAGCAGAGGAAGGCCGCCCTCCCAGGGATTTCCCTGGAGTAGGTGCCTTGGGGAGGCTCACAAGGATGCTGATGGTGACAGTGAGAGGGATGTATGGTGGAGGCAGCGGGCCAATGTAGAGGTGTTCATTTGACCTCTTTGGGGGTGGTCAGCTTTGTGGAGTCCCATGCATCCTTTCAGAGAGTCATTCAGCACTAGTAAGCATGGTCTTCAGGATCAGAGCTCCCAGCAGAGGCACTTTTGTTCACACAGAATACTGGGAAGGAAAGTTCTCAGCAGCTTAGCCCTCCTATCTGAGAAGCTGAAAACACTTCTGGGAGGTTTTCCAAAGAGCCAGTGGTCCCAAAGGGGCCATGGGAGTTCTGGAAATAGAAGTGTTTAGAAATATATATTTTAGACAGAATGGACAGAGCTTGGTCACAAGTTGTTTAGGACATGGGGGATACAGATTGAGAAAACCCTCCTAGCATCCTTGGTGAACAGAGGTACGATTTATTGAGACAGTAAGTCTGGGTCACAGTTGAGGCAAGGGAAAAGCAAATCTAGATTTTAGGATGGGATTTTTATTAGTATGTAATATATATGAGATATCCAAGCCCAGAAATGAACTCTGCAGTTCTGTACAGGTTTCCATATGGAAATCAAATCTGGGATTTCTAAAGTTAAGAATTCAGCCTTGGTAATAGATCAGATTAGATCTACATGAGCCTTACTAGAAAAAAGACAGGGAGGAAAGAATAGGACAGAGAAAGAAAGATACAAAGACAGACAGACAGAGAGAGACAGAGACATGAAAAAGAAAGACAGAGAAAAAGAGAGAGACATGGAGAAAGAAAGAGAGAGACAGATGGACAGACAGAGAAAGAGACTGACAGAGAGAGACACAGAGAGAAAGAGAGACACAGAGAACGAGATATGAATAAAGAAAGAATGAAGGAGGACAGAGAGACAGACAGAGAAACAGAGACAGGAAGAGGGAGAGACACAGAGAGAAACAGAGAAACACAGAGAGATAGATGGAGAGAGAGACAGACAAGGAAAGAGACAGAGTGAGAGAGACAGAGAGAGAGAGAGGGAGAGAGAGAGAGGCAGAGAGAGAGAGAGGAAGAGGAAGGGGGTACTCAAGAAATAATTACATATATTTTATAATGCTGTGATGTCATAAACGGTGGCTGTAGAATGCTTTGAAAACAAGAACATCAAAAACAATGGCGGGAGCAGCAACACTCACAGATTTTTAGAAAGTAAGATGTTATGAACAATAGTTTACATCAACTGGTTCTCAATATATGTTGAGAGATTCACAAAAGTGCTAGTTAACAACAGAAGAAAACAGCGGCTAATATGTCCTGGGGAAAATAGACATCTTCCTAAAAATTGGTGAATTCTACTTCAGCTGAAAATAAATAAATAAATATGAAAAAGAAAAACAAAAACAAAACAAACAAACAAAAAAAAACAACAAGCAAACAAACACGGACCAAAGCATTGTCTCTGGAAATCTTAAACCAGCAAAATGCTTTGTAGAAAGCGTTTGTATTTTGGGCACATACTAATAAGGCCCAGGGTAGAGCTGTGACGCTCTTCCCATTTTGAAAATATGCTGGCCTGAGGGAGGAGAAAATTTAAAAAATAAATAAATAAATCTTGATAAAAGGTGATTAAGACCCAGCCAGGATGGAACTTTCCTAGGAAGAGAGGCCTGAGGAGCCAAGGGGGAAAAAAACTCACAACTGCAGTCTGTCCCGCCTGCCTGTCCGCTTGTCCACACGGGTCAAGCTCTATCCCATAGGCCCAAGCTGCCTCTCGGGAAGTGGGACAGTGCCGCCCCCATCTTCAAAAACTGTGGCCAATGAGTGAGGCCTGACGACCACCAATGCAAATGTCAGCCTGGTGGGAATGAGATCACCAGCGAGCGGTGGGGGAAGGGGAGAGAAGACGGAGGCACACCCTGGTGACTCTCGAACGTTTCCAAGCACAGTGGTAGGAGATGAGGGGGTTGGGGAAAACCCACCTAACTAACACTAAATTAAGGTAAAAGGGCTTGGGGGTCCGGGCGGCGACTTAAAAATTAAAGTGACTGTACATAAAGCCAAAGTGGAAGAGCCTATGAGCATTAAAGAAACCAACAGGTGAAGCAAAATAATATGCTGAGAAAAGAACAACAGGGGCCCCCGCCAGGGCGGAGTTTCCCTAGGAACGAGGGAGAGAGTGAGGGGCCTCCAGAAGGGAGGGAGAGAAGCCAGTGGCCCCAGGCTCTGTGAAGTCGGCCAGATCTCCCTCCGTGCCACCTCGACTTTCAATAACAGAGGCCGCTAGGTGATGCCCGAAGACAACCGATGCTTGCAAGTGTCAGTCGGCACTGAAAAGAAAGGAATGATGCATCGTTCTGGGTCAGGGTGGAGGTTGGGGATGGGGTGCGGAAGAGGCACACCCCAGTCACTGGCCTCTTCCAGATCCCTCTCACATCAGGTCGTTTCCGGGCCCAGGGAGAACTCCCAGGCAATTCCCACGACTAGGCGACCAGAGCCCCACAGAGGACACAGCCTACGTTTCTGCCCATGGGATCTTCTGGAACTTCCATTCCCCCAGAGAGAAAAGAGGACCACGGGGGCACGGGTGTGCGGATGGAGGCTAGGGCTGGAGGTGGGACCTATCTAAGGCAGAAGTCCAGTCCATAGCGTTTTAGGGTATACTCCAGACCCACGACCTCAGAGTGGCAAATACCTGTCACAATGGAACAAAGTCCATTAAATCCATGCTCCGTCACAGCATGGATTTCCCGGAGAGGACAGCTTACACCAAATTCCCTCCTGTCCTCAGGCCAGTTTTCACTCCTGAAGTACCCTTTTCTCAATCGTGTTCCCCAAAGTCCTCTCTGTCGTGAGTCAGTCAAAAATTTAGTTCAGTGAATCCCAGAGCATCCACATCCGACCTCTAAGATCGGAGTCGCACACTACACATCACTCCCCACAGTGTCTCTCCACGAGAACATCACCGCCGTATTAGCCTGGCGGCGATACAGTGCCATTTACTAGAAATCACTCAAGAGTTTCGCTCTTGTTGCCCAGGCTACAGTGTGGTGGCACAACCTGGGCTCACTGCAACCTCTGCCTTCCAGGTTCAACCGATTTTCCTGCCTCAGCCTCCTGAGTTCCTGGGATTATAGGCATATGCCACCACCCGCCGTTAATTTTTTATTTTTAGTACAAGCAAGTTTTCTCCATGTGGGTCTGGCTGGTTTCGAACTCCGACCTCAGGTGATCCGCCCACCTCGGCCTCCCTACGTGCTAGGATTACAGGCATCAGCCACCGTGCCCCACCATGTGTATAGAATTTTATGCCACAGTAATGAGCTTTCTTTCTCATTGCCTTCACAGGTGGTTTCACTAGGTCAGATTTTGTTTAACCGTTAATTTTTAAATTGAGGAGTTTGTCAGGGAAATACGAGATGTAGACTCCACAAGAGACAGGGGGAAAAGCCTGAACATGCCCCTTCCATCCAAGTGCAGACCTGGCCTCTACCTCCCAAAATCATACACCGAGTGGGGAAGCCCAGCAGTGCCTGTCTGTCTAGATTTCTCTCATCCTCTCTAAATATGGCACTCCTTCCTTTCGTGGAAGGTGCAGGGCCCTCCCCAGAACGGGGGTCTCAGGACCTACAGTCAAACAAAACACACCCTGTGGAATTCAAGCATATACACGGACAATTTCCCCATCCTCTCGGGGCCTTCGTTCTGTAGACTCCCATGAAGACAGGTCCCAGAGACATGTCTGCCTATTCTTTTATTCCTCTGCCTCTGACGAGTTGAGGTTTCAGATGAAACTTCAGAGGGTGGAAGGCAAAGCACTCTCCCTGCTCCCATGTTTTTGTGAGCCGTGAAAAATGACAGTCTCCCAAGGCAAAAGTCTCCAGATACCCCTATCCTTTTCTCCCCTCCCAGTGGGATTCCATGCATCTGACTTGGCATGACACACAGTCTGCTAGCCACCGACAACAGCTGTGGTGAGAGCACCGTCTAAAAGCCAAGAAGACAAAAAACAAAACTAACTTACTTAACTGAGTAATAACGGGGAGAGGGGACTAAGAGAGTCAACCTATAGCAGAAATGACACACCATTCAGAACATAAGGGCTGCAGTGAAAGGTGGCAGAACATACACTTTTAAAGGCTGAAATCTCGGTGGCTCACGCCTGTCATGCCAGCACTCTGGGAGGGCCAGGAGACTTGAAGTTAGGAGTTCGAGACCAGCTTAGCCACCATGGTAAAACCCCGTCTCTACTAAAAATACAAAAATTAGCCTGTCGTGGCTGTGTGCATCTGTAATCCCAGCTCCTGACGGCTGAAGCATGGGAATTGCTGGAACCCAGGAGGCAGAGGTTGCAGTGAGCCAAGATAGTGCCAATGCACCCCAGATTGGGCAGCAGAGCAAGAGACTCAGTCTCAGAAAAGAAGACTGAAGTAATCCCCTGCCTTCCTTCCCTTTTCCCCTTTAGAACCTACAGTTGTTTGCAGTTTCTGATCCCTTAAGTGACAGAATATATTCCATGGGGCTAACTGTGGCTTTCTTGCATTGCCACTGAATGTCCCCTATAAGGCCGGTACCCCCTGCCTCAGGTCAAGGAGGTGGTGTTTCATTTTGTTTCTCTCTCTCTCTTTCTCAAATTTTATTTCTTGTTCAAGCATACATGTGCAAGATTGTCATATAGGTAACTTCTGACTGGGGGGTTCAGAGTGCAGATTATTTCATCACCTGGGTACTCAGCGCAATACCTGACAGTTTTTGTGTTTTAATCTGAAACTATGTCTCCTACCATTCTTCCTCCCTCAAGTAAGTTCCCGTGTCTGTGGTCGCCCTCTTTCTGCCCACATGCTCTCATTATGTAGTTCCCACTTACAGATGAGAACACACCGTGTTTAGTTTATTGTTGGTTTCATCTACGGTGATGGTGATAAAAGAAGCATGAGAGTAAATCGACCCTTAGGACACTCCCCTATGTCCTCATCACACACATCCCTCCCCTCACACACTCTCACCTCTACACCCCCTACTCAAGCCCAAGAAAGGAAGAAAGACATAAAGTAAAGTAAGAGGTCAGCCTCCAAGGTGATGGAGGCCGGGGATCTCAAAGGGTGAGCAAGCGGTGGGGGACACAGGATGTTGTGGCCAAGCTAGAAAAGGTGGGAGACTGACTTTCTAGCTCCATCCCACACCCCAGGCTTTGGGTGGGGTGGATCCTGCAAAAGCTTCTGAATGGAGAGAAGCCTGAAGCCATAGAAGTCACCAGCTAGGAATTCAGGAAGGGAATAAAGCTTTGTGCATGTGAATGGGGCTTTGTAATGCGGTGCTGTGGCTTCCAAGGTGATGCTCCTCGCCTGGCAAAGAGCAAGACTCCATCCAAAAAAGAAGAAAGAGAAGAAAGGAAGAAAGAAAGAAAGAGAGAGAGAGAGAGAGAGAGAGGAAGGAAGGAAGGAAGGGAGAAAGAGAAAGAAAGAAAGAGAAAGAAAGAAAGAGAGGAAGAAAGGAAGGAAGGAAGGAAAGAAAGAAAGAAAGAAAGAAAGAAAGAAAGAAAGAAAGAAAGAAAGAAAGAAAGAAAGAAAGAGAAAGAAAAGAAAAGAAAGAAAAAAAATCAGAACACATGTCGTGGTTGTGAGTGATTACCAGGAGGCCAGGCAAAGTGGCTCATGCCCATCATTCCAGCACTCTGAGACGCTGGGACAGGAGGATTGCAATGAAGTGATGAGACTGTCTGTAGAACAAATTTAAAAATAATCTGGGCACAGTGGCGCGTGCCTGTGGTCCAAGTTACTCTACTCTGGAGGCTGAGGAGGAAGGATCACTTGAAATAAGGTGTGTCCAGGCTGCAGTGCATGAGCTATAATGGCACAACTGCACTCCAGCCAGGGTGACAGAATGAGACACTGTCTCTGAATCAATCAATAAATCACATGACTGAAAGGACCTCTCTATTTCTTACTTTCAATGGATATGTCTTTAGGATAGATGGGCATGGTGGCTCACCCCAGTAATCCCAGCACTTAGGGAGGCCAAGGCAGGAGGATTAAAATAAAGAAAGAAACAAATAAAAGAAAAAGGTGGGGGAAGGTGTATCTCCTTGACTGGTGACCAAAATTACACAAACCCAACAAGGAAGGAACGTGCGTAGGATTCGGTAAGTGCACCCTGTTTTCTGAAACTACTGTACAGTATTGTCATCTTAAAGATGAGTGGGGCTGGTGGTGGGGGTGGCTCATGCCTTTAATCCCAGAACTTTGGGAGGCTGAAGTGGGTGGATCATGAGGCTAGGAGTTCAAGACCAGCCTGTCTTGAACAGGTGGTGAAACCTTGAAAGATGGTGAAACCATGTCTTTATTTTACTTAAAATACAAAATTAGCAGGGTGTGGTGGTGGGAGCCTATAATCCCTGCTATTGGGGAGGCTGAGGCAGGAGAATCACTTGAACCTGGGAGGTGGAGGTTGCAGTGTGCCAAGATCAGGACACTGCCCTCTTGCTCCGGGTGACAGAGCAAGAATCCATCTCAAAAAAAAAAAAAAAAAAATGAATTAAAAAAAAAAAAAAAAACCAGGATGAGTGGACAAGCCTGGCCAACATGGCTAAACCCCATTCATCTCTACTAAAAATGCAAATATCAGCCAGAAATGGTGGCATGCATCTGTGATCCCAGACACTCAGGGAAGCTGAGGCACAAGAATCACTTGAGCCTGGGAGGTGGAGGTAGCAGCAAGCCTAATTCGAGCCACAGCCCTCTGTCCTGGATGACAGAGTGATACCCTGTCTCAAAAAAAAAAAAAAAAAAAAAAGATGAGGCCAGGCATGGTGGCTCACTCCTGTAATCCCAGCACTTTTGGAGGCTGAGGCATGTGGATCTTATAGTCAGGTGTTTGAGACTAGCCTGACCAATATGGTGAAACCTCGTCTTTACCAAAAAACAAAATTAGCTAGGCTTGGTGGCGCACTCCTGTAGTCCCACATGCTCAGGTGGTTGAAGCAGGAAAGTCACTTGAACTTGTGAGGCAGAGGAGCTTGCACCAATGCACTCCAGCCTGGGTGACACAGGGAGACTCAATCTCAAAAAAAAAAAAAAAAAAAAAAAAAAAGATGGAAAATATAGAATTCAGAGTTGACAAATGGGCAGATCCAATATGAGATGCACATGGGATGGTGGCCAAGCTTGAAGGGCAGTTTTCTTTTTTTTATTTTTTATTTCTATTTCTATTTTATTTTATTTTGTTTTTAGCCCTGTCACCAGGCTGGAGTGCTGTGGTATGATGTCAGCTCACTGCAATCTTCATATCCCTGGTTCAAGTGATTTTCCTACCTCAGCCCCCTGAGTAGCTGAATTTACAGGCACGCGCCACCACACCCAGCTAATTTTGTATTTTTAGTAGAGACAGAGTTTCACTATGTTGTTCTGGATGATCCTGATCTCCTGACGTCGTGATCTGCCCACATTTGTTTCTTTCTTTCTTTCTCTGTTTCTCTCTTCTTTCTTTCTTTCTCTTTCCTTCTTTCCTTCTTTCTTTTCTCTCTTTCTCACAGGATTGCCCAGATTAGAGTGGGTCATGACTGACTGCTGCCTCAATGTTTCAGGCTTCAAGTGATCTTCTCCTTATCTCAGACTCCTGAGTAGCTGGGAGTACTGGCATGTACCACCACACCTAGCTAATCTTTTTATCATGTTTATTATTATTGTTATTTTGAGACAGGATCTTGCTCTATCACCTAGGCTGGAGTGCTGTGGCACATTCTCGGCTTACTGCAACCTCTGCTTCTCTGGTTGAAGCGACTCACTGATCCCAGCCTCCTGAATTTTTGCCATGTTTGCCAAGGCTTGTCTCGAACTCTTGGCCTTAAGTCAATCCACCTGCCTTGGCCTCCTAATGTGCTGGGATTACAGGCATGAGCCACTGCACCTAACTGAATTTTATTCACTCTATCTCATATATATTCAAAGAAATTGCTTGGAAGCCGAAGCTAGCAGAATCCCCAATGTGCATATATTTCAGGGCTGGGGAGACTTGAAACACAGTGATTTTTTTATGGTCACAGAAATGAGAAGAAAAAGAATGTTCTAATCCAGCTCTTTTCCCTCAAACCTGGGGCCCTGGCTGTATTTAGATGTTTTCGTGGGGTAAGGGCTTGTGTTTGCATAACTGTATACAGATGAAGAGTTGACATGGGATAGGAAGGTGAGTAATCAGCAGCTGTGCAGAGACTTTGCATACATTTATAGAAGAAAAGGGCTCAGGGGATGATGGAACCTTGAAGAACTAACACACTCCTCTTGTGACAGAACCTGATAGAATTTAGAACTTTGAAAACTAGACATCCACATTCTAGAGACAGCCCTGTACCTAGCTCATTTCATGGGATATGCTTAAGAGAACACTATGTTCTTATTTCGTGGTGATATTCCTAAGCTGTTACCTTAGAAAGGTCCAAAGTGAGAGCCTTTTCAAATAATACAGACGTTGGCTGAGCCCACATCCTTGATACCTGTGCCCATTTGGCAAGAGGCACCCACAGGAAATGCAGTGTAGTCCAGGGCAGGTCTGTCCATGCCAGGCCTCTCTTGTCATCTAATCTGGGAAACCCCATCTGGCCCACCATAACCATGTGTTGCAGGGGGAACAGGAAAGGAGGTGGCTTTTCCTGACAGGTGCAGGTTGTCAGGCTTTGGAACTCTGGTGAGTTCGTCATGTTCAAACCCAGGTCATGGCTGGTTGAATAAATAGTTGAGTGTTGGGGAGCAAGTATGTCTATTCAGATGTGAATCTCAAGGTCTTCAGCTGTCCTCTGGTTTCTTCATGCACTGGGGATCTATGAAGATGCTCCTATGTGTCTGATCTGGGGAGCTGTTTTTTTTTTTTTTTTGAGACAGAATCTCACTCTGTCACCCAGGCTGGAGTGCAGTGGCTCAATCTCTGCTCACTGCAAGCTCTCTTCCTGTGTTCACGTTGTTCCCCTGCCTCAGCCTCCCAAGTAGCTGGGACTACAGTCTCCTGCCACCAAATTCAGCTAATTTGTTTTTTTCAGTAGAGACGGGGTTTCACCATGTTGGCCAGGATGATCTCGATCTCCTGACCTCATGATCCACCTGCCTCAGCCTCCCAAGCTGCTGGAATTACAGGCATAAGCCACCACACCCAGGCGGGAGCAGAATTTCTAATAGGGATGTCACCTTGTGGTAAAAACAAGGGAGACCATTAACATTTTTTTTTTTTTTTGGCTTGGCTTGGCTGCTGGGCATTCTCTTTACAGACCTGTATCAAAATCAATGAGCAGCTGTTTGATGAGTTCAAGTCCCCATCTCCTTGGACAAGGGGCAGGTTCACCATACCACCAAGCAGGGCCCAGTGAGCTATGGTGAGAGCAGGCACATGGGAGTCTCTACAGACTGGGGCCTGACAATGCCAGGATGGGTCCAAAACCCAGACCCAAATATGGACTGTCTCTGGGCTCTGTCTTAGAGCTGTTTTTCTCAGAGTGACCCAAAGTTCTGCAGCCAAAAATCTGGCTTTCATTAGTCCCAGTGGCAACTTGGTTAGGTGTAAAGTCCCTGTTCACATACTTGTAGAAATACCAGAGGAGGCCTTTGTGTTGTTTTTACTTTACACTGGACTGTATTTATTCATGTTGCTACAGTTTGTATTGTATTAACTATTTAGCCCAGGTATCTTCTGTAGCAGGCAGCTTCACTGTATTGCCAGACTTTCTCCAATACTTAAAAGCCACCACCATTACTAAGAAGGTTTTCACACAAAAATAGGGAAGAGGTTACGTGAAAAAGAGGTTACTTTGTTCCCTGTCTTTGCCTGCAATGTGGCACCTCAGAGAACTCATCCCTGTAGCCCATCAGGGTAGAAGCTGTGCCTTCACATGTCTTCGTAATGTTCTATAAAAGAAGGTAATTTCCCAGGGTGGCTTAGCCTTTCAATGCTGGTGGAGCCTGCCATGATAACATTTTATTTTCATTTTAGCTGTAATGAAGAAAATTTATCTGTGTGTCATGATTAGCTGGAACAGTTTGCTTGGGCTTCCATAATCTAGTACTGTGTACTGAAGATCTCAATGGAAACTGAGTTTCTCATAATTCTGGAGGCTAGAAATTGAACAACAAGCTATTGGCTGAAGTGGTTTCTCTAATGCCTCTTTCTACTTGAGATTAATTGACCACCTTCTATTTCTGTTTTCACAGGGTCTTCTCTTGAGCCTCTGTGTCTTTACTCTTTTTGAAAGGACTCCAGTCATGTTAGATTAGGGTTCACTTTACTGAACTTACTTAATCATAGTCACCTCTTTAAAAATGATATGTCCAAACACACAGTCACTCACAATTTGAGGCTAATTACCTTATATATGCCTTAGAATGTCAACATATAAATTTTAGAATAGCAACATATAAATTTGGGAGAAGGGACACAATTTGGAACATGATATGTATTAATGGTAGATTGCCAGGAAAGTGATTACTGGGTAAAATGATATACATATGTAAAATTTCCAAAGCTACAGGCAGATGACTTTCCACAAGGTCTGTGGCAAGTACATTGTCATCAACAGTCCCTGAATAAAGCTGCTTCTCTGAACCCAGCCTCCCCTGGATATTAACATTCTTTTAATTTTCTGACAATCTCATGTCTGTGGGCACAATAAAAACATATTTTTCCTTTTATTTCCATTTTTCCAACTGATATGTTTAAGTCACTTGGTAGTTGTTATTTTAAATATAGATATGGGTTTTCTGTTCCTCAATTTATCTCCTCAGATCTTTGACTCTGTCATTAATCCTGGAGTCTCCCAGCATTTATCTTCTTACCAGGTCTGGAAATGTTGTGTCTCTTTCTCAAGACTTTCCTTAATATTAAATAAAGAAGGGCCGGTCACAGTGGCTCACACCTGTAATCCCAGCACTTTTGGAGGCCGACGCGGGTGAATCATGAGGTCAGGAGATCGAGACCATCCTTGCTAACACGGTGAAACCCCATCTCTAATAAAAACACAAAAAAATAACCCGGATGTGGTGGCATGCACGTGTAGTCCCAGCTACTCAGGAAGCTGAGGCAGAAAAATGGCGTGAACCCAGGAGGCTGAGCTTGCAGTGAGCCGAGATCCTGCCACTGCACTCCACTCCTGGGTGACAGTGTGAGACTCTGTCTCAAAAAAAAAAAAAAAAAAAAAAGGAAGAAAAAAATGTAGCTTTAATTCTTTCTAAGCTGTCTTGCCCTGTTCACTGTCTCCAAAATGCAGAGGAAATATGGCTTCTCCAGGTTCTTGCACTCAGTGTGAGAAGCTGCTGTGTTGCAGGTAATTTAGAGGAAATTTCATGCAGCCCTCTCTGGAAGGTTCTTAGTTCTGACCCACGTGCTGTTCAGCAGCCACTTGAAATTGCGAAGCCTGTGTTTTCCTATCTCTACACTGAGGACTTTTTTGGAGAACTCAGTGGGAAAATGCACTTCATACAGGCTATTAATACTGATGGATGCTCTTGCTTCACAGTTGACAAAATTACATGAGGATTTCTTGTAGCTATAGTAGTGTTTAGATTACCCCCAAACCCATATCCAATTTTTTAAAAACTCTAAAACTTTTTTTGTCAGGGACATGCATGTCCTCCACATTCACAAGAAGGAATGTCTGTGGCCAGGTGCAGTGACTCATGCCTGTTATCCCAGCATTGTGGGGGGCCAAGTCAGGTGGAGTACTTGAGGTCAGGAGTTCAAATGTAGTCTGAACAACATGGAGATAACTTGTTTCTACTAAAAATGAAAAATTAGTCAGGCATGGAAGTGCATGCCTGTAATCCAAGCTACTCAGGAGGCTGAGGCAGGAGAATCACTTGAACCTGGGAGGCATAAGTTGCAGTGAGCTGAGATTGTGCCATTGCACTCCAGCCTGGGCAATGAGAGTGAAACCATATCCCAGAAAAAACAAAACAAAAAAAAGGAATGTTTGTTACATTTACACACCACAGTTCTTTCTCCTTCCCAATACAGCATGGTGCATCTAGGAGTGGACTCCTCACTCCTGGCTTCAGAATGCTCAAAGACATAGTAGTGTACTTTGAATGACAGATTGGTTTGGCTGAGACCAAACGTAGTAAAAGAAAATGAATCTTGAGAAAAGGTTTGAGAGAACTTCAGAATTTCTAGGCCAACAAGTTTGGGTCAGATTCTCTCAGAACAAAGCCTCTAAGTAAAAACTGTGACCAGTGATTATTTTAAATGGCCAAGTTTAATGGACATATATAATGTAATATAACATAATCCGCCAAAAATTACAATATATACAAAGTATTAGGGTAATACAGAAAAATAATAAAAAAAAGATAAATATCCAGATATCTACCCTAAAGAAATAGAGAAGTATAAATTACCTACAAAATTTTAAAATAATTATCTAAATGGTGCTGAGTGAGCAAAATGTGAGCACAGACAACGAAATAAAATCAGGAAAATGAGAACAAACACAATAACATAAAAAATATTAGAGAACAAATTATGAAGTTGAAGAATATAAAAAGAAAAAATGCCTGAGAAATTATCAAGCTTAAGAAAAAAACATAAAAATTAAAATGTTCAACAAATTTTAACTAAGATAAACACAAAAAGATTCATAATGAGAAAAATTATAAGCAAAGTTTTGAAAGTCACAGACTAGTAGATGATCTTGAAAGCTAAAAAAGAAAAGCTATGTGTCATTTATATGGGTTCTTCTGTCAGATAATCAGTGAATCTACCTGCAGGAATCTTGCTGGCCAGAAGGGACATGGGTAATATTGTCAATGTGCTGAAAGAACAAAAAATTTTAAGCAATAATACTATATCCAGATACACTATTTATCACAATGAAGAAAAAGCAAAGTCTTTTCATGATGACCACATACTGCAACAGCATATCACCACTAGGACTGCACTACAAGAAATGCTAAAGAGAGATTTTCTCATGAAAAATAAAGTCATGCTAAATAGCATTGCAAAATTAGATGAAAGTACATAACTCTTTGGAAAAGAAACATGCAAACACAAAAATAAAATTCTGATGAATTCAAATGATGGTTCAGAAAACATACGTAATTATGTAATATAATCAAAAAACAAAAGACTAAAAATATGCAAAAACATTTGTTAATGATATATAATATAAAAAGATATTAGTGACATCAATAATATTAAGTTGAGGCAGAAGGAAAGAGAAAGAATGTTCGTATGCAATTGAAATTAATTTGTTGCTGGCTGGGCATGGTGGCTCATGCCTGTAATCACAGCACTTTAGGAGGCCGAGACGGGAGAATCATGAAGTGAGGAGATTGACACCAGCCTGGTCAACATGGTGAAACCCCCCATCTCTACTAAAGATACAAAAAATTAGCTGGACATAGTGGTGGTCCCCTGTAATCCCAGCCCCTGGGGAGTCTGAGGCAGGAGAATCACTTGAACTCAGGAAGCAGAGGTTGCTGTGAGCTGAGATTGCACCATTGCACTCCAACCTGAGTGACAGTGTCAGAATCCATCTCAAAAGAAAAACAAAAGGTTTTATGCAATCCCCATGGTAACTGCAAGAAAAACATTTACAGAGATACACACACACACACAAATATATTAAAGCACTATAAAAATCAACACAGAAGGGAAGATTGAAAGGAGTGGGTAAAGGGGATCACATAGCTATGAAAATCAGAGAAAACAATGACAAAATTAAGTTCTTCAATTTCAAAAAGATATCTTAATATTTATGAACTAAACTTTTCAATCAAAACATGTAAATTGAATAGATGGATTAATCAACAACAACTTTATCCTTTCCATAAGTGACTCACTTTAGATCTAATGTCAAAACTAGACTGAAAGTAGTAAGATCAAAATCGACTTTTGATGTAAATTGAAATCCTATGAGAGCAGTGCTGGTCACAGCTGTGTTAGGCAAAATATATTTCAGTCATAGTTCATAAAACAAACTTTAAGTAGGCCGGGCATGGTGGCTCATGCCTGTAGTCCCAACACTTTGAAAGGCCAGTGTGGGTGGATCACAAGGTCAGGAGATGGAAACCATCCTGGCTAACATGGTGAAACCCTATCTCTACTAAAAATACAAAAACATAGCTAGGAATGGTGGTGGGCACCTGTAGTCCCAGCTACTCGAGAGGTGAGGCAGGAGAATGGCGTGAACCCACGAGGCGGAGCTTGCAGTGAGTTGAGATCCTACCACTGCACTCCAGCCTGGGCGGCAGAGGGAGACTCCTGCTCAAAAATAAAAATAAACTTTTAGTCTAAACTGTCACAGGAGACAAAGAAGAGCATTAAATAATAATAAAAGGGCTCATTCACTTAGAACTTATGAAATTTTATTATATATGTGTGTGTGTATATATATATATACACATAAATTTTTCACACCAGTCTTTCCAAATGTACAAAGTAAACATTGAAATAATTATTACAATAGACAAAAAAAGGTAGAATACTTTAATTCAAACTTTTAATAATGAATAGTAAAGCTAGCCTAAATATTAATAAGGAAACAGAAATTTTGAAAACTCTAGAGAAAAATTAGATCTAATGAGAATATACAGAATACACAACAACAGAAGAACACAATTTTCTCAATAGTTTATAAAACATTCTCCTAGATACAAAACCTATTAGGCCACAAAACAAGACTTAATAATTTTTTAAGAATAGAAATCTTAAAGACTATTATTTCTGATCAAAATGGAATAAAACTAGAAATTGATAACAGAAGAAAACAAAAATATCAGCACATATGGAAATTAAACAACTCACTTTTGAGCATGCTTGTGTTCAAGGGTTGTAAGACTTAATATTGTGAAAATGTTCATACTTCCCAATGAACTACAGATTCAATGCAATCCCTTTTAAATTAATTTTTTTTTTCAGGAGTAGGAAAAGTAACCAACAATTATATGGAATCTCAGGGACAAAAAAAAGAGCCCAAAAATGTTTAAAAAAAGAAACAATGTTATTGATGTCACCTTTTCTGATTTCGAAGCACATTACAAAGCTACAGTAATAAAAACAGTTTGGTTCTGGCATAAAGACAGACAAGTTTTCCAATAAAACACAATGTAGCACAGATGAAAACCTTGCACATATGGGCAAATAGTTAATGGAACACCTATATTCTTTGAAGCATTATTCACAAAGGCCAATATTTGAAAGCAAAACAAACTTTTTTCACCAAATAAATGAATAAATACAATTTGTCATATAAAAGTAATGGAAAACTACTCAGCCTTTAAAAGCAGAAAATCTTGTAACATCCACAATAAAGATAAACCTGAAGCACATGATGCTAACTAAACTTATCCACAATAAAACAGATACTTTATGATTCCACTTACATGTAATATCGAAAGTATTGAAACTTTTAAAAACAGAAAATGGAATCGTTTTCATCAGGAGCCTGGTGGTAAAAAAAAACATGGGTATTATTAATTTATATTGAGTTTTAGTTTTGCAACAGAAAAAGTTTTACAGATATGTTGCATAACAATGTAAATACACTTAACATGGCTAAACTGTATAAGAAAAAATATTTAAGATTCTCAATTTTATGTTACATATTTTTACCACAATTAAAATTAACAATGACACCTGAGGGCAGGTGGCGCAGGCCTGTAATCCCAACACTCTGGGAGGCCAAGGTGTTCAGATAACTTGAGATTAAGAATTCAAGACCAGCCTGGCCCCATTTCTACTAAAAATACAAAACTTAGCCAGGCATGGTTGTCCATGTCTTTAATCCCAGCTATTCAGGAGGCTGAAGCAGGAGAATTGCCTTAACCTGGGAGGTGGAGGTTGCAGTGAGCTGAGAGTGTGCCACTGCACTTCGGGTGACAGAGCAAGACTCTGTCTTAAAAATAAATAAGACATCTAACCTACCTTCAAACCACAAAACAGTTTCTTTCACATTAAGATATTATAAGATAAAGATGTTGAAATTAAGACAATTATTTCCATGAATACTCACCTAGACAGAATCAATTATTGGCCACCAGCCAGGAAGAAAAATATACAAATCATAAACAAAATAGGTGTAACGTTTATACAAGCAAACAAACACTTAGATAATTATATTGAAAAAGGAAGTAGGGCTGATTCATAGTTGACTTTTGCCTCACACTGTATTAAGATGTACAGAGTTGACAATTGTCATACAAAATTATAATATATAAATTAAAACTAAAAACAGTAAACTGATGTAAGGTGGCCTACCCTAAAAAATGAAACAAACAGATACAAAATTGCAAACAAAGTTAAAATTAACATTAGCCCCCAAAATTCTGATTTGAATGCTGCAATTCAAAACCATAATAAATAGGTAGAAGCTAGAAACACAATTGATGTGAGGCAGCCTACTCTGAAAAATACAGAAATATAAAATACAAAACTTAATGAAGAGCAACTTTAACCCATAAAATCCTCAATAAACAGAGAAAAAATTCTAGATAACTACAATTTTCAACTCTAACTGTGCATCCATGAAAAGCATGAATTTTTAATTGTTTGATACAGTTAAGGCAACAACATTTCAAAGAAAACATATTATAATTATTCATAAAGCTTTGATGAGAAAGTTTTAAAAAATAAGCATTTAAGTAATACTAGAGAAACTTCTAAATTATGCTACTGATACATTGATATATTGCTGCTTTGTTTTTCCACTTATTTTTTATTTTTTATTTTTTTTTGAGACGGAGTTTTACTCTTGTTTCCCAGGCTGGAGGGCAATGACGTGATCTCAGCTCACCACAACCTCCGCCTCCCAGGTTCAAGCTATTCTTCTGCCTCAGCCTCCTGAGTAGCTGGAATTAGAGGCATGTGCCAACACGCTCAGCTAATTTTGTATTTTTAGTAGAGACGAGGTTTCTCCATGTTGGTCAGGCTGCTTGTCTCAAACTTCTGACCTCAGATGATCCGCCCGGCTTGGCCTCCCAAAGTGCTGGGATTACAGGCATTAGCCACCGTGCCCGGCCCATTGCTGCTTGTCTTACAAAGTGGTGAGGCTGTAATCTAGCCTTTAGAAGAAAAGTCTTACATTTCTAAATACAATAACTATATATATTTTAAATACAGTATAAAAATTGATACATAAAGTAATATTGGGAATAAGTTGTGCTACAATTCAGGTAAAAATTGAGGAAACTGGAAGAAAATGCTACTAATCACATTGTTCCTAAAGTCAATGAAACATACAAGACAAATATTTTAATAAATTATATAATTTATATATAACATATACATTTGAGAATGTTGTATTATTTTATTTATATATTTATTTTTTGAGGTGGAGTCTCACTCTGCTGCCCAGGCTGTTGTGCAGTGGAAGGATCTTGGCTCACTGCAACCACTTGAAACTCTGTCTCCCAGTTTCAAGTGGTTCTCTTTCCTCAGCCTCCCGAGTAACTATGATTACAGGTGCATGCCACCACACCTGGCCAATTGTTGTACTTTTAGTAGAGTTGGAGTTTCACTATGTTGGCCAGGCTGGTCTCAAACTCCTCGCCTCGTGATCTGCCCACCTCTGCCTCCCAAAGTGCTGGGATTACATGTGTGAGCCACCATGCCAGGCCTTGAACATACTATTGCAGAACTTCTGAAACTAAGATTACAGACAAATTATAGACATATGGCAATTCAGAAAGTGAAAACGCTGTCATGATATTCTTGTTGTTAGAGAAGACAGAATCACAAAATAATAAGTGAGAAATAAGGTAATAATTGGAAATTCAATGTATGTACAGCAATGTTCTAATTTCCCCTATGGGAAAAGTTTTTGTAAGGAATCCATAAAATGAGTACATACAATAAACCACCCTACAATAGACACTGTTGGCATATAGAGTTTAAATTTTTAAGATTAGGTCTTGATAAGAAAAAATAATTCTCCATAAAAATTTTTTTTATATTTAACAAGATACTTTTGCACATAAAGATTTTCCATCAAATTTTTTTGTGGAATTATGTTTTAAACCTTCATAGGATATGAAATTATAAAGCAGAAAACATGTGTCTTCTCTCTCTGGTGTTCCTGGAATTTCTTTTTTTTTATTGTATAATCCCATTTATATGAAATATCCACAATATGCAAATCCATACAGACAGAAAGCAGACTGGTAACTGCAAAGGGATGAGGAGGAAAGAATAGAGAGTGACTGCTAAAGGGTATAGGATTTCCCTTTATCATCACTGCTTCCCCCACAGTGGTGACAGTCATAACCTTGTTAATAAGCTAAAAACAAATGGATTGTATATTTCATTTATGTTTGTTTTTAGATTTGAAGGTCTCACTATGTTGTCTAGGCTGTTCTTAAACTCCTGCCTCAAGCAATTCTCCACCTCAGCCTCCCCAGCTGCTGGGATTACAGGCCTAAGCCACCATATCTAGTTCTGATTATACACTTCAAAATTGTATATTTTATTGTATGATACGTATATCTTGGCTAAAAAAAAAAGAACAGGGAGTTCTGTACTGATATGATATAATCTCCAAATATATTAAGTAAAAAAAGAGAGGTACAGAATAGTGTATGCAATATACTACTATATTCTTAAAAAAATTGTACACACATATGTATAGACTGTCCAGGCATAAAGCCTCTCAAAAGACATACGGGAAACCAGTAACATTATTTCCTGAAGTGAAGGATCCTAGAGCAACTGTGGATATTGTGTTCTGGAAGGGAGACCTAACTTTTCAACATGCTCTTTTGTACCTTTTAAATTTTGTATAGAGTACAACACTTCCCTTACTCTCTAATTTGAAGAAAGAAAAAAAGAATACTGTGATGCTTTCTCTTTAGTATTTAGTTTTATTTTAAGAGATCATCTGCTTTTTTTCTGTAATAAACTTAAAACATATCCACCCATTTTGTCAGATTATTTATTTCTTAGCAATTTGTTTTAAACTTACAGTTTTTGTCTCAATCCTTAGTAATACTATATTCATTATATTTAAGATGTTTAGGTTTCTCATGGAGAAAAAGAAACACAGGCATACACTTCTATACTATCCACCTGCTAGTCCTGCAACATGATTTCAATAAAGTGTTACTGATCCTTGAACAATTTCTATGATGTCGGCAAAGTAATATCAACAAGAGTGATTGTAAAGTAGCTGGCCTTATAAGTCAAGAGTTATGATATTTGATCCACTGTTCAATCCATTTCTAGATCTGATCTAGATTATTTTCCTTTTTATTTATATTTATTTATTTATTTATTTATTTATTTATTTATTTTGAGACGGAGTCTTGCTCTGTCACCCAGAGTGGAGTGCAGTGGTGTGATCTCAGCTCACTGCAAGCTACACATCCCAGGTTCACGTCATTCTTCTGCCTCAGCCTCCTGAGAAGCTAGGACTGCAGGCACCCACCACCATGCCCCGGCTAATTTTTTTTTTTTTTTTTGTATTTTTACTAGAGATGGGGTGACACCATGTTAGCCAGGATAGTCTTGATCTCTTGACCTCGTGATCCACCCGCCTCGGCCTCCCAAACTGCTGAGATTACAGGCGTGAGTCACTGCACCCAGCCAATCTGATCTACATTATTTTCTAGCTCTTCTGGTATATTGTTGGGCAACTGATGTACAATTTCTTCCTTGTGGGATGTTGTGGCTTCTTCATAAAGAACTTGAATAATCTCACACTGAATATTGTCGTTAGAGTCTTCTCATTATAGCTCCTTGTTTCAAGTCTTTCATACAATACGTTGGTATCTTTCATCAGCAAAAATAACTATATGAAACCAGCCTTTAGGGAAGAAATCACAACCGCGGTATTCAACAATAACTCCACTTTCTCTCATTTGGCTATCTAACTCATCAACTACTCTGTCTTCATCTAAAATGGGACAATCATACTCTTCATCATAGCCATCAAACAATTGCTCTTCTCAAGGTAAATCACCCACATCAATGTATTTCAGTCCTGATATTGATGCAAGTTCTTTGCCAAGTGTGGTTTTTCCAACCCCTGGTGTACCGGTGAGCAGGATGTTCACAAGCAATGATGGCTTGCTGCAATGGCTCCAAGCACCTTGCTCACGTGACCTTTACACTACTGTTCTTGGAATTTCTAAACCAATTCCCAATGCCTCCCAATGCCTTCACAACTCCCTTCACACACTTTTGACTTGATGCACCACATATTTATTAAAAAATTGCATAATGTAGAGGTCTCCAGAAATGTGCACAGATTTCCCCAGATTCCCAAAATTAATGAACACTAGTCAGATCATGTAGGTTCTTACAGATTCTGGGAGGACTTTGGTTTTCAGTATGAATGCACTGGAAGATTCTGGGAGGGAGAAAAGAAGCCATAGAAGATTGAAGAGCATAGTAAGCATGGGACAGGAACATGTTTCTCTGTGACAGCAAGAAAAATAAAATTAGGCTTTTCTAAAACAATTTCCATTGCAACAGAGATGACCAAACCCTGTTTAAGCTCTGTCTTTCTCTGTGACCTTTGGACCTCTCCCATGTGTTACCTGCTCATTTATTTTCACCTTGCTTTGTGTATGGCTGTTGCCTCCTCTCTTTTCACACTGCAGGAATTTTTTCTTTGCTACAGACTTTCCACCAGAGTTTTTTTTTTTTTTTTTTCCCCTTCCCCGCAATAGTAAGTGGGCTCACTGGAAAATGCCCAACTTTCAGCATCTTCCTCAGGAGAGAATTAACGCTGTAGAGTATGTGTTGAAATGTTTGTCTTTTTGAGATATTGCCTAATGACTAGATTCTGTCTTTCTTGACATGGAGTGCTGAAGGACATGATGGACTCATACAGATGACAGTTGTGTCTGATGACAAGAAAGAAAATTGCAGCACTAGAGAAACTGCAATACCACAGACAGTCAACTGGGGAAGAAAATAGCTAATCAATCTAAAAACAACGAAACAAATTCTCTTTAACTGAGAAATACACAAAGATCCAGAGAAGACATATCTGAGAATGCATCTGTGAAGCACCCAGAATCTATAGCCTGGCTGATTGCTGTCAATATCACCCTTTACTAAACCAGTTTTGTTGTTGTTGTTGTTGTTGTTTACTTGAGAAAGAGTTTTGCTTTGTCGCCCAGGCTGGAGTGCAGTGGAGTGATCTCAGCTCACTGCAACCTCCATCTCCCGGGTTCAAGTGATTCTCTTGTCTCAGTCTCCTGAGTGGCTGGGACGAGAGGTGCACCACAACGCCCAGCTAATTTTTTTGTATTTTCAGTAGAGACAGGCTTTGCTATGTTAGCCAGGCTGGTCTCAAACTCCTGGCCTCCAGTAATCTGCCCATCTCAGCTGCCCAAAGTGCTGGGATTACAGGCATGAGCTACCGTGCCCAGCCATGCCAGGCTTTAAACACTAGATTTGATGGATATTTTATAATTTTCCAGATCTTATAAAAAAATTACAAGGCATATGGAGAAGGTGGAAAATATACTTCACTGGAAGAAACAGAATAAATATCCAGAAGTTGAATCTTAAGAAATGAAGATTTTTGCACATCTGATAAAGAATTAAAAATAATTAAGCATTCTCAGTGAACAAAAATGAAACAAAAATAGAAAATTGAATAACATTTAAAAATCATAAATGACCGAAATGTGATATCAACAAAGAGATGAAACCTTTTTTCTAAAAACCCAACAGAAATTGTGGCATTGAAGGATCCAATAACTGGCATTTGCAAATTCACTGCAGAGACACAACAGCAAACAATGGAGCAAAAAAAGAATCAGGAAATTAAATATATATTATTCACAAATATTTAGGCCTGGAAACTAACTTTTGAAAAAAATGGAAGAAATAAGGGTTAAATATGAGACTTACTGGACACTATCAAGTAGACCAATATATTCAGAGAAAGAGTCTTATGAAAAGAATATGGGAAGAAAATGATATAAATGTTATCTGGGAGAAAAAGAGGGCATGCTGAAACCTTACACATATCAGCGATGAAACAAAAAATCCTAACAACCAAGAATAATTGACCTGGAAAAAACTGTACTTCAAAAATTAGAAAAAAATAAAGCCTTTCAAAGTTTAAAATAAAAAAAACTAAGGTTGCTTACTACTAGAATAACCCTAGAAAAAAATGCAAAAGACAGTCAATTATGTTGAAACATTAAATGATGCTGGACAGCATCATAAAATGATATGAAAATGTAAAGCTCTCTGTTAATATAAATATATACACAGATACAAAATTTGCTATTGTTATAATAATGGTGCATAAAATTCTTAAATCTCTGTGAAAATGCATACAATATATAGAGATATAATTTGTAACATTAATAATAGAGTGGGGGAAGTAAAAATGTATATATTTTGTATGCTGTTAACTTGAAGTTGAAGGCAAAAGCTGTTTGCCCTGGGGACCTTAGCACTGGGCAAGGGATGAGGCAAAGCTGCCATTTTGTCTACCTTAGTTGTTCCATCTCCCCCTACTTTGCATAGGGATTTTTCTTGGTCTTCAGGAATAGTCAGTGTGGCCAGGCTCTGTTCTGCACACACAGTCAGGTGTAGGTAGGTGTGGCATGTACAGAGGGGGCCTGGGATTCTAAAAATAATTAAATATGCAAAAAGTGGAAATCTGAGAATTTTGGGCATGATTCTCAGGACTTTGGGCTTGGGAAACAGTAAGTCCTTGCTTCCAGCCATGTGGTTTCTCATCAGAGTTGTTGGTGCCTTCTCCCTGCAGTTGTCCCTTAAGGAGATGTTGCAGGAGATTTAGCCGGTGCTGATGGTCCATGAAGAAATGTGTCACTGCACCTCCTTCTCACTGCACCTGGTTAGCAACATGCCAAAGCACTTCCCAGGGCGGCAAAACAGTGAGGAGCTGCAGGAGGGCTCAGGGCTGTGTATGAGGGAAGGCTGGTTTGGAAGTTGGGTAGACTGCCTTGGGGAGGGCCCCAAAAAAGAAGGGCCAGGCAGCACTTCCCCAGTCCTCAGAGGTCTTTGTGTCACAGATAAGCATGTGAATGTAAGAACAGAGTTGTAATTCTAAAAAATTCAGGCAGTACAAAGCCAGGCTTGATATCAGCCCAATCAAATTCTATAAAAGTAAATGATGTCTTAGAAAAAAAAAAAACTTAAAAAGCTTCACAGTATTTGAGAGGAGAAATCTGTCCAGTGCAGCACCAACTGCTGTGGTGAGATTCACCTGGTTGTAAAGCAAAATCTCTCATGTATTCATGTTCTCTGGGGAACAGCCACTTATGTTCCCAGGGTCTACCTTCTTGCTAAGAGCAATTGTGGAAAAGAATTGTAGCTCAATGGTGCCCATAGTTGATCACAGGAACTTTCCCCTTTCCCCAAACAGTCACCATTAAACTTCAGTGAAACACACACTGGAAGACCGTCTGAAGTAGGAGGTCCTGGGGAGTCCTCAGCACACCCCTTCATGAGGGCTGCCCAAAAAGGCAGCTCTAAATGCTCCTTCAACCCAAGACACTAGTGCAGAAAAAGCAGTTAGCCCTGTCGGCTCAAGACCCACCTGTGCTTCAGAGGCATTTGGCAGAAGATTCTTTGTAAGAAATGATCCCTGCCCACTAGCAGACAGGAGTGTGTGTTTGTGTGAGTGTGTGTGTGTGTTGAAATTAGAACCCCACCTTATGTGTTCATTATGGAATTTGAAAATGGAAGCCTAAAGTTGAAAATTAAAATCACCCATGAAAGCATCTTGCAAACTATTTTCTGTGCTAGATGCGATGTTTTAGGATACAAGGCCCTGGTCACATCCTACTCCCTCTCCCTGAAAGAGCTACACACTACTCAAGGCATGCTTCCACATGAACCACGTCCTAGAGCAGCTTGAGAGCCTGAACCCATCTGCTGCCTTCAGCAGGGCTGACTAAAGCTGCTTGTTCTTCCCGAGCATATTCTCCAATGACCTGAGAGGTGGAGGAGACATTGGGGCCAGGATTGAAAAGAGGGAAGGGGAGCATGGAAGCCAGAGGCTGAGGACCAGGTTTTCCCACCTGGAGGGGTCTGGCCTAGCGGCACTCAAACCAGGGTCAAATTTAGGTGGAGACAGCTGGCCTTGGGTTGCCCTGTGCTGACCACCAGCCTCGAGTTCCTCAAACAGTAGGAAGTGAAAGAATGGCTTGGAGATGAGCCTCATTGACTGTTTGCCACCTGAGTACATCTTGCCAGGGTCCCAAGAGGGACCATTGTGTCTCCAGAGCCATGACTGGAAGGCGGAACTCCCAAAGGGGGCAAAGAAGAGGGTCCTTGGTGAAGTGAAGAGCTTATTTCTACTTGACCATTCCTGAAGGGCTTTAGTGCCTAAAAGTGCCCAGCATGAGCAGCTGGAACCCACTTCCTAGAAACTGCAAGATGCAAGTGGACCTCATATACCTCTTTGTAATTACAGACAAGGACCAGAAGGGCCCCATCACTGCATCCCCATGGGACTTTTACTGGATCCAGTAAGTCCCTGCCAGCTCGCCACAGGCTCCTGGTATGTCACTTGTTCTGGGCCTGTGGACAGACAACCAGGACACTTGTTCAGTGCCCACTTCCTCCTTGTAGGCCTACAGCCTATTGCTCAACCCCAAGCTCACCAGCCTTTGCTTCCTAAGCCATTCGCCACTGGAGCTGCTCAAGTACCACAGCCTGAACGTCACAAAACACTTTGTCATGCCATGAAAGAAAAGGTAAGGCTGCCAGGCATGGTGGCTCGTGCCTGTAATCCCAACACTTTGGAAGGCCAAGGAGGGCAGATCATGAGGTCAGGAGTTTGAGACCAGCCTGGCCAATATGGTGAAACTCCATCTCTACTAAAAATGCAAAAAATGGCTGGGCATGGTGATGCATGCCTGTAGACACAGCTGCTTGGAGACTGAGGCAGGAGAATTCCTTGAACCCGGGAGGTGAAGGTTGCAGTGAGCTGAGATCACATTGATTCACTCCAGTCTGGGTGACAGAGTGAGACTTCTTCTCAAAAAATAAAATAAAATAAAATAAAATAAAATAAAATAAAATAAAATAAATAAATAAAATAAAATAAAATAATAAAATAAAAGAAAAAAATAAAATAGTAAAATAAAATAAAAGTCACTGTTTCATCTCCCCCGACTTGTGTCATGTTACAGGGGCTTATTGGATGAACCAGCCAGCCCAAACTCCAGAGTTTCTGCCCAAACAATCTGTCTCCACTGCTTGAGTCCCCTCTAGGGAGCTGTCAGTGTGACAGGGGGTATCTCTGGAAGTGGTGGCCATTTGCTTCTATCTGACCTCAGGGCAGCTTCTCAGGGCAAGAAGATCCTAGAGCAGATGGAAGTCTCAGAGAAGAAGCCTATGGCCAGGTTCTTGGCTCGGTCAGCTCTGTATCTCCCTCTCTCCTGTTTGTGCCATGGACTGTGTGCACACAGAGAATGCCCGCACCTTGAGGCTGAACTATGAGGAGAACCTTCCTGAACAGGGGCAGGCAGACTCATCCTGCCCTCAGTGGGAACCCCCTTCCTCTGGGTACTAGACAGAATTCTGTGCACCTTCCTGGAGGCTCCATGCTGGATCTGTTCATTTGGAAGTTTGAGGCTGCCCATAGGGAGGTAACAAAAGAGACTTCTCCTCCATCTGGAAAAAGAAAGAAAGAAAGAAAAGGTAGACTTCTCAGAGCAACTTGTGGGGCACAGGCTGAGCCCTTGCCTCCCTCCCTGGTCCCTCTATGGTCCCAGGACTGAAACAAGGAGCTGCAGACAATGAGGGAACTGCTCTGCAAGAACGGCCTGAGTGGCTGCTTCAAGAAAGAACCACAGTGAAAGTGCCTACAGCCCCTAGTGACTGACTGGCAGCCTCAGGCCCACCTACCATCTGCAGGCAGGTTTTCTTGCTGACAGAATGAAAGCAAGGAAAGCAGGAATGAGCCCAGCCCTCTCAGTCACCCTGAAGGCTGCCTGGGGTTCCCTGCAAGGCCTTCTACCCTTCTGCTTCTTGGCAAATGACCCAAGCGTCTTTTCCTGGCCTTCGAGACTTTGATTCTCTGGAAGAAGACCCTACTTTTCACTAGGCTTAGTGTCCAGGGCCAGCCAGCTCCCCACCTTCAGTAACAATCAATGGGCTCTCACCTGGGCACACACTGCCCAACCTTGGCCCTTCTAAGGCAGGAGCTCATTTGTCTTGCAGGTTCAGCTTGCTAGGGCTTAAAAGTTATCATTGCTGTTATTAAGATAGAGAAATTAGGGGGAAAGAGTTGTCTTAAGAAATTTCCCCTAATCTTACCTTGGAGATCATCAGCACAGGCAAGGCTGCTGAGGATGTGGGGGGAGAGGACCCAGCCTGTCCAGCCAGCTGGTCTTTGCCAGAGGTGGCTCATGACCCATCCCCTGAGAGAAGCAGGCAGACATCCCAGCAAGGAGCTGGGGTGTATAGATCAGGGCAGCCCAGGCACACTGATGGTGGCTTGGCACTACCTCCCATCAAGAGGTTTCACCACAGCTGACCCTTGGATCCAGGGGGTGATTTACAATGTGTGCAAGGCAGTCAGCTCCATCAGCTGTACAGCCTTCAACATTCACTTCACCTTGGACATCTCACCAGAAAGCATTGAGGACTGACCAATGCAGAAGCTCTGCAAAGTGAGATAGAGCATCGTGGGGTGGGGGATCTGGGGCCTGTCTGCTCATCTGATAATTGCTTCCTGAGGGTGTGCTCTGGAACAAAACAGTGACTGTTTTCATGTTTGTCTGTTTATTTATCAGTTTTAAATATCCTAATATTTCATTTATAGTAGTTTCTGTCTTGTATTTGTGTATTGGTAAAAATTTTATTAGAAGAAAGAGGGCTTAAGACAATATTTTAGAAGGTCTTAAGGGGGCATAGACTTTCATGTCAAAACAGCTACTGTTGACCTCTTTTTGCTGCCTTTGTACAAAGTATACACAGAAAGTGCAGCCAGAGGTGATGAGGCCAAGTGTGTAGAGCAGAGCTACCTGGGCTTTCTTGCTGGTCGGCAGTCAGGTGGACACTGGCTGTGAGGTGGTGCCCACCTGGATCTACACCCTCCACCCCCTCTCCTGAGTAACCAACACAAGGCAGTGCTAATTAGTGGGTGAGTGATAGGCATCGGGCACCCCAATACCACCTGGGAAGAATAGAATGCCATCTGGGCTGGGGCTGTGGCGGGGCGCAGGGGCTGTGGCTGCATTGGCTTGTTATGGCACCACCCACAGATGCATCTGCCCTGTGCTGCTTCTCCAGCAGTCAGCTGCCCATGGTCCTGAGCCTGTCATGCCATGCCTGCTACCTCACACTGCTTGTGTTTGAAAAAAACATCCTGAGATGGTGCTGCTGGATGTGACCACTGGCAAGAGGACAGCATCTTTGTCCTAGGGGATTAGGAGCTGACCAGATTGCTCCTGACTGCCTCTAGAACAAGTGGGGGCTGGTGCTGCAATTAACAATGCCTCCAAAAAGATATGTTTGCAATGGCTCAATGAATATTTGATGCAGAGGCCTACATGAAGACACATGAATGGAGTGTGTGGACCTCAGTTAGCAGCTGAGAAACAGGTGCCTCTCAGGCCTCATCCTCCAACAACTGTGGAACGTGCCCAAGCCATGAGTATATACACCTGGAGTGTATACATATGGCTGCTGCTTTTGCTGCCACTATCCCCAGGCTCAATATGGTTTAAAATCTGGATTTTAAATAGCAAAGATAAGAGGCTTTTCTGTGTCCTGGAATAGGAAGCCAGAGATCTGTGTAGGGCTGGCACTGGGTGCACATTAGTTTTGTGACATGATGAGAGCTGCAGTGGTTTTGTTAATCGTGATAGGCCTGGGCTGGTTGCAGCTCTGAGTGATGGGGAGGGAGTCAGCAATGGTGGTCATGTAGACATCCAGGTGCCCAACTTTGGCCTGCCTGCCCTCAGACATAGCAAGAGGCACCACCACAGGCCCTGACTTGCCTCCCTACTCCTTGCATGCCAGATGGGAATACCTGAAAGCTACAATCTGAATGTATTCTTCTGCCATTTTGACCTGAGCTGCCTAACACACAGTGTGTGTGGGGGGTGAAGGGCCTGGGGGAAAGCAGGGCTGGATCATGGATCCTGGTGGAAATTTAGAGATACAGGAGTGGTTGTCACCTCTCTGTGGAGCCCAGCTCCCTTCCTGATCCTTGCCACACAGCCCCGTCTGCAGAGACCAGGTCTGGCAAGTTTGGGGATCCCTCAGACCCTGGGCTACTCCCTGTCAGTCCTGTCTGTGCTCTTTCCCTTTCCTGCTGGCAGAGCCCAACATGGAGGAGGAGGCTGCCGCCCTCTGAGCCTGAGGAAGCTGTGTCTGACTGGGGCTTCTGTCTGGGGTTTTGCAAAGAGCTACTTTTGAATATGGCCTGTTCAGATACCTTGTTTCAAAGGAAGTGAGGGTGAACTAGCAAGTTCAGCAACTCCACACTTGATAAATAACTTTTTCTTGTCTCTAAACCATCACATTTTCATTTCACATTGGAATAAAGTAAGTGAAACCTGCCACACCAGCCTCACCCGTGTATTCTGTAACCCAGACTCATTTGGTTGTGAGGGCTGTTGTCAGTAATCGTATGAAAAGAAGAATATGTATAAATTAGATCAAAGGTAAAATTATGCTTATAATGTCATTTGTGTGGGTGATAAGAGGGTGGACTAACAGGCACTCAGTTGGAGTTTACTCACCTGTCGTTTACCAGACTCATGACTGTAGCTCTGGTGAACATCACCTGACACTGGTGACAGAAGAGAAAAGGCCAGTGTGAAGGCTAGGTGGGGGAGAGGTGCCAGGCTGTGGGGCTAGGTTTTAGAGTCATCTGGACACTCTTGGAGAGCTAATGAGATGGGAGGAAGGCTGTCCCCCAGGTGAACCTTACTACCGGAGCCTATGGGCTCACGGTGGGGGAGGTGTGTGGGGGTGGCCTGTCCCTATGAGAAGAAGAGTTTACAGCTTTTACAGCTGGTGGCTGATGCTCAGCAATCCCTCTGCAGAGCAGGCAGGTCATCAGCCATGTGTATAGCTGAATGTCTTTTGAAGTGTTTAGAGAGTGCTCTATGTCTTAGAAATTCCTTTCCCTTGGCCTTGTCCAGTGAACACGGCTCACATGGCTAACACCACTTCTTGAGATGCCTTCACCATGCAAAGCTGAGAATGGATTGGGTTTAGTTACCATTGTGCCTCCTCCTCACCTGAGAGGCCTATTTTCTTTGGTTGATTCCTTAAGTGTATTAGTGCTGTCACTCACCTTTGGACAACTCAAATGACAAGAGGCTGTTGTTTCATAAAGAAAAAAAAGAAAATGAAGGCTTTGAATGTGAAACCCTCATTTTCTCCTCTCCTTCTCTTAGGTGAAAGATTTTATTTTTTAAAAAAGAGTACATAGTTGTATCCCAGCAGGTGTAGTGTGAGAACTGGTTTGTGCTAGGGTATGGTTTCAGTGTGGATGGGCAATTCTTCAAGATGGAAAACCAAGTCTCACTGAGTTGCTGGAGCCATACCCGCCTATCTCCACATCCCCCACCATGGGCTTTCACTTACCTCCCATGCTTGAATTTTTTAACATACATACTGGTGTGTGTGTATATATATATATATATATATATATACACACATATATATATGTGTGTGTATATATGTATATATATACACACACACATATACACACACACATATATACACACACACACACATATATACACACATACACACACACATACATACACATACAGGTCTCACTCTGTCACCCAAGCTGCAGTGCAGTGGCTGAATCATGGGACACTGCAGCCTCAAGCTCTTAGGCTCAAGTGATGCTTCCATCTCAGCCTCTCAAGTAGCTAGGACTACAGGCAAGCAACGCTACACCCAGATAATTTGTAAATCTTTTTCTAGAGACTGAGCCAACTTATGTTGCCCAGACTGGTCTTGAACTTCCGGGATCAAGCAATCATCCCACCTTGGCCTCCCAAAGTGTTTAGATTGCAGGTGTGAGCTACCAAACTCAGCCAAAAATATGTTATTTAAAGAACCATTACAATCAAATTATGAGTTATGAGTGCACCATCACTCTCCAGCCTGGGCACCAGAGCAAGACCTAGTATCCAAAATCCAAACAAAATGAAACAAAAAAATACAACCAAATTAAACTTTGAAGATTGTGTCATCTGTGTCCAGCCCTGCCCTCCAAGCTATCACAGTTAAATATAATGGTTATTAAGAAAACGGTTAGATATTAAGAAATTTCTATATGTCCTCCAGCTGAGAATGAGGTATTCTAAATGTGGCCCGAATATTTTCTCACCACTACCTTCAGAATCTAAACTAGCAAATCAAATCAGGACACCTGCAGAGGACAGTCGGTCATTTTCAAATAGAAAGAGAATTACCCCCATTAATAAGAGTAATACAGTGATTTTCAAAAACAGAAGTCAGACTGAGATGCAGCACAGTCAGGGCACAACTACCCTGGAATAACCTCTTCACACAGTACGGTTGAGGAGCCTTTCTTAGATGAGCAAATTTGGGCAATATAATTCTTGCTTATTTATTCCCAGCCCTGGCTTCCTGCCTGATTCCTAATGGCCACCTCACGATGTGGTCAGCAGTGGGGTGCAGTGTTGTGAGAGAGGGGCTCAGGGATGGGACAAGGGTCTTTCCTGCTTATCAAAATGCTTAAAAAGTTGTGAAAAAGGTTTCCAAATGTTCTACTTCCTACCTTTAAATAGCTGCTAAGATGCATTATACAACAGACTCAGGAAAGGGAAAGAACAAGTGCATTTCAAGTCTCAGCTCACTTCTTAATTAGCTGTGATACTCTGGGCATGTGACTCCAACTATTTGAGCCTGTTTGCCTGTTCACCCAAGACAATCCTAGGCAAAAATCGCAAAGCTTGAGTCATCATGCTACCCAACTTCAAACTATATTACAAAGCTATAGCAGCCAAAACAACTATACAAAACAACAACTACTGGTACAAAACAGATATACACACCAATGTAACAGAACAGACATCTCAGAAATAACACCACACATCTACAACCATCTGATCTTTAATAAACCTTACCAAAACAAGCAAAGGGGAAAAACAATCCCTATTTAACAAATGGTGCTGAAAACCCTGGCTAGCCATTTGCAGAAAACAGAAACTGGATCCCTTCCTTACATCTTATACAAACATTAACTCAAGATGGATTAAAGATTTTTGTTTCACGGGTTATTTTTTGAGATGGAGTCTCACTTTGTTGTCCAGGCTGGAGTCCAGTGGATTGATCTCGGCTCACTGAAACTCCATTTTCAAATAGAAAGGGAAATACCTTTCTAGCAATTCTCTTGCCTCAGCCTCCTAAGCAGCTGAGATTACAGGTGCCCACCACTACATCCAGCTAATTTTTTGTGTTTTTAGTAGAAACGGAGTTTCACCATGTTGGCCAGGCTGGTCTCAAACTCCAGACCTTGTGATTTGCTTGCCTCAGCCTCCTACAGTGCTCAGGTTACAGGTGTGAACCACTGCACCTGGCTGGATTAAAGTCTTAAATGTAAAAACCCAAACCATAAAAACCCTGGAAGAAAACCTAGGCAATACCATTCAGGACATAGGCATGGACAAAGACTTCATCACTAAAACACCAAAAGCAATTGCAACAAAGAAAAATTGACAAATGAGATTTAATTAAACTAAAGAGCTTCTGCACTGCAAAAGAAGCTGTCATCAGAGTGAACAGGCAGCCTACAGAATGGGAGAAAATTTTTGCAATCTATCCATCTGACAAAGATCTAATATCCAGAATCTAGAAGGAACATAAATTCACAAGAAAAAAAAAAAAAGAAAAGAAAACCATGAGAAAGTGGGCAAGGGATATTAACAGACTCTTCTCAAAATAAGACATTTGGCTGAGTGAGGTGTTTCGGGCCTGTAATCCCAGCACTCTGGGAGGCTGAGGCAGGAGGATCATGACACCAGCCTGGCCAACAAGGTGAAACCTCGTCTGTACTAGAAATACAAAAAATTAGCTGCGTCTTTGGGTGGGCCCCTGTAATCCCAGCTTATCAGGATGTTGAGGCAGGAGAATCACTTGAAGCTGGGAAGCAGATATTGCAGTGAGCTGAGACCCTGCTACTGCACTGCAGCTTGGGTAACAGAGCAAGACTTTGTCTCAATAAATAAATAAATAATAAAAAAAACATTTATGTGACAAAAAACATAAACCTCATTTTCACTGGTCATTAGAGAAATTCAAATCAAAACCACAATGAGATACCATCTCATGCCAGTTATAATGGCAATTATTAAAAAGTCAGGAACCAACAGATGCTGGTGAGGCTGTGGAGAAATAGATACACTTTTACACTGTTGGTGGGAGTGTCAATTAGTTCAAACATTGTAGAAGACAGTGTGACAATTCCTCAAGGATCTAGAAACAGAAATATCATTTGACCCAGCAATCCCATTACTGGTTATATACCCAAAGCATTATAAATCGTTCTACTATAAAGACACATGCACACGTATGTTTATTGCAGCATTGTTTACAATAGCAAAGACTTGGAACCAACCCAAACGCCCATCAATGATAGACTGGAGAAAGAAAATTAGGCACATATACACCATAGAATATTATGTAGCCATAAAAAGATGAGTTCCCGTCCTTTGCAGGGTCATGGATGAAACTGGAAATCATCATCCTTAGCAAACTAACACAGGAACAGGAAATCCAACACCATATGTTCTCATTCATAAGTGGAAGTTGAACAGTGAAAACACATGGACACAAGGAGGGAAACATTCTTGATGCCTGAGAATGGGCATCAAGAAGAGGGAGAGCATTAGGAGAAATAGCTAAAGTGTGTGTGGCTTAAAACATAGATGGTGGGTTGATAGGTGCAGCAGAGGGGCACGGTGGCTCATGACTGCAATCCCAGCACTTTGGGAGGTGGAGGGGTGGATCACCTGAGGTTGGGAGTTTGAGATAGGTGCAGCAAACCACTATGGCACATGTAAACCTATGGAACAAACCTGCACGTTTTGCACATGTATCCCAGAACTTAATTAAAAAAAAAAAAAAACAGAAAGGCACTAAGGCTGAGGGGGAGGGCGGGTAGGGGCAGGAGTGGGGGTAGCGGCGGGAGTGAGTGGGCCCTGGAACTTTAATCCTTGGCAGTGGCGTGGGAACCGTCCAATCAGGCAAGCAGTTGGAGAGAAAGGGAGGGCGTGGCTTCCGGTGTTTGGCGGGAATTTTTTTCTCTCCCTTGCGCTGGAACTTGGGAACTATCTCTCCTCTTCCGCCTTCTCCATGTTGGGAGCTCCAGGCGACTTCCTCGCAGTCTCTGTTAATAGCCCTGTAATCTGCAGGTACTTGCCAATGCATAGCTAAGATACCAGGAAATCCTGCAAGCTGTGAAATGGAGAGTATGGAGGTTTGGCATCCCGAGAGAAGAGAGCAGCCTGTAAAACCGGCAGGACTGGCCTCCCCATGGTCAGCTCCAAGTCTCCTGTGCAGCTTGGCTGTCAGTCCCCTGTGGCCACAAGATGGTGGCTGGGCCAGCAGTGGGGATCCCCGCGTCCCACCTCGTGCAGTCCTGTCCTCTCCCTGAGTGGCGTTCTGCTGTGCTCCCACAGCCCTGCAATGGAAGGGCACCATGGATCAATAAGGCTGAGAGGCGAGACAAAGAGGGCAAAAATCTTCTTTATTGAGCTCTCGGGCGAGGTTCACTGGTCCGCAGGGGGAAGGCCAGGGAAGTCATGCTCTACCAAAGGTGCAGTGTGCTTTTATGGATGCTGGGTGAGGATCGGGCGGGGAAGGGGCAGGGTCGGTTGAGTTTTGCCCTTCTGAGTGTGACATGCCCTAGTGGGCGTGCGCGTTAGTCGGGGTGGTGGGAACAGGAAAGGTGAACCCGGAAACGCAGAGTCAGGGTATCCAAGGTGGCGATCGCCATCTTGGAGTCTTCACTGGAGTCCAATCAGTCCAACCTCTTTTTGGTTATAGAAAAGGGATGACAAAATCGTCTGGCTACTTACTGCTGTTAAGGGGCATCGTTGGGGAGGGGGCCTAAATCAGAGGTTGGCAGTTGGATGTAGGGGTGAAGTAACATCTGGTTGAAAGTGACCCTCGTGATTTCTTGTATCCGCTGGTGGAGAAACTGTACTAGAATTGGGGCAAAACACATATTATACAGAGAATTATAATTGGGATAAAGAAAGGGAGCATCTGTTGAAACTACCAGAAAGACCAGGGCAGAGAGGGTCGTAGGAGTGTTTTAACTCCTCTTGGATCTTTTTTTTTTAAAGTTTGTAAATTGGTCTCAACTACCCCTGACTCATTGAGATAATAGCAGCATTCTTCCTGTAACAATAAACATGTCCCTCCTTTTTCTGCCATAAGCAAGTCTAAGGCCCGCCTGTTCTTTGCCGTGACCTGTGCTACTGAAGTGATCTGTCACTGTAGGGAGGCCAAGGACTCGGCTGATGCCTCAATGGCCAACTGCAGGCGAGTAGACAGATCTTGAGATGTTTGGATTGAGTGGGTGAGGGCTCCTTTTCTTAGCCCTGATGCCACTAAGGAGGAGGCTAAGGAGATGCCTAGTACTAAGGGTAGGAAAATAGCCCATTTGCTTTTATTTCACGACCTTGGCTCGGTCCAGGCTAGCAGATGGCTAAGTTCGTCCTGACTATATAGGGTCAGGCCAGGGATGAGAGAGACGGGTAAGCACAAGGTGTGATTACCAGTTGAGTTAAGAACTTTAGTTAGCATGGAGTTACACCAGAAGTAGCCTCCGGGAGGTGCTGGGGTGCTGGTAAACATCCTGGTCTGGTTACACAAAGAGGCATTTGGAGTAGAGTAACAGAACGGGAACTTGTGTCTTGTAGGGGCGGAGAATAGTGGGACCTGTCCTTTTGGGACCGGTGGTATAGGGGTGGATGAATTTCTTGTATAATTAAAGGGGGTAGGGAGAGGAACTGCTACTAAGGGAGGTCTTCTCAGGGCTGCACAGAGGAAGCAGTGGGAGAGGTTTTGTATCCCTGTGGATTGGAGCAATTGTGCACCTTCTGAGATTAAAGTTAACCATGAGAAGGGGGAGGACTTGGCCTGGTCACCTGCCAGTTGAAGCTGGGTGGCAAGCTCTTTCTTGGCTGACTGGATTGAGGAGGCTAAGTCGGATAAACATGTGACAGTGGTTTTAAGCATCCTGGCAATGCGGATCTTAGCTACTGGATACATAAAAGTTCTGTGCTCATATAGTCCTCCATCTACACTGGAGGCCCAGCAGGGGTCCCAAGGGTCAGAGATTTGGAGGTTAAATCCGTTAAAGCCATCCCATCCTCCAGTGGAGGTATTGACATAGAACATTGGGTCAGATCCTTTTTCAGTACGAGTTAATGCCTCATGGATATTGCACCAGTGCCACGGACAGCCTACATTTTCTTTGACCCAGCTGGTATTGCATTTGCAGTTACTTTGATCATACAGGAAGCAAAGTGCAGGGTTTTTTTCTAGCTGGCCCTAGGGAAGATAATTTTAGACCTAGGAAAGCTATGGGTGCCTGGCACCCTGCTGGCGGGCATGCTGCCATGGCTACTAGTCTAGACGAGACTGCCTGTCCGGAACTCCAATTCTCAGTGAGGGAAAAAAAAAAAAAAAAAACAGTGAGAAGGAGTTTGAGAGGGGGCTTGTCAAAGCAAACTTCATGTTGGTGAAAGTTCTGGAGGGAGCCTTGCCACACCAGTTCATCTATATAGGACAACAGATTTTCAGGCCAGCGAAGGGTATTAGCAAAAGTAGGGAATGACCAGCTTTCCTTGAGAAGAACCTGAATAAATTGTTGGAGGCTGTCATGCAGAGAATTCATGCAATATTTGATTTAGAGAGTTTCAGTTTGGTTGGGGAGATGGAGGTGACAGTCCAAGTGGCCTGATGTTGTGTAGGTGCCCTCTTAAGATGGGAAATATGGTACCAGGAGGGAAGGCCTATAAGTTTAGCTGCCACTGGTGTTGTAAGAATTACCGTATAGGGGCCTTTCCACTGTGGGGAGAGACCTCTTGCCTGGAGGTCTTTTACTAGTACCTGATCTCCTGGGGTTATTAGGCCAGACTGTCTGGGCTGAATGGTCCGGGCTTTGGAAGGCTGTGGTTGGCATGTTCTCTTAGCAACTCCCTTAACAGGGTGAGGTAGGGCAGGTATGTGCCAAAAGGTGCGGTATTCACAGGGAGCTCTTGAAAGAGGAAGGGGCGCCCATATAGGAGTTCAAAGGGGCTAAGGCCTGTGGGGCTTCAGGGTGCTGCCTGGAGCCGCGCGAGGGCAAAGGGAAGTAAGATTATCCACGATTGGCGTGTCTCAAGAGCCAATTTAATTAGGTGTTCTTTGACAAGGCCGTTGGTGTGTTCACCGTTCCAGAAGACTGCGGATGGTACGGAATGTGTAGCTTCTAGTTAACACCAAGTGTGGTTGTCACCTGTTTGACTATTTTGGAGATAAAAGCAGGCCAAATCTCAGGATTATCTGTTCAATGAGGGTTGAAGCTACTACCTCTGCTGTTTTATGAGTGGTAGGGCAGGCTTTAATCTAACCTGAGAAAGTGTTTACTAAAGTAAGAAGATAACTCGACGTATTTGCTTTAGTAAGGAATAAAGGGAAGGATGGTAGATTATGGGTTCAAGAAAGTTATATAGTGGTCTAGGCGGCAGGGCAGTGAAGGTGTCTGGCAGTAAGTGGAGGGAGTGCCATCAATCCTTATAACAGAGATTGAGGAGGGGTGGCTGGACCTGCTAAAAGATGGCAAAACAGAGTAGGTAGCCCTTGTGTCTAGTAAAAAGGAAATGGACTTACCCGCTACCTGAAGCATTACCCTGGGCTCGGCAAGGGTGAGAGGGGTTCCCAAGTCTGGGCCTCTTCAGTCGTCGTCCAGTTGGAGGAGCTAGAGGGCAGCTTCGCCATCTGGGGAGGGTTTGCCATGTGGAGACACAGCGGCCACTCTGAGGCTGGGGCAGTCTGACCTCCAGTGCCCCATTTGTTGGCAGTTAGGGCACAGGCATGTTGGTGGCTTGGGGTTTGGGCACTGTTTTGCCCAATGACCTGGGTTGCCACACTTGATACAGTTGCAAGGCGGGCAGGATGGTTGCTGTTGGCTAGGGCACCGGCTGGCCCAGTGTCCTGAGCTGCAGCACTTGAAGCAGGTGCCAGACAGGGCCCGGGAGATTGTACCGCTACCTCTCCTGCTGGGGCTCTTAGGGAATGCTGGTTGCAGGGCAGCTGCCAGGGCTTGGGTTTGGAGCTGAACTTTTTATTTCAGTCTTGCCTGTCATTGTACCTCAGCCGCCTCCTCTCAGGAATTAAAAACTCTGAACGTCAGCTTTACTAAGTCCTGGATAGGGGTTTGGGGGCCCTCCACTGCCTCATCCAGGATTAGCGGATATCACTGCCCACAGCTAATGTGTTAGGAGTAGTAGATGTAGTGGACTGGTATGGCACTACCGGGAGGTGGAAATAAGAATGGGGATAAGACGGAAGCCAAGGAGTTATGTGGGCAGGGTTAAAAGAACAAATGGGAACGGGAATTAAAATGGCTGCTGAATGGTGGCAGAACTAAAATGGCAGCAGAGAAAAAAGGAAGTAAGATGGCAGAGGTGAGGAAACAGGTAGTAAGATGGTGGTGGTGCAGAAGGAGATGGCAGTGGAGAGACTAAGATGGGGGCCACAGACAAGATTAACGGCAAGAGAGGCTGGCCAGACTTCAAGGGGAAGGCTAGCCAGATGGACTTGCTCCAGTGAAAACACTTGGCGGCAGCTGTCCGACGAGAGCAGAGGTCCCAGAACCTTTGAACAAATTTGATTTTTGACTGTTTGCCTTGCCTCTGACAAAAATTGGTGAGGTCGTTTAGGATACTGAAGTCGAGTGTGCCTTCAGGGGGCCAGCGAGATTGGTTGTCTAAGGTATATTGTGGCCAGGCAACTGTGCAGAAGAAAATTAGTCGCTTTTGTTTTAAATCTTGATCGAGTTGTAAAGTTGGGAGGTTGCGCAGGAGGCACCCTAAGGGGGTGTTTTGCGTGATTTTGGACTGGGTGGACCCCATCCTCTTCCCTTTATGGCAGCGGTCTGAGGGACAGCAGAAGCGGCCTTCTGGGGTCACTCAGACCACATGGTTCCTGGAGCCTCGGATCGGCTACTTCAGACACAGATGTCTCAGAGTCGTCAGTGCAGATTTGGACTTCCCCTGGGGAAGTAAACTTGGGTCACCTGGTGACGAATTGGCCTTCCCTTGAGGAAGGAAACTCTCCCTGATCATGCGCATGACTCTCGGCCAGGGATGAAGGGACAAAAGGAAAAAGGAGAGGTACTCACCTAGCATCAGCCAAATTGGACTGGAGTAGCTGCAGCAACTGTGACCTGGTGGCAAGTAACCGGACTAAACGGACGGTTGGCCGTGTAGGAGAAGCCTGACCTGACTGAGGGACAGGCCTGATCCGACCAGGAGGGGAGTCCCCCTGAGCCTCTGGGGGAGCTTAGGAGCTGTCCCCTCCTGGGTTTCGGCACCAATGAAAGGCAATGGAAGGGCACTGTGGATCAATAAGGCCGAGAGGCGAGACAAAGAGGGCAAAAATCTTTATTGAGCTCTGGGGCGAGGTTCACTGGCCCACAGGGGGAGGGCCAGGGAAGTAGCGCTTTGCCAAAGGTGCAGCGCGCTTTTATGGATGCTGGGTGAGGAGTGGGTGGAGTAGGGGCGGGGTCGGTTGAGTTTTGCACTTCTGAGTGTGACACGCCCTAGTGGGCATGCACATTCGTCGGGGTGGCGGGAACAGGAAAGGTGAACCCAGAAATGTTGAGTCAGGGTATCCAAGGTGGCGATCGCCATCTTGGAGTCTTCACCGGAGTCCAATCACTGAGTATTCTTCATATTGTTCAGGGATAGGAGTGGGTCATAAGGGCAGAAACCCGACTTGGAGTGTGCGTGGGAGGAGCTGCGGCTGGAGGGGTCCCCATTCTCTCTTGTTAAAAATTAAAGGGAGTCCAGCCAGGTGCAGAGGCTCACACCCATAATCCCAACACTTTGGGGCAATGAGGTGGACAGATCAAGAGGTCAGGAGATCAAGAACATGCTGGGTAACACGGTGAAACCCCGTCTCTACTAAAAATACAAAAAAATTACCCGGGCCGTGCGCCTGTATTCCCAGCTACTCGGGAGGCTGAGGCAGGAGAATGTCATGACCCGGGAGGTGAAGCTTGCAGCGAGCCGAGATCACGCCACTGCACTCCAGCCTGGGCAACAGAGCGAGACTCCGTCTCAAAATAATAGTAAAATAAAATAAAAATAAAGGGAATCCATGTTAAAACGTTAACCAGTTTATTTGAGCAAACAGTGATTAGTGAAATGGAAAGCAACCAGCCGTGATTTGTAGTCCACCCAAGGAGCATGCAGGAAAGGCTTTTATAAGGTACACAAGAAAGCAAGCCAAGTTCAAGAATTGGTTAGAGTTGGCTAGGCACGGTGGCTCATGCCTGTAATCCCATCAATTTTGGAGGCCATGGCGTCCAGACCACCTGAGGTCGGGAATTCAGACCAGCCTGACCAACATGGTGAAACCCTGTCTCTACTAAAAATATAAAATTAGCCGGGCATGGTGGTGCATGCCTGTAATCCCAGCTACTCGGGAGGCTGAGGCAGGATAATCCTTGAACCCAGAAGGTGGAGGTTGCCATGAGTTGATATCACGCCATTGCACTCCAGTCTGGACAACAAGAGTGAAACTCCGTCCCAAAAAAAAAAAAAAAATTACATGTATGGCTATATTTCCTGACCCTTAATTCTATTCCATTAATGTGTATATATTGACCTCCTATTCTACAACTTTGCAGAATTTGATTATTAGTGTTAACAGTTTTATTACTTAGGATTTTAATTATATACATAAAATTATAATATCTATATGTAGAAATAAGCTTATTTCTTTTCCATTTGGAATGTTTCTTTTCTTGTATTGCTCAATTATTCTGACCTGATTTGTATTGCAATTTTGATCAGAAGTGATGAACGCAATTATCCTTGTCTTGTTCCTGATCTTAAGGAGAAAGTTTTTTAGTCTTTCACCATTGCATATAATGGTACTTTTGAGTTTTTTATAGGTACCTTTTTTTATGTTGAGGAAGTTTTAGTCTATATCTAGTTTACCAGGTGCTCTTATAAAAATGTTTTGGATTGTTTCAAATTTTTTCTTCATCAATTGAGATGATCTTTTTTTTCTAAAATTCATTCTACTGAGTTGGTATATTGCATTGACTAATTGCAATTGTTAGAGTGAGAAAAATTGGATTTACAGCTTTTAATGTTTAAAACAATTCATCAGTGAAGCCATCTGATTCTCGACTTTTCTTGTTAGTACGTTTTTGGTAATTTACGCAGTCTTTTGCTAGTTACAGTTTGCATTAGACTTATTCAGAGGAATAGAAGGAATAGAACAAATATCTACATCTATGTCAATATCTATATGTGTGTTAATATATGGGACAGAGCCCTTTTGTGTTGTCATGGCGGTGTCTGCACAGGGGGCCTTTCTCAGCCATCTCTGGTATGGTTTAGAGAACCCTCTGTTCTTCCAGTCACCTCATTTCAATGCTGGCCCTTGTTGGCAACAGCAAGCTTCTGTCCTGCACCAGAGGAAACAGAGTGTGACCCGATTAAAACACTGTGTCAATCTCCTGTGTGGAACTCTGCAAAGACAGTAACTGGCAGCCAGACTTGGAAGACTCAGAGCTATTTCTGGCCATCACTGCTGCTCCTTATACCCCATGCAACTTTCTGCTCCCCAGATGAGGCATAGAAATATGTCTGCACAGAACTTCAGCCTTGGAAAGCACAAGATAACAGCTCCAGGGCTCAGAACAATCAATTGAGATGGATGGGTACCACAGCAGAATTTGCCTTCCAGCTTTGCGAACCATTACCTGGTTTGCAAACATGAGCCATCAGTATTCTAACATCCCAACAGTCTGCTCTTCCTCAGAATGGGCCAGCCTTGTATGACATTCCCCTACACAAAAAAATTGACATTAAATATTTATCCTTTTGTATTTGGCTTGTTTTACATAGTATAATGTCTTCAAGTTTCATCCATGTTGTAGCGTGTATCAGCATTGCATTTTTTTTTTTTGAGATGGAGTCTCTTTTTTCACCCAAACTGGAGTGCACAGCAATGCCATCATGACTCACTGCTGCTTCAACCTCCCCAGGCTCAAGTGATCCTTCTGATTCACAGGGACTTCCCCTGTGTCTGGGACTGTAGGCACACACCATCAAGGCCAGCAAATTTTTGTACTATGTGTAGAGATGGAATTTTGCTATGTTGGTCAGGCGGGTCTGAAATTCCCAGGCTCAAGACATCCCCTCATCTTTGCCTCCCAAAGTCCTGAGATAATAAGCATAAGCCACCATGCCCAGCAGGATTGCATTCATGTTTAGGCTAAATAATATTCTGTTGTGTATCTATACCACATTTTCTTTATGTGTTTATCTCTTAGAAGATATCTGGATTTGTTTTTACATTTTATACTGTAAATGATGCGGCTATAAAAATAGGTGTGAAAGTATCAGTGCATAAGTGAATAAAATTGAAAAACCCAAACACATCTGTGCATGCAGTTCTTAAATTGAATAACAGAGGTGTTAGCATGGTGGCTCACACCTGTAATCCTGAAAGTCTGGGAGGTAGAGATGGGCATATCACTTAAACTCAGGAGTTTAAGACCAGTCTGGGCAACATGGCAAAACCCTGTCTCTACTAAAAATTTAAAAATTAGCTGGGCATGGTGGTGCATCCTTGTAGTTCCCAGCTATTCGGGGAACTGAGGGACGAGAATCGCTTAAGTCCCAGAGGCAGAGGTTGCAGATTATGTCCTTGCATGTAATTATTTTGAATACACCTGTAGTTGAAACATATGGAAGTGTTCCACCTGTTGCTGAAACATACGGTAATTCTATATAGAACTTTCTGATATACTGCCAAACTATTGGTCACAGTTGATAAACCACTGGTCACAGTTGATAAACCATTCTCACCAGCCATGCACCAGGGTTCCACTTCACCCACATCCTAGCCAGTACCTGTTCTTTTTCATTTTTGTTGTTTTGGTTTTTATATAGCCACCTTGATAGATGTAACGTGGTACCTTATTGTGGTTTTGATGTGCATGTCCTTCATGACTGGTGATGCTGAGCATTTTTCTGTAGGCTTATTGACCCAATATAGATTCAAGTCCTCTCCCTTTTTATAAATACTGTTGTTGTTTTGTTTTGTTGTTGAGTCTTAGAAGTTCTTTATATATTCTGCTCAATATATTATACCTTATGTACCTAGTCAGATATGTGATTTGCACATCTTTTCTCCTATTTGCTGATTGTCTTTTCACTTTGTTGTTCATGCTTTTTGTACCAAATTTTAGTAGAAGTGAGTTTTTTTGGTATCAAAAAATATGAACAACAGGGTGTTTTTCACATCAAAAAAATATAAAGGATTGACATTTTAATCAAGTCCAATTTATCTGTTTTTCATTTTGTGGCCTATGCTTTTGGTGTAACAGTCAAGAAACAATCAGCAAATTTCATGTTATAAGATTTTTGCATATGCTTTTTCCTAACAATTTTTTAAGTTTAACTTTTTAAAGCTTTTACAGTAGGTTTGGGGGTAGACGTGAAGGTTTGTTACATAGTAAACATATGTCACAGGGGTTCACTGTACATATGATTTCATCACCCAGGTATTAAGCCCAGTACCTTATAGCTCTCTTTTCTGCTTCTCACCCTCCTCCCACCCTCTAACTTTAAATGGACCCCAATGTCCTTTGTTTTCCTCTTTGAGTTCCTAAGTTCTTATTTAGTTCCCACTTACAACTGTGAACATGCAGTATTTGGTTCCCTGTTCCTGTGTTTGTTCGCTAAAGGTAATACCTTCCAGCTACTTCCATGTTGCCGCAAATGACATAATCTCTTTGTTTTATGGCTGCTTAGTATTCCATAACATGTATGTGGTGCGTTTTCTTAATCTAATCTGTTACTGATAGTATTTGGATTGATTCCATCTTTGCTATTGTGAATACGGCTGCAATGAACATTTACATGTAGGTGTCTTTATGGTGGATAATTTCTATTTCTTTGGGAATATACGCAGCAAAGGGATTGCAAGCAGAACTATTGAATGGAAGTTCTGCTGTTAGCTCTTTGAGGAATTGCCAAGCTGCTTTCCATAATGGTTGAACAAATTTACACTTGCACCACCAGTGTATAAGTTCCCTTTTCTCTACAACCTTGCCCACATTTATTGTTTGACCCTTTAACTATAGCCATTCTGACTAGTGTGAGATGACATCTCATTGTGGTTTCTTTCTTTCTTTCTTTTTTTCTTTTTTGGGATGGAGTCTCACTCTGTGACCAGGCTGGAGTGCAGTGGCATGATCTCAGCTCACTGCAACCTCTGTTTCCTAGGTTCAAGTGAGTCTCTTGCCTCAGCCTTCTGAACAGCTGGGACAACAGGCACATGCCACCACACCCAACTAATTTTTGTATTTTTAGTAGAGATAGGGATTCACCATGTTGGTCAAGATGGTCTCAATCTCTTGACCTCGTGATCTGCCTGCCTGAGTCTTCCAAAGTGCTGGGATTGCAGGCATGAGCCACCGAACCTGGCCGTCTCATTGTGGTTTTAATTTTCATTTCTCTAATGATCGGTGATGCTGAGGATTTTTTAATACACTTGTTGGCGATATGTTTGTCTTCTTTTGAAAAGTGTCTATTAATGTCCTTTGCCCACTTTTTAATGAGGTTTCTTTTATTGTAAATTTAAATTCCTTATAGATGCTGAGATAGTAGATCTTTTTCAGATGTGTAATTTGCAAATGTTTTCTTCCACTCACTAGGTTCTCTGTTTACTCCATTGATAGTTTTATTTTCTGCTATGCAAAAGCTCTGTAGTTTAATTAGATCTTACTTGTCAATGTTTGCTTTTCTTACTATTGCTTTTGGTGTTTTTGTCATGAAATCTTAGCACGTGCCTGTATCCAGGATTGTATTGTCTGGATTGTCGTCTGGGGTTTTATACTTTTCAGTTTTATATTTAAGTCTTCAATCAATCTTGAATTTATTTATTTATTCATTTATTTATTCATTTTTTATTTATTGTATATGGTGTAAAGAAGGGGTCTGGCTTCAGTCTTCCACATATGGCTAACCAGTTATCAAAGCACAATTTATTGAATAAGAAATCTTTTTCTTATTGCTTGTTTTGGTCAGCTTTGTCGATTATCACATGGTCACAGATGTGCAGCCTTATTTCTGGGTTCTCTATTCAGTTCCATTTCTCTATGTGCCTGTATTTGTAACAGTATCATGCTGTTTTGGTTCCTGTAGCCTTGTAGAGTAGTTTGAAGTCAGGTAACGTGATACCTCCAGCTTTGCTCTTTTTGCTTAAAATTGCCTCATCTATTTGTGCTGGTTTTTTTGTTCTGTTTTGTTTTGTTTTTTTCCCACAGAGTCTTACTCTGTTTCCCAGGCTGGAGTGGAATTTCAGGATCTCAGCTCACTGCAAGCTCCACCTCCTGGGTTCATGCCATTTTCCTGCCTCAGCCTCCTGAGTCACTGGGACTACAGGTGCCCACCACTATACCCAGTAATTTTTTGTATTTTTAGCAGAGACGGAGTTTCACTGTGTTAGCCAGGATGGTCTCGATCTGATGTCATGATCCGCCTGCCTCGGCCTCCCAAAGTGCTGGGATTACAGGTGTGAGGCGGCGCTCCCAGTCTTTTGGTTTTATATGAATTTTAAAATAGTTTTGTCTAGCTCTGTAAATAATTTCATTGGTAATTTGAAAGGAATAACATTGAATCTGTAAATTACTTTGTCCAGTATAGCCATTTTAGTCATATTGGATCTTCCTATCCATGAACATGGGATGTTTTTCCTCTTGTTTGTGTCTTCTCTGATTTCTCTAAGCAGTGTTTTGCAATTCTCATTGTAGAGCTCTTTCACCTCCCTGGTTAGTTGTATTCCTTGATATTGTATTATTTTTGTGGCAGTTGTGAATGGGATGGCCTTTCTGATTTTGCGTCAGGGTTGCTATCTTTGGTGGAGAGAAATGCTAGTGATTTTTGCACATTGATTTTGCATCTTGAAACTTTGCTGAAGTTGTTTATTGACTAAAGAAGTTTTAGAGTTGTAACTACAGGGTTTTCTAGATATAGAATCCTATTATCTGCAAACAGAGATAGTTTGAGTTTCTCTTTTCCTATTTGGATGCTCTTTACTTTTTTATGTTGCCTGATTGTTCTGGTCAGGACTTCCAATACTATGTTGAATAGAAATGGTGAGAGAGGGCATTCTTGTCTTGTACTGGTTTTCAAAGGGAATGCTCCCAGCTTTTGCCCATTCAGCAGAATGTTGGCTGTGGGTTTGTTATAGATGGCTCTTATTATTTTCTGCATATATTGAGATAATCATGTTTTCTTTTTAATACTGTCTATGTGATGCATTACGTTTACTGATTTGCATATGCTGAACCAAGCTTGCATCTTAGAAAGGCAGCCTACTTGACCATGATGACTATCTTTTTGATGTGCTGCTGGATTCAGTTTACAAATACTTTGTTCAGAACTTTTGTGTTGATGTTCATCAAGAACGTTGGCCTAAAGTTTTCTATACTTGTGTCTCTGCCAGGTTTTCGTGTCAAGATAATGCTGGCCTCATAGAATGAGTTGGGGAGGAAATTCTCCTCCTTTTTTGGGATGGTTCCTGTAGGAGTTGTACCAGCTCTTCTTTGTACATTTGGTAGAATTTGGCTGGAAATTCATAAGGTCCAGGGCTTTTTTTGATTTACAAGCTATGTATTACTGATTCAATTTCAAAACTTGTTATTGGTCCGTTTAGGAAACCAATGTTTTCCTAGCGTAGTCTTGGGAGAGTGTGTGTGTGTCTAGGAATGCATCTATCTCTTCTAAGTTTTACACATTGTGTGTATAAAGTTGTTCATGGTAGTACTGACCTCACATAAATAACAACAACTATCAGAAACCACTAAAGTTTTAACAGTTGTTTTTATGTCTTGAATCTATTTTTGTTTAATTTTTTTACATGGAATGTGGAAAAGATTTAAACTTACTGGCTTAAACTTGGACTTGTTTTCCCAGCATCACTTGTTGAACAAACTGTCATTTCCTTTACATAATGGTTTAGGCACCCTTGTCAAAAGACAATTAACAATTTATGCAAGGTATTTTTTTCAGAGTTATCTATTTTATTAATTTTATCTCTATCATTACTTTTATGCCAGTGTCAAACTTTTAATTACAGTAGCTTTTTATGTTCTGAAGTTTAAAATGTGAGCCACCTAGCTTTGTTCTGTTTTTCAAGATTATTTTGGATATTCAGAGCACCTTCAAATTTCATATGAATTTTAGAATGGGCTATTCTGTTTGTGCAGAAGAAAAGTTGGAAAAAATAAAAAATTGGGATTACAATACTCTGTACACTACTTTGGCTAATATTGTCATTTTAACTTTATTAAGGCTTCCAGTCCATAAACACGGAATTCCTTGCCACTTATTTAAGTATTTCTTAGTTTATTTCATATATATTCTTATCTTGTATTTTTCATTGTACAAGTTTTGTACCTCCTTATTAAATTTATTGCTGAGCATTATATTATTTCAATGTTGTTGCAAACAATTGTTTTCTTAATTTAATCTCAAATTTATTGTTGGTATATGGAAATGCAGTTTATGTTTCTGTGTTGTAAAAATAATGATTTTATCTCTCAAATCTAGATTAGCAATTCATTCACAATAAATATGCTATTTACATTGGCAGTCATTTAACTATTTCCAATAAGCCAACTAATTTCACTGTATTCTAAATATGTTCAATTGTGTTTTATTTTCATTTCTTCTCACCTGTCATTCACCCAGCCAGAATTACATCACTTCACAGATAGAACTTTCATTTCTGGTATGTGGCGCAGTGGTTTATACCAGTAATCCCTGCATTTTGGGAGGCCAATGCAGGTGGATCACCTGCTATCAGGAGTTTCAGACAAGGCTCGCCAACATGGTGAAACTCTGTCTTTACTGAAAAAAAAACAAAAATTAGCTGGGCAGGGTGGCAGGAGCCTGTAGTCCCAGCTATGATACAGGAGAATCAGTTGAACTGTGGAAGTTGAAGTTGCAGTGAGCTGAGATCGCGCCATTGCACTCCAGCCTTGGAGACAGGGAAACTCCATCTCAAAAAAAAAAAGGAAAGGAAAAAGAAAAATATCCAACAACTTTCCTTTCTCTAATGTCCCTAAAGTCTTTGGTAATTGTATTTATTCCTGTCTCTTACAATCTTTAACATTCTCACAACACAAAACATCCAAAGTTAGTCTTCATGTTGAAAATCTTCAATGGATCTTTTACATCAGAAGATTGCTTAGTGTAATATTTAATGGAAAGGATTCATGCTGCTGAGATATAATTCTCCAATAGTCTTTTAGAGTTTGTTGTTTTGCTATTTTTATGTCACATATCTCTCCTTTTCCAGGTTATTTTTCAAAGATTTTTGTACAGAAATAGCCTAGGAAAAGGGTAGTAATTTTTCTTTTCAGGTGAATGGCAGATAAATTACTCATCCAATATAAAAAAGACAGTTTTCTCTCTGAGACAAATGTTGGACAGGTTTGCATGTAACCTACTTCTAAAAGATTGAGGTTTCTTAATCTTGAGTTTGCTCGGCTGTGATACAAATCTTCCACATGTGCAATGCGCATCTGAGCCTTTTGAAATCCCTCCAAAAAATATAGCATGAACAAGGAGAACTAATATAAATATGAAGATTTTGCCTCCAGTTCTGCAGTCAATCATAAGTATTTTGTCATTGAAACCATTTGTTTCTCAACTACGTATGACCCAGAAGTCCCCTCCTCACTTTGAGAATTCCTGCTTTTGCTTCAAATTGTCCTGCCTTTGCAGACCAAACCAATGTTAATCTTGCACACATTGATTGATGTCTCCTGTGTTCCTAGAATGTATAAAACCAAACTGTTCTGATGACCTTAGGCACACGTCCTCAGAACCTCCTGAAACTGTGTCACAGGCATGTGTCCCCAGACTTGGCCAAATATACTTTCTAAATTCACTGAGACCTGTCTCAAGTTATTAGGGTTCACAATGGAGAGTGCATTGTAGCTCCACACTGGGACTTCTCATTAATAGGAACTGCCCTGAATCTCTCCAGATGCAGCAAAACTAGGTACATGTAAATTGTATGAAACTAAATGGCACTTCCTAGAAGTATACTAATGAGTGTGGAGGAAAAACCAGGAAACGCCCACCTTTCAAAGACGCAATAACACTGAATGATGCTTGACATTTTCAGAGTCAACTTGTTTCCTGAGTCATCTCCACCAAATTTGAAAACATTCCAGGGTGAGCTATTGTCCCTCCAGCCTTAGGCTTTCCCACTTCGGTCCCCTGCACCCTCCCCTCAACCCTTGCAGTGATCACATTTTCTGATTCTGCAAAAGCAGGCGGGAGCCCTGAACTCTGCTCACTGCAACCTCCACCTCCCGAGTTCCAGCTATTCTCCTGCCTGAGCCCCACGAGCAGCTGGGATTACAGGCATGTGCAGCCACATGCAGCAAATTGTATTTTTAGTACAGATGGGGTTTCACTATTTAGGCCAGTCTGGTCTCACATGAACGGCCCTTCTCGGCCTCCTAAAGTGCTGGGATTACAGTCAGAGCCACTGCACCTAACCAGAGAACAATGGCTTTTTAATGATTTTTTTGAGTCATGAAGTCCTTTGAGAATATTATAAAAATTAGGAGTTCTCTCTCCAGTAAAATGCACACACATATACAGAATGTTCCCAGAGCCTCTGAAGCCCCACCATGCATCCCTGCCCAAGAATCCCTTGTCTATAGAATATGTTCTACTATAGTGCTATTCATCACAAAACAAGTTGCCCCATCACAACCTGATGTTGAAATGCACATTTGGAATCTTGCAGTCACATAACCTTAAGTGTTCAGTCAAGAAAGACAGATTCCTCCCACAGCAATGTGGCAAAAACTTTGCATAGTACCCCAGGGCCTCCTGGACTGTTTATGATTCATCCATACACTTGAGCATGTGCACAACAATCTGAGAGGCGAAAGGCACAGAAGCTGGTCTTAATCTGAGCAAATAAGCAGCTTTCAGAAGCTGCAAGGAAATGAAGCATCTGAAAAAAATGAAAATTGTCCCTAACGATAGCTCAGAAAATAGGGCTGATTAGGCAAACTCTAGCCCCGAGTTTCAGTGGATCCCAGATGTCATGGATCACCAATCACTGTTACCATCCTCCTGGGAGCATACTGCTTACCTGTTTGCCAGCCAAACTCAGTAGAACCGATTTGAGAGTCAGGCAGGCCTGGATTTAAATGCTGGCTTTCTTCACTGTATAAATTTGTGGAGGCTGCTTAGCTTCTCTGAACCTTGGTTACCTCATCTGTAAAATGGGACTAAAATGGGTAACCTTGGTTACCTCATCTGTAATAATGCCTCATAGGATTATTGTGAACATTAAATGAAATGAGATATGTAAAGTGCTCAGCACCCTACTCAGCAAATGGGAAGTACTCATTAATATGGCTGTTACTATGGACAATAGCAGAGGGCAATAACAACATAACTCTGGAGTTAGGAAAACTCAATTCCATGCCAGACACGGTGGCTCATGCCGGTAATCCCAGCACTTTGGGAGGCCAAGGTGGGTGGTAGATCACTTGAACTCAGGAGTTCGAGACCAGCCAGGACAACATAATGAAACCCTGTTTTATTTTTTATTAAAAAAAAATTAGCCAGGTGTGTTGGTGCATGCTTCTTGTCCCAGATACTCAGGAGGCTGAGGTAGGAGGATCACTTGAGCCCAGGAGGTTGAAGCTAAAGGGAGTTGTGATTGCACCACTGCACTCCAGCCTGGGCAACATGGCAAGGTCCTGTCTCCAAAACGAAAAATTAACAAAAAACCCTTGATTCAGATTTTGACTCCAATTACTTGCAGGTTTAACTTTGTGCAGGTTACTAAACTCTCCCATTTTTAGTTTCCTCAACTGAAGCAAAGGGGTTAACCCCTACTTCAAAGTGTAGTTCAGCCAGGCACAATGTCTCAAGCCTGTAATCCCAGCACTTTGGGAAGTTGAGGTGTGCTGATCATTTAAGGTCAGGAGTTAAAGACCAGCCTGTTCAACATGGTGAAACCCTGTCTCTACTAAAAATACAAAAATTAGCCAGGTGTGGTGGCATACACCTGTAGTCCTAGCTACTTGGGAGGCTGAACAAGGAAAATTGCTTGAACCTGTGCTGCAGTGAGCTGAGATCACACCACTGCATACCTGTCTGAGTGACAGAGTGAGACTCCATCTCAAAAAACAACAACCCCCGCCCCCCGCAAAATCTAACAAACAGTCAAAGAAAGTGACGTTCAATAAGCTAATAATGCATGTACTGTATGTGCTTAAACATGTCTGGTACATATTAAACACCCAGTAAATAGTGGCAATAAAGATGATTATGGTACTAATAATAGTTAATACTTACAAAGCTCTTACTAAATGCCAGGAACTGTTTTAAGCACTTCTCATGTATTATTTTTTTTAGTTGTCATAACCAATAAGGTAAGTCCAATTGTTATCTTTGGATGAGGCCTGCAAAACTCAAATAAATTTTGCTAGATCATAGAGCTGGTAATTTTTTTTTTTTTTTTTTTTTTTGAGGCAGGGTCTTACTCTGTTACCCAGGCTGGAGTGCTGTGGCATGATCACAGCTCATCACAACCTCAACCTCCTGGGATCAGGTGATCCTTTTGCCTCAGCCTTCTCAGTATTTGGGACTACAGGTAAGTGCCGCCATGCCCAACTAATTTTTAAATTTTTTGTAGAGATAGTGTCTTGCTATGTTGCTCAGACTGGTCTCAAACTTCTGAGCTCAAGCGATCCTCCTTCCTTGGCCTCCCAAAGTACTGGGATTACAAATGTGAGCCAACACGCCAGACAAAATTTCAACCTAGATAGAGCTTGAGACCATGCCCTAAACCATTATTTTCTTGAGAATAATGTGTCTATATCGGCCCTGTATATCAGAGATTCAAGATCACTTCATATCGAGGAAACTGCCCTGATATTCACATAGGTTCTTTTCTATTTTCCTTAAGTTTCATCCAGTTGAGAAATAAAGGGATAGAGTACAAAATAAATTTTAAAGCTGGGCATCCAGGGAAGACATCACATGTCAGTAGGTTCTGTGATATCCCACAAGCCACAAAAACCAGCAAGTTTGTATAAGGGAATTTCAAAACGGGAGGGAGTGTGCGAATAGGTATGGGTCACAGAAATCAAGTACTTTACAAGGTAATAGAATATCACAAGGCAAGTAGGAGGCAGGGTGAGATCACAGGACCACATGACCGGGGCCAAATTAAAATAGCTAATGAAGATTCGGGCACCAATGTCATTGATAACATCTTATCAGGAGACAGGATTTTGAGATCAACCGGTCTGACCAAAATTTATTAGGCGGGAATTTCCTCTTCCTAATGAGCCTGGGAGCACTACGGGAGACTGGGGTCTATTTTTTTCCCTGCAGTCTCGACCATAAGAGATGTCCATGCCTGGGGGGGCCAGTTCAGAGACCCACCCCCAGGTTTGCATTCTCTTTCTCAGGGATATTCCTTGCTGAGAAAAAGAATTCAGTGATATTTCTCCCATTTGCCTTTGAAAGAAGAGAAATATGGATCTGTTCCACCCGGCTCACTGAACATTGCTGTTATCCTGTTCTTTTTTTCAAGGTGCCCAAATTTCATATTGCTCAAACACACATGCTGTACAATTTGTGCAGTTAATGCAACTATTACAGGGTCCTGAGGTGATATACATCCTCCTCAGCTGACAGGATTAAGAGATTAAAATAATGACAGGCATAGGAAATCACAAGGGTATTGATTGGGGAAGTGATAAGTGTCCATGAAATCTTTACAATTTATGTTTAGAGATTGCAGTAAAGACAGGTATAAGAAATTACAAAAGTATTAATTTGGGGGACTAATAAATGTCCATGAAATCTTCACAATCTGTGTTCTTCTGCCATGGCTTCAGCCGGTCCCTCCATTTGGGGTCCCTGACTTCCCACAACAACTTCGCTAACGTTTGAGACACTTCCCATTACTGGCTGGAGCTCCCCCCACCTGTCCCTTCAGTTTTCATGGCTTGTGGGGGAACCACTGTCCCAAAAACATGCACACTGCTAGGGTCACATGCAGTTCTAAGAGATCAAAGACAGCCTTCTCCAAATCATTCTAGATCTGCTGTTAGTCTCAGTCAGCAAATGGCCACTGACTGCTCTAGTATTAGAGGGACAGCACTTCTCTCCCTGACCGCACCAACAGAAAGCATTCAGGGTTTGCTTGACGATTTCTTGACGGAAATATATTGGGATGGAAGAATGTTCCCTGCAAGCTTGTTTTGGAACTTCAGAGCTCAGGCAGGCTCCAGTGACAATCATGTGATTAGGGAGCCCAGACTGATGGCAGACCCAGGGCCCACTACTCTCCTCCAAATTCGCAAGGCTTCCATTGTCATGGCTCACAGGAATCCAAGAAGAGCACCAGAGACAGGAGGCAGACATCCTGACATCGTGAAAAGGATGGGTAATTGAACATAGCTAGGTTACATTAATCACCCAGGGTCAGAGAACACAACAAGGAAAGGAGAGAGAGGAGAAATCAGTCCAGCCTTTCTGGTCAGTTGGCACAGGAGCAGTGGCACAAAATGGGTTTATGTGAGGGATTTAGCTCATGTAATCTCTTACGGGGCACCCCCTCCTTGCAAATTGCCCCAAATGTACATACAATTTACATTCAAGTCCAGCCCCACCCTCCCCTCTGATGAGATTTCTGCCCTGAGCTCTTCCTTTATAGAAATGCTGGCAACCCCATGGCTATTCAGCCACCTATGGTTTACGGGGACCATAGAGGCTTGCATTTGCACTGCTGGATTCAGAGGCAGGGAGCCCTGAAGCCCACAGATAGTCTTCTAGATTTAACTATTCACAGAGATCAACTGGTCATTATCTCCTCTGGGATGTGTGTTCTGCAGACCCTGCTTTCTATTTGTACCTCACATCTGGCCCTGCCCAGAGGATTGATTTCAGCAAACATAAATTTGGAGGGAGCTGTCCATCTTGGAAAATATTCTGGAATGGAGGCCTGAAAGCAGGGAGGAAATATGTTTCCCAGGAACCAAATACAATGTTCAAATACAAATCATGCCTGACCACTCCCTAGGTTTCTCTGAGTGGGTTACATGACTGCAGGCTCAGGGAGCTTCAGGAGATGTGCACCATCTGGCCTCAGTGAGCAGAATCTGTAGGAGTTGCCACATGGCCTCTGACCTTGTGTATGATCTAGGTGAAGATACATATTTTTCTCACAATATGACAGACAGCATGAAGCTAGAAGCAGGAACATTTGAGATGACAGAGCCAGGAATCCAAAAGATAGTGTAAAATAAGGGTAAAGTGCTGACTAAAAGATGAAATTTATGAATAGCAGGAACAGATACCATCTTGCACTTTGCTCAACAACATAAACAAAATCAACCAAAGGACCCTGCCAAGGTTTAGATTCTTGTCAATGTTACCCTCAGCACAAAACATAATCTTGTGAAGTCCCACTTCCTCACTTGTAAAACATTATGACGTTATTATGAGAATTAAATCAGTTAATGTAGGCAAAGTGCTTACTTATGGTGATGATGATGGTGGTGGTGGTGGTGATAATGGTGATGGTATGAAGGTGGTGATGAAGATGATGGTGGTGATGGTGATGGGTGATGGTAATGGTGCTGGTGATTATGGTGATGGTGATGATGGTGGTGGTGATGATGGTGATGATAGTGATGATGGTGATGGTATGATGATGTGGTGGTTACAGTGATGGTGATGATGATGGTGACAGTGATGATGGTGGTGATGGTGATGGTCATTATGGCAATGATGGTGGTGGAAATGATGGTGATGATTGGTTATGGTGGTGATGGTGGTGATGGTGATTTGGTATGATGGTTATAGCAATGGTAATGATGGTGATGGTAATACTGGTAGTGATAGTGATGGTGATGGTGATGGTGTTGATGGTGATGTGATGATCTTGATGGTGGTGATGGTGATGATGATGATGCTGATGGTGGTGATAGTGATGGTGAGGGAAGATGATGATGATGATGATGATGATGATGATGATGATATATAACACATGGTACCAATCACGGTGCTTCCCACTAGGCAGTCTCATTCCAGAGCCTACGTTCTTAACCATCTTACTATACTAATTCTCATGAGTGTTAAGTATAATTATTATAATTTTTACTGACTAGGAAGAAATGTGGCTGATCCACAGCATGTGTAAAAATGGCATTAAGGATGATGGCTGACAGCAAGTACAACCTGAGTCACATAAAGACTATCTGTAAGTGAGAGGTGGTGACAGTTCCAAGCTACTTTTGCAGCATAGATATCACAAGAGGAGAGGCCTAAAGACACACAGAGCAGGATCAGAAGGAAATGACTATGGCTGGGTGTGGTGACTCACACCTGTAATGACAGCACTTTTGGAGGCTGAGGCAGGTGGATCGCTGGAAGTCAGAAGTTTGAGGCCAGCGTGGTCAACATGGTGAATCCCCGTCTGTACCAAAATACAAAATGGTGGTTCTGGGCATCTGTAATCCCAGCTACTCGGGAGGTTGAGGCATGGGAATTGCTTGAATCTGGGAGGCGGAGGTTGCAGTGAGCCCAGATCATGCCATTGCACTCCAGCCTGGGCAACAAGAGTTAAACTCCATCTCAAAAAATAAATAAATAAATAAGTAAATTAATTAATAAAAATGAAAAGAAAGAAATGACCAGAATGACCAAACCATAGCATAAGAAGATTAGCCAAGACCAGGTATGGTGGCTTATGCCTGTAATCTCAGCAATTTGGGAGCCTGAGGCAGGAGGATAACTTAAGCCCAGGAATTTGAGACCAGCCTGGAAACATGGTGAGACCCAGTCTCTAAAAAAAATTAAAAAATAACAGCCAGAGGACCTGGCACATTTTGCCTGAAAAAAATACTTGAGGGACATTCCAGCCAATTTCTAAGGCCTTAAGCCTGCTACATAAAATCCAAGGTCCAGAAGTAGGCCATGTGAATGTGAGTCCTAGGTAGACAGATCTCAGCTCAATATAGGAAATCCTTTCTGACGTGTTGACCCAAGATGAACAGGAAGCATCATGTCCCAGAAGCATCTGAGTGCTGGCAGAATCCAGAATTCTGGGACTCAAACACTGGATAGGGGAGTAGCTATTTTACAGGCTCTAAATAGCTCCTCCTAGTGTGGGACTAGGACCATCTGACGACCATATGCATCACTCGGGGGCTTGTTAGACACATTGATCCAGAGTCTCCACCCCAGCCACTGAGTCTGAATCTGTATTTTCACAAGTTGCACAGGTGATCTGTGTGCACATGAATGCTAACAAGCACTGATGTGGAGATCATCTGAAAAAGACCCAGGTCCAGATGGGCTGCAGCTATGAATATCAACAGTGGGGAGAAACCTGGGGCAAGCAAGAGCACGTGGTTCTAGAGTCTGGTCTTTAAGGGGATGGCCCAGCTGTGCTTCCAGCCCAGTTGCTCCAATTATGTCTGTTTTGTTTATCTAGTGGGGCTCAGAAGAGTCCATCAAATTTGCATAAGGAGGCCTCAGGTAAAGGGGCTCATGGGTACAGGTACTCATCTGACACCTCATTAAGCCATCTTGGTAAATCATCTCTAGAATGCCTGTTGGTATTTTAGGAAACAACATAAAGGGAATGACAATTAAAAGTAACAACCTGAGTGGGAATTTCTACTTCCTTCCAGTGGCTGGCAAGTAAAGCACTTTGGGAATTTTTTGGTAAGGTAACATTTCTATACATTTTCTTTTTCTTCTTATTATTATTATACTTTATGTTTTAGGGTACATGTGCAAAACATGCAGGTTAGTTACATATGCATACATGTGCCATGCTGGTGTGCTGCACCCATTAACTCGTCATTTAGCTTTAGGTATATCTCCTAATGCTATCCCTCCCCACCCCCCCCCCCCACCCCACCACAGTCCCCAGAATGTGACGTTCTCCTTCCTGTGTCCTTGTGTTCTCATTGTTCAATTCCCACCTATGAGTGAGAATATGCAGTGTTTGGTTTTTTGTTCTTGTGATAGTTTACTGAGAATGATGATTTCCAGTTTCATCCATGTCCCTACAAAGGACATGAACTCATCATTTTTTATGGCTGCCTAGTATTCCATGGTGTATATGTGCCACATTTTCTTAATCCAGTCTATCATTGTTGGACATTTGGGTTGGTTCCAAGTCTTTGCTATTGTGAATAGTGCTGCAATAATCACACATGTGCATGTGTCTTTATAGCAGCATGATTTACAGTCCTTTGGGTATATGCCTAGTAATGGGATGGCTGGGTCAAATGGTATTTCTAGTTCTAGATCCCTGAGGAATCGCCACACTGACTTCCACAATGATTGAACTAGTTTACAGTCCCACCAACAGTGTAAAAGTGTTCCTATTTCTCCACATCCTCTCCAGCACCTGTTGTTTCCTGACTTTTTCATGATTGCCATTCTAACTGGTGTGAGATGCTATCTCATTGTGGTTTTGATTTGCATTTCTCTGATGGCCAGTGATGGTGAACATTTTTTCATGTGTTTTTTGGCTGCATAAATGTCTTCTTTTGAGAAGTGTCTGCTCATATCCTTCGCCCAGTTTTTGATGGGGTTGTTTGTTTTTTTCTTGTAAATTTGTTTGAGTTCATTGTAGTTTCTGGATATTAGCCCTTTGTCAGATGAGTAGGTTGCAAAAATTTTCTCCCATTTTGTAGGTTGCCTGTTCACTCTGATGGTAGTTTCTTTTTCTGTGCAGAAGCTCTTTAGTTTAATTAGATCCCATTTGTCAATTTTAGTTTTTGTTGCCATTGCTTTTGGTGTTTTAGACATTAAGTCCTTGCCCAGGCCTATGTCCTGAATAGTAATGCCTAGGTTTTCTTCTAGGGTTTTTATGGTTTTAGGTCTAACGTTTAAGTCTTCAATCCATATTGATTTAATTTTCATATAAGGTGTAAAGAAGGGATCCAGTTTCAGCTTTCTACATATGGCTAGCCAATTTTCCCAGCACCATTTATTAAATAGGGAATCCTTTCCCCATTGCTTATTTTTCTCAGGTTTGTCAAAGATCAGATAGTTGTAGATATACGGCATTATTTCTGAGGGCTCTGTTCTGTTCCATTGATCTATATCTCTGTTTTGGTACCAGTACCATGCTGTTTTGGTTACTGTAGCCTTGTAGTAGAGTTTGAAGTCAGGTAGCGTGATGTATCCAGCTTTGTTCTTCGGGCTTAGGATTGACTTGGTGATGCGGGCTCTTTTTTGGTTCCATATGAACTTTAAGGTAACTTTTTCCAATTCTGTGAAGAAAGTCACTGGTAGCTTGATGCGGATGGTATTGAATCTACAAATTACCTTGGGCAGTATGGCCATTTTCAGGATATTGATTCTTCCTTCCCATGAGCATGGAATGTTCTTCCATTTGTATCCTCTTTTATTTCATTGAGCAGTGGTTTGTAGTTCTCCTAGAAGAGGTCCTTCACATCCCTTGTAAGTTGGATTCCTAGCTATTTTATTTTCTTTGAAGCAATTGTGAATGGGAGTTCACTCATGATTTGGCTCTTTGTTTGTCTGTTATTAGTGTATAAGAATGCTTGTGATTTTTATACATTGATTTTGTACATTGATTTATACATTGATTTTGTATCCTGAGACTAAACCAGGAAGAAGTTGACTCTCTGAATAGACCAATAACAGGCTCTGAAATTGTGGCAATAATCAATAGCTTACCAACCAAAAAGAGTCCAGGACCAGATGGATTCACAGCCAAATTCTACTAGAGGTACAAGGAGGAACTGGTACCATTCCTTCTGAAACTATTCCAATCAATAGAAAAAGAAGGAATCCTCCCTAACTCATTTTATGAGGCCAGCATCATCCTGATACCAAAGCGCACAGAAGCACCAGCTGAGGCCACCACAATTTCATGGTCTCAAGCCTTCCTTAGATTCTTGTGCTCTCCGACAACCATTTTAGTTGTCCTAAATCAGCTCCTCAAAAAAAAAAACAAAAAACAAAAAACAAACAAACAAAAAACTCATTTGGCCCCACTTCCCAGCCTCACAGAGGAGACTTCTCTTTGTCACAGCATGTTGACATCTCTTTCAATACTAGTACTTTTGTTAACTCACTGAGGCAGCTTTTAGGATACTGGGACAGGTTCCATGACCCTGTGATAAAGCAAATGAATAAGAATCTCTCAGGTGGGGCCCAGAGTTCTTTTTTAGTTACTTTTGTTATCATTTTTTTTAGAGACAGCATCTTCCTCTGTCACGTAGGCTGGAGTGCAGTGGCATGATCATAGCTCACTGCAGCCCCTAACTCTCTGGGCTCAAGACATCCTCCTGCCTCAACCTCCTGAGCAGCTGGTACTGCAGGTGCAAGCCACGATGGCCAGCTATTTTATTTTATTTCATTTCTGAAACAGAGTCTTGCTCTGTTTCTATATTAAACCTTGAATACTATCTAGGAGGGACCTATCATACAATAAACAACTTTGGGTAACACACATTTCATAAGGTCCAATGTCATGAGTTTAACTTTTTAGTGTTATCCAAGTACTTTCTTACCTGTAGCCTCTTTTTTTTTTTTTTTGACAGAGTCTTGTGGTGTCACCAAGTCTCAGTCCAAAGCCACAATCATACCTCAATGCAGCCTTGAGCTGCTCAGTTCAAGTAATCCTCTCCCTCAGACTCATAAGTGGCTGGCACTACAGGTGAATGCCACTGGGACCAACTAATGTTTTTATTTTTTATTTTTTTACTAGTAGAAATGGAGTCTCTATATTTCTCAGCTTCTTGAACTCCTGGACCCAATCAGTCTTCTTGACTTGGCCACTCAAAATTCTGGGATTCACGGCATGAACCACTGTGCCCAGCCTCATTTTTTTTTTTAATTCACTGGGCAGGGTGGGGTGTGCTTTTTATCCTAGCTACTCAGGAGGCTGAGGTGGGATGACTGCTTGAGCCCAGGCGGCCAAGGCAGCAGTGAGCTATAGACTATCATTACCTTGGAAGAGAAAAAAAGATAAGAAAACCCCCTCCATGGGCCAAGGTGATGCAGCCATCTGACATAGGATTTTACATATAATTAATTTTACTTATTTATTTATTTATTCATTCATTTATTTATTTATTTTTTGGACAGAGTTTCTGTTTGTCTCCCAGGCTGGAGTGCAGTGGCATGATCTCAGCTCACTGCAACGTTCTCCACCTCCAGGGTTCAAGCAATTCTTGTGTCTCAACCTCCTGAGTAGTTGGGACTACAGGCATGCACCACTACACCAGGCTGATTATTTTGTATTTTAATAGATAAGGGGTTTCACCATATTTCCCAGGCTGGTCTTGAACTCCTGAGCTCAAGCAATCCACCCATCTCGGTCTCCCAAAGTGCTGGGATTATAGGCGTGAGGCACGGCACCTGGCCTTGGATTTTAGATAGAATTTAAGGAGCTCGTGATCCCCTTGAAGTTCTTTCATCATCTTCCCAGACATACAAGAAGCCTAGTTAAAAACATCTGGGTTAGAAGTTCTCTGCGGTCTTTGCATCAGGGTGTAAGAAATGGACAGGACCTCAGAGTTCAATGAATATAATCCTCATTAAAGTCAGATATTACAATTCAGTCAGTGAGGCCCAGAGAGTTTTCATGGCTGACTCATAGCATAGCGGAAGGAGACCTGTATCTTGGTTTTCTGAATCCCATTTCTCACACAGTGTTGTGTTAATATACTGTGTTTAAAAGAAATGTAAAGAAGGAGAGAGTCCTGTGGAGAGAATGGCTGGGAGCAAAAATAAAAAGCAATCGATATTCCTAGGATGTATAGGTTGGCTATTACTTGGTTTGTTTTGCATTCAACATAGATTAGCTTTCTAGCTTCAACCCAAAAAAAACAAGCCTGAAGCTCCCTTCTAGCTCCTTACTTTGGATCTGTGACTAAATCCTGAAGAATTGTCTGAGCAAGATCTGTGGAGAGGCAGATAGTGGGGCCTAGGCACATCATGAGTTCTAAATGGCTGATGTCATTACAAAAAACATAAGCAAGAAAGAATCTACTGTTGCCAGGAAGTGGGGGGGGATGTTTCTAAGGAGAAAGTATGAGTATTGAAGAAGGAGGGTAAGGGTTACGTAGCAAAGAAGAGGTTATTGGATGGTCCCTGTAGGCTGGGGGTGGGAGAGGGGAACAGAGCAGGGTGGGGTGTGAGTGAGGTATGCTCAGAGATCATTTTTGTTTTTGTTTTTTGACCAATAAAGTGTTCAATTTTTTTTAGTTTTAAAATTTTAAATTTTTTTGATCAGGGAAATGAGAGATGGTTTGGGGGATGTCTGGGAGCCATCTAAGAGTTTTATTAAGCTGGAGATTATCAAATTAAGATTTGCATTTTAGATATGCTTTTACATGGAAGATAGATCTAAGATTTTTTTTTCAGTTAAGTGTTAGAATTCAGTTGCTGAGATTAGGAATCATTCATTCATTGATACAACTTTATGAAGCTCATAATATAATTCAGGCACTGATCTAGACAAGAAAAGATAGTCCAAAGCAGCACAGTGACAATGGAGATGGAGTTATATAAGGAACAATACATACAGAGAAGACAGATTTGACAAATACTTAGGAGATAAAAATCAGTAGGACCTAATGACTACTGAGGGCAGTGGGAAGTGGAATGAAAATAGTAAGGATATTGACCATGCTTGAAACAAATGTGTCCAATATTTTAGAATTATATAATAAATTTAAAGGAATATTCTGTCAGGAGCCCCAGAAAGATTAAAACCCAAATGCTAATACATGAAGATCAAAACAGCCTTCATTTGCCACATCTTTGAATGAGAAGACTACTTTGGACTTTGTTATTTCTCCAAGGCAGAGACACAGGCCTGCCAAAGGGAGATAATAATATCAACTACCAAATTATAGGTTTAACCGAGAGAGGTTGAAATAAAAAGTACTAAAGTTTTGCTGGGCGTCCTTCAACAGCCTTGTGGTAAGCCATTCCTACCAGAATTCTGATTTTTCAAAATGTGGTTACTTTCATGTAATTTTGGAATAAGCTTTTAAAAACTGAGAGCAGCAAGAACAGCATGTGAACACAGATGGGCTGGGGGGAGGGGCAGATTGAATTGGGTGAAGTTTATATGAATAAAAAAGAAGAGGGGATTTTAAGACCTAGTCAAAGCACTTATTTTTGCTTTCTTAATTCCTTACCTGCTACTGCAAATAAAGAGCAGCAAAATTAAAAGAAAAAAAAAGCTATGTGCTGTAAATATCTTTAAAGACACTTCTTTAGTAGTTCATTGTGTTGTATACATCATAATGTCTTGCTGGGCAGGCTGCCCAGCTCAACTTCCAGTCTCACGGTTCTGTGAGATGAAAAGTGAAATGTAATATTTACAATCCTGGGAATGAATTAATCCCTGGCAAAATAGAAGGATTTGATTTTCTTATCTGCTCATATCTAGCTGGCTTTGTACCTAAGAATGGTACCAGGCATCTGTTTCTATTTGTCGCCACAGGACAGGGAACTAGAATCAGTTCCTGAAGCTAAAGGCCTGAAATGTCTCAGACAAGCAAAAACTGACAGAATTCATCACCACTAGACCAGCTTTACAAGAAATTCTCAAGGGAGTCCCACATCTGCAAGTGAAATGATAATTACTATCAAGAAAACACATAAAAAAGTATAAAACTCAATGGTAGAACACATACACAAAGGAGAAAGAGACAAGAATCAAACTTTATCACTACACAAATCCACCAAATTACAAGGATGAACAATTAAGAGGGGAAGAAAGGAAAAAATATATATATATTTTGTGTATTTTGAGACCAGCGTGGCCAACATGGTAAAACACTGTCTCTACTAAAAGTACAAAAATTAGCTGGGTGTGGTGGCGGGCATCTGTAATTCCAGCTACTTGGGAGGCTGAGGCATGAGAATTGCTTGAACGTGGGAGCTGGAGGTTGCACTGAGTCAAGATCATGCTACTGCTCTCCAGCCTGGGCAGCAGAGACTCTGTCTCAAAGAAAAACAAAAAAAGCAACTACATTTTAGGCTAACAAAGAGATATTTACAAAACATTTCATGCAACAGATGCAGAAAACACATTCCTTCATCAGCACAGGAAATATTCTCCCTCTTCTGGTCTATTCTACCATATGTTAGACCACAAAACAAGTCTCAACAAATTTCAAATTATTGAAATTATATCGAGTATCTTTCCTGACCACAATGGAATAAAACTAGAAGTCAACAACAAGGTGAACTTTTGAAATTGTACAATTACATGGAAATTAAACAGTATGCTCCTGAATGATACATGGAAATTAAACAGTATGCTCCTGAATGATCAATGAAGAACATTTTAAGTTTTCTTTTCTTTCATTTTCTTCTTCTTCTTTTTTTTAAAGTAGCTAAGAACAATCGTTCTGAAGACGCAAAGCTAAACTAACTGCTAACATCCAAATACAGCCGACAGTGTAGCTGCAAACTTTGCACCTGATCCGTGGGCAAAAGGAGCTCTTAGCTTTGCGGGAGCCTTCTTTTTGTGCTGCCTGCCATGGGACAGAAAAAAAGCACCTGTGAGCAAGAGCCATACACTCAATATACCACTGCTGACTCCTAAGTGCCCAGAATTTCATCCAGAGAAGTAGCTTTAGAAGTTAGGTGATGAATTCTATTCATTTATTTAAAAATTTATATATATAAATATAATATATTTGTATGTTATATTATATTTCTATATATTTTTAGGCAGAGTCTTGCTCTGTTGCCCAGGCTGGAATGCAGTGATGTGATCTTGGCTCATGGCAACCTCTGCCTCCCAGGTTTGAGTGATTCTTCTGCCTCAGCCTCTTGAGTTGCTGGGATTACAGGCATCTGCCACCATGCCTGGCTGACCTTTGTATTTTTAGTAGAGGTGGGGTTTCACCATGTTGGCCAGGCTGGTCTCGAACTCCTGACCTTAAGTGATCCACCTGCCTCAGCCTCCCAAATTGTTGAGATTACAGGCATGAGCCACCGTAACCAGTCAGTTTTTTTCCTCAAGCAGAAGAGCAAAGATGAGGGAGTCTCCACACTAACAGCACACCAAGGATATTATCTGCCTGCATTAGGAAGCTTCCAGGGCATACAGGATGGCAGGAACTTCCAATGGGGTGAATGAGAGTGACTTAGAGCTACTTGATGGGATCCCTTTGGATGCTTCTGATACCTCCACCCTTCCTGAGGCTTTGCCACTGGGCTTGGCAAAAGGAGAACCCTTTAATATTTAGGAGAGCAGAGAAAGAGGGAGAATGGAGAAGCCACATACTACAGTCTTCTGTGTTTTACTGGCTAAAGGGCTGCAGATATTTTACATGGCCCCCATATTGTCAACAGACCAGGCAAGGTGACTGACACCTGTAATGACAGCACTTTGAGGTGGGCTGAGGTGGGCGGATCACTTGAGATCACGAAGTCGAGATTAGCCTGGGCAGCACGGCAAAACCCCATCTCTACTAAAAATACAAAAATCAGCTGTCTGTGGTGGTGCGCAACTTAATCCCAGCTAATTGGGAGGCTGAAACAAGAGGATCACTTGGACCCAGGAGGCAGAGGCTGCAGTGAGCCAAGATCACACCACTGCACTCCAGCCGGTGACGAAGTGAAAGTCTGTCTAAAAAAAAAAAAAAAAAAAAAGGCTGGGTGCAGTGGCTCACGCCTGTAATCCCAACACTTTGGGAGGCTGAGGCAGGTGGATCATGAGGTCAGAAGATCGAGACCATCCTGGCTAACATGGTGAAATCCCGTCTCTACTAAAAATACAAAACAAAAAAAAAAAATTAGCTGGGTGTGGTGGTGAGTGCCTATAGTCCCAGCTACTTAGGAGGCTGAGGCAGGATAATGGCATGAACCCGGGAGGCAGAGCTTGAAGTGAGCCCAGATCACTACACTGCACTCCAGACTGGGCAACAGAGTGAGACTCTGTCTCAAAAAAAAAAAAAAACCCAAAACCCAAAAGCCAAAATTCCCAACTGGAAGAAGGCAGAAACAAAACAGGTGCTCACAGCTGCCAGAGATTTGTGGGCCCTGCCTGGGTTAGAGGTATAAATGCCAGCTCTGCATTGGAGACATGAGGGAATTTCTTTTTTTTGCTCTTGCTGCAGCTCCGTGTAACTGCATACCATGGCATCCCTTTCCTTTCTGGGTGATAATGGCCCACCCATAAGCAGGTTAATAACAAAATGGAGGACAGGACTTCACTCCTCCCCAAACACCTACAAGGGAAAGGTCCCATTTTACTGAGCACCACGGCTACAATTTTAACAGTTACTGCAAAATAAAAGTTGCTACATTCTCATGATGATGGGTTTTCCTATCACCTGAAAAATTATTCACCAAGTGTCTGCAGCCAGGGTGAAAAACACTCTTAAAGTTTAGATATGCATCAGTATTTCCCTCAAAATAGCACAGGTTAAAGCTTTCATAAAAAGAAAACCAAAATAAGGAGTTGAAAACATGTAAGTATAAATTAACGGCCACAAAATGGGGAGGTTAGAGACTATGAAATAGCTTTGTCTTGCGGAAAGATAGAATCTGAGAAGCAATTCTGCAGGACTTAGCTGAAAGTCAATAGGAGGCTGATCAAATGAAGTGGTAGAAGCCATGCAATTTGTCACACCAAGCATCTGTGACAAACCCACATCGAATCCAAAGAATGTAGGTGATCTGACAAAAGGCCTCATGTTTAAAATTTGCCCTAAGTTTCCCCAAATCTGCCAAAAATTTCCCCACTTGAGCCACTTTTTCAGATACAGTTTAGCTATCTGTTCTTGTGACACTAGGTGCCTTTAGAGAGTTCTTGGGAGCCACGTGTGGTGGCTCACACCCATAATCCCAGCACTTTGAGAGACCACGGCAGGTGGATCACTTGAGGTCAGGAGTTTGAGACCAGCTTGGCCCACATGGTGAAACCCCATCTCTACTAAAAATACAAAAATTAGCCAGGTGTGGTGGCATGCGTGAGTAATTCTAGTTACTCAGGAGGCTGAGGCAGGAGGACTGTTTGAACCTGGGAGGCAGAGGTTGCAGTGAGCTGAGAGTACACCACTGCACACAAGCCTGGTTGACAGAGCAAGACTCTGCCTCAAAATAAAATAAAATAAAAATTATTGGGGCTAGGTTCAGTGGCTCATGCCTGTAATCCTAGCACTTATGGAGGCTTAGGTGGAAGGATGGTTTGAGGCGGGGAGTTTGAGACCACCCTGGGCAACATAGTGAGACAGCATCTCTGCCAAAAAAGAAAAAAAAAATCCATGTTGAGACATTTTTGTGTAGAAAAAGAAAAAAAAAAACTACCTAGGTGTAGTGGCGTGCACCTATAATCCTAGCCCTTGGGAGGCTGAGACTGGAGGATTGCTTGAGCTCCAGGAGTTTGATGCTGCAGTGAACTAGGATTATGTCACTGTGTTCCAGCCTAGGAAATAGATGGAGACACTATTTCAAAAAGAAAAAAAAAAAAAAAAAGAAAAGAAAAAAAAGCTAGACACAGTGGCTCATGCCTGTGATCCCAGCATTTTGGGAGACCAAGGCAGGTGTATCACCTGAGGTCAGGAGTTCGAGAATAGCCTGACCAACATGGTGAAACTCTGTCTCTCCTAAAAGTACAAAATTAGCCAGGTGTGGTGGCACATGCCTGTAATCCCACCTTCTTGAGAGGCCAACGCAGGAGAATAGCTTGAACCTGGGAGGCAGAGGTTTCAGTAAGCTGAGATCAGGCCATTGCACTGCATTCTGGGCAACAAGAGTGAAACTCTTACTCAAAAGAAAAAAAAAAAAAAAAGCTCTACTTTTTTTACTGTTGCAATGGTAATAATAGAGGCTTTCCTGTAGAGGAGCTCTATACACATACGCCGGGTGCGGTGGCTCACGCCTGTAATCCCAACACTTTGGGAGGCTAACGCAGGCAGATCGCTTGAGGTCAGGAGTTCAAAACCAGCCTGGCCAACATGGTGAAACCCTGTTTCTACTAAAAATACAAAAATTAGCCCAGCATGGTGGCATGTGCGCCTGCCGGGTTCAAGCGGGAGGCATCCGCCTCCCCGGGTTCAAGCGATTCTCCCACTTCAGCCTCCTGGGTAGCTGGGATTACAGGCACCCGCCATCATGCCCGGCTAATTTTTGTATTTTTATAGAGACAGGGTTTCACTGTATTGGCCAAGCTGATCTTGAAATCCTGATCTCAGATGATCGGCCCTCCTCAACCTCCCAAATTGCTGGGATTACAGGCAGCAGCCACCACCCCTGGAGAGTTCTCTTTTCTTTGCGAAGGGCAAGACAAACTGGAATGGATTCACGTCAGAGCGGTGCGCATGCCCTGGAAAGCATTATGGTTAGACCCATGTGAGACAGGTTAGTTTTACTGTGTGTGTTCCCCATGTGTTGTTGCCCATGTGTTGTTCCCATGGTAATCCTGCTCATTAGTAGAGAAACCACAGGTTCAGACATTTGGTGTATGTCCTTGTCTGAGGAGCCAATGGGGTAAAGCTACTATAAGCGGGATTAGGACTGAAGGACTCTAAGAATCCCGCCCATGAGGAATGATAAGGCAGCGCCAAGGAACCTTTGTTGGCCTCGGGTAGGCGGTCTTCTGCAGTCCCCTCCGGTGTGCCGCTCCGCCCCGCGCTGGGCGCATGTCCTGCCGTGCTCCGGAAAGCGGGATCCGGTGCAGAGAAACCCCCATCCTGGGAAACGGGCTGCTGCCAGAAAGGCGGTCACCCCCTGACCCATCACATAACGCGTTTGTGGGGAACCTGATGCTAAACTATTCGCAGACGTCCTGCTTCTGGGTCAGGGTTTTCCATGGAGCAGAGCAGCTCCCTCGCTGCTATCTATTGAAAGTCAGACCTCCACACAAGGCTCTCTGCACCCGTGTGCGGAGGACCTGGTGATGTGGTGTGTGATGTGGCGTGTCCTGTGTAATTCAGCCCTTGACATATACCTTCCTTCCTTTCTCCTGTTCCCGAGAACCTCTTCCCTGGCCCGCTCATGCCCACCCACCCCTGAGCCCCGGATCACGCAGTGGGTGTCTCTCGCGAGAGCCCATCGGCGCCCGCTGTGCATTGGGAGGCTCACGTCCCCACCCTCGGGCTTTCCAAGGTGCCGCGCCAGGGGTTGCTGAGGTAGGGGTGGCGCCCCTGCTCCTCCTTCCACCTCTCCGATTCCACCTCCTCCTCGCACCCTGCTGGGAACTCCTCCAGGGGCTGAGATTGGATTCACCGAGCCTGGTGAAAATGACTGAGGAGTGGTTGTCCGAGGGTGTGCCCCTGCGGTTCGCGCATGCCTCGTGGTGGTCGTTGGGGTCACGGCCCTTCTTCCCACCCTAGGCGCGCGGCGATGGGATGTGAACCAGTCACTGCCTTTGTGCTTTCCTCCTCTCTCCGCTGCCCAGGTCAGCCAGCGGACAGTGGGGAAACTGTGGGCACGTCGGCGGAGTTAGATGGCAGCAAAGGTGAGCCGGTCGGTGTGATAAAGTTCCAACTGGGTCCTTCCGCGAGCCCTGGGTCCATGAGATGTCGGCAGCGAGCGTTGGACTTGACCGTCAACCTGGGATTTCTAAGGTAGAAAGGGTAACTCAGATCAGCAGCACTACCACCTTCCTTCACGAGATGTCGCTGTTTTCACTACGTCGTTTCTTCCTCTCCAACTGTTTCCACAGTATTTTCAGCTGCTCTTCATTTTGTTTTTCTTTTTCCTTTTACTTTTCTTACTCCCCTTTCTACACACTGAAGTTGCTGTTGTTTTATGTTTACTTCTTCTCCTTCTAATTCTTCTTTTCTTTTTTTTGAAAAGTTGGAGTGTGAGATTGCATTCTCGGCTCATCACAGCCTCAACCTTCCTGGGCTCCCGCAGGTGTTCTTGCCATCTCAGCCTTCCAAGTGGCTGAGATTGCAGGAATAGCTTGATTCTGGGATGTCGAAGCTACAGTGAGCCATGATCACGCCCTTGCCCTCCAGCCTAAGTGACAGAAAAAAGCTGTTTCGGAAAGTAAGAGAGACAGGTTAAAGAACTCCTTGAAATTACTACACTTGATTGTGATCTAAATTACCGTTTTCATTTTTATATTTTTCACTCTCGCTAGTTTGTTTATTATTATTGCTGTTGTTTGTTCTTATTTCTGTGCATTGTTTCTTATTATTGTTATTGTTTTTATTATTTAGTTATTTAGAGATGGAGTCTTGCTCTATAACCCAGACTGCAGTGCAGTGGCATGACCTTGGCTCACCGTAGCCTCAAATTCCCGGGTTCAAGTTCGAGACCAACCTGGGCAATATGGCATAACTACTATGTCTACTAAAATCTGTCACTGATACTCCAAGGGCTGTTGAATAAGGCAGGTGCAATTTCGGAGGCTGAGGCAGGGAGTTGGCTAGAGTTCGGGAGTTCGAGACCCGCCTGGACAACAGACTGCAGTGCATTTGCCTGACTAAGGCCCAGCACAACCTCTACCTCCTGAGCCCAAGGGATGCTCCCATTTTAGGCTCCAAAGGAGCTGAAACTACAGGCGCCTGCTATCATGCCCGGCTAACATTTTAATTTTTTTTTTTTTTTTAAGTGGAAACATGGTCTCACTGTATTGCCAGGGCTGGTCTCAAACTCCTGGGCTCAAACAATTCTTCCACCTCAACCTCCCATAGTGTTGGGATTGTAAGTGTAAGCCATGATGCACTTCCCTCTTTTTTATTTCCTTTATTTTTGTTTATTCTTCATCTTTCTCTCTTTCCTTTTCTTTCTTTCTTTTCTTTTTTTCTCTCTCTTTTTCTTCCTCCATTCTTTCTATCATTTCTTATTCTCTTTTTCTGTTTCTTTGTCTATTTTCTTCATCTTTCTTTCCTTTACATCTCTGTTGCTTTTTCTTTACATTTATTTTTCTTGATCTTTTTTGCTCTCTCTCTTTTCTCAATTCATTTCCTCCCATCCCTCTGTCTGTCTTTGTTTGGATTCTAGAAGTCTCCTCATTCTGCATTCCCCTGTGTATCAGAATCCTCTGAGACTTTCACATGGTTGTTTTTCCTCCTTGTTCCATAAAATGAATTCACTCTTCTTTTATTTAGGTACGCTATGGATGGTCGAGGGCTGAAAGAAAGAAATGGACCATAAATTTGATTGGTTTCACAAGAGACATGGGAGACCAAAGAATGCACTATGAGTACTTTTCTAAATATCCTGTTTATCTCCCAACTGGGCTCATAAAAATATGGATGCATTCAGTGGGTTGACAGATCTCTGGGCAGTCGTGACCCTGCAATTATATTTGACAAGGGTGGTGATGACAGATGAGTGGCACAGAAACCTACCCTTCTTTGGCACCAATTGAGCATGGTGACAACAGATTCAAAATGGCCTATGTCTGAACTTGATGGTCCTGTTTTTCTGCTCTGGTCTTTAGGAATGAGGGGAGCCTTCCCGAGTTCTGCCATTTCCTTGCATTTTTCTTTTTACATACATTCGTTCACTTATTTATTTATTAATTTATTTTAAATAGAGTCTTGTTCTGTAGCCCAGGCTGTGGGGTTTTTTTGGCTGGCTGCAATCTCCACCTCCCTGGTTCCAGCAATTCTCCTGCCACAGCCTCCTGAGTAGCTGGGATTACAGGTGTATGCCACCCTACTCACCTAACTTTTGTTTTTTTAGTAGAGACAGGGTTTCACCATGTTGCCCAGGCTGCTCTTGAACTCCTGACCTTCAGGGATCTGCCAGCTTCAGCATCCCAAAGTGCTGGGATAACAGGCATGAGTCACCACACCCAGCCTAAATTGCAATTTTTCAAAATAAATGTTTTGTTGTTGTTGTTGTTGTTTCAAATAAATAGGTCATCACCTAGTGGCCACTGTTATTGAAAGGACACTGTTATTGAAAGTGGCCACTGTTATTGAAAGGTCGCACTGAGGGAGGCCTGGCCAACTTCAAAGAGCTTGGAGCAACTGCTTTCTCTCCTTCCCTTCTGGAGGGCCCTCCCTCTCTCCCTCACTTCCTAGGGAACCTCCATCCTGGGGGGGACTCTGTTGTTCTTTTATCCCTCTAGGTAGATGTTGTCTGGTTCTGTTGCCAACACGGTGGCATGGTCTCGCCTGGCTGCAGTCTCCACCTCCTTGCTTCCAGCGATTCTCCTGCCTCAGCCTCCTGAGTAGCAGAAATTACAGGTACATTCCACCCTATCCAGCTAACTTTTGTGTTTTCAGTTGAGACAGGGTTTCACCATATTGGCCAGACTGATCTCATAATCCTGACTTCATGATCTGCCAGCCTTGGCCTCCCGAAGTGCTGGGATGACAGTCGTGAGCCACTGCGTTTGGCCACCATCATTGATTTTAACTGGAGATTCTAGATTCGAGGCATATCTCATTCTATGTCGCAGAATGACTTCTTTATCCTGCCGACTCAAGAAAGCCGGGTCCCTTGTGATTCATTTCAAACCGAGAGTCACCTCTGTTTGGAAAACAGATCTGCTCCCAAGTTCAGTGGAGGGATGTGTCATATAGGAGGGATTGTTCCTTCTGACTTAGTCTGCACGGTGGGGCCTAGGGCTGGAGCTCAGTGCGGATTGATGGCTCCCTCTACCTTGGGTTCCATTGTCCCCAGCCTGGAACTCTGGCCTTGGCAGATCCTGGCCCTTCCTGGCCCTTAAGATGCTGTCAGAAACCACATCCCAAGCTTGGATGCCAGGAATGACTGTGGCTCACACCTCTCTGGAAACTTTTGAAATCTATCCTCTAAGCATGGCCACCTAAAACTACAGGAGCTCAGGACACTTGGCCACCATCAACCTCACAGGTTTGTGGAGAGAATGCTGAAAGTCTCTTGCTGACTCTCTCTTGAATCGAGTTCTTCAAGGGCATGTGGTCAGGACATAGTAAGACCAGCTGTATTAAGTCAGGCCGGGTGCAGTGACTCATGCCTGCAACCCCAACACTTTGGGATTGCGAGGCAGCAGGATCGCTTGAGCCCAGGAGCTTGAGACCAGCCTTGGACAACACAGCAAAACCCCGAGGTGCATGCCTGTGGTCTCAGCTACTCAGGAGTCTGAAGTGGGAGAATCACCTAACCCTGGGGTGGTTGAGGCTGCAGTGAACCATGATGGTGTCACTGCACTCCATCCTGGGTTACAGAGAGAACAAGACCCTGTCACAAATGGACAGACAGACAACACCTATATTGTGTCCTTCTCAGGGTAGGATGAAAAAATAACAGAATACTGCACTTACATTTTTTTACATTTTAAATTTTAAACTATTTATTTATTAATTTTGAGTCCACATTATGAAGCCAGCTAACTTTTGTATTTTGGTAGAGATGAGGTTTCACCATGTTGCCAAGGCTGGTCTCGATTGCCTGGAATCAAGGAATCCACCCACTCTCAGGCTCCCAAAGTGCAGGGATTAAAGGCGTGAGCTACTGCTCCTGACACCATTGTTTTTTTTTTTTTGTTTGTTTTTTTCTTTTCTTTCCTTAATCGCTTGTCTTTCCAGGAGTTTCATGGCAGGGTGTTTGGCTGGCTTGTTCAAATTCATTCTAAATAGGAACTGAGGATGTCAGCTTCTGGCCTCATGGACTCTGTGCTGAGGCGTCCCCTCATCTGTCTATCACGGGACTATACACATGAGAAGAAAAAAACTCGTAATATTTAAAATAAATATTTTTGTTGTACAGAAATACACATTGCACCCAAAACACAGAAATGATTCTTTTAAAAGTTGTGTTAGTCCTGGTGGGTGTGGCAGTGATTCTTTTAGGTTTGGAGCTTGACTGAGAGAATTTCCATTCGGTCTCTGAATGGAAGTTCCAGATGATCCAATGGTGTGGACTTAGGCTGTGTCCCCCCAGGGACCCTGGTTGATTCGTTATGGGCACTGCCTGCGAGGGTGCCATGACGCACTGTACTGTGGGGGCCTCCATCCTTCCCATCCTTTCCGCCCTCCGGGTGATGCCAATTCATTGCGGGCTGACACTCTCATTGGCAGAAGTTCGGCATCATCTAGCGGCCATTGTTACTCTGAAAACTGAGGCCTCAAGGAGGAAGAAAGCTCATGGCTCCTAGGCACAGCCCGGGGCAACTGTGTCTTCTCCACTGCCCCTGCCCCCACCTCCAAGTTTCTCCCTCCCTTGTTGCCTAGGGAATTGCCACCCTGATGAGTGGGTCTGATTGTTCTTTGATCAGTTAAAAAAATAAATAAACATGCTGGGCACAGTGGCTCACGCCTGTAATCCCAGCACTTTGGGAGGCAGAGGCAGGCAGATCACAAGGTCAGGAGTTTAAGTCCAGCCTGGCCAGTATGGTGAAAATGTATCTTTACTAAAAATACAAGAAATTAGCCAGGGATGGTGGTATGCATCTGTAATCCTAGCTACCTGGGAGGCTGAGGCAGAAGAATTGCTTGAACCTGGGAGCCGAAGGTTGCAGTGAGCCAAGATAGTACCACTGCACTCCAGCCTGGGCAACAGAGTGAGACTCCGTGTAAAAGAAAAAAAAGAGGCCAGGTGCAGTGGCTGATGCCTGTAATCCTAGCACTTATGGAGGCTGAAGCAGGCAAATTACCTGACTTTGGAAGTTCGAGACCAGCTTGACCAACATGGAGAAACCCTGTCTCTACTAAAAATACCAAGTTAGCTGGGCGTAGTGTCATTTGCCTGTAATCCCAGCTACTCTGGAGGCCAAGGAAAGAGAATCACTTGAACCCGGGAGACAGAGGTTGTGGTGAGCCAAGATTGCACCATTACTCTTCAGCCTGGGCAACAAGAGTGAAACTCCATATCCAAAATAATAATAATATAAAAAATAAGTGAGTTTCCAGGAAAAAAGAAAATAAATAAAACCAACAGTGACATAAACATACTCCTCTGTCCTTTCAAGGCAGCAATGATGCTACAAAGTGATCCACCTGTCTCAGCCTCCCAAAGTGCTGAGATTACAGGTGTGAGCCACTGCACCCAGCTATGTGTAATTTGTATGTGTACTTTCTTTTTCTAATTTAATTTAATTTAATTTAATTTAATTTAATTTTTGTTTTGAGACAAAGTCTCACTGTGTTACCCAGGCTGGAGCACAGTGGCACGCTCATGGCTCACTGCAACCTCCCCCTCCCAGGTTCAAGTGGTTTTCCTGCCTTAGAATCCCGAGTAGCTGGGACTATTGGCTGGCGCCACTGCACCTGACTAATTTTTGTATTTTTATTAGAGACATGGTTTCGCCATGGTTGCCAGGCTGATCTCAAACTCCTGACCTCAAGTGATCCACCCATCTCAGTCTCTCAAAGTGTGAGAAAGAATTTCTGGGGTGCCAGATGGGTTGGTCTCACCTAAGTATGATATGATTCTCTTTTTTTACCTGAGTGCTATCTACTGATGCCATTGGGTCATTTGTCTGAGCCCATGACCTAAGTGTTGTGATGCTTTTCTGTCCGGGTCTTTACAATGGACAGACTGTGACATATTGATGAGCCCAGCACTTAGGTAATGTAACTCTTGCTTTGTTGCCAAAAAATGCCCACAAACAGGACTTTTGCAGTATATCAGGGCCCAGCACTGGGATTATGTTGCTCTTCTGTCTAGGTCATATATAAAGAAGAAGTTACTACATACTGCTCTGTTCTGCACCCTAATGATATGACTCTGCTGTCTGTGCCAGAGCCAGAGAATGTGTTTTGGCAAATCTTTGATTGATTGTGTAGGTGTTTTGGCTCTCATCACATTGCTGGATTTTTTTCCATGTATGGTTTTATCATATTGTTGTCTCCAGCCCTCAGTTAATGTGACTCTCTTTCCTAGGCCCTGTCTAGGGAGGGTATTTTGATATATTGCTTGAAACAGGACCTAAGGGATATTAACATTCTGCTTAGGTTTTTGCCAAAAAATGGGATTATGACGTGTACTTTCCTTCAGTTTGAAAACATTATGGTTAAGCCTATACTGGGATTCGGCTGAAAGGAGCTATTTGACTCTCACCATTAGGTTTAGATTAATAGGTATGGTCCTCATTGCATCTTTGTGTAAAGCTCACAGAAGTTTACAACACTAACTCATATCATAAAAGCTTCTTATATTGTACAGAGAGTTTCATAACAGGGCCCTGCAAAAATTTAAGATTGTAACTCTCATATCAGGGAATCTGCCCCAATATTCATGTAGGTTCTTTTCTGTTTTTCCTAAGCATCAGCTGGCTTGAGAAATAAAGGGACAGAGTACAAAAAAAGAGAAATTTTAAAGCTGGGCATCCAGGGGAGACATCACATGTTGGTAGGTTCCGTGATGCCCTACGAGCCACAAAAACCAACACGTTTTTATTAGAGATTTTCAAAAGGGGAGGGAGTGTGTGAATAGGTGTGGGTGACAGACATCAAGTACTTAACAGGGTAATAGAATATCACAAGGCAAGTGGAGGCAGGGTGAGATCACAGGACCACAGGACCAAGGCAAAATTAAAATTGCTAATGAAGTTTTGGGCACCATTGTCATTGATAACATCTTATCAGGAGGCAAGGTTTTGAGATCAACCTGTCTGACCAAAATTTATTAGGTGGAAATTTCCTCTCCCTAATAAGCCTGGAAGTGCTATGGGAGACTGGAATTTATTTCTTCTATGCAGCCTCAACCATAGGAGACAGGCTATACCAAGGGTTGCCAGTTCAGAGACCTACCTGCAGGTGCACATTCTCTTTCTCAGGGATGTTGCATGCTGAGAAAAAGCATTCAGTGACATTTCTACCATTTGCTTTTGAAAGAAGAGAAACATGGCTCTGTTCTGCCTGGCTCACCAGCGGTCAGAGTTTAAGGTTATCTCTCTTATTCCTTGAACAATTGCTGTTATCCTGTTCTTTTTTCAAGGTGCTCAGATTTCATATTGCTCAAACACACATGCTGTACAAGTTATGCAGTTAACACAATTATCACATGGTCCTGAAGTGACATGCATCCTCCTTGGCTGAGAGGATTAAGAGATTAAAGTAAATACAGGCATAGGAAATCACAAGGGTATTGATTGGGGAAGTGATAAGTGTCCATGAAATCTTTACAATTTATGTTTAGAGACTGCAGTAAAGACAGGCATAAGAAATTGCAAAAGTATTAATTTGGGCAACTAATAAATGTCCATAAAATCTTTACAATCCACATTCTTCTGCCATGGCTTCAGCCGGTACCTCCGTTTGGGGTCCCTGACTTTCCACAACATCTCTCCTTTTCTTTTTATACAAATGTGCCATGGTGATGAAGGCTTGTTTGTTCTCTTGATTTTGATGCAGGATTATTTGACTGGTCCCGCACACTAAAAACAAGCTGATTAAACAGAGAAACATAATTCCAAAATTTACTACAGTGGAGACTTTAACAGACTTAATCTAAGTTGGGGGTTTAATCCATAAAGATTTTCTGCCACCTGATCTAACATCTCAGCTCTAGGCATGATGGATAAGTGAGCTTGAGAGGCCTCAAAAATTTGTTTCTTTAATTTAGTTATGTCTAATGATAAATTGTCTTCTCTATTTAGAAGGTGTCCTTTGACTATTTCCTATGAATGATCAGTCTCATTATAGGAATATGGGGTGATACAGAAATCTGAAGCATTCCAATTGCACTGCTTTTGCATGTGATGCTCGAGACTCACTACCTGATCTCCAAGCCAAATAACAAACTGTCTTAAATCATTAATTTGATTTGCCAATTTTTGATCGATGCCTTGTTGAGAATTCCACAGTTGGGTGGAATTGGCTTGCCAATCTTTAACAAAATGAGTAGTTTGAGTAGATTGGTGTAATGCCATTCCAACAGTGGTGGTCATTGCAGTGACTGTAATTAGGCCTATGATAACAACTATTAACGTGAAAACAAATCTCTTAGATCTCTTTAGAATTTGCTGTAGTACTTCATTAATTAAATATATTGAGGGTGAGGATTCTTAAGGTCTAGGTAAAGTTACCGGAATCCAGATTCTTTCTTGAGCTCGAACCAACATTACAATTTTCTTGGAGTCAAAATGGGAGTTAATACAAGTGTATAGATGACAATTAATGCATTAGACAGTTTGATTATTCATCTAAATTTTGATATTTCTTACTAACAGCATGTAAGGAGGCTTAACACAACTCTGTATGGGAATAGTCAGGTTGGAGGTAAGTAAAGCATAATGTCTGGGTCTACATTGATACTGAGAGAGTGGGACAGTAGTGGGAACAACAGTCAAAATAGTTTTCCTTTCCTATACTCACAGTCCAGACATGGCAATAGCCAATTTCCAAAGTTCTGGTTGTTCTGGGCTCAGATTGGGGAGTATCATACTAGGCCTGGAGGGGGGTAATGATTTTATCTTCCCATTTTAAGGGAAAGAATGAGCTGATCCTCATATGCAAAGTAGAATGATGATTCTCATTCTCCTGATAAGAAATAAAATAACTAGCCTCTAGGCATTCCCTTCCACCAGAGGAGCAATTGTTTTTTAAATAGCCTTTTGGTGCCCAGTCTATTACTAAACCAAATGTGTCATTTTTTAATATTACTGCATGTGAGTTAACACAATCTTCCTAAATTAAAGTTTTAGATGGGCCCTCAAAATTTTTAGGGCGTGGTTTTCCTGCAGGTTTATATTGAAAGTATGGGGTATCTCCTATTACTCCTCCTTTCATTTGTTTCAAAGGAGAAAGGGATAAGTCAGAGATTAAATGTCCTGTTTTATCTGTAGCTGATCTTTCTGGAAGATAAGCAGCCTAGAACTGAGTTTCTAGATGGATGCAACCAGGTGCATGACTGAGGCACAGAGGAGGGTATTTATAACTTATGGTAATATTAAATGCAGTGCCTTCTCCTCCTGGTTGCTCAGGGCAATGGTCATCTGTGGCTCCAGGCATCTACACACTATCATTAGTGTAGATTTCTGCAGGAGACTCTATCTAGGTGACAGGTCGAATAAGTGGAGGAAAAGGCACATAAGTCTAATAAGAATAATTATGTGTAGCAGGTAAATCAGTGTGAGAGGAAACTGGTGAGACAGAAAGTATAAGGAGATCATTAATCATTAATTAATCATTAAATAAAACCTAGTGTAAGTGAGATTTAGTGCTGAAGGAGGAAGAGAAGAACAGGGATGTTATTTTCAGGCTAATAGAAATGGTGAGATTTTTAGGTTTGTAAGTAGAAAAAGAAAATCAGGAGAAGTGGGATTAGTTAGATGGGTCTCTATTGCCATCAGGGAGGATTGATTTACACCTATTGTGATTTGGTGTGCCTGTTTCTGAGGAGTCGGCACAGATCTCACCACGTCTGAAGGCAGTCTCTGACATAGACATCTTTTCTCTGTGGTTTTGATTATCAGTATTCACCTGAAGCTTGAGTCTTCTTTTGGGTACATAGACAGGGGAATGATGATCTCCTGGTGAAAGACAAGCATATCCCCTTCCTCACATTATAATTGTGCCAGGTTCCTAGGTATTGGTTTGGGAGTTTTTCCATAATACTGGCTTGCCTTTGTTTAAAGAGAAATTTTTGCCTGTGTAATGGCATTTGGCTGCAGTTACAGCATTATCTTTAGGAACTTTTAAAAAATTTAAAGTAAACAATGCTAAATGTAATTGAGAGTGGGGAGTTGTTAAATCATGTTTTGGTTGTTCAGACTGTTTGGACAATTGGGTTTTTAAAATGCCATTGGCCTGTTCTACCACAGCCTGTCCTTGAAGATTGTAAGGGATTCTAGTAACATGGGAAAATCCTTACTGTTGTATAAATGAATCAAAAGACTTACTAACTTATCTAGGGGCATCGTCTGTCTTTATTTGATATGGAAGCCTCATAACTACAAAGCAAGAATACAGATGTTTTTTAACATGGGCCGTGCCTTCCCCTGTTTGGCAGGTAGCCTAGATAAAACCTGAGAAGGTATCTACTGAGACATATACATATGACAGTCTGCCAAAGGAGCTAACATGAGTCACGTCAATTTGCCATAAAGCATTAGGAGTGAGGACTCTAGGATTAACACTAAGTCCTTGATTTGGAAGTATGAAGACCTGGCACTGAGGGCAGCTGTGAACAATAAACTTAGTCTGTTTCTAGGTAAGAGCAAATTTATCTTATAATCCAGCAGCATGAGTGAGATTATGGAACTCCTGAGCTTCTTGGGTCATAAAAGAGACCAAACAGTCAACTTTATGGTTACCAGCAGACATGGGTCCTGGTAGAGCAGTATGAGACCTAATATGTGTAATATAGAAAGGGTGTCTATGTTGGTGAACAGCCTCTTGTAACCTTGAAAATAAAGAAGCCAATTTAGAATTATCAAAATGTTTGATAGTAGCAGTTTCTATATTTTTAGTGGCATGTACAACATAAGAGGAATATGAGATAATATTTAAAGGTTTGGGGAAATCTTGTAAGGCAGTAATGACAGCAATTAACTGCCTTTTGAGCAGAAGTATAAGAGGTAGAAATAAGTTTGTCTGTAGGACCTATATGGCCAGCATTGCCATTACTGGAGCCATCAGTGAACACTGTAATGGCTTCAGGAATGGGCTGATTTTTGGTTAATCGAAGAACCACCTAAGATGTCATTTTTATAAAATCAAATAATTTGTTTTTTGGATAACAATTGTCAATAATGCCAATAAAATCAGCCAAGTGAATTTGCCACAGTACAGAATGTTGAAAGGCAGCTTGAAGTTCAAATCGATTTAAAGGAACTACAATTACATTTGGATCAAATCCAGAAATTTGAAGTATTCTGCACCAAGCCTGTATAATTAATATGGCTATTTGGTGTAGATAAATAGACAAAGTTTTTCACACAGAATGAGGAAGGAAACACCACTCCACTAAATCATTATGTTGAACTATTAGTCTAGTAGGGGAGTGTAATGAAGCAAAAACTAGAAGCTGAAGAGGCTGAAACGTCTGTACTTTAGATAACTGGGTGGTCTGCATTCTTTCTTCTATGAATTCTAGTTCTAGTAAAGCCTCAGGGGTCAAAGTTTTAGGGCTGCGGATATCAGAATCTCCCCACAGCATAGAGAACAAGTTAGATAGGGCATAAGTCAGAATGCCTAAAGTAGGTCTTAAATAGTTAATATTACCTAAAAGTTTTTGGAAGTCATTTAAAGTTTTTAAAGTATCTCTCCTAATTTGAACTTTTTGAGGTTGAATACATTGTTTATTGACTACTATTTCTAAATATTGAACAGGAGTGGTCTGTTGAATTTTATCCTAAGTGATGTGTAATCCAGCCTCTGTAACACAGCGGCTTAAAATTTTTTAACAGTCAATTAATTCTTTATCAGTGGGGGCAGCAATTAAAATGTCATCAATATAAAGAGGAATATAAGACTCGGGAAATTGGGCTTGAACTGGTGAAAGCACTTCTCCAGCATAAAGCTGGCCAATTGTAGGGCTATTTGGCATTCCTTGAGGAAGTACTTTCCATTGATAATGAGCTGCAGGCTCTTGATTATTGATAGATGGTACAGTAAAAGCAAATTTTTCACAATCTGATTTATGTAAAGCAATATGAAAAAAACAATCTTTAAGATCAATAACTATGAGAGGCTAATCATCAGATATTAAGGCAGGGGCAGGCATGCCAGCTTGGACAGCCCCCATAGGTTTAATTACAGCGTTAATGGCCTTTAAATTGGTTACCATCCGCCATTTGCCTGATTTCTTTTTTACTAGAAACACTGGGTAATTCTAAGGGGAATGAGAAGTTTCCACATTTGTAAGTTGTAACTGCTCAGAAACCAATTTATTTAAAGCCTCCAGTTTTTCTTTAGAAAGCAGTCACTGCTGAATCCTAGGGCCACGTGTCTTATCTTCTTTGTTTAAAGCGATATTAGGTAATAAAAGCAATTGAACTTGTTTAACAGTAGTAAAAGAAACAGGAGTTTGGCTTGGGGAGTGTAATTTATCTTAAGCTTTCATACACAGCTTTGTTACTTGTTTTGTGGTAAGAGCATCAAAGTTCAATTGGGCAGAAATATCAGAGAAACTGTAGAAGCCTGTGAGCTGAGCCTGAGTAATTAGAATGCCATTACTGCTATTTAGCTGAGCCTGCAAATGGGCCTCCTCTGACTACTAGGCTAAGATGGAGTTAGAACAGCTTTTTGCTAAAAGGTCACAGTCTAAAGGAAGCAAAACAACTTTAGTGCAAAAAGTTTGCAATACTATTTGAACAGAAGGAAAAGTAGGACTATACTGATTGCAAGCATCCTTAAATTGTTTTAAAAAAGGTAAGATTCAGTGGCGCATATCGACGCAGACTTGCTGAGAAACTGAAACAACAGGAGGGTGAGGGGCTGAAGTGGATGGGGGAGGGCTTGGAGAATAATAGGCAAATTGTAGTTTGGTCCTGGAGCTATTAGCTGATGCTGGAGGTTTGAAGAAAGAAGAATTAGCATATCTATGGTACTAGACTGTGTGAGTCGCAGCCGCGGGAGTTTCAAGTACTTGCTCTTCATGAAAAGAATTAAGATAAGTAGGTGGTAACTTTAAGCCAGAGTTACTAGAGTTAGACATTGAATTTTCAGCATCGTTAGGTGGGGGAAGAGTAGCTAACGGGAGAGTGTGATGAGATAATGAAGGCTGTGAGGGAGAGGAAAGTTGAGGAAAAGGCAGAAAACTGCAGAAACTGCAGGGATTTAAGAGATCTGCAAGCTACTAAGAGGGCAGGCACCAAGGCCTAACTACCTCAAACAGTGATGGGAATATAATACCTTGCCGAGACTAGTTTTTGGAATGCTTTATGAACATAATCACATAATTTTATATACATGGTTCCTTTTTCAGGAAACTAAGGACAGTATATTTTTACTGCCTTGAATAGAGTGATCATATTTTTCGTGGCTACTTGTTTTAACAGGAGTTTAATATACGAGAGATAAGAAAGATGCTTAGACTCTGTATAACCTATAGTTAACTTAGACTTTACAGAGACTACTTACCACTTGTTGGGGAGTTGAACACTCTTATCTTGGACTAAGCCAATTGACATTTCACCACACCTACTAAAGGGAATTGGGTTCCTTCATGCACTTAGGAAAAAAGAAAGACAACGTGGATGCCAGATATCAAGGATTCTGCCCCGATATTCACGTAGTTATTTTCTATTTTTCCTAAGCATTGGCCAGCTTGAGAAATAAAGGGATAGAGTACAAAAGAGAGAAATTTTAGACCTGGGCATCTGGGGGAGACATCACATGTCAGTAGGTTCCATGATGTCCTACAAGCCACAAAAGCCAGCAAGTTTTTATTAGAGATTTTCAAAAGCAGAAGGACTGTGTGAATGCTTGTAGGTGACAGACATCAAATACTTAACAAAGTAATAGAATATCACAAGGCAAGTGGAGGCAAGGCAAGATCACAGGACCACAGGACTGAGGCGAAATTAAAATTGCTAATGAAGTTTCAGGCACCATTGTCATTGATAACATCATATAAGGAGACAAGGTTTTGAGATCAACCTGTCTGACCAAAATTTATTAGGCGGGAATTTCCTCTTCCTAATAAGCCTAGGAGCGCTATAGGAGACTGGAGTTTATTTTATCTCTGCAGTCTCAACCATAAGAGACAGGCTATGCTCAGGGGGGCCAGTTCAGAGACCTACTTGCAGGTGCACATTCTCTTTCTCAGGGATGTTCCATGCTGAGAAAAAGAATTCAGTGATATTTCTCTCACTTGCTTTTGAAAGAAGAGAAATATGGCTCTGTTCTGCCCAGCCCACCAGCGGTCAGAGTTTAAGGTTGTCTATCTTATTCCCTGAAAAATTACTGTTATCCTGTTCTTTTTTCAAGGTGCTCAGATTTCATATTGCTCAAACACACATGCTGTACAATTTGTGCAGTTAACGCAATTATCACATAGTCCTGAAGCGACATACATCTTCCTAGGCTGACAGGATTAAGAGATTAAAGTAAAGAAGGGCATAGGAAATCACGAAGGTATTGATTGAGGAAGTGATAAGTGTCTATGAAATCTTTACAATTTATGTTTAAATATATCAGTAAAGACAGGCATAAGAAATTACAAAAGTATTAATTTGAGGAACTAATAAATGCCCATAAAATGTTCACAATCCACATTCTTCTGTCATGGCTTCAGCTGGTCCCTCCATTTAAGGTCCCTGATTTCCCACAACACTCTCAGCTACACACTCAGGTGAAAGTATAAGTTTTAACCATCCTACATTTACAAAGCCCATTGTTGAAGTCCTGAGTCTAAAAAGTGAATACAGAAGAAAGTTGGAAATCTTACTTCCATAACTGAATCTTATCACCAGCGGGATGGTGACTCATTTCTGGACCCAGCTTACAGGCATAGTAGTGCTCTCATCCTTGAAGTCAGCCTATAGGAGAGAAGTTGACAGTCGTACCTGGGTTTAGGGCAATATGAAAGATTGTGAGTCCATATAAACATCTAAACCTCAAGGCAGTTTGCAACTGTCATGCATTTTGTATAAAGTTCTCAGATGCTATAGAGAGTGTCATACAATGGCCAGGAAACAGGAGAGATTGTGACTCTCATACACAAAACTAGCCAACAGTTAATGGTGTCACCCTTAAAGATGAGGGAATTATGTCATATGCCGTGGCCTATTACCTCTGGGTTGAGACGTTTTGGTTTAATTCCTTTTTGTAAGGCATTATTACATATCACTAGGTCAGAATCATGAAAATATGACTCTTATGCCTGGGCTCTGCAAGTAAAGGATACTTTTATGTACATCCAGGCCTTTTGGCTAGGTGATATGTCTCCCCTGCAAGTGCCATGTTCATGGGGGACACTGTGACATATCGCTAGATATGGCATGTAGGTAATGTGACTCATCTCCTGCCTGGATCCTGCCAACTGAAAAAATTGTGACCTACCACTAAATGAAAACCTAGGTGATATGACTCTCCTCTTTGTCCTGGACTCTGCCAAGGGAGGGAATCATTATATATTTTTGAGTCCAGCACCCAGGTGGTGTGATTCTCTTTTTTTCTTTATACCTGTCTACATTGGTCATGGTGGTGCATTACTTGGTTATGCACCTTCTGCCTCATTTCTGCCCACATGTTAGATTGTGTCATATAACTTGGGAAGCATTTAGCTTCCTCTATAAAGGATAGGTCCTTGATAGATAGAGGGATGTTAATGTTTATTGATGGAATATTTGAAACACAATCAAGATACAGGCTAGTTTTTTCATGTGAAGAGAAGAATGCCCAGTATTAGAGAGGTTCTTTGGGTTACCTCTGGGACTCAGAAGTAAGGGGGCTATTCTTAGTTTTATTACTAGGACCGTTATTATTATTAAGGATAAAAATTGATTAATAGTGTTTATTATTGTTCACTGTCTGGAAGAAAGTTTATTGGAAAGGATATCTATCATGATAATTATAGATGTGGTTGTAAGTTTAAAGAAATATTTGGTGGTTGCTTCTGTAGAGTGGAGATTTATTTTTTTAATTAAGATTGAGTTAAAAGCTATTATATTTATTTCTTGTCCTGTTCAGATGAGAACTCAATGTGAGCCTGGCATTGCAAAAAGAGTCTCTGTGAAAATAGTAAAGGAGATAATAAGTTGTAGTAATGGATTAATTACTATGGGAAAGGTATAACCAACATTTTTAGAGTACGGGCCTGATAGCTTATTTAGCTGACCTTACTTTAGGATGTGGTGTAATATGTAGCACAGATAATTTTGGAATCTCAGGGATAGTCTCAATTCCTATAGTTTTAGAAATAACAGGATTTTAATGCCTATTGTTTATCAAAATAATTCTTTCATCAGACATATCTTATTTGTTTTGAGTGTAATGCTGGAAGTTAGGACAGGCATTGTGACATATCACATGCAGAATGCTAATGTAAGTGATAGAAATTTTTTCCATAGAAAATGTATAAGTTGTTCATAGTTAAATTAGGGGTATTCTGTTACAATCTATAAAAACAGGGTAGTTAAAAGCAGGGTCTTTGTAATGAAATTTGTAATATAAATTTTTGGTGAATTTATAGTGTGTAATGCTCCTAGGAAAACAGTAGTAGTTAGGGCATTCATTATGATCATATTCATGTATTATGCTGTAAGAAATAGGACAAAGAAACCTGTGGCATATTTGACACTGAAGCTTAAGAATAACTCTGACTCTCCTTTTGTTAGGTCAAAAGGGGCTCAGTTAGTTTCTTCTAGTGTGGAGATAAATCATATCATGGCTAGGGGTCATCATGGTAGGAGCAGTCAGAGGAATTATTGTGTTGCGATGAGTGCATGTAAGCTAAATGAGCCACTTATTATTAGAACTAATAAAAGGATAATGGGTAGGTAACCTCATATGAAATTGCCTGGGCCACAGCTCATAAGGCACTGGTTAGTGCATAATTTGAATTAGCTGCTTATCCCAATCATAGAATAGAGTAGATGACTAGGCTTCATGTAACTAGTATAAATATGAGGCCTGCATCAAAATTAAATAGAGGATCTGGTATAGGGAGGGGAGTCCATAAGATGAGAGTAATAGAAAGAGCCAGGGTTGAGGCAATAATGTAAATGGTAATAGTAGATGTTGAGTGATGTAAGAGTTCTTTGGTGAAAAGTTTTATTACATCATCAAATGGTTGAAGCAATCCATAGGGACCTACAGTGTTAGGCCCTTTACATAGTTACATATATCCCAAGATTTTTTGTTCAATGAGTGTAAGGAATGCTATAGTAATTAGAGTGGGAATAGTAAGTAGGAGAAGGTTAATTGTAGCATATTGTTAAGAAGAGGAGTTGAACTTCTGATTATTAAGTTTTATGAAACTGTCAGGCTCTGCTATCTTAAGAAACTCTGTTCTTGGGTAGGGTGCATGGTGATATGTTAGATTAAGATAACATCATCTGTGGGGCAAGGGTGCTTTATGAAGTGGGCCTTATTTCTCTTGTCCTTCCATAATAGGAGTAATGTTAAATAGATAGAAACCAACCTGGGTTACTCTGGTCTGAACTCAGATCACACAGGACTTTAATACTTGAACAAAGAAATCCTTAATAGTGTCTACACTATTAGGATGTCCTTATCCAACATCAAGGTCATAAACCCCATTGTAGATATACACTCTAGAGTCGGATTATGCTATTATCCCTCGGGTAATTTATTTCTTTGATCAAATTATTGGATCAAAAAGTATCCACTCACTTAGACTAGTGCAGTCTTAGTTTAGGTTGTGCAAAGATTCAATTATGCTCCGAGGTCATCCCAACCCAAATTTTTAATGCATGAATAGTACACTAGGGCCTGTAGTCTTTTTTGAGCTTTTATTTACATTAATGAATTAAAGGTCTATAGGGTCTTCTCATCTTATTTGTTTATATCCACCTTTTCGTGGACAGGTAGTCAATTTAACTGATTAAAAGTGAGAGACATCTGAACCCTCATATGTCCATTGATACAAGTCCCTATTTAGGGAACAAGTAATTATGCTGCCTATGTTGAGGATAGCATAGTTATTGAACATTTTTCACTGGGCAGGCAGTGCCTCTGATACTGGTAATGCTAGAGGTGATGTTTTTGGTAAACAGGCAGGGTACGATTTGCTGAGTTCCTTTTAGTTTTTGTAATCTTTCCTTAAAGCATAGCTGTGTTGGATTAACAGTATATATAACAGGGTGCTTATTATACCAATTATTAATATTGGGTTGTTAACTCTCAGTGAATCATTCTGGTCTGATGTAAGACTATGCAAAGAAGAATATTTTCATGTTACTTATATTAACATTATGGCTCCTATTAAGTAATAAATTAGTCCAATGTGATGTTAAAGTTTAGTGTGGTGATTAGAATTTAAGGTAATTGGATGTTTAGCTTGAATGCTTTCTTAATTGGTGGCTACGTGGGGCCAACTATGGTGGTAATATTTTTTACTCTCCATAAGAAGTTTGTTTCCTGAGGTCTAAACAGCTGTCCCTATTTAGAATAACAGTTAAACTTTCAGGGAGATTAAGTAATTCTGTGGGTAAGTTTAATATTTAACTAAGATTCTATCTTGGACAATCAGCTATCACCAGGCTCAGTATGCTTGTCACTGCTACTCATGAATCTTCCTACTCTTTTTCCACACAGTTAGGTGAACTCTTTTAGCTGTTCTTGAGTAGCTCATCTGATTTTGGGGGACTTGGCTGTGGTTCTCTGTGGAAAGTTATTTCTAGTTAATACATTATTCAGAATGTATACGGTTTGTCTTTGCTTTTTACTGCTTTATTCAGTTTTTTTTCATTTTTTCCTTATGGTACTATGTCTATTGTACCAGGGTAAAAATTTATATAGCCTATAGTTTTTTCTAAGGTAAATGTTATGATTAAGATGTTGTGATAATAGTTGATGGAGGTTCGGGGCTAGAGTTGGCTCAAAGTGATCAGGCTGTGATGAAATCTTCTGGATGTAATACAGATGCTTTGGGTTAAGCTACACTTTGGTTTGTCCAAACACACTTTTCAGTATGCTTACCATTTTATGACATGTCTCCTCTGTATATGCATAGAGAGTTTTCAGTAATAGTAATTTCTAGAATAATATTTGAGGAGGATGATGGATGGTGTGTGCATGCTTCATGGCCTAATTCAACCCAGCACTCTGCTCTTGGTTTTCTGCTAAATCCTCCTTGAGCCCTTAGATTTCAGAAAAGTTGTTGCAAGATTTTCTGGGTATAGAAAAGCCAATTTCTTGCCACCTAATGAACTTCACCTTGACCTAACATTTGTATGTGTATACTTGTTCTTACTCTATAACCTTTCTAGGATTTTCTAAAGATTGGAGTATATAGGTTGTGGGCAAGAGGTGGTGAGGTATATCAGGGTGTATTGATTATAAAACAGGCTCTTTTGGAGGGATATAAAGTACTGCCAAGTCCTTTAAATTTTAAGCTGTTGCTTGTAGTATTCAGGTGAATGGTTTTGTTAATGTAACTATTAGAGTTTGGGGCTGAGCATAGTGTGCTATCTAATCCCAGTTTGAGTCTTGGCTATTGTGTCTTCCAGATATGAAAACCACCTTCATAGTATAGTTTATTTCAGATGGAGCATTTTTTTTTTTTTTTTTACAACTTGGTGTTTAGCTTTACTGAGGGCAGACCTTAACACTCTTTACACAGTGTTCCACTAGCTTGGTTTAATCATATGGCCATGGTGGCTGGGGCAAAATTGACCAGCCCTAGATATCAGTATAGCTTAGTTAAATATTCATTTATTACTAAATATTTATCACTGCTGTTTCCCATGGGGCTGTGGTTGAGCAAAGTGTTTTGAGCTGCATTTGTGCATGCTTGATACTTACTCCTTTTGATCCAGGTGATCTATAAGGCATTTTCACTGGGGTGGGGATGCTTCCTTGTGTAGTCTAAGATCCAGTGGAAAGGCCAGAACTAAATTTATTTATTTATGGGATTGTGTAGGCCCATCCAGATACTTTCAGTGTCTTGCTTTGAAATAATTAAGCTATATTAACTGTATAAATACTTAAGTCTAAAATTAGAATATGAGAAGGAAAGAAGTAAATATAAATAGTCATTAATCATTCTGAATACTCAGGGTCTTTAAAGTTGAATTGGCAGAGATTCAGTTGAGAGAATTACTCACAATTTAGGGTGGGAGTTTAGTTATTGTATTCATTACATAAAATGGAGGCTTGATTTGGGGGTTTTAAGAATTTTAGGAAAATTACATCAATCAAAGGGTAGCTGTTGGGATATTCATGGTTAAAATATGATTTTTGAGTTCTAGCAGTGTTGCACTTTAGTCTCTTGTTTTGGAATTTGGCAAGGATAAAGTTACCTTAGTTGATGGTAATGTCAGTGATGAGGGGAGGAGGAGTTTGTGGATTTAATTGGAAATAGTTTTTGAAAGTGAGCATACCTGTGTGAGCATATGTGCCTATTGATTAATTGTTATGTCTTTGAAGCATGAATTAATTAGCAGCCATGGTTATTATGCCAGCCCAGAATATTTAATAGAAGATCAACTTCTTCAATTGATTTGGAAGGAATTAAGTCTGAGTTTCTCTACAGCTGATTTGGAGGGGACCAGGCCTTCCTTGATGGTGAGTGATAGAATCTTCCAGAGTTAAAAATATCAAATACATGACAGTGCTCCCATTACTAGTTAACAGGATGGTAGCATTTCATCCATCGAGATGTATTATTTAAGGGGAACATGTGGGGGGATCTTAGTTTTATGCCCTGAAGTAAGAACCAGATGCCAGTTATACTTTCAAAATAGTCACCCACGTGAGTTATAGGCCCAGAACAAGGAAGGTAGTACTCCTGAGTAGGATGATAATTTCACAGAGGTTGGTAGATTAAGAGACCAGAATCTGGCAGGGGATATCCATGTTGATGGGAGATTTCTTGACAGAAATGTGCTATGTCTGATGAATGAATGTATGCACTATGTAATATTAAGGATATCTAGTATGGGTCAATATACATATGAACTAGATTTGTATTATACAGTCAATAATAGTAGATGTACCATAGTTGATTAAGGGAAGGTTAATACATGCTTATATGTATGTGGACTAGATTTGTAATGTAATCACATTAAGAAAGTATGAATAAACAATTATAGTACTATATATTATTCATGGGGGCTAGCAGTAATGCACAAAGTACATAAAAGCACTAATGTATTAGTGCTAGTTGATGAATACTGACATAGTAAAGTGTGTGCTGTGAAAAAATTCATGGGTAATTTAATTAGAATTTCAGCTTTGGATATTGATGGTGAAGTAGGAATGCTTTTTCCTTGAGTTGTCCTGGGGAGGGGATTCTCCATTTCTGGTTTAGAAGACCAGAGTATTGAATTATAATACAAGAGAAGTTTCATTTAAGTAATATGTTCAATTAGGGTAGCGAGCAGTATAAGGGTGAGGATGGTAGAGAAGTACATGATAGATGCTGTCTGTCTGATGACAATAAAAGGGTATTTGATGGCTGCCTCTGATTCATGTGAGTGTAAACAGGTCAGCCACTAGGATTCAGAATATACATTGATTTAATGGCTGGCATCTTATGCCTTGTTGTTTAGACTTGTGAAGTACAGGAATAACTGCTAGATGAGAATCAAGAATACGAGAGCAGATATGCATCCTAGTTTGTTAGGGATAGATCGTAAGATGGGTGTGCAAACAAAAACTACAACTATTGCTTAATGTTGGGTGGGGTATTGAGGGGTTGACTAAACTAATTATCTGGGTTGCTCCGGAGGTCAGGTGAAAAAAATACTAGAGTTATTACAAGGAGAAGAACAATTAAACCTAGATATCTTTGGTTTTATAGTAGGGATGGAAAGTGATTTTGTATGGGTCTGATGAAACCCCTAAAGGGTTGTTATATCCTCTTTCATGCAAGAATAAAAGGTGAATCATTGCTAGAGCTGCAGTGATCAAAAGTAAGATGAAATGGAGTGCAAAAAAGTTGTATGAGGGTGGCTTGGTGAACTAAGAATCTGTCTCAGATTCATTGTACAAGGTCAGTTCCAATATATTGGATAGCTGATAGTAGATTTGTAATTACTGTAGCACCTTAGAATGATATTTGGCCTCATGTGATCATGTAGCCTATGAATGCTGATGCTATAGTTTTGAATAAGAGGATAATGCCAAATTTCAGGTTTCTGTGGATAGAAATGATTTGTAGTATAAGCCTTGGCCAACATGTAAGAAGAGGCAGATGAAAAATGTTGAAGGGCCGTTGGCCTGAAAATAGTGAACAATTCAGCTGTATTTTACACCTCAATTTATGTGAGTGACTGAAGAAAATGCAGTTGAAGTGTCTGAAATATAATGCATGAGCAGAAATAATCTTGGGAGGATCTAGAGAATTAGGCAGCCACCAAGAAGTGAGCTGAAGTTTCATCAGGTAGAAATGTTAGATGATGTGGAAAGATAAATGAAGAAGTAGTTAACAATTTTATTGGCAGATGTGTTTTGTGAGTATTGGTCATTAGTGTTCTTGTAATTGAAGTAAAATGATGGTTTGTCATGGTTATAGTCCATGTGGGAATAATGGAATATGCTTTATTTTTATTAAGTATTACCTTGGATATAGGGTTTGTAGGTTTTTCTTTGAAACTTTCTCCTATTTATGGAGGCCTAGGGATAATTATTGGTGGTGCTGTGGATTGTGGTATTGTGTTGAATTTTCATGGGGGTTTCATGGGTCAACAGTCTTTTTTATTTATTTAGGTGATATGATGGTTGTTTTTGGTTATACTGTGGCTATTGCTATTAAGGAATATCCTGAAACATGAGGGTCAACTATTGACATTTGAGGGGCTTTATTATTAGAATTATTAAGAGAGTTGATGTTGGTTCAATGAATATTTGAGTATGATGGGGTGGTGGTCACGATTAATTTTAATAGCATAGAGAGTTAGATAACTATTGAGGGTGAGAGGCTGGGATGGTTGTGTGAGGATTCTGTCAGATTGGCTGCCTTATCCAGGAAATGTAGGCCGCTACCAAGGTGTTGATAATTTTTGGCATAAATTCCTACATATGGATGCACTGTGACATATTGCTAGGTTAGAATCATAATAATGTGACTCTTCTGCCTGGATTTTGCCAACAGGGAATATTATCACATATCTCTTGGCCTGTAAGCAAGGTGATTTTTCTCTCCTGCCTCTTCCCCTAGAGGATATTGTGAAACATCGTTTGGTTTAAAATCTGGGTCATGTAACTCTCCTCTCCTGCCTGTATCCTGCTGACCAAAGAAATTGTGACATACTGCTGATTGCAAAACCTAAATAATGTGACTCTTCTTCATATTCTAGACTCTGCCAAGAGAGGGGATTATTACATATTGAAGAGCTCAGCACCTTGGTAGAGTGACTCTCCTCTTTTTCTTCTTCCCTATCTATCATGGGCTTGGTGACATACTCTTTGAGGCTGTACCCTGGTGATGTGACCCTTCTGACTAAGACCAGCCTGCAAATGAGATAATACTGTATCACTGGCTCAGCACCGAGGTGATGTGCCTGCTTTGTGCCTGCTCACAGGTGAAATTGGGACATATACCTGGAATAAACACACATGTACAACAATAACTATCATACCTGGAACCAGCCAGCAGAGATATTTTGACTCTTATAGCCAGTCTCACGGCCATTGGTAAAGTTCTGGGTTTTTCACTTGTATAAGATTCACGAAGGATTATAGCCCTGCCACATATCTATCACATAAATCCTTAATGGTACAAAGAGTGTTATAACAGAGACCAGCAACCAGGTGAGAATATGACTCTTGTATGCACATCTAGCTGATATGATTGTCATTCTTAAAATTGAACAGGGCCTAGGAATGAGGTACTATATCTCACATGTAACAAAACGTCAAAGATTGAAATAGTTGCTGTCTTACATGGATCAGATTCACAGGTGCTATGGTAATATTTAAACCATGATTCAGCACACTTGTTATGCTGTAACTCCCCTACTGAAACACAATCTTCAACTGGGATTGGAGCTCTTATACATAAATCTTGACTGTTGTTGAGATTGTGACTCCAATACTTTGACCCAATTCATAGAAAGTGTTGACTCATGTATACAAAACCAGGACTTGTGTGGGGTGTGAAACTTATTTCCAAATATTGATGAGACTGTAATTAAGACAGATGCCTTTGCCCAGCACATGAATAATTTCACTATCTTTTCTAGTCCCAGACCACATATGAAATACTGCTATATGTGAGACAAGCACCTAAGCAATATGTAACAACTTCCTTGGCTCTGCCTACAAAAGGCACTTTTATATATCTGGGGATCATCACCAAGGTGATGCAAGTAATGTGCCTGAAAGGTGACTACGAAAAGAATTGTGTCTTATATCTAGTTCCATCACTTAAGTTATTGGCTCCCTTCTACTGCCTAGACGCTGCACTTACAGTGCATTGTGACACATAACTGGACAATTTACCGAGGTGATGTGATTCTACTTTATGGGCTCTGCCAACAGGAAGCATTGTAGCATATCATTGGGTCCCCAAAAAGGTGATGTTTTTTGCTTTTGCTTGGGTCCTCACCACAGAGAGATTGTGACATATTGCTGGGTTCAGCACCTGTGTGAAACCACTCTCCAGCCTTGCTACAGCACATAAGCTTCATTTTGACATATATCTAGGCCAATTGCCTAGGTGAAATTAACCTCCTCTCTTGCCAAAGTCTTGCTTACACAGGGAGTTTTGATGTAACTGAAACCAGCTTCCAGGTGATGTGACTCTTCTGCCAGGGTCCTGCACACTAGGAGGATTCTGTCATTTCTCTGGACCTGAAAGCACTATTGTGATGTGACTTTCTTTCCTTCTCTCTGGACACTGGTGTTATTGTGCCATGTTCTGGAGACCATAGCAAAAGCCAAATAACAATTCATATGTCATAAGCCAGGATATGTGTAGAATGGTGAGTCTTATTCTAAAATTTTTCTGTAAGCATAATTGTGACATGTACCTTTGCATAGCTGCTGAGTGATTTAATAATTCTCTCTAGGTATAGCCCACAAATGAGATTTTCACAAATGTCTAGGCCAAGCACCTTGGTGATTTGACTGTGCTATCTTAACAATGGCTTCAGGATGGATTGTAATGTATATCTGGACAAATTGTCTAGGTTACATGACACTTCTAACCTGTTTGCACCTTGCTTCTTTTGGTAATTGTAGCATTTGTAAGAACTGAATCCAAATGATATGACTTTCTTGCCTGGGCCTTATCAATAGGAGCATTGTGACATACATTTGGGTCCATCATTTAGGTGATATGACTCTCCTCCTCTGCCTGAACAGTGCCCAAAAGGGACATTGTGCCACAGAGCTGGAACTAGCACACAAGTTATGTGATATTTTTGATAGGACCCTGCCTACAAAGAGAATATAGAAATATTTCTGTCCCAGCATTTGAGTAATGTGACTAAGAATTAAGTAATGTGGCTTCATAACAGAGGACATTGTGACATATACCTAGGCATGGCTGACAGGAATGATAGTGAGTCTTATATGGAAATTCAGCCAATAGAGGATATTTTGATTCTTATAACTAGGTTTATGAAAATGCAAGGTGTCATGGATCACCTCATTGTTCAAAGGTCACAAAAGATTACAACACTGACACATATTTTACAAAGTCTTTGGGTTATAAGGACAGAGTCACAACAGCATTAGCACACAGATGAAACTGTGAGTCTTCTATGCAAACCCAGCTGACAGTCAAGAATGTCATGATCTCACATGGATAAAGCCAACTGTCACATATGAAAACAGGGCATCTGTGGTATTGCAAATTTCCTGTGTGAAATTTTCTGACAGTGTGATTGTGATATAAATCTTTGTGAAGCACCTTTTTAATTTGACTCTTCAGACTTTTTCCAGCACATATATGGGATTGTGATATATACCTAGACCAAACTCGAGGTGATGTGATTCTCCTGTCTGGGCCCTTCTCTCAGTAAGGATTGTGATATATCACTGGATCTAGCAACAAGGTGATCTTACATTCTTGCCTGCACCGTGCCAAACAAAATTGTTGTGACATATTTTTGTGTCCATCTCATAGGAGATGTAACTCTCTTCTCTGGAATGGACTGAGCACAAAGGAAGGTTTATTGACGTAATGTAAGGCCAGGCACATACATGAGGGTATTTTTTTTTTCCCAGAGCCATGACCAGTGGAGGGCATTGTGACATATCTCTGGACCTATGACCTAGGTTATGTGACTCTCCTGTTTTTGCCCTGCCAACCTAAAAAGTGACATGTTTCTAGGCCAGCAACACAGGTGAAGGTATTCTTGCCAGGGCTATGCTTCATGGTGGACATTGTGATAGACCTCTGGGCCTATTGCCTAGGTGAAGTGACTCCCTCCTTGGGCCCTACACATTGTAGGCATAAGCAGAGAACCTGCACTAGGGTAATGTAACTATATTTGCCTGGGTGCTGTTCTAAGAGAGTCTTGTGACATATCTCAGGACCCAGCACCCAAGTGACGGGACTCTTTTGCCTGATTTCTGCCCACATGTTACATACATTGTGACATATTCCAAGGGAAGCACCTATGTGATATGATTCATCTCATCTGCCTGAGCCCTACCTACTAAAGACATTGATATAAGCCCATGGCCTATGCCTCTAAAATTGTGGGATTTTGAAATATTGCTGAGCCCAGCTTAGGTCATGTGACTGTACTCTTTTTTCTGAATTATGCCCACAAAGGAAAATTTTGACCTACTGCACCCAGATGATGTTACTCTTCTGCCAGAGTCCTGAATAAAGAGGGAATTTTTGCATACTGGTGGGCCCAGCACCCTGATGATGTTACTGGCCTGCATGTGCCAGAGCCACAGAGAGTATTTTGAAATATCTTCAGCCAATTCTGTAGCTGTTTAGCTCTCATTCCTAGGCTAAGTATTCCACATGTGAAATTGTGTCATATTAATCACTCCAGCACCCAGTTAATGTGACCCTCCTTCCTAGGTTTTGTCAAGAAAGAACATTGTGACATATTGTTTGCCACATCACCTAAGCTATTTGATTCTTTGTTCTAATTTTTTGCCCACAAATGGGATTATGACATGTATGTTGCTTCAGTTCAGATGCATGATACTCAAACTTATACTGAGATTCAACCAAGAGAAAGTATTTTGCCTCTCATTACTAGGTTAATGAAATAGTTAAAGTCCTGGGTTGCATTTTTGTACAAGGCTCACAGAAATTTACAATGGTATTTCTTATTCTACAATCTCCTTGGGTGGTACAGAGAGTTTCAAAACAAGGCCACACAAAAAGTTATAATTGTCACTCTCAATTACACACCCAGTTAAAAGTAAAAGTTGCCACCATCCCACATTCTCAAGGCTCACTGTTGAAGTACTGAGTTTAACATGGGAAAACAGAACAAAGATGGAATTTTGAGTCTCATGTGTGGATCTGGTAACAGGTGTGATCATGACTCATTTTTGAAGATTATCATGCATCCTGAGGTCACAGTCATAGGGTGGCTTACTCCTGCAATCCCAGCACTTTGGGAGGCCGAGGTGGGCAGATCACGAGGTCAAAAGATTGAGACCATCATGTCTAATATGGTGAAACCACGTCTCTACTAAAAATACAAAAAATGAGTTGAGAATGCTGGCAGGCACCTGTAATTCCAGCTACTTGGGAGGTAGCATTAGGGGAGTCACTTGAACCTGGGAAATGGAGGTTGTAGTGAGCCAAGAGTGCAGCACTGTGCCACAGTACTCCAGCCTGAGTGACAGAGTGAGATTCTGCAAAAAAAAAAAAAAAAAAATCTCATTCCGGAACTCAGCCTAAATGAGAGATATTGTCTATAATACTATAATACCTTGGTTTAAGGCAATATATAACATTATGAGTATATATGAGCATGTGAGTCACAGAGTAGTTTGCAACTCTAATGCATGATGTATAAAGCCCTCTGATGCTGCAGAGGACTGCATACAATGACCCAGCACATGGGACATTTTGACTTATATACATAATAAGCTCACAGTTAAAATAGTCACCCTGAAAGATGGAGATATTTTTCATGTCACTGAGCTGACTACCAAGCTGTTAAAACTTTTGCTTAAATTGTTTTCCGTGTGTTCATTGTTACATACTGTTGGTCAGAATTATAATAATGTGACTCTTGTTCCTGGGTCCTGCCAACAAGAGATATTATAACATATCTCTGAGACTATCAGCTAGGTGATTTGTCTATTTTACCTGTGTTTTGTCCTCAAGGGACATTGTGACATCTCTGTAAGTAGCATCTAGAAAATGTGACTCTCCTCTCTGGCCAAGGTCCTGCCAACTAAAGGAATTATGACATACCACTGAGTGAAAAACCTAGGTAATGCAACTGTCTTCTTTATTCTTGAATTGGCCGAGAGAGTATTGTTTCATATTGCTGAGCCCAGCACCTAGGTGTTGTGACTCTCCTGTTTTTCTTCAACCCTGTCTACAGTGTACATAGTGCCATATTTCTTGAGGTTGTACCAAAATGATGTTATTCTTATGACTTGGCCCTGCCTCCAAGGAAGATTATAATGTATCCTGAGGACAGAATCCAGGTGAGAAGACTCTCCTGCCTTGTTTCTGCCCTCAGGTGAAATTGAGTAGACTAGAGCACTGTAACCCTTAGTGCTTGACTCATGCAGTGTTCATAGGAATTTCAAGATCATATTTCGTAGCAGGGCAAAAAAGGGCTGGTATAAATGAGAAGATGCTGGTGAAATAATTGGAGCCAGGAAGAGAATGAGACATGCTTGGAAAAGTGCACATACTCCTTAGGTGCAGCAGAACTGCCTGGCCAGTTCTCTGGTTTTGGCTTTGTGCCATGGAATTAACAGTCATTACCTTTATACCGCATTTGTTCAGTATTAAGTTTCTGATGTTGAACATAATATGATAACTTGTTAAAGACTTTTCCACAGTTTTAACACTTGTAAAGCTTCTCTCTAATGTGAATTCTCTTTTATCTAATGAGGTGTGAGAACAAGCTCAATGCTTTGCCACATTCTTTACATGTGTAGGCTTTCCCTCCAGTGTGAATTATCTAATGATTAGTAATGTCTGAGAAGCACTTAAAGGTTTTGCCACATTCTTCACATTCAAAAGGTCTGTTTTCTGTATAAATTCTTGTGTAATTAATAAGGGTGGAGAAGTGGGTAAAGGCAGTCCCACATTCTTCACAGATGTACGATTTCTTTCCAGTGTGAATTCTCTTTTGTTTATTAAAGGCTGAGAACCACATAAAAGCTTTTTTGTATTGAATACATTTGTGGGGTTTCTCTCCACTATGAATTATCTTACGTTTAGTAAGGTCTGAGAACCACCTATAGTCTTAGTTACATTCTTCACCTGTGTAGAGTTTCTCTCCGGTATGAATTATCTGACATTTAGCAAGTTCTGAGAACCACCTATAGGCTTTGTTACATTCTTCATATTTATAAGGTTTCCCTCCAGTATGAATTATCTTATGATTAGTAACATCTGAGAAGCACTTAAAGGCTTTGCCACATTCTTTGCATGTGTAGGGTTTGTCTTCAGTATGATTTCTATTTGTTTAATAAGGGTTGGAAGCAGGTAAATATTTTCCCTTGTTATTTGCATTTGTCAGGTATCTCTCCAATATGAGCTTTCTTATGTTCAGTAAAATTTGAGATCTTTTCAAAGACTTTATCACATTCTTCACATCTGTAGCATCTCTCTGCAGTATGATTTCACTTCTGTATAGTAACATCTGAGAACAACCTACAGTTTTTGGTACATTCTCCACATTTGTAGCATTTCTCTCTGCTAAAAAATTTTATGTTCAGTAAAGATTAAGCACAACTCAAAAGCTTTGCCACATTTATTTCATTGACAGGTTTTGCTATGAGTAGTTGACAAACATTGATAAAGGCCATTACAACTGCTTGTCTGCCGCTTGCAATTACCCACACTTTGGTAGTCTTTTTTTTTTTTTAATATAAACTATTAAGGTCACAGCTTCCACATTTTCTCAGATTCACTTTTTGAAATGAATCTTTTGTGTCACGCTCCAGCAATATCTCTGCAGAAAAATGAAAAGAGCCAGCTGAAAAAAAAAGAGCAACATGTATCTCCTCCCTCATTAGATGCAGGTGAATACACTTTACCAATACATAGTTATACAAAACACATTAACAAGGTGACAATAAAATACCACAGACTCTAATTCCTTTATGGACATATAAACCTAACAGAAATATACTGAACAAAAATGTCATTGTGAGAAGTCTAAGAATGAGTTAAGCATTTGCCATTCTTCATCCTATTATGACTATAAATATAGACTCCTAATTCCTGACTTACCCCTCCAAAAATAAGTAAAACTATGGCACGTATGTCAATGCTTCTGGCTTTTTGTGACCTTACCAAGGACTAATTTCTATATTCCATGACAGTATTGAAAAGAAAGGTGGTGCACTTTGACATTTTTGGACAGCTAAAACCAAATGTAAATGGCTGTCACAAGAGAAGAAAGACATCAGTATCATTGACAGACAATGGAAATAGCAACTGACTACAGGACCTTAATAAGAAACATGAAGAATGGCCAAGAGCAGTGGATCACACCTGTAATCCAAGCACTTTGGAAGGCTGCAGCCAGTGAATCACATGAGGTCAGACATTCAAGACCAGCCAGGCCAACATCCCTTCTGTATTAAAAATACAAAAATTGGCCAGGCATGATGGCAGTCACCTGTAATTCAAGCTACTCAGGAGGTTGAGGAAGAAGAATTGCTTGAAGCTGGGAAGTGGAGTTTGCAGTAAGCCAAGATTGCAGCATAGCACTCTAGGTGGGGCAAAAAGAGTAAAACAGCAACTCAAATAAATAAATAAATAAATAAATAAATAAATCTGGAAACTTTTTAAATAAAAAACTCACAAGCTCAGGGGAAACATTCATAGAACAGGCTCGAGAGACTCCAAGAATCTCTAGCCTAAAAAATTGGTAACTTATTTTTCAAGACAAAAGACACTTAATAAAGATTTTAACATGTGGCTTTTTAGTATACAAATTGTAACATAAGATTACAACATATACCAAACATCAAGATAATATGACTCAATCAAAAATAAAAATAAATATTCAGGAATCAATTATTAAAAAACGAAGATGGAAAAATTACCTGAGACAATTAGATTGAAATTCTATATCTATTTTTTAAAAGAAAAAAAAATTACCCTAAACAATCAAAATTACCATCTCAAAGATGCTCAGGGAGTAAAATGGAAATAAAACAAAATGAACAAAAAATGAAACCAACAAAGAAGCACAAAAAGAAATAAAAATTTGGGCATATAAGTACAAAAAACTAATATGCACTGCAACGTTAGCAAAAAATATAAGAAAATCAAGAATCTCAGAAATTTTTAACTAAGTTTAACAAAAAGAAATATCTAACAGGACAATACATAACCAATGTTTTGAAAGTCACAGACAAGAAGAGAAGCTGGAATTCAGGAAGCAAAGAGATGTTTTACTTATATGCATGCTTTTTAAGATTACCAGTAAATTTATGAACATAAATCTTTCAGTCAAGAAGAGAGGAGAATGACATAGTCAACACACAGGAAAAAAAAAAGTCTAAGCAACAATACTATATCCAGCAATCGTATGCTTCAAAAAAAGAAAAAAAATCTAACTACATCATGATCTATATCAAGATCTAACTATGTCATGGCTTCAAGAGACTCACTTCAGAGCTAATAAAAAAAAACTGAAAATGACAGTATGAAAAATGAATTCCATGCAAATGTTAACCAAATGAGAGGAGAAGAGGCTACAATTTATTAAATGGACAACTGTCATATTTAATAAAATTTACTTTTAGTCAAATTTTACAAGAAACAAAGTAGGACATTCAATTATAGTAAAAAAGTTCATTCACAGAGAACCTATGAACATATGACAGTTTTCCCAAACACATGAAGCAAACATTGACAGAATTGATGTAAAAATAGACAGCAGTATAATAATGGATGCATACATCAACATCCCACTTTCAGTAAAAAATAAACAAGACAGAATATTAATAAGGAAACAAAATAATTGAAGTCAGTATACAATAATTACAGTTAATTACTGCATAAAGGTAACAGAATACACATTCTTTTCAATAGCTCATAAAACATTTTCCTACATGGACCATCTGTGACACCACAAAAGAAGCCTTAACAATATTTTAATTGAAATTTTATAATTATTTACAGCCCAAATGGAATGAAACTAGAAGTCAGTAAAAGAAGAAAAGCTGAACAATTAAAAAATTATAAACATTAACTAACACAGATATTTTCTTTTTTTTAAATTTCTTTTGGGAATGGAGTATCACTCTGTCATTAGGCTGCAATGCAGTGGCACAATCTCAGTTCACTGCAACCTCCAGTTTCTGGAGACAAAGGATTCTTCTGCTTCAGCCTCCCAAATAGCTGGAAATACAGACACACACCAACATGCCCAGATACCTTTTCTTTTTTTAATTTAGTAGAGATGGAGTTTTACCATTTTGCCCAGAATTGTCTCGATCTCCTGATTTCTCCATGCATCATCCCTGGACTCCCAAAGTGCTGGGATTACAGGCATGAGCCACCATGCTCAGCCAACAACACACTTTTGAGTAGGCTTTTTTCAAGTGTTGGAAGACATAACATTGTGAAGATATCCATGCACTTAACGTGACCCAATACTCAACACACAAATTTTAATTTTAATTATGTTTTTCAAAAATAGAAAAAAAAAGATATCAAGGGACTATGAAAAGCCTGACAATCTTGAAAAAGTGGAAAATTATTGGAAGTCTTACACTTAGCAATTTTCAAACACACACAAAAACCTACAGTAACCAAAGCACTTTGGTACTGGTACAAAAGTAGAACACCAAAGTAATGAAATAGAATGTAGCACAGAAATACACCCTTGAGTGCAGAAGGGAGACATACCATCTAGGTTTTTCAATCATCTATGTGTCATAATTCCTTTGGTAAGGAGTACCCCGGCAGGGGAGGAGAATTACATTACCTAAATGCTAGTTTCAGCGATATTTCAAAATGTCCTCAGGGGGCAGGGCACAGGCTGGAGAGACACATCACCTAGCTGATAGGCCAAGAGATATGTGATAATATCCCCTGTTGACAGGGCTCAGGAAAAAGAGTCACCTTATTATTATTCTGACCCAGCAATATGTAACAATGAACCCATGGGAAAAAAAATTGAGCCACAATCTCACAACACCTGGATACTATGCCCAGTGACATGACACAATCTCATCATTTTTGAGGTTGACACATTTAACTTTTAGCTGAGGGTGCATATTAGACTCACAATCTCATGTATGAGCTGGGTCAGTGTATGATACTCTCTACATCATCTGAGGGATTTATAAAACCTGCATGAAGAGGCAGGGCATGGTGGCTCACACCTGTAATCCCAGAAATTTTAGAGGCTGAGATGGGCAGATCATGAGATCAGGAATTCAAGACCCACCTGGCCAAGATGGTGAAACCCCGTCTCTACTAAAAATACAAAAAAAAAAAAAATTTGCCAAGTGCAGTGGCAGTCTCCTGTAATCCCAGCTACTTGGGAGGCTGAGGCAGGAGAATCACTTGAACTCATAGGGCGGAGGTTGCAGTGAGCTGAGATTGTGCCACTGCACTCCAGACTGGGTGAGAGGGTGAGACTCTATCTCAAAACAAAACAAAACAAAACAAACAAAACAAAAACTCCATGAAGATTGTAAACCTCTCTGAGGCCTACATGCTCATATGGACCCACAGTCTTACATATTGACCTAAACCCAGGTTTGATAGTCAACATCTCTCCTGTAGGCAGGGTTAAGGGAGAACACTCAGTGTCAGTGGGCTGGGTCAGTGGGCTAGGTCACTGGGCTGGGTCCAGAAATGAGTCACCATTACACATGTGGCCAGTTCAACACATAAAATTCACAATTCCAACTCTGCTGTATTTTCTTGTTACACTCAGAACTTCAAAAGTTGGCACTGTAAATGTGGGATGGTAAAAACTTTTAATTTCACCTGGTTACATAACCGAGAGTCCCAATCTAAACTTTTTGTGGGGTCATGTTATGAAACTCTCTATCAACAAAGAGTTTGTACAGTATGTTAGTGTTGTAAGCTTCTGTCAGCTTGGAACAAATATGCAGACCAGGAGTTTATCTATTGCCCTAAACTTAGCAATGACAGGCAAAATATCTCCTATTGGCTGAATCCAAATATAAGTTTGATCATCATGCCTGTGAATTGAAGCAAGGTGTATGGCATAATCCTATTTATGGGCATAAAACTAGGCAGGAGGGTAACATCACTTAGATGCTGTGTCACAATGCCTTGTAATGCTGTGTCACATGTGTCACATGTGATGCTGTATCACAATGCCTTCTCTAGGCAGGGTATAGGAAATTGGATCACATTCATTGGGTGCTGGACCCAGCAATATGACACCATCTCACATGTGGAAAAAATCCAGCCAAGTTTTGAGAGCCAAAACACCTATATAATGGGCCCAAGATATATCAAAAAACCTTCGGTGGTTCCAGCACAGGCAGGAGAAACACTTCATAAGGGTACTGGGCCAAGCAATATGCAATATGCCATCAATTTCTCTTTATACAGAACCCAGGCAGAAAAGTAACATCACTGGGGTGCTGGGCCATGCAATAGGTCAAAATATGTTATTCTGTGGGCATGGATCGGGAAAAAGAGGTGAGTCACCAATCCTGAGTGCTAGGCTCAGCAATGTGCCCAAATCCTCCTATTGTGAATGCCCAGGCAGACAAAAAGCATCACATCACTTAGTTCATGGGCTCAGAAATATGTCCCAATGTCTCCAGTAGGTGAAGCTCAGGCAGATGAGGAGAGTCATATCACCTATGTGCTTCCCCAGAAATATGTCACAATGTAACACATAGGCAGAAACCAGGTAGAGGAGCCAGGTCACTTGGGTGCTGAGTCCTGAGATATGTCACAAGGCTCTCTTAGGACAGCACCCAGCAAAGAGAGTTACATCATCTAGGTATAGGTTTTCTGCTTATTCCACAATGCTTTATTTGGGTAGGGCCCAAGGAGGGAGTCACTTCACTTAGGTGATAGACCCTGAGATATGTCACAAGGTCATCTATGAAGCATAGCTCTGGCAAAAAAGTACTATCAACTGTTTGCCTGGCCTAGAAATATGTTACTCGAGGTTGGCAAGACCCAAGCAAGAGAGCCATATAACCCAAGTGATAGGCCCAGATATAAATCACAGTTCCGTCCTTTGAACATGGCTTTGGCAAAATAATACCTTCAACTGTGTGTCTGGGCTTGTGATATGTCACTATCTTTCCTTTGTGCATGGCCTATTCCAGAGAGCAGAGTTACATCACCTATGAGGGGGACACAGAAATATGACACAATAATTTTGGTGGGCATGGCACAGACAAGAATATAACATCACCTGGTTGCTGGATTCACTTGTATGTCACAATCCTTACTTAGAGAATGGCCCAGACAGGAGAGTAACATCACCTTGAGGTTGGCCTAGCAAGATATCACAATCCCATATTTGGGCTGGAATAAGTCTGGAGAGTCAAATTACACAGGTGCTTGGCAAAGATTTCTATTACAATCACAGTGTTAGATAATTGCAAAGGTGAGATTTGCAATACCACACATATCCTTTTTTCATATGTGATATTTTGCTTTATCCATCTGAGGTGTTGACAGTCTTTACTGTCAGCTGGGTGTGCATACAAGACTCAAATTTCACCTGTGTTCTGAGCCCTGCTTTGGCTCTGTCTCTATAACCCAAAGACTTTGTAAAATATGTGTGAATGTTGTAATCTTTTGTGACATTTGTATAAGAACATTATTCAGGACATCATGCATGTACCTAAACTTGGTTATAAGAGTCAAAATAACCTCTATTAGCTGAATCCCCATGTGACAATCATTATCATTCCTGTGAACCATGCCTAGGTATATATTACAATTATCTGTATGGCTATGAAGCCATATTATCTAAATGCTGGGCCAGAATTATTCCAATATTGTCTTTGTAGGCAATGCTTTGTCAGAAATGTCACAAAACTTGTGTGTTAGGTCCAGCTCTGTGGCAGAGTGCACTTTGTGGGAAATGTCAGAGCAGAAGGTTAAAGTCATTTCACTTAACAGTGGGCCCAAAAATATGTCACAATGCCTCCTGTTAACAGGGCCCAGGCAATAGTCATATCATTTGGAGGCAATGTTTAGAAATGCTACAATTACCAAAGGAAACAGAATACAGACAGTAGAGGAGAGTCATGTATCCTAAATGATGGGTCCAGAAATATATCACAGTCCCCCTGAGGATAGTAATAACACAGTCAAATCATCAAGGTGCTTGGCCGAGGTATTTGTCAAAATCTCATTTGTGGGCTATACTTGGCAAATTATTAAATCATTCTGGAGCTGGGCAAAGGTATATGTCACAATTATACTTGTGGAGAGGTTTAGAAATAAGAGATTATCTTGCACATGTTCTGGCTCTAGGTATTTGAGTTGTTATTAGGCTTTTGTTATGGCCTCAGATATATGGCACTGTATCACCTGTGGACACAGAGAAGGCAAGAAAGTCACATCATCTACATGGGTATAAGTCTTGTGAGATGTCACCATCCCCCTTGTGGGAAGGCCCTTGTGGAAAAGTCACATCACCTGGATGCTGGTTTCACTAACATTAAAAACCTCTCTGTGGTCAGGAATTTGGAAAAAGAGGAGACTCACTTCACCTAGGCAACTGGCCTAGATATATGTCACAGTGTCTGTTCTGTGCAGTAATAAAGATGGAGAATGACTTCACATTGGTGCTGGACCCAACAATATGTCACAGTCTCCCTGTAATCAAGGCAAAGGCTAAAGCAAAAAAAAAAAAATCATAACCTAGGTGTTGAGTCAAGTGATATGTGACAATACTTTCTGTTGGCAGAACCCAAGGTGGAGAATCACTTCATCTGGTTGCAGTGTCCAGCTATGTGTCACAATGCACTATAAATGAAGGGCCAAGGCAGTATAAGGTTGTCACATAACTTACATGATGGACCTAAATGTAAGACACAATCCTTCTCATAGTTAGGTTTCAGGCAGATAATTCACCTCACCTGGGTGACAGTCCCAGGGATATATAAAAGTGCTGTTTCATAAGCATAGCCAGGAAGGTGTTATACATGGCTTGTTCTACCTATGGCACAATTTCATCTGTGGCCTGGGCTTAGAAAAGACAGTCAAATTATTCATATGCTGGGCAAATTTACCAATCCCAGTCACACACTCAGAAACATTCAGAAATAAATATTTTATCCCACATGAATCCTGGTTTCATGTATTTGAGTTAACTCTTTCTATGAGTTGGGTTGAAGTAGAGAAGTCACAATCCCAACCATGGGCAAGAGCTTCAATCCTACTTGAACATTGTGTTCTAGTAGGAGAGTCACAGCATCACAAGTGTGCAGAATCATGTTTCAAATTTTACCAAACCACCTGTGAATCAGATCCATGTATGACACTAATTATTTCAACCTTCAACTGTTTTTTATGTGTGAGATTTAGTACCACATTCCTAGACCCTGTTTATTTGTGAGAATGATAATTATGTCAGTTACATGTGCATACAAGAGTCGCATTCTCACCTGGTTGCTGTTCTCTCTTATGACACTCTTTGTACCAGTAAGGCTTTATATGATATATCAGAGTGTTATAATCATTTGTGAACTCTATGCAAGTGAAAAACCCAGGACCTTACCCATGTCAGTGATACTGGCTTGGAGAGTCACAGTCTCTCTACTGGCTGGGTCCAGGAAAGAGAGTTATTATTGTGCATGTGTGCTTAACCCAGGTATATGTCACAACTTCACCTGTGAGTTGGGACAAGGTGGGAGAGTCACATAATCTGGGTGCTGAGCCAGAGACACAATATAAATAATTTCATTTATAGGCTGGGCCTAGTCAGAAAATTCAAATCACTGAGATGTTGGGCTCTGCAATATGTATTAATTCCCTCTCTTGGCACAGTCTACGATGTGAAGGAGAGTCACATCACCTAGGTTTTGTAATCAGTGGTATGCCACCACATCTGTGGTGAGTAGGACCTATGCAGGAGAGGAGAGTCACATGACCTAGATGTTTGGTCAACAATATTTCACTATGTACTATGGGGGTGGTTATGGGCAGGAGAGACAAATCACCTGTCTCATAGGTCCAGAGATATGTGATAATATTCCCTGTTTGCAGGGTCTATGCAGAAGTAACATGATTATGATTCTTACCCTGCAATATGTCAAAATGCACCCATGGGAAAAAAATTAAACCAAAAAGTCTCAACACCTGGGCACTAGCCCCAGGAATAGGCCAAATCTTTAAGTGTTTGTGGGTGGCACCATTAAATTGAGCTGCTTGTGTATATGAGAGTCACAATCTCACGTGTTTTGGGAGCCATTCTATACACTCTACAACATTTGAAGGCTTTATACAGCATCCATCAGGGTTGCAAACCACTCTGAAGCCTACATGCTCATAGGGATTCATGATCTTACATATTGCCCTAAACCCAGGTATATAGTAAACATATTTACCATAGGTTGGTTTTAGGTATGAGACCCATTATTATGCCTATAAACTGGACACAGAAATGAGTCACCATCCCACCTGTGGCCAGATCCACATATGAAGGTCAAAATTCCAACTTCGTACTTTATTCACTTGATAGACTCAGGATGTTAACAGTGGGCTTTGCACACGCGGAATGGTGATAACATTTGCTTTCACCTGAGAATGTAATCAAGAGGCCCAATCTGAACTTTCTGCTGGTCCCTGTCATAAAATTCTGCACCAATCAGGGAAATTATACGTTATGAGTTAGCTGTTGTAAAGCCCTGTGAGCTTTCAATAAATATGCAGCCAAGGATCTTACCTATTGCCCTATGCCTAGTGATGAAAGGCAAAATATCTCCTATTGGCTGGATCCATGTATACGTTTGACCATTATGCCTGTGAACTGAAATAAGGTATATGTCATCATCCCATTTGTGGCCAAAATCTAGGCAGGAGGGTAACATTACTTAGGTGCTGTGCCAAGAAACATATTCCAATGCCATATCTAGGCAGTGTGTAGGAATTAGATCATATTAACTAGGGCTGGACTCAGCAATATGCCCCAGTCTCAAATGTGGAAGAAATCCAGGCTGGGAATTGTGCCTCATGCCTGTGATCTCAGCACTTTGGGAGGCCAAAGTGGGCAAATCAAGAGGACAAGAGTTCTAGAGCAGCCTGACCAACATAATAAACCCTGTCTCTACTAAAGATACAAAAACTAGCCAAGCATGGTGGCACATGCCTGTAATTGCAATTACTCAGTAGGCTGAGGCAGGAGAATAGCTTGAACTGAGCCAAGATCATGCCATTGCACTCCAGAGCTCCAGCCTGGGTGACAGAGCAAGATTCCATTCCCCCCACCTTGCCCCCCCAAAGAAAAAGCCAAGTTATGGAGATAAAACACCTACATAATGGGCCCAGGAGAGGTCAAAATACCTTCTACGGCTCTGGGACAAGCATGAGAGTCACATTATTGGGGTGCTGGGCTCAGCAATATGCCATAATTCTCTCTATATGCAGGACCCAGGCAAAAGAGTAACATCATCTGTGTGCTGGGGCCCTGCAGTAGGTCAAAATTTTTTGTTTGTTCATGGTTCAAGGAAAAAAAAAAAAGTGGAATAACTTGAGTGCTGGGCTCAGCGATATGGCATGGTCCTCTGATGTAAAAGCCAGAGAGAAGAAGCAGTCACTTTACTTAGGTCATGGGCTCAGAGATATTTCCCAGTGCCCCCAGTAGACAGGGCCCAGGCAGAAAAGGAGAGTCATGTCACGTATATCATGTAAGTGCTTCCCTAGTTATATGTCACAATCTAACTTGTGGGCAGAAACTACACAGAAGGGACACATCACTTGAGTACAAACTCAAGTAATATGTCATCATCCCCAATGTAGACAGGTTTGAAGAAGAAAAAGATAATCACATCAGCTGGATGCTGGGCTCAGAAATATGGAATAATTCCTTCTCTTGGCAGAGTTTAGGAAAAAGAGGAAAGTCATGTCACCAAGGTTTTACACTCAGTAATATGTCACAAGGCAAGAGAGGAGAGTCACATTACATATATGCTGTATTTAGCGATATGTCAGAGTGTCCTCTCTGGTCAGAAAACTGGGAGGAGAAATACATCGCTTAGCTGATAAACCCAAAAATATGTGATAATATCCTCTGTTGGCTGGGTCCAAGCTGAAAAGTTGCATTACTATGTTTTTGTTGTTGTTGTTGTTGTTTGTTTGTTTGTTTTGAGACGGAGTCTCCTTCTGTCACCCAGGCTTCAGTGCAGTGTCATGATCTAGGCTCACTCTAAGCTCCGCTTCCCAGATTGATGCCATTCTCCTGCCTCAGCCTCCCAAGTAGGTGGGACCAGAGGTGCCTGCCACCATGCACAGCTAACTTTTTGTATTTTTAGTAAAGACGAGGTTTCACTGTGTTAGCCAGGATGGTCTCGATCTCCTGATCTCATGTTTCACCCACCTTTGCCTCCCAAAGTGCTGGGATTACAGGGATGAGCCACTGCACCTGGCCACATTATTATGTTTCTAACTCAGTGATATTTTACAATGCACTCATTGGAAACAATTTAAGCCAAATTCTTTCAACACTGGGGAACTAGGGCTAGTGATATGACACAATCTTCTCAGCATTTAATGTAACACCTTTAACAGTTAGCTTTGTGTATATATAAGTGTCACAATCTCATGTATGTTTTGGGACATCGTATAACACACTCTACAACCTCCAGAGGCTTTATGCAATATCCATGAGAGTTGCAAATCTCTCTGAGGCCTGCATGCTGGTATTGACTCACAATCTTACATATTGCCCTAAACCCAGTTATGATAGTCAATATCTCTCTTACAGGCTGTGTTCATACAGGAGACCCATTATTATGTCTGTAATCTGGGTCCAGAAATGATTCACCATCTCCCCTATAGCAAGATCCACATATGTAACTCACAACTCCATCTTTGTACTTTATTTAGTTGTTAGAATCAGGACTTTCACAGTGGGCTTTGTAAATGTGGTATGGTGACAACTTTTGATCTCATCTGCATATGTAATCAAGAGTCACAATCTCACCCTTTTGCTGGGCCCTGTTATAAAACTCTGTGTATCACCCAAAGAATTTATAGAACATGAGTTAGTGTTGAAAACTTATGTGAGCTTTGTACAAATATGCAACTCATTATCTTAACTATTGCTCAAAATGTAGTGATGGGAAGCAAAATATCACTATTAGTGGAATCTCAATTTAAGTTTCTTCATCTTGCCTATGAAATGAAGCAATGTAAATTTCATAATCTCATTTGTAGGTAAGAAAATTTGGCAGGAGGGTAGCACAACTAAGGTGCTGTGCCAAGTAATATGTCACAATGCCTTTTTTAGGAAGGGACTAGAAATGAGGTTTACATTAACTGGGTGTTGGACCCAGCCATATGACAAAATTCCAAATGCAAAAGAAGAAAAAAGAAAAGAAAAGAAAAGAAAATGAAAAATAGTGAGAGCAAAAATACCTATAGAATAACCTCAAGATAAGTAAAAATACTTTCTGTTGGTCTGGCACAGGCAGGAAGGTTACATCATCAGAGTAGGGGGCCAAGCAATATACCATAATTATTTCCTTATGCAGGGCCCAGACAAAAGAGAAACATCATCTGGGTTCTGGGGCCTGCAATCTGTCCCATAGTTCAGGATTAAAAAGTAGAATCAAATTACCTAAGTATTGGGCTTAGCGATATGTCACATCATCGCACTTTAAAGGCTCAAGCAGAAGAAAAGAGCCACATTACTTGGCCCCCGGGTTCAGATAATTGACCAAATGTCCCAAGTAGGCAGAGATCAGGTAGAAGATTAGAGTCATGTCACCTTGGTGCTTCCCTAGGTATATGACACAATCTAACATGTGAGGTAAAGCCAAGCAGAATGGCCACATCACCTTGATGGTGGGTCTTGAAATATGCCGCATTTTTCCCTTAGGAGAGGACCCAGGCAAGAGAGTTACAACAAGTAGGTTCGTGTTCTACCCTTATGTGTGTATATGAGAGTCACAATCTCATATATTTCCTGGGCTATTGTATGACACTCTACAACATTTGAAGGCTTTATACAGCATGCATGAGAGTTGCGAAGCACTCTGAGGCCTATATGCTCATATGGATTCATGATCATACATACTGTCTTAAACCAGGTATAATGGTCAACATCTCTTCTGTAGGCTGGGGTTAGGGATGAGAAACATTACTATGCCTGTGAACTGGATCCAGAAATAAGTCACCATCCCACCTATAGCCAGATCCACATATGAAAATCACAATTCCAACATTGTACTTTATTTGTTTGTTAGATATAGGACCCTAACACTGGGATTTGCATGTGTGGTATGGTAACAACATTCACTTTTACCTGGGTGTGGAATTGAGAGACCCAATCTGAACTTTTTGATGGTTCCTGTCATGGAACTCACTGTACCAAACAAGGAGATTATACATTATGAGTTAGTGTTGTAAGGCACTGTGCGTTTGGTACAAATATGCAACCTAGGACCTTACCTATTGCCCTAAGCCTAGCAATGAAAGGCAAAATACTCCTATCAGCTGAAACCCTTCATAAGTTTTACCACCATGCCTGTAAACTGAAGTAAAGTATATGTCATAGTCCCATTTGTGGGCAAAAATCTAGGTTGGCAGGTAACATCTTTAGCTGCTGTGCTAAGTAGCGTATCACTAATTCCTAGGCAGGGTATAGGAATTAGAGTCACATTAACTGGGTGCTGGACTCAGCAATATGAAACCATCCCAGCCAAGAGATGAGAGTCAAAACACATACACAATAAGCCCAGAATATGTTAAAAAATATTCTACCACTATGGGACAGGCATGATAGATGAAATAATGCCCTGCTCTGAGAGGACATTGTCAGGGTGCTGGCCTAAGCACTATACCATAATTTTCTCTATATGCCGGACCCAAACAAAGGAGTAACATTATCTCAAGGCTGGGCCCTGAAATAGGTCAAAAATTCTGTTTGTGGGCATGGCTCTAGAAAAAAAAATAGGGACAAATAACCTGAGTGATGAACTCAGCAATATGCCACAATCCCTGACTGTAATGACCAGGAGGAAAGAGAGTCACCTCACTTAGGTCATGGGCACAGAGGTATATCCCACTGTCCCCAGTAGGCAAATCCTAGACAGAAAAGGAGACATAGCACCTAGGGACTTTCCTGGTTATATATCACATTCTAATATGTGGGCAGACACCAAGCCGAAGAGACACATCACCTGGGTACAGCATCAAGCAATATGTCCATCCCCAGTAAGGACAGGTTTGAAGGAAAAAACAAAAAGAAAGAAGGAATTACAACTCCTTGGTGCTGGGCTCAGCAACATGTAATAATCCCCACTCTTGGCAGAATCCAGGACAAAGAGGAGACTCATGTCACCTGGGTTTCAGGCACGGTGATATGTCACATTTTCTTCAGTGGGCAGAATCCAATCAGCAGAGGAGAGTCACATTTCCTAGATGCTATATCTAGTGATATGTCACAATATCCCCTGTGGGCAGGGCACTGGCAGGAGAGCCATATCAGCTAGCCAAAAGGCCCAGAGATAAATGAAAATATACCCTGTTGCCTGGGCCCAAGCAGAAGAGTCACATTATCATGTTTCTGACCCAGTGATATGTAATAATGCCCTTATGGAAAATAATTTAAACCAAAAGTCTTAACACCAGGGTACTAGGCCAAGGGATATAACTAAATCTCGTCATCTTTAAGAGTGACACCATTAACTCTTAACTAGTTGTGTGTATGAGAATCACAATCTCATGTATGTGCTGATCATTGTATGACACTCTCTGCAACATCTGAGAACTGTATACAACATGCATGTGAGTTGCAAACCTCTCTGAGGCCTACATGTTCATATGGACATGCAATCTTACAGATTCTCCTAAACCCACATATGGCAGTCAACATCTTTCCTACAGGCTGGCTTAAAAAATGAGGCCACTATTATTTCTGTGAGCTGGGTCAAGAAATGAGTCATGATTCCACCTATGGCCAGATTGACTTATGAAAGTCACAATTCCAACTTTGTGCTCTGTTCACTTGTTAGACTCAGGACATCAACAATGGGCTCTGTAAATGTGGGATGGTAACAACTTTTACTTTCACTTGTGTAGTCAAGTCACAATCCTAACTTTTTGCTGGGCCCTGTTATAAAACTCTCTGTACCAACCAAGAAATTTGTATGATATGAGTTACTGTTGTAAACTTCTGTGATATTTGCACAAATAGGCAATAAAGGACTTTACTTATTGACCAAACCTTAGTGGTGAGTGGCAAAATATCTCCTATTGGCAGAATCGCAATATAAGCTTGGTCATCATGCCTTTCAACTGGTGGAAGGTATATGCCATAATCTTATTTGTGGGCTAATCACTAGGCAGAAAGTTAACATCACTTAGGTTCTGGACAAAACAATATATCACAATGCCCTCTGAAGTCAGGGCCTAGAGAAGATGGTCACATTAACTGGGAGCTGGAGCCAGCACTATAATACATTCACAGGTGGAAGAAACCCAGCAAAATGATGAGAGCCAACCACTTACAAAATTGGCCAAAGATACACCAAAATACTTCCTGTAACTCAGTCATAAGCAGGAGAGTAGTGTCATTAGGGTGCCGAACCAAGCAATATGCCACAATTCCCTGTTTATGCATGACTTATTCAGAAAAGAAGCATCATCCATGTGCTGGGTGATATTGTGAAAGCCCTGTTCGTGGGCATTGTTTAGCAAGAAGATGAGAGTCACATTACCTAAGGGCTCATCAGTATGTCCAAATTTTCCTATTATTAAATGCCCAGACAGAAGAAGAGAGTCACATTACTTATGTCATGGGCTCAGAGGTATGCCCTAATGTCATCAGTAGACAGGGCTTAGGCAGAAAGAGTCATATCACCTAGGTGCTTTTTTAGGTATACGTCACAATTTAATATGTGGGCAGAAACCATGGTGAAGAGCAATATATTCTGTTCCTGTGTCCGTTGCACAGGACATGCACAAGTCAGTCCCCCTTTGAAAATAACCTAGTCAAGTTAGTTACATCATCTAGGTTCTTGTTCCACCCTTATTTCACAATGCTCCATGTGGGCAGGGACATGCAGGACCAAGGACCAGGGCCAAGCACATCACCTAAGTGATAGGCCAAGAGATTTGTCACAGAGACTTCCTGAAAGCATGGCGCTGACAAAAGAACACCATCACCTTTGTGCCTGGCCTAGCAATATGTCACTATTGAAGTAGGCAGTTCCCAAGAAGAAGAGCCATATCACCTACAAGATAGAATCTGTGATATGCCAAAAAGCTCTCTTTTGGGCATGGCCCTGGCAAAAGAGTAGTATCACCTGTGTGCCTGTCCTAGTAATATGTCACCATTTTTCCCTGTGTGCAGGACTCATTCCAGAGAGGAGAGTTACATCTTCTAATTGATGTACAAAGGGATATGTCACAATGATGTCTTCAGGCATGGTGCAGGCAAAATGTAATGACACCTTGATGCTGGACCAGTGATGTCACAATTCTTACTGAGAGCAGGGGCCGGGCAGAAAAGTTTCATCACTTCAAGTTTGGCCTAGGTAGATATCCAAATCTCATATGTAGACTGGAATCAGTCTGAAGAGTGAAATCACACAGGTGTTTGCAAAGATTTATATCACGGTCACAATGAAATAAAATTCTAGGGATTAGATTTACAATACCACACTTGTCCTGTTTTCATGTAGGACAGTTACCTTCATTCATCTGTGATGGTGAAAGTCTTTACTGTCAGCTGGCTGTGCATACATGACTCAGAATTTCTTGTCTGTGCTGGTCCCTGTTATGACACTCTCTATACAACCCAAGGGTCTTATTAAACATATGTGAGTGTTGTAAGCTTCTGTGACATTTTTACCAGAATTAGACCCTGGACATCACTCAAGTCAAAATTTCTCCTATTGACTGGGTCCACATATGAGAGTCAGTATCATGCCTGTTAGCTGAGTATAGGTATATGTCACCATCCCCTCTGTGGTTATTAGACTGGGAGGACAACCACATCACCTAAATCCTCAGCCAGAAATATTCCAGTATTCTCTTTGTAGGCAGGGATATAAAAGAAATGTCACAAAACGTGGGTGCTGGTCTCATTGATATGTAAATTTTCCTATATTGCATTACCAAACAAGGTGTTATACATTATTCAGGCGCTTGGTGCATGTATGTCACAATTTCCACTGTACTCTGGGCCTAGAAATGAGAGTCAAACACTCACATGCTGGGAAAAGTCACAATTCTCAATCACACACTCAAAAATGTTCGGAAATATTTTTCAGAGTCCCACACAGGTTCTGCCTTTGGATATAAGAGTGAACATCTCCCATGAGTTGGGTCGAAGTATAGGAGTCACAATCTCATCAATGGGCAAGGTCCTTGTATAAAAGCCCCATTCCCACTTGAAGATTGTATTCTAGTAAGAGAGTCAAAGCACCACATGTCTGTGAGTCATTGTTCAAACATCACAAAACCAACTGTGGGTCAGTTTCATGTATGAGAGTAACAATTTCAAGCTTCAGCTGCCCATCTGTGTGAGATTTAGTGCCTCATTCATAGGCTCTGTTCATGTGAGAGAATGACAATTGTGTCAGCTGGGTGTGCATCCAAGAATCACAATAGCATCTGGTTGCTGGTGCCTGTTATGACACTCTATGTATCGCTCAGGCTTTACATGATATATAGTATCCTACTTTTCTGTGAATTCTTACAGGTGGGAGATCTAGGATTTTATTGACATTCTTAAATCTGGTTATGAGAGTCAACATATCTTCCCTGCCTGTGTCTAGATAAGGGAGTTATTATTTTGCATATGAGCTTAATCAAGGTATATATGACAATTTTACCTTTGAGTGGAGACAATCAGAAAAGTCATATCTTCCAGGTCCTGAGACAGGGATACATTATAATCTCCTCTGTAGGCAAGACCCAGACAAAAGAGTCATAAAAAAGGGTACAGTCTCAAATAATATGTCATAATGCCCACTGTCTACAAGGTGGAAAAAATAGTGGATTGTCACACCCACTAGGTGCTGTGCTCAGCAATAGGTTATAATTCTTTCTCTTCGCAGTGTCCTGGAAAAAGAGGAGAGTCACAACACCTGGGTTTTGCACTCAGTGGTACATCACCATTTCCTCAGTGGAAGGATACAGGCAGGAGAGGAGCATCATATTACCTACATACTATATCTAGCGATATGTCACATAGATATGTGATAATATCCCCTGTTGTCTGAGTCCAAGCAGAAGAGTCAGATTTTTATAGTTCTGATACAGCCATTTGTAACAAAGCACCTAAGGGAAAGAATTTGAGCCAAAAAGTCTCAAAACCTGAGTACGAGGCCAAGTGATATGACACAATCTTCTCATCTTGTATGATGATCCCTTTAACTTTTAATTGAGTATGCATATTACAGTCAGAATCTCATATGTATGCTGGGCCAATATATGACACTCTCTACCTCAGAGAGCTTAATAAAACCTCCTTGATAGTTGCAAACCTCTCTGAGCTTTTTAAGCTTGTGTGGACTCACAATCATACATATTGCCCTAAACCCATGTTTGATAGACAATATTTCTCCTATAGACAGGGTTAAGGGAGAACACTTATTATTATATCTGTGATCTGGTTTCAGAAATGAGCAACCATCTCACCTTGGCCTGATCCAGATGTAAAACTCACAATTCCTACTTTCTGCTGTATTCCCTTGTTAGAATCTGGACCTCAACAGGAGGCATTGTAAATATGGGATTGTAACTAATTTTAATTTCAAGTGGGTGTGCAACTGAGTCTCAACCTGAATTTTTTTCTGGCCCTTGTTATGAAACTCTCTACCACAAAGAGTTCATACATTATACGTTAGTGTGAGTGGTTCCAAGATGGCTGAATATGAAGAGCTCCAGTCTACAGCTCCCAGCGTGAGTGTAGCAGAAGATGGGTGATTTCCACATTTCCAACTGAGGTACGGGGTTCAAGCCCACTGGGGCTTGTCAGACAGTGGATCCAGGACAGTGGGTGCTGCCCACCAAGCATGAGCCAAAGCAGAGGGAGGCATCACCTCACCTGGGAAGCACAAGCGGTCATGAAATTCCCTTTCCTAGCCAAGGGAGACCGTGGCAGATGGCACCTGGAAAATTGGGTCACTCCCACCCTAATACTGCACTTTTGCAACAGTCTTAACAAATGCCACACCAGGAGATTATATCCTGTGTCTGCATAGGAGGGTCCCACACCCATGGAGCCTCACTCATTACTAGCTCAGCAGTCTGAGAACGAACTGCAAGACATCAGCAAGGCTGGGGGAGCGGCGCCTACCATTGCTGAGGTATAAGTAGTAAAGAAAGCCACCGGTTGGAGCCCACCACAGATCAAGAAGGCCTGCCTGCCTCTGTAGACTCCACCTCTGCGGGTAGGGAATAGCTGAACAAAGGCAGCAGAAACCTAGCAGACTTAAATGTCCCTGTCTGACAGCTTTGAAGAGAGTAGTGATTCTCCCAGCATGCAGTCGAGATCTGAGAACGGACAAACTGCCTCCTCAAGAGGGTCAGTGACCCCCAAGTAGCCTAACTGGGAGGCACCCCCCAGTAGGGGCAAACTGAGACCTCACATGTCCTGGTACCCCACTGTGATGAAGCTTCCAGAGGAATGATCTGGCAGCAGCATTTGCTGTTCAGCAATATTAGCTGTTCTGCAACCTCCGCTGCTGATACCCAGGCAAACAGGGTCTGGAGTGGACCCCAAGCAAACTCCAACAGACCTGCAGCTGAGGGTCCTGATTTTTAGAAGGAAAACTAACAAACAGAAAGAACATCCATACAAAAACCCCACCTGTACATCACCATCATCAAAGAAGAAAGGTAGATAAAATTACAAAGATGAAGAAAAAACAGAGCAGAGAAGCTCAAAATTCTAAATATCACAGCACCTCTCCGCCTCCAAAGGAACACAGCTCCTCACCAGAAATGGAAGAAAGATGGAAAGAGAATGACTTTGACGAGTTGAGAGAAGAAGGTTTTAGATGATCAAACTTCTCTGAACTAACGGATGAAGTTTGAACCCATCACAAAGAAGCTAAAAACCTTGAAAAAAGATTAGATGAATGGCTAACTGGAATAACCAGTGTAGAGAAGTCCTTAAATGACCTGAAAACCATGGCACGAGAACTACATGTTGAGTGCACAAGCTTCAGTAGTTGATTCAATCGACTGGAAGAAATGATATCAGTGATTGAAGATCAAATGAATGAAATGAAGTGAGAAGAGAAGTTTAGAAAAAAAAAGAGTAAAAAGAAATGAACAAAGCCTCCAAGAAATATGGGACTACATGAAAAGACCAAATCGACAACTGACTGGTGTACCTGAAAGTGATGGGGAGAATGGAACCAAGTTTGAAAATACTCTGCAGGATATTATCCGGGAGAATGTCCCCAACCTAGCAAGTCAAGCCAACATTCAGATTCAGGAAATACAGAGAACCCCACGAAGATACTCCTCGAGAAGTGCAACTCCAAGACACATAACTGTCAGATTCACCAAAGTTGAAATGAAGGAAAAACTGTTAATGGCAGCCAGAGAGAAAGGTCAGGTTACCCACAAAGGGAAGCCATTCAGAGTAACACTGGATCACTCGGCAGAAACTCTAGAAGCCAGAATAGAGAGAGGCCAATATTCAACATTGTTAAAGAAAATAATTTTCAACCCAGAATTTCATATCTGCCAAACTAAGCTTTGTAAGTGAAGCAGAAATAAAATCCTGTAGAGACAAGCAAATGCTGACAGATTTTGTCACCACCAGGCCTGCCCTAAAAGAGCTCCTGAAGGAAGCCCTAAACCTCGAAAGGAAAAACCAGTACCAGCCACTGCAAAAACATGCCATGTTGTAAAGACCATTGATGCTAGGAAGAAACTGCATCAACTAACAAGCAAAATAACCAGCTAATCTCATAATGACAGGATCAAATTCACACCTAACAATATTAACCTTAAATGTAAATGGGCTAAATGCTCCAGTTAAAGGACACAGACTGGCAAATTGGATAAAGAGTCAAGAGCCATCAGTGTGCTGTATTCAGGACACCCATCTCATGTGCAGAGACACACATAGGCTCAAAATAAAAGGATGGAGGAAGATCTACCAAACAAATGGAAAACAAAAAAAGGCAGGGGTTGCAATCCTAGTCTCTGATGAAACAGACTTTAAACCAACACAGATCAAAAGAGACAAGGCCATTACATATTGGCAAAGTGATCAATTCACAAGAAGAGGTAACTATCATAAATATACATGCACCCAATACAGGAGCACCCAGATTCATAAAGCAAGTCCTTAGAGACCTACAAAGAGACTTAGACTCCCACACAATAATAATGGGACACTTTAACATCCCACTGTCAACATTACACAGATCAATGAAACAAAAAGTTAAAAAGGATACCCAGGAATTGAACTCAGCTCTGTACCAAGCAGACCTAATAGACATACACAGAACTCTCCACCCCAAATCAACAGAATATACATTCTTCTCAGCACCACATCACACTTATTCCAAAATTGACCACATAGTTGGAAGTAAAGCACTCCTCCACAAATGTAAAAGAATAGAAATTATGACAAACTGTCTCTCAGAACACAGTACAATCAAAATAGAACTCAGCATTAAGACACACAATCAAGACTGCTCAACTAAATGGAAACTGAACAACCTGCTCCTGAATGACTACTGGGTACATAATGAAATAAAGGCAGAAATAAAGATGTTCTTTTAAACCAATGAGAACAAAAACACACATAGCAGAATCTCTGGGACACATTTAAAGCAGTGTTTAGAGGGAAATTTATAGCACTGAATGCCCATGAGAGAGCAGGAAAGATCTAAAATTGACACCATACCATCACAATTGAAAGAACTAGAGAAGCAAGAGCAAACAGATTCAAAAGCTAGCAGAAGGCAAGAAACAACTCAGATCAGAGCAGAACTGAAGGAAATAGAGATATAAAAAGCCCTTCAAAAAATCAATGAATCCAGGAGCTGGTTTTTTGAAAAGATCAACAAAATTGATAGACCACTGGCAAGATTAATAAAGTAGAAAAGGGAGAAGAATCAAACAGATGCAATAAAAAATGATAAAGGGGTTATCACCATGAATTCCACAGAAATACAAACTAGCATCAGAGAATACTATAAACACCTCTACACAAATAAACTACAAAATCTATGAGAAATGGATAAATTCCTGGCACATACACCATCCCAAGACTAAACCAGGAAGAAGTTGAATCCCTGAATACACCAATAACAGGTTCTGAAATTCAGGCAATAATTAATAGCCTACCAACCGAAAAGAGTCCCAGACCAGAGGAATTCACAGCCGAATTTTACCAGAGGTAAAAGGAGGAGCTGGTACCATTCCTTCCAAAACTATTCCAATCAATAGAAAAAGAGGAAATCCTCCCGAACTCATTTTATAAGGCCAGCATCATCCTGAAACCAAAGGCTGGCAGGGACACACACACACAAAAAGAATTTTAGACCACTATCCCCGAAGAATATTAATGCAAAAATCCTCAATAAAATACTGGCAAACAGAATCCATCAGCACAAGAAAAGGCTTATCCACCACGATGAACTGGGCTTCATCCCTGGGATGCAAGGTTGGGTCAACATACACAAATCTATAAATGTAATCCAGTATATAAACAGAACCAAAAACAAAAAACACTTGATTATCTCAATAGATGCAGAAAAGGCCTTTGACAAAATTCAACAGCCCTTCATCCTAAAAACTCTCAATAAATTAGGTATTAATGGGACGTATCTCAAAATAATAAGAGGTATTTATGACAAACCCACAGCCAATAACATACTGAATGGGCAAAAACTGGAAGCATTCCCATTGAAAACTGGCACAAGACAGGGATGCCTTCTCTCACCACTCCTATTCAACACAGTGTTGGAAGGTCTGGCTAGGGCAATCAGGCAGGAGAAAGAAATAAAGGTTATTCAATTAGAAAAAGAGAAAGTGAAACTGTCCCTGTTTGCAGGTGACATGATTGTATGTCTGGAAAACCCCATTGTCTCTGCCCAAAATCTCCTTAACCTCATAGACAGCTTCAGCAAAGTCTCAGGATACCAAATCAATGTGCAAAAATTACAAGCATTTTTATACAACAATAACAGACAAACAGAGAGCCAAATCATGAGTGAACTCCCATTCACAATTGCTTCAAAGAGAATAAAATACCTAGGAATCCAACTTACAAGGGATGTGAAAGACTTCTTCAAGGAGAACTACAAACCACTGCTCAACAAAATGAAAGAGGACACAAACAAATGGAAGAACATTTCATGCTCATGGAAAGGAAGAATCAATATCATGAAAATGGCCATACTGCCCAAGGTAATTTATAGATGTAATGCCATCCTAATCAAGCTACCAATGACTTTCTTCAGAGAACTGGAAAAAACTACTCTAAAGTTCATATGGAATCAAAAAAGAGCCCGCATAGCCAAGTCAATCATAAGCCAAAAGAACAAAGCTGGAGGCATCAAGCTACCTGACTCCAAACTATACTACAAGGCTACAGGAACCAAAACAGCATGGTACTGGTACCAAAACAGAGATATAGACCAATGGAACAGAACAGAGCCCTCAGAAATAATACCACACATCTACAACCATTTGATCTTTGACAAACCTGACAAAAGAAAGAAATTGGGAAAGGATTCCCTATTTAATAAATGGTGCTGGGAAAACTGGCTAGCCATATGTAGAAAGCTGAATCTGGATCACTTCTTTATACCTTATACAAAAATTAATTCAAGATGGATTAAAGACTTAAATGTTAGACCTAAAACCATAAAAACCCTAGAAGGAAACCTAGGCAATACCATTCAGGACATAGGCAAGGGCAACGACTTCATGTCTGAAACACCAAAAGCAATGGCAACAAAGGCCTAAATTGACAAATGGAATCTAATTACACTAAAGAGCTTCTGCACGCAAAAGAAACTACCATCAGAGTGAACAGGCAACCTACAGAATGGGAGAAAATTTTTACAATCTACTCATCTGACAAAGGGCTAATATCCAGAATCTACAAAGAACTCAAACAAATTTACAAGAAAAAAACAACCTCATCAAAATTGGGGGAAGGATATGAACAGACACTTCTCAAAAGAAGTCATTTATGCAGCCAACAGACACATGAAAAAATGCCCATCATCACTGGCCATCAGAAAAATGCAAATCAAAACCACAATGAGATACCATCTCACACCATTCAGAATGGTGATCATTAAAAAGTCAGGAAACAACAGGTGCTGGAGAATATGTGGAGAAATAGGAATGCTTTTACATTGTTGTTGAGACTGTAAAGTGCTTCAACCATTGTGAAAGACAGTACGGTGATTCCTCAAGGATCTAGAAGTGGAAATACTGTTTGACCCAGACATCACATTACTGGGATGTATACCCAAATGGTACACATTACTAGGCGTATACCCAAAGGATTATACATCATGCTGCTATAAAGACACATGCACACGTACATTTACTGCTGCATTATTCACAATAGCATAGACTTGGAACCAACCCAAATGTCCATCAATGATAGACTGGATTAAGAAAATGTGGCATATATACACCATGGAATACTATACACCATGAAAAAGGATGAGTTCAGGTCCTTTGTAGGGACATGCATGAAGTTGGAAACCATCATTCTTAGCAAACTATCACAAGGACCAAAAACCAAACACTGCATTTTCTCATTCATAGGTGGGAATTGGACAATGCGGACACTTGGGCACAGGGAGGGGAACATCCCACACTGGGGCCTGTTGTGGAGGAGGGGGAGGTGGGAGGGATAGCATTAGGAGATATACCTAATGTAAATGACCAGTTAATGGGTGCAGCCCACCAACATGGCCCATGTATACATATGTAACAAATCTGCATGTTGTGCACATGTACCCTAGAACTTAAAGTAAAATAATATAAAGAAAAAATATAAGTTTGTGTTGTAAGATTTTGTGAATTTGATATCACTGTGCAACACAGGACCTTACCTATTGTTTTAAGCTTAACGATGAGAGAAAAATGACTCCTATTGGCAGAATCCCAATGTAAGTAAAATCATCATGCCTGTAAACTGAAGCAAAATATATGTCATAACCCCACTGGGAGCAAAAAATTTGTCAGGAGCGTAACATCACTTAGGTGCTGTGCAAACCAGTATGTCATTTTTCCTTCTCTAAGCAGGGTATAGGAAATCGGGTCACATTAGCTGGGTACTGGATCCAGAAATACACCCTCTTAAATGTGGAAAAATCCCAGCCAGGTTATGTGAGCCAAAACACCTACATAGTGGGCCCAATATATGTCAAAATACCTTCAGTGGCTGCAGCACAGGCAGTAGAGACACTTCATAAGTGTTCTGGGCCGAGCAATGGGCAATATGCCAGAATTTCCTCTTTATGCAGAACTGAGGCAGAAGAGTGACATCATGTGGGTTATGGGTCCTGCAATAGGTCACAATACCTTTTTAGTGGGCATGGTTCAGGAAAAAGAGGAGAGTCACATATTCTGAATGTTGAGCTCAGCAATATGTCAAAATCCTCCTATAATGAAAACCCAGGCAGAAAATGAGAGTCACACCACTTAGGTCATCGGCTCAGTGATATTTCCCAATGTTTCTATATCCAAAGGTATGTTATGATCTCTTCTGATGGCACTGTTAAGACACAAGCATCAAATCACGAAGGTTCTTGGCCAAGGTATATATCAACATGTCATTAGTGGACTATAACTAGGCAGGATCATTAAATCACTCAGGTTCTGGGCAAAAGTGTATGTCGCAATCATACTTGTGGCACGGTTCACCTATGAGAGTCATGATCGTACACATGACCTGGCACCAGGTACAAGAGTCATTAATAGGCCTTTGATCTGGTCTCAGGTATATGGCAAAATATCACCTGTGGACATTTAGAAGAAAGAAAACTATCACCTGAGTGGGTACTGGTCCAGTGAAATGTCACAATCCTCCTTGTGGGAAGGACTCTGGAAAAAGGGTCACATCACTTGGAGGCTGGTTTCAGGGATATATCTAATCCTCCTCTCCCCCACTGCAACATGTGGTAGAGATTAGGCACAAGAGAAGATGAATATCATCCAGGCAATTGGGCTGGATATATGTCACAATGTACTCTTGTGAAGGACAAAGGCAGGAGAGTGGACTCACCTTGGTGCTGAGTTCAGCAATATGTCACAATCCTTCTGGTGTTAAAGGCCCAGCTAGAGAGAAGAAGAGTCACCTAGGTGCCGAGATAAGTGATAATTTACCAAGCTTCCTATTGGCAGAACTCCTTCAAAAATAGAGTCACATCTTCTTGGTGCAATACCCAGTTATGTGTCACAATGCACCTTAAGTGCAGGGCCAAGGCAGTAGCAGGAAGTCATATGACTTATGTGATAGACCTAGACAAAAGCCTCAATGCTCTTTATTGGCAGGGTTCAGTCCAAGGTTTTACATCAGCTGGTGCTGTTCTCAGTTATATATAAAGCTGCCCTTTGTCGCCTTGCCTAAAAGATGCTATACATTGCTTAGGTGCTTGGTGCAGGTATGTCAAAATTTCAACTGCGCTCTGGGCCTAGAAAGGAGAGTCAAAACACTAAGATGCTAGGCAAAATCATGCTTGTCAATCACATACTCAAAAATGTTCAGAAATAAGTTTCACAGTCCCACACATATTCTGGCTTGGGTATGAAAGTCAGCACCTCCTATTAGTTGGGTCGAAGTACTGCAGTCTGTGGATTTATGATTCAACCATCACCAGACACACTTTGGATCAGATTCAAGTATGTGAGTAACAATGCTTATGTGTGTGAGATATTGTACCTTATTCGTAGGCTCTGTTCATGTGTGAGAATGACAATCATTTCAGCTACGTATGCATCCAAGAGTCACAACAGCACCTTGTTGCTGGTGATTGTTATGACACATTTTGTACTACCCAAGCTTTATATGATATGACTGAGTAGCATACTTTTCTGTGAATTCTTACAGGTGGGAGACCTAGGACATTACCCATAACTGTAAGACTGTCAAGGAGAGTCAAAATATTATCCCTGACTAGGTCTACTTATGAGAGTTATTATTGTGTATATGAGCTGAATCCAGTATATATCACAATTTCACCTATAGACAGAGACAAGACAGAATAGTCACATCATCTGTGTGCTGAGCCAGGGATACTTATAATCTCTTTTGTAGGCAAGACCTGGATAGAAGTGTCATACCACCTTGGTACAGTCTCAAATAATATGTCCTAATGCCCACTGTATACAAGGTTGAAAAAATAGTGGATTGTCACTATTGCCCCCTAGGTTCTGGACACAGCAACATGTTGTAATTTCCTCTCTTGGTAAAGTCCAGGACAAAGAGAAGAGTCACATCACCTAGGTTTTGCACTCAGTGGTATGTCACAAATTCTTCAGTGGACAGTATCAAGACAGAGAGCAGAGTCACATTACATATATGCTATATCCAGTGATATATCAGTGTCCCCTGTGGGCCGGACCCTGGCAGGAGAGACACATCACCAAGCTGATAGTGCCAGAGATACATGATAATATCCCCTGTTGTCTAGCTCCAAGCAGAAGAGTCACCATATGATGATTCTAACTCAGTGATTATATATATATATATTTATATATATATATATAATATAGAAATATATATATAATATAGAAATATATATATACACATATATATAGTGTGCATATATATGTGTGTGTGTGTGTGTGTATATATATATCCATCTTATATAATCTGAAATCTCAATCTGAAATTTTTGCTGGCCCTTGTCATGAAACTCCATATATATATAATATCCATTGTGTGTGTGTGTATATATATATGTGTGTGTGTGTATATATACAGCAATATTTCACAATGCACCCATGGTAAATAATTTAAGCTAGACATGTCAACAGCAGGGTACTAGACCTTGTAATATGACACAATCTGCTCATATTTTAGGTGACACATGTAACTGTCAGCTTGGTGTATATATTGCAGTCACAACTTTACATGTGTTCTGCATCATTATATGACACACTCTACAACATCCAGAGGTTTTCTGAAACATACATGAGAGTTACAAACCACTCTGAGGCCTACGTGCTCATATTCACTCACGATCTTACATATTGCCTTAAACCAAGTTATGATTGTCAACATCTCTCAAATAGACTGGGTTCAGACAGGAGACACATTATTATGCCTATGATCTGGGTCCACAAAATATTCACCATCTTACCTATAGCAAGATCCACATATGAAAGTCAAAATTTCAACTTTGTACTTTATTTACTTGTTATACTCAGGACTTCAAACATGGACTTTGTAAATATGGGATGCTGAAAACATTTGCACTCACCTGGAATTGTAATCAAGAGTCATGATCTTAACCTTTTGTTGGACCCTGTTATAAACTTTGTGTACCACCCAAGCAGTTTTTAGATTATGAGTTAGTGTTGTAAGCTGCTCTGAGCTTTGTACAAATATGCAACTCACAACTTTAAGTATTGCCCTAAGTGTAGAGATAATAGGAAAATATCTACTATTGGTGGAATCCCAATTGAAGTTTGATGATCATGCCTCTGAATTGAATCAATGTAAATGTCATAATCCCACTGGTAGGAAAAAAAAAAACTTAGCAGGAAGGTAGCACAACTTTTGTGCTGTGCCAAGCCATATGCCACAGTGTCTTCTCTAGGTAGGGTCTAGAAATGAGGTTTACATTAACTGGGTGCTGGACCCAGCAATATGACACAATCCCCCCAGCAAAAGAAAAAAGAAAACAATGAGAGCAAAAACTCCTACTGGGTGTGCCCTAGATAGGTGAAAATACTTTCTGTTTCTCTGGCACAGGCAAGAGAGTTACAGCATCAGGGTGGGGTGCCTGACAATATGCATAATTCTATCTTTATGCAGGACCCAGGCAGAAGAGGAACATCATCTGGATGCTGGGCCCTGTAATTTGTCAAAATTCCTTTTCATAGGCATGTTTTGGAAAAATAAAAGAGGAGTCATATAACCTAATTGTTGAGTTTAGCAATATGTCACATTACCCCACTGTAAAGGCTCAGGCAGAAGAAAAGAATTATATCACTTAAGAAACTGGCTCAGATATGTGGCCCAATATCCTAAATAAGCAAAGCTAAGGCAGAAGAGAAGAGTAATATTACCTAGGTGCTTCCCTAGGTATATGACAAAATCTAACATGTGAGGTGAAGCCAGGCAGAAGAGTCACATCACCTTGATCCTGATACCTGAGATAGGTCACAAGGTTCCCTTAGGACAAGACTCAGACAAGAGAGTTACAACATATAGATGTAGGTTCTACCTTTATGTCACAATTCTCTTTGTGGGCCACACTGAAGCAGGGAGTTACATTACCTAAGTGATGGCCACAGGGATATGTTGCAAAGTTCTCCTTGAGGCATGACCCTGGCAAAATACTACCCTCACTTGTATGCCTAGTGTTGCAAATGTCACTATTCAGGAAAGGAGGACCTAAGCAGGAGGGTAATATCACCTAAGTGATTGGCCCAGAGATATCACAATGCTTTCTTTAGGACATGGCTCTAATTAAAGGGTATTGTCACCTGTGTGCCTGACCCCCACTCTTTGAAGGGCCCATTCTAATGAGGAGAGTTACATCACATAAGTGCTTGATAGAGTGATATGTCACAATAATTTCTGTGGGCATGGCTAAGGCAAAAATGTAACATGACCTAGGTGCTGCATCTAGTAATATGTCATGATTCTTGCTGAAATCAGGGCCCAGGCAGGAGAATCACATCATGTAGAGGTAGGTCCAGGTGGATACCACAATATCATATGTAGTCTGGAACCATTATGGAGAATTAAATCACATAGATGCTAGGCAAAGGTTTGTATCACAACAATATCAGCAGAAAATTCCCAGGATGAGATTTACAATATCACGCATGTCCTGTTTTCATGACTGACAGTTAGCTTCATATAGGTAAGATGGTGATAGTCCTTACTGTCAGCTGGGAGTGAATTTGAGACTCACAATTTCACCTTTCTGCTGGGTTCTGTTATGACACTCTCCATACATGACAAACCTTTATAAAATATGTAAGGCTGTTATAATTTTGACTCTTTTTTTTTTTTTTTTACCAGATAGAGATTTAATCACTTGTGTCTCTGAAGCAAGTTTAGAGAGTCAAAATTACTTCTATTTGTGGGATCCACATAAGAAATTCATTATCATGCCTGTGAGCTGTGCTTGGGTTCATGACACAATTTAGTCTGTGGTAATAAAACAGGCACGACAGCCAAGTCACCTAAATACTGAGCCAGAAATTTTCCAATATTCTCCTTGCAGGCATGTTTTGGACAGAAAAGTTGCCTAACTTGGGGGTTACACCAAGATGTATAACACAATATCACTTGTGGGCAGTGTCCAGGCAGAACAGGACCCATATCACCTAAATGATAGGCCCAGAGATATGCTACAAGATCTCCTCTTGAAAGAACCATGCAAGAGAATCATATAATTTGGATTTATTGCTTAGAAATGCTGCGATCCCTAGTAGAAGCAGGGTCCAAGTAAGAGAGGAGTGTCAGGTAACTAGATGATGGGTCCAGAAATATGTTACAATCCTTCTGGAAGATATTGTTAAAACAGGAGTGTCAAATCATCACGGTAATAAGTTGAAGTACACATCCAAATCTCATTTGTGGGCTACAACTAGTCAGGAGTATTAAATCACTAAGCAGCTGGGCAAAGATATACGTCAAATAACACTGGTGGAAAGTTCTAGGAATGGGAGTCTCCATCTTGCATATGACCTGGATCCAGGTTTAACAGTCATGATTAGTCCTCTTAAGTCATCTTAGGTAAATGACACAATATCACCTGTGGGCAGAGAGCAAGCAGAAAGGTTACATTATCTGGGTGGGTGCTGGTCCAGTGAGATGTCACAATCTTTCTTTCTTCCAGGACACTGGAAGAAGACACATCACCTAGATGTTGGTTTTAGTAATATATCAAAATTCCTAGTGTGAGAAAATCTTAGTAGGGTGAGGAGCCTCACTTTACCTAAGAATTGGCCTAGATATATGTCACTACGTGCAGAACCATGGTAAGAAAGTGACCTCACTTTGGCACTGGGTTTCACAATCTCCGCATTGGTCACTGCAAGGCAAGAGAGAAGAAACATTAGCTAGGTGCTGAGCCAAGTGATATGTTACAAAGTTTCCTGTTGGCAGAATCCAAAACAGAGGGTCACATCGCCTGGGTGCAGTACCCAGTTATGTGTCACAGTGCACTGTCACAGCAGGACCAAAGCAGTAGAAGGGAGTCACATCACTTCTATGATGGACCTAAATATAAGCCACATGACTTTTATAGGCAGGAAAGAGACAAATAATTCACATCACCTTGATGCTCGTCCCAGTGACATGTAAAATGCCCTGGGTAGGCAGGCCCAGGCACCTTAGCTTAGGTTTATGGTCCACTTATGTCACAATTTTATCTGTGGTCACAACCTAAAAAGGATAGTCAAATTATTCAGGAAGTGGGCTAACTTTTATCTTCTAATCAGACACTGGGAAATATTTAGAAATAAGTTTCACAGCTCTACACAAGTCCTGGCTTTGTGCATGTGAGTCAACACCTCATGTGAGTTGGGTCAAAGCAGAGGAGTCACAGTCTCAACAATGGGCAGCATCCATGCATAAATTGCCCAATTCCACTTGAAGATTGTGTTCCAGTAGGAAAGTCACAACCTCACAATTGGGCTGAATATTGCATCACCAAACCACCCATGGAGTTAAACTGTATATGAAAGGAACAATTTCAGCCTTCAAATACTCTTTTGTGTGAAATTTAGTACCTTATTTGCATGCCATGTTCTTCTGTGAGAATGACAATCAAGTTAGCTGGGTGTGTAGCCATGATTCACAATCACACCTGGTTGCTATTCCCTGTTATGACACTGTTTATACCACTGAGGCTTTATATGGTACACCTGACTGTCTTCATCCTCTGTGAACTTTATACAAATAGGAGACCCATTATTTTTCTTATGGCAATAAGACTGGCTATGAGAGTCAAAATATCTTTCCTTTCTGGGTCCAGGTATGATGGTTATAATTGTGCATGTGAGAGGATCCCAGGTATACGTCACAATTTCACCTGTGGGCAGAAACAAGGAAGGTGACTCTCATCACCTTGACGCTGAGCTCATGATACATTATCAACTCCTTTGCTGGCAGGGCCGAGTCAGAAGAGTCACATCACCTGGGTACAGCCTCAAGTAATATGGCACCACGTCCACTGTAGACATGGTTGCAGAAAAAGAAACAGGAGAGTCACATCACCTAGGTGCTGGGCTCAGCAATATGTCATAATCCCCTCTTTTGACAAATTCCAGAATAAAGAGGAAAGTTGCATTACCTAGGTTTTGCATTCAGCTGTATGTCAAAATTCCTTTAGTAGGAAGGACCTAGGCAGGAGAGAAGAGACACATTTCCTAGATAATATGTTCAACGATGTCACAATGTTTCTTGGGGTCAAAGCACAAGATAAAAAGACAAACCACCTAGCAGTTAGGCTCAGAGATATGTGATGATATGTCTTGTTGGCAGGGCCAGGGTAAAAGAGTCACATTATTATGACTCTGACACAATATGTCACAGTACACACGTCAGAAACAATTTAAGCAAAAGTTTTAACACCTGCGTAGTAGCCACAGTGATATGACACAATCTGCTCATCTTTGAGAGTGGTACCTTTAACTATTAGCTTGGTGTGTATATGAGTCACAATGTCACATGTGTGCTGGGCCATTATATGACACATTATACAACATCCAAGGGATGTATATGGCATGTATGAGAGCCCACATTCTCATATGGACTCCCAACGTTATATATTGACGTAAACCCAGGTATGATAGTCAACATCTCTCATTTAGGCTGAGTTCAGGAATGAGACCCATTTTTATTCCCGTGAGCTGGGATGATAAATGAGTCACGGTTGCACCATTGGCTAGATCCACATATGAGTTTTGCAATTTCCTCTTTGTACTGATTTCCTTTGTTAGACGCAGTACTTTAACAGTAGGCTTTGTAAATGTGGGGTGGTGACAACATTTACTTTCACCTGGCTGTGTAATTGAGAATCACAATCTTAACTTTTTGCTGTTTCTTGTTATAAAACTCTCTGTACCAATGAATGAGTTTATATAATATGAACTCTACAAATATAAAACCCATTTTACCTATTTCCCTAACCCTAGCGTTGAGACAAAATATCTTTTATTGATTCAATCCCAATATAAGTGTGACCATCATGCCTGTGAACTGGGCAAGGTTTATGTCATAATCCCATTTGTGTGTGAAAAATTAGGAAAAAGAGTAACATCACTTAGATGATATGGTGAGCAACATCACAATGCCCTCCTTAGGCTGAATCTAGGAAGAAGGGTCACATTAACTTGACCCAGCAATGTGACACAATTCCCCAGGTGGAAAAATTTAGCCATGGGATGAGAACCAAAACACACACACAGTGAGCCAAAGATATGTCAAAATACTCTCTGAGGCTCTGCACAGGCTGGACAGTAGCATCTTCAGCATGCTGGGCCCACGTGTATGCAATAATTTCCTCTTTATTCAGAACTCTGACAAAACTGTAACATCATCTTGGTGCAATAGGTCAAAATTTCCCTCCGTGTTCATGGTTCAGAAGAAAAGAGTAGAGTCACATAAGTTAAACTCTAGGCTCAGCAATATGCCATAATCCCAACATTTTAAAGGCCCAGGTAAGAGAATCATATTACTTAGGTTATGGGCTCAGAGACATGTCTCAACGTCCCCAGTAGGCAGGACTCAGGCAGAAGAGGAGAGTCATATCACCTAGGTGCTTTTTTAGGTATATGTCACAATCTGACACATGGGAAGAAACTAGGCAGAAGAGCCACATCACCTGGGTCCTGAGGTATGTTACAAGGCTTCCTTAGGAGAACACCAAGGCAAAAGAGTTACATCATCTTGCTTCAGGTTTAACTCTGATGTCACAATGCTCTGTGTGGGTGAGGCACAAGGCTCAAGTCACATAATCTACTTGATAGTCACAGAGATATGTTACAATGCCCTGCTTGACACATAGCCCTGGTAAAAAAGAACCATCACCTGTTTTCTTGGCCTAGAAATATGCCACCACCACCTCCTATGTTCAGGACTCATTCTAGAGAGGAGAGTTACATCACCTAATTGGTGGAGACAGTGATATATCACGGCGATATCTGTGGCCAAGACTCAGGAAAGAATGTAACATCACCTGGGTTTTTGATCCAGTGATATGTCACAATCCTTACTGAGAGAAGGGCCAAGGCAGGAGAGTCACATCATTTATATGTTGGTCCAGATAGAGATCACAATCCCATATATGAGCTGGAACCTGTCTGGAGAGTCAAATCACATAGATGCTTAGCAAATATTTATATCACAACTGCACTGGCAGAATATTCCAGAGATGAGAATTACAATAACATATATGTCCTGTTTTCTATGAGTGACAGTTGGCTTCGTGTATGTGAGATGTGATAGTCCTTATTGTCAGCCGGGTGTGCATATGAGACTCACAATTTCACCTTTCTGCTGGGTTCTGTTATGACTTTTATAAAGCCATGGGCTTTATAAAGTATCTGAGCCTGTTATAATCTTCTGTGACCTCTTTACCAGAAAGATGTCTAAGATGTCACTTGTGTTTCTAAAGCAAGTTACAAGAGTGAAAATTACTCTTATATATGGGGTCCACATATGAGAGTCAATAACATGCCTGTGAGTTGTGCCTAGGTATATGTCAAACTTTACTCTGTGGTAATTAAACTGGCATGGCAGCCATGTCACCTAAATTCTATGGCAGAAATTTTCCAATATTCTCCTTGTAGACAAGTTTCTGGCAGAAAAGTCACATAACTGCAGGCCTACACAAAACTCTATGGCACAATGCCCCTTGTGGTCAGTGTTCAGGCAGAAGAGGAAGTCATATCACTGAAAAGATAGACCCTGAGACATGTCACAATGTCTCCTGTTGAAAAGGCCAGAAACATATCATTTTCAATTATACTCCTTTTAACTTGAGTGGTTTGGTATATTATTTTGGATTTGATTTGCAGTTTTCTAATAATTAATAATGTTTAGCATCTTTTCATATAATTGGCCATTTGTATGTCTTCTCTGAGGAAATGTCACTTAAGGTCACTTGCCTATTACTAAATAGTGTGTTATTACTGCTCTTAAAATTGTTATATATTCCGTATGTTTATCACTTGTTATAAACATATTTTGCAAATATACTCTCCTAAAGTGTAAGCTGTCTCTTCACTCTGTTAATTTATTTTTACTATTTTTTTTCAAGATTCTGGTAATTTCAATTGTCTGCTTTTGCTTTTGTTGCCTGTGCTTCTTGGATCTTATTTAAAAATTTTTTCTGTCCTATTTAATAAATAATTTATCTAAGTTTTATTGAAATAGTTTTATAAGTGTGAGTTTTATATTTTAATCTTCTATGTATTTTTAATTAGGTTTTTTTAGTATGGTAACAGGTAGGTATCTAGTTATAATGCTTTGTGTTTAAAAATTAATTTTACTGGCACCATTTTATTGAAGAGGCTGACTTTTCTTAAATGTGTGTCCTAAACAACTTAAAAATTATTTGGCTCTAGGTTTATGATTTATTTCTGGGATCAATGGATACTTTGGTCTATGTGTCTGTTTTCTATGCTATTATCATGCTGTTTGCTTGTTATCACCTTACAGTATATTTCGAAGTCAGGTAATTTGATCCTTTCAGCTTTTTTTCCTTTTTTGCAAGATAACTTTGGCTATTTGGGGAGTTTTTGTTGTTGTTGTTGTTCCCTATAAATTTTAGACCTGTTTTTTCCATTTCTGTGAAAAAATATCATTGGCATTTTTATAGAGTTTGCATGGAATCTGTTGATTACCTTGAGTAGCAGAGCCATTTTAGCAAATTTTTTATAAAATATGTTTTTTAGTTTCTTAAATAATGTTTTATCATTTATAGTGTAGATAGTGTTTACCTTTTTAATTAAGTTTACTGCTAAACACCTTTGTTTTTTATTTGAGATGCAGCAAAATTATTTTGAAAAAATTAACATGCCATTGTGATTAAAACAACTGGACAAGTTATGCATAGATGGTATGCACCACAGCACGGTTAAGGCAAAATATGACAAATCAATAGCTATCGTATCATACTGAACATAGAAGAAGACAGTGATGTCCACTTTTACCACTTTTATTCAACAGACTGCTGGAAGTCTTAGCCAGATTATTTATGCAAGAGAAAGAAATGAAAAACATCCAAATAAAAAAGGAGAAAGTCAAATTTTATCATTTACCAATCACATAACTCTTTATATAGCAAAGCTAAAATTACCACACTAAAAATCTTGAGAACTGATAAAGAAATTCATTAAAGTGGCAGAATACCAAATTAACATAAAAAATACCGAAATAACATAGGAGCATATTTACATCCCAAGAATAAGTCATCTGAAAAAGCAATTCAAGAAAAAATATTTACAACAACTTTAAAAACTAAGTCTTACTTCATCTCCACCTGAAGGCTGAAAATTGGACTGCTGGTTTCAAATAAAGCCAGGCCTTTTCTGATGGTTTTCTCTGAATAGTGCCCACCTGTGCACTGGGAAAAGGAGGTGGTGCCATTGAAATTCATACAGTTTGGCAGCAGAGGAGCCTGGACTCTTAAATTGCTATGTGGTGACCTGGTGTTCTTCAATCTGTGAGGTCCAAGCCTGATAACAGGTGTGCCTCTCACTTTGCTGACATTTTTTTTTTTTTTTCCTTTTGGCCCAATAAACTTTACTCCTTACCCTTCAGTATATTCATTAGCCTCCTCTTTCATAATTATGTGACAAGATCCTTGTTTTAACTTAAGTAAGGAGAAAGTTCTATAAAATTTGGTTGTCTAGCTGTGGGGCTTGAGGTAAGGTAAGATGTAAATCAAAAAATATTTTCCTATGTTGTTTGTAAGGTTTTTCATTCCTGAACTTCTCTAGAGGGTAGAGGAAACTCTGCACCACCCTACCCAAACAGCCCCAGGCATATGTGGGAAGGGCAGTTGAATGGCGGCTCTTCATTCCCATCTCCTCTGGGATGAAAAATGCGAGGGATTCATGGTGTCTTCATCTTCACCAGCCAAGGGATCCAGCCTCACCCAAAAGCAATTAAGTTTTTCTGCTTGTTGAAGGAACCCATTTGCATAAGACTGAAAATTTTCTTTCTTGCCCTTCACTTGAGCCTTTTTTTGGTCTTTTCTTCACCCTGTCAGCAATTTACTTTTAAGCAGAAGGCTTTTTTTTTTCTTCTTCTTAGAAAATGTTTTGCTGGGCTATACCCCAATAATCACTGCTTATATTCTTTATAGAGAATTAATTGTGATTAGGTATTTCTCAGGTTGGTCTAGAGCTGTGACCCATCTGGTGAGCTTTGTATGTCACTCTCTATGGCTGTTAGGAAATTTTGCTGCAGGCATCCATCCTGTTTTGTGTTTTTAGGAACATGACCTGTAACAGTGTGGCAATGTTTTATTTTGGCTTGTCTGATTTTACAATGATGGCTCAGGTTTAATCCTGGCTTAAGGAAAGAGTCCCTTCTGGTTTTATATCAACATGTAACTTTTGCCATTTGCCTATTCTCTTCCCCTTCACAGACGGCCTTAATTTTTATTTTTTTTTCCTCTGAGCACCTGTAAGTTACTTTTGTTTAAATTTGAAAGCCAGAAATACTGGCTTCTTAGTGCTGCTAGAGTCAGATAATAAAATTAATTAAAAGGACTTTCTTAGAGAGTCCTCAACTTAATTAAAAGTGGATATCAAATTATAAGCATATTTAAAAGACCTTTATGTTTTTCTCTTCTTGGATCTTGTTTTGCTGGTAAAAGATTTTTCTCAGCCAGCTGAATCTTTTCCTCCATTTTGTCTTGCTGCTCTAATGCATGCATGAGAGGCCAGTAATTCAAACTGAAAATTGGCAAATAAAAAAACTTATGAATACTGGGTTTTCTTTTGCCTGTCTGTGTAGTTATATATGTGTTGTGTGTGTGATGTCTACATGAAGAGCTCTAATAAATTTAATTAAAGAATGATAAGAATTTAGATCAAATATTTATTGAAGGGAAGAAAAACTATGTCTACCTTTTAGTTCACATGAATTTTAATCTTTGAGAAATAAAAACAGCCTTAAAGATTATCAGTAAAACACAAATATCATCAATGTATAAGTGGGTGGACAAATTATGCAGGTCAGATACTAGTTTTGCTAAATGTTTTGAGGTTATAAACAGCATTTTTGGTTTTTGAGAGCAGTTCAACTTTGCTTCACTATAGGTAAGGCCTGAAGACACATAGAATTAACCATATCATTAATTATGCTGAAAAGAATCAAACCCTTGACTGCATCTAGCACATAATTAAAAGAGTTTACCTAGTTTTAAAGTTCAAATTGCTAGAAGTTACTATTCAAACATGTAATTAAAAGCACTGGAAGTAGATTTACATATGAGTAAATGATTTGCATACAGTAAAATGTGTCTTTAATAAAAAAATTATAAGAAGCCATGAATATATAAATTCTTGCCTAGGGTAAAACATTTGTTCTGAATTAGGTAAGGTGTAGCTAAAAGTTCAAACAAGCTGAGGAAGGATTGTAAAAATAAATCTTGCCAAAGGAATTCTCTTTGTGAACATTAATTAAATTTAGAAGTGTACTGTATGTGTTTTTTTGTAAGCTGAGCCTTGAAATAAAAGTACAACAAGGTATTCTTAAGGCACAGATCCGTTCTTTAGCAAAATTTGTTAAGAATTATAAAAGGTTTTTGCTTTTTACATTTCTAAGTCATCATTTTGGTTAATGATTGATTTAATCAAATTAATTAATTAATTAACATGCTTAGTGATATTGTCTCATTCTAGACAATCTCAAATCATGCTCAGGTGCTTGCTGAAGTCAAAGGGAATACAGAATGGGTAGTAGAATAAGGTAGTCATCAATATCAGCCACAACCACTTGACCAGCTGCAAAAATGAGGACTGTAACTGTCATGTATTTCCTCCTTCTTTTGTTAAAAACACTTCTGTGTGTTCATACCCTCATACTAAGAAAATATCTTTATTTCCTTTTTCCTTTATTATGTGTTATAAGATTTATGAACATCGCATTAGCATTTAAGTATTATTAACTTTATGTAATTGTATTTGGGATGGGGATTTGTGCACTTTCACTTGCATGAAGAATAGCTGTATTATATTAGGCATAATTGTGACCTTCTTATTTTCTTTATTCAAAGATTACGTATAATTTCAGGAGATGTGTATGGGCTCAAGTTGAGAAGGGGTGGACTTCTGATAGTTAATACTGAGTGTCAATGTGATTGGACTGAAGAATGAAAAGTATCAATTCTCCATGTGTCTATGAGGGTGTTGCCAAAGGAGATTAATGTTTGAGTAAGTGAGCTGCCAAAGGAGATTAATGTTTGAGTAAGACAGACCCTCCCTTAATCTGAGAGGGCACCATCTAATCAGCTGCCAGCATGACTAGCTGCCAGCTAGAAAAATATGAAAACATGATACTGGCCTAGTCTCTCAGCCTACATCTTTCTCCCATGCTGGATGCTTTCTGCCCTCAAGGCTCCAAGTTCTTTAGTTTGGGGAACTGGATTGGCTCTCCTTGCTCCTAGCTTGCAGATGGCTTATAGTGAAATGTTTGATGAATACAGCCATTGAAACTCTCCCCACAGAGAGAGAGAAATACATTCATCTTAACCTTGGATTTCAGTTTTGAAGAGCATAGATGTGATGCTTACTCTTTAATTTTATAGCCAAAATCTGTCATTTTGTAGGTTTGACAGCAGAATGTATACCATCTCTGTCATTTTCCAAAAACTCAGTGTAAGAATTGGGTGTAAAAAGTATTTTGTATAGCACCTGAATGCTGCATAACAAATATCCATTTAAAAAAATCTTAAACTCAGGCCTTAAAGAATTTCCCTAAAGTTTAGATGATTCACATAAATAAGAAAAATATTAAAAAGTCATGAAAGAAGCCATCATAAAAAATATAAGCAGAAACAAGAACCACTTGAGAAATACTGCAGATCCTTTTATAAGAAGTATTGAATATAACATTAGTAGCTTAATGAACTTTAAAAAATAAAACTGTAATATTTAAAAGTGTGGTCAAGTATTAAAAGATCATCTTAAAGGGTAAGATAGGTCTGAAAATCTAGATAGAAAATAGAAATTTTAGATTCAATAAATAAAAGTTTTACAAGTAAAATCTCAACACAACATTTAGAGAACAAAAGTCAGAAACAGTTTAATTCCTTGAAAGACTTAAATGAGTAAACTAAAATGAAGAAAAGAATTTTATTCCCAGAAAAGAAAGAAAAATTCATAAAAAAATAAAATGACTTAAAGACTTTCTCTATAAGAAATTTTTAGGAAAAAAAGAGAAGGTCATTCTTGAAGAAACCTAGAAAAACCACGGCATGTTATTATCAACAAGAATGGATAATAATAATACATTTCATACAATTTAATACATTTCATACAATAATACATTTCATACAATTGTATTTCACACAATTTAATGAGATAAGAATTTAAAATATTATACTAAAGCATACAAAATAAATCAAAATAAAAGCATGATAAGATCTTGAATTTTTCCTAATGCTGGTAAAGATATTGATTAGTTTAAACATAAGATACATTTTTTCAAGTCATCATGACAACATATAAAAATGAAGAAAAAAATAGAACAGGTTAATACAAATAATTTTAAACAGATGAAGTTGAAGCCCAAAAAGTGGAGCAAATATAAAGTAAAACAAAATTATATACATATATCTAAATATTTGAATAAGAAAAAGTTTAAAAGAACATGTCTACTAAAAATATATATATATCTTTAAAAACCAGAGCTCTGTACTGCTTATGAAACACACATCAAACAAAATGTATTAATCATACATTAAGGCAAGAAGCAGTTAATAAATTATGTAAATGGATATACCGCATAAATTCTATACACCTAGTTAACACTGCATATTTTCAGATTTAAAGCAACAATTTATACTATAGGAAAAATTATGGTCACCTACATAACAACAAAACTTTCAGTAGACTAGAAGGATAATACAGTTTTAATCTGCACTTCTAAAATATAAACAGCAAAAATTGATGAAATTATAATAAATTAATTACATTATAATGAAACATTTTAATACAACACTCCAAGATTATTGGTTCAGCAGAGGTTAAACCATGTAAGAAGCTATTCAAAAACTTTATCTGATAGGCGGTTATAGGATATATTACCTAGCAATGCACATTGTTCTAAAAATTCAGAAACATTTAAAGACATACTATGCCATAAGGCGAGTCTCAATACATTTCAAAGGTTCATGTATTATCGAGAACATATTCTTTGATTACAATACAAACAAGTATAAAAATATACATATTTTTAAATCCTGTAAATTGTAATTATATAAGACAGACTTCTTAATAATGCAAATAACCAAAATATGAAATTCAGAAATAAATAATAGTTTAAAATATTAAGCATTAGTACTTTTGGAATCCTGCTAAAAGAAAAGTTAGTGCTAAATTAAAAGGTTAATTTTTTTATTTTATGAATGAATAAGTAAAGCTGGCACTAATATGTGAATCATTTGTTATAGTTGGGAAAAGAAGAAACAAGCACACCAAAATAAAAAAGCATAAATAAGAAAGTAATGAACCAAGAGCAGAAGTTAATCAAATAGAAATAGAATTAGTTCTTTGAGAAGATTATGAAGCTTACAAATCTCTGACAAGATTGCTTGGGGAAAGAAAGAACACATAATATTAAGACATAAAGGAGGGCATGTTCAGCTAGGCAGCAGAAATTTAGAAATACAGCAGTATTAGGAACATCTTTATGCAAACAAATTTTAATTCTTCAATGAAACAGAAAAGTCTCTACAAAAAAGTCAGTTACCCAAACTGACTCAAGAAGAACTAGGAAACTTCACTTGCTATATCATTTTGAAAAAATGCATCCACATTTAAATTATCCATATAAAAGTATTAGAATCAATTGCTTTTATAGTTGGATTCTACTACATAGTCAAGGAAAGAAATGTTTCAGAGAAGTGAAAAAGAGAAGACAAACACAAAATCCTAATTAATTTTCAAATGAATAAGTCTTGCCACTACATTCAAACAAAAAGCATAAGAATTAAAAACAAAGCATATTAATTTTACTTCAGAACAATGTGAAAACATGAACAAAATATAAATATTATTTTGTTTTCACATAGCTGTAAAGAAATACCTGATACTGGGTAATTTATAAAGAGGGGAGGCTTAACTGGCTCACAGTTTCTCAGACTGTGCAGGAGGCATGGCTAGGAGACCTCAGAAAACTCACAATTATGTGGGAGGGTTAAGGGAAATCAAGTGTGTCTTCACATGGTGGCAGGAAAGAGAGTCTAAAGGGTGACATGCTACACATTTTCAAGAAACTCGATCTTATGAGAACTTACTTACTATCATGAGAACATAAAGAGAAAGACTGATCCTATGATCCAATCACCTCCAAACAGGCCCTACTCCAAAATATGAGGGTTAAAATCAGCATGAGATTGGGGTGCAAACAGAGCCAAACCATATCAATGAGCAAACACATGTAAGGTTATACATCATAACCACATACACTAAATTTATTTCAAAGAGAAAAGAGCGGCTCAACTTAAGAAAATCTATTAATTTAATGCATCATACTAATATATTAAAGTAGGAAAAAATAGAATTACATCAATGAATACAGAGTAAGCATCAAGTAAAACATAATAGCTATTTATGATAAGACATAAAAGTACAAATAAAGGAAGTGTTCCTTACTTGAGAATACTCCCTTCAAAATCAGAAGAAAGACTAGGAGGCTCACTATTACCATTTGTCTTCAGCATTGTCCTCGAGATTTTTAACTTATAATATATGATAAATACTACTACTACTAATACTTTAATATGTAAGAATGGGAAAGAAAGAAGTAAAATATTCCCCATCTGTAGGTGGCATGATTGTCTACATGGATAACTTCAAAGAATATACAAATCATATATATTAATAAGAAAACTTAGAAAATTTTCTAGATATAGTATTAAGATGTCAAAGTTGAAATTACCTACCTACCTGTAAGAGAAAGCCACAGGATGGCCAATTACTTGAATGATAATTGAGGCTTTACTTCCATTGTGAGCTGTGTGATATTGAAGCATACATAATCCTCCCACAGTATCAGTGGGGGATTTGTTCAGGACTTCCATGGATAACAATTCTGTAGATTCTCAATTTCCTAGCATTAAATGGTATAGTATTTGCATATAACTAACTATCCAGCTCTTAAAGAAGGTAGCAGTTATTCACTGCAGTAGGCACCAAAAATAAGGCTATTCTGTTATCAAAGGAAATTCTCTGGGAGAGAAAACAGCTAAGGCCACATCTAAAGATGTACCATCAGGCCACTGGCTAATGTCAGATACTACACCCATGTCTGGAACACAACACTGTACCCATGAAGAAATTTAATGGGCAGAACAAAAAGTGTTACAAAATGATCCCTCAGGATGGTTACTAGAAAGCAACAAAACTCTTTTTCCCTGAGGCAATGCAATGAAAGTTAGTTAAGCCTGTAAATAACCCCTCACATTTGAGACAGGTCTCAATATAGAAGTTATGTTCTTGAATCATTTAAGAAAAGAAATATTCTAGACAATAAAAAGTATTCCCAGGACCTGTGAACTTTGTGTCTGTAACAATCCAGGAAGCTACTCCATAACCTTACCTGTACTCAAACCTTACAGCATTGAGGGACATACCCTGTGAAGACTGGCAAATAGAATTTTTTCTTTGTTTGTTTTTGACACGGAGTCTTGCTCTGTCACTAGGCTGGAGTGCAGTGGCAAGATCTTGGCTCACTGCAACCTCTGCCTCCCAGTTCAAGTGATTCTCCTGCCTCAGCTTCCCAAGTAGCTGGTATAACAAGCATGTGCCATCAAGCCCAGCTAATATTTGTATTTTTAATTGAGATCGGGTTTTACCATGTTGGCCAGGATGGTCTCAATCTCCTGACCTCTGGATCGACCTCCCTTGGACTCCCAAAGTATTCAAATTAGAGGCATGAGCCACCATGGCTGGCAGGCAAATAGATTTTTATCAGATATAACCATACAGTGTAAGGAAATATTTACCAGTATTTATAGACAGCTACACCAAGTGAATTGAGGCTTTTCCCATATTATGAGTGTCCAGATTTTTAATTAATAAGGTCAATTGGAACGTTTTGATTACCTGAAAGTCTGCAGAGTGATAATGGACCTACCTTTACAGCTAAAGTGACCCAGCAGCTTGCATTCAGCCTTAGGCATTACCTATCACCTTCACTGCCCCTGGGGTACTCAATCCTCAGGTAAAATAGAAAAAGCTAATCATGTTTTGAAAAGACATTAGCTAAGCCAAGTTAGGACACCTCAGAGACCCAGGTTCCACTTGTAGCCATAGTCTTTATACACGTAGGAATGACCCTTAAAAAACCTCCAAAACAATCCGTTTGAGAGGAGTTATGTGAGTTCATTTTTAGCTTAGGGTCTTCTGCTTAATAAAGAGATACATAGTTGACTCATAAGTTGACACATATTGTCAACTTAGGCCAGGTTAGAAAACCCCTCCAAGCCTATGGACAAAAAGTGTTGCCCCCTCTTACAAGGCAATTAACTGACCTCTTATTCAATCATGAAACTTAGTCCTAGTAAACATTTTGAAAGAAGGATCACCTGAGAATCAATTATAACCAAAATAGAAGGGCCCCTATCAGGTGTTGTTCACTATCCCAGTCCTTTTAAACTTTAGGGCATACCTAGTTGGATACAATTGTCCAGGATAAAACCTTTTTCTTATAAGTTGCAGGCACAAACGGAGGACATTGTAACCTAAATCTAAAGTTTTGGAAGATCTCCACTACCTATTTCAAAGAATCAATAGTCACTCATCCAGAAGTGGCAACATGATGCTGCTGGTGGCAATACAGGGTATTCCTACTAGGGAAGACTGAGAAAAACACAGTTGAGCTCCTTAATTTTCTAGAAAAGGAAGGGTATCATTGTCAGTTTCCCAATTTTCTGGAAAGCAGGGTATTTCTCGGTTTTCCCACCTTTCTAAAATCTATCTTAGGACCCTTGACAGCTGTCTTCTTGTTACTAATTTACTTACTTGTTTGTTTAGCCTCATAGTAAGGTTTGTATCTTGTAGATTACAATATTTCCAGGTGAAAACAATGCTGGCATAAGGCTTTTGAGTTATCTTATATACTGACATGTAGAAGTATAGTGTTTTGTCTTTCACCACTTTAGCTCATGTATCCAGAGAAATTTACTTTTCTAGTGCTAGGCAAGGCCAATGCTCATGACTCAACAGGAAGCAGTTACAGTGCATGGACGTCCTCCCTCCTGCAACCCCCTTAAGATTATGGGAAGGTACATAACATCTGAGTGGAGAATGAAGTTGAAGGTGGGATGCCACTCGAGAGGTAGGGCTCACACACTATCCAGATTGAAGACTACCTAAAACAGGGCCTAGGTAGAAGAAGTTTTCAATCAGACATGTCCCCCAGTGTGCCATGTCAATTTACCATTGCTAACACAACACCCAGGAGTTACCATCCTTCTATTGCAATGATCCAATGATTACCACCCCCTTCCCTATAAATTTCTGCCTTCATCAATCTATGCAATTAATAGTGAATATAAACTGGCTGCAAAATATCTCTGAGCTGCTCCTCTCTTGCTGTGGCATAGCCCTGTTCTGAAAGAGGAGTCACAGAGCTGTAACACTGCCAGAACGGTAAGTCTGTCTCATCAGCTAAGCTATTTTTTTCTACCTCTGGCTTGGCATTGAATTATTTTCTGGACAAAGCCAAAAACTCAGTGGGCTTAGCTCTGCTTGGGGCTTGCCTCTCCTGCATTGTGTCTACTATTCCATTCCAAGATTTTAGTAAACTACAAATTGAACGGATGAAGTGAATGCAATTACTTTAAATTCAAAAGTTAAAGGTCACCAAAACAATTCAATAATCAACATACAGTGTATTTTAATGCAATGTTTTCATAATCCAAAATAATGCAATAATCATAATAAAGTATTATATTTTTAAAAATTGAATATTATTCATTCTTTATTTATTTTTGTTCCTGCTTCAATATTCCTTAACATAGCATTAATATTGATACTGATCTTATCTTTCCATAAAATATTTTCTTCAACATTAATTTTTTATTTGTAATTATTTATCAATATAGCACTGAAATATTGATCTTAATTACTGAGCTTTTTAAATCAATAAATCTTAGTAGTTTTAGCCTTACAACAAAATTGAGTAGAAAGTACACTCTTTGCCTACAAGTACAAACTTCCCCTCTGTCCCCTACATCAACACAGTATCATTTAATATCTGCAATTTACATTATGGCTTACATTTACTGTTGCACATTCTTTGGCTTTTGACAAACATTTAATAAAATGTATCCAAATTTTTTGTATTATTTAGAATAGTTTCACTATTGTATACTTTAATAATCACCTGAGTTGTGCCTCTTTATTCCACGTTCCATTGTAAACCATTGCAACCACTAATCTTATTACTTCTTCCACAATTTTTTTCTAGGTTCACATGTATTTGAAATAACATCTGTAGCATTTTCCGATTGGTTTATTTCACTTGTAAATATATATTTAACTTCCTTCCATGTAATTTCATGACTTGAAAACTCATTTTTTTAGTGCTGCACAGTATTCCATAAATATTCCATAAACCACAGTTGATCCACTTAACTGCTATAGAACAACATGCATATGCAGATTTTGATGTAAACATGTTTTTAAGTCAGTTGAATAATTTCTAAGAAGCAAGACTGCTAGATGAGATTGAAAAAGTAGGTTTAGTTTCGTTAAAACAAAATAAGACAAAGCCTACCAAACATTCATCTAAATTTGTTCTTATCAGTGTTTTAAATTTTTGCAATTTTATGTTTAATTTATTATCACATTCACAACTCACGAATAATATATGACATTTATCATCCTTTCATATGCTCATTGCCTTAGTCTTAACTATTGGGGAAGCAAAGGAAGAAGATACATGGGACTTGGAATTGGAGGCTGCAGTGAGCTATGATGGCACCACTGCACTACAGCATGGGGACAGAGATACTGTCTCAAATAAATAAATAAAAGAATAAACAAAAGAAAAAAGAAGGAAGGAAGGGAGGAAAGAAAAGAAAGGGAAGAGAAGGGAAGAGTAGGGAAAAAGAAGAAGAAAGAAAGAGAAAGGGAGAAGGAAGAATTTGTCAGCAAAATAGTGACTCCTAAGGAGATTTTTCAGGTGTATTCCCTAGGATTCATTACATACGTATTTTTTTGTGTGTGTTTACTTGTTTTGTTTTGTTTTTGAGACAGGATTATTCTGTATCACCCAGTCCAGAGTGCAGTGGTGTGATCTTGGCTTAGAGCAAACTCCACCTCCCGGGTTTAAGGGTTTCTCCCAGTTCACCACTTGTAGCTGGGACCACTGGCCCACACCACTACTCCTAGCTAATTGTTTGTAATTTTGGTAGAGACAGGGTTTCACTATTTTGCACAGGCTGGTCTGGAACTCCTGGCCTCAAGTTATCTGCCCCCACTTGGCCTCCCAAAGTGCTGAAATTACAGGTATGAGCCACCAAGCTGGGCCTACATAGAGAGTTTTTATTTCTTTCTAAACAATACTTGATAACTCATGTTTTTTTGCAATTATCTCTCATCTTATTTTCCATATCACTATGAAAATAGTGCAAAGATTTCTTAAAATTATTTTATGTTTCTTCCCCTGTTAAATTATTCTCTTGTTATTTATTCTTCCAGTGTGTGTGTGTATATATCAGTGTGTGTGTGTGTGTCTACTAGTGCATATGTTTCTTCATTTCTTTGCCTTCCTTGTTTAGGCATATGTAAGTGTAAGTATACAATAATATAATTAAACTGTTGGATATTTTACTTGATGCAAAACATCCAAAGCAGCACAATTTTTGAAAGTATATTTTGTATAGTTTTGACTAGCCACTAAAGAAAGCAGGATTGCAAGTAAACCTCTAGGTCTCACTAAGTATAAATATAATTATAACAATTCTATACCTTTTTGAGTCTTAAACTATGTTGCATGTACTGTGCTCAGTACATTATTAATCTTATGATAATAATATCTAGTAGATACCATTGTTATATTCTCTTTGTTGATTTGGTAAATTTCAAAGTTTAAGCAATCTAACTTCACACAGTTATTAAGTGGTGAAGGTTAGATTTTTTCTTTCTTTGCCTAACTTTATATTGTACAAATCACCACAATTATTATAGTATCTTGTAGACATTAAGCTTTTGGTCAAATTATTTTTAACTGCTGCCCTAAAAAAAAAAAGTAGCCTATTTGCACAGCAAGCAAAATGTTTCATGATATTGTCCTCCCTGCCTGTGTCCACTACTTACATTCCCTGATCTTTGTGTAGGACTAAATAGTCCTAGTTCACTGATCACAAGAAAATGCAGATTATTCCACCAAGTTGATTTTTACTTGTAACACTGCATGTTTCTGCACATTCTCCCAGCAAATATTATTCTGTGTTTGTGTTTTTGCTTTTCTTTCCACTACACAGGTTTGGTTTTAATAAATCCATTCATCTGCACCTGTATTATCTTTGCCTAGAAAATGTTTCTTAGTAGCATATGTAATAGATTAAAAATCATTTTCAACATTGTTTTTTACAATGCCTTTATAAAAGTTAGTTTTCTCTGAGAACAAACTATTTATGAAGGGAAGATGTTTTGGTTTAAATCCTGATGTTTTCAGTAATAGACTTCTAAAACTTTGTACCTTTTACATGCTTATAAATTAAGTTTCCCACTTTGCAAATTAGGCCTAAAAATTATACAAATGTTATAGGACTTCTAAAAGTACATGGTACAAAATACATGTAGATATTTTATCAAAGAGATTGATCCTTATTATTATTTAGAAAATGACATTATGTGTATCCTCTTTTAAAAAGACAGTGAAGCATTCTCTCATACATCTTGTGACATCAAACATAATGTATTATTTACATTTCTATTTTTCCTGTGTTGTAATATCCCTAGATTTTTACTAATTATTTTTATTAGTTATCAATTAAGTATAATATACTACTCAATTACATATATTAATAAATACATTCCCTTAAGTAAATATCAATTGATACATAGGGAAAAATTATCTGTTCAAAATTGAAAAAGAGTAAAGCATAATGTAGACAGAGCCCTGGTCAAATTCATGTTTTTCTGCTAAGAATGTGACAAAAATAATGTGAGAATAAAATGCTACATTGGGTTTTGGTAACAAAGAAGCTAATAATGCCAATAGATTTGTAACTATAATTTAAGAAACATTTTTCTAAAATATACATAAACATATACAAATGTCTTTACATTCAGAGCATGCTTTTACTGTTAGGTTATTCATCAGAAAAGAAAACGTTGGAAATATAAATTAGGATATTTATGCAGACACATTCAGCTCTAGATTGTTATGGTATAGTTTATGAACTAAATAATTCATAAGTGTGAGTATAGAATGTATAGCTTTAATTTGTTACAATTAATATAAAACACTTAAAAAGGGGTTTTGAGAAAGCATCTTGTAAAGAATTGTTCTTTCGCATTCTGATATGCACAGTTAATAGACAAACCCAGGAAACAAGTTTGGATTGCATTATGTAAATATTTCAATGTATTTTCTTATGTTACATTTTATTTTGCAATAAAATTCATATAATGGAATAATTTTACCATGGACAATATAATTGTTCAGCTAATAAAATATTTTTTTCAGGAATATAAATGTCGTTTATTTTACTAGAGCTCTGTTAACTAAGGATGTTATTTATTATACATAAATTGAGGATAGGGAAATTGCCTAAGTGTGTATATTGTTTTTGTTAATTTTGGAAGTTTGGGTCAAATTTAGAGGCAAAACTGGCTGGGCTTCTGAGTTGGATGGGGGTTTGGGGAAATTTTCTGTCTAGCTAAAGGATCATAAATCCACCAATCAGCACTCAGTGTCTAGCTAAAGGTTTGTAAAAGCACCAATCAGCACTCTGTAAAAATGGAACATCAGCTCTCTGTGAAATGGACTAAGAAGCTCTCTATAAAAATGGACCAATCAGCTCTCTGAGAAATGGACCAATCAGCAGGATGTGGGTGGGGCCAAATAAGGGAATAAAAGCTAGCCACCGGGGCCAGTAGCAGCAACCCACTTAGGTCACCTTCCACACTGTGGAAGCTTTGTTCTTTTGCTCTTTGCAATAAATCTCACTGCTGCTCACTCTTTGGGTCTGCACTACTTTTATGAACTGTAACACTCACTGTGAAGGTCTTCAGCTTCACTCCTGAAGCCAGTGACATCACAAACCGATCGGCAGGAGCAAACAACTCTGGACACACCACTTTAAGAACTGTAACACTCACTGTGAAGATCTGTGGCTTCACTCCTGAAGACAGTGAGACAACAAACCTACCAGAAGGAAGAAACTCCAGCCACATCTGAACATCTGAAGGAACAAACTCTGGACACACCAACTTTAAGAACTGTAACACTCACTGCAAGGGTCTGTGGCTTCATTTTTGAAGTCAATGAGACCAAGACCCACCAGAACGAACCAATTCCAGACACATTTTGGTGACCACAAAGGGTTAACCACCAAGAGGTGAGTATTATCAGACCCCTTTCTCTTGCTATTCTGTCCTATTTTTCCTTAGAATTTGGGGTTAAATACCGGACACCTGTTGGCCAGTTAAAAGTGACTAGCATGGCTGCTAGACTAAAGACTTGAGTGTCAGGCTTTCTGGGAAAGAGATCTCTAACAACCCCTGACTCTTTGGAGTTGGGAGCGTTGGTTTGCCTGAAACCAGCTTCCTCATTTCCTGTACTTCTGGGCTGAGCAGAGAGTCAACAGAGAGGAAAGCCATTCAACTCCAGAGTCCCAACAACAAGTTCGGTGACCCTGCAGCCATGAACAGAGCTCTCAAAGTCATGTCACCCAAGTGAGACTCACCCATCTATCCTATCTATCCTGACTCTTGCCTCCTGGGTCCTAATGTTGGTCAGACAAACCCTGCCGCCTCTCCTCTCTGAGGCTAGTCCCATTTCTAAAAACCACTCCCTGTCTCTGGTGCTTTTCTAGTTTCTCCTGTAAGAGTTATTTCTAGTATAAACTTCAGGACTCTGCTACCTTCTTTAGGCACTTGTGCTCACCAATCAGACAGACATAATTTTTGCCCAAAGCCCCATCATATGGGGGACTATCTGGAATTTTAGGATCCCTCCTCAGAAAAAAAGGGCCTAACAAAAGCTATTCCTGAAGCTAGGATATGGAGACCCTCAGAAATTGTATCCTTCCTACTCATATAAATGAGGACAAAAAGGCATCACTCTGCCAACTCTGGAGATCCCTCCATCCCTGAGGGTGTGGCCCTCCACTTCATTTTTGGGGCATAACATCTTTATAGGACATGGGTGAGGTCCCAGTAATAACAGGAGAATGCTTAGAACTCTAACAGTTTTTGAGAATGTGTCAGTAAAGGCCACTAAATCCGACCTCCCTTTGTCCTACTTGTGGTCTAGGATGAAAACTAGTGTTTCTGCTGCTGCATCGGTGAGTGCAACTGTTCTGATTATCAGGGTCCAGGGACTGTTGTGGGTTCTTGGGCAGGGGGAGAAACAAACCAACCAAAACCTCAGGTGGTTTTGTCTTTCAGATTGGAAACACTCAGGAATCAACAGGCTCACCCTTGAAACGCATCCAAGCTATTGGGACCAATTTGACCTGAAAGCACTGAAAAAGAGTGGCTCATTTTTTTTTTTTTTCACTACAGTCTGGCTCCAATATTCTCTCTCTGATGGGGAAAAATGGCCACCTGAGGGAAGTATAAATTACAATACTATCCTGCAGCTTGACCTTTTCTATAAGAGGGAAGGCGAATGGAGTGAAATACCTTATGTCCAAGCTTTCTTTTCATTGAAGGAGAATACACAACAATGCAAAACTTGCAATTTACATCCCGCAGGAGGTCCTTTTGGCTTACCCCCATATCCTTCCCTCCCTATAGCTCCCCTTCATATTAATGATGAGCCTCCTTTAATCTACCCACCCAGAAGGAAAAAAAAATCAAGGAAATTGCCAAAGGACTACAACCCCCCTGCCGGGCTGTCAGTTATGTCCCATTTAAGCTTCGGGGGAGGAGAATTTGGCCCAACCCAGGTGCATATCCCTTTCTTCTTCTCTGATTTAAAGCAGATCAAGGCAGACCTGGGGAAGTTTTCAGATGATACTGATAGGGACATAGATGCCCTACAGGGTCTAGGGTAAACATTTGATCTCAGTTGGAGAGATGTCATGTTATTGTTAGATCAAACCCTGGTCTTTAATGAAAAGAATGTGGCTTTAGCGGCAGCCCCAGAGTTTGGAGATACCTGGTATCTTAGTCAAGTAAATGATAGAATGACAGCCAAATAAAGGGACAAATTCCCTTCTGGTCACCAAGCCATCCCCTGTATGGATCCCCACTGGTTCCTCAACTCAGATCATGGGGACTGGAGTCATAAACATCTGTGGACCTGCGTTCTAGAAGGACTAAGGAGAAATAGGAAAAAGCCCAAGAATTATTCAATGATGTCCATCATAACTCAGGGAAAGGAAAAAAAATTATTCTGCCTTCCTTGAGCAGCTATAAGAGGCTTTAAGAAAATATATTCCCCTGTCACCTGACTCACTCGAGGGTCAATTGATCCTAAAAGATAAGTTTATTACCCTATCGGCCACAGATATCAGGAGAAAGCTCCAAAAGTGAGCCTTCGGCCCTGAACAAAATCTAGAGGCATTATTAAACTTGGCAACCTCGGTGTTCTATTACAGGAAACAAGAGGAGCAGGCCCAAACGGAAAAGCAAGATCAGAGAGAGGTTGCAGCCATAGTTATGGCCCTCAGACAAACAAACCTTGGTGTTTGAGAGAGGGACAGAAAATGGAGCAGGCCAATCACCTAGTAGGGCTTGTTATCAGTGTGGTTTACAAGGACACTTTAAAAAAAGATTGTCCAATGAGAAACAAGCTGCCTCCTCACCCAGGTCCGCAATGCCAAGGCAATGACTGGAAAGCACACTGCCCCAGAGTGCAATGGTTCTCTAGGCTAGAAGCCCCCAACCAGATGATCCGACAACAGGACTGAAGATACCTGGGGCAAGGGCCAGCTCATGTCATCACCCTCACTGAGGCGGGGATACTTTTAAAAATTGAGGGCCAGGAAATTGACTTCCTCCTGGACACTGGAGCAGCCTTCTCAGTGTTAATCTCCTGTCCTGGATGACTGTCCTCAAAGTCTGTTACCATCCGAGGAATCCTGGGACAGCCTGTAACCAGTATTTTCTCCCACCTCCTCAGTCTCAGTAATTGGGAGACTTTGCTCTTTTCACATGCCTTTCTTGTTATGCCTGAAAATCCCCACCCTTATTAGGGAAGGATATATTATCTAAAGCTGGAGCTATTATCTACATGAGTATGGGGAACAAGTTACCCATTTGTTTCCTCCTGCTTGGGGAGGGAATAAACCCTGAAGTCTGGGCATTGGAAGGACAATTTGGAAGGGCAAAAAATGCCCGCCCAGTCCAAATCAGGCTAAAAGATCCCACCACTTTTCCTTATCAAAGGCAATATCCCTTAAGGCCTGAAGCTCATAAAGGATTGCAGGATATTGTTAAACATTTAAAAGCTCAAGGGTTAGTAAGGAAATGCAGCAGTCCCTGCAATATCCCAATTCTAGGAATACAAAAACTGAATGGCCAGTGGAGACTAGTACAAGATCTTAGACTCATCAATGAGGCAGTAATTCCTCTATATCCAGTTGTACCCAACCCCTGTACCCTGCTCCCTCAAACACCAGATGAAGTTCACTGTTATGGGCCTTCTTTATTCTCCTGCACTCTGACTTCCAGTTTCTCTTTGCCTTTGATGATCCCACAGATCACACATCTCAATTTACATGGATGGACTTGCCCCAAGGGTTTAGAGATAGCCCTGTTTGGTCTATCTGTTTGGTCAGGCACTGACCAAAGTTCTAGGCCACTTCTCAAGTCCAGGCATTCTGGTCCTTCAGTATGTGAATGGTTTACTTTTGGCTACCAGTTTGCAATCTTCATGCCACCAGGCTACTCTAGATCTCTTGAACTTTCTAGCTAATCAAGAGTACAAAGTGTCTAGGTTGATGGCCCAGCTTTGCCCACAGCTAGTCAAATATCTAGACCTTATCCTAGATAGAAGGACCAGAGTCCTCAGCAAGGAATGAATACAGCTTATATTGGCTTACCCTCACCATAAGACACTACAACTGTTGTAGGGGTTCCTTGGAATCACTGCCTTTTACCAACTATGGATCCCCAGTTACAGCAAGATAGCCAGGTCCCTCTGTATTCTAATGAAGGAGAACCAGAGGGCAAATACTCATTTAGTAGAATGGGAACCAGAGACAGAAACAGGCTTCAAAATCTTAAAGCAGGCCCTAGTACAAGCTCCAGCTTTAAGCCTTCCTACAGGACAAAGCTTCTCTTTATACATCACAGAGAGAGCAGGGATAGCCCTTGGAGTCCTTATTCGGACTCTTGGGACAACCCCACAACCAGTGGCATATCCAAGTAAAGAAATTGATGTAGTATCAAAAGGCTGGCCTTACTGTTTATGGGTAGTTGCGGTAGTGGCCGTCTTAGTGTCAGAGACTATCAAAATAATACAAGGAAAGGATCTCGCTGTCTGGACTACTCATGATGTAAATGGCTTACTAGGTGCCAAAGGAAGTTTATGGCTATCAGAAAACCTCCTGCTTAGATACCAGGTGCTACTTCTTGAGGGACTGATGCTTCAAATACACATGTGTATGGTCCGCAACCCTGCCATTTTTCTCCCAGAGGATGGGGCACCAATTGAGCAAGACTGCCAACAAATTATAGTGCAGAATTATGCTGTCCGAGATGATCTCTTAGAAGTCCCCTTAGCTAATTGTGACCTTAACCCATATACTGCTGGAAGTTCATTTGTGGAGATTGGAATACAAAGGGCAGGTTATGCCCTAGTTAGTGATGTGACCATACTTGAAAGTAAGTCTCTTCCACCAGGGACCAGCGCCCAGTTAGCAGCAGTAGTGGCACTTACCCAAGCCTTAGAACTGAGAAAGGGAAAAAGAATAAATGTGTATACAGATATGCTCCCCTTTCCCTGCTTCCTCGCTAAGGGTGGTACATATGGGTTTCTAAGCTTTTTAGCTGGGTACACTGCTAGCCTCAACTGTTCCTTCAGCTCGTGGTGACACAGGGTCACGAACAGGTGGTTTCTTAGAAAATCAGGGAAATGAAGAAAAAAGATCTTAATTTTAATCAGAGAAGACATGTTTGTATTTCAGGAGAAAGAATAGAGGAAATGTGGTATTTCAGACCATTTATCTGAGGCTTTTTTTCACAAATGTTAAGAAATGTTATAATAGTTAGTATGAGTGAACTTATGTATATGAATATAACAGCATGTCTGAAAGTGTTGGATATCCATTTGTCCTACTGAAAAACATCCTTATTTTCTGTTTCTTTGCACAGATTAGTTTGTTCACAGGAATACAAAGACCTCAGAATTTTTGGATATTGTCTATAAAAGAGGACGGGTTTTCAATGTGTGGGTATTGAATTATGGGAGGAAACAGTAGGGAGAGAACTCCTTAGTGCTATTAAGAAACTCACTTTTGTTAAACTCATTCTTCCAGTTTCTGTCGGACATGTTCCATGTGTGGGCAGGTTGTGGGAGATGGAGCTGGGGTACCATTTTTTCATGGGCATTTTTTTTGATAAAGCAGTTTTTCTCTGTGAATGTGGTCATAATTCAACTATATAGGCAATATACTTAACCACTGTGATTAAAAACTTGTACTTTTACTCATCACATGTCAAATTTGTGATTTGCTTGACAGGAATTATGAAATTTTGACATAAATTGCATTACTTTAGTGTATGAGAAAGTCTGGGGCCATAAATAATCTCCATTTAAATTTATCTCTGTAAAGCATTTAATTATCTCCTTCCCTGTATGACAGTATTTGAAACATGTTTCATCTATCTCTGACACCTTAAATAATTTAAACAGAATAAGCGGGTGTAATTGAGATAAATGGTGATAGATAGCTTAAAAGGGAGACAAAATAAATGCTTTTAAGTTATTCTATTAACTTGGCACACTGACTTAGTCTTATAATCCCACCAATTTGGAAGAGGAGGTGTGAGAATGACTTGAAGTCAGAAGTTGGAGGCCATACTGTCTAATATAATTAGCTCCATTAATCTATTGTCCTTTTTCACCAGGGGTCAGTTTAGTGGAAGGCATTTTTCCACAGACAAGAGGTGGGTTGGGGGAGAAGGTGGCGAGGTGGACAGTTCCAGGAGGAGTAGCGGGTAGGGAGGGGCTTTGGGTCAGAGCAGTGCGACAGGGGGCAGTGGTGGGGCAGCGGGGCTGCCAGGGCGATAGGGCAAGCCAGTGGGGAATAGGGAGGATAGATTCTGGATGAAACTGTCCCTCCTCAGGTCACACTCAGGCATTACATTCTTCTAAGAAAAGCACCACCTAGAACCTCAAATGCGCAGTTCACAGTAGGGTTCCTACTCCTGTGAGAATCCAAAGCCTTGGCTGATGTGATGGGAGGTGGGGCTCAGGCAGTGCAAGTGGTTCACCACCTGTTCTGCAGCTGGTTTCCTAACAGGCCATAGACAGGTGCAGGCTGGATACTAGGGTATGGGGATCCCTGATCTATTGTATATTTCAAATCACTGAAATATTGTCAAAAGTTAAAAGTGTTCTTCCCCAAGAAAGCATGTATTTTAATTAGCTTGATTTAAACATTTATTAAAATATCAAGCTGGCCGTAGTGGTTCACACTTGAAATCTCATCATTTTGGTAGCACCAGGCCAGAAGACGGCTTGAGCCCAAATGTTCGAGAGCAGCTTGGGTACCATGGGGAAACCTGTGTCTATTAAAGAAACACAAAAAATTGGCTACTAGCTCTGGTAGCGAGCGCCTTAAATATTTGGGAAGCTGAGATGTGAGAGGATCACTTGTGGATCAGTAAGGAGGCTGCAGTGAGCAGTGCACTTTGGCAACAGGAAATTTCCATCTCAAGAAGAAAGATACACAAAACATCACATTGTATAGTATAAATATATAGTTTTCAAATAAAATTATTTAAATGGGGCATCCTGTGTATTGGAGCTTAAGAACATCACAATAGCTTTTCTCATCTCATTTTTACAAACAAGTTTTTGTCAGGTATGTACTAAAATGCAGCATTTGTTCATGAAGCTACTGCCCCTTTCACTCTGCATGTTACAAATTTTACGTATTTAAAGTAAGAAATACTAAAAAGATGTCAGCCTCTGTAAGGGAATTTCACTTGAGTTTTCAACACACTATGTAATAAAATTTTATCTTTTTGTCTTATTTGTTGTTATCTAAATATAGATTCATTTTTTATTTTATTTATTTATTTATTTATTTATTTATTTATTTATGTTTACTGTTTACAGCAAAATGGTGGAAGCAGATCAGCCTGCCAAGCTTTTCATTGGTGGCCTCCATTTAGAAACCAATGAAAAGATGCTTAAAGCGGTATTTGGGAAGTATGATCCCATATTGGAAGGCAACTGTTTACATATATATGTGTGTGTGTGTGTATTTATGTGTGTGTGTATACATATATCTTGGTTATATACAGATTTTCCAAAGTAAATATATACTCAACATATTTACTGAATACATAAATTAAAATATGTATTTGTTTTTAAACTGTTATTTTCAAGTTTTTCTTTGTTATTGGGAAAATTCTCATGGCAGCAGGTGAAGGGTCTGTGGTAAAGGTCACCTACTACTGAGAAAGGAAAATGAGCAAAAGTAAATGTGTTGTGGAGGTTGGGAACAATTTGGAATGAAATAGGCTTAATATAGAGGCAACTTAGTATTAAGAATCACAGTAATGATGTGAAATGCATTTTTTTTGGTTCGTTAGTACTATGGTTAGTCCGTGATATAAATGTAAAATATTTTCATATATTTTAGCTCTTCCGATAAATGATTGGGCAACCAGCAAGTTCAGAGGCTTTATATTTATTTTGAGAACCTCCTAATGCTAAGAATGCTGTTGAAGATGTGAATGGGAATTTAAGAGTCCCTTATTAATAATATCCTTACTGTTCTTCACTTAACAGCATTTCAAGGTCTTTTTAGAATTACTGAACTTTTGAAGGCAGCATGTCATATGCTCTGAAATGTTTTAGCCATCCTCTTCTCTTTGCCTTATAAATGCAAGTGTAGTTGGAAGGATACTGGAAAAAATGTTACATAAATTAATACTTGGCAATCCTATTTGTTTGTTAGTATTTCGATCCAAGGGCAAATAGATTTTAAAGCTTTCAAGCAGCTTTAAAACTTAGAAGAAACCCTCACAAAAATGACAGAAATAAGACAGCATTTATTAAATACTATTAATGGAATTACTTCCAATTCATGGAAATACTTCTATAGCATAGACAATCTATGGATAGACAGCTAGACAGACTTATAAGATGGAAATCTTCTGTAAAGAGACATTTAGACAGACTCACAAACAGGAAAGATTCTTTCCCATTTTCTGAAAATATATTCTTGAGAAAGTATATTTAAATAAAGCCTTTACATTTAAGGAAGTGTTAAGTACTTGAATGTAGAAAATAATATGAGAACATTGAAGTTGGGCAACAGAACTACTAATTGGCATTTTTGCCTCACCCTTGCTCTTTTTCTCATAAAAAGGTTTTTACCCTGTCACCAGAGTGATTTATGTAACATGAATACCTAATTACTAATTTTCCCAGTGTGTTTGTGGACTTATTTTGATAGAACCTATGGTCTCTTTGTTTTATTGCATCTTAAATTCTAGGGATTGTGTGTTTATTACCATTTTAAACTTTTGCATAATTCTATTACCTACTGAATTTATTTATATTACTATCAAAATCATTGCATTCTTTACACTTTGGAGTTTTTGGTTTTATACCATCATCCCAATCTGTTTTTAGTCCCTGTTACTCTTTATGCTATCAGCACTTCTAGTCCCTTCTTCTCTAGCTTGTTTTAGTAATGTATCTCTGAAATCTCTCCCAGAAAGCGGCTAGAACAAATACTACCAAAAGCCTAAATGAGAAGAATGGCAATCACTGTGCCTTCTTTCACTTCCTTTAGTGATTTCTGTAATTATTCTCTCAAAGTAGGCTGGAGACAGATCTCTATGAGCCAATCATAGAGAGATAGCACTCCCCAAGACATTTTCCCTGACTTCCTCCAGCAAAATTTCCTGCAGTCTCTGTTTAGAAGGAAGCAGAGAGTCAGAATACATACAAGCCTAAATGAGAAGAAAAGCACTTCCCACACTCACTTCCCTGGCATGCTCTAATAGCAAATTTCTGCCAACCCTTGCTGGTCTCTGAAATCCTGAATGGAAGAGATAGCACTCCCCTTCTGTCACCAAACAGCATGCTTGCTTCACAGGCTTGTTCCAGTAACAAATCCCACCAGCTATTCTCCCTGGACAGATTTTTGGTAAAGTATAAATGTAACAGTGTACACCTCTCAGGCCTTCTTGCCTTCTTCTCTGCCTTGCCACAGAAAGAAATCTGACTTGCAGTTTCTTTCTGAAAGAAACTTGTGTGACTTTGGCAACGCAGAATGAGAAAACAGGCACTCTGCACTACCTTTTCCCTGGCTTACTCTGGTGAAAAATCAAGGTCTGTAGTCCCTGCCTGGAAGTAGTTTCTGCATACATCATCTGTCACAGATTTTACACATGTACCTAAGAGACTTGTCTTAAATTATCTACTTCTGGAAGTGAATGGGACTCTGTATTCTGAATCTCCTATATTACAGAGAACAAGATTGTCAACGTTGTAAATGCTCAGTGGCTAACTGTCCAGATTCAGAGTGAGCATAGTGAATGACTGTAGAGGTGTCAGTCCTGGACACTATTCTTGGCATAAGGCAAAACTAGTTGGAGATAAACTCTGAATCTAAGCTTCTTCATAAGTAATGTACATCGAATCCCAAAACCTTTTAGCTGCATATCATGGGGCTGGTTACTATTTTGCCTATGTCAAAGAAATAGTTTGATTTCCCACACCATATAATCCAGGGGGTCATAAGAAGGAAGACAGTGAGCTGGACAATCATAGAATTGAGAATCACCTGGAATCTCTGGTTTCAGTGATATGGAAATGAAATTTCCTACATAGGTTGAGTTAAGGAAAACAGAGAAAGATGGTTGTCTTCATCAACTTGCAGAAACCAACTCATAGTCAAGACAAATGGGACTGGTGGTAGTGAGTACTGGAGAGCAGGGTGGTGAGGGAATGCAGTGCAGAAAAAAATATGTTCTGAGGTAATGAACAAAAGAAATCCACAGAATTGGACTCTGACAAAATGAAAGTACATAATGTCCTTGACAGGGAAATCAAAACAAAAAGCACTTAACATAAGTCAGTAGGGCAATGCATTTAAAAACTGAGAAGTTTAACAAAGAAGTAGAAAATATTTCAAGGTATCAAACAGAAATCAAAGAAGTGAAAAATATAGGAACCTGAGTCAAAAATTAGATACAGGGGCCGAACAGTAAACTGGATCAAGTAGAACAAAGGATAAGCACAATTAAGCCAAGTCTTTGAAAATAATCAAACTGGAGGATAAAAATGAAAGAGAAAAATAAGGAATCATGAAGATAGCCTAAGGCACTATGGAACATTAGGAAGCAGAATGATAACATATGGAGTGCTATAAGGAGAAGACAAACATGAAAGAAGAGAAAAATAATTGACATATATTTTTAAACAAATAAATAAAAGGGTGGGTGCAATGGGTCGCACCTGTAATCCCAGTACTTTGGGAGGCTGAGGTGGGAGCATCACCTGAGGTCAGGAGTTTGAGACCAGCCTGGCCAATAGGCAAAACCCCATCTCTAGTAAAAATACAAAAAAATTACCCAGGCTTGGTGGTGGTGGCCTGCAATCCCAGCTACTTGGGAGACTGAGAGTGGAGAATCACTTGAACCCCTAAGGCAGAGGTGGCAGTGGGCTGAAATTGCTCCACTGCACTCCAGCATGGGTGACAGATCAAGACTCAATCTCAAGAAATAAATAAATAGATAATAAAATAAAAACAACAACAAAAGGATAAAGATGGCTGCTTGAGTCACTTAAGACTCATCTCCTCCACAAAGAAGGTCCAAAATAGCAAACAGATAACTATGCATTGAATTGAACATCCTTGGAAGAATGCTGGAATTCAGTAGGAAAGTGACTGTGACTCTCTGAGACATGAAAACTGGGGTTGGCAGCAGTATAGAGATGGATCAAAGCAGTCAGCTGAAATTGGCTCAAAACCAAAAGGAATTCTCTACTGTGGGAGAAAGAAAGACCACATTTACAATCTTAGATGCAGAGAATCCCCTTTGCCCTATGAGGACAGATCCTAAGCCTAATTCAGAGACCTGCCTGACATCCACACAACTATATTGTCCCAGAAAGGGAACTCACGCAAGACTCCATGTGTGCAGAGGCTCACAATGCTGGTGCATGGCCCAATATTGAGGGTGACATTGGGAAAAGGCTGACAGGCTTTTGTCCAGGGGTCCAATATCTCCTGCATCTCCATATCCTGGGTCCTTGCTGACATGCCCTCTTGTACACCCAGAGTCCTCAGTGTCACAACTTCAGCTGGATGAAGCAATATGGCTGGGTCCATGGTGCAGCATCCTATATCTCAGGGAATAGGCATTCCAGCATATTTGAAAGGCTGCCTCAAAACAGAGGGGACAAAAATGTGTGACCCATAAAGCATGGGAAACACCTGCCTGAAGATGCTGCCACTGAGGCACCAACTCCTCCCAGCCCTTCAGCAACAAGACAACAACACACCAATGAGTGTCATATCAGGACCCACAACCCAGAAGCTAAGCTGCTACTGCCACTATAGCCACACACTTGTACAACATGGAGGACCAAAGACTGGCCCACCTAGCCCACAGCCACCACAGTAGGGCCCTTCCATGCTCCCTGGGACCCCTAGGACTGACCTTCCCAATGCAGTGCCATAGCTGGTGTCTCCTGATGCTACCCAGGAGCCTGAGTACAAGCCTTCCCAGCACAGTCTCACCAGAGGCTCTTAAAACAATTACAACCTAAGCCATTAAGGCACCCTCATACAATTCTGATATTGTGTGTAGCTAAATAAATAATATGAAGACCATACTATGCTACTTACCCAGAACCAAAGTCAAAGTACTCTGCCCAATCGACATTATAGATGCATGAAAAGGGAATAGTTTTGTACCAGTGCTTTCTTTTAAATTTCATATAATTTTCTCACATGGATATGCAGATTAACAGCCAGCAGAAGACCTGCATGAACTACCCTTTTTTGCCTGTCTGGGGTTATCTTTTTGTGTGGGTCCTCTACCTTTTCTGGCATTTTGCTCTACAAATTTTAGCTTTCTTGTATAGTTGAACTCTGATTTTAGTCTTCTCAATCAAGTCATACCCACTAACTTGTAGCCTGGTGATAATCAGGGTTCATCCGTACACTGTCTTGGTTCATCTTTTCTGAGAAATTATTGTTTTGTGCTGCCTGTAAGTGAACGTAGAAAAATCTTTGTTTCATATTTCTGTCTAGTTTTATACTTATTTAACCGAGGAGGGTAAATATGGGCCCCATTACCCCATTACAGTTAGTGGCATAACAGGGGTCTTGGAAGGCTTTCAGAAGTTATTTTTGAAGACACAATGCAAATTCTATTTGCATAATGAACTTAGATAAAATACAGCCAAGAAAATAATGTTAGCAAAAATCAGAAACTACAGAAATATTTTTAGTGAGTTATTATGCTCAGACTTAAAAGAATCAAAAAAAAACAGACCAAAGGGTAAAATACACATATTCTAACTTTAATCTGGGATACTAAAGTTATTCAGACAGTTATGCAAATAAAATTCAAATGCAGTTGAAACATTTGTATAAGCTCATCTATATACTACTTTCTGTGTCAAAAGAATAAATACAGATGAAAATTTCAGAAATAACATAAAAACTGGCTTATTATATTTAAAAAAAATCCCACATTTATTTTATTGTATTTTACCTTTTTGAAATAGAGTCTGGTTCTCTGGCCCACGCTGGAGTGCAATGGTGCAATCTTGGCTTTCTGCAACCTCTTCATCCTGGAGGCAGTTTTTCTGCCCGCTGCGTAGTTGGGACTACAGGCATATGTCACCAGACCTGGCAAAGTTTTTTATATTTTTAGTAAAGATGAGCTTTCACCATGTTGGCCAGGCTGGTCTCATTTGAGATACACCTGCCTCAGCCTCCCAAAGTGCTGGTATTACAGGCATGCCTGGTGAAAAAAAAAAATTCCACATTTTAAAATAAAATAGAATACAGATTATTGTGGACATTACCATTTTTATATCGGTCACTTGAAAAATGGAAATTTATTGTGAATTTATTTTCCATTTGAAAAAAAGTAGTTTAACAAACTAGGACATGAATTCCATTCTCTCAGCCCCTGTGGTAACAAAGCTTTTTTTTTTCCAGCTGCATTTGCTAAATATATTATGAATGGCATGAGAGTACTAGCTAGGAAAGTAGATTATAAAGATAAATGCAAGAAGCATTACATTATTTCCCCAACCAGGTGCAAATGTGGCATTATGTTTATTATATCCATAAACACCAGGACACCAGCTGCTCTCTACTCTCAGAGGGCATGATATTTCTTCTTCTTCTGGCACCAGCCACCACCTCCAAAGGAAAGAAACTCTCACAAGCCTGAATTAAACAGGGGGAGCTTTCACCAGTGCTGCAGATAAAACAGTAGGACCTGATAGCTTTCTGCTGACAGTGTGGTTCCAAAAAAAAAAAAAAAAAAAAAAAAAAAAAAAAAAAAACTAAAGTATAAAAGACATGACATGAAACTCAGACATTAAAAAGAATTCTTTGGATATTAAAAATTATAGTTTTCTGATATTTTATAACAGTTATATCTATTTCCTCTGGCAGTGTTTCACTCAGTGGGAGTGAAAACAAAGAGACTTAAGTCCCTAGACAGACTGAATAATATATGGCTTACTCTCTTCCATTAGCACTTTTGTACAATGAAATAATACAAAAGGAAATTGTGTTATTGCATTGTACAACATGCAATGTACAAAATGTGTTCTACAAAATTGTGTTGTTGCATTGTACAAAATGTACAATGTGTTAGCTTATGTTAAAATCAGAAACACCATTCGAATGCCATAAAAATATGAGATGTATATTATTCTTTAGTTTATGGGTTTTATTATATTCTATCAATTGTGAGATTAGACTTTTTTTCCTCTTAATAAAAATATAATACTACACCTTCAAAAAAACCCTGAGAAGTGCTATCCTGAGCATCTTGATTTCAACATTCTTGGATACTGGCCACAAATTACTAAGTTACTGTTTGATACTGGAAAAAAAAAAAACATCCGAACACATATCCCACTAAGATATGGAAGTACATCATTCCGAGATTTACAAATTTTAATATGATGATTGCCTAAAGGGGATTCAAAATCTTGTGGCAATTTTTTCTTCCTTCACACAAACTCACTTTAACACTTTGTTGAATTCCCGTCGTGAACTCACACATGCACACACACCCCACCCCACCATGTTCTCCAGAGGAAACACTGTTGGCTCTGTCCTGGTGAAGGGTAGAAAACTCAAAATCAATTGAGTCCCCATCAATAAGCTCATAGGTTGGTACCTCTAGACTCCTCTGAAACAAGTAGAAGAAGCTTCAGAAAAGTTTCCAGAAAAAAAGTCTAGATTCATAATTTAGCCCTGATACTTAGGAAAGTTGATGCTGGTATTTATTTATTGTTTAACCTTCATTTCATCATTTGTAAGATGACTAAAATATTCTGTGCCATTTCTTACCCAGTGATTTTTATCATAATCAGGTTAGACAAGATATGTAGAAATCTGGAAATTGTTTATAAAATTTAATATTTCTATTTTTGGAAGGTTTATATTTGGTATATGTAGCAAATGTGCATGCCTTTCTATGTGCCAGTCAATGTTCTAGGTAGCCTAAGTTTTTTACTCATTTAATCATCCCAACCTCTGTATGAAGTATAAATGATTATCAGCCCCATTTGATGTATCAGTAAACTAAGACACTGAGAGACAAAGTAATTCCTTTATAGTATTAATACCTACACTATACCAATATTTTATGGATGTCACTGACTGAATTCATGCCATGCATATGCTATTCCGTGCTTAGGCTGTAAGACCAATAGACTGGTATATAAATTGGTTTAGCTATGCAATGTAAAAGAGAGATTCCACATAGAAACCCTCAATATACAGTGCGAGCCAATCAAAGAAAATGTTAGAAGAGAGAAATCAAAATATCTAAATTGTCTAAATGGAAACAATTGACTTTGGCCATGGAGGAACAAAGCATAATGATAGTGACCTGCTCTTGAACAGCCATTAACTGCTTAAGGTTGGGTGCTTCGATTGTCTTTGGTTGTTATAATTATAGTGCTTGTAAGCAATAGCAGAAACTAAAAATGTGGCAAAGAAGTATTTGATATATGGCACACCATATTGTTGGAGTAAGATGATGAAATGAAACGGTTACTAAATTAAATTGAGCAGGGAGAGATGGGAATACAAAGAAGTAGGTATCACAAAATTGCTCAGATAATGTAGAAAGAGCTACAAGAATGCATCAGAGTAATTCTACCCATAATGTACAATTTAACTAAAACACCACATCCTTAAGAGCTAACCTTAAGTAGGCGTGGCACCAATGATACCTTTGCGGGGAAAGTAGAAATTTAGATGCATTTACAGAGTGTGTTATGGCATATTTGCGACTTCCCTTCAGCTACTCGATCTCTCTGTTTTTTTATGACTACTTTTTTAGAGATTTTAATATTGCTTCCCAGTTACCAATTACCTAATCACATAACATTAGTTTCTAGCATGCACTTTAGCTGCCAGAAGGAGAGATGACTTTGGTAAGGGGACATAGCTAGTTTATTTGTGATCTATCACTGAGTAACAAATTATAGCGAAACTTTGTGACTTAAAAAAACATCATTAGTTATTTCACACTTTCTGTGGGTCTGGAAACTGGGCATAGTTTTCAGGGTATGTCTGGCTCAAGGCTTCTCATGAGATTGCAATCAAGGTGTTAGCCAGGATATCAGTCATTTTAAAACACGTGTTGGGAAAGATGTGCTTCCAAGCTAGTTCACATGGCTGTTGGCAGGATTTAGTTCTTCGTGGGCTGTTGGGCTAAGGACTTGAGTTCCTAACTGGCTATTAGCTAAAGGTGGTCTCTACTGTATAGACATATGAGAGTGTTCGTAATGCAGCTCAAACATGACATCCAGCTGTCTAGGAAACAACTTGGACAGGGGATGGGTGAGGTGTTCCACAGCTGGGCTTTCACAGGTGAGATGTATAGGCAAGGTACTTTAAAATATTAGTAAAATGAATCTTTAAGGGGACCATGCATGGTGGCTTATTCCTATAATTCCAGCACTTTGAGAGGTCAAGGCAGGAAGATTTCTTGAGGCCAGGAGTCTGAGGAGTCTGGGCAACATATCAAGACCCATTTCTGCAATAAATACATAAATAAAAATTTCACTTGGCATGGTAGTGTGCCTCTGTTGTTCCAGCCACTTGGGAGGCTGAGGAGGGAGGACTATTTGAGCCCAGGATTTCAGGACTGCAGGGAGCTATAATCATCCCACTGCACTCCAGCCTGGGCAACAGAGTGAGACCCTAAATCAGGAAACAAAATAGTTAAGAGAAAACAGTGAAAGATGATGGCTAAACCAAAGTGTAAGAGAAGGTCTTTGGAAACCAGGAATTTCAGGAACTGGTATTATTTGGTGGGCCTTTGTGTGAATGTTAAAGCCACTGTAATCCTTGGCAGGCATTGGAATGGATAGGAAGATTGTGAGACTAAAGGGAGTAAAGGGAGTGGGTCATAAATTTAGGAAAGTGTACTTGAATATGATATTAGAAAGGGAGGAAGAAGAATCTGTGACCTGACTCAGGCTTTCCAATATATGAATTGTGAGAGAGTAAGTGGCCTCTGCTTGGGTGGGCTGCAAGAGAAGTAGTGACTTCTATGGAGAATCTGTGTTATTTAAGGCACAAAGGTTGAAGGTTATTCATTGAGGTTGTTGTACATAGAGAGGAGTTTCTTCATCATAAAATATTAACTCTAGAATTGCTCAACTCCCTTTCAAGCTGGCCTACTTGATAAGATGTTAGAGCAAATGCCCTCCCTTCCGTGTATTCCTTCTCCTGCATCTCATATACCCCGCTAAAGTACTCCACATATACTCTTTTATTTCAGGCTTGTTTTCTGTGAAACTCAAACTCAGATAAAGGGAAAGGGAAACCTAATATTGTTTATTCAAAGGAGTTTATGTGTGCACATGTATCATATACATGATGTATACCAGTGAATGTTAGCAAATTATAATCAAACAAAAAATTAAGATATGAATTATCATGTTTGTACTAATCACCATCATTATCATCACCAACGTCATTGTCACCCTCTTAAATTTACTGTAGGGTAACAAGCCATATAATTTAATCTGGGATGCTTACAGGGGGAGGCCCAGGCCAGATTGCAGGAGAGAAGGAGGATGTTTTTCTTCTCCCAATCAACACTGATTTCATTAAGAAGTCTAAATGTGTTTTTCCCTTTAAATTTACATATTCTGTTTAGAAAACCCTAAGATTACTAGAAGTTTTAAAAGATATAGCAACACCTTTTATACAAAAAGTTGGAAATTATGTTTTTGCTAGCAATGAGAAAATGTTGAAAAAGATAGCAATGAGTAGATAATTAATAATCAGGGAAAATCATAGTTCTGAGAATGCATTATATTACTAGAGCTACCATAAAAAATTACCACATTTTGAATGGCTTTTAAAAACATATTTTTTTCTTCATTCTGGAAGCCAAAAGTCTGAAGTCAGTACGTTGCCAGACCTCTGAGATTTCTAGAGAAGAATTCTTCCATGCCCTTCCCAGCTTCTTGTTTTGGCCAGTAATCCTTGGCATTCATCAGCTTGTAGCTGTATCGCTTCAGCATCTACCTCTGTAGTCACATGGCTGTCTTCCCTCTGTGTGTGTCTCAGTGTCTCTAAATGTCTCTTTCTTTATAATGATACTAGACATTAAATTTAGGGCATACCCTAATCTAGTGTGACTTTACCTTAATTTGATTATACTTGAAAAATTTACATTTCCAAATACAGAAACAGTCACAGGTCCTCAGCGTTATTATTTCAACATAGTTTTTGTTTGTTTTTTAGAAAATTCAACCAACTGCAGGGTTATTATCAAATAAGTATTGGAATTTTGACACAAATTCCTACAAACCAAAGCTTCTACTAAAATAAATAAATAACAATGAGATAATAAGTTAACGAATGTATTACTCAGGTAAACCACCATATCTCATGAGATTAGCGGTTTACCTAAGTAATGCAGTCATGAGATTAGCGGTTTACCTAAGTAAATAACTCCAAAGAAATTATCTTCCTAACCACAACTAGGATAGTTTTTAGATTAGGCATATCCTCTGTCCTGCTGATGTTTTAGCTTTTCTTTGCTGTTCAGTCTTCTGGAGTTGAAAATACTTTAGGGGCCTCATCTGTTAAGGAAAACAAAAATAAAATGGTCAGTGAATCAGAGTCATTTTCCTACTTCAAATGACTGGATTCTGAGCTTCTCCATTATCTCAAGGTTTGCTGAGGTGGAGGGCTTAGCATCCAAACAACATGCAAATGCATACTGTGAAACACTAAGCTTCTTTCTTCTTGGAAACACCACTGGGAAGGAAAAAAGGGAGTTTCTCTATAATGGCAAATAACTTTGCTACAAAGTATATGTGAAATCAAAGAGATTTCACTCCACTCTCATAGCCTTCAGCACTGGAAATATGTGCTGACATGCAGACCAGCTCTCAGTTCTGAAACACTGGACCCTCTAGGAGACTGGCTAACTATAGAAAGTACTAAAGTTGAAAGTCCTTTTACATGGCCTCTTTAAACACACATTAGTTTTGTTGTTGTTGTTTGTTTCTTAAGGCCACCATGTTTTATTAATTTTACTCCACTCTGTGCAATAATTTTCAAGGAAATATCAATATGGAGTTCACTTGGTGTAATATTTATTTACAGCCACAAAAAATTCCAAATTGTGGATGTTTTACAACTTAAGGCTCTTTGTTACCTTTGATAATGGTTTTGCCACTTTATATATAATATTTTATTACTGTTAAAAAATTCAGCCTGATTAATTTTAGGGTCAAGAATCTATTATTAGAATTTGAATCATTTATATGATTATGTGACACAATCCTGTTGTATTTTTCTTTAACCCATTTTATGGACTCACTTTATTCTCCTCATTTGCATTACTGTAGCCTTCCTCTAAAAGCAAATAAGTTTACAAATGGATCCCAAATTGTTTTTGGTTTTTATTTCCTCACAGGTGTTTTTAGCTCCATTCTTTCATTATTAGTTCATTTTGTCAACAAGCATTATCACAAACTATATAATTGTCATATTGAACTTTATGCCATTTTTCAACTGACTCCCTATCTTCTAATACACCAACATGAAATTCATATTTGCTTCAAAACCTTCTACTGGTCCCCCAAGTATTCACCATTATTGAATTAGTTATTAATACTTTTGATTTATGCATGTTTACCTTCCATTACACTAACTTCTTTTCAAAGGTCCTGTTCAGAAAATTTTTCTCAAATAATATCTGAACATAAAAATGAAAGTTCCTTCAAAATAATTCCTGTTTACAACTTCGCCCTTCTATATGGCTTTTAGTTTCTTCATCTGTAAAATGAGTGATCAGATCATTACTATTTGAGTCTATTACATCTTTTGCAGCCTTTTAAACTTGACACGAGCCCTATTTGCTAAGTTACTATTAATTAATATCACAAAAACTCAGTTAGAAATTACATTTGATATAAGGCCAGGTGTGGTGACTCTCACCTGTAATGCCAGCACTTTGGGAGGCTGAGGCAGGCAGATCACAAGGATAGGAGTTGGAGACCAGCCTGGCTAACATGGTGAAACCCCATCTCTACAAAAAACACAAAAAATTAGCCAGGTGTGGTGGCGGACACCTGTAGTCTCAGCTGCTCAGGGTGCTGAGGCAGGAGAATGGCGTGGAGCCGGGAGGCGGGAGGCAGAGCTTGCAGTGAGCCAAGATTGCACCACTGAACTCCAGCCTGGGTGAGAGATTAAGACTCCATCTCAAAAAAAAAAGAAAAAAGTACATTTGATATAGTAATATACTTATTTAATCATATTTGATAATGTTACACAAATATTTAAAGTAAAAATGTATAGATAAATTTAATAAGTAAGAATACATAATTTTCCAAAAAAAAAAAAAAAAAAAAAAAAAAAAACACATACATTTGAAGACCTTAGCTTACACCCTTTGACCTCATATTGTGTCCAGGATTGGTGGGTTCTTGGTCTCACTGACTTCAAGAATGAAGCCGTGGACCCTCGCGGTGAGTGTTACAGTTCTTAAGGAGGTGTGTCTGGAGTTGTTTGTTCCTCCCAGTGGGTTCATGGTCTTGCTGGCTTCAGGAGTGAAGCTGCAGACCTTCACGGTGAGTGTTACAGCTCATAAGGGCAGTGTGGACTCAAAGAATGAGCAGTAGCAAGATTTATTGCAAACAGCGCAAGAATAAAGCTTCCACACTGTGGAAGGGGACATGAGTGGGTTGCCATTGCTGCCTCCAGCTGTCTGTTTTTATTCTTTTATCTGGCCCCACCCACATCCTGCTGATTGGTCCATTTTACAGAGAGCAGAGTGGTCTGTTTTGACAGGGTGCTGACTGGTGTGTGTACAATCCCTGAACTAGACACAAAGGTTCTCCATGTCCCCACTAGATTAGCTAGATACAGAGTGTCAACACAAAGGTTCTCCAAGTCCCCACCACAGTAGCTAGATACAGAGTATCAATTGGTGCATTCACAAACCTTGAGCTAGACACAGGCTGCTGATTGGTGTTTTTATAAAACTTGAGCTAGATACAGAGTTCCGACTGGTGTATTTAAAATCCCTTAGCTAGACACAAAGGTTTTCCAAGTCCCCACCAGAGTCAGGAGCCCAGCTGGCTTCACCCAGTGGATCCCGCACTGGGGCTGCAAGTGGAGCTGCCTGCCAGTCCCATGCTATGCATCTGCACCCCTCAGCCCTTGGGTGGTCAATGGGACTGATCACTGTGGAGCAGGGTGCAGCACTCGTTGGGGAGGCTTGGGCTGTATAGGAGCCCATGAAGTGGTGGGAGGGAGGCTCAGGCATGGTGGGATGCAGGTCTTGAGCCCTGCCCCCCAGGGCGGCAGCGAAGGCCCAGTGAGAAATCGAGTGCAGCACTGGTGGGCCAGCACTGCTGGTGGACCCAGTACACTCTCCGCAGATGCTGGCCTGGGTGCTAAGCTCCTCATTGCCTGGGGCCAGCAGGGCCAGCAGGCCACTCCAAGTGAAGGATCCACCAAGCCCATGCCCACCCGGAACTCCAGCTGGCCTGCAAGCACCGCGTGCAGCCCTGGTTGCCACTCATGCCTCTCCCTCCATGCCTCCCTGCAAGCTGAGGGAGCCAGCTCTGGCCTTGGCCAGCCCAGATAGGGGCTTCCACAGTGCAGCATCAGGTTGAAGGGCTCCTCAAGTGCTGCCAAAGTGGGAGCCCAGGAAAAGGAGGTGCCAAGAGTGAGCAAGGGCTGCCAGCATGCTGTCACCTCTCAATCCCCCCTTTAAACAGGACACCCCAACTGCTGTTGGGAATTTGGCTGATGACTGCTCTAGCTACTTCCTGCTGGATAGGGGCAAAGAAGGGGCCATGCAGTTGTAGTGTCCTCCAGAGGGGAGCTCTCCAGGCCAGGGGAAGTGCCAGCAGGTTGGTCCAGGTGTCCTCAGTAGAAGTTGCTAGTTGAACTCATTTGGGGTTCCATTTGTAAGACCATCTGTAGCTTGATGGCCTCTATCCGGAAGAAACAAATTTGACAAGCAGGTTAAAAATACCAGGTCCAAAGGCAAGTAACAGCAAGATGGCTGCCATGGTACCTAGAAAGGGGAGAAACCATGTTGCCCAAATCCAGAGGTTGGTATAAAAATTTGAAAGATGTTGTCTGATTTCAGAAGACTTTTCCTGTAAATGCCAGGTGGCATCTTGTACTATCCCTTACTGGTTAGTGTAAAAACAACACTCTTACCCTGAGAAGGTGCAGAGTCCTTCTTTTTCAGCAGTGAGGAGGTCTAGGCCTCAGCAGTTTTGAAGAGTCACTGCTCCCAAAGAGTCTATTTGGGATTGTAAAGTAAGAATAGATTTAGTTATTTCTTGCAAACTATCTGAGAAATCCTTTGAGAGTATGTGGTAATAGGATAATGAAGTTGATAAATCAGCTATTCCATTTCCTGTAGCAGTAGCCATTCCTAACCCTATAAGTAGGAGTATTAGTTCTATGGCTCTGTGCTGACAGACTTGAGCTTTGAGGGGTACTGATAAGGTCTGATTTCCTGGGGCATTGTTAATGTTGGGACTTAAAAAGGCTAAGGTGCTGGTGCCAGTCCAGTTAGTGGGGAGGCAGATATAGGTCGATGTTCCACCTAATAAGAATATGCCTTGGCTGAGTAGACAGAACTTTACCCTGGCTTTTAAAGGAATGGGATATACTGCTTTTTTCTTTACTGCTTCCATCTCTCTCTTTCTCACTTCAACTTCTTCTTTGTCTCTTCCTCTCTTTTTAATTCTCTCTTTGACTTTCTCTCTCTCTGTCTCTTTGTCTTTTTGTCTCCTTCTCTTTGTCTCTCTGTTTCTTCCTCCCTCTCTCTCTTTCTCTGACTTTCTCTTTCCTTCTTGCTGGTCTTTCTCTACCTCTGCCAGCCACTTATGCTGCTATTCTCCCCTCTTCTTCCCATTTTGATGGCTTTGGCAGTGTAAGAGTGCCACCTCCTTGTGTTTTTGCATTGCATGCAATAACTCTATAATTTCCTCGTGGTATTTAATGGCGGTTCCCCCAGAGGTTAGGAACTTCCTCTCTTTCCAAATTGCAGCATGGGAATGTAGGATTAGATAAACATACTTGCTATCTGTATAAACATTTATTATTTTTCTCTTTCCCAGTTCTAAGGCTTAGGTAAGTGCCACTAGTTCCGCTAACAGGGCACTGGTACCTGGGGGAACAGGCTTACTTTCAAGTATGGTTACATAACTAACTATGGCATAACCTGCCCTTTGTATCCCATTCTCCACAAATGAACTTCCATTGGTATATATGTTAAGGTCAGGATTAGTTAAGGTGACTTCTAAAAGATCATCTCGGGTGGCATAATTCTGGACTATAATTTGTTGGCAGTCATGCTCAATTGGTTCCCCATCCTCTGGGAGTAAAGTGTCAGGGTCTAGGGCCATGCATGTGTGTATTTGAAGCACTGATCCCTCAAGGAGTAGTGCCTGGTATCTAACTAGGCATTTGTCTGATAGCCATAAACTTCCTTTGGCACCTAGTATATCACTTACTTCATGAGTAGTCCAGGCAGTGAGATCCTTTCCTTGTATTATTTTGATAGCCTCCGACACTAAGACGGCCACTGCTGCAACTACCGTTAAACAGGGAGGGCAGCCTTTTGCTACTATATCAATTTCCTTACTTAGGTATGCCACTGGTTGTCAGGTTGTCCCATGAGTCTGAGTAAGGACTCCAAGAGATATCTCATCTCTCTCTATGACATATAAAGAGAAGTTTTGTCCTATGGGGAGGCTTAAAATTGGAGTTTGTATTAGGGCCTGCTTTAAGGTTTTGAAGGCTGTTTCTGCATCTGGTTACCATTCTACTAGATGAGTATTTGCCTTCTGGGTTTCCTTGATTAGAGTATAGAGGAGGCTGGCTATCTTGCTGTATCTGGGGATCCATAGCTGGCAAAAGTTGGTGATTCCAAGGAATGCCCTCGACTGTTTTAATGTCTTAGGGCAAGGATAAGCCAGTATAGGCTGTATTCATTCCTTACTGAGGGCCCTGGTCTTTCTGGCTATGATTAGGCCTAGATATTTCACCTGCTGTAGGCAAAGCTGGGCCTTAGACCTAGACACCTTGTAGTCTTGATTAGCTAGAAAGTTCAAGAGATCTAGAGTAGCCTGCTGGCCCAAGGTTTCCGAATTGGTAGCCAAAAGTAAATCATCCATATATTGAAGGACCAGAGTGCTTGGACTTGAGAAGTGGCCTAGACCTTGGGCTAGGCCCTGATCTTGGGCTAGGCCCTAGGCTAGGGCCTGACCAAACATATAAGGGCTATCCCTAAACCCTTGGGGCAAGACTATCCACGTAAGTTGGGATGTGTGGTCTGTGGAATCCTCAAAGGCAAAGAGGAACTGGGAGTCAGAGTGCAGGGGAATACAGAAGAAGGCATCCTTGAGGTCCAGAACTGTGAACCATTCTGCTTCCTCTGGTATTTGAGAGAGCAGGGTATAGGGGTTGGGTACAACTGGTTATAGAGGAATTACTGCGCCAATGATGAGTCTAAGATCTTGCACTAGTCTCCACTGACCATTCTGTTTTTGTAATCCTAGAATTGGTGTATTGCAGGGACTGTTGAATTTCCTTACTAAGACTTGAGCTTTCAACTATTTAAAAATATTCTGTAATCCTTTATGAGCTTCAGGCCTTAAAGGATATTGCCTTTGATAAGGAAAAGTGGTGGCATCTTTTAACCTGATTTGTATCGTGCAGGGATTTTTTGCCCTTCCAAATTGTCCTTCCAATGCCCAGACTTCAGGGTTGATTCCCTCCTCAAGTCAGGGACAACAAATGGGTAACTTGTTCCCCATATTCATGTAGGTAATAGCTCCAGTCTTGGCTAATATATCTCTCCCTAATAAGGGTGTAGGACTTTCAGGCATAACAAGAAAGGCATGAGAAAAGAGCAAAGTCTCCCAATTACAACTGAGGAGGTGGGAGAAATACCGGGTTACAGGCTGTCCCAGGATTCCTCGGATGGTAACAGACTTTGAGGACAGTCATCCAGGACAGGAGATTAACACTGAGAAGGCTGTGCCAGTATCCAGGAGGAAGTTAATTTCCTGGCCCTCAATAGTTGAACATACCCGGGGCTCAGTGAGATTGATGACATGAGCTGGTGCTTGCCCAAGTTACCCTCAGTCCTATTGTTGGATCATCTGGTTTGGGGCTTCTGACCCAGGGAACCTTCATCCTCTGGGGCAGTGTACCTTCCAGTGATTGCCTTGGTATAGTGGACATGGATGAGGGGTCAGCTTGTTTCTCATCAGACAATGTTTTTTAAAGTGTCCTAGTAAACCCCACTGATAACAAACCCTACCAGTTGATTGGCCTGCTCCATTTTGTGTCCTCTCTGAACCACCAAGGTTTGTTTGTCTGAGGGCCATGACTAAGGCTGCAGGCTTTCTCTGATCTTGCTTTTCCTTTTGGGCCTGTTCCTCTTGGTCCTTCTTATAGAACAGTGAGGTTGCCTGGTTTAATAATGCCTCTAGATTTTGTTCAGTGTCTAGGGCTTGCTTTTGGAGTTTTCTCCTGGTATCTGTGACTGATTGAGTAATAAACATCTTTTAGAATCAATTGACCCTCGAGTGATTCAGGTGACAGGGGAGTATAATTTCTGAGGGCTTCCTGTAGCCACTCGAGGAAGGCAGAAGGATTTTCTTCCTTTCCCTGAGTTATCGTGGACATCATTGAATAATTCATGGGCGTTTTTCTAATTCTCCTTTGTCCTTCTAGAACAGAAGTCAACAGATGTTTCTGACTCCGGTCCCCATGATCTCAGCCAAGGTCCCGTGGGGATTCATACTAGAGATGGCTTGCTGACAAGTAGGGAATTTTTTCCTTTCTTCAGCTGTCATTCAATCATTTACTTGGCTAAGATACCAGGTATCTCCAAACTCTTGGGCTGCAGCTAAAGCCACATTCTTTTCATTAAAGGCCAGGGTTGAATTTAACAGTAGCATGACATCTCTCCAAGTGAGGTCAAAGGTTTGCCCTAGACCCTGTAGGACATCTATGTACCTATCAGGATCGTCTGAAAACTTCCCCAGGTCTGCCTTGACCTGTTTTAAATCAGAGAGGGAGAAGGGGACAAGTACCCAGGTTGGGCCAAATTCTCCTCCTCCTACAGCTTGAAGGGGACATAACCAATAGCCCGGGGGTTTTTGTGGTCCTTTGGAGATTTCTTTGCTTGTTTCCTTCTGGGCAGGGGAGATTAGAGGAGGCTTATCATTAATAGGAAGGGGAGTTATAGGGAGACTAGGATATGGAGGTAAGCTGAGAGGTCCTCCTGTGGGATGTAAATTGTAAGCTCTGCATAGTTGTGTATTCTCCCTCAGTGAAAAGAAAGCTCGGACATAAGGTATTTCCCTCCATTTGCCTTCCCTCTTACACAAAAGGTCAGGATGCAGGATAGTATTGTAATTTCTACTTCCCTCAGGTGGCCATTTTTCCCCATCAGAGAGAGAATATTGGGGCCAAGCCATACTGCAGAAAAAAATGAGCCACCTCTTTTTCAGGGTTTGTGGGTCAAATTGATCCCAATGGCTTAGGATTCATTTCGAGGGTGAGCCTGTTGAATCCTGAGCGTTTCCCATCTGAAAGACAAAAATGACTGTGGTTTTGGTTTGTTTTGTTTCTTCCCCTGCCCAAGAACCTGCAATGGTCCCTGGAACCTGCTGATTGGAATAGTTGCACTCACTGATGCAGCAGCAGAAACAACCCCTGCCCAAGAACCCACAATGGTCTCTGGACCCAGCTGATTGGAATAGTTGCACTCACAGATGCAGCAGCAGAAACACTAATTTTCCTCCCAGACCACATGGAGGATTGAGGAAGGTCAGATTTAGTGGCACTTACCAATGCATTCTTGGAAACCTGCACCTTTGCCTCTCCTCATAGACCACAAGGAGTACTGACTGAGAAAAATCGGATTTAGTGTCCCTTACTGACACATTCTTGAAAACCTGTTAGAGTCCTAAGCATTCACCTATTAGTATTGGGACTTTACTCCTGTCCTATAAAGATGTTATGCTCCAAAAATGAAGTGGAGGGCCATACCCTGAGGGAGGGAAGGGATCTCCAAGGTTGGAAGAGTGACACCTTTTGTCCTCACTTATATGAATAGGAAGGATACAATTTCTGAGGCTCCCCATATCCTAGCTTCAGGAATAGCTTTTGTTAGGCCTGTTAGTCTGAGGAGGGATCCTAAAATTCCAGGTAGTCCCCACTATGATGCGGCTTCGGGCAAAAATTATGTCTTTCTGATTGGTGTGCCCAGGTGCCTAAAGAAGGTAACAGAGTCTTGGAGTTTATACTATAAATCATTCTTACAGGAGAAACTAGAAAAGCACCAGAGACAGGTAGCAATTTTTAGAAGTGAAACTAACCTTGGAGAAGAGAGGTAAGAGGAAGTTTGTCTGGCAGGCATTAGGACCCAGGGGTCAAGCGTCAGGATAGATAGGATAGATGGGCGAGTCTTGCTTGGGTGACATGCCTTTGAGAGTTCTGCTCATGGCTGCAGGGTCAACAAACTTGTTGTCGGGAACCCAGAGCTGCATGGCTTTCCTCTCTGTTGACTCTGGCTCAACCTAGAAGTACAGGAAAAGTGGAAGCTGGTTCTAGACAAACCAATTGTTCCAACTCCGAACAGTTGTGGGTGTTAGAAAGCCCTTTCCCAGAAAGCCTGACACCCGTGTCTTTAGTCCAGCAGCCACGCTAGTCTCTTTTAACTGGCCAACAGGTGCCCGGTATTTAGCCCCCGAATTCTAAGGGAAGATAGGACAGAATAGCAAGTGAAAGGGGCCCGATGGTACTCACCGCTTGGCAATAGGTGATTGTCTTGCCACTTAGCTATAGGCAATGGTCTCACCACTTGGTGATAGGTGATTGTTGTCCATTCCTCCTGGTGGTTTCATTGTCTTGCTGGCTTCAGGAGTGAAGCTGCAGACTTTCATGGTGAGTGTTACAGCTCATAAAGTCAGTGTGGACACAAACAGTGAGCAGTAGCAAGATTTATTGCAAGGAGCAAAAGAACAAAGCTTCCACAGTGTGGAAGGGGACCTGAGCGGGTTGCCACTGCTGGCTCAGGCATCCTGATTTCATTCTCTTATCTGGCCCCACCCACGTCCTGCTGATTGGTCCATTTTACAGAGAGCCGAGTGATCTGTTTTGACAGGGTGCTGACTGGTGCGTTTACAATCCTTGAGCTAGACACAAAGGTTCTCCGTGCCCCCACTAGATTAGCTAGATAAAGAGTGTTGACACAAACATTCTCCAAGTCCCTACCAGAGTAGCAAGACACAGAGTGTCGATTGGTGCATTCACAAACCCTGAGCTAGACACAAGGTGATGATTGGTGTGTTTACGAATCTTGAGCTAGATACAGAGTTCCGATTGGTGTATTTACAATCCCTTAGCTAGATATAGAGGTTGTCCAAGTCCCCACCAGAGTAGCCAGATACAGTGTCAATTGGTGCATTCACAAACCTTGAGGTAGACACAGTGTGCTGATTGTTGTGTTTACAAACCTTGAGCTAGATACAGAGTGCCAATTGGTATATTTGCAATCCCTTAGCTAGACATAAAAGTTCTCCAAGTCCCCACCACAGTCAGGAGCCCAGCTGGCTTCACCCAGTGGATCCCACACCAGGGTCACATGTGGAGTTGCCTGACAGTCCTGCACCATGCACCTGCCCTCCTCAGCCCTTTGGTGGTCGATGGGACTGGTCGCCTTGGAGCAGGGAGTGGTGCTCATTGGGGAGGCTCGGGCTGCACAGGAGCCCATGGAAGGTTGCGGGGAGGCTCAGGCATGACAGGCTACAGGTCCTAAGCCCTGTCCTGCAGGGAGGCAGCTAAGGCCCTGTGAGAAATCGAGTGCAGCACATGTGGGCCAACAGTGCTGGGGGACCCAGTACACCCTCCGCAGCCACTGGGCCAGGTGCTAAGCTCCTCATTGCCTGGGGCCAGCAGGGCCAGCTGGCCACTCTGAGTGTGGGACCTGCCAAGCCCACACCCACCCGGAAGTCCAGCTGGCCCACAAGAACCGCTTGCAGCCCCGGTTGCCGCTCATGCCTCTCCCTCCACACCTCCCTGCAAACTGAGGGAGCCAGCTCTGGCCTTGGCCAGCCCAGAAAGGGGCTCCGATAGCGCAGTGGTGGGCTGAAGGGCTTCTCAAGTGCTGCCAAAGTGGGAGCCTAGGCAGAGGAGGCACTGAGAGTGAGCTAGGGCTGTAAGGGCTGCCCGCACACTGTCACCTCTCAATATGTTGCTAGCCTGCAGCTAAGGGTACATTATTCAGTTTGAGTTTCATGTTAAAACAAGTGAATAATTTTTGTTAGTTGTAATTGATGAGTGATGGGCAATTTTATTTTTAGAGCCAAATGGAAAAAAGGGATAGCATCTGAGTAGAAAGAATCCAGGCCAAAAACGAAAAAAAATGCCTGTAATGTGTAAAACAAGAAAATCTACAAAATTTGTTTTATTTTTTCCTTCTATTTCCTTCTATTGTTGTGTGAACAAAGGGAATCAGGGTATCTTGGAGGAGAGGAACAAATGGGAAAGGCTCAGATATGTAGGTTGATGAGAATATGAGTAATGCTGAAAATACAATGAATAAATAAACATTGAAAATATCCATTATTAGCATAATGGTTACAATAAATACTTAAAATAAGTATTTATAATGCAGAAAATTTTTCAGCATCTGAACTAAATAAAATATGTTGTACTTTATGGTAATCTGAAACCAGACCGTCAGTCCAAAAGCGACACTAGTGACAGTATAGGAATTAATAGTAATCAATATCCAATCCATGTTTAAGTATATGAATTAGGTCTTATTAAAGCTAATGGAGGAGAAAAAGTGAGGGAAATATTCAGTTCTACTTATTTCCTAGAGAGATCTTGCTAAATAAGATGTATCTGCTTAACTTGTAATATTGCTTATGTTCAATTGTTTAATTAAAATACTAATTTTTAAATAAGACAGATGAGTCTCATTAATATCTTGTATCTCACACACATATCTAACCCTTACATTTTCTAATCATGTAGTGTGATGGGGACCACTGGTGATAGTAAACAAATTTATTAATTCATTAAATCAATCATATCAAATCAACAAAAATGTATTATTTATCTAGATGTTGTCAGAGTTGAACCTTGAAGCATAAATAAACAATACTTATTTATTAACATGCATGGTATTCTGCTGGTTACTATAACTGTATTTGCCTATGTGACAGCTTACAATTTTCCAGACTTGTGGTATTATGCATTGAATTCCCCAACCCCCCACACATTCATATTAAAGTCTTAATAATGTTACATCAGAATGCCACTGTATTTGGCAATAAGGCCTTTAAAAAGGTAATTATGTTAAACTAAGCAGTTGGATATGGCCTTATTCCAATCTCACTGGTGACCTTATAAGAGGAGGACATTTTGATACACAAAGGTACACCAGGAATGCAAGAGCAAAGAGATAAGACCATATAAACACACAAAAGGTGGGCCACTATCTGCAACGCAAGGACAGCGGCCTCAGAAAAAAATCAAAGCTGATGATATCTTGACTTGGACTTCCAGCCTCTAGAACTGAGACAATAAATTTATGCTTTTTTTTTTTGGATAATGTTACCAAGTGTCATTAAGTGTGTGATGTTTTGCTACAGCACTAACACACTTAGGTCCAGGGCTGAAACAATCTAAAGGATTTTCTTCAAAAATCTTTCCATTTACATTACTGTAATGTAATGTAAATTTATATTACTGGGGCCCATTTATATTACTGGGGCTTTTAGCTCCAGAGAATGACTGAACAAGATATTGTTTCAGATCTTTGATGACCCCCATTATACTATAATAATATGCTACCAAGGTAGGCATTTCCATTGGCTTTTCTATACTCTGACTTCTGGTCTTCAGTTTTCTTTTCATCAGGTTGATTTTCCAGGCACTACATAGGGTCTCTCTGGGCAGCCAAAGCCATGGGCATCACAGCTGAGAACTAAGATTACTTACCTTAATTCAGACCATGTCAGTGAGCTAGCCATCCACCTGCTGCTATGGGCTGTCTAGGGCCAAGAATGAGCTGAGCTGACCAGGCACTGGTAAGGTCCTGACAGTGAGACCTCCTGAGGTTTTGATGGCAGGTACCTTACTCTCTTCACTTGAGTTCCAGCCTTGTTGATGCCAAACCTCTCCCAAGCATTTCTTGAAATTCCTTAAGAGCATTTATCGTTTTGTTGGAAATACACAGGTGATAGTTACAGGAGATTAGAATAATGTGTTATCTTTGAAAATAATTGCTAAATGAATGGTCTAAGTGAGTTCTTCATGAGTTAGGACATAGATTGCTTTGCCTCAATGCTATAAAAATAGCTTCAGAGAGAATGGGGAGATTGGATGATGTATAAGATTTTCACAATGACTGGAAACTATTATCTTCAAATCAAACAATGTAAAAAGATGGAAAATAAGTATTATTTTGTATAATTTAGAAACTTCAGTGAAAACATGAGTTAGAAGTCTGGGTATGCCAGTTATAAACTGTGTAGCATGGAGCAAATTGCAAACTCTCTGAATTTCTACTTTCTCATGGGGTTGTTTAGATTATTAGAAATAACCTATATAAAATGACTGACTTTGTGCCAGGTAAATGGCCTGGACTCACTAAATGGTTGTACAGTTATTGACATGGTTTCATGATTAATGCCAATCTAACCACAATCATCTCAGCATTCCTTATTTCAGCACTCTGATGAATGAAAGACATCAGAAATCAAAATAGACCTCAACAATGATTTAGTCCAATCTCCTCATTTTCTGGAGAAAATGAAAGCCCAGAGAAATTAAAAGACTTGGCCTAGATCACAGAGACAGTTGGCAGCAGAGACAGCAGCAACCACAAAACTTATAATTCTTTACTCTGGATCAGAATACATCTCATTTTAGATTCCCTTATTGAAAGCAGTACACATGTCTTAAGTATGTATTTTTAAAACCATACCCATTACATATGAACAGTGAATGAACTGAAATAGATGGAAGGACATAAATCTAAGTGTTGTGGTAGTGCTACAAATTTACAAATAGAACAACTGTGATGTAGCAGTACTTGAAAGTTTTTGGTTATGTTTTATCAACCTAATCTTCCTCACAAGCCCTGACCCTACTAAATTTATGGTGGATGTTTTAATTGGCTAGTGAACAGCACCTAACACTATTGTTTTTTTTTTTTTTTCAGGAAAGAGATTTGTTTTACAGAGTGCCACTTATGAATCCCAAAGTAGCAAATGAAAATGTGGGGTGGAACAGTGGAACACTTGCCCTTGCAAAAGTGGAAAAGAGATGGTGACTCCTGGAATGACCTTTGGGACCCTGGTTTCACCTAGCTCTTCACTGTAGGATTTCTGGTTGATTTCTGAAATTATCATGCTATGTTCTGAGTGACAGCATAAATTTGTGACTTGTTGTATTGGATCATTCAGGAGTTAGTTGTGCTTTTCTTTTCTTTTCAAAAATTTGAAAATAAATAAATAAACCCTCTATTAAACGCCCAATTAGGCTGTTTATGCTGTGGCTTCAGCACCATAACTACCTTATCTCTTGTCAAGGTAGCCGTGGGAATGCCTCCCAGCACTGCGCTGAGTTCTCTGCCATCTCTTCCAGGAGACACGGGGGCACATCAGAGTCCTATCCTTGCCCTGCTACATAAGGGCATCTCTGAATCTCCTTTCAGCATTCTCTCTCTGCTTAACAATGCCATACCTTCATTTTACTTTTTATGTGCCGTAGGTGACCTATGTTGCCTCAAACACCTTATGATGAAGTTCTTTTTCAGCAATCAAATCATGAGTGGACAAAACTTCCCTTTAACTCCATACCTCTGACTCTGGGATTTCAGAAGACTGGGAAAAACCTATGCTTCTAAAGTTTTACTATTTTTTTCCTTTCTTTTTGTGTGTTTTGCTCTTGTTGCCCAGGCTGGAGTACTATGGGGCAATCTCACCTCACCGTTACTTTTGCTTCCTGGGTTCAAATGGTTCTCCTACCTCAGTCTCTAGAGTTGTCTGGATTACAGCCATGCACCACAACACCCAGCTAATTTTATATTTTTAGTAGAGATAGAGTTTCTCCATTTTGGACAGGCTGGTCTCAAGTTCCTGACCTCAGTGGCTCCACGTGCCTCAGCCTTGCAATGCGCTGGGATTACAGGTATGAGCCACTGAACCTGGCTTACTTTTTGCTTTCTTCTACACCATGGTTTCCTTCTTCCAAGATCTCACTTGACCATAAAAATTTTCATTACATTTCTTCCGTGTATGCTCAAAATTCTTCTTCAGTTATTATTTTTTGTGCCTTCTATGCACTTTGGCTAATGTTAAATATCTGCAATTTGTGTCAGCTAGGCTAGGAATTTCATGGTACAATCTCAAGCTTCTAGAAATTAGTATGCAATTAGAGCAAATAATATATTGGTTTACTTGTCCACAGATATTTTTTTCTCATTAAAATACTTTTATGTAGACCTAAAGGTAGCTATGTCAAAAGTTTCTTGAAACTATTCAAAAATATTCCCTCTTCACTTAGAATAAAACACAAACTTCCTGCTCAAACTTGAAGGGTCTGGCTTCCCTGACTCCTCTGTCTTCCAATGTCACGTCAACCCCTCTCCTCCAAGTTCATTTTACCCTAAAACACATGTTAAATCAGTGCTCCTCCGTTTAGGGTCTTTTTTGTCATTCGGTTCTTCTGAATCTTTGCACACTCAGTTTCTTCTCATTCTTTAGGTCTAGGCTGTAGAGTCACACCCAAACAGGAATTTCCTAAGATTCTTGTTGAAAGAATTTGGAAATGAACTTCCACTCTCTCAAGCAAATTATTTCTCACACAGCACCTCGGTTATTTTTCTCACAGTGCTTAAGATAATCTGAAATTATTATTTTTTCATTAATGTGCTTGTTCATTGTTTTTCTGATAGCATAGAAAATACAGGGATCAAAACTTATTCTTACTTTGTTCACCATTTTATGCTTAGAGTTATTAAGATATAGTGCCTGAGTTACTAGTGCTCAATAAATAACTAATGAATAGTCTGATGAATGAAAATATGTGGATCTACTAGGAGTTTTCATGATATGCACATTTCTTTATGACCCTAAATTATTTATACTTTTGAGAATACTATGAAAACCATAATTGTAAGAATTAAAGAAAGAGGAAAGAAACAAAAAGAGTGGCTTGAGAGTCAACAAGGAGAGATTTATTTTAGAAAACAAACCTTACAGGGGTTTCTGGCCTGCATGAGCCTGAGACACACTGTCTTACAAATTAAGACATTTTAAGGATTCAGGGCAGGAGAGTTTATCAGAGGCTTGGACTACTTCTACGTCCCTTTGTTGTGCTTCTCTGGGAGTGCAGCAGGATAATTTAGGAATCAGAGAGAATGAGCGGTTGAGGAGGATACTTATTATTTATTATTTAGTTGCACCAGCCCGGTCAGATTAACATCCAAAAAGACTGAGTCCCAAACAAAGTGTTCAGTTACCTTTTAAGCATTTTGTACATCAGGGGGAGATCTGTGAAGTTGGAAGCATATTACAGAAGTGAGAAACAAGACAGTTATTCAATTGAGACATGCATTACATCATTTTTTACATGTCAAGGAAAAACTTGTTTCATAGCTTGAGTTTATCTGCCTAGTGACCTTGCAGTGGCACAGCTAGAGAAACAGGGTCTTCACAATGCCTGGGAAAGGGAGAGATAAGGCTCACTAGCCACACACACACAAAAACAGGCAGTTAATTTTTAAAGGACTTCAGCTCTTTCTCTTCCTCAGGGGGAATTGGGTTTTATTACATACAACTGAGTTTTTGCTTACACATTCTTTAATTTCTTTTAATTCCTGTTTTAGGAGGAAGGGTTGTGTGTCTGTTTCCATATATCTGCAAGAAGCTGCAGGCATACCCCCCAAGAATGCTTTTACTTTCCCTATCTTAGTGCACCTGAAGGGAAAGCAATGTGCTTATTAAGGCTCACTGTTTCACTGATACCCACTGTATGAGGGTGAAGTTTGGAAGTTACCCAAGGGACTTTCCCCCCACCTTCCTGTGTGCCCCAGCTGTCTTATCTGTGTTTTACTGTCTGCTCTTTCTGGCTGCTTGTTGTTAGAAGACAAGTGATTCCTTTGAAATGCATGAGGTTAGAAAGGAAGCTGGATTTTCAGTTGGCGGTGTTTGTCCAAGATGATGGCGCCCTTGTTCTGTCATTCCAGACCCTTTAGTTACAAAACGATGAAGGGTGACATGTTCTTTCTGGCTACTTCTTGCTGATGGAGAGGGCAGGGGGTGGAGCAGAGATTTTTTTTTTTAATCTTGAATCGACTGCAGAAGCAATACTGTCTGTAAATATTTTTGTATAGTTGTCTGCAAAATGGTCATTATTCTGTGGGTTAAAACTATTTGGAAAAGATTGTTGAGGCAGGGTGAGAACAATAGTCCTAGGCTTTTCAGCAGCGTTTCATATTAGGCTTAATTGGTTGAGACAGAAGCAACATTTCTTCCCAATGACAGAGAGAGACACATATTTGGAAAGACCCATGTGTTACTGTTTTATTAGTAACTGTTATATCTGATATCATGAAAATAAGTAAACAAAATGCTACAGTAATTAAGATGCTTTGTTCGATATTTCACCCTTAGGTGCTACAGTATATATTCCTACTGCAAATAGTAGAGTAAGTTAAGCAATTCCCTTATGCTTGGCATAGTAAACAACTTCCATTAAAAAAACACCAATAACAACAAATAAAGGTGTTAATGTCTAACTTAAAAGACAGGTAGGAATGAAAAAAAAGTATTTGGTAAAGTAGGGTTGAGACTGAGTAAGATGAGTAATTTTCACCTAATTACTTATATTTTATGATTTTCAGCTTCAGATTTCTTATTTTTTTACACTGATATTTAAGACATTTTTCTGGGCTGCTAGGGTTTGTTTTCTCAGCTCTTCAGGCTTTAACTTGAGTGTGTAGGAGTTGATTTCTGTAATGGATATAATTTAACCTGTAGAAAATAATAAAAATTGAAAAACATTAGGCAGACTCAAATTTAACAACAGGTGTGCTATAGTTTTTGAAACACAATTTTCTCTCTTCAATTTCCCATTTTTATTAAAAAAATCATGGTAAGTTTTTTTTTTTACAAAAGAAAATAGATTCTTATTGCACTGATGTAGGCAATTATATTGTTGTAGTTTAAGAATACTTACAACTAGTTTTTAAATTCTAGAGAAACTAGGGAGAGAGAAGCAAACACACTTTAATTTCCATTTACAGAAGTATACCTTACTTGGTTGTTTAAACACTGTAGCTCACTTAAGACAAGTTTTCTTGACTCAGAAACATAAGATAAAGATTAGCAGTGTTCTATGCAAAAGGTTAAAAACTTGTTTTTTGTTTTTTGTTTTTTTTGTTAATTTAGTCCATTTTGTTTTGGTTGATATTTATAATAATTTTATCTTTTCAGGTATTCTGTAATTTTGTTGTTGTTGTTTTTGTCATGAGAAACCCTCCTTTGAGTGCAATTGTTAAAGTTTTACAGCTTGGTAATAAACCATTTTTTGAAGAGTCTTTAAACAAAGTAATAATTGTCTGTAAATACCAAAATGTCCAGTTTGGATGCAGCTAGAAACATAATTGACAAAGAAATTTGGTCATCGTGGTTCACAATAACCCAGCATAACAACACTGATTGTGACTAATACCATATATTTAGACACTAGAACCTTAGACATGGCATACAGCTTTGAAACATGTGTTAAGACTATTCCCTAAAATATAACATACCAGATATTATTTTGGCAATTTTATGTACCTAAACATGTTAAGTAATCATGTTTACCTTTTTTCCCTATGTTCTACACTTTTAAGTTTAGTTAATATGCTCACACACAGAGTTTTCTTTGCAGGATTAACATTTACAATATTTTTTTCAATTTTCTTGAATAGTCCACTTTATTTTATTTAATTTTTTTTAAAATTGTATTCTTAAGCAAAATATATAGTTATCCTTATAATTTTTTGCTAAAGCCATTTTTTACCATCTTATACACCTTTTATGCAAATCCATGTTTAGCAGTTTTATTCACATGTTATAAAGGTAATTTGTAGCAATTTTAACTTTAATGTAAAGCCTATTGAGTTTATTTTTATTTTTATTTTTATTTTTTTATTTTTGAGAGGGAGTCTCGCTCTCTCATCAGGCTGGAGTGAAGTGGCTGCATCTCTGTTCTGCTCACAGCAACCTCTGACCCTTGGATACACCAATTCTGCTGCCCCAGCCTCCTGAGTAGCTTGGATGACAAACACCTGCTGCCATACCCACCTAATTTTTGTATTTTTAGTAGCAACAAGGTTTCACCATGTTGGCCAAGATTGTCTTGATCTCTTGACCTCGTGATCTGCTCCCCTCAGCCTCCCAAAGTGCTGGGATTACAGGCATGAGCACCACACCTGGCCACATTTTTATTTGTTTTTGAATTATGTGCTAGATGCAGATGAAGCTTGACTTCTTCCAACATATTTATGGGCATGGTTACTTCCATATGTTCTACACTCACTATAATAAACCACATGAAAATATGTATACTGTTTGAAAAGGGGGAGCTTCATCCAGGCAAGCACGTGATGTCGAGTGGCCTGAGTTATTGGGGTCGAGGAATGTCAAGTAATTAACATGGTGTTGTGGGATTCATGAGGGCGAAAGAGACCTCAGCTTGCAACGGGAAAATCTTTATTGAGTGCACTCAGGCCCAGCTGACTCAAAGTCCAAAGGACTGGGCCTGGAATAAAGACAGCATCTGACTTTTAAACACACTTCATAAAAAGGGGTGGGCTAGCTTGAAGTAAGCTTACAGTGGAATGAAAGCAAGGATACAGAGGTAGGACAATGAAAGGATTGCACAAGACCGTTACCAAGCAATCCAGATGTCCACTATGTAGGTTTGCCTGGGCATGGGCTTATCTTAACCTTCACTATGGTGCCAGGCAGCTGTAGTTCTTGCCTACACAGGCTTCACATGACCTTTGTTGTATTTCTTAGATAAGATGGAATACTTAAAGTCACTAGTTATAAAGAAAAATAATTTATAAACTCATTCCATAAAACAAAGGAAAATTTGTTTTTCTTCTGCCTATGTTGAGGGAGTGCTGGGAGTGTCTCCAGAGTGCATTAGATAATATTATTAAGACTTTTCCTTGGTCTTGGCTCTGCCTGTTGCTGCCTCTGGGACAAGTCAGCCTAATACAGGAAAACTCATTTCTCTTTCTTTTTAATTTTATTTTTCTTTAATTTCCCACTTCAATGGTATTTGTTATATTTTAGAAATACAGTTTTTTAGGCATGCTCAAAGAAACTATTGCCTATATTAATAGGGATAAGTATATAATTAAAGCATATAATATTCATAACCCCCCTCAAAAGAACCTTTATTACCAGGTAGCAAGTAGTATAAATTAATTTTCATCTCCTTTCTATCATTCCTTTGCTAGAATTATTTATGCACAACTAAAACAACCAAACAAGTCCCTGAAGGGAACAAATCCATTTTTTTTCTGTCAGTTGAAACTAAAAACACTTACTCATTTTGTAATTCAGGTGAAGCAGGTCTCAAATATAATTCTTTTTTTTTTCTTTTTTCTTTTTCTTTTCTTTCCTTTTTTTTTTTTTTTTTTTTTTGAGTAAAAGGTGAGTGCTTAGGTAGAAATAAGTAACTACTGAACCAGTGGGAGCAAAGTTCAGCTGCACAATGCTCTTTATGATTATGATACTGAGAAGTTCAGTCTTATCAGAACCAAAAGTGCTGGCTTTATATTTGTAGTCAGAGTCGTCTAAAGTCAAGGCTTACCCAACTCCTTTGTCCCACAGGTACATTATTTATTTAGTATGCCAGAATATTCTTAAAGTGCACTAGCCACTCAGGATACTTTTACTGGTGAAAACTGAGGTATTCCAGATGCATAAATTAACTGTGAATTCTGGGTATCTCAGGGACATATTCATTGAAAGAGTATTCTTACTCAGCTTAAATCCTAATTTTTTTCCCTTATTATCTCATTAAAATGATGAATATATTTAATGAAGATAACATTCTTTTGCCTCTTGTAGCTAGAGCTTCAGCATAAGAATTATACTTTGACACAAATAGTCAGGTCGATAAGTGGAATATAATAAAGCATACTGGAAATAATGAGACTTTACCTTACAACCACGATATGTAGCACTAAGGCCTGGTTCCTCCTTCTCTCATTACATTGTCATTATTTTTCATAATTTTGGAAATCAAAATTACTTTACTCAAATGCTAAATTCATAAATGAAACAGATACTTGAATTCCATTATAAAGTCAAAGTAATAATATTTTAACTATCTTATAGGGTTATATAGTATAATAACTCAAATCCATGGTTGGATTTGACTGAACCTACATAGATACTAATCTGAATGACTTATATATAGAAAATGTGCAATATTCTAAACATAAAAATTTAATCTGGACTAGTTTGCTTTGTTTTATAGTATATATGAAAATAATCTAAATCCAAACTGTTTAATTATTAGCACATAAATCATAAATGGAAGATGTATTCCATGGCTTAGGACTGAGGGACATTTTAACTTAAACTCCTCAGTGGCAAAAGTAGTGTATAAACTAGTGCTAGTGTATACACTACTGAAGTGCCAGTTACATAACATTTCCTAACCTAGTTTTAAAAATCAAAGATTGTTCTTGTTTTCACTGTGAAGCACATCAACACTAAATTTTCCCCATTGGTACAAGTGAATGATTTACATAGTACATCAATATACTTAACTACACCCATTTCTGGAAAGATGGATTTGATTTAAACTTATTTTGATAAACATGGCTTATGAAACTTGATAATAAAATTATTAATAAAGATGTTGTTTTTATAAACATCAAATGCAAATACCTGTTGTCACAGTTAAAAATGTCAAGGGACAACCTTTGATAATTAATATAATGATAATAGACATGTCCTGTGTTTGCTATTCATTTTAAGGCCAAAAACAATGCCTAGATTGATCCCTTAAGTAATTAAATTTTGAGCTGTGCAATACAGTTTAGTGTGTTTTTGGAAAACAATGTTAGATCTGGAGAAAATACATAAGAATCAAAACTTACACCGTAAACACTGCTGGTATATCTCAACACAGCCAACTGGGACATCTAGCAAATACATGCAAGCATAATGAGACCCTACAATTTTCCTTCAAAAGAAGAATAAAGTAAAATGGGAATATACACAGTATTACTTTGCTTAATACCTTCCTTAAAAATATTTGATTTAAGCACTTTCTTTTCTTAGGACAATTATTTCATTAGAGCTCTTTTTAATAGACACAAGATACATAACACATATATAGCCACACCGACAGCAAGAAGATCCAATAGTTGTACAGTTTCCATTTGTTAATTTTCAGATTGTATTATTGGTCTCTGGGTCAGGCCCTTTAGCAGAAGGGCTATGTAAACAAATTTTAGGGCCTAATAAGCAAGCATAGCCAGAAGACAAAGAAAGATTTTTGAGAGGTACTTATTCAACTTTAATTCCAGGGGTTCCATAAGGAAAATAGTTATTTTTTCAAGATGGGATTTGTAACAAGTTTTCTTCCTTGGGAGTCCTAGGCCACCAAAAGTTATTCTGGGGTCATTTATGCATGCATCAAGAGTGGCAAGACAGAGTGAAGAACAGTAATTTTGACTGAGTAAAAATATTTTTAAGGAAAACAAAATTTATGAAAAAAACATAAACGACCTTTGAATATACTTATAGCTTATATATCTATTTTAATTAAGCTGAGCACTCTTTTTTATTAAGGGTAAGGGTGGTGATTAGAATTATGTAAATGTTATGCCAGGTTAAAGGATTGGGTTATGTGCAGAAATTTCCTGTGATAATGGGAAGGATTTTTAGAGAAAAATCCCAGAAGCTGTTCAATTTGCCACAAATTAGACCTAGAGAAGGGGACAGGAATGGGAGGATTGCTTTTAACCCTAGCCACTTTCTGGAGAGGGAGAATGGCTGAGAAAATTTAACTGGCTGGAGTAGTTTTTGAACAGGTAGAGAAGGAGGAGGGGTGGGGTTGATGGTAGAAGAAAGCCTGAATATCGGGAAGTCTCTTGTCATTTGCCATTTCTGGTAATAAAGTTGTTAAGGCCATGTTGACATAGAAAATTAAATGCTTTGGCTTTAAGGTCCACCATAAGCCAAGTTTGGCTAAATTGCAAATATGTCAGTCTGGTGGGGAAGATGTAGGGATGTGAGATTTTTGGCATCCATGTAGACTGGTAAGGGGAAGCTGGTGGTGTCTGTTTTGTCCTAGGCATTCCCAGGCAAATACAGAGACCCAGAAGCCTCTTTCCAAAAGGACACTATTAAGCTGAGAAGGAACTGGGTGCCAAGGCTTCCTCTAGCTGAGCCCCATTAGTCCCATTGGACCTCCCAGGACCTGGACAGCAGACCAGACTTTCTCTGGTACTGAGAAAAAGCCAGGAGAAGGCAGATCTCACCAGTCATCTGAATTAGTATCTGATGTCGGATGCTCAAGCTGTAATTGGCAAAGGGCCTCCAAGACTAGCCATTTGAGAAAGAGGGAGAGAGACAGACAGAAAGACAGAGTGACAGAAAGAGAGAAGATGGAGAAAGAGCGGGCAAGGGAAGTTTAGGGAGCAAAATACACATTGTGGGTGGTCAGAGGTGGATTCCTGAGACTTGAGTGTTTTCAGAGTCCATGGGGAGTAGCCTTGGCCTGAGCCTCACAGCCCCTTCAAGTTAGCTGTCCAGCTCACACAAAGCACTTGAAAAGTTAAGCAAGAGAAAAGGTGGGACATGTGGCCAGGGAACTTTAGGACACAGGAGTTCACTCAGGTTGAACTGTCATTGTCCACTGTTTCCTGGGTTGCAAGACAGCCTCTGTTCCCAATACCAGTCACAGGATTTGGCACCAAAAGAAAGAATTAAAAAAAGAGGAAAGAAACATGAAAGATGGCTTGACACTCAAGGACAGGTTTATTTTAAAGAAAACAAACCTGAGAGGTTTTCTGTCTGAGTTCATTCAAAGGACAATCTCTTACACACTAAGTTTCTAAGGATTCATGGTGAAGAGCATAGCAGAAGCTTGGACTGCTTCCGTGTCTCTTTCTTGTGCTTATCTGGTAGGGAGAGTTGTGTTTCTGTGCAAATATATCTTCTTGTAGCTGCAGGCATACCCCCTGAGACTGTACCCTATATCATCTCTCTCACATTCAAAGTTTCACAAATCTGCATGACAGGGGAAAAATGCTGCCAGTTTCTTTGCTAAACATAACAAGAGTCACTTTTGCTACAGTTCTGAGACCACCACAGCCTGGACCTATTGTTCCTATAACTATCAGCATTTTTGTCAAAGCCATTCAACAAGTCTCTAGGAAGTTCCAAACTTTCCCACATTTTCTCTCATTTTCTGAAACCTCCAAAGTGTTCCAATATCTATCTGCCTGTTACCCAGTTTCAAAGTCACTTCCACACTTTCAGGTATCTTTTCAGCAGTACTCCACTCCTTGAAATAATTTACTGTAATAGACTGTTTTCATGTTGCTGATAAACATCAATGCTCATTGAAAAGTTTAATTAATACATGAGTATATAATTAAAAAAACCAAAGTTTTTCACTTACCATCTTTAATTGTTCTCCCAGAGGGCATAACTGAAAAGTCATTTTGTATACTTCCATGATTTTTTTGAATTTATATTGACACATTCATACAAATATGCATGAATATATAAATGTATATTTCTAAGCAAAGACTGTATCATAGCATACATATTTTTGTTAAACCAAAGTGTTGAAGTTAATTTTATAAATATGTATATTTTTAAATTATTTTACAATTAAATTATTAGAATAAGTAATATAAATATTATATTATATAATGAGTATTGAAATATTCCTTTTTTCCACTGCTGAATGGAGAATCAAAGCAAAAACCAAAACCTAGGCATGGTTAAGATTAAATTGTGTTAAATTTTAATTTGTGATTTATTTTAAATTCTAGCATTTATCCGTTTGTCTCCTAAGTTGACAAATATGAGATGGGGATGGCAAGATACTGATACAGCTTCTTTCTGATAACTTGTCATGATAACTTTATTTGATTCTGTAGTAAAACTTCCCCATACAATAGTGGTAGGGATAGTAGCAACAGTGGAACCAATGAGTTGTGCTTCATTAAAATATAATTGTAATTTAAATGAGACAGAATTTAATTTTTCTCTTATATACAATTCTAAGCTGATGTGGTGACTCTAACCCTCCATGTTTTCAGAGAGGTATGTTCCCTCTATTTTGTTGTTCTGCTATTCCCAACAGGCAACATCTTATGGTGCAAGAAAGCTGTTCCATCTCCTGCAATAATGACCAAATTCTGGCTAGCAAGATGATTTATAAGGACAATGGAATAACAGCTCCCTTCTTTGAAAGGCACAGCCCAGAAGTTGCACAAACATTTTCTGATATATTGCACCAGACAGAAATTTATCACATGGTTATATCTGACTTCAGGCAAAGCTAGAATATGATGTATTGCTTTGTGCAGCTATACAATAAGCCAAAAATTCTGTTGTAAAAGAAAATGTGGATATGGGGGACAAGGGATATCATGAGAAGCCAAAAATTTTGAATAATTCTTAACTCTTATGAAGTGTATGATTTCATAGATATTCACAAAGTGGTTTTTAAAAGATTCAGGGATTAAAAAATGAGGTGGGGAACCTGAGGCTCAATAGTAATTAAATGATTTACCCCCCCATGCCAGTTCCACCATGCTCAGATTTTGTTATTTCAGGTTTTTTTGGAGTTTTCCAGCCTCTACACTTTTAAGGAAAAGACTAGCATATCTACCTGAATTATTTCACTGCAGTGAGAAACTATAAAATTATATCAGATGTTCATGGAAACTAAATCAGTATATTTTTCTAAGATGGATGGTGTCAAAATCAAATATGTTGGTTCCTTCTACTGGAGGTTATCCTTGTCACACTATTTTCACCTCATTTTATGACTGACAAGTGATATTGCTTAACATCCACTGCACTCATCTTTAACTTGAATTATTATTTCTCTCAGTCCACCAGTTTCCTAAGTCAGCAGTAAAACCCAATGATAGATTGGCATGCCCTTGATGTGGTTGAGTGATTGTTGGGGACTGTAAAGACATGGAAGTGGAGCTGTCATTTCTCAGAATTATTAACTTCTCAGGTGGGCAATGTGCCCTGACAGGAAAACCCAGATGTATTTTTATCATGGCTGATAATGGTGTGCCTAGCTGGTGGGTAATTGCAGGCTTTAAACCTCCAGTTCATCTTCATGAGATTAATATTAATTCAGAACCATAAATGCAAGGTCTATGACAACTTTAAGGTTATGCTTAAATCTGAGTCTGTTACCACTGATGAAAGACTAGTTTTTTCATGACTTGGTAAACATACTTGGTTTTTCACAAGCAATAGATTTTTGAAGGAGAGTTATTCACAATTGGTGCTAGGAAGATACACACATTAATTCTGTAGAGTCTAGTTAAAACTTGTGTTCAGCCCAAGGGATGACATTAACAGAGTCTTGTGATCCTGCTTTGCATCTCAAGTGCTGAGCAGTTGGTAGAGGTGGATGGTGTTTTCCATACATCAGCAACTGCTGTATGCTCAGGCTTTGTTCCTGACAAGGGAATTAGGGCTCTCTAGCCTTTTCAGAGATTCTGAGATTATATACTTTATTTATTTATTTTTTGTCTAATCTAATCAGACTAGATTCTTCTATTTGCAACTAAGAACCCAGAATATATCCAAGATCCTTGATTAAAAAGTTTAAAGGGAAAGGAAAATTCATTCATTCATTGAATTATTTACTATTCCTTATTTATTCATGGTCTCTGTCTTGAATAAATAATCCATTTAAAGTGTTTATTGAGCCCCAACTTCATGTAAACTATTGTATTAGTTTTGTGGAAGGAAAACAAATAAATTAGATAAAAATCCCACCCTCAAGGAATGTTTGTAAAGGTGATTAACCTTGCTAGAAAATAGAAAGGGAATGGTGCTTTGAGAGAGATGCAGAGGTATAGTGGTACTATGAAGGTTGACTAGAGAGAGAGATTGAGTACAACAGAAGACAATTAATTTATTCAGAGAAGAGATGACATAGGAGATGAGGAAGGCAGATTTAAGAAGATTTACACAGAAAGATGGAGAGATATCTATCTCTTGAGTAGAGAAGGCAAGAAGAAGAGGAACTGTATGGACAGTATGAGCAAAAGTCAAAACAGATTTTTTTTGTTTGTTTTGGCATTGTGGTGAATGCCTGTTATCCCATTACTTTGGGAAGCCAAAGTGGGTGAATCACCTGAGGTCAGGAGTTACAGACAAGCCTAGCCAAAAAGGGGAAAACTCATCTCTACTAAAAATAGAAAAATTAGCTAGGTGTGGTGGCACATGCACATAATCCTAGTTACCCAGGAGGCTGAGGCAGGAGAATCACTTGAACCATGGAGGTGGAGTTTGCAGTGAGCCAATATTGTACCACTGCTCTCCAGCCTGTGCCACGGGATCAAGACTCCATCTCAAAAAAAAAAAAAAAATTCTATACACAACGAAATGGGCCATGCATTGACTCTCTTTGTGCAAAATATCATAGATGAGATAGAGAACATGTTTAGGCATATATTCACATTTTCTGGAAGGCAGCTAGTTTCCCTTTTCAAATCCCTGGAAGACAGGAGCAAACAGCATGAAATAAAGAAAATCTCGACACTTTTAGAAATAGGTATCCAACAAATACACATAAAAATTGTCTTTATAGAGTAAAATGCATATTGAATCAATCTAATCAAATACAACATCAGCCAAATTCTTTCCAAAGACAAACACACAACTGCTAAGCAAAAAGGATAGGATGTCTTATCTCCAGGAAACTACAGAAGTTAATTAGCTTCAAAAATACTTTATATTTGCAATTAAGAATAATTTTAAATTCATAGTAGCACCTCATTAGAACATAGAATATGGTGATGCCTTGGACTATTTAATTAAAAATGGCTATATTTGGTCCTTATCTCAAACTCTGTGTTCAGATATATAGCTGACTAATAATGTAAAGTAGTTTATTAAGGGCTGGGCACTGTGGCTCAAGCCTGTAATCCCCGCAATTTGGGAGGCATCAAGACCATCCTGGCTAACATGGTGAATCCCCGTCTCTACTAAAAATATTAAAAAAAAAAAAAGAAAAAAATTAGCCAAGAGTGGTGGCAGGCACCTGTAGTCCCAGCTACTAGGGAGGCTGAGGCAGGAGAATGGTGTGAACCTGGGAGGAGGAGCTTGCAGTGAGCTGAGATCATGCCACTGCACTCCAGCCTGGGTGACAAAGTGAGACTCTGTCTCAAAACAAAACAAACAAAACAAAACAAAAAAACCAAATAGTTTATTAGGAAACATAGTTGCATATTACTGTGAAATCGTAGTGTATAAATGGACTAAATAAAGCCATAATGCCCAGGAAAATATTGCATACTGCAAAGATAATACAAAGTTCAGTTCTTTTATCTATAGATTTATTGTTAAGTTGTATGTAGATAAATGATAGCTATCAACACAGAGATGAATTTTCACAAATTACTGAGATTACAAATCTAAAAAACATAATTTTTATCTCAAAATAATAAAGATTAAAATGTTAACAATGTTCATCAATTGATCAAAATTTTGCATCCTTGTCTTGGATTCTTGCTTATAGTCATCAATTTTAATCTAGATCAAAAACTTAAATTAAAAAAAGCATATTAAATAAAATTGTTTATGCACTGCACTTCTTTTGTAATGGTATCTCATGAGATAGTGGAATGCATGATGCCATATAATTTATGACACTCTTCTAGGGTTTCAATGCTGAAATTAAAGTTAATAAAATTTTCTAACAGAAATACCAGAAATGAAGAATGATGATGAATTGAGCACTGCACTGATATTAAAAAGACTAAAAATGGTTCAACTTTTTATAAGCAAATTAGATATATGTTTTCAGAACTTTATATGAAGGCTTACATGTATCTGCATTATACTCAGAGGTATAAATGAATCATAATTTCTTTATTTCTTAATTTCATAATTTCTTCAAGTTACCTGACATTACTCCTGAGCATCTCAAACCTCAGGATAGTGAAAAATTTTACTCAGTAAATCAAGCAAATGCATACAATGACTGTGAATTCACAAAAAATTCAAAATTAAGAAAAGAAATCAAGTAGTCTTAGCTCAATGCAATAATAAAAATAGTCACATAAGCACAAAGCTCAAATGCTCAGTTTTCCCATTTATCTTCTTTCTTGCTTTTCTTATCAAAGATGGTATCTCATATATGAGATGGACTTTACTAATGATACAGTCAAATAAGGAAACATTGATTGAGAGTGTACTGAATCTGTAAATAAATTTAGGAAATTTTTAAATTTTAAAAATATTGCTTTTAGTCTGTGAACATGTTGTATTTCTCTTATCATTAAATATTTTCTAATTGATCTCAATAACATGTAGTTTTGGTAAAACATCTTGTAATTACACTTAAATCTATATATTACATAATTTGTATAACAACATAAATTCCATATTTTTAGAATTTTATTTTTGGAATTTCCTTTACTGTTATAGATAAATGAAATGGGAAATGACCTCCACTTTTGTCATTTTACTGTAAGTCTTTTGGGTAAAGGATTGACTCCTCAATCTTGATTGTATACACAACACTAAATGGATATGCATGACAAATGAAATTTTGTTGCACAAAAGAAAGAAAATTTTTAGGATCACATACATAGATCCAGAAAACTCGCTTCTGCATTTTGTGTTTGCTCTTCTTGTGACTTTAAACAGTATCGTCTCATCCTAAAATGGATGTGATATGGCCCACATGCATAATGCTAAATTATTTGATCGCAAATTGGTAGTCTCCACTCTCAGTGCTAAAGACAAACATTATCTCCAATACTAACCACATGCAAAAAGTGTAATGAGATTATATTTAGAGATTGTTCAAAAGTCAAAACCGCAAATAAGGCAACAATTCTAAAGTTTAATTTTCTCAACAAGGTTCTTATTTTTCATTATTATTATACTTTAAGTTCTGGGGTACATGTGCAAAATATGCAGGTTTGTTACATAGGTATATACATGCCATGATGGCTTGCTGGACCCATCATTCCATTATCTACTTTAGGTATTTTTCCTAATTATCTCCCTCCCCTATCTCCCATCACTGACAAGCCTTGGTGTGTAATGTTCCCCTCCCTGTGTTCACGTGTTATAATTGTTCAACTCCCACATATGAGTAAGAATATGTGTTGTTTTGTTTTCTGTTCTTGTGTTAGTTTGCTGAGAATGATGATTTTCAACTTCATCTATGTTCCTGCAAAGGACATAAACTCATCATTTTTATGATTGCATAGTATTCCATGGTGAATATATATGTCATATTTTCTTTATCCAGTCTAACATTCATGAGCATTTAAGTGGATTGCAAGTCTTCACTATTGTGAACAGTGCCATAATAAACATATGTGTGCATATGTCTTTATAGCAGAATGGCTTATAATCCTTTGGGTATATACCCAGTAATGGGATTGCTGGGTCAAATGCCATTTCTAGTTCTATATCCTTGAGGAATCGCCACACTGTCTTTCATAATTGTTGAATTAATTTAAACTCCTACCAACATTGTAAAAACATCCCTTTTTCTCCACATCCTCTCCTGCATCTGTTTCCTGATTTTTTTTTTTTTTTTTGAGATGAAGTCTTGCTCTGTTGCCCAGGCTGGAGTACAGTGGCATGATCTCAGCTCACTGCAAGCTCTGTCTCATGGGCTCAAGCCATTCTCCTTCTTCAGCCTCCTCAGTAGCTGGAACTACATGTGGCCACCATCATGCCTGGCTAATTTTTTTTTTTTTGTATTTTTAGTAGAGATGGGGTTTCACCGTGTTAGCCAGGAGACGGCTGGAACTCCGGACCTCAGGTGATCCACCCACCTTGGTCTCCAAAAGTTCTGGATTACAAGTGTGAGCCACCGTGCCAGGCTGGTACTCTTTTTTCCACTGAAAGATAGAAACAGTTACACATTGCTTTTGTGAGAAAGTCAAACAGAAGAAAGAATCTAGTAAAATTCAAATTTCAAATTCATTTTAATAAACATTTTCACATAATCTAAGAAATAGAAAGTACAAACAAATTTGTCATGGGGATTAAAGTGAGCCAGTTTCTATGTGCTCATTCAATTCAAAGATTTGGCATCACTGGCCTCACTCCTTGGAACGAAGTATATGCCAACCGCCAAATGTCAGGCTACATGAGGTTGAAGGAGAGAAGTGGAAGAGCTGATTGGGAAAGAGAGATTCCTTCTGCCTACATTGTCATATTTCACAGCATGAATGCACTGTTTTCATTAACCATCAGTGTCTTTGGTCTAATATTCAGCCCAGTCCTGTCATCTGGACAGTGCAGTACACTTCTGCCAGTTGAAAACTCAGTGTTTTAAATTATAAGTAGGTTTTTGTATTTAAAGACTGCTTCCTATATTTTTGTTTGATGAAAAAGTCATTGTTACTCTTATCTCTACTATTCTGGATTTCTACATCAAATTAGTATGCAATAGGCAACTTGCTTTCAAAGATATATTTTGACATTTCATTAGATAAAATATTTCTCTGAGAGAAGAGTGTATGTTTGTTTCTTAATGATATATTACTTGACTTAAGATTTGGGATAATATCACCATTTATGATTTTGTGTGTTTTATGTTCTTTGAAAAATTCTAAGCTGAAAAAATTTTAATCTACCAAGACTTCATTTGCTAACAATATGACAGATTTATGGCAGGCATTTCTGAAGTCAAACACATTGATTAATTCTTTCCAAGATTTAGATATTTAATAGAATAATATCCAAATAACATAAATTAAACTTTAGGTATACAACTAACATGAGTGTCTGGCAAAGCCCATATTCATTACCAAAATTGCAGTCTAAAAATTGTAAGTAGGTGCCTCTAATTACATTTCATAATATGATATTGTATAAGCCAAATGATTACTTATATTTTAATAAGAGAATTGCCAGTGGAGAAAGATACTGAAATACTGCTTTGAAGCTCAACATCAGTATTTTCTTAGTGTTACATGTAGGCCACAAACATAGAGGAGCCACTGTCTCTGCTGACTGCTTCAGAGGCTTGCAGAGATTTCTCAGTGACTTTGCCATGAAGAAGAGTCACCCTTTCCAGGGCCTCCTCTCTGCTAAGAGCTGAACACTTGACTGGACAACCCACCTACAGAAAAGAGCAAACTATTCCCCTGAGATGTACTAACACTAAATAAATTTTTTCTTCTTGTTCACCATTCACTTGTCTGCACACTTCATTCTACTTCATTCTTCCTGACACAGGACAAGATCTCAGGCAAAGGCATCACAGCCACAGACATTTTTGGCTAGAAAAAAATTGACACCCTAGAGATCAGTAAAAATAAAACAGAATTTCTACGCCTCAAGTAAAAAAAAAAGACGTTAATATAATAGATAATACATTCATTAGTTTACAAAAATATAAACTAATAGTAGCATCCATTTTTGATGAAATTGTAGGTAATAAAAAATGTGCTCTAGGTTTTCAGAAAGTAATTTGGTATTTAAATAGTTATAATTTTATTTATTATTACATAAATTTAGTATTTAAATAATTTAAATACATAGTACTTACAGCACTTGTCCAAGTTTTCACATTTTGTGCCACCATTAAATACAAACAAAATTCCCAGGATTAAAAGATAAATATTTCATCATGTTTATTGTAACATTATTATTAATACTAAAGATTTGGAATGATAGAATTTTCTCAAAATTTGAAATATTAAATGGTACATCCATTGAATCCTTGGCATAAGTATAATATTGAATATTATGTAGCTATTACTGCAGATAAGATTGATATATATGTTGCTTTGGAAGAAAATCTAAAATATATGTTTTAGCAAAAGAGAATTGTAAAATGTGCATGTATTGTGTGTGTACATGGATGTGTGTATAGCGATTTCACTTTCATAAATGTGAACATAATCTTTGCAAATGTTTTATATGCAAAATTAACTGCAGTAAAATTATTACCAAACTGCTGTTAGTGCTTATATTTGAAATTGGAAGAAGAAAGGAAAAGTATTAATTTATTTTCCACACATCTACTTATTTTCAAATGTTACAACGATTAATTTTTTGTAAGAGCCCTGAAAAACCAACAAGTACTTCTAGTTTTTAATTTTACATTCAAATGAAATTAGGTTAGTATACTTACACAACAGTATTGTGAGTGATAATATATGCTTTTACTTATAAAAATTCAGTTTCATAAAGGTTAAATGACATACATAATGACACACATCAGGAAGTGCCCATGCCAAGACTCCAAAACAATTCTATGTTTGGGTCCAGTTCATGTACTTTCCAATTTATCTCGTTATTTCTTGGCTGTGTTTATGTAAACGTGCATATGTAAATGTGTGTGTAAATGTTGACTATTTCAGATGAACAAATTTGGGTAACAAATTGAATACACATTAATTCAGTTCATGTCTTTTTGGTGTGCAGACCGAGGAATTGTGTAAAAGTCTTATGTATCTCAGAGAATCACAAAGGTGAGAGAAAGCATATTGGTTTCACAACTTTTTTCTTTTTTCTTTTTTTGTAAAGAAAACCTAGTACCAAGTAGTGATGATTTTTCAGCTTACTGTAGTGAAAAACAAGAGCTTTGCATTCAGGCAGTCCCAGCATCAGTTTCCAAGTGAGTCTTTTACTAACAGCAGCATTCACTGCTAAATATCCGTAAGCCACTATCAACCACTCAAGACAAAACACCAGAGGTGTCTCCTCAATTTCTTCCTTCCTTATAACTTTACAAAAAATCCATAATTAAGTCCTGCTGAAGTTAATTTCAGAATATCCCCAGTGAGACTATGCTCTGCTCTCAATATTTACTGGAAATCCAAACCACCATTATATTTTGCATCATCTACTGCAACAGCTTCCCTAAAGTTTAACACCTTCTCACTCTTGCCTCCTCAATTTATTATCTGTAATACTCCTTTTTTTTTTAAAAAAAATATACAATATATGAAGTCTCTCTTTTTAAGTGAGGTTTGTGTAGGATATGTCTCAGAAAGTAACTATTTGCTTTACCAGCATCCACAGCGCCCTCAAGTTGTGGCTCATGTCCATTGCTCTAGCCTCATATCTCAAGCCCACCCCTTATTCCAGAGTCAATACCATTTTATTCAACTTGCCCATGTTTCTAATTTCTGTCTTGGTTCAGAGCTTTTCCCCTTTGCTTTTTCTTGTACCCTTTCCTGTTAGTCTTTTCAGAGCTCACATTTTCTTCTTTTCAGGTCTTAAGTTATACTCTATTTTCCCACAGTTCTGGACATCAGAAGTGTGAAGTAGGTTCAGTAAACTATAATCAAACTGTAGGAAAGACTGTATTTCTTCTATAATCTCTACCAGAGAGTCCATTCTCTTTATTTTTTCAAGCATCTACAAGCCATACTGCCTATCACATTCTTAAACACTAACCTCATTTTCTTCTGCAAGTCGTGGTTAAAACATCCACTTTTGAAATTTTTCAGATATTGAATTATCTCTTTTTATCTTTTCTTTTAAGTCCTTGAACACATTTTTAAGAACTGTTTTAAGATCCTTGTGTGTTAATTCCATTATCTGGGTCATGGAGGAGTCTGACTTCTTATTTATCTCTCCTATGTCAATATGCTCCTGTTTCTTTATACATATAATAACATTTTTCTGTGAACTGAAGTTGCATGTTTAGATAATGGATTTGTTTTCTTTCTCTGAAGAACGCTGGCATTTGTTGTAGCAGAAATTGTTGACTAGTCATACTGATGTTTTAGAAACTTTGTCTTATACTTCACTGGGATGAGACTGTTTGGATTTTATTTTTATTCTCATTGTGAATTATTTATTCCTTGCATACAGATTTTCTTCCTAAAGTGTATCCTTTCTGCAATTTCAATAGGAAGCCAAAAATGTTTGTCTACTCTCTCTAATTTAGTGGGACACAAACTCAGTTACCCTGAGTTGAACTAAGTAGTTTGAGTTTCCTAACTGAGGTATTGCTCCTCACAAGAGGGCATTCACTGCAGGGGTCTGCCCACAGACCCTGACCCAAATGACATGTGAATAAAATACACACAGACACACAGATACTCTGTTTTGCCAGTCCTGCTGTGTCTGACTGCCTGCACACTAAAAGAGTTTTGTCACTGCAGTGGACCCTGAGTAGCTGGCACTCCAGGCATTTATTTAGTATAAAACTACGAACAGAAGCTTTGAGTAAATACACTTGAGGATAATGGACATGGTTAAGACAGTAGCTCTATGACTAATTAAAGCTCAGGTACTGAGGTCTAAAATAAATACCATTTGGGGAAATATCCTTGGTCAACCTCCCCCTGAGAGGGTCATTTGGCTCAAAGGTTAGTTAATGGAGGTAGGATAAACAGACAACGGGGGAAGCCTCCATTGTCGCTTGTATTTACCCGATGACTTACAAGGTAAGAACTGGCTTCTCTCAGCCTGTTCAATTATTACAAGCTATGTAAACTTTCAGACTCCAAATAGTTTATGACTATTCCCTAGAACTTTCCCTAATATTTTCCTTTAATATTTCTGCCACCCTTTTGAGTGAATCCCAATGTTTCCCTCTTTTTTGTTTTCTGTATTAGGGTTTTTTGATTGCAGAGCACAAATGTGTGCAGCCACAGGTTTTTCAGAAGAGGCAGTCACAGCTCTTCTTATGGCTTTACATCCTAGGATTAGCAAATAGCATAAGACAAACATGAGCATAATTAGCAACATTCCTTTTCAGTCAAAGAGTGAGGATCTAACCAGGAGAGATGATCTTGTATACCCTTCCACATGGCTGTTTGTTGGGTGTGCAGACCTATGGCATAAACAGATTCTAAAAATTTAGTTTTAAGTTGCTTCACATCTGCTGTTATTATTACAAAAGCTCCCCAGAGGTGTTGTTTCACCTCATCCCAGCTATGCATTGATTGATTCCATGGTAGAGAAATGACATAGATATGTTTATGTTCTCAGTCACAGTTTAACTGTTGACAGTATGCTAGTGCATCTTGTCACTCTCCCTCATATTCTTCCCTTACTGTAAGAGAAGTTCATTACATACATTTTTGGCCAGATTATCTACAAAAGCATCTGTTTGTACAGATTCAGTAATAGATGCAACAGCAATGCTAGCAGTTGCCAGAATAACTATGGCTGAGACTATAAAGGCCATAAGAGTAAATGTGAATATTTTGTGCCAGACCTGGGACAGGGCACATTCTAAGGTGGCAAAGGCAGAGGAACCTTGCCAATCACATGTCAAATTGATAGGTAGAAATGCCTCAGATTGTCTCCTTAATACCATGACACTAGAAGTTTTGAAATTAGATATATTGTGACTAGTGACATGTGAGGCAAACCAAGCCTGTTCCTGCACCTGGGTCACAAATGCAGAGTTTCCAAGTGTAATGGAAATATTATTTCCCATAAGGAAAACATATGGATGCGTAGTGCAAACCAGGCACTGATCAGTGTGACCATGAATAAAAGCTATAGTGTAGTTGTGACTGGAATTATGATATCTCCCATGGCAGGTTTTAATGGAGGTGTTAAGATATCCCACGTGCCATAAGTTCCTTGGGTTGGCATGAACTTTACTTGGTGTCTGGGGATATCCCATCCCTCCATTGGCCCAAATTATAGGAGAATGAAACATGGCTATGGAAATGTGATTAATGCTATGATGGATGAAGACATTTGTAAGCCTGCCCTGCTGTTGGCCATGGGGACTCCAGTCTAAGATGTTTTAATTGCCCATTCCAGTCTAAGATGTTTTAATTGCCCATTCCAGTCTAAGATGTTTTAATTGCCCAACTGTAGGCTATGAGTTTGTTTCCCATGACAGACTTCCCAGATAAAGTGAAATTCATTACTTTCTTGGTTCTGTTCTTTAGCACAGGAGGGAATATTTGGGAAAGCAGCATGGACTGCATTGCCCAGTTTGGGCTATCTGCAGCCAAGAATGTTAAGGCATTTTCTTTGCCATGATGTAGCCATACTTGTCTTTGGGCAGTTACACAGTAAGGGTTAGAGCCTTTATAACTTACATGCAGTGGGAAGGTAGTAGAGTGATATGTAGTGTTACCTGGTACCTTGGTCCAATGTGTGTCATTTTTGAGCAACCTCAGTGGGGGTAAATCTATCCCTCCTAGACAAGCAGTCATGTTATTACAGACCGGGAAGGGAGCGACTGCCCAGGTGACAGGGTGAAATAAAAGTGAGCCTAAGATATGAGCCCAAAAGAGTGCAGCTGGTACAGGTTGCAGACAAAGCGAGAATGTAAAAAGCATCAATACCCTCTGTGAGTTGCAATGTACAATAGAAAGCATAGCAAGAAAATATTATCTGGAGGAAATGGTCCCTGTGTCCAGAGCAGGATTTGTTCAGCCTACTGAGTTGTCCTCTTCAGCATCTCCCAGCTAACACCCAGGGCTTGTGTCATCCACAGAAGCCACATCCTCTGGAAGTGTGGGCTTTGCCGGTTTAAGTCTTTCAATTCTGGTACTGAGTTGGATCCTAGCCATGCCATGTATGGTTTGATACCTCATGCTGGAATCCAAAGAGGACCTGAATGGGTGTAATCACAAACATACCCTCTCCCCCATGTTAATAATTCATTAGGAACACGCCATTCATTAATGATTACATAGTTCCATAAAACTGCAGGTTGTATGCCTTTAGAGGTTTTAACAAAGTGCTTTCCTGCAGTTGATTGAAATTTGTCATCAAAATTTAAAACATAAAGGATAAATAAGATTTGTGTCAGTAGTGTTGCAGTGTCCTTACTTATATTTCCTTTTCTGTTCTTTGTGCATATTTTTAAGGGTGAAGTGTGCAGGTTCTACTATTGCCTGTCCTTGGGGGTTATATGGGATGCCTGTGGAATGATGGATATATCACTTGACAAAATTGTTGAAACTGTGAGCTGGTATAAGCAGGACCATTATCAGTGTTAATTTTTGTGGCTCACCCCATAAATGCAAAAGTTAAAAGAAGATATTTAATGACATATTGAGTAGGCTCTCCAGGCAAAGCATGTGCACTGATTAAATGACTGTTGGTATCAATGGATATATGCACATATCTTAGTTTCCCAAATTCGAGGATGTCTGTAACATCTGCTTGCCACAACTGATTAGGTTCCTATCCTCTGGGGTTCACACCTGTAGAAGGAGTGGGCGTGCCTGTGTGCTGTCAGTCTGGGCATTGTAATAGTTTGTTTATCCAGCCTCTGGGTAAGTTGAAATTGTTTAGACAAATTTCTCTAATTTTGATGGAAAAATTGATGTGGTTGGGTGGCTTGGTCTAGCAGTGATGTCATAACCTGAAGGTGTGCTTGTTCATTGCCATAAGCCAATGGGCCAGGGAGTGGGCTGTGGGCTCGAATGTGTGTAGTAAAAATAGGATGTGAAAGCTGATCTAGAATTGTTTAAGTTGGAGAAAATGAGTAAACCCAGCTAGCTCCAGAATGGACTTAATCAGTGCTGTTTCAAAGTTTTGTAATAAATAGAGTATGCAGAATTGCCAACTATATTTATGCGCTGAGTGGGGAAAGTTTCTGAGGCCAAAATCAGAGCCCCACTTGCAGCTCTCTGCATGCTAGTAAACTCAGTTCAAGTGATTAAATTGTGTAGTCTCCTCCAGACTGCCACTTTTCCATGTTTAGCAGACCCATCCATAAATAGTGTTAAAGCATTAGGCATGGGGGTGTAAACTATTTTTATAGACAATCTTATCAGAGTGTGAGATAAGAAATGAAGGAGTTTATCAGTAGGAAGGATGTGCTCTATTTCCCCTGTGGAATCAGAGAAAGTTATTTGCCAGGTCATAACCTAGTAACCGCAACATTTGTGACCTGAATAGATGACTTTAGTAATTAACTGAATATAGGGAGACTGTGTTTTAGTTCCAGTATGTGAACAAAAAAGCCCATTCTAGGAAATGTAGCCCAGGGGTTATTTGTCCTAGTAACCCTGTAGGAGAGTGTTTCTTGGGAAAGATAAACAACTGAATCGAATATCATAGATCAATGCGCTCTAGCTACCTCTGAGAGATGGCTTGCTCGATTTCCTCAATTTCTCTTTTGCTGCAGGGATTAAATATCTGGAAGAATCAAGAGCTGGATTTCCCTTTAAGATAGAAAAAAAGTTTTGTAGTTTATTAGTAAGAATTCCCAAAATGGGATGGAGCCAGGTAATATCATCCAGTAATTTCTGATAATCATTTAATGTGTATAAGTTGTTAGTACTTAAATTTAACATTTTGAGGTCTTACTGACTGGGAGATTAACAGATATCCAAGGTATTTCCAAGGAGAGGACATTAGACACTTGTAATTTTCCAGGTGCAATGACTAAACTTCTCAGCTGTGTATTCTCTATAACAGAGGTAAACAAATCAAAAAGTATTGGCTCCACTGGGGCTGCTAGTAGAATATCACCCATAGGATGAATAATTTCACTGTCAGGAAATTATTTTCTACAAGGGAGAAAAGCTTGATTTACATGATACTGACACATGGTAACACTATTTAGCATTCTTTGAGGAAGCGATTTCCATTAAAAATGACACACCGGCTTTACATTATTGACAGCTGGTATTGTAAATGCAATTTTTTCTCTCTTCTTCTGCTGGAGAAATGGCATAGAAGCAAACTTTTAAGTGAATATCAAATTATAGTCCTATGTTGAGGAATCACCGTGGGGCAGGGGAAGCCTTTTCAAGGGGTCCTGTGGACTATAAATTAGCGTTAGTTGCACAGAAGTCATGTAAAAGCCTCTGTTTCCTAGACTTTTTGGGAATGTGAAAATAGGTGAATTCCAGGGGCTGGTAGAATGTTCAAGATGTCCAACCTTTAACTGCTCTTCAACTAACTCATGAGTCCTCTATAATTTATCTTCAGAGACCACTGTTCTACTCAGACCAGATCTTGAGAGAGCCAAGTCAGAGGTAATGGAGAAATAACAACAGTGGCCATTGTTAGAAAGGGGTCTGCAGAATGCCCACCCCCCTATAATTGGGCTAATATATCCTGTCTCCAGAGATTAACAGGGATGGGCATGATCGGAGGTTGTATAACTGCTTTTCTTCCTTCTGTATCCCAGCATGTTTGGGGGCATGTGCTCTGTTTGGTTGTGTGTGCTTCCCCAGTGCCAATAATTTTCTGTTTCTGAGTGACCAAAGGCCAAGTTTCTGGCCAGCTCTCATCACTAATGTTTGAAATGTCTGCCCCTGTGTCCAGTAAGCCAATAAAATTATTATTACCAACTTTTAAGGTAATCTTGGGTCTCTGATGAGTGATTAATTGATTCCAATACACTCCTGTAGCTCCTGTGCTTCCAAAACTTCCCTTTCCCCTTTCCTTCCCATGGGCCTTAGGGACCCAGTATGGTACAATCTTTAACTAAGCTATTTTTGATCCAAGGTGAAGAATATGCAGACTTTTACATTCCATCATAACCAATATCTCACCTTGGTAAGCACTATCAATTACCCCACGGAGCACATTCATTCCTTTACTGGATAGGCTAGATTGCCCCAGGACTAATCCTACTCTTCCTGGAGGCAGCAGACCACAGACCCCAGTCACAACCCTTTTAAGATCTTCTTCCTCTTTTAACACTATTTCATCAGGTCAGAGTAAGTCCAGTCCCGCACTCGCAGTAGTGGCTGCTCTGAGAGAGAGGACTGTGGGCTTTCCAGCTGACCAAGGAAAGCTGTTGGCATTGCCCCAGTCTGGGGCTGGCCCCTCATGAAGTTTCCCAACCTATTTCCTATGAGGTTGCCATTTTTATCACATTTAGACCTGTAATGATTTGCCCAATGTTTCTCTTTCCTACATCTGGGACATATAGAAGAGGTTTCTTTCTCTGAGTTAGCTTGGTTTTCACTGTGGGGACATTGCCTCTTCACATAGCCTTTCATTCCGCATAGAAAACAATTTTGATTTGTCTCATTTTTCACATTAGGAGGTCTTAATGCCATAGCAAATTTTCTGGCCTTGTTTGTCTCAGTTCCTACCAGATGACACACTTGTATCAGCTCCCTGATGGTGGTTGCCTTTCCTTTGATTGTCTGCATTGCCTGCTGTCAATCTACATTATCATTTTCTTTTTTTCTTACTTTTATTATTTTTATTTTTTATTACATATATATGTATTTATTATACTTTAAGTTCTAGGGTATATGTGTACAACGTGCTGGTTTGTTACATATGTATGCCTGTGCAATATTGATTTGCTGCACCCATTAACTCATCATTTACATTAGGTGTATTTCCCAATGCTTTCTCTCCCCACTACCTCCACCCCATGACAGGTCACAGTGTGTGATGTTCCCCTTTCTGTGTACAAGTGTTCTGATTGTTCAATTCCCACATATCAGTGAGAACATGTGGTGCTTGGTTTTTTGTCCTTAGGATAGTTTGCTGACAATGATGGTTTCCTGCTTCATCCATGTCCCTACAAAGAACAAGAACTCATCTTTTTTTTATGGCTGCATAGTAAGTATTCTATGGTGCATATTTGCCATATTTCCTTAATCCAGTCTATCATTGATGGACATTTGAGTTCATTCCAAGTCTTGCTATTGTGAATAGTGCCACAATAGACACATTTGTGCATGTGTCTTTAAAGCAGCATGATTTATAATTCTTTGTGTATATACCCAGTAATGGGATGTCCCGGTGAAATCACATTTCTAGTTCTAGATCCTTGAGGAATCGCCACACTGTCTTTCCCAATGGTTGAAGTCCCAACACCAGTGTAAATGTATTCCTATTTCTCCACATCCTCTCCAGCACCTGTTGTTTCCTGACTTTCTAATGATTGCCATTCTAACTGGTATGAGATGATATCTCATTGTGGTTTTGATTTTCATTTCTCTGATGGCCAGTTATGATGAGCATTTTTTCATGTGTCTGTTGGCTGCATAAATGTCTTATTTTGAGAAGTCTCTGTTCATATCCTTCCCCCAATTTTGATGGGGGTGTTTGCTTATTTCTTGTACATTTGTTTGAGTTCTTTGTAGATGCTGGATATTAGTCTTTTGTCAGATGAGTAGATTGCAAAAAATTTCTCTCATTCTATAGGTTGCCTGTTAACTCTGATGGTAGTTTCTTTTGGTGTGCAGAAGATCTTTAGTTTAATTAGATCCCATTTGTCAATTTTGGCTTTTGTTGCCATTGCTTTTGGTGTTTTAGACATGAAGTCCTTCCCCATGCCTGTGTCCTGAATGGTATTGCCTGGGTATTCTTCTAGGGTTTTTATGGTTTTAGGTCCATCATTTAAATATTTAATCCATCTTGAATTAATTTTTGTATAAGGTGTTACGAAGGGATCTAATTTCAGCTTTCTACATGAGGCTAACCAGTTTTCCCAGCACCATTTATTAAATAGGGAATCTTTCCCCATTTCTTGTTTTTGTCAGGTTTGTCAAAGATCAGATATTTGTAGATGTGTGATATTATTTCTGAAGGCTCTGTTGTGTTCCGTTGGTCTATATCTCTGTTTAGGTACCAGTACCATGGTATTTTGGTTATTGTAGCCTTGTAGTAAGTATAGTTTGAAGTCAGGTAATTTGATGCCTCCAGCTTTGTTCTTTTGACTTAGGATTGTCTTGGCAATGCGTGCTATTTTTTGGTTCCATATGAACTTTAAAGTAGTTTTTTCCAATTCTGTGAAGAAATTCATTGGTAGCTTGATGGGGATGACACTGAATCTATGAATTACCTTGGGCAGTATGGCCATTTTTGTGATATTGATTCTTCCCCTGCATGAGCATGGATTGTCCTTCCATTTGTTTGTGTCCTCTTTTATTTCATTCAGCAGTGGTTTGCAGTTCTCCTTGAAGAGGTCCTTCATATCCCTTGTAAGTTGGATTCCTAGGTATTTTATTCTCTTTGAAGAAATTGTGAATAGGAGTTCACTTCTGATTTGGCTCTCTGTTTGTCTGTTATTGATTTATAAGAATGCTTGTGATTTTTGCACATTGGTTTTGTATCCTGAGACTTTCCAGAAGTTCTTATCAGCTTAAAGATATTTTAGGCTGAGATGATGGGGTTTTCTAAATATGCAATCATGTAATCTGTAAGCAGGGACAATTTCACTTCCTCTTTTCCTAATTGACTACCATTTATTTCTTTCTCCTGCATGATTGCCCTGGCCAGAACTTCCGACACTATGTTGAATAGGAGTGGTGAGAGAGGGCATCCCTGTCTTGTGCCAGTTTTCAACGGGAAAACTTCCAGTTTTTGCCCATTCAGTATGATATTAGCTGTGGGTTTGTCATAAATAGCTCTTATTATTTTGAGATATGTCCCATCAATATCTAATTTATTGAAAGTTTTCAGAATGAAGGGCTGTTGAATTTTGTCAAAGGCCTTTTCTGCATCTATTGAGATAATCACGTGGTTTTTGTCTTTGATTCTGTTTATATGATGGATTATGTTTATTGATTTGTGTATGTTGAACCAGCCTTGCATCGCAGGGATGAAGCACACTTGGCCATGGTGGATAAGCTTTTTGACATACTGCTGGATTCTGTTTGCTGTTATTTTATTGAGGATTTTTGAATCAATATTCATCAGGGATATTTGTCTAAAATTCACTTTTTTTTGTTATGTCTCTGCCAGGCTTTTGTATCACAATGATGCTGGCCTAATAAAATGAGTTAGGGAGGATTCCCTCTTTTTCTATTGATTGGAATACTTTCAGAAGGAATGGTACCATTTCCTCCTTGTACCTCTGGTAGAATTCGGCTGTGAATCCATCTGGTCCTGGACTTTTTTTAGTTGGTAAGCTATAAATTATTGCCTCAATTTCAGAGACTGTTATTGGCCTATTCAGAGATTCAACTTCTTCCTGGTTTAGTCTTGGGAGGGTGTATGTGTCGAGGAATTTGTCCATTTCTTCTTGATTTGGGGTGGAGCGTTCTGTAGATGTCTATTAGGTCCACTTGGTTCAGAGATGAGTTCAATTCCTGGATATTCTTGTTCACTTTCTGTCCTGTTGATCTGTCTAATGTTGATAGTGTGGTGTTAAAGTGTCCCATTATTATTGTGTGGGAGTCTAAGTCTCTTTGTAGGTCTCTAATGACTTGCTTTATGAATCTGGGTGCTCCTGAATTGGGTGCATATATATTTAGGAGAGTTAGGTCTTCTTTTTGAGTTGATCCTCTTACCATTATGTAATGACCTCCTTTGTCTTTTTTGTTCTTTCTTAGTTTTAAGTCTGCATTATCAGAGACTAGGATTGCAACCCCTGCCATTTTTTATTTTTTCCATTTGCTTGGTAGATCTTCCTCCATCCTTTATTTTTAGCCTATGTGTGTCTCTGCACATGAGATGGGTCTCTGAATACAGCACACTGATGGGTCTTGACTCTTTATCCAATTTGCCAGTCTGTCTTTTAATTGGAGCATTTAGCCCATTTACATTTAAGGTTAATATTGTTATATGTGAATTTGAACTTGTCATTATGATGCTAGCTGGTTATTTTGCTCATTAGTTGATGCACTTTCTTTCTAGAATCAATGATATTTACAATGTGTCGTGTTTTTGCATTGGTTGGTACTGGTTGTTCCTTTCTATGTTTAGTGCTTCGTTCAGGAACTCTTGTAGGGCAGGCCTAATGGTGACAAAATCTCTCAGCATTTGCTTGTCTGTAAAGGACTGTATTTCTCCTTCACTTATGAAGCTTAGTTTGGCTGGATATGAAATTCTGGGTTGTAAATTCTTTTCTATAAGAATGTTGAATATGGGCCCCCACTCTCTTCTGGCTCATAAAATTTCTGCCGAGAGATCCACTGTTAGTCTGAATGGCTTCCCTTTTTGTGTAACCGGACCATACTCTCTGGCTGCCCTTAACATATTTTCCTTCACTTCAACTTTTGATAAATCTGATAACTATGTGTCTTTGCATTGCTCTTCTTGAGGAGTATCTTTGTGGCAATCTCTGTATTTCCTGAATTTGAATGTTGGCCTGCCTTACTAGGTGGCGGACATTCTCCTGGATAATATCCTGCAGAGTGTTTTCCAACTTGGTTCCATTCTCCTCATCACTTTCAGGTACAGCAATCAGATGCAGATTTGGTCTTTTCACATAGTTCCATCTTTCTTGGAGGTTTGTTCATTTCTTTTTACTCTTTTTTTCTCTGAACTTCTCTTCTCACTTCATTTTATTCATTTGATCTTCAATCACTGATACCCTTTCTTCTTCCAGTTCATCAAATTGGCTACTGAAACTTGTGCATTCATCACGTCATTCTCATGCCATGGTTTTCAGCTCCTTCAGGGCATTTAAGGACTTCTCTACATGGTTATTCTAGTTAGCCTTTCATCTAATCTTTTTTCAAGGTTTTTAGCTTCTTTTTGATGGGTTCAAACTTCCTCCTTTAGCTTGGAGAAGTTTGACTGTCTGAAGCCTTCTCTCAACTCGTCGAAGTCATTCTCTATCCAGCTTTCTTCTGTTACTGGCAAGGAGCTGCATTCCTTTGGAGGGGGAGAGGTGCTCTGATTTTTAGAATTTTCAGCTTATCTTTTCTGCTTTTTCTCCACCTTGGTGATTTTGTCTACATTTTGTCTTTGATTATGATGATTTACAGATGGGATTTTGGTGTGGATGTCCTTTCTGTTTGTTAGTTTTCCTTCTGACAGTCAGGACCCTCAGCTGCAGGATAGTGGGAGTTTGCTGGAGGTCCATTCCAGATCCTGTTTTTCTGGGTATCAGCAGCAGAGTCTGCAGAACAGCGAATATTGCTGAACAGCAAATGTTGCTGCCTGATCATTGCTCCAGAAACTTTGACTCAGAGGGGTACCCAGCCATGTGAGGTGTCAGTCTGTCCCTACTGGGGGGTGCCTCTCAGTTAGGCTACTCAGGGTTCAGACACCCACTTGAGGAGGAAGTGTGTGCGTTGTCAGATCTCAAACTGCTTTCTGGGAGAACCACTACTCTCTTCACTGCTGTCAGACAGAGACATTTAAGTCTCCAGAGGTTTCTGCTGCCTTTCATTCAGCTAGGCCCTGCTCCCAGAAGTGGAGTCTACAGAGGCAGACAGGCCTCCTTGAGCTATGGTGGACTCCACCCAGTTTGAGCTTCCTGGCACTTTGTTTACCTACTCAAGCCTCAGCAATTGTGAGGCTCCCCCAGCCTTGCTGCTGCCTTGCACTTTGATCTCAGACTGCTGTTCTAGCAATGAAGGAGGCTCCGTGGGTGTGGGACCCTCTGAGCCATTCACTGGATATATTCTCCTGGTGTGCCATTTGCTAAGACTGTTGGAAAAGTGCAGTATTAGGGTGGGAGAGACCCGATTTTCCAGGTGCCATCTGTCACACCTTCCCTTGGCTAGGAAAGGAAATTCCATGACCCCTTGCACTTCCCATGTGAGGTGATGCCTTGCTCTGCTTCAGCTCATGATCAGTGGGCTGCATCCACTGTCCTGCCCCCACTATCTGACAAGCTCCAGTGAGATGAACCTGGTACCACAGTTGGAAATGCAGAAATCACCCATTTTCTGCATCGCTCATGCTGGGATGTGTAGACTGGAGCTGTTCTTATTCAGTCAAAAGCCAATTGCAACAATAACATAGGAGCTGCCTTAGCATGATGAATTTGCCTCTTAATTGCCTGAATTAACCAATCCATAAACTGAACAAATTGCTTCTGAGGTCCTTGCCAAACACTTACAGAAGACCCCTGCTGAACTCCACTCTTGAAAATTCAGTTTCGAGCTCTCAGAGTGCAAAAAGACACTTGAGCATAGGCCTGGAGATCAAAATTTAGTTGTTGTTGTACATCAGCATGAGGACCCCTCCTCTGGAGCTTATCACCTGTTATATTTTCCCTGATCACCTGATCCTGGTTGGCTTGTTTGCACAACTCATCATACTCTGCCTTCCAGAGGAGGTATTGGCTATGCTCCAGAGTTGCTTTTGCAAGCATTAATGAGTCCCATTGGGCCATACAGAAGTGGTCTGCTAAGACCTTAATCATTCGTTTTGTAAATCATCTAGTAGTTCTGTGTTTTTTTTAATGCTTTTTCTTAGTTCTTTGTGAGAGTGAAAGAAAATTGGTTCATATACTTGATTATCATGTCGGTCTTGCATTACTGGACAGACTAAGAGCTCTACTTCTAATGCTACTTGTTTAAGACAGGATCTCATAGCTGAAGTATGTTTCTTATCTTTTTTTCTACTTATAGTAAGAGGTGGCTCAGGAAAACCCTCAATTTCCTCTTTTTTATGTTGTTCCAGTGATAGTGGGACTGAGGGAAAAGAAGGTGATAAGGCAGGTAATATTCCTCCGTTCTCCTCCTTTTTAGTCACTTCTGTGTATAATGAGACTAAATCTGTCCATAGTAAAGCCCATTGTGTTAAACCTGATACTGGAACATGATATCCCTGTGTATAATATTGTTTAAGATTTCTCCCTACTTTTGCAAAGTGTTCTACTTGTAACCTTCCTTCTTTTGGGAAGCATGGATTGTATGAGACCACATTTTATATTAGTTTCCTTAATTGAACCTGCAAAACTGAAGCTCTGCTAGCCTTAAGCAACTGCTTCAATACTTTTATATACTGTTTCTGCTGTGCTGATAACTATGTCCCATAATGAAAAGTCAACTTGAAAGAACTTCCCCGAGAACTTGGTGACCTCAAGTGCAGACCAATGGTTTACTGATTATTCAATAACTTGACCTCATGATTTCTTTCTTCACCTTCTTTTTAGGGGGGTCCAAATCTTTGCTATTGTGAATAGTGAGACAATAAACTTGTTCGTGTGTCTTTATCATAGAATTATTTATAATCTTTTGGTATATGCCCAGTAATGGAGTTGCTGGATCAAATGGTATTTCCAGTTCTAGATCCTTCAGGAATCGCCACACCGTCTTCCACAATGGTTGGTCTAATTTTCACTCCCACTGATAGTGAAAAAGCATTCCTATTTTTCCACAAGCTCTCCAGCATCTCTTGTTTCCTGACTTTATAATGATTGCCATTCTAAGTGGAGTGAGATGATATTTTGTTGTGGGTTTGATTTTCATTTTCTAATGACCAGTGATGATGAGCATATTTTCATATGTCTGTTGTCTGCATAAATGTCTTCTTTTGAGTAGTGTCTGTTCATACCCTTTGTATATTTTATGGTGGGGTTGCTTGTTTTATTCTTGTAAATTCATTTAAGTTCTTTGTAGATTCTGACTATTAGCCCTTTGTCAGATGCATAGATTGCAAAAATTTTCTCACATTCTGTAGGTTGGCTATTCACTCTGATGATAGTTTCTTCTGCCATGCAGTAGCTCTTTAGTTTAATTAGATTCCGTTTGTCAATTTTGTCTTTTGTTGTCATTGCTTTTGGTGTTTTGGACATGAAGTCTTTGCCCATGCCTTTGTCCTGAGTGGTATTGCCCCAGGTTACTCCTAGGATTTTAATGGTTCTAAGTCTTACATTTAAGTCTTTGAACCATCTTTAGTTAATTTTTGTAAATTAAGGAAGGGGTCCAGTTTTACTTTTCTGCAAATGGCTAGCCAGTTTTTCCAATGCCATTTTTGTATTCTTAAGAGTATATTACAAATTCTTGTGATTAAAATTTTTTCTTTTTTTTCAAAGAAATTGTCTTTATTCAAAATTTCCACTAGTTTTAATATTGATCAAAATAAATATATTGTAATAAAAAAGGTTTCCTGCAATTTCAAATTAGTATTTGCTAAATAAATTCTCCTTTAAAACTATTTGCATCAGCTAAACTTAATTGTCTAAACTAAAGTCTATAAAAACCTTGCAAGAAAATATTTAGTTCCATGTAATTAAGGGAATTAGTATCACATTTTCAGGTACCCAAGTATTATTACATTTTTTTACAAACATGAAAGAAAAAGAAAACCACTATGACTCTTATTATATCACTACAGCCTGTGATTTTCTTCTTTTTTTCATTTATTTATATTTATCATGGGTTTAGTTATATGTCTCTGCATTTCTCTGTGTACCTCTGAAAGATTATTATATGGTTCTGTGATTATATATTCATTTTACCTTTGAAAAGGTGAACAGAATATCATGACATATTTTTCTATTATTATAACTATCTCAGAATACACATAACTTTTGAACCTATAAAATTTTTGTATTTGGTTAAAAACTAGGTAATGTTAAGCAGTATTTATTTACAAAATATGTTTAATTTATAATGGGAGTAGGATTAAAAAAGATGCTTTCTTTTGGGTTTGACAACATTATGGCCCTGAAGTTTACTCATAGGAGACAGATTTTATCTTAGAAGTGGGAATTTGCTAACTAGGGTTGAAAGCATTATTTTGGTGGCATGCTCCAAGATTACCACTTGAGATGCATTGTTGGCTGATCTACAAAGCAGCTTTTATTGTGGTTTTACCCAGCCAGATTTCTGCTGTCCTGGCTGCAAGGTTTGTTTTCTTTTGTTTGTAGTCAGAGGGGAAGTGATGCTTGATTTTTTACTTGCCTCTGAACTTTAGAGCTTAATTTTGCTCCAAGAAAAAGGACAATTTCTTAAAACTGAGGTTCTTCACTTAGCTTTATGAAAGTGGGGAAAAATAAAATAAAATAAAATAAAATACTAACATAAAATAAAAATAATACTTGCTGATTTCTTGTTTATATTTTGTCTATTAATTGCTGGATTGAAACTTTTTAAAAAAATTTCTTGATGACCTGTGAATCAAAGTAACAATGTAAGCAAGTTTCCCACATCTGGAAACTAAGAAAGGACTTGCACAAAAGAAAGTAAGACAGAAAGAGAAAATATTAAGTTTCTGAGGTTACCATCAAATCAGTTCTAACTTCCATTGCCTGATAGTCAAGACCCTTCTGCAATTGTTTGGAGTTTCATTCTCCTTTCAAGTCTCAGATCATTTCACGCTTTCTCTCTGACCTTTTGCACCTTTTTCTTACATTACTTTATTTTTTCTGGCATGAAGAAAATAATACAGAGGAAAATAAAATATTGAGTAGGTTTTGCAGTGAAATATTTTAATTGCAGAGTAGTATAGAAAACAATTTAAACAATTATGAGTTATCCTTCATTAGTCAATGACAACATTGATAAGTTAACAGGCAGCATTTTTACCAGGTCAGAGAGTGCTGGAGTACACACTGGGATTTATTATGTTAAACAATGCCCTTCTAAACCTTGAAAAAATGTACACATTTTATGTATATAAAAGATAGTAGGTAATCTACCTAGAGATTATATGATATTTATACTTGGATGGGCACTTTCATCTCTGTAAGAATGTAGGGCAGGTCAAGTTGTCCTGGGATGTTGTGAGAATATCTTTTTGTGCAGATTGGTTCATGTTTTTAGATTGTTAGTTCCTTAGGTCGCTCATATGGCTCAGTCATTATGTTTTTTTGTTTGTTTGTTTGTTTGTTTCTGGAGTGGTTGGTCTGAGGCAGACATTCCTAACCTTTCTGGCACCAGGGACTTGTTAATGGCAGACAGTTTTTCTGCATATCATAGGTGGGGAGATGATGGTTTTGGGATGATTCAAGCACATTACATTTATTGTGTACTGTATTTCTATTATTGCAGCATTGTAATATATAATGAAATAGTTATATAACTCAACATAATGTAGAATCTGTGTGAGGCCTGATCTTGTTTTCCATCCCGGGGTGATGGGAGACAGTGACAGATCATCAGTCATTAGATAATCATAAGGAGTGCACAGCCTAGGTACCTCGCATAGGCAGATCACCACGGGGTATGAGAATCTAATGCTACTTCTGATCTGACAGGAGGTGGAGCTAAGGCAGTAATGCAAGCAATGAGGAGTGGCTGTAAATACAGATGAAGCTTTGCTGGCCTGCCTGCCACTCATCTGTTGTTGTGCAACCAGTTTCTGACAGGCCATGCACTGGTAACTTGGTCTGGGGTACCTGAATGAGTGTTTAGAATCATCAAAGTCTTTAAGGTGGTTAGCATATCTAGAACAAACAGTATGTCCAAGTAAGAGGGGCCTACCTATCAGGAGTGATTAGCCACTGCTGTAATCACTCTATTAAGGCTGATTGACATATCTTACAGTTTTTATCACGACAGTGCGTGGTGAAAAAATATGCAACAAATGATAACCATATATGCAAAATTAGTGTTTCCCCACAGTTTTAGCTGCATTTGTTTTCATTTGATCGTATTGTTTCTTCATTGAGTGGTCATAAGAGTACTCAGTTGAATGCTCAGTTGAACCTTGGTGGAAACATGCATCACTGTTTATATAGCAAAAATAACTGAAGTAAATTTTTTATTTAGTGTCTCCTGGCTCTGCTAAAATTACCAGAATAGCTGCAGCTTTAAAGTCTATCATAGAGTGTATATATTTGAATCTACGTATATTTATGTACTTTGAAAGTGACTACCATATTAATAACAACAGTAATATAAAACAGTTTATCGGCGCTCACTGGAAATCAGATGTCAAATATAGACTCAGAGACTAAGTCATTTAGAAAATAAAATAAATTCACTTGCAGAAAATTATTAATTGGAGTACAGGTTTTAACAGAACTTGCTCCAAAATTAAAAGGAAAATAAAAATAGACTAGATATTTAATTTATCAAATTTGTAATGTTCATGGTGGACCATTAATAACTATTTGAATTGTTGTCAAATTAGATGATATTCTCCTATTTGTATATATCAACAGTTCCAAGGCCAGGATAAGTTTTTTTTGTTACGGAGTCAGTAACATACAGAAAAGCTCAAGATTTGATTTAATTTTTGGACTGCAACTAGACAGAATGAGTCTTTTTGTTGTTGTTGTCATTGTGATTTACCATATTTTCCACATTTAGGGAAAATGAAGTATTAAAAAATTTTTCTTGTGTGGAATATGAAGTAAACCCTTATTCTTTTAATGGAGCAGGGTAAGATGACACAGTATTTCTTTATAGACATTGTGCTAGGCACTCTATTCACTTATGTCTAATAACAAGCCCACTATTATCATAGGGCACTACTTACTCATTGAATTTTACAATTACACTAGAGGTGGAGTTTAACTTGCCTTAGTAACACATTAGGCTTAGTGAATAATTTAGTGAACCCCTTGAGAATGATGTAAGGTATTAGCACCTAATTGTATCAAATGTATGGTCAATATTATTTCCTGTTAAAGACTGATTATGAGATTACAGAGAAATTAGGAACTAAACATATAGAACCAAAGCTGTATTGCCAAGTTCAAACTCACCAATAAATTTTGCTTTCTTTAAGATGCAGAAATAATTTCTTGTTTTGGAAGACTCTTTCTCTCTGTTTCTCTCTCTCTCTCTCTCTCTCTCTCTCTCTCTCTCTGTTTCTCCTCTCTGTTTCCCTCTCTTTCTGTTTCTCTGTGTGCTTCTCTCTCTGTCTCTCATTCTCTCTCTTTGTTTCCTTCTCTCTCTGCTTCTCTCTCTGCTTCTCTCTCTCTCTCTCCTCTAGCTTCATGTTATATGCTAGCAAAAGAATGAGGCGATGATAGATGTTCTCTAATGACAGATATTGCTTCTTTGAAAAGCTAGGGACAGACCAACCAAAAAATAAATAAACTGACACTGATTTTTTACAAAAAGTCATACATAGCATCAATGACAAGGACATTTTGTTTTTGTTATTACTGCTGTTTCATTCAAGAAACTGAAAACGAGGACACGATTCCTATGAATACAGGTAGGAGCAGCTCAATCACAATAAAGGAACTTCTACAATGATTTGAGTGAAAAATGCAGTACCCCATTTACATGGAAATATGGTATTTTAAAACCCCAAAAGCTGAAATATTAACCATTCCAATTCACAATGTAAATTGTGTCTTTTTTATATAAAATGAGATAATATAAGTAAGACACTTCTGCTTTAATTGTATTGCTACTGAGGTTATCATCACTGTTCTTGCTAAAGTTACTTTTAATTTTCTGTTTTAATTGTTATTGCTACTGAGATTATCATCAATGTTATAGTTAATATTACTTACTTTTAATTTTCCTCTATAGGTCTTAGTCTAACATTTTCTGTACCAAATGCTTGTTTGTCAAAACTTTTTTTATTTTTTTAGGTAAAGAGTATAAACATTAGTGTATCAATAATGCTGCATAACCACCCATACCAAAACTTGGTGGCATTTTATTAAGCATATATTTTTTGCCTTTGCAACTGCAGATAAAGAGGGATTTTTTACTCTTCTAAGTTTAGTTACACTTGATTTTGTCTCAGTCTACTCTGTGTTCTCTTTAAGCCTTAAGCTAAGATATTTTCTTCTTGTGAAGAAAAGTAGGAAGGCAAGAGGGTAAGCTTAATTGCCAATCACTTTCAAAACCTTCCTTGTTTCCCATGTCTGAGAACCCCATTGGCCCCACCAGGAAACAAGGAGCAAGAAAGCACAATTCTGCCATTGACAGTATAAATATGTCATAAGCAACAAGATTATTAATTTTAAATAATAACGTCTTAGGTGGCTTTTAGTCTGTGAAAAATTAGATTGCGAGTGACTTGTACACGTTACCTTTCTGCTAGAAATCCATACCGAGAAAGCTTTATCTCTTGATCCTGATTTTAGAGGTGTTCAGTTGTCAGATCTTTTTCTCACTTCCACTGGCTGTATCCCTCCACTCTTCTAACCATCCTTCTACTTATTTTAGAATCAGAATGAATTATGTCTTGCCTGTGACAGTCTATTAATCTTGGATCCTGCAATTATAAAGAATCTTACGTATCTTTCTAGTTCCTTCGGCATTATTATTATGGGAAAATATATACCTTTTTCAAAATAACTAATATGAAAAAATTTTGTAACATAATCCATTTTACAATAAGTAATTCCCTCTCTCAAACACATGCACAGTTAAATATTTTACATGGCAAATTTATTATAATTAAAATAAACATGGAATATTAAATTTAATTTACATAGTGAGAATTATTTTTTGTTAAATACATGGAAGGTTGATATGTTAACATTATTTTCTCTTTTTGTCACAAAATTTCCAAACACATGTGCCAAAGTACTAATACACTGTATCATACATATGAGATTCCATATGACAAATTTTGACATTAATTCATCTTTTGATCTAAAAATTTCTTCCTATTTTAATAAAAATACACATTGGAACTTTATCTGTTCTGCACCTTTTTAAGGCTCCTTGTAATAATGAACATAAAAATTAAACTGTTTTATTTAATATTATTGGTGGCATAGTCTCATTTTTATAAATAGGTGTCCTGTTCTTTAAATGATGATGTATGGTACACAGGAAAGAGGATATCCTGGAGCTTTTAAATTTTAGTTTATATAAAAAATATATATTATATATATAATATATAATATAAAATATATATTATATAAAAATATATATTATATATAAAATATATATATTATATAAATATATTATATATAATATATATTATATAAAATATAATATATAAATATATATTTGAGACACAGTCTCACTGGGTCACTCAGGCAGGAGAGCAGTGGCATGATCCTGGCTCACTGCAATCTCCAACTTTGAGTTCAAGTGATTCTTCTGTCTCAGTCTCTTGAGTAGTTGGACCAAAAGCATTCACCACCATACCCGGCTAATTTTTGTATTTGTAGTGTAGATGTGGTTTCACCACATTACCTAGGCTGGTCTTGAACTCCTGAACTCAAATGATCCACCAGACCCAGCCTCACAAACTGTTGGAATTACAGATGTGAGCCATCTCACCTGGCGTTTTGCTAATTTTGTTTCAATCTTATGCATAGTTGCTTGTAGCGAAAGAGCCAGGAATTAATCAACACATCATAGAAATATACAACTAAATTTCCGAGAGGAATGTATTTCCAAGATCAAGTAAGTTGCCATGGAAAATTATTAACAAAAGCCTCATTTGAGAGGATTGCAGAAACTGAACTATGCTCACCAGGACTAGTATCATAATGTGGTACAAAGACACTGAATAGGATTATATGATTAACTTTTTGTTGTGGTTGCAGGTCAGCTTTCATTGCTTAAACAACGTACCACACCCCACTCAAACTTGAATAGCAGTAAGGCAGTCAGGATTTGGAGGAAGGTCCACCAAGAACAATCAGGGCATAAGGACAGAATCCTGGTTTTGCCTGTGGTACTTTATGATCTTTCACAAGGTAACTGCAAGATGATCAGTGTAGACAGCATATCTTCTGTCATAAATTAGATATTTCAACAAAATCATTACATTAAATATATCTGTTGTTACCCCGCAGTGGGATAACTGAGGAATTCAGAGAGACCAAGGCATTGAGGAAGAATTATTTAATTATTTAGGCGCACCGACCCAGTCAGATTAATATCCAAAGGACTGAGCCTGGAACAAAGAGTCAAGCTACCTTTTAAGAATTTCATGGGGTGGAGGGGAGACCTGTGCAGGGGGAAGCATATTACAGAAGTGAGAAACAAAGACAGTTATTCAATTAAGGCAAGCATTACATCATTTCTTACATTTCAAGGAACAACGTGTTTTATGATTTGAGGTTATCTGTCTAGTGACCTTGAAGCTGCACAGCTAGAGAAACAGTCTTCTCAATGCCTGGGAAAGGGACAGATAAGATTCACTAGCCATGGAGGGAAAAACAGGGAGTTAATTTTAAAGGAATCCACCTCTTTCTTTTCCTCAGGGGGAAGTGGGTTTTCTTACATGTAACTGAGTTTTTGCTTACATATTCTTTAATTTATTTTAATGCCTGTTCCTTTTCCCCCTTTGGCGCTTTTTATAAGAAAAGTATTCATAGAAAGCACTCCTACTTGCCATCTTATTGTGGAGCTGAGATTCTTATTTTACTGGCAGTGGCAGATACTTGGTTAATGCCATCAACTTCATGGTAGTGTGTTGGGTTACTACTGCCTCTAGAGTTGACTGAATGCTCCCAATAAATGGGTAAGAGGCAAAGGATGAGGCAGATGCCAAGAATAAACAAAAAAACCACCAATGAGGGTTTTGAATCCTCTAAAGGTTGACAACCATCCTCTAAATAAGAAATCCGGGGACCATCTGGACTAAGTCTGAACAGGAACATGGGTCAACTTTTAAATTCTAGCTGTGAGTATGCTTTCTTTAGTTCTTTTATTTTCATTATAAACTGGATGCCTTAAGAATTCCCCTTTCTTTACAGGAATTAAAAAGAAGTATGGCTTGATTGTTCCTAACACGCACATGCCCCGTCCATTTAGTTGGCAGTTGCTGATATGCCCATGCTCCACAGATCCAGTATAGGCCAGAGGGTGCTTTTTAAGCATTTTGGAGCCTTTAGCTGATGCCAAGAGTGGCTTAGAGTAGAAAATTGAGAGAAAGGATTTGGGTGTGGTAAGTAAGAGTTGTTCTGGGCATTTCTCTATAGAGTTTTGTTTTTAATCTCATCATAATACTGTTGCCCTAGGCAGATGGTTTCTCCTACTGCCTCTATAAAAGGCTTTTCCCACTGGGCAATACAGTACTTTCCAGTTATGCAGGTTTTTAACAACAAAGCACTGGCTGAGGCTGTTGGTTCACTGGCAGGTTTAGATGAAGTTAAATTATCTTGTGGCATTAATTCCTTAGCCTCCAATGGCCACTGGTCCCTCATATTAGTTCCTCCACTTGCATAGCATGAGGAAGTTCCTAAACCACCAGCTATGTTTTCAGCGTGTTGAGCCAATAAGTTTTTGGTTGATGGGAAAGCTCAGGCACTGACTCATCAAAATGCTTACAGAATGACTTATGGACCTGAAATTGTAGGGTTGGACACATTTGAGTCCTTTTAGTCTTTTTGACAATTAGTAGTGTAACTACTAGGTCTGCTCCTTGTCTGTCAACCCATAATAGTGCTGACTGTTCTGTAGACCAAAAATGTAGCTCTGGCTTTAAGATAGTAAAATTTGAAGGATTGCATTTTTGTTTTACAATTTGGTTTGGCTGACCTACTATTTAGCAGAGCTGTCCTTCCTGAATATAAGTGTTGGAGCTGTGTTAGTGTAGACCACTGAATGTTACAGTCTTGATGTCCAATTTGCGGTTCTCTGTACAGATGTTTAGGGATGATCCTGCTAAGCCTGTCTTGTGCTAAACCATTGCAGACTCCTTTTGGTTGTATGTGTAGGTTTCTAACTTGATTCCTGTACATTTATAGTAGGTATGGTACAGTGGAATTTTAACTATGCTATTCCTTACCCAGGTAGTATGTACACAGTGTGGACATCCTTCTAGAGATTTCAACCCTTCTAATATAGGCAGAAATGGTAACAATATCAGTGAGTGTAATAGCAACATGCTTATATTACACAAGGGCATGGCAAAACTTCCTCTGAGCATAGACAATTGCAGCATTTACAATGATAACATATCAATAGAACAATCAGTATTGACAGAATTGTAGCTAGGCTTATAAATTTTATTCACATTTACTTATCTGGAGACTGTCCTCTGAGCTTCACCTGAGGATAGACTAGTTAGCTTCCAGGATGTGACTAGGGCAGAGCTTGCAGGATCCCCAAGCTTCAGCCATGTGTAGACTGACCAGCTTCTGGTATGGTCAGAACCGGGGCAGTTGTCTTTCTTACAGGTGGTTGGGTTTCTCCATAGGACTATTGGTGTGGGAAGATCTGGGTCTTGTTGTTTAAGCCACTGGTTATTATCAGGATTCACTGCTGCCACTCATTTTAGCTGGCTATGTTGAATCCAAGGTGTGACACCTGCAACTTTAACAGCAGTGGAAGTAGACATGATTGTAATATAAAGTCTATCTTATGTGGGTCCTAGAGTAGCTGGATTCCATTTTTTAGCTTAAACAAAATCCTTGAGTTTGAAAGGGTGTGGTGGGTCTGTCCATTTTTTTATACCTATACATGCATTTTTACATGGCCATACTTAAAGTCTGCATTTGCCTTCTTAAAGTTAGTTCTCCTAGTTTACAGAGATTACCTTTAATCTGATTTATGATAGGGATGTGGTGGCCAGCAGAACAAAATCTTATAGGGAGAATACCCACTTTGGTGGAAGTTCACCTGACTTGGAGGAGGACCATAGGCAAGACCTGATCCTAGCTTTGATGAGTTTTTTGACACAATATTTTCAGCAGCTGTTTGAATGTCCAGTTTATGTGTTCCACCTTTCCTGAACTCTGTGGTCAGTAGACTGTGTGCACTTTCCACTTTATTTTTAATAGTTGAGTTAAGTCCGGAACTATTTTAGCCACAAATGTTGGTCTGTTGTCTGATCTTAGAGTTAGAAGCAGTCAAATCCATAAAAATGGAAATCCATAATTTCATTTCAGTGAAATCCATAAGCAGTTTTTCACAGTGGCTCGCTGAATCCTATTTCCTGAACCCCTGGAGGTTGAGTAGGTCCTCGTTTTGGGTTATTCTGGGCACAGGATAGACATTGTTCACAAACAGCACAGGTGATGGCAGAGAGCTGTGGCATGTAGAAATGCTGACCTATCAAATTATCTAGGGCCATCTTTCCAACGCATGTTCCTTGATTGATTTGCTTCACAAACCTTGGAGATATTGTCTCTGGAACAGTTAGCCTCCCATCAGAGAACAGCCACTCTTAATCTTTAATATATTTTCCTGTTTTCTGACCAAACCAAGCTTTTTCACTTGAAGAATAATTGGGTACTTCTGGCAAAGCAGGCTCTATAAAGAGAGGCATTGCTAGAGTTCTTTTTTCATGTAAAGCCTTGTTTATTGCTGCCCACCTAGCCTCTTGGTCTGCCTTTCTGTTGTCCTGAACCTCATAGCTTTGCCTGGTTGGGTGTCCTTTGCAATGAATGAAGCCACCTTCTGTGGAGCCTATATGGCTTCTAATAATTGCAAAATTTCCACTTTAATTTTATTATTATTTTTTCTTTCAGTAGTCGAAAGTCCTCTCTCTTTCTATATTGCCCCATGGGCATGCAGGGTTGTAAAAACATATATTGAATCAGTATATATGTTTACTTTCTTCCATTTGGACAATAACATAGCTCTGGTTAATGCTATTAGTTCAGCCTTTGGAGGAGAACACCCAGAAGGTAAGGCTTGAGCCTTGACTACCGAGTTTTGGGTCAATACTGCATACCCTGCACATCACACCCCATCTGTTATGAAACTGTTACCATCAGTGAAGTATTCAACATCTGGGTTCTCCAATGGGGTATCTCTGAGATATTCCCAACTCAAGAACACTTTGTCCACCGTATTTATGCAACAAGGGGAAGGATCTGGGAGCAGTGAGGCAACCCACCATCCTTCCAATCAGGTTTCTCCACAGGCAGCAGGGTAGCTGCATTCAAGATATTTACAGTCTCCAGTGTTATCTGGGGATTTTCAAACAGAAGCTCTTGATATTTTAGTATTCTAGAGTTGGAGAGCCAATGATGTTCTCTTTGCTCCATTAAGGTGAGTACAGCATGTGTCACCTGAATTATTATCTTCTGACTTATGGCTATCTTGTTGGCAGCTTCTATAAGCATTGCAGTAGCTGCCAGTGCCCTGAGACAGTGGGGCCCACCTAAGGCCACCAAGTCCAGTCTTTTGGATTACTATGTTACTGGCTGATGCCAAGAGCCCAACAACTGAGTTAAGGCTCTGACTACCTTTCCCTTAGTTTATCCACATACAAAAAGAAGGGCTTTTTTTGTTTGTGTGTTTTTGTTTTTGTTTTTACATCTGGCAACCCTAGTGCCAGGGTTTGGATGAGAGCTTCCTTTATATCTTTGAGGGCCTTTTCCTATTCTTTGTCCCACAGGAGGAGCACACATTCTTTTCCTTTGGTGGCCTTATATAAGGGCCTTGCTACGAGGGAGAATTTTGGAATCCAGATTCAGCAGAATCCCACCACACACAGAAATTTCTTCACCTGCCAACTTGTAACTGGAGTGGGCAATGCACATAGAGCCTCCTTAAGTGCACTTCCAAGTCTGTGCTGGCCTTGGGATACCATGAAGCCTATATATCCAACTTCCCCAAAACAGACTTTTGCCTTGTCCTTGGACACTTTGTGAACTGGCCTGTATTCACCATTTGGCTTTCACACAGGCAGCAAAGGAGTATTCCAGGAGTACTTGCATTTCACTATAATCCCATGTTTATAGAGCTGATTTAAATGTTTTGTTGTGACACCAATTTCCTCTCTGTGTAGGGATGTTGATGAACTCATATCAGGGCAGCATGAGGGTTAAACTCTACTACCACCAAGGGTCTATTTACAGTAAGTCTAGGGTGATTGTCCTCAGCCCATACACCTGGTACCTTGAAAAGCATTCCCCACATATTGTGTAGGCCCAGATCAGGTAGCTTTCTGGCACACAGTACATAGAGTTGCCATTCCTCAGTTCTTGAGACATTAGAGTCAATACCATTGCCTTAGCATTTCCAAAATCCAGTGTCATGTTCCCTTTAGCTGTAAAGGAAATTTGTCCCTGCAGTTTCTGGAGTAAGTTTCTTCCCAAGAAGGGTACTGGATAATTTGGCATATATAGAAACTCATGCTGCACTTCTTGTCCCCCAATAACACATATCCTGGATTTGAGAAAAGGTCTCTTTTCTTTGTCCCCAGTAGCCCCTAAAGTAGTAGCACAATTCGTTGTGGGAGCAGTAATTGAGTGAGTTACCACAGAGAAATCAGCACCAGTATGAACAAAAATAATCCATTAATTGGCCCCTTACATCCATAGACACCATAGGCTCCCTGGGGCCTAAAAGGATAGAGCCCAGTCTGTTTCAGTCCTTTACATTCTTGGCCTCCTGCTAAGCTGATCAGATCAGGATCTGATTTTGAAGCTCCACAACTAGCAACCAAACACTTCTCTCAGGTGTTAGACTATTGACCACTCTCCTTATTCTTTTGAAATTTATCCTTCTAGTGTCCTTTCCTTTTTGCACTGCTGTGCAAAAGGAATCTCTCAGCTTCAGCTGACTTTCAAACTCCTGTCCAGACTAGGCTTTTCCATGACTGCATTTACACCCACATCCATGCCTCCTTGCAAAGCCAGCTTCTCTTCCTGTAAGGGCTACTGCTAGTAAATTAGCCTTTCTTAAGCCTCTGATCAGATTTCTTCTTTGCCTCCTGATCTCAGTTAATGTACATCTTGGTAGCCACTTGAATAAGCTGAGTAGCACTCACACCTATGGAGCTTCTAACTTCAGCAATTTATGCCTAGTATCTCCTTGGGTCTACCTTACAAAGGCCATATTCATCATGTACTGATTTTTAGCAGCCTCAGGGTTAAATGGAGTGTACCACAAAAATGCCTTACAAAGTCTTCTATAAAACTGACTGGTGCTTTCATCTGCACCTTAGAGCACCTCTGAGATTTTTATATTGGTTGCCTTTTTCTTTTACCATCCTTTAGCCTTTGCAGAAGTGCTTCTTGGCATTTTATAGGTGTTGAAGCTGAAGCTGGTCCTAGTGGAGGTCCCCTTGTCCTCTTAAGACGCATAAGCATAACTTGGGCATGGCTAGACCTGAGAAGGCCTGCCTGACTTTTCCAGCCTTCCACTGTTACTTTCCGGGGCTCTTATTTCTCCTTCTCCAGTGAGAGTGGGAGCCTGTATCTCTTTGAACTTAACTCCTTAGGGGCAGTTAGCCTTGGTAAAGGGGGGTAGATTGGAATGTAGGGAGGAAGGGTCTCTATTGCTTCCTGTGGTTCTTGAAAATCCAGTTTTTTTTTCATGAGGTTTTTCTTTTGTCTCCATAGCTGCTGGCACAGCTGATTTTTACTTTCACTTTTGGCCTTTACTTTTTATTTTTTTACTTTTGGAGTTACAAGCCTCTGTGACTTTCCCTTTAACTCTGCAGCTGTCAGCACAGCTGGTTTTCCTCAGCATGAGCTGCAAGTATTCTACAAAAACTGCTAGGCAGGGCTACATTCATTTAGCCATGAGTCAATACAAAGACTAGGTCTGAATATCCTGACCGTCCTCTGACCCTAGTCACCACCTTAAAACACACAGCCAATTTCTCTATAGTGCCTTTGGCCAGCCATCCAACACTAAAAGAAGGCTATTCTAATTAACAGTACGTCCTTATGTTTTGAGCATCCAGTTTCATCCCATAATCACCTCTAAATATTTTTTTATTATTTTTTTGTCATGCATTCCGAAGGAGATGATATTGACGCTTTTCCTCCCATTTCCTCCTTTGTGGTGCACTTTCACTCTCGATTCCACCTGACCAGGTCCTATTACAGGACTTTTGGACTCTGTTTAGCCAGGAATGTGCCTTCACCTCTCACAGCCTACTGTGCCCATGGGGGTCATCCTATCAGATGTATACAACATCCTTGGTCTGATTTCCCCTGCACTCACCTCAGAGCACACAGCCCAGGCTAAGGGATCCATGCCTCCTCATGCCACTCCCTATGTGGGCCTCTCCTGAAACCATCTGTTTCACATACTTTCACACATCCCCTGCTCCAGGACTCCTCATCAGATGAAATAGGCCTCTCCTGTGTCCCAGGTGAGGCTAGTTAGGCTCCCATATTCACCCACATACACACATCACTTCTGCTCCAGGACTTCTCATTGGATGAAACAAGTCTCTCTCGTGTCCCAGGTAGGTTCACATGCACCCACACCCTCCCAGTTCACATGCACCCACACACTTCTGAGCCACTCTTGCTACCCACCGGCAAGCTCTACTTTGATGCAGTTGTTGCTCAGTTGGTCTATTTTCTCCACCAGTGAACCACTTTCACTTGTTAGGAAGGCATGAGTTTTATCCACATTGTCAGGCCACTCCTGTCACTCCCAGCCACTCTGGGTTGGATTAGTCAGTCTCTCTGATTCCTTAACTATTCTGCTGCATTTCTGGTGGCCCATACCAGGATTGGAAATGACAAATTTACTGTCTCATTTTCCTGCAAGACTAGGGCCCTGGGGCTGGGGGAGGTCTGGCATCCATGGCGCACAATGGGGGAGCTTCATCTGGATGGAGACTGGATCTCTCTGCATCCTGACTCACTTCCCAGCACTGAAACAGAACCAGAGACAGGGCTGCAGGACAATACCAGCATCTCAGTAACCATTGTAAGGAGAAAGGGCCCAAGGCAGAAAAACCCATCCCATAGGGTGGTGACGAAGCTTCCCTTCATCAGAGAGACCAAGTGGTTCAGGAGGAATTACTTAATTATTTAGGTGCACTGACCCAGTTGGATTAACATCCAAAGGACTGAGCCCTGAACAAAGAGTTAAGCTACCTTATAAGCACTTCATGGGGTGGGGGGAGATGTATGTAGGAGAAAGCATATTACGGAAGCAAGAAACAAAGACAGTTACTGAATTAAGACAAGCATTACACTATTTCTTACTTTTTAAGGAACAACATGTTTTATGACTTGAAATTATCTGTCTAGTGACATTGCAGCTGCACAGCAATGAACAGAGTATTCACAATGTCTCAGAAAGGGAGAGATAAAGCTCACTAGCCACAGAGGGAAAAATGGGTAGTTATTTTTGAAGAACTCCAGCTCTTTCTCTTCCTGAGGGGGAATTGGGTTTTCTTATATACAACTGAGTTGTTGCTTATACATTCTTTCATTTCTTTTAATGCCTGTTCCAACCCTAAATAGTTAAATACACTGTATTCAAGATTTAAAGTTGAACCAAAAGACTCTTTAATGTTATGAAGAAATATGAACTTACCTTAAGTTAAAATTGTTTAGTAGATATTGAAATATCTATGGTCTGGCACAGTGGCTCACATCTGTAATCTCAGCACTTTAGGAGGCCAAAGTGTGTCGATCATGAGGTCAGGAGATCGAGACCATCCTGGCTATGGTGAAACCACATCTCTAGTAAAAATACAAAAAATTAACCAGGTGTGGGGGCGGGTGTCTGTAGTCCCAACTACTTGGGAGGCTGAGGCAGAGAATGGTGTGAACCTTGGAGGTGGATGTTGCAATAAGACAAGATTGTGCCATTGCATTCTAGCCTGGATGACAGAGTGTGAGACTCCATCTCAAAAAAAAAGAAAGAAAGAAAGAAAGAAAGAAAGAAAGAAAGAAAGAAAGAAAGATGACAAACGTCTCCCAAAATTATTCTTAATGTTGACATAAATGATGTTATCTCAGGGGTAAATTTTAAGGTGTGCTTCAATAATTAGGAGAGAAGGAATTATTGAGTTTCAATCACACAAGTTGTTCCAGGGACAGACTAACATTTGCTTTGAAAATTGTGCTATTTTACAGTTTTCATTGGAGGTAATGAACATCTGACAGAAGAACAAATTTTGTAATTCCTAAATACCTGACTACTGTTATCATTTTTATATATGAGATATTTATTTTCATTCATCAGGAATTAATCATGCACCTACCTTAATTGTAATTACCAACTCAGCAAAGTTAAAATCACACTATACTTAAAAATATAAACATTATCCTACTGAAGGTGAACACGCTATCATGCTGAGATTGGGTTGTCATCTTTTCCTCTGAAACCACAAAGAGATTCTGCTTGTTATTGCTTTCAACATAGGCACTTGCTAGTTCCTGTTAACATTGTTAAAAATAGACTCATTTGACAATCTTTTAAGTAGAAATCCTCTTAGTAAATATAATAATTTGGAGCTCTGCCATAGTTTATTAGTGATGAGGAGATCCATAAAACTTTGTGGGAGGTACAGCATCTGTAACATTGCATCTAGTAAGAAAAAAATGGATACTCGAGATACATACTAGTTTCACTTATTTCACACTTATTCCCATGAATCAGTGACACAACTCTTCAAAATGTTGTGTATCAGCTACCCACAAGACAGGGAGAAAAAGATATGACTGTATACTGTTTTCCAGATATTATAGATTTAATCCTCAAACATATCCAAATGAATACAGTTGGAATAATTGCTACCCACTTCTGGGTAAAATAAAATACATTGTAAACCTTAACTTTTTAGTTAAAATGTAAGTATAATATTAATCATTTTTGTTCATGCTATCATTTAACCTCATTGCAATGAAGAGAATAGTGGATGATATACAGACCTTCACTCTAGTGTCTTTTGAGTAAATTATAAAGGATGATTTATTGCACATTCCTGGAGAAGCAAATTCATTTTCACAACTTTTCTAGGTTTCTCATTGCCAACTGATCACTTCTTATAAAGAAATAGAAGACAGCTCTGCTTAATAATAAAGGATGTATCAATTGGTCTCAATTTTTGTATTCTGTTTTAACTGAGTCCTTATTCGAGGATATTCAAGATATGCATTGTCTGTTTTTGATTTGTTTTGTTTTAAGTAGGCACTAAGAAGCCAGAAAAAGAAGGCTTGCTCCTCAGTTAAAGTTAACAGATGCTATACTGGTCTTACAGAAGATCCAGAGAGCAGATTGGCTAGGAAAGCAGGGCAATGGTGATGAGTCATTAGTTTTCCAGCCAAACTAAGCTTCATAAGTGAAGGAGAAAAAAAATGCTTTCAGACAAGCAAATGATGAGAGATTTTGTCATCACCAGGCCTGCCTTACAAGAGCTCCCGCAGGAAGCACTAAACATGAAAAGGAAAAACCAGTAGGAGCCATTGCAAAAACATGACAAATTGTAAAGACCATTGATGCTAGAAAGAAACTGCATCCACTAATGAGAAAATAACCAGCTAACATCATAATGACAAGATCAAACTCACACATAATAATATTAACTTTAAATGTAAATGGGCTATATGCTCCAATTAAAAGACAGAGCTGGCAAATTGGATAAAAAGAGTCAAGACCCATCAGTGTCATGTATACAAGTAACCCAGCTCATGTGCAGAGACTCACATGGGCTTAAAATAAAGGGATGGAGGAAGATCTACCAAGCAAGTGGAAAACAAACAAACAAAAAAAGCAGAGGCTGCAATGCTATTCTCTAATAAAACAGACTTTAAACCAACAAAGATCAAAAGAGACAAAGAAGGTCACTACATAATGGTAAAGGGATCAATTCAAAAAGAAGGCCTAACTATCCTAAATATATATGCACCCAACGCAGGGGCATGTAGATTCATAAAGGAAGTCCTTAGAGACCTACAAATAGACTTAGACTCCCACACTATAGTGATGGGAGAATTTAACACCCCACTGTCAACATTAGACAGATCAATGAGTCAGAAAGTTAATAACAATATATAGGAATTGAACTCAGCTCTGCACCAAGTTGACCTAAGAGACATATGCAGAACTCTTCACCCCAAATCAACAGAATATACATTCTTCTCAGCACCACATCACACTTGTTCCAAAATTGACCACATAGCTGGAAGCAAAGCACTCCTCAGCAAATGTAAAAGAACAGAAATTATAACAAAGTGTCTCTCAGATGACACTGCCACCAAAATAGAACTCAGGATTAAGAAACTCACTCAAAACTGCTCAACTATATGGGAACTGGACTACCTGCTCCTGAATGACTACTGGGTACAAAACGAAATAAAGGCAGAAATAAAGATGTTCTTTGAAACCAATGAGAAGGAATACAAAACATGTCAGAATCTCTGGGACACATTCAAAGCAGTGTGTAGATGGAAATTAATAGCACTAAATGCCCACCAGAGAAACCAGGAAAGATCTAAAATTGACCCCCTAACGTCACAATTAAAGGAACTAGAGAAGTAACAACAAACACATGCAAAAGCTAGCAGAAGGCAAGAAATAACTATGATCAGAGCCGAACTGAAGAAGACACAGACACAAAAAAACCCTTTAAAAAAACCAATGAATCCAGGAGCTGGTATTTTGAAAAGATCAAAAAAATTGATAGACCACTAGCAAGACTAACAAAGAGGAAAAGAGAATAATAAAAAAGACACAATAAAATATTAGAAAGGGGATATCACCACTGATCCCACAGAAATACAAACAAACATCAGAGAATACTATAAACACCTCTACACAAATAAACTAGAAAATCTAGAAGAAATTAATAAATTCCTGGACACATACAGCCTTCCAAGACTAAACCAGGAAGACGTTGAATCCCAGAATAGACCAATAACAGGCTCTGAAATTGAGGCAATAATTAATAGCTTACCAACCAAAAAAAGTTCAGGACCAGACAGATTCGCAGTTTAATACTACCAGATGTACTAAGAGGAGCTGATACCATTCCTTCTGAAACTATTTCAGTCAATAGAAAAAGAGGGAATTCTCCTTAACTCATTTTATAAGGCCAGCATCATCCTCATACCAAAGTCTGGCAGAGACACAACAGAAAAAGAGAATTTTAGACCAATATACCTGAAGAATATCGGTGCAAAAATCCTCAATAAAGTACTGGCAAACAGAATTCAGCAGCACATCAAAAAGCTTATCCACGAAGATCAAGTTGGCTTTATCCCTGGAATGCAAGGCTTGGTCAACATATGCAAATCAATAAATGTAATTTATCATATAAACAGAATCAAATACAAAAACCACACGATTATCTCAATAGATGCAGAAAAGGTCTTCAACAAAATTCAACAGCCCTTCATGCTAAAAACTCTCAATATGCTAGGTATTGATGGGACATATCTCAAAATAATGAGAGCTATTTATGACAAACCCACAGCCAATATCATACTGAACTGGCAAAAATTGGAAAGACTCCCTTTGAAAACTGGCACAAGAGAGGGGTTTCCTCTCTCACCATTTGTATTCAACATAGTGTTGGAAGCTCTGGCCAGGGCAATAAGGCAGGACAAAGAAATAAAGGGTATTCAATTAGGAAAAGATGAGGTAAAACTGTACCTGTCTGCAGATGACATGATTGTATATTTAGAAAACCCCATGGTCTCAGCCCGAAATCTCCTTAAGCTGATAAGCAGCTTCAGTGAAGTCTCAGGATACAAAATCAATGTGCAAAAATCACAAGCATTCCTATACACCAGTAACAGAAAAACAGAGAGCCACATCATGAGTGAACTCCCATTCACAATTTCTTCAAAGAGAATAAAGTACCTAGGAATCCAACTTACAAGGGATATGAAGGAATTCCTTGTGGAGAACTGCAAACCACAGATCAACAAAATAAAAGAGGATACAAACAAATGGAGGAACATTCCATGCTCATGGATAGGAAGAATTAATATCATGAAAATGGCCAGATTGCCCAAGATAATTTATATATTCAATGCCATCCGGATCAAGCTACCAATGACTTTCTTCAGAGAAATGGAAAAAAACTACTTTAAAGTTCATATGGAAACAAAAAAGAGACTGCATTGCCAAGACAATCCTAATCCAAAAGAACAAAGCTGGAGGGATCATGCTGCCTGACTTCAAGTAATACTACAAGGCCACAGTAACCAAAACAGCACGGTACTTGTACCAAAACAGAGATACAGACCAAAGGAACAGAACAGAGCCCTCAGAAATAAAACCACACATCTACAACCATCTGATCTTTGACAAACCTGACAAAAACAAGAAATGGGGAAAGGATTCCCTATTTAATAAATGGTGCTGGGAAAACTGGCCAGCCATATGTAGAAAGCTGAAACTGAATCCCTTCCTTACACCTTATACAAAAATTAATTCAAGATGGATTAAATACTTAAAGGTAAGACCTAAAACCATAAAAACCCTAGAAGAAATCATAGGCCATAACATTCAGGACATAGGCATAGTCAAGGACTTCTTGTCTAAAACAACAAAAGCAATGGAAAAAAGCCAAAATTAACAAATGGGATCTAATTAAACTAAAGAACTTCTGCACAGCAAAAGAAACTACCAACAGAGTGAACAGGCAACCTACAGAATGGGAGAAAAGTTTTACAATCTACCCATCTGACAAAGGGCTAATATCCAGAATCTACAAAAACTTAAAGAAATTTACAAGAAAAAATCAAACAAACCCATCAAAAAGTGGGCAAAGAATATGAGCAGACATTTCTCAAAAGAAGACATTTATGCAGGCAACAGACACATGAAAAAATGCTCATCGTCACTGGCCATCAGAGAAATACAAATCAAAACCTCAATGAGATACCATTTAACTGGTGTCATTTAATGACACCAGTTAAAATGGCAACCATTAAAAAGTCAGGAAACAAAGGATGCTGGAGAGGACGTGGAGAAATAGGAACACTTTTATACTGTTGGTGGGACTGTAAACTAGTTTAACCATTGTGGAAGACAGTGTGATGATTCCTCAAAGATCTAGAACTAGAAATATTATTTGACCCAGCCATCCCAGTACTGGGCATATACCTCAAGATTATAAATCATACTACTATCAAGACACATGCACACGTATGTTTACTGTGGTACTATTCACTATAGCAAAGACTTGGAACCAACCCACATGTCCATCAATGGTAGACTGGATTAAAAAAATGTGGAACATATACACCATGGAATACTATGCAGCCATAAAAAAGGATGAGTTCATGTCCTTTGTAGGGACATGCATGAAGCTGGAAACAATCATTCTCAGCAAACTATCACAAGAACAGAAAAACAAACACTGCATGTTCTCACTCATAGGTGGGAATTGAACAAGGAGAACACTTGGACACTGGAAGGGGAACATCACACACCGAGGCCTGTCATGGTGTGGTGGGATGGGGAAGAGATAGCATTAGGAGATATACCTAATGAAAATGACGAGTTAATGGGTGCAGCACACCAATATAGCACATGTGTACATATGTAACAAACCTACATGTTGTGCACATGTACCCCAGAAATTAAAGTACAGTAATAATTCTTAAACAAATTGTTCCCCTTGCGGTGCCTTAATAACAGCTGAGGCATTAGAGGGATTCCCTCTAGAGTCATCGGCTTTGATTATCTTATGGCTTTTTTTCCCCCTATTGACATATAGAGAGAAACAAAGCTACAGAAGCAATAATTCTACTCTAGTCACTGTAGGAACTGGGTAAAATCACCAGTCTTGAAAGCCACGTGTAAATACAGGAGCCATCTGACTAAAGAGTTTTCCTCTTGGGAAATATGCTGTATTGTGAACTGATACTATAGTTTACATTCAATGTGCTGATTTTTCTGAAGTTCTTATCATTACAGATTGAAATGATGATGGTTTGTTTTAGTCCAACTCATTGAAGGTCCAGTTATTCCCTACTACCACCACCAAAAATGTATTCTATAAACTGAAACAAAGTGATGGTACTCTTTTGGAAAAGCCCATCTCCACATCTCTTTCCATCCCCACACCAAGATTTATTTTGACAAAAATAGTTTTAGCGATACCTCAGTGATGACAATCAATGTATTGAGTTGTAATTTTGTAAACATTTATGAAGTTCTGATTAGATCCATCACTGCAGTTAGAAAAACAGTCTCATCTACATGTTGAAAAGGAACGTTATTTCTAGAAAGTGGAGGTGACTGGGAAGGTCCAATTGGAAAACCATTCAGAAGACAAGAAAGTGAATTTGCTAAGTGGAAAGAGATGTTGAATGAAAATTTATGCAAATTTTTGGTGACAAACTGCATGTAAATCATAGGTTATGTATAATTCTAAAGACAGAAGATTGATGGCCCTACACTAACTCTAGTGCCAGGGTAAAACATAAGAACATGCATAGCACTAGGGTTTTTCCTAAAACACAAAGTTCCAGAAAACACAACAAAAAAAAAACATAGAAATAATAAACTGAGAGGCTAAGAGACAATAAGAGACTGATGGCCAATAAGACTATCTGGAAGTCACTGAAGAAATAAAGCCATAAACAGAGAAAATAAACCTGAATGGTAATTTGTAGGTTTTCTTCTAGGGTTTTTATGGTTTTAGGTCTAAGTTTAAGTCTTTAATCCATCTTGAATTAATGTTTTTATAAGGTGTAAGGAAAGGATCCAGTTTCAGCTTTCTACATATGGCTAGCCAGTTTTCCCAGCACCATTTATTAAATAGGTAATCTTTTCTTCATTGATCATTTTTCTCAGGTTTGTTAAAGATCAGATAGTTGTATATATACAGCATTATTTCTGAGGGCTCTGTTCTGTTCCATTGATCTATATCTCTGTTTTGGTACCAGTGCCATGCTGTTTTGGTTACTGTAGCCTTGTAGTATAGTTTGAAGTCAGGTAGCACGATGCCTCCTGCTTTGTTCTTTTGGCTTAGGATTGATTTGGTGACATGGGCTCTTTTTTGGTTCCATATGAACTTTAAAGCAGTTTTTTCCAATTCTGTGAAGAAAGTAATTGGTAGCTTGATGGGGATGGCATTGAATCTATAAATTACCTTGGGCAGTATGGCCATTTTCACGATATTGATTCTTCCTACCCATGAGCATGGAATGATCTTCCATTTCTTTGTATCCACTTTTATTTCATTGAGCAGTGGTTTGTAGTTCTCCTCAAAGAGGTCCTTCATGTGCCTTGTAAGTTGGATTCCTAGGTATTTTATTCTCTTTGAAGCAATTGTGAATGGGAGTTCACTCATGATTTGGACCTCTGTTTGTCTGTTATTGGTGTATAAGAATGCTTGTGATTTTTGTACGTTGATTTTGTACCCTGAGACTTTGCTGAAATTGCATATCAGCTTACGGAGATTTTGGTCTGATACAGTGGGGTTTTCTAGATAAACAATCATGTCTGCAAACAGGGACAATTAGACTTCCTCTTTTCCTAATCGAATACCCTTTATTTCCTTCTCCTGCCTAATTGTCCTGGCCAGAACTTCCAACACTGTGTTGAATAGGAGTGGTGAGAGAGGGCGTCCCTGTCTTGTGCCAGTTTTCAAAGGGATTGCTTCCAGTTTTTGACCATTCAGTATGATATTGGCTGTGTGTTTTTCATAGATAGCTCTTATGATTTTGAGATACATCCCATCAATACCTAATTTATTGAGAGTTTTTAGCATGAAGGGTTGTTGAATTTTGTCAAAGGCTTTTTCTTCATCTATTGAGATAATCATTTGTTTTTTGTCTTTGGTTCTGTTTATGTGCTGGATTACATTTATTGATTTGAGTATATTGAACCAATCTTACATCCCAGGGATGAAGCCCACTTGATCATGGTGGATAAGCTTTTTGATGTGCTGCTGGATTAGGTTTGCCAGTATTTTACTGAGGATTTTTGCATCAATGTTCATCAAGGATATTGGTCTAAAATTCTCTTTTTGGGTTGGGTCTCTGCCCAGCTTTGGTATCAGGATGATGCTGGCCTCATAAAATGAGTTAGGGAAGATTCCCTCTTTTTCCATTGATTGGAATAATTTCAGAAAGAATGGTACCAGTTCCTCCTTGTACCTCTGGTAGAATTCGGCTGTGAATCCATCCCATCCTGGACTCTTTTTAGTTGGTAAGCTATTGATTATTGCCACAATTTCAGATCCTGTTATTGGTCTATTCAGAGATTCAACTTCTTCCTGGTTTAGTCTTGGCAGGGTGTATGTGTTGAGGAATTTATCCATTTCTTCTAGATTTTCTAGCTTATTTGCATAGAGGTGTTTATACTATTCTCTGATGATAGTTTGTATTTCTGTGGGATCGGTGGTGATATCCCCTTTATCATTTTTTATTGCATCTATTTGATTCTTCTCTCTTTTTTTCTTTATTAGTCTTGCTAGCAGTCTATCAATTTTGTTGATCCTTTCAAAAAACCAGCTCCTGGATTCATTGATTTTTTGAAGAGTTTTTGTGTCTCTATTTCCTTCAGTTCTGCTTTGATTTTAGTTATTTCTTGCCTTCTGCTAAGTTTTGAATGTGTTTTTTCTTGCTTTTCTAGTTCTTTTAATTGTGATGTTAGGGTGTCAATTTTGGATCTTTCCTGCTTTCTCTTGTGGGCATTTAGTGCTATAAATTTACCTCTACACACTGCTTTGAATGTGTCCCAGAGATTCTGGTATATTGTGTCTTTGTTCTCGTTGGTTTCAAAGAACACCTTTATTTCTGCTTTCATTTCATTATGTACCCAGTAGTCATTCAGGGTCAGGTTGTTCAATTTCCATGTAGTTGTGCAGTTTGAGTGAGTTTCTTAATCCTGAGTTCTAGTTTGATTGCACTGTGGTCTGAGAGACAGTTTGTTATAATTTCTGTTCCTGTACATTTGCTGAGGAAAGCTTTACTTCCAACTATGTGGTCAATTTTGGAACAGGTGTGCTGTGGTGCTGAAAAAAATGTATATTCTCTTGATTTGGGTTGGAGAGTTCTGTAGATGTCTATTAGGTCTGCTTGGTGCAGAGCTGAGTTCAATTCCTGGGTATCCTAGTTAACTTTCTGTCTCGTTGATCTGTCTAATGTTGACAGTGGGGTGTTAAAGTCTCCCATTATTATTGTGTGGGAGTCTAAGTCTCTTTGTAGGTCACTCAGGACTTGCTTTATGAATCTGGGTGCTCCTGTATTGGGTGCATATATATTTAGGATAGTTAGATCTTGTTGAATTGATCTCTTTACCATTATGTAATGGCCTTCTTTGTCTCTTTTGATCTTTGTTGTTTTAAAATCTGTTTTATCAGAGACTAGGATTGCAACCTCTCTCTCTTTTTGTTTTCTATTTGCTTGGTAGGTCTTCCTCCATCCTTTTATTTTGAGCCTATGTGTTTCTCTGCATGTGAGATGGGTTTCCTGAATACAGCACAATGATGGGTCTTGACTCTTTATGCAATTTGCCAGTCTGTGTCTTTTAATTGGACCATTTAGTCTATTTACATTTAAAGTTAATATTCTTATGTGTGAATTTGATCCTGTCATTATGATGTTAGCTGATTATTTTGCTCATTAGTTGATGCAGTTTCTTCCTAGCCTTGATCGTCTTTACAATTTGGCATAATTCTGCAGTGGCTGGTACCGTTTGTTCCTTTTCATGTTTAGTGCTTCCTTCAGGAGCTCTTTTAGGGCAGACCTGGTGGTGGCAAAATCTCTCAGCATTTGCTTGTCTGTAAAGTATTTTATTTCTCCGTCACTTACGAAGCTTAATTTGGCTCGATATGAAATTCTGGGTTGAAAATTCTTTTCTTTAAGAATGTTGAATATTGGCCCCCACTCTCTTCTGGCTTGCAGAGTTTCTGTCGAGAGATCCGCTGTTATTCTGATGGGCTTCCCTTTGTAGGTAACCCAACCTTTCTCTCTGGCTGCCCTTAACATTTTTTCCTTCATTTCACCTTTTCGTGAATGTGACAATTATGTGTCTTGGAGTTGCTCTTCTCGAGGAGTATCTTTGTGGCATTCTCTGTATTTCCTGAATCTGACTGTTGGCCTTCCTTGCTACATTGGGGAAGTTCTCCTGGATAATATCCTGCAGAGTGTTTTCCAACTTCTTTCCATTCTCCCCATCACTTTCAGGTACACCAATCAGACGTAGATTTGGTATTTTCACATAGTCCCACATTTCTTGGAGGCTTTGTTCATTTCTTTTTACTAGGCATTACCATTCAGGACATAGGCATGGACAAGGACTTCATGTCTAAAACACCAAAAGCAATGGCAACAAAAGCCAAAGTTGACAAATGGGATCTAATTAAACTAAAGAGCTTCTGCACAGCAAAAGAAACTACCATCAGAGTGAACAGGCAACCTAAAAAATGGGAGAAAATTTTCACAACCTACTCATCTGACAAAGGGCTAATATCCAGAATCTACAATGAACTCAAACAAATATACAAGAAGAAAACAGAAAACCCCATCTACAAGTGGGTGAAGGAGATGAACAGACAATTCTCAAAAGAAGACATTTATGCAGCCAAAAAACACATGAAAAAATGCTCACCATCACTGGCCATCAGTGAAGTGCAAATCAAAACCACAATGAGATACCATCTCACACCAGTTAGAGTGGCAATCATTAAAAAGTCAGGAAACAACAGGTGTGGGGGAGGATGTGGAGAAATAGGAACATTTTTACACTGTTGGTGGGACTGTAAACTAGTTCAACCATTGTGGAAGTCAGTGTGGCAATTCCTCAGGGATGTAGAACTGGAAATACCATTTGACCCAGCCATCCCATTACTGGGGTATATACCCAAAGGACTACAAATCATGCCGCTATAAAGACACATGCACATGTATGTTTATTGTGGCACTATTCACAATAGAAAAGTCTTGGAACCAACCCAAATGTCCAACAATGTTAGACTGGATTAACAAAATGTGGCACATATATACCATGGAATACTATGCAGCCATAAAAAATGATGAGTTCATGTCCTTTGTAGGGACATGGATGAAACTGGAAATCAGCATTCTCAGTAAACTATCACAAGGACAAAAAAGTAAACACCGCATGTTCTCACTCATATTGGGAATTGAACAATGAGAACACATGCACACAGGGAGGGGAATATCACACTCTGGGGACTGTTGTGGGTAGGGGGAGGGGGGAGGGATAGCATTAGGAGATATACTTAAGGCTAAATGACGAGTTAATGGGTGCAACACACCAGCATGGCACATGCAGACATATGTAACAAACCAGCACATTGTCCACATGTACCCTAACACTTAAAGTATAATAATAATAAAATAAATAAAATAAAAAACTGTTCTAAAATAAAATAAAAATAAGTAAATAAATGAATAAAAAAGAAAAAAATAAACTATGTTTAAAAAACTGCAGGGACATGATCAGGTCATGTCATACAGTGCAATTTGGGTTGAGTGGTTCAGATGAAGCCAGAATCTACAAATAATATATAGGTAGCAGGGATCCACTTCCATTTACACTTCCTGTATAACAAAATTTTGGCATTCTTTTTTAATGAAGTAATACTGTAACAGAGTTCATGCTGATGACAAACTTCAAGTTATCTTTCGCTTTCTGTGGCCCCTTCTCTTCCTTTCTTCCTTCCTTGCTTCCCTGCTTCCTTCCTTCTCTCCTTCTTTCCTCATTTTAAATTAGAAGTCCAATTGAACCATGCCTTGTGCTTTTTTTTTTTGACCTAATGTACAGGCTTTAAAATATTACTGATTGTACCATAATATCAGGTGGCCAAAGAAAGACAGTGAATAATCCAATCTGATTTAGTTTGCCTTTGATTTGAAACTTAAGGCCATGAAATGATATCATTCCCAGCACCCTGAGTAGGAGTCATTCCACCACAGAAATGGGTGATAATTTATTTAACCACTTAGTTTTGAAGTCTTCAAGAACTTGGTTGAAATAAAGATGGTGAAGTCTACCAATAAAATGAGCTAAGACTTAAAGATCAAGCAGAGGTAAGGCACTGCAATTTTGAATTGGTAAAGCTGATGTTGTGTTACTAATTTGCTCTGAGAGAATGACATGGAGCAAGATTTGAGACCATCAAAAACAAACAAAGAAAGGTACTTAATTGAATTTAAAGAAGTTAGATGACTTTAAATTTATGTAAAGATATTGTAAAATCTATGCCTGATTTCACAAAATTAAACTGAATGTTTTATAATAAAAGGAACTTGTTTTGAGTTTTAAAGTCACACAACCATACCCACACAATATTTTTGTTAATTAATGGAAAAGAACGCAAGTTCTACCTATTGATATAGTGGCCAAATAATAAAAATGAACACACAACTCAAATATTTCTGCACACACATATGCATTCTAAGTGACAAAGAGGGTTACTTCTATGTAGATTGAATACAAATGTTTCAATTATGTGTCTTGTTCTTCTGTTTAAAAACAAGGAATAAACACAGGCAAAACAAGAAGTAACCACAGTAAAAATATATATATATATATATTTTTTTTTTAACTGAAGTAGAGAATAAGTCTGCATGATGTCACTGGGAAATCCACAAGGGCTAAACTTAAATGAATATACATAAGATGCTAAGAGATATGTCTTAAAGCAATATTTGCAAAGTAAACACAGTCTTTTCACTTACTTCACATGTGATACATTGGTCCAGGAGTGCGAGGAGAGCCATTGCTTGTCCCTGCACTGATCTTCAGTCACAGGCTATGACAGTGGTAGTGAAAATTAGATAAAGGTCTGATATAGAACATTCAGATTGAATGAAAGACAATATGCATTTGCAGATATCAGGCAGAGTGCAAATGTTCCATATTTGCAATGACTATGGTTTGTTTGGAAAAAAAAAAGTTTTTGAATGCTGGGAGAGGTAAGTTATACCATTACAGATCTAAGACATCTGTAGAGGGAAATTCATCATAAGCCACAAGTCTTGACAGCTGGAACTTGACTGATAGCTCATACAAATATTCCCCTATGGTGACTATGGTTATGAATATGTAGTGTATACTTAAAAAACTTGCTCAGAGAGTAGACTTTTATTGTTCTCCCCCAAAACAAACAAAAAACACCCTAAACAGATACCAAACACCATGCAATTATCTTAAAGGGTACTGGAAAGAAATGACAAATTTCCTATACACGAATGGCATTTACACTAGAAAGAATTTTCTAAAAAGCAACAATTAAACATAAAGAAGAAGGGTTTTTTTCAAGCCATGATCTAAACTAATATATTTTTTAAAAAACTATCATTAAAGTATGAGTGTGAAATAAAGATCTTTTATAATATACAAAACTTGAAAGGACGTAGTAGAGACAACTGACATAATTTCTTAAGGTTAAGTTTCAGGAAAGAGGAAATTTCACACAAAAGGGAAAATTCCAGAATTAAGCTGAGTAAAGAAATTAATAAAGAGGATCATATTCCTAAGCTAGCATAATAAGGTAAACAGTAACACTAACAATTAGTAATTAAGCAGTATATGTAAGGTGCACCTAAAATTCTAAACAATATGATTAGAATCTAATTACAATTTAATTGATTGAGTTTATGAGAACAAACAAAATTATGAGCCATATAAAAAGGAATGTAGTAAAAAAAAACCCCAAAATTTTCAAGGAAAAGTGTTAAATTTTATTGACAGGCATAATAAATGAAAGCAAAAATATACATAAAAATGTGTGCCAAGCAATTGTTAACAATCTTCACATGATAAGATGTCTCTTTCTATATTAATATATAAATTCAGGCAATAATAATAAAAAATTACAGCAAGATGCTTCATGCACATTGACAAGATTATTCTAAATATGGAATTGAAAAGGGCTAGGCAAATTTGTAGTAAGCGAAGGAGAATGATGGTATTTAAGAGAAAGATGGAAAACAGAACTCTATTTAATTTATTTATTTATTTATTTATTTATGATAGAGTTTCGCTCTCGTTGCCAAGGCTGGAGTGTAGTGATGCAATCTTGTTTCATTGCAACCTCTGCCTTCCAGTTTCAAGTGACTCTCCTACCTCAGCCTCCCGAGTAGCTGGGTGATGCCTGCCCCCACACCCAGCAAATTTTTGTATCTTTAGTAGAGACATGGTTTCACCATGTTGGCCAGGCTATTCTCAAATTCTGACCTTGTGATCAATCCCACTCAGCCTCCCAAACTGGTGGGTTTACAAGCGTGGGCCACCACATCTGGCTGGCTAAGGGCTCTTTAATAGTGAACAGTTCTATACAGTTATTTCTAAATGTGATAGTATGGAAAAATCTTTTGCAAATAGAAGTAACCTGGAAGTAAATACACTATTGTGACAGAAGTTACAGTCTAAACAATGCTGAATTAATGTATTTTTCAAAAATATCCTTAGAAAAAATTTGAAGGCAAATTGACTAAACACATTTGTCAATGACATACAAAATAAATATTTATGTTATGGTATACACAAGAGTAAATGGATGATTTTAAAAATACATGTAAAAATCAAAAATGCCAAATTGCTAGAAGAAAATATTAGAAAATAATTTATAGTATCAGAAAAATACTGTTAGTATGGTTTAAAAGGCTTTACTAAAAAATAGAAATTTTATCCGAGTGTAGTGGCTCACTACTGTAATCCCAGGACTTTGGGCGGCCAAGGTGGGCAGATCACAAGGTCAAGAGATCGAGACCATCCTGGCCAGCATGGTGAAACTTGTCTGTACTAAAAATACAAAAGTCAGCCAGGTGTGACGTTGGGTGCAACCAAGAAGAACAGACAGGAAAAGACAAATAAGACACCTCAGCACAGAGAGACGTGAAGGGAAAGTCTCCTGAGTAACTGCCAAACTTCTCTTCATACAATGGGCCCCAGAAAAGTGCTGGTCCCTATTAGACACATTCCTTTCCCTTCAGGTGCACTAAGTTAGGGAAGCTAAATGCATACTGGAGGTATAAGCCTGCAGCTGCAGAAAGGTGTATGGGAACAGACACACAACTCTCTCTCCCAGACAAGCACACAAAAGAGATAGAGAAGCAGTCCAAGCCTCTGATAAACTTTCCCACCCTGAATCCTTAAAAACTCTTAGTCTCTAAGAAAGTGTGCCTCTGACTTAACTCAGCCAGAAGGCGCCCTCTAAAATAAATCTGTCCTCACTGGTGAGCCACCTTTTTGTGTTTCTTTCATCTTTATTTCTTACAATCATAATAAATGTAAGTGATCTAAACTAACACATTAACTATCAGCTAAATAATACTTACAAGAGGGAAACCTAATGCATCAAGCGCATGGGGACTGAAAATAAAAAAGATAGAAACAAATAAGCTAGGTAAATACTAACCAATAGAAAGATGATATGTTTATGTTAATTTTATAAATGGTTATTTTATGTGTCAGTTTGACTGGGCGACTCTGCACCCAGATGTGTAGTCAGGCATTATTCTGCTGTGTCTGTGAGGGTGTTTCTGGATGAGATTAATGTTTTAGTTAATAAGTAAAGAAAGATAGAAGACTTGGGAGAACAAACAGGATAAAATAAAGGAGAATTATTCCTGCCTGACTGTATTTGAGCTAGGGTTTTGAATTTTTCTGCCCTTAGTTTCAAACTAAAGCTTTGGCTCTTCCCAGATCTAAAGGTTGTCAGCCTTCAAACTGGAAACACACCATTGGCCATCCAGATTCTCTGGCCTTTGCACTCAGACTACAACTATACTATCAATCCTCCTGGGTCTCCAAATTGCCAACTGTGTTTACTAGAACTTGCCAGCCTTTGTAATTGCAGGAACCAACTCTAGTTGTATATATACATTGTGTATATATGTGCAAATATACACATGCATGCATGTATCCATATGTGTGTGTATAAATATATATATATACATATTTGTGGGCATCTGTGTGTATGCACACACACATATATGCATCGTATTTATTTCTGCTACTGCAGAGAATCCAGAATAATACAACCCCCAAAATGGATTATTTCAATAAAAATTTCTTGGAGATTGATAGGTCAGGTTTAAAAAACATTAAAAACAAGTTTTGAAAAATTAAATAAATATTATAATAGATACATATCAACTGCTAAGTCCTATAATTAGAAAAAAAAATATTCTCAAACACAAATGAAACTTCACTATTACCACTTTATCTTTGGTCACTTGATAGTAAGGAGGCAAGTCTTAACAAATGTCAAATAATCAGCACCATAAACACCACAAATTCTTTGACCTCATGCAATTAGTTTGAAGTCAATTACAAATAACTGTTTCAGGCACTGTTTACTGGAAAAATGAAAAAAAAAAACACAAGAAAGCAGTTCTCATGAATCTTTTGGATCTATACATCAAACAAAAATAAAAGTATTCAAATGTGCTCACATATGTATAGAATGATATCTGTAAGATCTTACCACATTACTTTTTGTTATAGCAAAAGCCTTGAAATGACCTAGTTGTTCATCATGAAATAAGGAATTTCTTTAGTACAGTATTTTGCCTCCATAAATGGTATGTGATACCGTTAGCATTACTAAAGAGAACAAAGTTGCTCTTTCTTGATAAAGTAGTATTAGGATAAATAAGGTAGCTACAGAACAGCACACAGAGTATACACTCATTTTATCTTAAAAATGGTATGTTTTAATATATATTTCTGAGAAATTCAACAAACTTCTATTAGGGACAACTTCAGAATGGACAATTATACATCTGGGCTCACATACTCTGTGGTATTGTCTAAGATTTTTTTTCTTTCGTATCGTCTATGTATTTACAACTTAAAATACTAGTTAAAACATACAATGAATCAAAGAACCCCAGCCTAAAATATGTCTTCTGAAATGTTGTCAAATGGCTTTCAGATCCTTCCACAAGTGACCTTTTTCCTTTGGTTTCAGCACAGGAATATGCATTGGAATACTCTCCAATAGAATCCATCCTCATGAAAGTATACCATTTGGTGTCATCAGTAAATTAATCTGAAAAGGAGAATTGTATTTTCAAACCATAATTCTCTGAACTAAAGACACTGGGTGCCAGGGAAAGGAAAGGAGACACCTGGAAAGAAGAAGGTGAGCTAAAGACACTCATACCTCCTAGGTGACAATTTTGTTCTGACAACAAAATTTCAGATGGAGACTTCACCAAATGACCTTAAAACTCTTGAAAGATTTCCTGCAATCCCTGTTTCTTCAGATAAGAGTGTCAATCTTGGCAGTATTCTTCACTGTAATACCTGGTCTGAAGGGAAAAATGATTGAGATTCTGGGGAAAGTGAATAGAGAACTCTGATGAAAGCAATGGTTAACACAGGCCTCAAATTTAAATGCATTAAATTTACATAAAAATAATTTTCATAAAAGCAGTATAATTTTAATTTTATTGTATTCATCACCTTCAGACACTGTTTATTTTGGAAAAGTGATTTTTTTTTTTTTGCAATTCACATCAGTTTCTTCACAGAACAGCTGGAGTTTTGCAAAGTCAATGTTTGAGTAAGTACCATTCTCTGCCAGTATTACTTATTTCTTTGTCAGGAGATAAATGTTCCTTAAAACTGCCCACATGAAGCTATATTAAGTAAGAAAGTTAAATGATGCCTTTGTTTTACAGAAAATTACAAGGAAAACAGAATGAATTGTTATTATATGATCTTTAAAAATGGCATACACAAGTATTAGATATCTTATACCCCACTTCACACATGTGAGATTAGAGTCTCAAAATAGGTAGCTTATCTTAAAGTCTAATATCAGATTACAGAACTTCCTCTTTCTACAATATTGTGCTATCTCCCTTTAAGAACCAGCTGGGGAATCATTAAGAATTGAAAATGTCAGAAAGAGGGAATCCTCCCTAACTCATTTTATGAGGCCAGCATCATCCTGATACCAAAGTCGGGCAGAGACAGAACAAAAAAAAGAGAATTTTAGACCAATATCCCTGATGAACATCGATGCAGAAATCCTCAATAAAATACTGGCAAACTGAATCCAGCAGCACATCAAAAAGCTTATCCACCATGACCAGGTGGGTTTCATCCCTGGGATGCAAGGCTGGCTCAACATACACAAATCAATAAACATAATCCAGCATATAAACAGAACCAATGACAAAAACCACATGATTATCTCAATAGATGCATAAAAGGCCTTTGACAAAATTCAACAACTCTTCATGCTAAAAACTCTCAATAAATTAGGTATTGATGGGACATATCTTTTTTTTTTTTTTTTTTTGATGGAGTCTCACTCTGTCACCTAGGCTGGAAGTGCAGTGGCACGATCTTTGCTCACGGCAACCTCCACCTCCCAGGTTCAAGCAATTCTCCTGTCTTAGCCTCCCAAGTAGCTGGGACTACAGGCACTTGCCACCATGCCTGGCTAATTTTTATATTTTTAGTAGAGACGGGATTTCACCATGTTGGCCAGGCTAGTCCCGATCTCCTGACCTTGTGATCCACCCGCCTCGGCCACCCAAATTGCTGGGATTACAGGAGTGAGCCACCATGCCCTGCCTGATGGGACATATGTCAAAATAATAAGAGCTATCTATGAAAAACACACAGCCAATATCATACTGAATGGTCAAAAACTGGAAGCATTCCCTTTGAAAACTGGCACAAGACAGGGATGCCATCTCTCACCACTCCTATTCAACATAGTGTTGGAATTTCTGGCCAGGGCAATTAGGCAGGAGAAGGAAATAAAGGGTATTCTTTTAGGGAAAGAGGAAATCAAATTGTCCCTGTTTGCAGATGACATGATCGTATATCTAGAAAACCCCATTGTTTCAGCCCAATATCTCCTTAAGCTGATAAGCAGCTTCAGCAAAATCTCAGATTACAAAAACAAGGTGCAAAAACCACAAGCATTCTTAGACACCAATAACAGACAAACAGAGAGCCAAATCATGAGTGAATTCCCATCCACAATTGCTTCAAAGACAATAAAATAGCTAGAAATCCAACTTACAAGGGATGTGAAGGACCTCTTCAAGGAGAACTACAAACCACTGCTCAATGAAATAAAACAGGTTACAAACAAATGGAAGAATATTCCATGCTCATGTGTAGGAAGAATCAATATCATGAAAATGGCCATACTGCCCAAGGTAATTTATAGATTCAATGTCATCCCCATCAAGCTACCAATGACTTTCTTCACAGAATTGGAAAAAATTATTTTAAAGTTCATATAGTACCAAAAAAAAAAGCCCAAATTGCCAAGTCAATCCTAAGCCAAAGAACAAAGCTGGAGGCATCAAGCTACCTGACTTCAAACTGTACTACAAGGCTGTAGTTACCAAAACAGCATGGTAATTGTACAAAAGCAGAGATATAGACCAACGGAACAGAACAGAGCCTCAGAAGTAATGCTGCATATCTACAACCATCTGATCTTTGACAAACCTGACAAAAACAAGAAATGGGGAAATGATCCCCTATTTAATAAATGGTGCTGGGAAAATTGGCTAGCCATATGTAGAAAGCTGAAACTGAATTCCTTCCTTACACCTTATACAAAAATTAATTCAAGATGGATTAAAGACTTAAATGTTAGACCTAAAACCATAAAAACCCTAGAAGAAATCATAGGCAATGCCATTCAGGACATAGGCATGGGTAAGGACTTCATGTCTAACACACCAAAAACAATGGCAACAAAAGCCAAAGTTGACAAATGGGATCTAATTACATTAAAGAGTTTCTACACAGCAAAAGAAACTACTATCAGAGTTTAACGGGCAACCTACAGAATGGGAGAAAATTGTTGCAATCTACTCATCTGACAAAGGACTGATATCCAGAATCCACAAAGGACTCAAACAAACGTCCAAGAAAAAAACAAACAACCCTATCAAAATTGGGGGAAGGATATGAACAGACACTTCTCAAAAGAAGACATTTATGCAGGCAACAGACACATAAAAAATGCTCATCATCACTGACCATCAGAGAAATGCAAATTAAAACCACAATGAGATACCTTCTCACACCAGTTAGAATGGTGATCATTAAAAAGTCAGGAAACAACAGGTGCTTGAGAGGATTTGGAGAAATAGGAACACTTTTACACTGTTGGTGGGACTGTTAACTAGTTTACCCATTGTGGAAGTCAGTGTGGCGATTCCTCAGGGATCTAGAACTAGAAATACTATTTGACTCAGCCATCCTGTTACTAGGTATATACCCAAAGGATTACAAAACATGCTGCTATAAAGACACATGAACACATATGTTTATTGTGGCACTATTGACAATAGCAAAGACTTGGAACCAAGCCAAATGTCCAACAATGATAGATTGGATTAAGAAAATGTGGCACATATGCAGGATGGAATAATATTCAACCATAGAAATTGATGAGTTCATGTCCTTTGTAGGGACATGGATGAAGCTGGAAACCATCATTCTCAGCAAACTATCGGAAGGACCAAAAACCAAACACTGCAAGTTCTCACTCATAGGTGGGAATTGAACAATGAGAACACATGGACACAGGAAGGGGAACATCACACACCTGGGCCTATTGTGGGGTGTGGGGAGGGTGGAGGGATAGCATTAGGAGATATTCCCAATATTAAATGATGAGTTAATGGGTGTAGCACACCAACATGGCACATGTATACATATGTAACTAACCTGCATGTTGTGTACATGTACCCTAAACCTTAAAGTATGATAAAAAAAATTGAAAATGTCATTTTCTTGAATATCTCTAAGGTGAGCCAAAAATCTAAATTTTCTGTGGATATATTGTCATGTGCAATTTCACCAAAACTTTTACAAATTTAACCATAGTTATACTTCAGTGGCCTACATGTTTATCCAATTCCTGCACACCTGCTTTAACACAGAGAAATTTGTAAGTTAATACAAGTATTAACTCTAATCATTATAGACGCTGACATCTGAAGATGCATTTCAATCTTCCATGAATATGTGAAATTCAAAAATTTGGTATGGTCTCCAAAATGTCAATGTATTCTTAGTAGCAGTGGATCATTTACAGAAGGTAATTTTGCCACAGTGGTCAAATATTCTTGCTAAAACCTGCTATTTTGTAGCCATACATAGCATTAACTGACGCATAGTGTATAGCCATAAACGTGTTCCTAAAGAAAATGTTCAGAAATAAGTTTCTTAATTTTTGCTTAATTGCACACTAACAGGTTAATTACTGTTGTGAATTGCTGGATAGTTGGAGTAGTATTTACCAAGAAAGAGAAAGAAGATAAAGTCATAAGATTTGAGAAGGTGGGAGTGAGGAAAAGATAAGGTATTTATTCCTGACTCCTGACTTGATGTTCTTTGTTTCATTGTTTTCTTTTTGTTGTTATTTGTGTTGTTTTACTTTATCTTGTGTGTCAGACCAGAGTGTCACAAACATCCCCAAATAATTACATGGGTCATAAATAAATACATCCAGATACTTCTCGTTATTTTCTTTCAAAATCCTGGTTCAGATAAGAGTGAAATGAGTCCTGGACAACCAGTAATTTTAACAAGTATGCTAAGTGATTTTTACCAAAATAACAATTGTGAAATATTTAGAAAACCATGCAAGAGCTAGGTAATCAATATTGAATAATTGATTCTAACTGTAAGGGTAAAGGATTATATTGAAATGACTATTTAAAGCAAGTTTTATCATGAAGATAGAATTCAGCACTTCAGTTAGTGCCTTCTAATTAGTATCTTTAAAGTATGTTTTAATAAAGTGGCAAAATTTTTTTTTCATTAGAAGTTAGCATTATGGCCACAAATGACATCTGAGATAGCTTTTTGAAAATCTTCAGATCGTAACTTTTAAAAATTATCTTTGGGGTTTTTAAAACTCCAGAAAATCACTAAGAAAAATACACATAAAAATCCCAGTATCCAAAATTATCAAAATAACTCTTACAAATAGATAAGAAAATATATAGATAAACTAGCCCAGTAGAAGAAAGCAGGACAGGTAAATAGATCCATTTTAGGAAAGAGGAAAGTCAAATGACCAATGAAAAGTGGCTAGATACTTGAACTCATTAGTAACCCGGCGATATAAATCAAAACCACATTATGTTCCACGTTTTGCTCATTACCTCGACAACTATTAAATGAATAATACCGAATGTAGTCAAGGGTGTAAGGAATGTAACTTGGTGCCATCAATCACAGGACTATCTAATTATATTTAGTAAAATTAGGGTGACTAAAACTTTTATTGTTCCAATGGAAACTTTTTTTTAGAATAAAGAGTACTAACATACAAAATTATTTAATATTTATTATATGATTTCATTACAGGCAATTTTTTATTGTATCGATGGATTTATGAAATAGTTATCTTCCAACTATTTTTGAAAATAAAATCCCTTTAAATTATTATTCATTTATTTTTATTTACTTATTTTTGAGACAAAGTCTCACTCTGTCACCCAGGCTGGAGTGCAGTGGCAGGATCTCAGCTCGCTGCAAGCTCCAATTCCCAGGTTCACACCATTCTCCTGCCTCAGCCTCCCAAGTAGCTGTGACTACAGGCACCCGCCACCACGCCCATCTAAGTTTTTGCATTTTTAGTAGAGAGGGTTTCACTGTGTTAGCCAGGATAGTCTTGATTTTCAAACAGAAAATCGGATTAAAAAGTGGTTTGAATTTTTAATCAATCATTGGGACCAAAATAAAGTCTTGATCTCCTGACCTCGTGATCCGCCCACGGCGGCCTCCCGAAGTGCTGGGACTACAGGCCTGAGCCACCGCTCCCGGCCCCTTTCAAAAATTTAAAACCACAATTACATACCTTGAGGCAAAATGGGAAAACAACTTCTTTATATTTATTATTTAAATATTAAAAAGAGTAGGCAGAATAATTATTTAGAACATATTTATAAGAATTAATCTTTTTCTTAACAATAATCTGTAGCTATTTTCTGGAAAATGCATTTGTTTTAATATTATATTGATCTTTAAATAAAGTTACTTGAAAGATTTCCAAAGTTCCTTCTTCTTGTCAGTAACAAAAGTTATCAACAATGTTTAGCTTTTTAAGTGAACTTTAAAAACACTTTTGTCATATTGTTAATTTTTTTTTTTCTGGCACAATAATATTTCCACAACTATATTTTGCTCCTAATGATTGATTAAAAATTCAAACCGCTTTTTAATCCGATTTTCTGTTTGAAAAATCTAAATGGCATTATTCAACTCTTTTGGACTTTCTTCTGTAGCTAATGGAGCTCACATGCTAACAATTACTGATGTATATTTCTTAAGTGCAGAAAAATTAGAATTAAAAATGTACACAATTGATTTAAAAAAATAGTAATTTGATGTAAATAAAAAGTCAAGCATATAGAATTATATGCTTAATTTTTCCAAATTTATGTATTAAATCTGTGAAAATACCATCTTCAGGCATAGTTTTCTTAATGTAACTAAGTATTACCTTTTGAAATAGTAGCTGTTTTGCTGGTTTTTCCCCTCAGATCCCTATATTCTGGATTTCAGGTTATCACTTTTAGCCTTGTGGTCCCAACATGGACTACAAATCTTTATGATTACATCATGTGTTTATTAGCACTTTTCAATGCATAATTTGATTGCAAGGGAAATCAAGTAGTTAGTAATTCAATATCTACTTGCATTTTTAGGTCATTGCTGCTGAAAAAGATTTTTTTAAAATACTCATTAGCAAACAGCCCATAAATATTTGTAGGTATATGAGAGATGACAAAACCAATGTGTTCAGACCAATTAACTACTTTCTGTGTGCTAAGCTTCTATTTCCAGCACATAAGTTATGTATATCTAGCCTATTTTACCTTCATTTTCCCCAAACCTACCATATGATGATCTGGGAGTGTCATGTTAAGTGGACCAAACAGAAAAAAAAAAAAAAAAAAAAAAAAACTGTGTCAGATATTTCTCCCACCACCAGGCAAGATGGAAAGAAACCAATATTTTAATAAACTTAAAAATATGTAGGTAATGCCAAGTTCATGATAATGGCACCTCTGGAAATGGAAGAAAGAAAACTAACCTGAGGTCATATATTTCAATTACAACCAGTGGTAATGTAAATAGAAAAATGAATGTATTTATAGCTGTTATTATTAAGTGGGGTTAAATTGGTATTTGTTATATTATTTTCTATTTGTATATATTTTTTAAACTTTACTCAAAAACAAAATAATTATATAATGAACAATATACCATTTACATTGGAATCACCTTGTGAATTAATTGCTTTAAAATTTCCCTGTATCCATTGCCGCTTCCAAGGAATTAAAAAAAATTAAAAATTAGAACATGATATTTTTCAAAAAAAAAAAAAAACACTTTACAAGTAGGAAATAAAATATGTTACTAGCACATCACATTTTTTGACTCATTATCCATGTAAAATCATTTTGTAGTGGAAGACAGAAGGACAGGCAAAATTTCACATATAAGTAGAGGAAATAATTGTATGTTTATTTAAAATAACTTCTTAAGACATATTAGTGGCAAAGAAACATAAGAAAAGTGCTCAGCATCACTGATCATCAGAGAAATCCAAATCAAAATCACAGCAAGATACTATCTTACACCCAGTGAGAATGACTATTATTATTAAAAAGCCAAAATAATAATAATAATAATAATAATAATAATAATAATAATAATAATAATAATGTATGTGGGCAAGGTTACAGGGAAAAAGGAACTCTTATACATGGGTGGTGAGAATGTTCAGTCACTGTGGAAGGCAGTATGGGGATTTCTAAAAGAACTAACAATAGAAGTACCATTCTACCCAGCAATGCTATTACTCAGTGTATATGCTCAAAGGAAAATAAATCATTAAAGCTACCAAAAAGAAACACAATTTCTCATATTCGTCAGCATAGCAAACACATGGAGTCAACCTAGGAGCACATCCATTGTGGATGGGATACAGAAAATGTCTTATGTATGAACCTGGAATAGTAGGCAGCCATATAAAGAACAAAATCATGTCCTTTGCAGAAACATGGGTGTAGCTGGAGGTCATTAACCTAAGCAAATTAATGAGGAAAGAGAAAATCAAATATAGAATATACTCACTTATAAATAGGAGCTAAAACTTGGGTGCACACAGAAATAAAGATAGGAATATTAGACACTGGGGTTTCCAAAAAGGGGACAGAGGGAGAGGGGCAGGGGCTGAAAAATCTTCCTGTTGGGTACAACTTTCCCTATCTGGATGATGGGATCAGTAGAAGGATAAACATCATGCAATATGCCTTTGTAACAAGCCTGAACATGTACTCTCTGAATCTATAATAAAAATAGAAATAAAAATAAAATAAAAAATATTATTAATGGAAATTATTATATTATAGAATTGGCATGATTGCAGTGATGCATAATTGAAGCATGCTAACAAAATCTATATAAGCTTTATGGAAGCAGTGAAAAGCCTCCTATCTTTAAAAGTATAAAAGTGGGATAGCTACCTTTATGCAAATAAACTAGACTTCAATTACACTAATAGAGCAACAGCTGAGTCAATCAAATAATAATAGACAAGTTATAATTGATTTTGAGATTCTACCTTATTATATTATCTTTAAAATCATATCCCAAGTTCTCTTCTATTTTGAGAAACATCACTCTACATATATATAGAACAAAGATTGATTTTGCAGATCAGCATGATTTTAATAGAGAAAACTTCATCTTCAAATCTGATAAGAACTTTCCAATCCATAAAACACTATTAGAAAAAACTATCAATCAGGCTAGACACACATTTCAAAGATCACATTTCAAAGATCTTATCAGTTTGCACATCACTTATGCCTCACCCTTGTGTTGCCATGATAACTCATAGCACCTGCATAGTGTTTCTTAGCTTGAAAGAGTCTAGGAACTTTAGCTAATTGATACTTCAGCCACCCAGTGAGAGAGTGATAAGAAGCTCCTTGAAGAGATCATTTAACTACATAATTCATACTTGCTTAAATGTAATCCAGCCTATGTGCCATATTGTGTATTCCTAGCTTTCTATTTCACTCTTCAGAGAAATAATATTTATGTGTGAATATATGATGCATAGGCATCTATTATGAATAAAATTATGTAGACTGCACTCTGTCTGCCACTAAAAACTAACAGATATATGTATATCCAACACATAAAAAACACCTGGCATATTCTGCTCTATTTTCTTTTGGTATTCATTTCATATCTCATTTTCAGGTATTACAGAGTGAATTCTTAGATTTGAATAGGCTAAAAATATTAAATGAGGAATATACAATTCTCTTGTTAATTTTTATAATTACTTTAGTTTTTTGGAAAGTGTATTAAAACTAAACTTTTATAGTTATGCTGAATGTAAAAGAATATCATATGTGAATGCATCACCCAAATGAAAGGAAATTTAACTATTCTATTTAGAATTCTCTCTAGTAGGATTTCCTTCTCTGCAGGTAGCTGGCTACAGAGGTCTACCAAACCAAATCTACTTCTGCAGTAAATACCAACACTGGCTTACTCAGGAAAGAACTCTTTCAGTATGCAAAGCACAATACATCTTTTCCCTGAGCAGGATAAATTATTATACAGTTTTACTCTGCAACTAAAATTTCAATTAAAGTTAATCATGTTTCTTTTTACTACAAAGAAAGTCTGGTTACTTTCTAATTACTTGCACAATGTCTATTCTCTAAAACTATCTAAATTTACATAGACATACACACATGCATACAAAAGAAACAGTACAACAGGAAGACCAACCAATGTGTACTTGTGCTCTGTTTTGAAAAACTTTCTACTATGCTATTTGCATTAAGGTTATAGTCGTAATTCAATCAATGACCTATTTTATTTGAGTGCCTAGGAGATCACTGGAGAAAGTGTATACAATGCAAGAAATATTTCCGTATGCATATACTTTAGTTGTAAATATGTTTATACTGTATAGTTAAAATGGCTAACTTTGTTGTCAAAGACTGATACTGGCTAAAGTTTTGTTTCTTAATTTATTCTTCTTGAATTTTTTCCAGAATGTTTTGAAATATATATATAATATATATTTATATATTATATATATTTATAAATATATTTATAAATTTAATTTATAAATTTTATTTATAAAAAATAATTATATTTATAAATATATAATATATATTTATATATGTATTTTTTTACTCTAATTTCATCTAGGAATAAGTGACCAAAGAAAAACGGAGAAAAACATTTTTTTCCTATAATTTTATCATTTCTTGAGTGTCAAACTTGTCATGAAAGGAGTTATGCATCCACTGCTTTTTCTTTAGGACAAGACTTTCCACAAACAGATTACAAATGTGAAAATATCTGCCTACTGAAAGCCAGTCCTCTGGAGAAAACATTATTACAGTATGAGATTCGGCCCTAAGGATTGGCCTTGGGAATTGTGAGACTTTGGTCAAATAATTTCCAAGCTAATTTCTAAGGATGTTCTCTGTTGCAAGAGTTGTTGACCCTTTAGCCAAATACTCTATCATGGAAAATCTAACCTAGTGGGCCATTTGTTTATAAGATGGTAAAAAATAATAAAAATATTCCTGGAACGCAGATAACCAGAACTATAGGTCTTCAAGGTAAAGTACTCTGAGTAACAACGTGAAAGCTTCTCTGAGTTTCCATTTCCACATTATGAAAATTATGCCACATTATGTAGCATTTCTATAAATAATTTTTGGTTTTGAAAATTTTTACTTTTGAATGTGCATTTATCTTTAAATTAATAATATTGTTTCATAGGACCATTTGAATGTATAAATTACGCAACATTTTAAGGGAGCTCATACATGGACATCTCATAGAAAGCAAGTGATGAGACAGATGTTTTAGATGCATTAGGATGGATGAAGAGAAAGCATTGTTCCTACTCTGGATCTCTAATTTCTCGTAAGACAAAGTACAAAATACTTACAAATAAGAGTTTTAAAAAGAATGACTCAATCTCTTGTCTCTGATTTGTTGTTTTGTATCCTGTAAACCCTTTATGCTATATCTAAGACTTAAAATGTTTTAAGCATTAGATGTTGGTCTTTAGGATACCAAGTGGAGGTGGAGGGACACAGACAGCTCCTGCCTGGGGGATCTTATCTAACGGAAGAGGTCAATCACCGGCAGCTGAATGGGCAGTGGTCCAGTGCCAGGTATTTAGCTGAGACTTGTATAAAGTTTCTCAGAAATTCTCAGAAGTATTTGAGGGAAATGAAACTGTTTTACCAATACTCTTTAAAACAAATCAGCTGAAGAACATCCTATAGTATCCTGAGGAGAAAAGTGAGCAAGATACGTAATTTGAGAGAGGAAAAATACTAGGTGACTGCAGGAACATAGAAAATCTCAGGCAGCTGTTTCACATGACAAGCAATAATATACTATTAAAATAGCTGCATAAACTAGGAGTTGATGAGACTTCAGAAAACCAGGGTGTGGGCAAAGCTGGCTAGGAACAACTGGACCCAACATGGTGTTGAGTATCAGTTAGGTTTCACCTTGGAGAAAATAGCAAAAAACTCACTGCTGCTACTGTGCAGCTCTGCTACTACCATGCAGATAAAAGGTAGCAACTGCCTAACTATGGCTGGTTCCCATGTGAAAAATAGAAATCTCTGTTTAATTTATGCTTACTTTTTCTGTTACATGAAATAAAAAAACATTGCTTACTGGCACAATGTTTCATTTTCTTTCTTATTCTCCACCATTTATTTTCTTCTCACATTACTTATAGTTTGTAACTTATTTTGTCAAATATATGCCTTAAGATAAAACTGCAGTATTATAGAAAGCACACTGCATTGGAAACAGACTTATATTGAAACCAGAAAATGTCCTTCATCCTCTCCCTTGCGGGGCATGCGATGAGGACAGGTTGTGAGGCTCTGTTCCCAGGCAGCCTCTAGTGGTGAATGTTTACAGCTCCTGAATCCCCAGCAGGCATGTGTTACATGGTACATCCGCAGGTGGCTTGTGTTAGTCAGCTCCATCAGACACCTGCCTTACTGCAAAGACAGAAGGCTATCAGAATCCCGGGGTTTATTGCCTCGGTGCACCTGAAGAATTGGCTCACACGTGGGCTTGGAGAATAAGTGCAAGGTTTCATTGACTGGAAGTTCTCAGCAGATAGATGGGGACCCAGAAGGGAGATGAAGCGGGATGGTATTTTTCCCCTGGAATGGGACAGATCACCATCTCCTCCCACAGTCCCCTGGAACTCCGTGTTCTTCTGCGGTGGATGGCCTGCGGCCTCATTCCTTGTGCTTTCCTTCCTCCAGTGTCTTCTTGAGGCCCAGTTGCTGTGTCTGTTTCTGCTGATGGCTCCTCTTGATGTCCAGCTGCTGTTACTGCCTGCTAAGGTCTCAGGGTTTCTTATATCACAGGACGGAGGTGTGGCAGGCCCGGGTGGTCTTGGGAAATGCAACATTTGGGCAAGAAAACAGAAGTTCATGTCCTCATGTAGGTCAGTGAACATGGGCCTGAGGGTGGGGCCCTAGCCAAGGACCATGCCCTCCACTACCCAGCACTTCCCTGCCCCCCTTCCATATCAATATATATTTTTCAAATCTCCAAAAATAATACCCAAATTCTTCAGACAAGATAGGATTAGGGTCACTAAATAGAAAATGAAAATACAGTGTGTACTACAGACCATGGAATCACTGCAGAAAAATATCCCTTGCTGAGGAGAAAGACACACACTGATTTCTCTCATTTTCTTGTTCTCTAATCTCTGGAGTGTCATCTCTTGACTGAACCTAAATAAGAATTAATTTTCATGGGAGCCTAGGAACCATGCCTCGGAGGGGCCAGCCTCTCTATTACAGAACAGTGCCAGGAGAAGTGATTGATATATCTATGGGCATATAAACACAGGACCACACAAAGGCATATGAGAGAAAAATATAATATCAAAGGATCAAGAGAGGTGTAGTCTCAGGAACGATTCATGCTTAATATTTGTGAAGACCAAAAAAGTAAAACAGAGCTTATGAGGTAGTAAACATAACAAGAACATAGAGAAAAACAGGCAAAATTTTAAAGTCAGAGGTATTTACCTTTCCTTTCAGGATTTTTAAAATCCCTTCCAGAGCCATTTTCCCAATATCTTTCATTCATTGATTAATTCAAAAAATATTTATTGTGCTAATATGGTCTAAGAATTGGGCAGATGTCATCATATGCACTGTTAGTACTTCTGTCATTGGTGGAAAGAATGTTTCATTTCTCACACAATGTTTTTATCCCAAATATTCTTCTTGCAAATTTGTATTCTTACAGATCCAGTCGACTGTTCCTGCCCTAAGAAGGTTCCCCAAACCCGTGTAAACCCAGTTAAGAACTTCCTTCCTCTCCAACTAAGTTGTTAAATTTTATATATTGTAACACTTGTCACAGTACATTGCGATTATTCTTCTTCTCTTCATTCTCCAATTAAGCTATGAATGTTTAGAAGGAGGAGGCTATAAAGACAATGGTTTGACATTTGTCAGTATTTGTTTTACAAAAGATTATTAGATATTTATACACAATATTCTAACATGTTTATCCTGATTTTGGAAAACAATATAAACAATTTTCTCTTCCCATTCCCCACAAACTGCTCAACTGTAAACAATGTCTATGCTTTTGGAGCAATTATACAAACTTCCAAAAAATACCTGAAAGTGTTTTTATTTTGTTTTATTGTATTATTTTTTAGAGACAAATTATTGCCCTGTGGCCCAGGCTGAAGTGCAGTGTGCCATCACTGCTCACTGCAACCTTGAAGTCCTGAGTAACTAGAACAACAGATGCATGCAACTATGCCCTATTTATTTAATTAATTACTTTTGTAGAGTTAGGTCTTGCTAGGTTTCCTGTGCTGGTCTCCAACTCTGGGCTTGAAGAAATCCTCCCTTCTCAGTCTCCCGAAAAGCTGGGATTCCAGGCATGAACCACTGGACTTCAAAGAGGAAATAGTAGATTTTGGAATATTGGAATATATTAGACTTAATTTTTTTTTCAAGTTTGCAGTTGCATTGGCCCTTGAGAATAACTATTTCTTATGGTGAAAGTATGATTTCTTGTATCTAGTCATCTACTTTTGAAATCTTTATTTTATTTACTTAAATCATAATAACTGATAGCTCAGCTGAAAATGAGTACATGGATGTTTTTGTGTTGAGGTTATGAAGACAAATGTAGAGAGATATTAAGGACAAAAGACATTTATTTTACATATAAAACACTTATCTTTTTATTATGGCCATATATTTGAAAAATTATGATACACATTTGATATGAGAAGGATTATGTATTGCTAAGTACATCCCAGGTGTTATTTAGGCAAATCTATATTTCTTGAATCATATTATCCCAAAGTACACTATTATGAGCTAAGTACAGTTACATTCTCACTTTACAGATAAACTGAAAGTTATCTAAGCATTCATAGTTCATAGGAAGATTATAACAAGTCAGTAGAAATATCACTTATACAAAAGAGTAAGAACTCATTTTTTTTTTGCTTGCAAATAGTGAAACATTTATTTGTTTTAAATAAAAAAGGTACTGGGGTGGATGAAAATGGTAATATTTTACACCAGTTAAGTTGCCTCCTTAGAGGCACAAATATGCACTTGAGCACACAACTGAAGTGCCATGTTACCAGTATTGTTTAGATTTCTTTGCTTTGAAATATTTATGTTAAAGCTTTATCCTTGCAGGTTAGGCATCATATATGGCATGAGTCATTTTTTAAAATACCCTGAAATCCATACTTTATTTACCAATTTTCAAACTTTCTTTTAATCAGGAGTTTATGATGTATGGCACTCCTGGTAAGTAAATGAATGTGTGAACTGCTGTGAGTTATTTTAGTAATTGTTCAGTTAGCCATTTAAGTTATCAAAGATCTTTACTTGTGCAATATCATATAAATGCAGGACATTAAAAATTAATAACAGGATTTATGTAAATAAAAGTTGCCATCTAATGTGATATTTGTCAATAAGATGACAGCAGTAATTATGTTGAAAAATAGTCATTCCCAGAGTTTGAGCCATTATAGCAATTTCCACCTGGGTAATTCACAGTCAGATTCCAGTTACGGGCAACAATGATTAACATAATGGTTATTAATAAAAAGAGATTTTGAGAAATCCAGCCGTGTTTAGATGTAAGTGCTGTGAAGGGATGGATTTGGCATATGAATAAAAAATATTGCATTAGACTGGATACTAAGAAACATACTGAATTGTTTTCCTTGTCCTCTGTAACATGAAAGGTCATTAGAGATATAGAAACAATGGAACGTTTCACAGCATGGCCTGACATTTCACTGCACTTTTATCCTTTTAACCATATACAAAGTTTATTAAATATGAAAATGTAGGACTGCTATAGGAATAAAGAGGAGGAGTCAGAGGTCACAATCCACTGCAAGGTGACAGTCTCTTGTGGATCACACCCTGAGAGCTAATTAGAGTGAGAATCAACTTTCAGGTTGCCAATAGGTGAGAAGGGAAATGACTCTATCAACAGTGAAGGTTATTGGATTAATTGAAATGAATGTTAACAGACATTTTGTTGTCTTTCTATCAAATTGAGTATAAGATAATGTAACTGTTTATCAAATTTCACACATATAATATTGTGAATTAATTAAAACATTACACAACCCATATATTATGGGTATCTCATATAAATTTATATATACATGTACAAACTCACAGTGTGCAAATATGTGTCTATATCTAAATATGTACAAATCCATTGACCAACAGTTAGAAAGTTAGAAATTATTCTCCCATTTAACCATTCCCTTTCCTAAAATTTTGTCACAATTATAATTTTTCCATCTGTTTGAAGCCTACTCTCTGGAGGCATGTAACGTACAGTAAAACCAAGAGATATCACAGTGTTTGTATCAGAGGAAACAATAACACCGGTGTTATAAAAGACTCATTGTGAGGAAAATGCTATACTTCACATTACTACAAATACGGAAGTATGACTTCATCAAAAGCTGAAATCCGTCAGTATAATTTGCTTTTAATATTTTATTTGAAATACTTAATTTCAAAAGGATTACTCAAGTAGAATAACGGTATTGGTAATAAATAATGTTGAAAACTTCTTTTTAATTTGATGATTATTTAAAATGTAAGTAAAATACTAAACTGTACTGTATAATGTAGTTTCATGAAGAATTCTTTATGGTTTTCATAAAATTAATAGTCTCAATGAAATATTTTAAGACTGAGAAAGTTCCACATATCAATGTATTGTACTTTCACTTTATTACTTGCTTGCAAGTCATAATTGATGGAAACAAAAATATTCATATTTACACATATACAAAACTTGGATTTCTGTTTCTGTTTTCTAGTGAGATAAAGTTACCGTAATTTTACCTATATAGGAAAAATTTTACAAGCCCAAAGTTCTTAACTTTCTTTTCTTTTGAAGTTTCATATTTCAATCTAGGTATAAGATGGAACTTACTGTGATCATTCTTTGATTTCACTATGATTACTGAGTTTCTGATACAGTGTTAGGAATATACAGACTTTAAAGCTTGCTATCTTCTTCTTCCTCATCTCCCTTTGGACCTGTATATGTGATTTTTGCAGTAATGTGCCTCGTTATCTGACATATTTGTTGCTGAAAGATACAAGCGTAAATAGAATTTTTAGTTTCAGTGAATCATTAGGAACAGACAAAACTGAAAGAGTATTATCGTATGAATATAAGTAAGCAATTTATCACAGAGGTACAATAGGGTAAAAACAAATGTAAAAATACATGCCTCATCCACAACATGAGGTAGTAAAAATGAAAAATTTTATTTGTTATTAAGAACAATTTAAAAGTTATGATTATTTCTGTTGAGAACAAGTAGCTAGGAAACCAGGAGGAAGTCCTGAAAAGCTACATAATGGATGTGCAGGTCAAGATGGGAAGCCTGGGTCTGGGGGAGTGTTCCAAGGTCCTGGTCAGATTGAGGTCCTCCTGGGGCTCGGGGGTGTTTCAGTGGGAAAACTTGGAAGGGGAAATGCATGCTTCACCCCAGCTAGCAGGCCACTTCAGCCCACCTAGATGAAATTGTCCCTTGACCATCCTCTTCCTCTTTCTTGGAGAGACCGGAGGAGGAACTCAGCCATCCTGAGTACCAGAGGCAGGATGGTTTGCCTTTCATCTCAACATTTACTTCCGCGATGAAGTGATCATTAAGGAGTACTGGGTTGGCATCCTCAATAAAGAGTGCCTCCCAGCATGGTAGAGGAGGTGGCATGTGAGAAGCTAGGCCTGGCATGAGCCTTCCCAACTCCTCTCTCTCTAGAATACAGGGCGAGTGACTCCACCACATCCAGTGGTTCTAGGGTCATGCAGGTGAAGTCTCCAGTTTCAGGCAGGGCGCCACCTAACTGAGCTTCTTCAGCTGGTTGGCTAATGGTGACTGCCCAGGGTGTGGAGGGATTGCCGAGGTGGGGTGTCTGTGGGGCATCGTGGGAAAGGACCTTGCTGGTCATTCCTTGGCATAAGAGGAATTTGTTTTGAACCAGAACCCGACCTGTCATGACCACTTTGCCCAGTCCCCCAGATCATCAGCCAGGGCCTTTGGCTCAATCTCATGCAGCACTACCCAAGGGAGTTAGGCCCTCAGAGAGGGAACAGAGAGGAGGCTGGGGAGCAGCCCAGGGCTGGGGGCTGAGAGGCCCGAGGGTCTTGGAGCTAGGACACACATAGAGAACCCAAGGCTCAAGGAGGAGACTGCAGTAAGCAAACTCAGGCCATCCACGGGCTGGGAGAGAAAGGCCCATCAGGGAACTAGCACACAAATTTCAGCATTGGGGAACCCCAAGCTGCTTAAGAGGCATAATTGGCTAAGGTCAATGGGAGAGAAGTCAGGCTCAAGGGGTAGCTGCCTGATCATCACACACAGGGCTCATGGGGAGGAAATGTGTAGAGATGGCAAAATGGAAGGGGACCTTCTGTGTGTGTCCAGGAAGGTAATCTGGCTGGATATTAATGTGGAGGTGGTGGTTGAGGATGAGACAGGCAGGGAGTGGCAGAAGCAGGACGAACAGGCACAGCCTGGCCCTGGACCCAGCACACCCAGGCCATCAATGAGCTCACTGGACGTCCTTCACTTGGAGCTGGGCTCCGTGAATGCCTCAGGCCACAGGGCAACTCTGGCTTCTGGGCCAGACCCATGTCCTTGCAGCTGCACATTCTGGATGGCTGGAAGCAGGGGTTGGGCATCAGGCTTTGAGGGGCCATGGGGGCTGGCTGGGGGATGAAGCCAAAAGGGAGGCACATGAGGTCAGCCAGGAGGCAGGGAATGGGGCACAGCATGGGAGTTGAGGCCAGGTTCCCACAGCTAGGATGGCAGCTTGCTTATGGGAGACCTGGGAGCACATGGTAGGGATGGGGAGCCAAGAACAGTACTCACAAGGGAGAATCACAGTGCCAAGGACCCTTCATTGACAGCACAAAGTTGAAGGGCAGCACAAAGTTGAAGGGCAGCACAAAGTTGAAGGGATGCCAGCCATTGAAACACCCCTGCTCTCAGTGCCTGTTTCCAACAGTCTCACTGGAGAAACACAACGTGCTCAAGATTCTGGTGTGCAGTGCACAGGGCTGGTGACCTCCACAAGGCAGGCACCATATCCCCAGATACTCTTTCTTCCTCCTGGTGGCACTGCTCCTGCTGTAGGGTGTAGGCCCTGAGCGTATATAGCCTCCTTTGCACCCAAGTGAGCACCATGGGGAGCTCCAGGCACAACCCTGCAGCCCTTTCTACCTACAGGGCTTCCCTCAAGTGGACAGGCCCACCCCTCAGGGAGACCAGAATAAGAGGACACTGAACACCTGGATAATAGCAGAGTGAGTCCAGCGCCCAGTTCACAGGGGCCTCCTGCAGCTCATAGACCCTGAGGAAGCAGCCACCTCATACCAACCCACCCCCAGCCCCTGAGTTGCAACCAGGTGCCCACTTCTTTTTCCTCCTTCCCCTGGTCAGAGCAGGCCGTCTTGGCCTGGCTCCACCCACCCCAAAGACCACCACAGTTGTGGCATTGCCTCCTCTCCAGACAGAGACAGAGGACAAACAAGGGAGGCTGAAAGGCCAAATGTCTGAGATATAACCCTGGTCCACCTTCTGTATACTCTTGCAAAGTTGCAGGGTGTTATGAGGCATGTACACCCAATTATCTGGAGGCTCCTTGACCAGAGGTAGATTATTTGACACACCCAGATGTTGGCCTAGGTCAGAAACCATGATGAAGTCCTGCTTTGCTACATGATGGATTTGCTGGTCAGGATGGGGAGCCTGGGTCTGTGGGAGCGGTCCACTGTCTGAGTCAGTTTGAGATCCCTTGGGGTCAGGGGGTGTTCAGTGGGAGAACTGGAAAGGGGAAACACATGTTTCACTCCAGTTAGCAGGCCACCTCAGCCCAGCTAGATGAAATGGTCCCATTGACTCCATCCTCTATCCTTCTTGGTCAGGCAGGTAGAGGAACTCAGCCATCTCGGTTTCCAGTGGCAGGATGAAGATTTCCTTCTGTCACAACCTTTACTTCCAAAATGAAGTGATCATTAAGGAGTCCTGCATTGGCATCCTCAGTAAGGAGTGCCTCCCAGTATAGTAGGGGAGCTGGTGTGTGGGAGGGTAGGTCTGGCTTGCACCTTTCTGACTCCTCCCTCCAGGGTACAGGGTGTCTCATTCCAATGCGGTCCAGTGGTTCTGGGATCATCATGGTCACGCCTCCAGCTGCAGGCAGTACATCATCTACCTGAACTTGTTCAGCTGGTTGGTTGAACATGATTGCCCAGATTTTGGCGGGATTGCTGAGGTGGTGGCCGTTGTGAGGCATCATGGGAAAGGACCTTGCTTGTCATTCCTTGGCTTCTGGGAAACTGGCTTTGAACCATGAACTTACCTGTCCTGGATTCCCCTTCTGCACTCCCCCAGGTCATCAGCTGGGGCTTATGGCTCAATCCTTTGCAATAATACCCCAGGGAGGTAGGGGCAGCATTAGAAAGGAAACAGAGAGAAGGCTAGGTGAGCAACCTAGGTATGGGAACTGAGAGGCCTTTGAGTCCTGGATCTGTGCCCCACATGGAGAACCCAAGAATCATGGAGGAGACTGCAGTGAGCAAACCCAGGCCATCCATGAGTTGGGGGAGAAAGGCCCATCAGGAAACCGTAACACTCACATTTCAGGATTGGGGAACCCTAAGCCACATATGATCCATAAGTGGCTAAGGTAAGTGGGTGAGAAGCAAGTCTTAAGGGACAGCTGTCTCAACATCACTTGCTAGCTCCCTCCTCTGCCCTGAGGCCTGCTACCAACTAGGGCTCACTTTGAGGTAAACCAGGGCCCTCTGTCTCTCTATGCAGATGTCCAACTGTGGCCTGTCTAGGTCTACATCCTTTCACAATGGTTGTCCCAGGCCTGTCATGCTCTTTTTCAATGAACCCAGGCTCCCTTTACATGTGTTCTCCTCTCTGCCATCCTCACTCCCACTGCTCTGCCTTCCCAGATAAGAAAGGACACTGCACAGGGAATATGGAGGACCACACTGGGCTCCAGTGTGAAGAAGTGTTCTATTATCTTCATGTACATGTATTTTAGAGTTTCCTCCAGGGAAGAGAATGTGAAGAGACTGCAAAATGGCTGTGGACATTCAGTGTGTGTACAGGGAGGGAACCTGGCTGGGAATAAGGCCTACCTGAGTAATGGTGTGGACTCCCAGTGTCAGTTATCTTGATAAAGATCTGGTTTGTTACATCACCTACTATTAATATTAAAAGTTAATTTCTTAGAATATTGGAAAATAAATTAAGTATGAAGAATTACAATTTGTTCATAATTGTGTGGAAAAACTGCAGACGGATCCATTTTCCATTACAATTCTTATGTAAGACTTGAAGTGTTTATCAAGTTTTAAGATACATTCCTATTGTTCTACTCCTGGCAAATTTTATGATCATTTTTGCAACACAGGGACATAGATTCTTGAAAGTTTTTGAGGGACTTTCAGCTTCTTTTAGTGTTCTTAATGGTAAATTTTGAATTTTTTTTTCCCTGTGGTTCTTTTCAGTTTAACATTTGTACTTTACATGTGAGGTGTTAAATTTCTTTGTAACTGACCTGCACAATGTGCACATGTACCCTAAAACTTAAAGTATAATTTAAAAACAACAACAACAACAACAAAAAAAACACAAAAATAAATTTCTTTTCTTACTTGCCCGTTCTGGAAATTTTGTCTTAAAGGGATTTTTTTTTTCTATTAGATATGCGCATTTTCCTGTGAGCACTTTTTCTAGTAAAGAATTTTTGTTGTTGTTGTTTGTTTTGTGTGTGTGTTTGGTTGTTTGTTTTGAGTTGGAGTCTCACTCTGTCACCCAGGCTGAAGTGAAATGGCATGATCTTGGCTTACTCTAACCTCTGCCTCCAACCTTCAAGCGATTCCCCGTCTCAGCATTTTGAGGAGCTGGGATTACAGGTATGCCACCATGTCCAACTAATTTTTGTATCTTCAGTCGAGACTTGGTTTCATCATATTTGCCAGACTGTTCTTGTATTCCTGACCTCAAGTCATCCACGCTCATTGGCCTCCCAAAATGCTAGGATTACAGCTGTGAGCTACCATGCCTGGCCTCATTTGTTTGTTAATGTATTTTAATCTTTGTTGTATTTTCTTCATGTGCACATATTTTATAGTGATTGAAATAATACATTTTATTTATTAACTCAATGCTTTGGTAAGATTTTAAAAGTAATGTTTTCATTCAGTAAATACAGTATTGTGAATAGGTTAAACCTTGTATAGTATTATCATTCTGTCTTTCATAAATCCTTCAAGAACTCTGATACTGTTTTCCCCCACCTGAGGAAAACATGCAGATAGTTATAAAAAATTGTGTGAGTAGGTATGAAAATATAATTTGAAAGACTAATAAATTTACAAATACAATTTCCCATTTGTATTTTGCATCATTTTGAAAATTTTGTTTGCTGACAGATGAAATTCTGTATTCATGTTCATGTGAAATATGCACTTTTGAATTATTTTCAAGAATGAAATCAATCCAAGGTCAAGCATTAGTTCAGGAAGGAAGTAGAATGTAGTTGTTATGTAGGAAAACCATATTTATTGAAGGTATATTTGGAGACATTTTAGAAGGCTGAAGTCAATGTTTTGTTTTTGTTGCTCTTCTGTTTTAGCATACTGTGACCAGACAGTAGCATCACTAGTTATAGTCACTAGGCTACCAAAATCTCAGGGCTGCAGTAATTACTATTGAAGAAAATGGCAGTGTGGTTGGCTGTTAAAGGAGATTAGAGGACTTAGGAGTTTCCACCCAAGGTATAAGGGCATGGTTTAGTGGCTGGCCTTCTTTTGCAGAAGTAGATAAAATCCAGGAGAAGTGTGGACTCACTGCAGTAGCTAGGGGTTTGAGACTTGTGAAGCCCATTTGTCTTCAACTCCCATTGCCAGATACTGGTCTGCACATAATAGCACTTCCTGGACTCACTGACTCCTGTAAATTCAAATGTAGCATTTGGATTTAAATCCCTATTCCAACTTCTTAAACTTAGATCTAATAAATGGATAATAAAATATGTATTCACAAGAAAGGGAGACATCAGATAAGTACATAAGTAAATCAACCTGATCAAATACCTTCAAAAATATTACTACAAAAAAATCACTGAAGATTAAACCTTAAAAAGTTATTTTAATTGGGGAAATAGAAAAAGTTTGGAATTGTCTTAAACTGTGAGGTGTGAAGTTACAATTATTAGAATACGGTAATTATATAGTGTCTAATTTGTTTGAAGAGCAGCATACTAGCTATTTAGTATGGCTAGAGATTAATAACCCATGTAAGAAAACTCAGAGATTAATAATAAAACTTTTTTCAGAGTTTTTGTTCTGTAATTAAAGACTTTTAAGATGGTTTTCTACTGATCAGTGATTCACTTATATGTATCATTTAGGCATACTCTGTATACCCTTTTGTATAGGGACAAAATTATAGTTTCTATCATGTAGAAAGAAATGACTGTGTAATACATTTGCATTAGAGTCCTTGGACTGAGTAATGAAACAAACAATGGAACTGCTTATTTCAGAGTACAAGTGGACACAGCTGAAACTTACATCACTTGAATGTTTAACATTTCTGGATTCTCTTTCATCTTTCCTAGAAAGACAAATGGACTATAACTATCCTAAAGAAGATATGTTACATTTAAACACTAACTATTGAGGTAAGACCATGCTCTGTCTTATCAATGTCTCCTCATCACTTTAAACTTGTATGCATAATTTATACAAAGAAATTCAGTTTATTTTTTCACCATTAACATTTTACATTGCACATTTATCTATTTCATTCTCTTTCTAGATAATTTCTTTTTTTTTTTGAGATTGAGTTTCGTTCTGTCACTCAGTCTGGATTTCAGTGGCCAGATCTCAGCTTACTGCAGCCTCTGCCTCTTGGATCCAAGCAATTCTCCTTCCTCAGCCTCCTCAGTAACAGGGATTACAGGCACACACCACCACTCCTGGCTAATCTTGTATTTTAGTAGAGAGGGATTTCCCCCATATTGGTCAGACTGATCTCAAACTTCTGACTTCAGGTGATTTAATGGCCTCAGTCACCCTAAAGTGCTGGGATTATAGGTGTGAGCCACCACGCCTTGTCTCTCTTTTTTTTGAGACAAGTTCTTGCTCAGTCACCCAGGCTGGAGTGGATTGGCACAATCTTCACACAATTTAGCCTCAACCTCCTGGGCTCAAGCTATCTTCTTGTCTCAGCTTTCCACATAGCTGAGACTACATGTGCGCAACACCAAACCAGGCTATTTGTGTTTGTTGTTGTTTAGTGATGAAATCTTGCTATATTGCCCAAGTAGGTATCAAATTCCTAGACCCAAAACGTTCTCCTAGTTTAGGCTCCCAAAGTGCTCGAATTACAGGAGTGAGCCACTGGGGGCAGCCTCATCCCACTTTAATCACGTTTTAAACGCCACTCTTCAAAATTAACAAGTAAATTTTTACTTATGAAATTCCAAATTCCAAGTCAAGTTCAGATTCACTTTCATAAAGAGGCAAAAACACAAGAAAACAAAAATTCCTCTTTTTCCTTTTTTTTGAAGCTAGCAAAGAATTGTAAAGCAAATCATCTCTATTTTTGTTTACAAAACTGACTGTACAGAGAAAGATTGTCATATTTTTTTTTCAGATCTAAAATCTGGTGAAGTTATTATCAGAACAATCATCTTATAAAACAAAAACAAATCTCCTAGTGGGTCTCTGATGAGGATTAAATATCTTATAATTAGTAATGTACACAATTGTGATTATAGGTATTCCTTGAACCACAATATTAAAAAAATGAACCTCATTTTTTTAGAACTCCTACCCTAATAAGAAAAGTAACCACTGACCTAGTATAATAATTTGTGGCCCAGAGAGACAGCATTCTGAAATATTCGGGTTCTTCAGATAGTCCAAGGGTGCTAACAGCCGAATGGGAGTCTGGACATCTTGGAGAGGTAGCAATGTCAGCTCATTTCTTGTTGCCCCACTCACCAACTGGAATCTCTCATGCAGTAGAATGGTAGACACTTTCACAACCCTCAGTGGTGCCCCAGGGTGCCTCAGGCCCAGAATCACAGCAGTGTCTTCAGTATTCTTGTGTGCATAGGCAAAGATTTATTATAGTACGTTCATTGGAAAACCTGAATCTTAAAACTACATCAGGCTTTCCAGCATATTTCTTTACTCAGTCATAATATACAAGGTCCCCAGCTCATCTTCAGAGAAATCAGAAATCTATGAATAAAGAGTCCACAGACAGTGGGATTGCAGAGGAATTAACAGGGGTACTAATATGCCAAACACAGTGAGACAATTTTTTTTTAACCAAAACCAAAAGTGTTATCTGTATAAGTGAGATGGTCATGCATTATAGAAGTGAATTTGGACAGAGAAACCTTCAGCAATGTAATTACAAGATAATAAATTGTAGGGTATGGGAAGAGGCAGGCACAAACTTATATGTTCCTGACACAATGGACAGCTGTGAGAACCCAAGAGTTGCTAACTATGGAACCACTGTAGATCTGACTGCCACAGCTGATGATCACAGTCTTCCAAGGCATGGCATATCACAGAGAAATCTGATCTGCCAAAGCTGAAGAGAAAATTAAGCTAATTGGGCTAATTTGAATTGAATTGCCAACTGTAGACCATTTCTTAAAGTTTTAAATCCCTCGTATTTCTGCTAACCGAGTCATCATTGTTAAATATGATTAGCAAAGACAAACTTCTACCTCCTTTGTGTTTATGCATTTTTCTTGGAAAATAAGTGTTCCTCTTATTATCTTTCCAAGGTCATAGTTTCTTTGTGTCCTAGCTTAAGTTTATTTAATCAAAATATTGGCAGTCATTCCAGCTTTTTCCCCATTGCAACATTTATATAGCTATGATTTTAGCTACTTAGAAGTCATTGAAGTAGATAGGCAACAAAAATTGCAATGATTTGAAGATATTAGAGAAATAATGAAAAATTTGGAGATAAGGCACCTGTCTCTAAATTGGAGGGGACTTATCTTCCTAAACTTATAATCTTAGTGAGATATCAAACCAATAGTTTAAATACAAAATTCAAGTTTGAAGTTCAGGAAGAGTTGATATTTTTAAAATTATTTTAGAGTTCCTCAGAAAACTGAGTTGAAGCAGTGCTCGTTAATATATAAACAGAGATAAAAATGGTGAAGATAACCAGTCTATAGAAGAGATAAGGAAGTATAGATGAAATTAGAAGCATAACTAAGATCTTAAGTGTAGTTGTCTTTGAATTAGACTTTGGAGATATGAGCAAATAATTATGGTCTCCTTTATGTTTTAAATATATTATTTACTGTAGGTATGGAAATAGGTGGTAGCTATAAAATAGCTGTTGTTAAGTGCACATTTAATACATGAGACCAAAAGAGATCCCTCAGTTTTGAAGGAAATAAGTGAAAGTAGTGTAATGTGAAATAGACATTACAAATATTGTGATAGGTTTTCTGATAGCCAAGGGAAGGAGGAAACTGATAATCACAATATAATACAGTCTAGTACACCAGCACCTAAAACACATTACTTACTCACTTCTATGCTGTTTCCAAACATCATAATATCTTTAACTTAAAATATACTTAATTTAAAAGAACTCTATTACAAATGTAAGGTACTGTGTGGTAGTAAAGAAATATCTTTGTGTTAGGAGAGTGGGTCTTAATGCTAGCCGTATTCATCTTTTGCCATGAGAACTTGATCAATCTGTTCTACTTATCTAGTATCAGAATTCACATTTAAGATGACTATAATAATCATGTCATATGATCTACATCATAGAGTAGTCTACAGGGATACTATGGAAATTGAATCAAATATCAAGTATGAAATGTTTTTGTAATCCATAAGGAAAACAATTTTTATGATTTGGTAGATAACTCCAGCATTTTACAGGAAGAGTTTTCTTTCCCCTGTCCTTCCCTCTTTTCCTTTCTATTTCCGTTTCTTCTTTTACTTCTCCTACCAAGTTTTTGAGCCTTACTCTGAGGCTGTAGCAGAGATATGAAGTGTGGCCGAATGCAACAGGAAATGGAGGGAAAAGCCGAGGCATTTGGAGAAGCAAAGACTAAAAGGGACACGGAAGCAGAGGTAGTAATGGGTCCTTGCTGGTGCCATGGTGTATGGCTAGGCTGTGTCACTCCCTTGAGCCAGAAAGGAAAGGGTGCACTTGGCTGAAGACATAGGGCTTTATGTAACACTCCTTAAAGTGACTCAAGATTCCCACTTGCACCTGAGTGTCCTTTTGCTGTATGTGGCACACCAAAGGTGCTCCCAGGTCACCCTGCAAGAAACAAGAGACAAGATAGCAATCAGTATTTTGAAGGAGGGCCAGAAGTAACTTTTGTCGTTCAAGATATTCCTTTTGTCCCTGGCATTCACACCCCATGAGTTTGCACATTACAGCCATCCTCTCACATAGCTTGCTTTGCCTCGACACAAAAAGTGGATTCATTCAGCTTGGGGCAAAATTGGGCACAAGTGTTGATGTGTAGCATGCTCAGGTGTTTTTTTTTTTTTTTTTTTTCCCAGAATTCCAGGACTTTCTGATGGAAAACAGAGAAGAGGTGTTTGTGTTGGTTTGTTTTCAAATTTAGCCTAGATTAGATAAAGAAGTATGGTGAGGAGAAAGACAAAATTTTATTATTCAAGAGAGGATATGATTCTCTTTCCAAACACGCTTCTCTTCCATCTCAGTGTCTTCTTCATTACTCACCCTTCATAAGGAAACAACTATGTAGCCAACGGTTATATCATTGTATAAATTTCTCCTGTTCCAGACTTTCCTCCAGGCATATAGAAAGGACCAGGTGCTAAAAATGTAGCTGCTGCTTCAGGGAGATAAACTCAGGTACTAGAGGTCCCTGGGTACCTAGGTAGGGTACGGCACCATCAATGCTGACAGTCTGAGCTTAGGTAGAATCCAAAAGATGACTAAGCCCCACTTCAACCAGAGCCAGTGCTCCAGAGATTTTCTGGGGAAAAAAAATCAAGGAAATGTTTTATTATTTCCACATTTCAATTTGAATAAAGCCCTGGAGGTCACGTGAATCAGATGAAGTCCAAGTAAGCACTAAAGTACAAATACTGCTTTAGAAAATATTTTTGAGGATCATTTGAGACCAGGTGGGCAACATGATAAGACTTTATTTCAGCCAAAAGAAAAAAAAAATTAGCCAGATGCAGTGGTGCGTGTCTTTGGCCTCATGTACTCAGGAGGCTGAGGTAGGAGAATCCCTTAATCTTGAGAGTTTGAGCCTACTAAGAATCATGCCACTGCACTCCAGCCTGAGCAACAGAGCAAGACCCTGTCTCTCTCTTTCTGTCTGTCTCTCACACACAGACACAGACACACACACACACACAATAAAAATAAAGAGAAAAATATTCATTAACAATCTCAGTGTTGTAATTACTTTATAATATATCTTAATCTTGAAATGAATTACTCACACTTACATAAAATTGGCACATCTAGCTGTGGTAAGGATCCACTGTTCATTTAGTATGGAGCAAGCACAGAAAGAGGAGAGACAGTTGCTCAGAAACAATCCAAGCAAATTCATCAATTTCTGCCTCCCAGTAGTTGTCCCAACAGAGGAGGACATGACCAGGACATAATTCACACCCTACAGAATGAATACATCTGTGGAAAAGAGTGAGATTAGTGTTACCACTCTCCCATTTCTAAAATCTAATTTTTGGTTTTTAGGAATATGCTTGAAAATTGAGTATCTTCAATTCTGAGAAAATATTTGGAAATATACAATATTCATCCTACAATTTGAGATATAGTACAGAGGTTTTCTGCATACTTTCCCTTCAAATAATAAAGTATATATATAAAGTAACTTATTATTTACATCCAAGATATTATATTATTGTCCAATAGCATGTGTATATATTCATATACCTCAGGTGGAATAATAAACCATTTCTAAGAAGTAAGACTATCTTTAAAATACTGTTTTCTAAATAGAACTGTATTCATAAAACATAGCTCATAAACTCTGTTAGGCAAAAATAAGATATTCTCTCAATATTTTACCATCTCTGCTGATTCATACAATAACTGAAATTTTGGTTTTGCAAAGGTCTGAGAACATAACCTCTGATCTTACAAACTGTGGTTTCAGGGTTCAACAAGAGTCTTCGTACCAAGTATATTAACTCAAACATAGGACTAGACTAAAGATGCCTGTGGTTTCATGAGAAATAACAGCTGTTTTGAAGAGCCAGAAAGACTGGAAACTTTCTTTCCAGACCCCAGCTAGTTGACACTCAACTGGCAAACATTGAGTTCTGAATGCCTAAGAGGTTGTTGTCCAGGCTTGGTTCCTGATTGAGATCCAGGCATCAGGAGAGGTTGTTTTGTTAAAACTATGGCTGGAGCAGCATGCAAGACTGAAAAAGAAGGGCACAGTGAACATGGAGATGGAAGAGGACAAGGAAGAAGGAAAAAGGAGGAAGAAAGAGAGATAAGAGAGGTACATGGGACATCAGGGCTTTCTTTTATCTTGATACTTTTTAATTTCCTGCCGTAGTACTGGTAAACAACTCTTCCAGGAAGCCAAATGCTTGTAATCTTGCTTGGTTGGAGAGAATTGATTTTATCCTGGCTTTCTGTGGCAGTTATCTCAGTTAACAAAGCAATAAAATACTGATCTGGGAAAGAAACAGTTTTTACTGGTGAAAAGGGTGCGCGTTGAGACAAGGAGCCAAAATCACTCATTAATAGCGTTTCTTCATTTGACTTAATTTCAGGAGGAGAAAATGATGCAATTATATTAGCCTTATAATGGATTCTGGGTCTTCGTATTTTTGTTTCAGGCTGGATCCAGGTTCTCACTTTCCCAGCTTTAAAAACAGCAAAGTATTCAATATTATCAGCCTCAGACTGAATTCAGGGTCTGTCTGCTTAGGTTACAGACAGTATCCAAGATATGAGTGCTCTTCCTTTAAGCAAGGTCCATGGTTTGACTACTGGAGATAGAACCTTGGGGCAGAATCTTAATAGAAAGGTTTCAGACTAGATGAAAGTGTGAATTATGTCAACTTCAGGCTGGATCCAGGGACTGACTATTTGAGATTTTGAATAAGCCCAGGATCTGTCTTTATTCATTTGAATGTAAAATGAAGATCTGGCTTTATCAGTTTCCTGCTTGATCCAGGGTCTCACTGCTTGGGTTTCAGGGTGGGTCCAGGTTTGATATATAGCAGCTCTTTGCTGAGTCCAGGGCCAAAATATACCAACTTCTGTCTGGGGCCAGGGACAGATTGACTGACTCTCAGGGTGAATCTGACTGTGTCACTCTCAGGTTGGTTCCAGGATCTTATTGAATTCATTTTAGTGTGAAACCAGTATCGTATCACTGTATTGGCTTCAATGTGGGTCCAGGGATTCATTTTAGAGTAAGTCCATTGTCTGATTGTTACAGGTACATGCTGAGTCCAAGGGTAATTTATACTGACTTGATTCTGGGTCTAGGAGTGCATCATTTGAGATTCAAGTTGGGTCCACTGCCAGACTGCATCATTTTGAGTTGGGGACCAATGTGTCAACACACCCACCTCAGGCCAGGTCCTAATTGCTTGAGATTCAGGATCAGTTCATTGTTTCATTTTACCCGTATCAGAATGGGCCCAGTGTCTGACTGAATTGGTTTCCACATAGGTCCAAGGTTGGATAACATCACCTTCAGGCTGGGTCCAGGGTCTGGCTTCATGCTTTTCAGATTGGTTCAATGGGTGGATTATTTGCCATTCTGGCTTCATCCAAGTAGTAACTGTTTGAGAATAAGGTTGAGTACCATTTCTTCTTGTATTGTTTTGGGTCTGAAACAAAGCAATCAGAGTATTAGTCATGCATTTTGCTGCCTGCATTTCAGCCTGATACAAAAGTGTGGTGTATCAGAGAAGGACAGGGTCCAGGTCCTGACTGCTTGAAATTCAGCGTGAGTCAAAGGCCTGATTGTATTAGTTTTAGCTCACGTCCAGGGGTGCATTGTGCCTGCTTCAGTCCAGATCCATAGTTTTACTGTATCACCTTCTGGGATCTGGTCTGAGATCTCACTGTACCTGATCAGATTGGGTACATGGGAAGAAGACATCAGTTTCAGATTGAATCCGTGTTATAAATGCTATAGCTCTATATTTGGCCCAGTTCTATTTTACCATGTCCAAAGGGAGTGAATGTGCTCAGAGTTTGAAATTCTGACTGAGCCCAAGGTTTTTGTTTATTTTTTCTGTTCCAGTTTTAAACTAAATTCTACTAACTAGAGCTTCAGGTTGGGACCATGGTTTTGCTGCTTGTGGTGCAGGCACTATCCAGGATATAAGTGTTTCAAATTCAGGTGAGGTCTATTCATTGATATTTTCAATTTCATGGTGTGTCCATAAAATAGACACTTGATTTTCATCTTGGATCAAAGGTTGTGAAGTATCAGGTTCAGGCAGTAATGAAATTCTATAAATATTTTAGCTTCAGATGGTGCCCAGAGTTTCTAAGCTTCAATCTTAAGCATTGTCCAAAATGAGCCCATATCACTCTGTGTATAAGAATTTCCATCTGGAAAATTATCATGAGTCCACTTTGTGTCTGTTGAAGCTGTAGCCTCTGTCCATGTGTTTACCACTGGAGACTCAGACTGGGATCATTGGGTGATTCATTCAGACACAGGTAGTGTTCAGGGTTTTCTGCTGTAGGGATACCCTGAGTCCATGGTAACATTGAGGAAATAACAGCCCATGCCCCTGGATTTTCTGCTGAAGATTCATCATAGGTCCATGATATAAGTATATCAGATACAGTCTGTGTCCAGGTAATTCCTACTGGAGACTGGGCCTGAAGCCACAGTATAATTTTGTCAGATACTGGCTGTGCGGAGATAATGACTGGAGAAGATTCAGCCTGGGTCCACAGTGCAAGTATATCAGATACAGTCTGTGTCCAGGGATTTGTTGCTAGAAGTAAAGCTTTGGTCCATGGGGTGACTGTGGAAGCTATTGCCTCTATCCATGGATTGACTCCTAGAGATACAGGCTGGGCCCACAATGATAATGTATTAGACATAGGCAGTATCCAGGGATTTACTGCTGAAGATTCAAATTGGATTAATTTTATGTGTATGTCATATACAGGCAGTATTCACATAATTAATACTGCAGATTCAGATTGGGACCATAATCTTGTTGTATTAGATGAAGGCTGTGCTCAGGCCTTTACTGTTGCAGCTACAGCCTGTGCCCAAATTGTAGCTGTATAAAAAACAGGCTGTGTCCAGGGATTTAGTGCTGGAAATTCAGCCTGGGTCCAGGGTATAACTTTCAGAGATACAGCCTCTGTCCAGTTATTTAGTGGTAGACATTTAGGTTGAGTCCATGCTTTCGGTGTGCCATGTAAACTTTGTGAACAGATTAATGATAGAGTTACAGCCTGTGTACACAATGTAAGTGTATCAACAACAGGGTTTCTTGAGGGATGTACTGCCAAATATTCAGTCTGGGTACATGATATGACTATATCAATCTCAGCCTCTAACAGAGGACATGGGGCTAGAGATTCAGACTTTGTCCAGATATTTATAATTTGAGACTTAGACTGCATCATGGGATTTACAGCTGGAAATTCAGCCTGGTCCCACGTGTTTACTTATGGATATTTCATTTGGGTTCACAGTGTGACTACATCAGGTAGAGGTTGTAACCAGAAATTGACTGCTGGAGATTTTGTCTGTGTCCATGTTATGACTGTGTCAGCTAGAGCCTCTCTCCTGGGAATTATTACTAGAGATACAGCCATGTACTACAGCATGACTATACCAGTTACAGCCACTGTTAAGGGATTTATTGCTGGCAACAGATCCTGGTTCCATGATGAGACTATTTCAGTTTTAGACATTCTCCATGGATTTACTGCTACATAAACATTCTTAGCCAATGATTTCATTTTGTCAAGTAGAGTGTATGTGCAGACGTTGTTGATTTTAGAATGAACCTGGGTCCACAGTAAGACAATTTCTGTTTCAAGCTTTGTGGAGGGATTTACTCCTACAGATTCAGCTTCGTTCAGTAGTATAACTAGCAGGTACAGGCTGTGCCCAGTCATTTACCTTTGGAGACTCAGCCTCGGTCTACTGTGTGAATATACTGGTTTCATTTGGTTTCCAGAGATTTATGACAGGTGATTTGACTTGGTTCCATAGTTTGATTGTATGAGCTTTTGCCTGTGTCAAATGCTTTACTGCTGAAGACTCAGCCTGGGTCCATGGTATGAGTGTAACAGATACAGATTGGATCCAAGGCTTTACTGTTAAAAATTCTGACTGAGTGCACAGTGTCTGTGTATTGGCTACAGGTTCTGTCCTGTAAGTTACTGCTGGGGAGTCAGCCTGATGCCATGGTGTATCTGTGTCATACATAGACTGTGTCCAAAGATTTCATGCTGGAGATTCAGATGGTGCCCATAGTGTGATAGTAGCAGCCCAAGGCAGTATCCATGGATATCCTGCTCTTAATTCAGCCTCTTTCTATAATGTGATGCTATCAGCTGTGGACATTGTCCAGCTATTTACTAATGGACATTCAACCTGGGTCCAAGGTACGAGTATGGAAGGTAAAGGATGTGTCCATGGAATTACTACTGGAGATACAGCCTGGGCCCATGGTGTGACTGTGGAAGTTACAGCGTCTGTGCACAGATTTACTGTTGAAGACTCAGCTTGTGTCCAAAGGATAATGTTATCAGATTCAGGCAGTGTAAAGAGATTTACTGCTGAAGATTCGCCTTCGGCTCATGGTTTGATTGTATAAGATACGTACTGTGTCCATGGATTTATTGCTGGAGACTCATCCTGAATCCAGGTATAGTACTGTCACCTACAGACTTTTTTCAGGGATTTATTGCTGGAAATTCAGGCTTGGCCCACAGCTTGTCTGCATCAGCTGTTGTCTGTGTCCAAGAATTTACTGCTGGAGAATCTTTCAGGATCTCCTGTGTGACTGTATAAGTTTCAGATTGTGTCCTGGCATTTCCTTCTATAAATACAGCCTGATTCCATGGTAGGACCATATCAGCTGTAGCCTCTCTCCAGGGATTCATTGCTGGAGTTTTACCTGGAATCCACGCTTGAGTCCAAGATACAGGTGGATATTCAGCGTGGGTCCATGGTAAGAATATATCATGTGCCAGGGACTTACTCCCAGAGTTTCAGCCAGAATCCATATTGTGAGTATATCAGTTTCAGACTGTGTCTAAGGATTTAATTATAGTGATTTAGCCTGGATACACATTGTGACCATGTCAGATATAGCACAACGTATCCAAGAATTCATCACTAGTGATTCAGCATGGGTCCCTAGTGTGGTTATATCAGTTTCCAAGTGTTTCCAGGAATGTATTGCTGGAGACTCAACCTGGGTTCACAGTGTTATTGTTTCAGTAACAAAATGTATCCAGTAGTTTACTGCTGGCAAATAAACCATGGTCCACAATGAGGTAGGATTAAATTCAGATGGAAGCCAGGTATGTCTTTCTAGATATTCAGACTGTAATATTGTCCAAGGATTTGTTGGCATTTCATCCAGGATCAATGGTATGACAGTTTCAGCTATAGTTTTTGCCCAGGGATTCATTGTTGGAAATCTAAATTGGATCCATAGTGTAACTATCTTAGCTATAGGCTCTGTTAAGGGAAATAAGGCTGGAAATTCACCTTGGTTCCCATATGTGACTTTATCAGATACAGAATGTGTCCAGAGATTCACCGCTGGAGATTTGGCAATAGTCCACAGTATGACTGGATCAGTTTCAGACTGCCTCCAGGATGTTAATCCTTGAAATTCAGCCTTTGTCCATGTTGAGACTATACCTGCTAACATCTTTGTCCAATAGTTTATTCTTGCAGTTTCAATCTGGGTCCACAGTGGGACTCTGTCTGTTTCAGATTGTGTCCAGGAATTTAATTCTTGAGACTCTCCTTGCATCCATGGTGATAATATAGTAGCTTCTTTTTGTACCCAGCAGTTAATTACACCAATGTCTTTCTGAATCCATGGTCTCAATGTGTCATCTCCAGCTTGGATACAGGATCTAACTTTATCACTTTCAACCTTGCCCCAGTGTCTAAATGGGTAAGTTTCATGATGTGTTCAGTCTCTTAGCTTATCAGGCACAGGTTGGTTCCAAAACCTCACTGTTTCAGTTTCAGACTGTATCCAATGGTGATCTGTCAGAGTTATTGGTTCTCTCTGCTCTGTGACTGTGTCTGCTTGAGACTGAAACAAAGGTTTGATGATATCAGCTTCTGTGTGATTCCAGGGTCAGGATCTATCACCTTCAGATTGGGGCCTAGGTATTACTGTTTCCATTCCAGTTTGGGCCCAGTACCTAACTGGATCTGTTTCTGTTTGGGTCTAAAGTTTTTATTTCCATTCTTCAGTCTAGGTTCTGGGCCACAACATTTTAAATTTATGCCAAATCCAGTGTCTCACTCTTTCATTTTCTTTTTTTTTTATTTTATTATTATTATACTTTAAGTTTTAGGGTACATGTGCACAATGTGCAGGTTAGTTACATGTGTATACATGTGCCATGCTGGTGTGCTGCACCCATTAACTCATCATTTAGCATTAGGTATATCTCCTAATGCTATCCCTCCCCCCTCCCCCTACCCCACAACAGTCCCCAGAGTGTGATGTTCCCCTTCCTGTGTCCATGTGTTCTCATTATTCAATTCCCATCTATGAGTGAGAACATGTGGTGTTTGGTTTTTTGTCTTTACGATAGTTTACTGAGAATGCTGATTTCCAATTTCATCCATGTCCATACAAAGAACATGAATTCATCATTTTTATGGCTGCATAGTATTCCATGGTGTATATGTGCCACATTTTCTTAATCCCATCTATCATTGTTGGACATTTGGGTTGTTTCCAAGTATTTGCTATTGTGAATAGTGATGCAATAAACATACGTGTGCATGTGTCTTTATAGCTGCATGATTTATAGTCCTCTGGGTATATACCCAGTAATGGGATGGCTGGATCAAATGGTATTTCTAGTTCTAGATCCCTGAGGAACCGCCACACTGACTTTCACAATGGCTGAACTAGCTTACAGTCCCACCAACAGTGTAAAAATGTTCCTATTTCTCCACATCCTCCCCCGCACCTGTTGTTTCCTAACTTTTTAATGATTGCCACTCTAACTGGTGTGAGATGGTATCTCATTGTGGTTTTGATTTGCATTTCTCTGATGGCCAGTGATGGTGAGCATTTTTTCATGTGTTTTTTGGCTGCATAAATGTCTTGTTTTGAGAAGTGTCTGTTCATGTCCTTCGCCCACTTGTGGATGGGGTTGTTTGTTTTTTTTCTTGTAAATTTGTTTGAGTTCATTGTAGATTCTGGATATTAGCCCTTTGTCAGATGAGTAGGTTGTGAAATTTTTCTCGCATTTTGTAGGTTGCCTGTTCGCTCTGATGGTAGTTTCTTTTGCTGTGCAGAAGCTCTTCAGTTTAATTAGATCATTTTCAGCTTGTAACCATGGTTTAATTGTATCAGCTTTCAGGTGAGTCAAGAGTGTTCGTGGTTGAGTTTCTGGCTGGGTCCAGGTTTGTACTACGGCTGTTTTAGGCTGACTCCAGGGTCTGATCATGTCAACTTTAGAGTGAATTAAGGGCTCAGTTATGTTCATAATAGGATGTATTAAGATCCATGTATGCATCAGGGGTTTGAGTATAATAGCCTCATGCTTATTCAATGTACTAAGTCTATCCATTTGATTACAGGGCCTGATCATACTAGTTTTATGTTGCATCTAAGACTTAATATTGTCACCTTCAGACTTAGCAAATTAATATGGAGTATGCCATATAGAAGCAATCCAGAACTAAGTTGACTCAGGTTCCATGAGAGTCCAGTATCCATCTGTCCTTTCTATAGCTTCTTGGCATCCAAATACATTCTATACTGGCTGACACCATGGTTAAAATGTATGGGTTACTGTAGCATACTGAGATATATCTTCATTGAGGGATGAATGAGCCCATAGTTCAATTTTATTAACTACAAAAGAAATGGTGGAATCTAGCTGTAAGTTACTGGTTTGGCACCAGGGTTAACTCTATGAGCTACCTGATACTTCTGGTTTCTGATACTCTTCATTAGATTTAATCTGCATCACTCTTCCTGTTTTATATGACACAAATTGTTTCAACTTAAGTAGTAATTTCAAGCCAAGGTCTAGCTACAAGTTGTACATGAGATAGGACATTAATAGATTGAACTTGAAACTGACCAGTATCCATCTTGTAAGGAATTTAGATCCACCTGTGCCACTGGAAAAGAGAAAACAAGATCCACCAGCATTAACTAATGGTAGAGTATGAAGCCTAATTATACCAGCTAATGTATAAATCCAAGATCTTGCTGAATCAGTCAGAGTTTGATATTTATAATTCATTGTATTTCTCTGAGGAAGATTCCAGGGTATAGGTATAATATCTGTTTGGGGGTTCTGGGGTCCAGAAAAAACATTGAGAAGTGTTCATTTCTGTGATACTCCAGCATTCAGCTGTATTGGGATGATCTCATAGTTTGGCAACAGAAGAAATCCATGGTCATACCATTGGAAATTTGCTAGCTGAGGAGAGGTGACCACTTTGAAAGTGTAATAGCCTATTGGCATAGAAAGCCTCTATCATTTGAATAAAAAAGCATTGAATGAGGACTCCAGTGCTTTCTCTTCACTGGGGAAGTGCTTAATCTTCTTGTCCATGTTTGTACTGAGAATCTATGGATGACCAAAGTGGCAGAGCTTGTGTTAGAGCTAAGTATGTTTTGTGGACTACCTTCTACTCCAGGAGGAAACTGCAGGGTAGAGAAAAAAATAGGACCTAGTGATTTCTGGGATGCCTTGATAAGCTGTCTCATCAAATTCAGTTCCCAGCCAAGCAGGTGTTTAAAGTCATCAGGGGACACTCCTCCATTGTGTTGGGATCTCATTCTGGTACAGAGAGTGTGAGCAGAAATGAGGTCAGATAGGGGTGAGGATACAATCTGATGAGGGTTGGATGGGGTCTTGCACCTTCACCTTCAAAAGAGCTGAAGAGAGATGACAGAGAAGGTGCTTCCAACTGCATCCCCGTAATTGAACAAGCAGTTCACACCATGGCCCCATCTTCATCTGGGAGTACTCCAACATGCAGGGAACATTAGGATTGCAAACTGTGCCTTCCTGGCAAACTCCCAATTTGAGGGCTTTCATTGTCATAACCAAATGGGACTGGGATGGATTGATGCTGGGTGGGATGTGGCCTCCACACTTGCCTCTTCTTTTCCTGACTTCCATGCTCCTCATTGACATACAGTTTCCTGGATCTGGCTAAATGTCTTACACTCTAAGTATTTCCCAGTTCATGGAGGATGGCCCTCATGGGAATATGTTGCGTGAGTGTTGCCTTCCAAACACTGTCACGTTTTAATGACTGGGCTGCTTTGATACATTTAAAACCATAAATTCCATTACAGATGCCAGCCAGAAGGAAAACTTTTGTTCTCCCACTTCTATTGGAGAGCTGCATGATTTGTGTAGGATGAGAAGTAGGCAGGCCTGTCTGGCTTTTGCCTGGTAATGTAGGCCGTATTTCATTATATCTGCATGTCCTGTCTCATTGTGGAGGGAGTATTTCATTGAGTTGTTGCAGGATGCAACTGCCTCTTGCCAAAGATCTCTTGGCTGCTAGGGATTTCAGTGAGAAAAGGAAAGTTGGGTAAGCTAGCTGCACTCCAGGGTTTGGGTCATGGTATCTTTTTGGAGGCTGTGGTTGTTTGTACTTTGCAGGAGGCTTTTGTGTCCTCTGACAGGAATCTTTGAACATTGCTTGGACTCCAGCACAAGTCAGCTTTTCTCTTGGATGAGTTTTGATTTATCTTTGCTGTCATGGTGAGTCCACAGTGGCTGTCAACAATGCTACTGAACACCCTATTCAGGGTTGCAATCACAACAGACTACCTCAGAGACATTGTCTCTACCTCATCTGCACCTGTGAGCACCTAGGTCGAGGGGTGAGAACACTGATCCACCTTCGCCTTGCCTTTATCGTGGTCCCTGCCTTTCCCAGAGAGCCCTTGCAGGGTCCAGGGTGAAGGGAGGAAGTGAGGTAAAGGGCCTGGCCATCTTTGGCTGATACCCCCCTCTTGGGTCTCAGGTATTATTTCATCAATCAAAGACCCCTAAAAAACTCACCAGACTATATTCCAAACCCCATGGGACCCAATTCCTGCACACAGCCTCTTTCGAGAATGGAGTCAGAAGAGCAGTTTCTAGGGACCACCTCACAGTCTCAAAACTTCTTCTTCTCCATCTGGACCAGAACACAAACACAGCCCAATGGAGCCCTAAAATCGCACCTGTTCCATTTTTTTTTTCTGCTTAGGAAGGTTCACAGACCTGAGAATTGAGCGCCCGCACCTGCCCGTGAATGCGTATGTGCTGTTCTCAGGGCACAATGCCTTAACTGTCAGTTCTGTCTAGCTCGCAATGAATGACACAATTGCCTAGCAACAAGTCACCGTGGCTTGGCGGAGAAGGAAACTTCCCTGGAGGTGCGTCAGCGGTGGACTCTCATCTGTTTTCTTTGTGGGATGCCCAGGATAGTACCGTGATTCTAGGAGAAGACAGGCGTGAGCCAGCCTGAAGAAATGTCAAGGAGAGCTCCAGAAATAAAAAACAGATTCCCATGGGTCCAAAATAAATCTGCAGGATGTCTCAGGCCTGCCTACACGTTGTAGGGGTTAGTCCTTTAGAAACTTGCTCCACAGTGATTTACAGATACAACCCGCCTGTATTCCCCAGGGTTGTTTTCTCCATGGTGGGAGTTTCTGCAGAACCATGCAGCCTCAGAACCTGCCTAGCTGTGTGTTTCTTTTGGAGTGTTGCAAGTGTTGGATGTCTGCCTTTGTGTGTGTATGTGTGTGTGTGTCTGTGTGTGTGCCTGTAAGTGGAGCCTGCTTACATGAATGTGACTAACGCAGTCTTGAAGCAGCACTTCTTTCATTTGAGTCTCCCAACCTTTTGGTGGGTGGTCTATGTGGCTCTTCCTAGGCTGTGGGGCTCCGTGTTATTTCCTATGGATAAAGAATCCACAGTGAATTGGGAGTCTGGCTGTGACCCGTCTGAGTTCAAATCACCTACCCCTGCAATTAAAGCCACTCTTCTTCAAAGAAGAGGAGCACACCTCACCGGAGAATAGACATCTCCCAGTGTTTCATTGTCCTGTAACCAAGCCCAAGAGATACACTAAAATTCTGTCTTCAGGGCCCCTTGAAATTACCTCAAATTTGCCTGGCAGTTGAGCAGGTGCTTCATGTTGTGAGGGAGCACTCTGCCATCATCTTGGAATTTCATTCTGGGACAGAAAGTGTGAGCAAAAATAAGGTCAGAGGGGTGAGGATGGAATCTGGTCAGGATTGGATGGGGTCCCACACTTTCACCTGCAAAAAGGTGAAGAGTGATGACACAGAAATTTTTTCCAACTGCATCCCCACATTCCCTTAGTTGCACAAGCAGTCCACGCCATGGCCTGGTGTTCAGGTGGGAGTATTCCAACGTGCAAGGAATATTTAGAGTACAAATTGGGGCCATCCTGGCAAACTCCTGATTTGAGGGCTTTCATACCCGGAGCCAAATGGTAGTGGAATGGATTGATGCTGGGTGGGATGTGACCTCCAGACTTGCTTCTTCTTTTCCTGACTTCCATGATCCTTCTCAGCCTAGGGTATCCTGGGTCTGGATCACCATCTTCCACACTAAACGTTTCTCAGTTCTCTGAGAACGAACCTCATGAGAATCCATTGTGTGAGTGTTTCCTTCTAAACACGGTCACATTTTAATGACTGTGCAGCTTTGATACTTTTAAAACCATAAATTCCTGTTACAGTCACCAATAAGGAAGCTCTTGTTCTCCCACTTCTTTGGGTGGGTTGCATGATTCCTATAGGATGAGAAGGAGGCAGCTGTGTCTAGCTTTTTCCTGTAAATCTAGCCTCAATTTCATTTCGTCTACAGGGCTTCATTCTGGAGGACCTCTTTCACTGGGCTGTCGCTTGTTGGAACTGCTTCCCACCACAGATTATTTAGCTGCCAGGGATTTCAGAGAGCGAAAGGAACTTCAGGTAGGCTAGCTGCACTTCAGCTTGTGGGTCATTGTCTTCTTTTGGGGGCTGAGGTTGTTTGGACTTTGCAGGAGGCATTTGGGTCCTGTGATGGAAATCATGGAGAATTGCTTGGACTCCAACACAAAGCGGCTCATTCTCTCATGCGAGCCTTGATTTTTCTTTGTTTTCATAGGGAATCCAAGTGTCCCCCAACAGCATTACTGGGGATCCTTTTTAGGCTTGCCGTTGCTATGGAGGCCATTGAGACACTGTCTCAAACTCCTCTGCAGCTGTGAGAGGCCAGTCTGAGGTATGAGAAAACTACTTCACTTTGGACATGCTTTTGTCATGGTTTCTGCCTTTCCTAGAAAGCTCCTGTGAGGTCCAGAATGAAGAGAGGCAGTGAGATCAAGAGCCAGGACATCTTTCACTGATACATGCCTCTGGGGTCTCAGGTATGATTCTGTCACCCAAAGGACCCTCAATAACACACCAGACTATATTCCAATCCCAATGTGACCAGATTCTGCCACATAGCTTCTTTCAGGAATGGAGTCAGAAGAGCAGTTTCCAGTGATCACCTCACAGTCATGAAATGACTCATCCTCTAGCAGGACTTTAACATGGAGATGGCCTGAAAGGGCTCAAAGTTTGAGACTTTCAGAGTCTCGCCGTGGGTTTTGCAGGTAACCTTTTTCCTGATACAAGGCCAGCTCTACCTGTACCAGTTTTCTCTAATTAGGCAGGCATTTCTAACAGGTGAATGCCCAGCCTGCCTCACAAATGCACATGCCCTGGTCTCAGTGCACCTGGTCTGATTTTGAGCTCTGGCTAGTGTCACAATAAATGTCAATGTTGCCTAACGACAAGTACTACAGCTTGGCAGTGTAGGAAACCTCCATGTAGGTTCGTCAGTGGTGGATTCTTACCTGTTTTTTTCTGTGGAATCCATGTGATAGTCCCATGATTCTAGGGCAAGGAAGACATGAGCCAGCCTGAAGAAATATCAAGCAGAGCCTCAGGAATAAACCATGAAATCCCTAAGTTTCCAAAAAATCTGCTGGATTCCTCAGGCCTGCCTAGAATTTGCAGGGGTGAGTCTTTATGAAATTGCCCCAGTGATTTCTAGGTACAGCCTGATTGTGTTCCTTGGGTTTGCTCTCTATTAAATGGGGCTTCCTGCAGAACCATGCAGCCTCAGGGGCTGACAGATTGTGTGTTTCTGTGGGATGGTTGTGAGTGTTGGATATCTCTGTATGCGTGTGACATTGTGTGTGTGTTTGTGCCTTTAAGTGGAATCTGCTTAAAGGAATGTGGCTAATGCACGTCAGTGATTCCTTTTTTTTTTTTTTTTTTTTGAGTCTCCCAACCTTGTGGTGGCCTGTCTGTGTGGCTCAGCTTAGGGTGGCTCTGCTTAGGCTGCAGTTCTCTGTATTCTTTATTTTTCTGTGGATCATGAATCCGCAGTGAATTAAGAGGTGTATTATGACATGCAAGTGTCCAAATCACCTCTTGCTGAAAAAAAAAAAAAAAAGTTACTCTTTTGAAAGAAGAGAAGCACACCACACCAAAAAACACAAATCTTCCAGTGTTTCATTGTCCTGTGGCCAAACCAGAGAGAGACACTAGCAGTCCTGTCCTCAGGGCCACTTGAATTCACCTTGACTTTGGTTCCCAGATGAGCAGGTCCTTCACGTCATGAGGGTGCAACCCTTCATCATCTTGGGATTTCATCCTGGGACAGAGTGTGAGCAGCAGTAAGGTCAGATAGGGGTGAGGTTATAATCTAGTGAGATTTGGATAGGTTCCAGCAACTTCACCTGAAAAAAAAATATCAAGACTGGTGACACTGAAGATGCTTCTAACTCCATGTCTGCATTCCCTTAATTTCACAAGCAGTCCACACGATGGCCTGGGGTTTAGATGGGAGTACTCTAAGGTGCAGAGAACATTTGGAGTGCAAATTGGAGTCATACTGGCAAACTCTTGATTTGAGGGATTTTATGTCTGGAACCAAATGTGAATGGAGTGGATTGATGCTGGGTGGGATGTGGCCTCCAGAATAGCCTCTTCTTTTCCTGAATTGCATGTTCCTTTTCAGGCTAGGGTTTCCTGGGTCTGATTCTACCACTTCCACACTCAACGTTTCCCAGTTCATGGGGAACGACCCTCATGGGAATCCATTGCATGAATGTTTCTTTCTAAACACTGTTATGTTTAAATGAGTGGGCAGCTTTGATACCTTTAAAACCATAAATTCATGTTACAGGCACTAAAAAGGAAACTCTTGTTTTACCTCTTCTGGCTGCATGATTCCTGTAGGATGAGAAGCACACAGCCATGTCTGGTTTTTGGCTGATAATCTAGCCTCTGTTTCATTTCATCTGCATGGCCTTCTCATCATGGAAGAGCTGTTTCATTGGGCTGTTGCTGGATGGGACTGCCTATTCCTTCAGATTATTTAGCTGTCAGAAAATTCAGAGAGCAAAAGGAACTTTGTGTAGGCTGGCTGCCCTCCAGGTTGTGGTTCATTGTCTTCTTGTGGGAGCTGAGGTTGTTTGCACGTTGCAGGAGGATTTTCAGTCCTCTGACAGGAATCATTGAATCTTGCATGACTCAAGCACAAGGCAGCTGATTCTCTCAGGTGAGCCTTGATTTATCTTTGCTTTCATGGGGAATCCTCAGGGGCTCTCAACAGCACCACTGGTCACCTTTTTGAGGCTTGCCATTTCCACAAACGACCTCTGAGACACTGTGTCAACTTCATCTTCACCCAGGAGAGGCCAGTCCGAGGTTTGAGAACACTGCTCCACCCTGCACTTGGCTTTGTCATGGTTGCTGCCTTTTCCAGAGAGGGCTTACAAGGCCCAGAATGAAGGGAGGAAGTGACGTCAAGAGCCCAGCCATCTTTCATTGACACCCACCTCTGGGGTCTCAGGTAAAATTCTGACACCTAAAGAATGCTCAACAACACACCAGCCTATATTCCAGTCCCCACAGGACCTAATTTTTGCAGACAGCCTCTTTTGGGAATGGAGTCAGAGGGGTAGTTTCCAGCAACCCCTTTAGAGTCTTGAAATGCCTCCTCCTCCATAGGGACCCGACAATGGAGGCAGTCCAAAGGGGTCCTGAGGTTGAGACTTTTAGGGTCCTACAGTGGGTTTTCACAGATAGCCTTTTTCCTGATACCAGGCGGGCTTTGCCTGTTTCATTTGCCTCTGCTTAGGCTGGTTGACAGCTCTGACAGCCAGGCATCTAGGCCTGCCTCACAAATGCTCATGCACTAGACTTAGGGCACCTAGCCTGATTGTGAACTCTGGCTAGCATCACAATGAATGTCACCATTGCCTAGCGACAAGTCTCTGTGGCTTGGTGAAGGGGACCTCCGTGGATGTGCTCCGGCCATGGACTCTCACCTGTCTTCCATGTGGGATCCACGGGATTGTCCCATGATCCTAGAAGAGGACAGAAGTGAGCCAGCCTGAAGAAATGTCAAGCAGAGCCCCTGGAATGAGTGGCAAAATCCCTAAGGATCCATAAGGATCTGTAGGATTCCTCAGGCTTGCCTAGATGGTGTAGGGGTGAGTCTTTTTGAAACTTGTCCTATGGTAATTACTAGGTACAGCCTGCCTGTGTTCCTTAGGGTTGCCCACTCCCAGGTGGGGCTTCCTGCAGAACCACACAGTCTCATGAGCTTCCAGGCTGTGTGTTTCTGTGGAAGTATTGGAAGTGTTGGATATCTGCATGTGCATGTGGCATTGTATGTTTGTGTGTGTGTGTGCATGTGTGTGTTTTGTGTGTATCTGTAAGTAAAGTCTTCTTAAAGGAATGTGGCTAATGCACTTCAACATTTTTTTGAGTCTCCCACACTTTTCATGGTCTGTCTGTGTGGTTCTTCTTGGGCTGCAGGGCTCCCTGTTCTTTATTTTTCTGGGAATCATGAATCTGCAGTGAATCGGGAGGCAGGCCGAGACCCACCGATGTCCAAATCACCTCCCCCTGCAGAAAAAGCCACTATTCTAGGCAAAGAAGGAGTAAACCACACCAAAAAACAGACATCTGCCAGTACTTTATTGTCACATGGCCAACCCAGGGACAGACAGTAACAGTCCCGTCCACAGGCCCGTTGAATTTACCTCAAATTCGGTTGCCAACTGAGTAGGTACTTCAAGTCATGAGGTGACATTCTTCTATCATCTTGAGATTTCATCCTGGTACATAGAATTTGGGCAGAAATAATGTCAGATAGGGGAAAGTATACCATCTGGTGAGGGGTGGATGGGGTTCTGCAAATTCACTTGCAAAAAAAAAAAGTAACTACAGATGACCTAGGGTGCTTCCAACATTATACTTGCATTACCTTAATTGCACAAGCCGTCCTAACTATTGCTCGGTGTTCAGGTGGAAGTGCTCCAAAGTTCAAGGAATACTTGGAGTGCAAGTTGGGGCCACTTTGGCAAACCCCCAATTTGAGGGCTTTCATACCTGGAGCCAAATGGGAGTGGTATGGATTGGTGCTGAATGGGATGTGGCCTCCAGATCCATAAGGATCTGTAGGATTCTTGTTTTCTTGACTTCCATGTTCCTCATCAGCCAAGGGTTTCTCTGGGTCTAGCTCAATGACTTTTTTACTAAACATTTCCCAGTTCATAGTGAATGGCCCTCATTGGAATCTATTGCGTGAATGTTCCCTTGTAAACACTTTCATGTTTTAATGACTGGGCAGCTTTGTTACTTTTAAAACCATAAATTCCAGTTACAGCTACCAACAAGAAACCATTCTTCTCCCACTTACATAGGAGGGCTGCATGATTCCTGTAGGATGAAAAGCAGCCAGCTGTGTCTGGCCTTTGCCTGGTAATCTAGACTCTGTTTTCACTTCATCTACGCAGCTTTCTCATCGTGGAGGGGCTCTTTCATTGGGCTGTTGCTGGATAGACTGCCTCTTGCCACAGATTATTTTGCTGGCAGGGATTTCAAATAGCAAAAAGGACTTCAGGTAGGCTGGCTGTGCTCCAGGCTTCAGGTCGCTGTCTCATTCTGGTGTCTGAGGTTCTTTGCACCTTGCAGAAGGATTCTGGGTCCTCTGACAGGTATCACTGAACATTGCTTGGACTCAAGCACAAGGCAGCTCATTCTTTCAGGCAAGCCTTGATTTCTTTTTGCCATCTTCAGGAATCCACAGTGCCCCTTAATAAAACTACTGGATATGCTTTTCAGGCTTGCCATAGCCAAAGATATCCTCTGGGACACTGTCTCAACCTCATCTGCAGCAGTGAGAGGCCAGTCTGAGATGTGAGAGCACTGCTCCACTTTTGACTTGCCTACCTTTATTGGGGTTCCCGCCTCTCCCAGAGTGCTCCTCTGAGGGCCAGGATGAAGGGAGGCAGTGAGATCAAGAGCCCAGTCATCTTTCACTGACACCCACCTCTGAGTTGTATGATTCTATCACACAGGAAACCTTCAACCACACACCAGACTATATTCCAATCCTCATAGGACCTGATTCTGGAACAGAGCCTCTTTCGGAAATAAAGTCAGAAGAGCAGTTTCCAGGGACCACCTCACAGTCTTGAAGCCCCTCCTCCTCCAGGGGGACCTGAAAATGGAGATGGCCTGAAGGGGCCCTGAGGTCAAGACTTTTAGGGTCCTGTAGTGGGTTTCCACAGACAGCCTTTTTCCTGATACCAGGCTGGCTCTGCCTGTACTGTTTTCCTCTGCTTAGGCAAGCTGACAGCTCTGAGAGCTGGGCATCTGGGCCTGCCTCATGAATGCCCATGGTCTAGGCTCAGGAACATGGCCTGATTATGAGCTGTGGCTAGCATCACAATGAATGTCACCGTTGCCTTGCCACAAGTCCCTGCAGCTTGGTGGAGAAGGAGACCTCATTGGAGGTTCCTCAGAGGTGGGCTCTCACCTATTTTTTTGTAGGACCTACAGGATAGTCCCATGAACCTAGGAGAGGGCAGACATGAGCTAGCCCGAGAAAACATCAAGCAGGGCCCCAGGAACAAACTGCAAAATTCTTAAGGATCCAAAAAAATCTGCATGATTCCTCATTGCTGTCTATACGTTGTAAGGGTGAGTCTTTTTGAAAGTTACCCGCCTGTGATTTCTATGTACAGTCCACCTGTATTCCCTGGGGTTGCTCTCTCCTCTCCCAGGTGAGGTTTGTGCAGAACGCTGCAGCCTCGGGAGCTGCCAGGCTGTTTCTCTGTGGGAGTGTTGTGAGTGTTGGATGTCTACATGTGTGTGTTGCATCGTGTGTTTGTGTGTGTGTGTGCCTTGAAGTGGAGTCTGCTTAAAGGAATGTGGCTAACGCAATTCTGCTCTCCTTTTTTTTCTTTCTTTGTTTCTTTCTTTTTTTTTTTTTTTTTGAGTCTCCTACACCGCCTGTCTGTGTGGCCGTGCTTGGGCTGCAGGGCTCTGTGCTTTTATTTTTCCGTGAATCATGAATCTGCAGTGAATTGGGAGTGGGGCTGAGACCCTACATCATCCAAATCACCTCCCTCTGCAAAAAAAAAGCTGGTTTTCTAGCAAGAAGAGTAGCACACCATACCAAAAAACAAACATCTCCAAGTATTTCATTGCATTGTGGTCAAACAAGGTGGAGAAATGAGAAATCCTGTCTGCAGTTTCCCTTTAATTTACCTCGAATTTGGTTCCCAGGTGAGCATGTGCTTCATGTTGTGAAGGGGCACTTCTTCATCATCTTGAGATTTCATCCTGGGACATAGGCTGTGAGCAGCAATAAGGTCAGGAAAGGCTGGGGTCTTGCTACTTCACCTGCAAAAGAAATAAAGACAGATGACACAGAAGGTGCTTCCAACTCCATCCCCACATTCCCTAAATTGCACACACAGTCCACACTATGGTCCAGTTTTCAGGTGGTAAGGAAGGAGACCACCACTCTTATTGTCTAATACTCAGAAAAAGAAAGAGGAAGCCAAAGCTAAAGAAAGGCAGAAATGAGATCAATAGTCAGACAGCCTGGTGCCACACCCCAGGCATGGTAGTTAAAAATCAACCCCTGACTTAACCGCTTCTATTACCTATAGATTCCAGACATTGTATGAGGAAGTATTGTGAAACCTTCTGTTCTGTTCTCTTCTTTCCTGATTACCAATGCCTGAAGCCCCAGCCACATACCCCATGATTGCTTCATTGATCACAACCCTTTCACATGAACCATTTAGAGTTATAAGCCTTTAAAAGGTGCAGGAATCTCTCTTGGGGAGCTTGGTTTTTGAGACACAAGTCTGCCAAAACTCCCTGCCAAATAAAGCCACTTCCTTCTTTAGGTTGGTGTCTGAATGGTTTTGTCTGTGGCTCATCCTTCTACATTTCTTGGTTCCCTGACTGGGAAGAGAGGTGATTAGTAGATGGCCTAGGTAGCCCCTTAGGTAGCTTAGGCTTGCCCTGTAGAGCATCCCTGCAGGATAATCCATGCAGCTTGAGTGACGCAAATACTGATAGTGCTTCTGAGTAGGCAACTGCCTGGTTGGAACACCTCACCAGAGCATTGCAAAGCAGGCCACCACAGAGGATTGACAGAGTGGCTGAACACCAGGAAGGAACTGGCACTTGGAATCTGGAAATCTCGAACACAGTAAGACCAGTCTTAGAAACTTACCAACTCTGTTTGAGCAGAAGTGTGGCCTGATCACTCACAGTGTGCCTTTATCAGCACTTTGGCTTTGGTTTTGATTTTTACTTGGCTTGAATTAATTGATTTAGTGTGAATTAGATGAGTGAGGGACATTTACCCTTTCCCTCTTGCAGTGCCAGTGTTGTCTTCTCTGGGGGAAAAATGGTTCAGACACAAAGTAACCCAGCCCCCTAGGAACTATGAAGAATAATTTCAAGAAGGGATTTAAAAGAGACTGTGGAGTTACTATGACACCAGGGAAACTTAAAACTTTGTGTGAGATAGACTGGCCAACATTAGAAGTGGGTAGGCCATCAGAAGGAAGTCTAGATAGGTCTCTTGTTTCAAAGGTATGGCACAAGATATCCTGTAATCCAGGGCACCCAGACCAGTTCTTATACATAGACACTTGGTTACAACTGGTTTTAGAACTCCCACAATAGTTAAGAGGACAGGCAGCAGCAACATTATTAGTGGCAAAGGGACAAATAGCCAAGGAATAGTTCCACTCCAACCATCGAGGGAAGCTATGTCCTAATTTTCTGTCTGACCCAATATCAGAAGACTCATGGCAGGAAATGACACCAGTGATGCCCCTGTCCCTTACCAAGAAGAGAGACTCTCCAATTCTGTCCCCACAGTACCTGTGCCTCTGCAAGACACACACACCCCTAGGCCAACCACAGTAGGCAAGTAAGGATGTGAAGCTGTGGGAGAAACCCCAACCTTGGTGGCTCACTTACCACCTAAGACTGGGATACAAATGCCCCTGAGGAAGCAGTGGTATACTGGGGTAGGCGATGACAGGCATATGGTGGAAATGCATGCCTTTGTGTATCAACCCTTTACTTCTTCTGATCTCCTAATTTGGAAAAAAATACACCATCTTATATTAAAAACCTCAGACTTTAATTGACTTGCTTCAAACTATTATCCAGACCCACAACCCTACTTGGGCCAATTGCCACTGCCACCAGCTGCTTATGTATCTCTTTAACACAGATAGAAGGGGAAGGTTGCTCCAGAAGCCAACCAAGTGGCTGGAGGAACGTGCTCCTTCTGATTACCAAAACCTCCAGGAGTATGTGAGGATCCAATTACCCGTAATGGATCCCCAGTGGAACCTAAATGAAGGAGAAGTTATAGAAAGTCTGAAGCAATATAGGGAAGCCCACTTAGAAGGGTTAAATAAGGGATCTCAGAAGGCCACAAATGTTAACAAAGTCTCTGAAGTCATTGAAGAAAAAGAAGAGAGTTTGGCACAATTTTATGGAAGACTATGTGAGGTCTACCATATGTATACTCCCTGTGATCCTGAAAGTTCTGAACATCAGTACATGATTAACATGGTTTTAGTTAGTCAAAGCACAGAAGACATTAGAAGAAAACTTCAGAAACAGGCTGGATTTGCGAGTATGAACACTTCACAGTTGTTGGAAATAGCCAATCAGTTGTTTGTGAATAGGGATGCAGCAAGAAAATGAGTGCCAAGTCTGGCAATAGGCCAACCTGCTAGCTGCAGCTATTAGAGGGGTACCTCCAAAGAGTGAAAGAATGAGTGGCCCTGGGAAAAACATCCAGTATGACTGACCATGCCTGCAGTGTAACTAGTGTGCATGCTGTGAAGAAATAGGGCATTGATAAGACAAGTGTCTCCAGTTAAAAGAGAAACAAAATGGCTCCAAGCCAGAGGTCTCAAGCAAGGATGAAAGGGCCTTGTTTAATCTGGCAGAAGGGTTCCTGGACTGAGGGGGACAGGGTTCAGATGAACTGAATGAGTCCATGGTCAGGAAGACAGTTGGGGGCAAAGAGATTGTATTTCTTGTCAATACTGGTGCTGAACATTCAGTATTGACCATCCTGGTCTCCCACTTATCCAAAAAGACTATTGATATAATCAGAGCCACAGGAGTCTCAGCAAAACAATTTTTCTGCTTGCCCCAGACTTGTGCCATAGGGGGATGTGAAGTGAGTCTTCACAGCCCTTATGCTCCCCAGAGGGGAGAAATGGAGACTTTTCATAACTGAGCTAGTCCAAGAGATAGAACCAGCTCTGGCTAAGCAGTGGCCAAGGGTGTGGGCAGAAGATATTCCTCCAGGGCTGGCAGTCAACCAAGCCCCTGCACTCGTAGAAGTTAAGCCTGGGGCCCAGCTGGTCAGGCAAAGGCTGTGCTCATTCCCCAGAGAAGCTCTTGAAGATATCCAGGTTCATCTTAAATGTCTGAGAGCCTTTGAAATTATATTCCCTTGTCAGTCTTCATGGAATACTCCCCTCTTGCCTGTTCCCAAGCCAGGGACCAAGGACTACAGGCCACTATAGGACTTGCACTTAGTCAATCAAGCTACAGTCACTTTAAACCCAATAGTAGATAACCTGTACACATTGTTGGGGTTACTGCCAGCTTAGGAAAACTGGTTCACCTGCCCAGACAAGAATGACATTTTTGTTAGCATCAGACTATCTCCTGAGAGCCAGAAACTGTTTGTGTTTCAATGGGAAGATCTGGGGTCATGTGTCACCATTCACCACACTTGGATCCGCTTTCCCCAAAGGTTCAAGAACTCCCCCACCATCTTCAGGGAGGCACTGCCTCAAGACCTCAAAAAGTTCCCCACCAAAGACCTAGGATGTGTTTTGCTCCAGTATGTTGATGACCTTCTTCTGGGATACCCCATGGCAGTAGGGTGCTCCAGTGGGACAGATGCCCTGCTTCAGACCTAGAGGATTCTTGGTGTAAGTTGTCCAAGAAGAAATTTCAGATATGCAGACAGCTGATACGCTACCTGGGATTCACTATCTGACAGAGGGAACACAGCTCGGGGTCATAAAAAAAGCAGGTCTTCTGCAGCCTATCAGAGCCTAAGATCAGAAGGAAGGTGAGACATTTCTTAGGAGCTATATTGCCAAGCCCCTGTATGGGGTTAAAAAGAGGGGTGAAAAGGAACCTTTTGAATGGGGATCCCAATAACAGCAAGCCTTTTGTGACTTAAAAGAGAAACTCATGTCAGCCCCAGTCTTGGGTCTGCCTAACCTGACAAAGCCATTTACACTATATGTGTCAGAGAGAAAAAATGGCATTTGGGCTTTTGACCCAGACTATGGGGCTCTGGCTGAGGCTGTTGGCCTACCTCTTTAAGCAACTAGATGGGGTATCTAAAGCTTGGACCCCATGTTTGAGAGCCTTAGCAGCAACTGCCCTGCCAGCACGATAAGCAGATAAACTAACTCTTGGGCAAAACCTGAACATAAAGACCCCCACCATGATGCGATGACTTTAATGAATACCAAAGGACATCATTGGCTAACCAGTGCTATACTAACGAAGTACCAAAGCTTGCTCTGTGAAAATCCCCACATAACCACTGAAGTTTGTAACAACCTGAACTCTGCCACCTTGCTCCCAGTATCAGGAAGCCCTGTTAAGCATAACTGTGTAGAGGTGTTGGACTCAGTTTACTCTAGCATACCTGATCTCTGGGACCAGCCTTGGGCACCAGTGGACTGGGAGTTGTACATGGATGGGAACAGCTTTGTAAACCCACAAGGACAGAGGTATGCAGGATACGCATTGGTAATCCTGTATGCTGTCATTGAGGCCAAACCATTTTACCAGGGTACTTCAGCCCAGAAACCAAGGTCATTGCTTTAATTCGGGCCTTAGAACTCAGTGGATGTAAGAATGTAAAAATTTAAACTGACTCTCTGTATGTCATCTTATCCACCCACGTTCATGGAACATTATATAAAGAAAAGGGCCTGATAAACCCTGGAGGAAAGGACAAAAAAATATCAGCAAGAAATCTTGCAATGATTAGAAGAAGTATGGAACCCCAAAAAAGTGGCAGTCATGCATTGCAGCGAGGTTCTACCACGGTGGCTTTAGGAAACTCCAGAGCTGACTCAGAGACTAAAAAAGCAGCCTCCACCCCCTACCAGGCAGAAGGAGGGCAAACAGCAAGAGAGTGATAGTTCAGCTACCAGATGGAAAAATACTCTTGCTACAGCTGCTAGGAGCCACAGTTGTACTGGCTATGCCTGAAACTGCCCATCTAGGTCAGGAATCACTTGAAAAGTTGTTAGACCAGTACGCCTAAATGTAGCATTTTCCAGCTCTTGCCAAAACGGTGGCACAGTGATGTATTACCTGCTGACAGCACAAGGCGAGGCAGGGTCCAGCTGTTCAGTCCAGCATACAAGTTTATGGAGAAGACCCCTTTTGAAGATCTCTAGGTGGACTTCACAGAAATGCCAAAGTGTGGAGGTAATATGTATTTATCAGATTTTTTGCATACCCACTTTGTGTGGATAGAGGCTTATCCAGCATGAACTGATCAAACTCATGAAGTAACTCATGTGCTTCTTTGTGATCTTATTCCCAGATTTGTACTGCCCTCATGAATCAGCTCAGATAATGGGCCAGCATTTGTGGCTGACTTAGTGCAGGAGACAGCAAAGGTTTTGGAGATCACATGAAAACTGCATGCAGCCTACCGACCTCAGATTATGGAAATGTGGAGCAAATGAATCTGACTATCAAAAGTAGTTTCGGGAAAGTGTGCCAGGAAACAGGATGAAAATGGTTACAGCCCCTCTCTAAGGCATTGTTTAAATAAGATGCACCCCTTCTAAAAAAGCAGGATATTCCCCTTAGGAAATATTATATAGTAGAACCCCTCCCATATTATGGGGACCCCCAGGACTCCTTGAGAGTGAGGTGAAGTTGAGTTACAGCAAAAGCTACAGGCTCTAGGAAAAATTACACAAACAATTTCTGCTTGGGTAAATGAGCCATGCCCTATTATTCTCCCCAGTTCACCCCTTTGCCCCCGGTGATCAAGACTGCATCAAAGACTGGAACATAACCCCACTATGGCCACAATGGAAAGGACCCCTGACCATCATTTTGACCACTCTGACTGCCATGAATGTAGAAGGAATCCCAGCCTGGATCCATCACCATAGTGTAAAAACTGCAGTGGCTGAGACCTGGGAGGTGAGAGCAAGCCTTGAAAACCCCTGCAAAATGACACTGAGAAAGACGACAATCCCTGCTCCAGTGACAACAGGAAGCTGACTGTTCTACACACTTCTGAAGCATTAGAAAACTCGTTGTGGGAGTTATTCTCCTTAAAATTTGGGCTTGTATAATAAAGACTGATTTTCCCTGCATGGAGGACTGTTCCCAGTGTATTCATCAGGTTACTGAGGTAGGGCAACAAGTTAAAACTATCTTTCTGTTTTATAGTTATTATGAATGCCTAGGGAGCTCAAAAGGAACTTGCCTGTATAACTTCACTCAGTATAAAATGTGCAGCTCAGTAAATGACAGAACTGATATGTGATATAACACATCTGAGACTCCTATGATCACAATCTTTGAAATAAGATTAAGAACTGATCTTTTCCTAAGTGATACAAGTGAAATAATAAAACAGAAGAAAAGGGAACCCCCAAACACATAACCTTAAATTTTGATGCTTGTGCCACCATTAAGAGTAACCAGCAAGGATTAGTATGTGGCTCTCTATATTGAGAAAAAAGTTATACAGCGGAGAATAAGCATATTTGCTATGAGTTAGGCCTATGTGATAAAGCATGTACTTTTTGGTCTTGTTTCATTTGGGCTACCTGGAAAAAGAATGAAAAAGTTCTAGTTTGGCTTCAGAAGGAAAGGATGATTCCTCTTACACTTAGTGGCCACTGTAACCCCTTAGAACTAATAATAACAAATCCCCATTGAAAAGAGGGAGAAAATGTAACTCTAGGGATCAGCAGATCTGGTCTGGATCCTTAAGTAAATATTTTGGTCTGAGGAGAATTCAAAAGGCACTCTCCTGAACCAGTGTTTCAGACCTTCTATGATGAATTAAATGTGCCAGTATCAGAGCACCCAGGGAAGACATATAATTTGTTCCTGCAGTTAGCACAAAATTTAGCCCATTCCCTCAATGCTACTTCCTGTTATGTATGTGAGGGTACCACTAAGGGAGATCAATGGCCTTGGGGAGCCCAATAATTAGTGACCACTGATCCAGTCCCTGATAAGATTCCAGTACAGAAGGCCCATACTGGCAACTTCTGGGTTTTAAGAACCTTAATTATTAAGCCATACTGCATAGCTAGAGGAGGACAGAACTTCACTCTTCTTGTGGGAAGGCTCCATTGCCTTGAGCAAAAGCCAAGCAGAGCAAAAACAGACACGGGGTGGGGTTCAAACCACACAGAAAGATCCATTTAGTAAATTTACAAATTTGCAAGCAGTGTGGACCCACTCACATTCTCTTCGGGACTGGAAAGCCTCCACTGGACTATATATCATTTTTGGGAATGGAATCTGTGCCAAGTTACCTGAACAATGGGAGAGTAGTTGTATTGTCAGCACCATTACACCATCCTTTTTCCTACTGCCCATGAAAATAGCTGAACTCCTGGGCTTCCCAATCTATGCTTCCTGGGAAAAGATAAGCATACCTATAGGTAATTGGAAAGATGACAAGTGGCCCCCTGAAATAATTAGACAGTACTATGGGCCTGCCACTTGAGCACAAGATGGCTTGTGGGGAGAACAAACCCCCATTTACATGCTCAACCAGATCATTTGTTTACAAGCTGTCAGAAATAATCACAAGTAAAACTGGCAGAGCTCTGACTGTTTTAGCCTGGCAGAAAATCCAGGTAAAAAATGCTATCTATCGAAATAGATTAGCCCTAGACTACTTGCTAGCAGCTGAAGCAGGAATCTGTGGAACGTTTAACCTAACCAATTGCTGTCTGCATATAGATCATCAAGGGCAAGCGGTAAAAAATATAGTCAGGGATATGACAAAACTGGCACATGTACCTTTACAGGTTTGGCATGGATTTGATCCTGGATCAGTATTTTGAAAGTGGTTTCCAGCACTAGGAAGATTTAAAACTACCATAATAGGAACAATAGTAATAGGAACCTGCTTGTTGCTCCCCTGATTGCTACCCATGTTCCTTCAAGTAACTAGATGGTTTGTTACTGCCTTCCTCCACAAAAATGCTTCAAAACAAGTATGTTATATGAATCACAATCGATCTGTCTTCCAGGAAGACCTAGGTAGTGAGGATAAGAGTGAGAACTCCTACTAATAAGTGAGATTTTCAAAGGGGGGAATAAGGAAGGGGATCACCTCACTTACTGTCTGGTACCTCAGAAAAATAAAGAGGAATCAAAAGCTAAAGAAAGGCAGAAAAGAGATCAACAGTCAGACAGCCTGGCACCACACCCCAGGCCTGCAAGTTTAAAATCAAACCCTGAACTAACCGCTTGTATTATCTATAGATTCCAGACATTGTATGAGGAATTACTGTGACACTTTCTGTTCTATTCTGTTCTGTTCTGTCCTGATTATCAATGAATGCAACCCCAGCCATGTACCACATGTAAGCCTTTAAAAGGGGCGGGGATCTCTCTCTCTCTCTCTCTCTCTCTCTCTCTCTGTCTCTCTCTCTCTCAGAGAGCTTGATTTTTGAGATGCAAGTCTGATGACATTCCCTGACGAAGTCAGCCACTTCCTTTTGAAACGCAGTGTCTGAATGGCTTTGCCCACAGCTCCTCCTGCTACAATGCGAGTTCATCAATGTGCCAGTAACATTTGGGATGTAAATTTGGTCCATCCTGGCAAACTCCCTATTTGAGCGCTTTCATACCTGGAGCCAAACGAGAGTGATATAGATTGATACAAGTTGAGATGTGGCCTCCACACTTGCCTCTTAGTATCCTGAGTTACCTGTAACTTATCAGCCTAGGATTTCCTGGATATGGCTAAACGAATTGCATGCTAACATTTCCCAGTTCATGGAAGAAGACCCTCAAGGGAATCTATTCCATGAATGTTTCCTTCCAAACACTGTCACATTTTAATGACTGGGCAGCTATGATAATTTTAAAACCATAAATTCCTTACATCCACCAACAAGGAAAATCTTGCTCTTCAGCTTTTATTGGAGGGCGGCATGACTCCTGTATGGTGAGAAATATGCAACCATGTCTGGCTTTTGGGTAACCAAGGCTCTGTTTCATTGCATATACATGTCTTTTCTCATTGTGAAGAGGGTCTTTCATTGGGCTGTTTTGTGGATGGGGCTTCCTCTCCCTACAAATTTATTTGCCACCAGGTATTTCAGGGAGCACAAGAAACTGTGGGTAGGCTGACCACATCTCAAGTTGTGGATCTCAGTCTCATTATGGAGGCTGAGATTGTTTGCACTTTGCGGGAGGCTTTTTGGTCCTCTAACAAGAATCTTTGAATGTTGCTTGTACTCCAGCATAAGTCTTTTCTTTTTCTCATGCCAGCCTTGATTTTCCTTAGCTTTCATGATAGATCCACAATGCCCATCACTAACACTACTGGACACCCTTTCCAGGGTTGAAATCTCCACAGACAGCCTCTGAGACACTGTCTCAACATCATCTGCACCCGTGAGAGGCCAGTTGGAGTGTTAGAACACATCTTCACCTTTGGCTTACCTTTCTCATGGTTGCTGCATATCCTAGAGAACCACTGCAAGGCCCAGGATGAAGGGAATCAGTGAGGTTAATGGCCCAGACATCTTTTATTGGCACCAACCTCTGGGGTCTGAGGTATGATTCTATCATCCAAAGACCCTCCACAACTCCCCATACTATATTCCAATCGACATGGGACCAAATTTGTGCACACAGCCTCTTTTGGGAATGGAGTCAGAAGAGCAGTTTCCAGGGACCACCTCATAGTCTTGAAACCCCTCTTCCTCCAGTGGGTTGTGACCGACCACAAAGACAGCCCGAGGGGCCATAATGTGGAGACTTTTAGGGTCCCACAGTGGGGTAGTGTAGGTAGCCTTTCTCCCGATACTGGGCCAGCTCTGCCTGTACCATTTGCCTCTGCTTAGGCAGGCTGACACCTCTGACAGCTGGGCGCCGAAGCCTGCATGCAAATGTGCAAGCTCTAGTCTCACAGTACCATGTCTGAACTCTGGCTAGCATCACAATGAATGTCACCATTGCCTAATGACAAGTCCCTGGGGCTTGAGAATAAACAAGACTGTCATGGAGGTGTGTCACTGGTGGACTGTAATCTATTTTCTCTGTGGGATCCAGGGGAATGTCCCATGACCCTATGAGAGGGCAGATGTGAGCCAGCCTGAAAAAACCTCAAGTAGAGCCCCAGGAATAAGCTGGAAAATTCCTAAGGTTCCAAAAAGATCTGCAAGATTTGTGAGGCTTGCTTAGACGTTGTACGGGTGTCGTTATGAAACTTGCCCCACTATGATTTCTTGATATTGCCCACCTGTGTTCCCCAGGGTTGCTCTCTCCCAGGTGAAGCTTCATGCAGAACCACACAGCCTCAGGACCTGCCAGGCTATGTGTTTCTGTGGGAGTGTTGTTTGTGTTGGATGTCTGCGTGTGTGTGTGTGTCATTATGTTTGTGCCTGTGTGTATTTCTGTGCCAGTAAGTGGAGTCTGCTTAAAGGAATATGGCTAAGGCAACTTGTCATTTCTTTTTTTGAGTATCCCAACCTTATGGTGGCTTGTCTGTGTGGCTCTGCTTTGGCTGTGGGGCTCCATGCTCTTTATTTTTCTGTGGATCATGAATCCTCAGTGAATTGGGAGATGGGCTGAAATGCACCAACATCCAAATGACTGTCTCCTGCAAAAAAAAGCTACTCTTATAGAAAGACGAGAACACCACACCAAAAAACAGATATCTTCCAGTGTTTTATTGTCCTTCAGCCATCCCAGAAAGAGACACTATCAGTCCTGTCCACAGGACCACTTGAATTTACCTCAAATTCAATTCACAGCTGAGCAGGTGCTTCACATCATGAGGGATCAGTCCTTGATCATCTTGGGATTTCATCCTGGGATGTGGAATGTGAACAGCAATAAGGTCAGATGGGGTGATGATACAATTTGTTGAGGGTTGGTTGGGGCCCTGCAACTTCACCTGTTAAAAAGTAATGAAGATAGATTAAACAGAACGTGCATTGAACCCCATCCCACATTCCCTTAATTGCATAAGCAATCCACACCGTGGTCTGGTGTTAAGGTGGAAGTACTACAAGGTGCAAGGAATATTTGGAGTGAAAATTGAGGCCATCCTAGCAAGCTGCCAATTTGAGGGCTTTCACACCTGGAGCCAAATAAAAGTGGAAAGCATTGATGGTGGGTGGCATGTGGCCTCCACACTTTCCTCTTCTTTTCCTGACTTCCATGTTTCTCGTTGGCCTAGGGTTTCCTGGGTCTGGCTCAATGACTTCCACTCTAAGACTTTCCCAGTTCACAGTGAACGACCATCATGGGAATCCACTGCATAAGTGTTTCCTTCTAAACACTGTCACGTTTTAATGACTGGGCAGCTTTGATACTTTTAAAATCATAAATTCCTATTACAGTCACCAACAATAAAACTCTTGTTCTTTAACTCCTATTAGAGAGCTGCATGATTCCTGTCAGTTGAGAAGCAGGCTGCCATGTCTTGCTTTTGTCTGGTAATCTAGCCCCTGTTTCATTTAATCTGCAAGGTCATCTCATTGTCGAGGGGCTCCTTCACTGGGATGTTGCTGCATTGTTCCAGGTTGTGGGTCATTGTCTCGTTGTGGAGGTTGAGGTTGATTGCAATTTGCAGGAGGCCTTTGGGTCTTTTGACACAAGTTATTGAACATTGCTTGGCCTCCAGCACAAGGCAGCTTGTTCTCTCAGATGTGCCTCGAGGATTTTTTTGTTTGTTTTATTTTGTTTTTGTTTGTTTGTTTGTTTTGTTTGTTTGTTTTTTGCTTTCAAGGGGAATCCACAGTGCCCCACAAGAGCACTACTGGATGCTCTTTTCAGGCTTGCTATTGTCAATGACAGCATCTGGGAAACTGTCTCAACCTCATCTGACCCATGAGATGCAAGTCCATGGTTTGAAAACACTGCTCCACCTTGGACTTGTCTTTGTCTTGGTTTCAGCCTTTTACACAGAGTCACCAAAAGGCCTTCAATGAAGGGAGGCAGTGAGGTCAAGAACTCATCCATCTTTCAGTGACACCCACCTCTGGGGGTCTCAGGTATGATTCTATCACCCAAAGAACCCTCAAAAACCCACCAGGCTATATCCCAATACCCGTGGGACCCAATGCTCACACACACAAATTTTCTTTCGGGAATAGAGTCAGAAGAGCAGTTTCCAGTGACTACCTCACAGTTTCAAAAAACCTCCTCCTCTAGCAGAACCTGACCACAGAGACAGCCCCACAGGGCCCTGAGGTTGACACTTCTAGAGTGCCATGGTGGGTTTTCACAGGAAGGCTTTTTCCAGATACCAGGTTGGCTCTGCCTTTGCCATTTTCCTCTGCTTAGGCAGGCTAACATCTCTGACAGCCAGGCGCCCCAGCCTGCCCCATGAATGTGCATGCACTAGTCTCAGGGCACCAAATCTGATTGTGAGCTCTGGATAGAATCACTCTGAATGTCACCATTGCCTAGCAACAAGTCTCTGCAGCTTGGTGGAGAAGGAGTCCTCCATGGATGTGCATCAACGGTGGACTCTCGCCTGTCTTCTCAGTAGGATTCATGGGATAGTCCCATAATCCTAGGAGAAGGCAGATGTGAGCCAGCCTGAAGAAACATCAAGCACAGCCCCAGAAATAAACCACGAAATCCTTAAGGATACAAAAGGATCTGCAGAATTCCTTAGGCCTGCCTAGACATTGTAGCGGTGAGTAATTTTAAAACTTGCCCCACTATGATTTTTAGATACAGCCCGCTTGTTTTCCCCAAGGGATGCTCTCTTCCAGGTGTGGCTTCCTGCAGAACCATGCAGCCTCAGATCTGCTGGCCTGTGTATTTCTGTTGGAGTGTTGCAAATGTTGGATGTCTGAGTGTTTGTATGGTATTGTGTGTGTTTTTGGGTGTTTGTGTCTGTAAATGGAATCTGCTTAAAGGAATGTGGCTAATGCACATTGGTCCTTCTGTTTTTGAGTCTCCTAACCTTTTGATGGTCTGTCTGTGTGGCTTTGCTTGGGCTGCAGGTCCCCGTGTTCTTTATTTTTCCATGGATCATAAATCTGCACTGAATTGGAGGCTGACTGAGACCCACTGATGCCCAAATCAACTCTTCTAGAAAGAAAGAGTACTCCACACCACGAAACGTATCTCCTAATATTTCATTGTCCTCCAGAAAAATAGGGGGAGACACTAGCAATTCTCTCAGCAAGGCCCCTTGAATTTACCTCTAATTCAGCTCATGAGCGGCCACTCCTCCATCATCTTTGGATTTTATTCTTGGACATAGAGTGTGAACAGCAATAAGGTTAGATAGGGGTGAGGATACAATCTGGTAAAGGGAGGATGTGGTCCCGCAACTTCACTTGCCAAAAAAAAAAAAAAAAAAAAGTGAAGACAGAAGGTACTTCCAACTCCATTTCCAATTCCCTTACTTGCATAAACAGTCCACAGCATGAACCAGTGTTCATTTGGGGGTACTCCAATGTCCAAAAAGTTCTGGAGTGCAAATTGGGGAATTATGGAAAACTCTCGATTGGAGGGGTTTCATACCAGGAGCCCAGTGGGAGTGGAATGGATTGATGCTGTGTGGGATGTGGACCTCCACACTTGCCTCTTCTTTTTTTGATTTCCAGGTTCCTTATCAGCCTAGAGTGTCCTATGTCTGGCTCAATGACTTCCACACTAAACGTTTCCCAGGTCATGGTGAAAGACCCTCATGGGAATCCCTTGTGTGAGTATTTCTTTCTAAACACTGTTACTTTGTAATGACTGGACAGCTTTCATGCATTGAAAACCATAAATTCACATTACAGTCACCAACAAGGAAATCTTTGTTCTCTGGCTTCTATCAGAGGGCTGCATTATTTCTCTAGGATGAGAAGCAGGTAGCTGTGTCTGGCTTTTGCCTGTTAATCTAGTCTCTGTTTCATTTAATCTACATGGCGTTCTCATTGTGGAGGGGCTCTTTCATTGGGCTGTTGCTGGATGGGACAGCTTCTTACCACAAATAATTTATGTGCCAGTGATTTCAGAGAGCAAAAGGGACTTTGGGTATACTGGCTGGGCTCCAGCTTGTGGGTTGTTGTCTCATTGTGAGGGCTGAGGTTGTTTGCACTTTGCAGGAGGCATTTGGGTCCTCTGACAGGCACCATTGAACATTGCTTGGACTCTAGCACAAGGAAGCTCGTTCTCTCAGATGAGCCTTGATTTTTCTTTGCTTTTATGGGGAATTCACAGTGCCCCTCAACAGCAATACTGGACACAATTTTCAGGCTTACCATTGCAATAGATGGCCTCTGAGAAACTCTCTCAATCTCATCTGTACAACTGAGTGGCCAGTATGAGGTTGAGAAGACTGATCCACTTTGGATTTGCTTTTGTCATTGTTCCTGCCTTTTCCAGAGTGCCCCTGCAAGGCCCAGGATGAAGGGAGGCAGTGAGGTCAAGAGCCCAGCCATCTTTCAGTGACACTTGCCTCTTGGGCCTCGCATATGATTCTATCACCCAAAGAACACTCAATAACACACCAGACTATATTTCAATGTCCATGTGACCAGATTATTGGATATAGACTTTTTCAGGAATGGAGTCAGAAGACCACTTTCAGCGATCACTTCACAGTCTTGAAACACTTTTTTTTCCCATCATGATGTGACAACAGAGACAGCCTGAAGGGGCCTTGAGGTCCAGAATTCTAAAATTTCAGAGTGCATTTTTGTAGACAGCTTTTTCCTGATATCAAGCTGGATCTGCCTCTACCATTTTTCTCTGCTTAGGCAGGCTGACAGCTCTGACAGCCAGGTCTGCCTCACAAATGCACATGGGCTTGCCACAGGCCACCAGGCCTGATTGTGAACTCCAGCCAGAGTCCAAATAATTGTCCCTGTTGCCTAGCGAATAATCCTTGTGGCTTGGCCTAGGAGAACTCCGCGGAGTTGAATCAGTGCTGGACTTTCTCATGTCTTCTCTGTGAAATCCACTGGATAGTCCCATGAACCTAGGATACTGCAGATTTGAGCCAGACTGAAGAAACATCAAGCACAGCCTCAGTAATAAATCTCATAATCCCTAAGAATTCAAAAGTATTTGGAGGATTCCTCAGGCCTTCCAAAACATTGTAGGAACATCCTGCCTGTGTTCCCCGGGTTTTCTCTCTTTCAGGTTGGGCTTCCTACAGAACCATACAGCCTCAGGATCTGCCAGGCTGTGCACTTCTGTGGGAGTGTTGCCAGTGTTGGATGTCTGGGTGTATGTGTAGCATCGTGTGTGTGTGTGTGTGTGTGTGTGTCTGTAAGTGGAGCTTGCCTAAAAGAACGTGGCTAACGAACTTCAGTGTTTTTTCTGTTTTTTTTTTTTTTTGTCTTCCAATCTTTTGGTGGTCTGTGTGGCTGTCATTTCACTATGGGGCCTGTATTCTTTCTTTCTTTCTTTCTTTCTTTTTTTTTTTTTTTTTTTTTGGTGGATCATGAACGCCCAGTGAATTGGGAGGTGGGCCCAGACCCACTGGCCTCCAGATCACCTCTCCCTGCAGAAAAAAAGCCAATCATCTAGAAAGAAGAGGAGCACACAACACACGCACACACAAACAGACATCTCCCAGCGTTTTATTATAATGTGGCCAACCCAGGGAGAGACTCTAGCAGTACTGTCCATACGTCCCTATAAATTTACCTGGAATTTGGTTTCCATCCGAGCAGTTGCTTCATGTCATGAGAAGGGACACCTACATCATCTTGGGATTTCATTCTGGAACACACAGTGTGAGCAGAAATAAGCTCAGATAGGGGTGAGGATACAATCTGGTGAGGGATGGATGGGGTTCCAGAACTTCACTTGCAGTAAAAAATTGAGACAGATGACACAGAAGGTGCTTCCAACTCCATCCCCTCATTCTTTTAATAGCAAAAGCAGTCCACACCATGGCCTGGTGTTCAGGTAGGAGTACTTCAACATGCAAAGAACATTCAGAATGTATATTGAAGCCATTTTGGCAAAATCCTGATTCAAGTCCTTTTATACCCAAAGTCACATGGGAGTGGAATAGATTGATGCTGGGTAGGATGTGGGCCTCCAGACCTGCTTCTTCTTTTTCTGACTTCCATGCTCCACATTGGCCTAGGGATCCCTGGGTCTGGCTCAATGACTTACACATTAAATGTTTCTCAGTTCACGGGAATGACCTTCATTTGCATGAGTGTTTCCTGGTAAACACTGTCACGTTTTAATGACTGGGCAGCTTTGATGTATTTAAAACTAAATTCCCTTTACAGTCACTAATATTAAAACTATTGTTCTCCTACTACTATTGGAGGACCTGCATGATTCCTGTAGGATGAGAAGCAGGTAGCTCAGTCTAGATTTTGCCTGGTAATCTAGCCTCAGTTTTATTTCATCTGCACATCCTTCTCATTGTGGAGCGGCTCTTTCGTTGGGCTATTACTGGAAGGTAATGCCTCTCACCAAAATTTTTTATCTGCCAGAGATTTCAGAGTGCAAAAGGGACTTGGGTAGGCTGGCTGTGCTCCAGGTTGTGGGTCGTTGTCTCACTTTGGGGACTTTGCAGGAGGCTTTTGGGTTCACTGACAGGAATCACTGGACATTGCTTGGACTTGAGCACAAGGTACCTTGTTCTCTCAGGTGAGCCTTGATTTTTCTTTGCTTTCATGAAAAATCCACAGAGCCCCTCAACCACACTGCTGGACACCCTGATCAGGCTTGCCATCACCACAGAGGGCCTCTGAGACACGGTCTTAACCTCATCTGCACCCAAGAGAGGTCAATACAAAGTGTGAGAACACTGCTCCATCTTGGATTTGCCATTGTTGTGGTTCATGTCAATCCCTGAGAGCCGTTTTGAGGCCAAGAATGAAGAGAGGCAGTGAGGTCAAGAGCCTAGTCATTATTCAATGACACTGGCCTCTGGGGTGTCAGGTATGATGCTGCCAACCAAAGAAACCTCAGAAACACGCCAGACTATATTCCAATGCACATGGGTCCCGATTCTTGCATACAGCCTCTTTTGGGAATTGAGTCAGAAGAGCAGTTTCCTGAGGCAACCTCACAGTCTCAAAATGCCACCTCCTCCAGGGATACCCGACCATGGAGAGGGCCTGAAGGGGCCCTGAGGTCGACACTTTTCAGGTACCACAGTGGGATTTTGAAGGCTGACTTTTTCATGATCCCAGGTGGGCTCTCCCTGTACCATTATTCTCTGTTTAGGCAGACTGACAGCTTTGACAGCCAGGCACCGAAACTTGCATCACGAATGCTCATGCACTAGTCTCAGGGCAAAAGGTCTGATTGGGAGCTCTGGCTAACATCACAATGAATGTCACCATTGCCTAGCGACAAGTTCCTGTGGATTGGCAGTAAAGGAGACCTCCGTGAAGGTATGTGGGCCATGTACTCCCACTTTTCTTCTCTGTGGGATCCAAGAAATAGTCCCATGCTCCTAGGACAGGGAAGACCTGAGACAGCCTGAAGAAACATCAAGCAGAGTCCCAGGTATAAACCGTGAAATTTCTAAGGATCCAAAAAGATCTGCAGGATTTCCTAGCCCTGCCTAGACATTGTAGGGATGACTTTTTTTGAAACTTGCCCAATGGTGATTCCTAGGTACAGCATGACTTACCTACAGAGGAACCCCAGGGTTCCTCTCTCCCAGGAGAAACTTCTTGCAGAATCAATCAGTCTCAGGAGCTGCTGGGCTGAGTGTTTCCCTGAGAATGTTGAGAATGTTTGATGTGAGAGTGTGGGTGCGGCATTGTGTGTTCCGTTTTTTTTGTGTGTGTGTTCCTGTAAGTGGAGGCTGCTTAAAGGAATGTGGTTAATGCACTTCAGTGCTTTTTTTTTTTTTTTTTGAGATCCACAATCTTTCAGTGGCTGTCTGTATGGCTCTGCTTGGGTTGTGGGGCTCTGTGTTCTTTATTTTTCTTAGGATCATGAATCTGCAGTGAATTGGGAAGTGGGCCAAGACCCACTGGCTTCCAAGTCAATTCCACTCTTCTAGAAAGAAGAGGAATACATCACACCAAAGAACAGATATCCCCCAGTGTTTCATTGTCCTGTGGCCAAACTAGGGAGAGACACTAGCAGCCCTGTCCCCAGGTCCCATTGTATTTACCTTGAATTTGGTTCCCAGGAGAGCAGGGTCTTTATGTCATGAGGGGGCACTCCTCCATTGTCTAAGGATTTCATCCTTGTGTATAGAGTGTGAGCAGCATTAAGTTCAGATAGGGTGAGGATAGAATTTGGTGAGGGCTGAATTCAGTTCTGAAACTTCACCAGCAAAAAAAATAAAGACAAATGACAAAGATTATTCCAACTCGATCCTTCAATTCCTTTAATTGCACAAACAGTCCAGACTATGGCCCAGTGTTTAGGTAGGAGTACTCCAACGTGCAAGGGACATTTGGTGTGCAAATTAGGGCTATCCTGGCAAACTCCCAATTTGGGGGCTTTTATACCCAGAGCCAAATGGGAGTGGAATGGATTGATTCTGGGTTGGATGTGGCCTCCAGTGTTCCTTTTCTTTTTTTGACTTCCATGTTCCTCATCAGCCTAGGTTTACCTACCCTGGCTCAACCACTTCCATACTAAACTTTTCCCAGTTCACAGAGAATGACACTCATGAAAATCCACTGTGTGAGAGTTTCCTTCTAAACATTTTCATGTTTTAATGACTGGGCACCTTTGATACTTTTAAAACCATAAATTCCCACTACAACTGCCAACAAGGAAACTCTTGTTCTTCCACTTCTATCAGAGGGCTGCATGATTCCTCTGGAATGAGAAGCAGGCTGTCATGTGTGGCTGTTTCCTTGTACTCTAGCATCTCTTCCGTTTCATCTGCACTGCATTTTCATTGTGGAGGGAATCTTTCATTGGGCTCTTGCTGGATGAGACTCCCTCTTGCCATAGATTGTTTAGCTGCCAGCAATTTCAGAGAGCCAAAAAGATTTTAGGTAGGCTGGCTGTGCTCCAGGTTGTGGATTGTTGTCTTGTTTTAAGGGCTGAAATTGTTTATACTTTGCAGGAGGCTTTTTGGTCCTCTGAAAGGAATCATTGAACATTGCTTGGACTCCAGCACAAGACAGCTTGTTATCTCAGGAGAGCCTTGATTTTCTTTTGCTCTGATGTGGAATCCAAAGTGTCTCTCAACAGCACTACTGGACACAATTTTTAGGCATGACATCAACACAGATGGTTTCTGTGACAATGACTCAACTTCATCTGCACCAGTGAGAGGCCAGTCTGATGTGTGAGAACACTGCTCCACCTTGGACTTGTCTTTGTCGTGGTTCCTGCCTTTCCCAGATAGCCCCTGAGATGTCCAGGATGAAGGGAGGCAATGAGGTGAAGAGCCCATTAATAGGTGGCTGACAGGTGCCTCTGGGGTCTCATTTAGGATTCTGTCACCTTGGAACCCTCCACAACACACCAGACTATATTTCAATTCCCATGAGACCTGATTATTGCACATAGCCTCTTTTGGGAATGGAGTCAGAAAAGAAGTTTGCAACAGCCAACTCGCAGATTCAAAATGCACCTTCCTTCAGTGTGCCCTGATCACGGAGATGGCCTGAAGTTGCTCTGACATCTAGACTTTTAGGGTCCTGCAGTGCCTTTTCACAGGTATCCTTTTTCCTGAAACCAGGTAGGTTCTACCTGTATCATTTTCCTCTAGTGAGGCATGCTGAGAGCTCTGACATTGGGGCTGCCAGGCTGCCTCCTGTGTGCACATGTAGTAGTCTTAGGGCACCAGGCCACAGTGTGAGCTTTGGCTAGCATCACAATGAATGTCACCATTTCCTGGGGAAAAGTCCTGGCGGCTTGGCCAAGAAGGAGATTTCCGTGGAAGTGAGTTAGTAGCAGACTCTCACCTGTCTTCTGTGGGATCCATGATATAGTCCCATGATTGAAGAAGAGGGCAAACCTGAGACAGCCTGAAAATATATCAAGCACAGCAAAGCAATAAACCGCAAAATCCCTAAGGTTTGAAAGAATCTGCAGGATTCCTCAGGCCTGCCTAGACATTGTAGGCATGAGTCTTTTTGAAACTTGCCCCACTGTAATTTCTAGGTACAGCCTACCTCTGTTCCCCAGGGTTGCTCTCTCCCAGGTGGGGCTTCCTGCAGAAACGAAGAGCCTGAGGAGCTTCTGGGCTGTGTGTTTCTGTAGGACTGTTGTGAATGTTGGATGTCTTTGTGTGACTGTGTGGCATTTTGTTTGTGTAAGTTTGTGTTCGTGACTGTAAATTAAGTCTGGTTAAACAATGTGAATAACACCCTTCACTGCTTCATTTTTTGAGTCTCCCAACCTTTTGATGGCCTTTGTCTGTGTGGCTCTGCTTGGGCTGCTGGGCTTTATGTAATTTAATTTTCTGTGGATCTTAAATCTGCAGTTAATTGGAAGGTAGGCAGAGACCCGCCAGCATCCAAATCACCTTCCCTGAAAAAAAAGCCACCCTTCCAGAAAGAAGAGAAGCACACCACAGCACAAAAAGACAGACATCTCCCAGTGTTTTATTGTCCTAAGGCAAACCTAGGGAGAGACACTAGCAGTTCTGTCTGCAGGACCTCTTGAATTTGCCTGAAATTTGGTTCCAAAGTGAGCAGGGGCTTCATGTTATGAGGAGACACTCCACTATTGTCATGGAATTTCATTCTGAGACATAGAGTTTTTGCAGCAGTTAGGCCAGATAGCTGTGAGGATGCAATTTGGTGAGGAGTGGATGGGTTTTCAAAACTTCACTTTCAAATAAAATGAAGTCAGATGACACAGAAAGTTTCCCAACTCCATCCCCGCATTCCCTTTATTGCACAAGCATTTCCCATCATGGCTTTTTTTTCAGGGAGGAGTATTCCAACGTGGAAGAAACACTTGGGGTGCCAACTGGGGCCATCCTGGAAACTCCTGATTGGGGAGCTTTCATACCGTGAGCCAAGTGGGAGTGGAATGGATTGATGCTGGATGGGATATGGCTTCCACACTTGCCTCTTCCTTACTAGATTTCCATGTTCCTTGTCCTCCTAAGGTTTCCTGGGTCTGGCTCAACGACTTCCACTCTAAACATTTCCCAGTGCAAAGAGATTAAAACTCATGAGAATCCTTCGTTTGAGTGTTTCCTTCTAAACCCTGTCAGATTTTAAAGACTGAGAAGCTTTAATACTTTTAAAAGTATGAATTCCCTTTACAGCAGCCAACAAGGATATTATTGTTTTCCCACTTCTATCAGAGGACTGCACGATTTCTGTAGGATGAGAAGTAGGCAGCCATGTCTCACTTTTGCCTGGTAATTTAGCCTCTGCTTCATTTTAGTTGCACAGCCTTTTCATTGGGGATGGGTTCTTTAATTGTGCTGTTGCAGGATGGGATTATCTCTTGCCACAGATTATTTAGCTGGCAGGGATTACAAAGGGCAAAAGGAACTTTGGATAACCTGGCCGCGATATACACTGTGGGTCATTGTCTCGTTGTGGGGTCTGGGGTTGTTTGCACTTTGCAGGAAGCTTTTGGATCCTGACAGCAATCATTGGACATAGCTTGGACTCCATAATAAGGGAGCTCATTCTCTCAGGTGAGACTTTGTTTTTCTTTGCTTTCGTGCCCAGTCCAAAGTGTGAGAACACTGCTCCACCTTGGACTTGCCTTTGTCTTTGCTCCTGCCATTTTCAGAGAGCCTCTGTGAGGCCCAAAATGAAGGGAGGTATTGAGGACAAGAGACCAGTCATCCTTCACTGACACCTCCCTCTGGACTTTCAGGTATAATTCTATCACCCAAAGAACCCTCAGCAACACACCAGACTATATTTCAATCCCCATGGGACCAGATTCTGGCACACTGCCTCTTTTGAGAATAAAGTCAGAAGAGCGGTTTCCAGCAACCACCTCCCTATGTCAAAAAGCCTTTTCCTCCAGCAGGAGTCGACCATGGAAATGGCCCAATGGGGCCTTAGATCGGGATGTTTAGTGTTTTGAGGTGGATTTTCACAAGGAGCATTTTTCCCAATACCAGGGCGGCTGTACCTGTATTTTTTTTTTTTTTTTTTCTGCTTAGGCTAGCTGAAAGCTCTGGCAACATGGTGCTTGAGCCTGCTTCATGAATGTCCATGCACTAGTCTCAGGGCAGCAGGCCTGATTGTGAGCTTTGGCTAGCATCACAATAAATGTCACCATTGCCAACTGACAAGTCCTTGAGGCTTGGCAAAGAAGAACTCCGTGGAGGTCCGTCAGCTTTGGATTCTCACCTGTCTTCTCTGTGGGATCCCTGGGAGAGTCCCATGATCCTAGGAGAAGGCAGACATGAGCCAGCCTGAAGAAAGATCAAGTATAGACCCAGGAATAAACTGTGAAATCACAATGATCCAAAATAATCTACAGAATTCCTCAGGTCTGCTAGACATTGTACGGGTAAGTCTTTTTGAAATTTGTGACACTATGATTTGTACGTATAGCCCAACTGTATTCCTCGTGATTACTCTCTCTCAGGTGGAACTTCCTGTAGAGCCATGCAGCCTCAGGACCTGCCATGCTGTTTGTTTCTGTGGGAGTGTTGTGAATGTTGAATGTCTGCATAAGTTTGTAGCACTGTGGATTTGTGTGTGTGTGTGTGTGTGTGTGAGTTTGTGACTGTGTACTAGTAAGTGGAGTCTGCTTAAAGAAATGTGGCTAATGCAATACAGTGCTTACTTTTGTTTGAGCCTACCACCCTTTGCTGGCCACTCTCTGTGGCTCTGCTTGGGCTCTGGGGCTCCGTGATCTTTATTTTGTTGAGGATCATGAATCTGCAGTGAATTTGGAGGCAGTCTGAGACCCACTGGTGTCCAAATCACCTCCCATGGCAAAGAAAAGCCACTCTTCTAGGCAGAAGAGGAGGACACCATACCAAAAATAAAAAATAAAAAAAGAAAAACAAACATCGCCCAGTGTTTCATTGTCCTGCGGCAAACCCAGGGAGAGACACTAGCTGTCCAATATGCAGGGTCCCTTGAATTTACCTCGAATTCAGTTTACAGCTGAGCAGGCACTTTACATCATGAGGGGGCACTCCCCCATTGTCTTTGGATTATATCCTAGGACCTAGAGTTTGAGCAGCAATAAGGTCAGATAGTTGTGAAGATACAATCTGGTGAAGTGTGAATGGGGTCTCACAACTTCACCAGCAAAATTAATTAATTAATTAATTAATATACGAATAACAAAAAGACAGATGACATAGGAGATGATTACAAATCCATCCCTGCATTCCCTTATTACACAGGCAGTCAACACCAAGGCTCAGTGTTCAGGTGGGAGTCCTCCAACATGCAAGAAAAATTTGGAGTCCCAGTTGGGGCCATCCTGGAAGTTCCCAATATGAGAGCTTTCATATCCAGAATCAAATGGGAGTGGAATGGATTGATGCTGGGTAGGATGTGGCTTCCACATTTGCCTCTTCTTTTTCTGACTTCCATGTACCTCATCTGCCTAGGGTTTCCTGGGTTTGGCTCAATAATTTCCACACTTAATTTTCCCTGTTTACATAGAATGACCCTCATGCAAATCCATTGCATCACTGTTTCCTTCCAAACACTGTCAGGTTTTGGTGACTGGACAGCGTTGATACTTTTAAAACTGTAAATTTTGCTTACAACTGCCAATAAGAAAACTCCTATTCTCCCACTTCTATTGGAGGGCTGCTTGATTCCTACAGGATGAGAAGCAGGCAGCCATGTCTGGCTTTTGCCTGGTAATCTAGCCTCTGTTTCATTTCATCTCTATGATCGTCCCATTATGGAAGGGCTCTTTATTTGGGCTGCTGCTGGATGAGACTGCCTCTCACCACAGATTATTTAGCTGCCAGGAATTTCAGAAGAAAAAAGGGACTACTGGTAGGCTGGCTGCAATTCAGGTTATGGGTCATTGTCTCATTGTGGGGGCTGAGGTTGTTTTCATTTTTCAGGAGGCTTTTGGGCTTTCTGACAGGAAACATTGTGCATTGCTTGGACTCTAGCACAAGGCAGCTCATTCCTCAGACAAGAGTTCATTTTTTTTTTTTTTTTTTTTGCTTTCATGGAGAATCCACAGTGCCCCTCAACAGAACTACTGACAGCCATTTCAGGCTTGCATTGACAAAGATGGCCTTGAAGACATTGACTGGACCGCATCTGAACCCATGAGACATCATTATGAGGTGTGAGAACAATGTTTCACCTTGGACTTGCCTTTGTGATGGTTTCTGCCTTTCCCAGAGAGTCCCTGTGAGGCTCAGGATGAAGGCAGGCAGTGAGGTCCAAGGGTCCAGTCATCTTTTGCTGAAACCCACCTCTGGATTCTCAGGTAAGATTCTATCACCTAAAGACCCTGAACAACACATGAGACTATATTCCAATCTTCATGGGACCTGATTCTTGCACACAGCCTCTCTTGGGAATGGAGTCAGAAGAGCAGTTTCCAATGATCAACTCACAGTCTTGAAACACCTCCTCCTCCAGTGTGACCTGACAGCAGAGATAGCCAGAATGGGCCCTGAATTTGAGAATTTAAAAACCCTCAGTGGGTTTTTGCAGGCAGCTTTTTCCCAATAGCAGACCTGTTCTGCCAGTACCATTTTACTCTTTTTAGGCAGGATGACAGTTTTGGGAGCTAGATGCTCAAGTCTGCCTCATAGATGTGCATGCACTAGTCTCAGGGCACCAGGCTTCATTATGATCTCTGGCTAGTGTCACAATGAAACTCACTTTTACCTGGCAACAAATCCCTGTGTCTTGGCAGAGAATGAGACCCCTGTAGAGGTGTGTGGGAGATGGACTCTCACCTGGCTCTCTGTGGGATCAACAGGATAGTCCCATGATCCTAGGAGAGGGTAGACATGGACCAGCCTGAGGAAATATCAAGCACAGCTCCAGGAATACACTGAAAAATTCCTGAGGAGCCAGAAGGATCTAAAGGATTGTACAGGCCTGCCTTGTCATTTTAGGAGTGAGTCTTTTAGAAACTTACCCCACTGTGATTTCTAGGTACAGCCTGCCTGTGTTCCCCAGGGTTTCTCTCTCCCACATTAGGCTTCCTGAAGAATCATGCAACCACAGGATCTGCCCGGCTGTGTGTTTCTGTGGAAGGGTTGTGAGTGTTGGATGTCTGCGTGTGTGTGTAGCATTATGTATGTGTGTGTGCGCGCGTGTGTGTGTGCGCATGTGTGCCTGTAAGTGGAGTCTGCTTAAATAAATGTGGTTAATGCACTATATCACTTCTTTTATTTTTTTAATCTTCCAACGTTTTGATGGCCTGTAGTGTGGCTCTGCTTGGGCTGTGGGGCTTCGTGTCTTTTACTTTTCCGTGAATTATGAGTGCACAGTAAATTTGGAGGCCAGCCAAGACACATTGGCCTCCAAATCACCTCCCCTTGCAAAAAAAAAGCCACTCTTCTAGGCAAATGAGGAGCACATCACAGCAAAAAACAAACAAACATCTCCAAGAATTTCATTGTCAGGTGGCCAACCCAGGGAGAGACACTACCAGTGCTGTCCTTAGAGCATCTTGAATTTGCCTCATATTTGGTTCCCAGCCAAGCAGGTGACTCAGGTCTTGAGGGGGATCTCCTCCCTCATCTTTGAATTTCATTCTAGAACATAGAGTGTGAGCAGTAATAAGGTCAGATACTTGTGAGGCTATGATCGGGTGAGGGGTGAATGGGGTCTCACAACTTCACCTGCAGAAAAAAAAAAAAAGAGGACAAAGGTGATTTCCACCCCATTTCTGCATTTCCTTAATTGTACAAGCAGTCCATACCAAGGCTCAGTCTTCAGGTGGGAGTACCCCGAAGTGCAAGCAACTTTTGGAGTGTAAATTGGGGCCATCCTGGAAACTCCTGATTTAAGGGCTTTCATACCTGGAGCCAAATGGGCATGGAAGGGATTGATGCTAGGTGACATGTGGCCTCCAAATTTGCCTCTATTTTTTCCCTACTTTCATGTTCCTCATCGGCCTAGGGTTTCCTGGGTCTGGCTCATCGACTTCCACACTAAAAGTTTCCCAGTTCACATAGAGCAACACTCATGGGAATTCATTGCATGAGTGTTTCCTTCTTAATACTGTCATGTTTTAGTGACTCGGCAGCTTTGATATATTTAAAACCATAAATTCCAGTTACAGCTGCCAACAAGGGAACTCCTGTTCCTACACTTCTATTGGAGGGCTGCATGATTCCTGTAGGATAAGAAGCAGGAAATTGTGTCTGGCTTTTGCCTGGTAATCTAGCCTCTGCTAAGTTCATCTGCACAGCCTTCTCACTGTGGAGGGGCTCTTTAATTGGGCTGTTGCTGCGTTAGACTGCTTTTCACCACAGATTATTCAGCTGCCAGAAATTTCAGAGAGCACAAGTGACTTCAGGTTGGCTGGCTGCACTCCAGGTTATGGCTCATTGTCTCATTGTGGGCACGGAGGTTGTTTTCACTTTTCAGCAGTCTTGGTTTATCTGACAGGAATCATTGAACATTGTTTTGCCTCCAGCACAAGGCAGCTTGTTCTCTCAGGTGAGCCTTGATTTTTCTTTGCTTTCATGTGGAATCCACAGTGCCCTTAAACAGCAGTACTGGACAGCCTTTTCAGGCTTGCCATCACCAAAGACAGCATCTAAGACTGTCTCAATATCATCTGAAACCTTGAGAAGTCAGTCTGAGGTGTGAGAATAATGCTTCACCTTGGACTTGCCTTTGTCATGGTTTCCGCCTTTCCCAGAGAGGCCCTGTGAGGCCCAGGATGAAGGGAGACTGTGAGATTAAGGGTCTGGCCATCATTTGCTGAACCCTACCTCTGGATTCTCAGGTGTGATTCTATCACCCAAAGAACCCTCAACAACAAATGAGACTATATTACAATCTTCATGGGACTCAATTGTTGCAGACAGCCTCTTTCAGGAATGGAGTCAGAAGAACAGTGTCCAATGACCAACTCACAGTCTCAGATTGTCTCTTTCTCCAGAGGGACCTGACAATGGAGACAGCCTGAAGGGGTCCTGAGGTTGAGACTTTAGGGTTCCATGGTGGGTTTTCGTAGGCAAATTTTTCCCGATAGCAGACCACCTCTGCCTGTACCAATTTCCTCTGCTTAAGCAGGCTGACAACTTTAACAGTCAGGCGCTCAAGCCGGTCTCACGAATACACATGCTAGTCTCAGGGCACCAGGCCTCATTGTGAGCCTGGCTAGGGTCACAATGAATGTCACCATTCCATAGCAACAAATCCGTGTGGCTTGGAGGAGACCTCCATATACGTGCATGGGTGGTCAACTCTCTCCTGTCTTCTCTTTGGGATCGGTGGGACAGTCCCATGATCCCAGGAGAGGGCAGACATGAGCAGCCAGAAGAAACGTCAAGCACAGCTTCAGGAATAAACCACAAAATTCCTGAAGAGCCAAAATATCTGTAGAATTTTTCAGACCTGCCAATTTTTGTAGGAGGGAGTCTTTGAAACTTGCCCCACTGTGATTTCTAGGTACAGCCCACCTGTGTTCTCTGTGGTTACTCTCTCCCAGGTGGGGCTTCCTGCAGAGTGATGCAGCCTAAGGATCTGCCCAGCTGTGTGTTTCTGTGGGAGTGTTGCAAGTGTTGGATGTCGGCGTGTGTGTGTGGCATTCTATGTGTGTGTGTGTGCGCGCGTGCGTGTAAGTGAATTCTGCTTAAAGGAATGTGGCTAACGCATTTCAGCACTTCCTTTTTTTGAGTCTCAAAACCTATTGGTGGCCTGTCTCTGTGCCTCTCGTTAGGCTGTGGGGTTCTGTGTTCTTTATTTTCCCGTGGATCATGAATTTTCAGTGAATTGGGAGGTGGGCTAAGACTGGCCAGTGTCCAAATCACCTCCCTCTGCAATAAAAGCCACCCTTCTAGAAAGAATAAGATCACACCATTCCAAAAAACACATATCTCCCAGCATTTCATTGTCCTGTTGCCAACCCAGAAAGGGGCAGTAGGAGTCCTACTGCAGGGCCTTTCGAATTTACCTAGAATTTGGTTCCCAGCACAGCAGATGTTTCACATCGTGATGGGGTTATCCTCCATCATCTTGGAATTTCGTAATGACATAGAGTGTAAGCAGTAATAAAGTCAGATAGGGATGAGGACACAATCTGGTGGGGGCTGAATAAGTTACCACAGCTTCACCGGCAAAAACAAAACAAAACAAAACAAAACAAAAAAATGGAACACAAATGACACAGAAGGTGCTTCCAACTTCATCCCCACATTCCCTTAATTACACAAGTAGTCCATACCATGGTTCAGTATTCATGTGGGAGTACTACAACGTGAAAGGAACATTTAGAGTGCAAATTGGGGCCATCCTGGCAAATTCTTGATTTGAGGGCTTTCATAACCACAGCAAAATAAAAGTGGAATAGATTGATGCTGGGTGGGTCCACACTTGTCTCTTCTTTTCCTGACTTCCATGTTCCTCATTGGCCTAGGGTTTCCTGGTTCTGGCTCAATTACTTCCACACTAAATGTTTCCCAGTTAATGCACAACAACCCTCACAAGAATCCAGTGTGTGAATGTTTCCTTCTAAATACTGTCATATTTTTATGACTGGACAGTTTTGATACTTTTAAAACTGTAAATTCCCATAGCAGCCGTAAACATGGAAACACTTGTTCTTTCACTTCTGTCAGAGGGCTGCATGATATCTATAGGCTGAGAATCAGATATCTGTGTCTGGGTATTGCCTGGTAATCTAGACTGTTCCATTTCACCTGCATGGCCTTTTCATTGTGGAACGTCACTTTCACTGGGCTGTTGCTTGATAGGACTGCCTTTCACCACAGATTATTTAGCTGCCATTTATTTCAAAGAGCAAAAAATACTTTGGCTAGGCTGGCTGCCTGCAGATTGTTGCTTTTTTTGTCATTGTGGGGGTTGAGGCTGTTTGTACTTTACTGATTTTTAGGATTTTGGGTCCTCTGAAGGCAAACATTGAACATTGCTTGAACACCAGCACAAGGAAGCTCATTCTCTCAGGTGAGCCTTGATTTTTCTTTGCTTTCATGGGGAATCCACAGTGCTCCAAGAACACGAGTTGACATCCTCTTTCAGCTTGCCATTGCCACAGATGGCCTCTGACACATTGTCTTAAACTCATCTGAAACATTGAGAAGCAAGTCAGAGGTGTGAGAACACTGCTTTACTTTGGACTTGACTTTGTCATGGTTTCTGCCTTTCCCAGAGAGTGCCTGTGAGGCAAAGGATGAAAGGAGGCAGTGGGGCCAAAAGCCTGGCCATCATTCATTGACACCCACCTATGGGGTTTGTGGAATGATTCTATCATGCAAAGAACCTTCCAGAACACATCAGACAATATTTCAATCATCATGGGACCCAATTCTTGCACACAGCCTCTTTTGGGAATGGAGTCAGAAAAGTAGTTTTAAGCGACCACCTCACAGTCTCAAAATGACTCCTCCTGCAGTGAACTCGACCATGAAGATGGCCCACAGGGGTCCGGAGGTCGACACTTTTAGGGTCCTGCAGTGTGTTTTCACAGGTATCATTTTTCTTGATACCAGGACGTTGCTGTCTGTACCATTTTCGTCTGCTTAGGAAGGCTGACAGCTCTGGCAGCTGGGTACCCAAGCCTACATCATGAATGGGCATGGGCTAGATTCAGGGCACCAGCCTGACCCAGAGCTCTGGCTAGTATCACAATGAATGTCACCATGGTGTAGCAACAAGTTCCTGTGGCTTGGCAGAGAAGGAGACCTCCATGGAGGTATGTCGGTGGTGGAGTCTCACCTTCTCTGTGAGATCCATGGGATAGTTTCATGATCCTAGGAGAGGACAGACATAAGCCAGCCTGAAGAAATGTCAAACACAGCTCCAGGAATAAACCACAAAATTACCAAGAATCCAAAATGGTCTGCAGGGAAACTGAGGCCTGCCTGGACATTATAGGGGTGAGTCTTTTTGAAAATTACCCCACTGTGATTTCTATGTGCAGCCTGCTTGTGTTCCCTGGGGTTGCTCTTTCCCAGATAGGACAACCTGAAGAACCACACGGCCTCAGGAGCTGCTGAGTTGTGTGTTTCTGTGATAGCGTTTTGAGTGTTGGATGTCTGCTTGTGTGAGACTTTGTGTGTGTGGGTTTTCTGTGTGTTTGTGTGTGTGCGTGTGTACCTGCAAGATAAGTCTGCTAAAAGGAATCTGGCTAATGCATGGCATTGCTGTCTCTTCTCCTTCTCCTTCTCCTCCTCCTCCTCTTCTTCTTCCTCCTCCTTCTCCTTCCTCTTCTTCTTCTCCTTCTTCTTGTTCTCCTTCTTCTTCTTCTTCTCCTTCTTCTTCTTCTTCTTCTTCTTCTTCTTCTTCTTCTTCTTCTTCTTCTTCTTCTTCTTCTTCTTCTTCTTCTTCTTCTTCTTCTTCTTCTTCTTCCCCTTCCCCTTCCCCTTCCCCTTCTTGTTGTTGTTGTTGTTGTTGTTGTTCTTCTTCTTCTTCTTCTTCTTCTTCCTCTTCTTCTTTTTCTTCTTCTCCTTCTTCTTCTTCCCTTTCTTCCTCTTCTTCTGAGTCTCCCAACCTTTTGGAGGCCTGTCTGTGTTGCTGTGCTTAGGCTTTAGAGTTTCATGGTTTTTTTTATTTATTTATTTTCCATGAATCATGAATCTGCAATGAATTGGGAGGTGGGCTGAGATCTGCTGGTATGCAAGTCACTTCTCCCTGAAATAAAATCCACTCCTTTAAAGAGAAGTTGAGCATACCACAGCAAAGAACAGACATCTTCCAGTATTTTATTGGCCTGCAGCCAATAAAGAGAGAGACATGAGAAGTCCAGTTCACAGGGCCCCTTGATTTTATGTCGAACTTGATCCCCAATTAAGCAGGTGCTTCAAGTCATGAAGAAGCACTCCTTCATCATCTTGGGATTTTATTCTGGGATATAAAGTATGAGCAGCAATAAGGTAAGATCAGGTTGAGTATACAATCTAGTGAGGGGTGGATGTGGTCCTGCAACTTCACCTGCAAATAAAATGAAGACAGATGACAAAGAAGGTGCTTCCAACACCATCCCTGCTTTTCCTTAGTTGCACAAGCAGTGCACACCAAGTCCTGGTGCTCAGGTGTGAGTCCTCCAAAGTGCAAGGAATATTTGGAGTGCAAATTGGGGCCATCCTGGTAAACTCTCAATTTGAGGGCTTTCATACCTGAAGCCAAATGGGAGTGAAATTGATTGATGCTGAGTGGGATGTGGCATCCACACTTCCCTCTTCTTTTCCTGACTTCCAAGTTTCTCATTGGCCTAGTGTTTCCTGGGTCTGGCTACATGACTTTCATACTAAACTTTTCCCAATGCATGGATAAAAACTCTCAAGCGAATTTTCTGTTTGAGAGTATCTTTCTAAACACTGTCATGTTTTAATGACTGGACAGCTTTGATACTTTTAAAACCATAAATTCCCATTAGAGCAGCTAACAGGGAAACTCTTGTACTACCACTTCTATCAGAGGACTGCATGATTCCTGTAGGATGTGTAGGAGGCAGCTGTGTCTAGCTTTTGCCTGGTAATCTAGCATCTGTTTCATTTCATCAGCATTCCCTTCTCATTGTGGAGGAGCCTTTTCATTGGGCTGTTGCTGGATGGGAATGCTTCTCACCACAGATTATTTATCTGCCAGGGATTTAAGAGAGCAAAAGGGACTATGGGTAGGCTGACTGCACTTCATATTGTGGGTCATTTTCTCATTCTTGGGGCTGAGGTTGTTTGCACTTTGCAGGAGGCTTTTGGTTTCTCTGACAGGAATCATTGAATGTTGCTTGAACTCCACCACAAGGCAGCTTGTTCTCTCAGGTGAGCCTTGATTTTTCTTTGGTTTCATGGGCAATCCACTGTGCCCCTCAATGGTGCTACTGGTCACACTTTTCAGGCTTGACAACACCACAGAAAGCCTCTGAGACATCATCTCTACCCAATCTGCACATGTGAGAGGCCTGTTGGAGGTGTGAGAACACTACTTCCATTTGGGCTTGCCTTTGTCATAGTTCCTACCTTTGCCAGAGAACCCCTGTGAGGCCCTGGATGAAGTGAGACAGTGAGGTTAAGAGCTTGGGCATCTTTAATTGGCACCCACCTCTGGGGTCTCAGATATGAATCTGTCATTCAAAGAACCCTCAACAACACACAATAGTATATACCAATCCTCATGGCACATGATACTTGCACACAGCCTCTTTTAGGAATGGAGTCAGAAGAGCAGTTTCCAGTGGCCACAACAGTCTGGAAACACATTCTCCTCCAGTGAAGTACCCCACAATGGAGATGTCCCAAAGGGATCTTGAGGCTAAGACTTTCACAGCCCTCCAGTGTGTTTTCACAGTCAGCCTTTTTCTTGACACCAGGCATGTTTTGTCTGTGTCATTTTCCTCTGCTTAGGAAGGCTGACAGCTCTGGCAGCCTGGCGCCAAGACTGCCTTACGAATGTGCATGCACTATCCTCAGGGAACCAGGCCTGATTATGAGCTCTGGCTAGTGTCACTGTTGCCTAGAGACAAGTCCCTGGGGATTCGTGAGATGGATACTTCTGTAGAGGTGCGTCACCTGTGAACTCTCGCCTGTCTTATCTGTGGGATCCATGGAATAGGCCCATGATTCTAGAAGAGGGTAGACTTGAGCCATCCTGAAGAAATGTCAAGCAGATCCCCAGGAATAATCTGGAAAATTCCTAAGGATCCAAAAGGACGTGTAGGATTCCTTAGGCCTGACTAGATGTTGTAGGGATGAATGTTTTTCGAAGTTGCCCCACTTTGATTTCCAGATACAGTCTGCCTGTACTCCCTGCATTTGCTTTCTCCCAGCTGGCGCTCCCTAAAGAACCACAGCCTCAGGAGCTGCTGGGCAATGTGTTTCTGTGATAGTGTTGTGAGTGTGGAATGTCTGCGTGTGTGTGTCATTGCGTTTGTGTGTGTGTGTGTGTGTCTGTAAGTGGTGTCTGCTTAAAGGAATGTGGCTAATGAACATCAGCGCTGTTTTTTTTTTTTTTTTTTTATTGTCCCAACATTTTGGTGGACTGTCTGTGTGGTTTTACTTGGGCTGCGAGGCTCCATGTTCTTTATTGTTTCTGTGGATCATGAATTTGCTGGAAATTGTGAGGCATGCTGAGACCTGACGGCATCCAATTCACCTCTTGCAAACAGAGTCATTTTTATAGAAAGAAGAGAAGCACACCACACCATAAAACAGATATCTATTAGTGTTTCATTGTCCTCCGGCCAAACCAGAAAGGGACAGTAGCTGTCCTGTCCACAAGGCCCATTGAATTTACCTCAAATTCAGTTTCTAGCTGTGTAGGTGCTTAATGTCATGAGGAGGCACTCTATCATTGCATTGGGATTTCATCCTGGGACATAGAGTATGAGCAGTGATAAGGTCACACTGGGATGAGGATACAATCTGGTGAGAGGTGGAGGAAATCTCGCAACTTCACCTGCAAGACAAATGAAGACAGATGACACAGAAGGTGATTCAAACTCAATTCCTGCATTCCCTTAATTGCACAAGAAATTAACACCATGGCCTGATGTTCAGGTGGAAGTATCCCAACATAGAAGGAACATTGGCATGTAAATTGCTTCCCTCCAGGCAGACTATTGATTTGGGGCTTTTCACACCCAGATCCAAGTGGGAGTGAAACGGATTGATGGTAGGTGGGATTTGGCCTCCACATTTACCCTTTCTTTTCCTAACTACCATGTTTCTCATCAACCTAGGTTTTTCTGGGTCAGGCTGAAGGACTTCTACACTAAAATTTCCCAGGTCATGGAGAACGACATTCAGGAGAATCCACTGCGTGTGTGTTTCTTTCTAAACACTGTCATGTTTTAATATGACATGGCAGCTTTGATAATTTTAAAACTGTAAATTCCCATTACAGCCACCAACAATGAAGCTCTTGTTCTCTCACTTTTATCAGAGGGCTACATGATTCTTGTACGATGAGGAGCAAGAGGTTGTGTCTGGTTTTTGCCTGGTAATCTAGCCTCTGTTTTATATCATCTGCATGGCCTTATTATTGCGGAGGGACTCTTTCATTGGGATATTGCTGGTTGGGACTGCCTCTTGCCACAGATTATTTACCTGCCAGTGATTTCAGAGAGAAAAAGGGACTTCAGGTAGGCTGGCTGCTCTCCAGGTTTTCAGTTGTTGTCTTGTTATAGGGGCTGAGGTTGTTCCTACTTTTCAGGAGGATTTTCGGTCTTCTGAATGAATTCATTGAAAATTGCTAGGACTCTAGCACAAGGCAGGTGTTTCTCTCCTTCGAGTCTTGATTTTTCTTTGCTTTCATGTTGCATCCAGTGTGCTCCTCAACAGCATTACTGGACAACTTTTTCAGACGTGCCATCACCACAGACGACCTCTCAGTCACTGCCTCAACCTCATCTTAATACTTGAGACGCTGTGCTGAGGTGTGAGAACACTGCTCCATTTTGGACATGCCTTGTCGTGGTTCCTGCCTTTTCCAGAGACCACTTGCAATGCAAAGGATAAATGGGAGGAAGTGAGGTCAAGAGCATGGCATCTTTCACTGACATCCATCTCTGGGATTTCAGCTGTGATTCTATCACACAAAGAACCCTCCAGAACACAGAAGACTATATTGCAATCCTTATGGGACTCGATTCTTGCACACAGCTTCTTTCAGGAATAGAGTCAGAAGAGGAGTTTTCAGCTACCACCTCACAATCTCAAAACGCCTCCTCCTGCAGTGGACCTGAGCAAGGAGAAAGCCTGAAGGGGCCCTGAGGTCAAGACTTCTAGGTCTTGCAGTGGGTTTTTGATGGCAGCATTTTTCCCAATACCAGGGTGCCTCTCCCTCTAACATAGACATTTGCTTAGGCAGGCTGACAGCTCTGACACACAGGCACCAAAGCCTGCCTCACTAATGCACATGTGCTAGTCTCAGGGCACCAGGCCTGATTGTGAGCTCTGGCTAGTGTTGCAATGAATGTCACTGTTGCCTAGCAGCAGGTCTCTGTGGCTTGGCAGAGAAGGATACCTGTGTGGAGGTGCTTCGGGGGTGGACTCTCACCTGTCTTCTCTGTGGGATCCATGGGATAGTTTCATGATCCTAGCAGATGTAAGCCAGCTTGAAGAAAAGTCAAGCAGAGCTCCAAGAATAAATCGTGAAATTCCTGAGAATTTAAAAGGACCTGCAGGATTCCTCAGGCCTGCCTAGATGTTGTAGGAGTGAGTCTTTTTGAAACTTGCCCCACTGTGATTTCTAGGTACAGTCCAGCTGTGTTCCCTGGGGGTTGGTGTCTCCCAGGTGTGGATTTCTGCATGCAGAACCACACTGACTCAGGCTGTGCCAGGCTGTGTGTTTCTGTGGGAATTTAATACTGTCAAATATCTGCATGTGTATGTGCCTTTGTGTGTTTGTGTGTGCCTGCATGTGGAGTTAGCTTACAGGAATGTGGCTAATGCACTGCAGTGGTACTTTTTTTTTTTTTTTTTTTTTTTTTTTTTTTTTTTGTCTCCCAGCCTTTTGTGGCCTGTCTGTGTTGCTCTGCCTAGGCTGTGGAGTTTCATGTTCTTTATTTTTCTGTGAATCTTAAATCTCCAGTGAACTGGCAGGTGGGCTGAGACCATCTGGCTCCCAAGTCACCACCCTCGTGCAAAAAAAGCCACTCTTGTAGACAGAAGTGGTGCACACCACACCCTGGAAGGGACATCTCTCAATATTTCATTGTCCTGTGGCCAGCCTAGGAAGAGATACTATCAGTCTTTGTTCACAAAGTCCATTGATTTTCCTCAGATTCAGACCTGACTTCAGTAGTTGCTTCATGTCATGAGGGGGCATTTTTCCATCATCTTGTGATTTCATCCTGGGACACAAAGTGTGAACAGCAATAAGGTCAGATACGGATGAGTATACAATATGTTGAGGGGTGGATGGAGTCCCGGAACTTCACCTGCAAATAAAATGAAGACAGATGATGCCAAAGTTGATTCCAAAGGCAGTACACACAGAGGCCCAGTGCTCAGGTGTGAGTACTTCAACATGCAATAAACATTTGGAGTGCAAATTGGGGCCACCCTGGCAAACTCCCTGGAGTTCATATCTGGATCCAAATGGGGGTGGAATAGATTGATGCCGGGTGGTATGTGGCATCAACAATTGCCTCTTCTTTTTCTGACTTCCATATTCCTCAGCCTAGGCTTTCTTGCTTCTGACTCAATGACTTCCACACTAGATGTTTCCCAGTTCACAAATAACAACCCTCATGAAAATCCTTTGTGTGAGAGTTTCTTCCTAAACATTGTCAGCTTTTAATGACTGGGCAGCTTTGACACTTTTAAAACTGTAAATTCCCATGACATCGCCAACATTAAAACTCTTGTTCTCCCACTTCTATTGGAGGACTGCATGATTCCTGAAGGAAGGGAAGCAGGCAGTGGTGTCTGAATATTTCCAGGTAATCTAGCCTCTACTTCATTTCATCTGCATGGTTTTCTCATTGTAGAGAGTCTCTTTTGTTATTGTTGCTGGATGGAACTGCCTCTTGCTACAGATTATTTAGCTTCCAAAAATTTCAGAGAGTGAAATGGACTTCGCGTAGGCTGGCTGCACTCTAGGTTGTGGTCGTTGTCTCATTATGGGGGCTGAGGTTGTTTGCACTTTGCAGGGGGCTTTTGGATTCTCTGACAGGAATCATTGAAAATTGTTTGGAATCCATCACAAGGCAGCTCATTCTCTCGGGTGAGACTTAATGTTTATTTACTTTCATGGGCAATTCCAGTGACCCTCAATAGCTCTACTGGACACCATTTTCAAGCTTACCATCACCACAGAAAGGCCCTGAGACACTGTCTCAACATCATCTGCACCCATGTGATACCAGTCCAAGTTGTGAGAACACTGTTCCATCTTGGACTTGCCTTTGAAGTGGCTCCTGCATTTCCCAGACAGTCTCTGGAGTCCCAGGATGAAAAGAGGCAGTGAGATCAAGAGCCCAGCCATCTTTCACTAACACCCACAGCTGAGGTCTCACATATAATTCTATCACCCAAAGAACTAAACAACACAACAGACTGTATTCCATTCTCCACAGGACCTGATCCTTGCACACAGCCCCTTTCAAGAATGGAGTCAGAAGAGCTGTTTCCTGAGACGGCCTCATAATCTCAAAATGCCTCCTCCTCCAGTGCGACATGACTAAGGACATGGCCCAAAAATGCCCTGATCTTGAGACTTTTAGGATACAGCAGTGGGATTTTGCATGTGATCTTTTTCCTGATACCAGGCCAGCTCGACCTGTACTATTATTCTCTTCTTAATTAGGCTGATAGCTCTGACAGCTGGGCACCTGAGTTTGCCTGATGAATGTGCATGCACAAGTCTCAGTGCACCAGGCCTGATTTTGAGCTCTGGGTGTCATCACAGTGAATGTCACATTTGCCTAGTGATGAGTCCCTGAGGCTTGGCAGAGAAGAAGACCTCTCTGGAGTTGTGTTGGTGGTGGACTGTCACCTGTCTTCTTTGTGAGATCCCTGTTATTGTCTCTTGATCCCAGGAGATGGCAGATGTGAGCTAGCCTGAAGAAATACCAAGCAGAGCCCCAGGAATAAACAGTGTAATTCCTAAGTATCCAAAAGGATCTGCAGAATTCCTCAGGCCTACCTAGACATTGTAGAAGGGAGCCTTTTTGAAACTTGCCCACTGTTTGTGTTTTTCAGGTTTGCTTTCTCCCAGGTGTGACTTCCTGCAGAACCACATAGCCTCAAGAAGTCCCAGGCTCTGTGTTTCTGTGGGAGTGTTGCAAGAGGTGGATGTCTGCGTGTGGGTGTGGTATTGTGTATTTAAGTGGGTGTGTAGCTGTCCCTTTAAGTGGAGTCTGATTAAAGGAAGGTCGCTAATGCACATCAGTGCTTTTTTTCCTTTTTTTTTTTTGAGTCTCCCAACCTTTTGGTGGCCTGTCTGTGTGGCTCAGTTTGGGCTGCGGGCTCTGTGTTCTTTATTTTTCTATGAATCATGAATCCACAGTGAATTGAGAGTTGTGCTGAGATGCACTGGCATCCAAATCACCTCCTCATGGAAAAAAAAAAGCCACTCTTCACTCTTCTAAAAGAAGAAGAGCACACTACAAGGAAAACCTGACACCACCCAGTGTTTCATTGTCCTGTGGCCAACCCAGGGGAAGGCAGTAGGAGTCCTGTCTGCACAGCCCATTGAATTCACCGCAAATTCGATTCCCTGCTGAGAAGGTGCTTCATGTCATGAGGGGGCACTCATCCATCATCTTGCAATTTTATCCTATGACATAGAGTGTGAGTAGCTATGTTTCCAGTTCCATCCCCACATTCTCTTAATTGTACAAGCAGTTCACACCATGGCCCAGTGTTCAGGTGGTAGGACTCCAACATGCAAGGTACATTTGGAAAGCAAATTTTGGCAATGCTGGAAAACTCTCTATTTGATTCCTTTTATATTCGAAGGCAAATAGGCGTGTAATGGATTGATGCTGTGTGGGATGTGGCCTCCGGACTTGCCTCTTCTTTTCCTGACTTCCATCTTCCTCATCAGCCTAGGGTTTTCTGGGTCTGTCTCAATGACTTCCACAATAAACCCTTCTCAGTTCACAGAGAAAGACCCTCATGGGAATCCATTGCTTGATTGTTTCCTTCTAAACACTGTCACGTTTTATTGACTGGGCAGCTTCCCTTTACAGCCGCCAACAAGGAAATTCCTGTTATCCCACTTCTATTGGACGACTGCATGATTCCTGAAGGATGAAAAGCAGGCACTGTTCTCTCACTTTTTCCTAGTAATTTAGCCTTTGTTTCATTTCATCTGCACAGCCTTCTCTTTGTGGAGGGCTCTTTCATTGAGTTGCTGCTGAATTGGACAGCCTCTCTCCACAGATTATTTAGCTGCCAGGGATTTCAGAGAGGAAAAAAGGGACTTCAGGTAGGCTGGCTGAGCTGCAGATTGTGAGATTTTGTCTCATTATGTGGGATGAGTTTGTTAGCACTATCCAGGAGACTTTTTTTTTTTTTTTTCTGTAACAGGAATCCTTAAACATTGCTTGGACTCCAGCACAATTCAGCTTCTTCTCTCAGGTGAGCTTTGATTTGTCTTTGCTTTCAGGTGGGGTCCACAGTGCCCCTCAACAGCATTACTGGACACCATTTTGAGGCTTCCAATTGCCACAGACAGCCTTGCTGTCACTGTTGCAACCTCATCTGCACCTGTGGGAAGCCAGTTTAAGGTGTGAGAACACTACTTTTCCTTGGGCTTGCATTTTTCTTGGTTCCTGACTTTCCCAGAGAGCTCCTGCAAGGCCCAGGATGAAGACAGGCAATGAGGCCAAGGGCCTGGCTGTCTTCTACTGACACCAGCCCCTGGTGACTCATTTATGATTCCATTACCCCATGACTTCTCAACAAATCACCAGACTATTTTCCAATCCCTATGTGATCCTATTCTTGCACACTGTCTCTTTCAAAAATGGAGTCACAAAAGCAGTTCCCAGCAACCATTTCACAGTATCAAAACACCTCCTCTTCCAAGGAGACCCGACCGTAGTGACAGCCCAAACAGCCCTGAGGTCAAGGCTTTTAGCGCCCTCCAGTGGGCTATCACAAGCAGCCTTTTCTCCAATACCAGGCCAGCTCTCCGTGGACCATTTTTCTCTGCTTACGGAGGCTGACAGCTTTGACAGCCAGGTGCCCAAACTGCCTCGTTAATGAATATGTGCTAGTCTCAGGGCACAGGCCTGATTGTGAGCTCTGGCTAGGATTACAATTAATGTCACCATTGCCTAGTAACAAGTCTTTGCAGTTTGGCAAAGAAGGAGACCTCCATGGAGATGCATCAGCAGTCAACTCTTGGCTGTGTTCTCTGTGGGATGTATGGGATAGTCCCATGATCCTTGGAGAGGGCAGACATGAGCCAGTGTGAAGAAACTTCAAGCAGAGACCCAGAAATAGACCACAAAATTTCCAATTATCCAAAAAATCTGCAGGATGCCTCAGGTCTCTCTACTCACCCTGTAGGCGTGAGTCCTTTAGGAAGTTGCCCCACTGTGATTTCTAGGTACAGCCTGCCTGTGCTGCCCAGAATTCATCTCTCCCAGGTGGGGCTTCCCGCAGAACCATGCAGCCTCAGAAGCTGCCAGACTGTGTTTCCATGGGGGTGTTGTGAGTGTTAGATGTGTGCATGCCAGTGTGGCTCTGTGTCTGTGTGTGTTTGATTGTGTGTGTGTGTGTGTGTGTGTGTGCCCGTGTGCCTGTACATGGAGGCTGCTTAAAGGAATGTGGCTAATGAACTGCAGCACTTCTTTTTTTCTTTTTCTTTTTTGAGTTTCTCAACCTACTGATGGCCTGTCTGTGTGGCTCTGTTTTGGCTGCAGGATTCTGCGTACTTCATTTTTCTGTGGTTCTTGAATCCACAATAAATTGGGAGGCTGGCTGTGACTGAACAGGGTCCACATCAGCTCCCCATGAAAAAAAAAAAAAAAGCCAATCTTCTAGAAAGAAGAGGAGCACATCATGCCCAGAAACAGAAATCTGTCAGTGTTTCATTGTCCTGAGGCCATCCCAGGGAGAAGTACTAGCAGTCTTGTTCACAAGGCCCCTTGATTTACCTCGAATTCAGTCCCAAGCTGAGCAGGCGCTTCATGTCATGAAGGGGTGCTCCTCCATTGTCTTTGGATTTCACTCTAGGACAAAATGTGGGAGAAGCAATAAGGTCAGAGAGGTTTGAGGATACAATCTGGGAGGGGTGGATGAGGTCCCGCACCTTCACCTGCAAAAACTGAAGACATGAAAAAGGTGCTTCCAACTGCATCCACACAACACTTAATTGCATGAGGAATCCACAGCATGGCCTGGTGTTCAGGTGGGAGTACTGCAGTGCACGGAACATTCTGTTTGCAAACTGGGGCTGCCCCATCAAACTCCCGATTTGAGGGGTTTTATATTCAGAGCCAAATGGGAATGCGATGGATTGCTGCTGGGTGGGATGTGGCCTGCACACTTGACCCTTCTTTTCTTGACTTTCATATGCCTCATAGGCCTTGGGTTTTCTGGGTCTGGCTCAACGTCTTTCATGCTAAACGTTTCCAAGTTCCTAGAGTATGACCCTCATGGGAACCCATTGTGTAAGTGTTTTCTTCTAAACATTGTCACATTTTAATGACTGGGTAGCTGTGATACTTTTAATACTGTAAATTTCCATTACAGCCACCAACAAGGAAACTTTTTTTCTCCCACTTCTGTCAGAGAACTGCCTGATTCCTTTAGGATGAGAAGCAGGTATCTCTCTCTAGCTTTTGCCTTGTAATCTAGGCTCTGATTCAATACTTCTACACATCATTTCTTATTGTGTTGGGTCTTTCATTGTGCTGTTGCTGCATGGGATTGCCTCTTGCCACAAATATTTTGGCTTCCAGGGATTTTAGGGAGCAAAATGGACCTTGGGTTGGCTGGCTGCTTTCCAGGTTGTGAGTTGTGGTCTTTTTGTGGGGGCTGAGTTTGCTTGCACTTTGCAGGGGCTTTTGGGTCTCTGACAAATCTTGGAACGTTGCTTGAATGCCAGCACATGTCTGCTCATTCTCTAAGGCAAGCTTTCATTTTTCTTTGATTTCATGGGGTTCCATAGTTCCTTCAACTGCACTGCTGGACATGTTTTCAGGCTTGCAATTGCCACAGAGCACTTCTGAGACATAGCTTCAACCTTATCTGCATCCATGAGAAGACATTTTGAGGTGTGAGAACACTGCTCCAACATGGACTTGCCTTTGTCATGGTTCCTGGCTTTCCCAGAGAGCCACCCAGAGTGACTTCCAGGATGAAGGAAGGCATTGAGGTTAAGGGCCCAGCCATCTTTTGTTGACATGTGCCTCAGGGGTCTCAAGTATGATCCATCATCTGAAGACCCCTCAACCTCTCACCAGACTATATTTTAATGCTCAGGGGACCTGATTCCTGCACACAGCCTCTTTTGGGAAAGGAACTGGAAGAGTAGTTTCCAGTGACAACCTCACAGTCTCAAAACACCTTCTCCTCCAGCGTGACCCAACTACAGAGATTGCCCAAAGGGGCCCTAAGGTTGAGATTTCTAGAGTCCTACAGTGAGTTATCGAATGCAGCCTTTTTCCCGATAGCAAGCCAACTCTGCCTGTATCATTTTCCTCTGCTTAGGCAGTCTCAAAGCTCTGACAGCCAGGCACCTGAGCCTGCCCCACAAATGGGAATGTGCTAGTCTCAGGGCACCAGGCCTGATTGTAAACCCTGGCTAGCATCACAATGAAAGGCACCATTGCCTAAGGACAAGTCCCTGCAGCATGGAAGAGAAGGAGACATCTGTAGAGGTGTGTCACTTGTGGACTGTTACTTGTCTTCTCTGAGGGGTCCATCGGATAGTCCCATGATTGTTGGAGATGGCAGACATAAGCCAGCCTGAAGACACATCAAGCAGAGCCCAAGCAATAAACCAAGAATACCTTAAGTATACAGAAATATCTTCAGGATGCCTCAATCTACCTAGGCGTTGTGAGAGTAAATCTTTTCAAAACTTGCTCCACTGTGATTTCTAAGTAGATTTAAAGCTCCCCTGTATTCCCCTGAATTGCAATCTTCCAGGTGGGGCTTCCTGCAGAATCACAGATCTTCAGAAGCTGCTAGTCTGCGTGTTATTATGAGAATGTTGCAAGTGTTGGATGTCTGCGTGTATGTGTGGTTTAGTGTGTGTGTGTGTATGTGCCCGTAAGGAAAGTCTGCTTAAAGGAATGTGGGTTACACACTGCAGCACTTGTTTTTTTGAGTCTCCAAACTTTCTGATGGTCTCTCTGTCTGGCTCTGCTTAGGCTTCAGTGCTCCATGTTCTTTCTTTATTATTATTATTATTATTATTGATCATAAATCTGCAGTGAATTGGAAGGCTGGCTGAGATGGGCCAAGGTCCAAACCACCGCCTTCTGAAAAAAAAAATAAAATTCTTCTAGAAATAGAAAGAGCACACCACACCCAAGAACAGACATTTCCCAGTGTTTCATTTTCCTGCAGCATACCCAGAAAAACACACTAGCAGTCCTGTCCACAGGGCCCTTTGAATTTGCCTCTAATTTGGTTCCCAGCTGAGCCGGTGCTTCACGTTGTGAGGCGGCACTTTTCCATCGTCTTAGGACTTCATTATGGGACAGAATGTGAACAGCAATAAAGTCAGATAGGGTTGAGGATACAATCTGGTGAGAGGTGGATGTGTTCCCACACATTCACCTGCAAAATGGTGAAGAAAGATGACACAGAAGGTGCTTCCAACTGCACTTCTGCATTCTCTTAATTGCGAAAGCAGTCCGCATCATGGTCTGTTTTTCTGGTGAGATTAATCCAAGGTGCAGAGGCTACTGGTAGGGTAAACTGGGGCCATGCTGGCAAACTCTTGATTTGAGGGCTTTCATGCACAGAGAAAAAGGAAAGTTGCATGGACTGATGCTGAATGGGATGTGGCCCCCACACTTGCCTCTTCTTTTTCTCAATTTCATGTTCCTCGTTGGTCCAGAAATTCCTGGGTCTGGCTCAGTATCCTCACCTTAAACGTTTCCCAGTTCATGGAAGACAAAACCTATGGGAATGCATTACATGAGTGTTTCCTTCTAAACACTGTCATATTTTAATGACTGAGCCACTGTGGTACTTTTAAAACCACAAACTCTTGTTACAGCCACCAACAGGAAAACTCTTGTTCTCCTACTTCTATGAGAGGGCTGCATGATTCCTGCAGGATGAGGAACAGTCATATGTCTGGCTTTTGCCTGGTAACCTATACTCTGTTTCATTTCATCGGCAAGTCCTTTCTCATTGTGTAGAGTGTATTTCATTGGGCTGTTGATGGATGGGACTGACTCACAATATAGATCTTCTTACTGCCACTGATTTCAGGGAGCAAAAAGGACTTTGAGTATGCTGGCTGCACTCCAGCTTGTGATTCATGCTCTCATTGTGGGGATTGAGTTTCTTTTTAATTTGCAGAAAGCTTTTGGTTCCTCTGGCATCTGTCTTCAAAAGTTTCTTGGACTCTAGTTCAAGTCAGCTCATTCTCCCATGTGAGCCTTGATTTTTCTTTTCTTTCATGCTGGGTCCATATTGCCCCACAATAGCACTACTGGACAATATTTTCAGACTTGCAATTGCCACAGACATTGCTGTGACAATTTCTCAACATCATCTGCAACTCTGAGAGGCCAGTTCAACATGTGAGAACATTGCTTGATCTCAAACTTCCCTTTGTCGTGGTTCCTGCCTTTCCCAGAGAGCCCCTGCAAGTCCCAGGATGATGGGAGGCAATAGGGTCAAGGGTTCGGTCACCATTCTCTGACAGCTGCCTCTGGTGTCTCGGGTATAATTCCATCACACACACACACACAAAAACCCTTCAACAACCCACCAGAAAATATGCCAACCTTCATGGCACTAGATTCTTGCACACAGCCTCTTTTGGGAATAGAGTCAGAAAATCAGTTTTCAGTGACCAGCTCACAGTTTGGAAATGATGCATCCTCCTCCAGTGGTTCTTGACCACAGAGTGTTCCCGAAGTGGCCTTAATGTCCAGAGTTTTAGGGTCTTGCAGTGGGTTATTGCAGGCAGCCTTTTTCATGGCACCAGGCTGGCTCTGCCGATAACATTTTCCTCTGCTTAGGCAGGCTAACAGCTCTGATGGTTGGGTGCCCAAGCATATCTCACCAATGTTCCTGCTCTAGTCTTAGGGCATGAGGCCTGATAGATAGCTCTGGCTAGTATCACAATGAATGTCACTGTTTCCTAGCGACAAGTCTCTGCAACTTGTCATAGGAGGAGACCTCTGTGGAGGTCTGTCAGCCATGGACTCTTAACTGTCTTCTTTGCAGAATGCTCAGGATAGTCCTATCTTCCTAGGAGAGGGCAGATATATGCCAGCCTGAAGAACTGTCAAGCAGATCCGCAGAAATAAACTGCAACATTCCTAATGATTTAGAAGATCTGAAGGATTTCTCAGTCTTGCCTAGACGTTGTAGGGGTAAGTCTTTTTGAAACTTGCCCCACTGTGACTTCCAGATAAAGCCCACCTGTGTTCCTACAGTTTGCTCTCCCCCAGATGGGGCTTCCTACAAAACCATGCAGCCTCAGGAGCTGTTGGTCTGTGTGTTTCTGTGACAGTGTTGCAAGTGTTGGATGTCTGGATGTATTTGTGGCTTAGTGTGTGTGTGTGAGTGTTTGTGCCTGTAAGTGCAGTATGCTTTAAAAAATGTGGCTAACACAATGTAGTGCTTCCTTTTTTTGACTCTTCCAACTTTTTGGTGTCCTGTGTGGCTCTGCTTTTGCTGTGAGGATCCATCTTCCTTTTTTTTTTTGACTCTTCCAATATTTTGGTGGCCTGTGTGGCTCTGCTTTTGCTGCGAGGATCCACATTCATTATTTTTCTGCAGATGATGAATCTGCAATGAAGGTGGGGCCTGGCTGAGATGGGTTGGGGTACAAACCGCCTTCTCTTGCAAAAATAAAAAAAAGTCACTCTTCTAGAAAGAAAAAGAGCATGCCGCACCCAAGAACAGGCATCTCCCTGTGTTTCATTTTTTATCAGCCAACCTAGTGAGAGACCCTAGAAGTCTTGTCTGCATGGCTCCTTGAATTTAACTCGAATTCAGTTCCCAGCCAAGCAAGTGCTTCACATCTTGAGGGGCCACTCCTCCATTGTCTTGGAATTTCATTCTGGGACAGACAGTGTGATCAGCAATAAGGACAGAGAGGGGTGAGGATACAATGTGGTGAGGGGTGGACGGTGACTCTCACCTTCACCTGCAAAAATAATGAAAACAGATGACACAGAAGTTGTTTCCAACTGCATCCCCATGTTCCCTTAATTGCGTAGCAGTCCACAAAATGGTCCAATCTTCAGATGGCAGTACTCCAACGTTCAGGGAACTTTTGGAGGGCAAACTGAGTCCATGCTGCAAACTCCTGATTTGAGGGCTTTCACACCAGGAGCCAAACGGGAGTGCAATGGATTGATGGCAGGTGGAATGTGGCATCTGTCCTTGCCTCTTTTTCCTGAATTCCATGTTCCTCACTGACCTCAGGTTTTCTGCATATGGATCAACGTCTTGTACACTAAACGTGTCCCAGTACAGGGAGGGCGAACTTTATGAGAATCCATTGCATGATTATTTCATGTTATCACTGTCAGGTATTAATTACTTGGCAGCTGTGATGCTTTTAAAACTGTGAGTTCTCATTACACCTGCTATCAAGAAAACCTGTCCCTTGTTCCACCATTTCTATCGGAGGGCAGCAAGATTTCTATAGGAAGAGAAACATGCAGCCATGTCTGACTTTTGCCTGGCATTCTAGTCTCTGTTCCATTTCACCTGCACATCCTTTCTCAGAGTGGAGGGGGTATTTCACTGGGCTGCTGCTGAATGGTACTGTATCTCACCACAGGTCTTTTGGCTGCCAGGGATTACAGAAAGCAAAAGAAACTTTGTGTAGACTGGCTGCTTTCCAGGTTGTGGGTTGTGTTCTCCTTGTGGAGGCTGAGATGGTCTGCACTTTGCATTAAAATTTTGGGTTCTCTGACAGGAATCTTAGAACGTTGCTTGGACTCCAACATAAGGCAGCTTCACATCTTCCACAGTAAGCAATTAACAGTTCACAGAGGGTAACCCTCATGGAAATCCATTGCACAAGTTTTTCCTTCTAAACCCTCTCACTTTTTAATAACTGGGCCGGTGTGATAATTTTGAAAGCATAATTTCTCCTTTAGCTGCCTGTTTTCTTTTTTGGAACCTTTTCTCCCACTTCTATCGAAGATAGATAACCCTGTAGGATGAAAAGAGGACAACCATTTGTGGTTTTTGCCTTGTAATCTAGACTCTGTTTTACTGCATCTACACATCATTTCACATGGTATAAAAGGTCTTTCATTGGGCTGTTGCTGGATGGAGCTGCCACTAATAACAGATTTATTGCCTGCTCAGGATTTCAGGAGAAAAAGGGACTTTGGGTAGGAGAACACCCTCCACAATGTGGTTCCTGGACTCATTGTCCTGGCTGAGGTTGTTTGCAGCATGCTTTTTGGTCCTATGGCAGGAATCATTGAACATTGCTGGGACTCTAGCAAAAGACAACTGGTTCTCTCAGACGAGGCTGGATTTGTTTTTCCTTTCATGGGGAATCCACAGTGCCTCTCAACAGCAGTACTGGACACTTTTCTCAGGCTTCCGCCAGATACAGCCATCTGCACCCATGGGAAGCCAGTCTGAAATGTAAGAACAATCCTCCACCTTGGACTTGCATTTGTGGTGGTTCCTGTCTTTCCCAGAGAGTTTCCTGCCCTTCACAGATGGGCCCTGTGAGACCCAGGATGAAGAGAGGCAGTGAGGCCAAGAGCCCAGCCATCTTTTGCTGACTCCCACCTCGGGGGTCTCAAATGTAATTCCATTAGCCAAAACAAAACAAAACAAAACAAAACAAAAAAAAACAAAAAAACCACAACAAACTACAGAAAATTCCAATCCCCATGGGAATCCATTCTTGCATGCAGCATTTTTCAGAAATGGAGTCTGAAGAGCAATTTTGAGCTACCAACTCGCAGTCTCAAAATGCCTCCTCTTGTAGTGGGAACTCATGATGGAGACGGCAAGAATAGGCCCTAAGGTCAATATTTTAAGGATCCCACAGAGTGTTCTCACAGGCAGGCTTTTTCACAATGCCAAGCCACTTCAGCCTGTAAAGTTTTTCTCTGCTTAGGAAGGCAGGCAGCTCTGATAGCCAGGCATCAGAACCTGCTTCACCAATGCACATCTGTTAGTCTCAGGGCACCAGGCCTGATTGTGAGCTCTGGCTAAAGTCAAAATGAATGTCACCATTGCCTAGCAACAAGTCCCTGTGGCTTAGGGAAGAAGACCTCCGTGAAGGTACTTTGGCTGTGGACTCTCACCCATCTTCTCTATGGGATCCATGATCCTAGGAAAGTCCCATGATCCTAGGAGAGGGCAGACATAATTCATTCTGATGAAACCTCAGCAGGGCCCCAGGAATATGTCAAAAGGATCTGTAGGATGGCTCAGGTCCACCTAGTCTCTGTAGGGATGAGTATTTTTAAAACTTGCTCCTCTCCGATTTCTAGTCATACCCTTCCTGTGTTCATCAGAATTGCTCTTTCCCAGGTGAGGCCTCCTGCAGGGCCAAACAACCTCAGAAGCTGCTGGGCTACGTATTTCTCTAAGAGTGTTGTGAGTCATGGATGTCTGCATTTGGGTGCAGCTTTGTGCCTTTGTGTGTGTGTGTGTGTGTGTGTGTGTGTCTGTGCGTGTGCAAGAGATTTGGCTAATGCACTGTGATGATTCTTGTTCTTGAGTCTCCCAAACTTTAAGCGGTCTGTCTGTGTGTCGCTGCTTGGGCTGTGGAGCTCCCTGTTTTTTAATTTTTCTGTGGATCATGTATCCACAATGAATTTTGATTCTGACTGTGACTCACCGCGGTCCACATCACCTACACCTGCAAAACAAAACAAAACAAAACAAAACAAAACAAAACAAAAAAACACTGTTCTAGAAACAGGAGGAATACACAACATCCCAGAACAAACATGTCCCAGTGTTTCATTGTTCTGTGAGCAACCCAGGGAGAAACACTTGTAGTCTTGTCTGCAGGGACTTTTGAATTCATTTTGAATTTGGCTTCCACCTGAGCAGGTGCTTCATGTCATGACTAGGTACTCCTAAATTGTCTTCAGATTTTATCCTGGTACATAGAATTTGAGGAGCAATAAGGTCAGATAGAAGTGAGGATATAATCTGGTGAGGGGTGGAAGGGGACTCATAACTTAACCTGAAAAAAAAAATGAAGACTGGTGGCACAGAAGGTGCTTCCAACTCCATCCCCCCCACTACCTTAATTAGACAAGCAGTCAACACCGTGGCACAGTGTTTGAGAACTTTCATACCCGGAGCCAAATTGGAGTAGAATGGAATGATGCTGGTTGGGATGTGGCCTACACACTTGCCTCTTTTTTTCTTTCATGTTTCTCATCAGCCTAGGGTTTCCTGGGTCGGGCTCAATGACTTCCACACTAAATGATTTGCAGGTCATGGAAAACAACCCTCATGAGAATTCACTGAGTGAGTGTTTACTTTTAAACACTGTCACATTTTAATGACTGGTTAGCTTTGATAATTTATACCGTGAATTCCCATTAGAGCCAAGAAAACCCTGTTCTCTCGCTTCTGTCAGAGGGCTGAATGATTCCGGTAGGATGGAAAGCTTTCAGTCATGTTTGGGTTTTGCCTGGTAATCTAGTCTCTGTTTCATTTCATCCACATCGGTTTCATTTATAGCCTTCTCTTTGTGGAGGGGATCTTTTATTGGGGTATTTCTGGATGGGACTGCCTCTCACCAAAGATTGTTTAGAAGCCAGGGATTTCAGAGAGCTAAAGGGATTTCAGGTAGGCTGAATGCACAGTGACCTTCAATGGCACTACTGGACATCCTTATCAGGCTTGCCATCACCACCAAAGGCCTCTGAGATACTGTTTCAACCTCATCTGCACCCATGAGAGGCCGGTCCGAGGTGTAAGAACACTGCTCCAAATTGGACTTGCCTTTGTCTTGGTTCCTTCCTTTCCAAGAGAGCCCCTGGGAAGCCCAGGATGAAGGGAGGCAGTGAGGTCAAGAGCCCAGCCATCTTTCACTGACATCCACCTCTGGGTTTTCAGGTATGATTCTATCACTCAAAGAACCCTCAACAACACACTAGATCCAATTCCAATCTCCATGGGACCCTATTCTTGCACATAGCCTCTCATGAATGAAGTCAGAAGATCAGTTTCCAGTGACAACCTCAGCGTCTCAAAACGACTCCTGCTCCAGGGGTACCCGATGACAGAGACTGCCAGAAGGGTCCCTGAGGTCTTGGCTTTTAGGGTACCACAGTGGGTTTTCATAGGCAGCATTTATCCTGATGCCAGCTCGGCTCTGTTTGTACCATTTTCCTCTGCTTAGGCAGGCTGACAGCTCTGACAGCCGGCCACTCTAGACTGCCTCATGAATACACATGCACTAGTGTCAAGGCATTGGGCCTGATTGGGACCTCTGGCTAGCGTCACAAGCAATGTCACCATTGCCTAGCAAAAAGTCCCTGCAGCTTGGCAAAGAACTTGGGAGAGGTGCTTCAGCTATGGACTCTGGCTTGTCTTTTTTGTGAGATCCACGATATAGTCCCATGATCCTAGGAGAGGGAAGACAAGAGCCAGTCTAAAGAAGCCTCAAGCACAGCCCCAGAACTATAAACCATGAAATCCCTAAGAATCCAGAAATATCTGACAGATTCCTCAGGCCTGCCTAGGCGTTGTAAGTGTGAGTTTTTTGAAGCTTGCTCCATTGTGACATCTAGGTACAGCTTCCCTATTTCCTGGGGTTGCTCTGTCTCAGGTGGGGCTTCCTGCAGAAATACACAGCCTCAGAAGCTGCAGATCTGTGTGTTTCTGTGGTAGTGTTGTGAGTGTTCTATGTCTGCGTGTTTGTGGCATTGTGTGTCTGTGTGGGTGCCTGAAAGTGGAGTCTGCTTAAAGGAATGCGGCTAATGCACTTCAGCACTCCTTTTTTTGAGTTCCCCATTTTTTGGTGGCCCGTCTTTGTGGCTTTGCTTGGGCTGCAGGGCTCTGTGTTCTGTATTTTTCTGTTGATTATGAATCCACAAAGATTTGCCAGGTGGGCCGAGGACCACCGGTGTTCAAATGACTTTTCTTTGCAAAAAAGCCACTCATGTAGAAAGAAGAAGAGCACAACACACCAGAAAAATAGACCTCTCCCAGTGTTTCATTGTCCTGTGGCTGACCTAAGGAGAGAAACTAGCAATTCTGACTACAGGGCCTTTGACTTCACCTTGAATTTGTTTCCCACCTTAGCAGGTGCTTCACGATATTAGGGGACACTCCTAAATCTTCTTGGGATTTCATTCTGGGACATCGATTGTGAGCAGCAATAAGGTCACATAGGGCTGAAGATACAATCTGGAGAGGGGTAGATAGTGTCTAGCAACTTCACCTGCAAAAAAACTGAAGACAGATAACACAGAAGTTGCTTCTAACTCCATCCCCATATTCTCTTAATTGCACAAGCAGTCCCACACTATGGCCTAGTGTTCAGGTGGGACTACTGCAACATGCAAAGAATATTTGATGTACAAATTGCGGCTATCTTGGAAAACACCGCATTTGAGGGCTTTCATACTTGGAGCCAAATAAGGGTGGAATGGATTGATGCTTGGTGGGATTTGGCTTCCACACTTGCCTCTTCTTCTCCTGACCTTCATGTTCCTCTTTGGCTTGGGGTTTCCTAGGTCTGGTTCAATGACTTCCATACTAAACGTTTCCCAGTTCATGGAGAAGGACCCTCATGGGAATTTATTGTAAGTGTTTCCTTCCAAACACTGTCACCTTTTAATGGTTGGGCAGCTGTATTTCTTTTAAAACCATAAATTCCCGTTACATCCGCCAACAAGAAAACTCTTGTTCTCTCACTTATGAGAGGGCTTATATGTTTCCTGTAAAATGGCTGCATGTTTCCTGTAAAATGAGAATAAGGCAGCCATATCTGGCTTTTGCCTGTCAATCTCACCTCTGTTTCATTTCATCTGCACAGCCTTCTCATTGTGAAAGGGCTCATTCATTATGTTGTTGCTGGATGAGACTGACTCTCACCATGTATTAAGTATCTTACAGAGATTTCAGACAGCAAAAGGGATTTCAGGTATGCTGGCTGCTACCCAGAATGTGGATCATTGTCTCTTTGTGGGTGCTGAGGTGGTTTGCACTTTGCAGGAGACTTTGGGGTTCTCTGAAAGGAATCATTGAACATTGCTTGGACTCGAGCACAAGGAAGCTCGTGCTCTAAGGTGAGTCTTGATTTTTCTTTGCTTTAATTGGGAATCCACAGTGGCTATCAACTGCACTATAGAACAACCTTTTCAAGCTGGTCATCATGACAGATGGATTGAAAGACTGTCTCAACCTCATATGCACACATGAGAGGCCAGACCAAGGTTTTAGAACACTGCTCCACCTCGCACATTCCTTTGTCATTGTTCCTGCCTTTCCCAGAGGTCCTTTCTGAGGCCGAAGATGAAGGGAGGAAATGAGGTCAGAAGTCCAGCCATCTTTCTCTGACACCTACCTCTGGGGTCTCAGGTATGTTTCTGTCAAGGAAAGAGACTTCAATAACACACCAGACTATATACCAAAACCCATGGGATGCGATTCTTGCACACAGCCTCTTTCAGGAATGGAATCAGAGGAATATTTTTCAGTGAAAAACTGACAGTCTAGAAATGACTCCTCCTCCAGGGTGACCCTATCATGGAAATACCCTGAAAGGGCCCTGAGATCAAGAATTTTAGGGTCCCACAGTGGGTTTTCAAGGCAACATTTTTCTCCATACCAGGCTGACTCTGCATGTACCATTTTACCTTGCTTAGGCAGTCTGACAGCTCTGACAGCCAGGCACAAGAGCTTTCATCACAAATATGCATGCGCTAGTCTCAGAGCAACAGGCCTGATTGGAGACTCTGGCTTGCATCACAATGAATGTCACTGTTGCCTAGTGACAAATTCCTGCATCTTGGTGAAAAAGCAGTCCTCCCTGGAGGTGCATCAGCTCTGGACTCTCATCTGTCTTCTCTATGGAATCCACGGAATAGTCAAATAATCCTAGGAGAGGACAGACATCATCAAGCCTAAAGAAATGTCAAGCAGAGCCCCAGGAATAAATCGTGACATCCCTAAGTTTCCAAAATGATCTGCAGGATTCCTCAGTCCTGCCTAGATGTTGTAGCAGTGAGTCTTTTTGAAACTTGCTCCACTGTGATTACTAAGTACAGCCCGCCCGTGTTCACCGGGGTTGATATCTCCTACTGGGGCATCCCACAGAACCACACAGCCTCAGGAGCTACCGGGCTGTGTGTTTCAGTGGGAGGATTGAGAGTGTTGTATGTCTGCGTGTGTGAGTGGCATTGTTTGTGTGTATGTGTGTGTTGTGTCTGTGCCTGTAATGGAGTCTACTTAAAGGAATGTGGCAATAAACTTCAGTGCTTCTTTTTTCTGAGTCCCCCAACCTTTTGGTGGCCAGTCTGTGTGGCTATGCTTGGGATGCCAGGCTCCGTGTTCTTTATTTTTCAGTGGAATATGAATCCACAGTGAATGAGAGGTGGGCCAAGAACAGCTGGCATCCAAATAACCTCTCCCTGCAAGAAAAGCCACTATTCCAGAAAGAAGAGAAGCACAACACACACACACACACACACACACACACACACACACACACACACACACACACACACAATCTCCCAGTGTTTTATTTTCCTGTGGTCAACCAAGGGAAGGAAATTAGCAGTCATATCCACAGGGCCCCTTGAGTTTACCTCGAATTCAGTTCCCAGCTCAGCAGGTGCTTCACATCGTGGCTGAGGGAGACACTCCTCCATCATCATGGGATTTTATCCTGAAACACAGAGGGTGCACAGCAATAAGGACATATATGGGTGAAGATACAATCTGGCGAGGGGTGGATGGAGTCCCTCAACTTCACCTGCAATAAAAACAAAGACAGGTGACATGAAAGATGCTTCCAATCATATCCTTGCATTTTCTCAATTGCACAAATAGTACACACCGTTAACATGCAAGGAACATTTGGAGTGCAAATTGGGGCCATCCTGGAAAATTTTTGTTTTGATTACTTTCTTTTCTTTTTATTTCTCTTTTAAATTATACTTTAAGTTTTAGGGTACATGTGCACATTGTGCAGGTCAGTTACATATGTATACATGTGCCATTCTGGTTAGCTGCATCCACTAACTCGTCATCTAGCATTAGGTATATCTCCCAATGCTATCCGTACCCCCTCCCCCCACCTGACAACAGTCCCCAGAGTGTGATATTCCCCTTCCTGTGTCCACGTGATCTCATTGTTCAATTCCCACCTATGAGTGAGAATATGCGGTGTTTGGTTTTTTGTTCTTGCGATAGTTTACTGAGAATGATGATTTCCAATTTCATCTATGTCCCTACAAAGGATATGAACTCATCAGTTTTTATGGCTGCATAGTATTCCATGGTGTATATGTGCCACATTTTCTTAATCCAGTCTATCATTGTGGGACATTTGGGTTGGTTCCAAGTCTTTGTTATTGTGAATAATGCTGCAATAAACATATGTGTGCATGTGTCTTTATAGCAGCATGATTTGTAGCCCTTTGGGTATATACCTAGTAATGGGATGGCTGGGTCAAATGGTATTTCCAGTTCCAGACCGCTGAGGAATCGCCACACTGACTTTCACAATGGTTGAACTAGTTTACAGTCCCACCAACAGTGTAAACGTGTTCCTACTTCTCCACATCCTCTCCAGCACCTGTTGTTTCCTAACTTTTTAATGATTGCCATTCTAACTGGTGTGAGTTGGTATCTCATTGTGGTTTTGATTTGCATTTATCTGATGGCCAGTGATGATGAGCATTTTTTCATGTGTTTTTGGGCTGCATAAATGTCTTCTTTTAAGAAGTGTCTGTTCATGTCCCTCGTCCACTTTTTGATGGGGTTGTTTGTTTTTTCTTGTAAATTTGTTTGAGTTCATTGTAGATTCTGGATATTAGCCCTTTGTCAGATGAGTAGGTTGTGAAAATTTTCTCCCATTTTGTAGGTTGCCTGTTCACTCTGATGGTAGTTTCTTTTGCTGTGCAGAAGCTCTTTAGTTTAATTAGATCCCATTTGTCAATTTTGTCTTTTGTTGCCGTTGCTTTTGGTGTTTTAGACAGGAAGTCCTTGCCCATGCCTATGTCCTGAATGGTAATGCCTAGATTTTCTTCTAGGGTTTTTATGGTTTTAGGTCTAACGTTTAAGTCTTTAATCCATCTTGAATTGATTTTTGTATAAGGTGTAAGGAAGGGATCCAGTTTCAGCTTTCTACATATGGCTAGCCAGTTTTCCCAGCACCATTTATTAAACAGGGAATCCTTTCCCCATTTCTTGTTTTTCTCAGGTTTGTCAAAGATCAGATAGTTGTAAATATGCAGTGTTATTTCTGAGGGCTCTGTTCTGTTCCATTGATCTATATCTCTGTTTTGGTACCAGTATCATGCTGTTTTGGTTACTGTAGACTTGTAGTATAGTTTGAAGTCAGGTAGTGTGATGCTTCCAGCTTTGTTCTTTTGGCTTAGGATTGGCTTGGTGATGCGGGCTCTTTTTTGGTTCCATATGAACTTTAAAGTAGTTTTTTCCAATTCTGTGAAGAAAGGCATTGGTAGCTTGATGGGGATGGCATTGCATCTGTAAATTACCTTGGGCTGTATGGCCATTTTCACAATATTGATTCTTCCTACCTATGAGCATGGAATGTTCTTCCATTTGTTTGTATCCACTTTGATTTCCTTGAGCAGTGGTTTGTAGTTTTCCTTGAAGAGGTCCTTCACATCCCTTGTAGGTTGGATTCCTAGGTATTTTATTCTCTTTGAAGCAATTGTGAATGGGAGTTCACTCATGATTTGGCTTTCTGTTTGTCTGTTGTTGGTGTATAAGAATGCTTGTGATTTTTGTACATTGATTTTGTATCCTGAGACTTTGCTGAAGTTGCTTATCAGCTTAAGGAGGTTTTGGACTGAGAAAATGGGGTTTTCTAGATATACAATCCTGTCGTCTGCAAACAGGGACAATTTGACTTCTTCTTTTCCTAATTGAATACCCTTTATTTTCTTCTCCTGCCTAATTGCCCTGGCCAGAACTTCCAACACTATATTGAATAGGAGTGGTGAGAGAGGGCATCCTTGTCTTGTGCCAGTTTTCAATGGGAATGCTTCCAGTTTTTGCCCATTCAGTATGATATTGGCTGTGGGTTTGTCATAGATAGCTCTTATTATTTGGAAATACATCCATCCCATCAATACCTAATTTATTGAGAGTTTTTAGCATGAAGGGCTGTTGAATTTTTTCGAGGCTTTTTCTGCATCTATTGAGATAATCATGTGGTTTTGTCTTTGGCTCTGTTTATATGCTGGATTACATTTATTGATTTGCGTATGTTGAACCAGCCTTGCATCCCAGAGATGAAGCCCATTTGATCATGGTGGATAAGCTTTTTGATGTGCTGCTGGATTCGTTTTGCCAGTATTTTATTGAGGATTTTTGCATCAATGTTCATGAAGGATATTGGTCTAAAATTCTCTTTTTTGGTTGTGTCTCTGCCTGGCTTTGGTATCAGAATGATGCTGGCCTCATAAAATGAGTTAGGGAGGATTCCCTCTTTTTCTATTGATTGGAATGGTTTCAGAAGGAATGGTACCAGTTCCTCCTTGTACCTCTGGTAGAATTCGGCTGTGAATCCATCTGGTCCTGGACTCTTTTTGGTTGGTGAGCTATTGACTATTTCCACAATTTCAGATCCTGTTATTAGTCTGTTCAGAGATTCAATTTCTTCCTGGTTTAGTCTTGGGAGAGTGTATGTGTTGAGGAATTTATCCATTTCTTCTACATTTTCTAGTTTATTTGCGTAGAGGTATTTGTAGTATTCTCTGATGATAGTTTGTATTTCTGTGGGATTGGTGGTGATATCCCCTTTTTCATTTTTTATTGCGTCTATTTAATTCTTCTCTCTTTTTTTCTTTATTAATCTTGCTAGCGGTCTATCAATTTTGTTGAGGCTTTCAAAAAACCAGCTCCTGGATTCATTAATTTTTTGAAGGGTTTTTTGTGTCTCTATTTCCTTCAGTTCTGCTCTGATTTTAGTTATTTCTTGCCTTCTGCTAACTTTTGAATGTGTTTGCTCTTGCTTTTCTAGTTCTTTTAATTGTGATGTTAGGTTGTCAATTTTGGATCTTTCCTGCTTTCTCTTGTGGGCATTTAGTGCTATAAATTTCCCTCTACACACTGCTTTGAATGCCTCCCAGAGACTCTGGTATGTTGTGTCCTTCTTCTCATTGGTTTCAAAGAACATCTTTATTTCTGCCTTCATTTTGTTATGTACCCAGTAGTCATTCAGGAGCAGGCTGTTCAGTTTCCATGTAGTTGAGTGGTTTTGAGTGAGATTCTTAATCCTGAGTTCTAGTTTGATTGCACTGTGGTCTGAGAGATAGTTTGTTATAATTTCTGTTCTTCTACATTTGCTGAGGCGAGCTTTACTTCCAAGTATATGATCAATTTTGGAATAGGTGTGGTGTGGTGCTGAAAAAAATGTATATTCTGTTGATTTGGGGTGGAGAGTTCTATAGATGTCTATTAGGTCTGTTTGGTGCAGAGCTGAGTTCAATTCCTTGGTATCCTTGTTGACTTTCTGTCTCGTTGATCTGTGTAATGTTGACAGTGGGGGGTTAAAGTCTCATACGTGCAGCCAAATGGGAGTGAAATGGAGTGATGTTGGATGGGATGTGGCCTCCACAGTTGCCTTCCTGTGTTCCTTGGGGTGGCTGTCTCTCAGGTGGGGTTTCCTGCAGAACCAGGCAGCCTCAGGATCTGCCTTGCCGTGTGTTTCTCTGGGAGAGTTGCAGGTGTTGCATGTCTGCATGTGGGTGTGGCATTGTTTGTCTTGTGTGTATGTTTATGTGCCTGTAAGTGGAGTCTGCTTAAAGAAATGTGGCTAACACACTCCAGCACTTTCCTTTTTTTTAGTCTCCCAACCTTTTGGGATCCAGTCTGTATGGCTTTGCTTGGGCTGTGGGGCTCCGTGTTCTCTAACTTCTGTGGATCATGAATCCGTAATGAATTGGGAGGAGGGGTAAGAGCTGCTGGCATCCCAATCACCTTCCCCTGCAACAACAAAAAAAAAATAAAAGAAAAAAAGAAAAAAAGACACTCTTCTAGAAAGAAGAGAAGCCCACCATACCAATAAACAGGCATCTTCCAGTGTTTCTTTGTCCTGACACCAACCCAGGGATACACACTGTAAGTTGTGTGCACAGGTCCCCTTGAATTTACCTCAAATTTGGTTCCCAGCCAAGCTGGTGCTTCATGTCATGAGGGGACACTCCTCCATCATCTTAGGATTTCATCCTGTGACATAGAGTGTGAGTAACAATGAGGTCAGATATCAGTGAGAATACAACCTGGTGAGTGGTCAATGGGGTCTCGCAACTTCATCTGCAATAAAGGTGAAGACAAGTGACACAGAAATGCTTCCAACTGCATCCCCATATTATCTTCATTGCACAAGCAGCACACATCATGGCCCAGTGTTCAGGTGGAAGATTCCAACATGCAGGGGACATTTGGAGTACAAACTAGGGCCAACGTGTTAAACTCCATATTTGAAGGCTTTCATACTGGGAGTCAAGTGGGAGTAGTATGGGTAATGCTGGATCAGAAGTGGCCCCCACACTTGCGTCTTCTTTTTCTAACTTCTATGTTTCTCATTGGCTTAGGGTTTCCTAGGTCTACCTCAATATCTTCCACAATAATCATTTCCACTTCACGGGGGGCAACCATCATGGGAATACATGGTGTGATGGTGTCCTTCTAAGTGCTGTCACAGTTTAATGACTGGGCAGCTGTGATGCTTTTAAAACCATAAATTTCCATTCCAGCCGCCAACAACGAAACTGTTTTGCTCCTACTACTATCAGAGGGCTGCGTGATTCCCGTAGTGTGAGAAGCAGGCATCTATTTCTAGCTCTTACCTGGTAATCTAGGCTCTGTTTCAATGCATCTGCATGTCTTTTCCCATTGTGGAGGGGGTCTTTCATTGTGTTGTTGCTGGATAGGTCTGCCTTTCTCCACGGATATTTTGGATGCCAGAGATTACAGGGAGTAAAAGTGACTTCAGGTAGGCTGAATTCTTTCCAGATTGTGGGTCTTTTTCTCATTGTGTGGGCTGAGGGTGTTTGCACTTCGCAGGAGGCTTTGGGTTCTCTGACAGGAATCTTTGAATGTTGCTTTTATTCTAGCACAAGTAAGCTCATTTGCTCAGAAGGGGCTTAATTTGTCTTTGGTTGCATCCGGGGTCCACAATGACCCTGAACAGCACTAAAGAATACCATTTTCAGGCTTGCAATTGCCACAGATGTCCTCTGAGACATTGTCTCAATCTCATCTGCACCCATGAAGGCCAGTTCAAGGTTTGAGAACACTGCAGCATATTGAACTTGACTTTGTTGTGGTTTCTTCCTTTCCCAGAGAGCACTTGCAATGCTCAGGATGAAGGGAGGCAGTGAGATCAAGGGCCCAGCTACCTTGCTGACACCCACCTCCTGGGTCTGGGGTATGATTCCATCACCCAAAGACCCCTCAACAACTTACCAGACTGTATTCCAATACCCATGGGACTTGATTTCTGCCCACAGCCTCTTTCTTGAATGGAGTCAGCAGAGCAGTTTCCAGGGATCACCTCACTGCCTTGAAATGTCTCCTCCTACAGAGGGACCCGACAACAGAGATGGCTCAAATGGGTGCTGAGGATGAGATATTAGGGTCCTGCAGTGGATTATCATAGGCAGCGTTTTTTTATATGCCAGGCTGCCTTTGCCTGTAAAATTGTTCTCTCTTTAGGCAGGGTGACATCTTAGAAAGCCTGGTGCACCAGCCTACCTTGAGAATAGGCATGCCCTAGTGTCAGGGAACAAGGCCTGAGTTGTGAACTATGGCTAGCATCACAATCAATGCCTAAAGACAAGTCCCTGTGACTTGGTAGTAAAGGAGACCTTCATGGAGGTGCATTAGCCTGTCTTATCTGTGGGATACAAGGGATAGTCCCCTGATCCTAGGAGAGGGCAGAGGGGAGCCAGCCTGAAGAAACATCAAGCAGAGCCCCAGAAATAAACTGCAAAATGCCTAAGAATACAAAAAGATCTGCAAGTTGCCTCAGGCCTACCTAGACATTTTCGGGGTGAGTCTTATTGAAACTTGCCACACTGTAATTTCTAGGTACAGCACACCCTTGTTACCCAGGGTGGCTTTCTCCTACATAGGGCTTCCTGAAGAACCCACACAGCCTCCGAGGCTGATGGGATGTATATTTCTGTGGGATTCCTGCAAACTTTGGATGTCTGTGTGTGTGTGTGTGTGTGTGTGTGTGTAAGTGGAGTGTGCTTAAAGTAGTGTGGCTAATGCACTTCAGCACTTTTTTTTTTTTTTTTTAGTCTCTGGGTCCAAATAGCCTCCCCCTCCAACAGAAATCCTCTCTTTTAGAGAGAAGAAGAGTACACCACACCCAAGAACAGACATCTTCCGATGTTTTATTGTCCTGCGGCAAACCAAAGAAGAAATACTAACAGTCTTGTCCGCAGGGCCCCTTGAATTTACCTCGAATTGGGTTCCCAGCTGAGCAGTTGTTTCATGTCATGAGAGAACACTCCTCCATCATCTTTGGATTTCACTATGGGACAGAAAGTGTGAGAAGCAAGAAGTTTAGATAAGGGTGAGGATACAATCTGCTGAGGGGTGGATGGGGTCCCACACATTTACCTGCAAAAAATGTGAAAATTGACAGATAAGTTACTTCCAATTGCATCCTAGCATTCTCTTAATTGCACAAGCAGTCCACACCATGGCCCAGTGTTCAGGTGGGGGTACTACAAAGTGCAGGAAACATTTGGAGTGCAAATTGGGGCCATCCTGACAAACTTGATTTGAGGGCTTTCATACCCGGAGCCAAATGGGAGTGGGAGGTATTGATGCTGGGTGGGATGTGGCCCCAATACTTTAGTCTTCTTTTCCTGATTTCAGGGCACCAGGCCCGATTAAGAGCTCTGTCTAGCATCACAATGAATGTCGCAATTGACTAGCGAGAAGACCCTGTGGCTTGACAGAGAAGGAGACCTCCGTGGAGGTGCATCAGTGGTGGACTCTCACCTCTCTTCTCTGTCGCATTCATGAGGTTGTCCCATGGTCCTAGGAGAGAGCAGACATCAGCCAGCCTGAAGAAATGTGAAGCAGAGTTCCATGAATAATCTGCAAAATTCCTAAAAATCCCAAAGGACCTGCAGGATTCTTCAGGCCTGCCTAGATGTTGTAGGATTGAGTCTTTATGAAACTTGCCTCACTGTGATGTCTAGGTACAGGGTGCCTGAGTTTCCCAGAGTTGCTGTCTCCCAGGTGGATCTTCTTGCAGAACCACACAGCCTCAGAAGCTGATGGTCTGTGTGTTTCTTTGGGAGTGTTGTGGGTTTTGGATGTCTCTGTGTGTGTGTGGCATTGTACCTATGTATGTGTATGGGTGTTTATGTGTGTGTGTGTGCCTGTAATGGAGTCTGCTTAGAGGAATTGGCTAACGCACTTCAACACTTTTTTTTTTTTTTTGAGTATGACAGCCTTTTGATGGACTGTCTGTGCCTTTTTTTGGGCTGCAGGGCTCGGTGTTCATTCTTCAGTGAATCACAAATGTGCAATGAATTGGGAGGAAAGCTAAGAGTCTCCAGCATCCAAGTCACCTAACCCTGCAAAAAAAAAAAAAAAAAAAAAAAGATATCTACCAGCATTCCATTGTCCTGCAACCAATCCAGCATGGGACATCAGTAGTGCTGTCCACAGGGCTTCTTCAAATTACCTCAAATTTGGGTTGCAAATGTTCGATATCTGCTTATGTGTGTGGCATTGTGTGTGTGTGTGTCTGGAAGTGGAGATGGCTTAAAGGAATGTGGCTAATGCACTTTAATCCATCTATTTCTTGAGGCTTAAAACCTTTTGTTGGCCTGTCTGTATGGATCTGCATGGGCTGTGGGGCTCTGTGTTCTTAAAATTTCTGTGGATTATTAATCCATAGTGAATTTGTAGGCATGCTGAGACCTGCCAGCATCCAAATCACCATCACCTGTGAAGAAGCCCTGTTTTTCAAAAGAGGAGGAGCACACCACACCAAAAAAAGATATCTCTCAGTGTTTCATTGTCCTGCGACCAAACCAAAATGAGACACAAGCAGTCCTGTCCATGGGGCCCCTTGAATTTACCTCAAATTCAGTGGCTGGCTGAGCAGGTTCTTCACTTTGTGAGGGGGCACTCCTCTATCATCTTGGGATTTCATTCCGGGACATACAGTGTGAGCACAAATAAAGTAATATGGGGGTGAGGACACAATCTGCTGAGGGGGGATTGAGACCCAAACTTCACCTGCAAAAAATGAACACAGATTACATAGAAAATTCTTTCAACTCCATCCCCGCATTATCTTAATTGCACAATGGCACAATATTGAGGTGGGAGTACTCCAACAAGAAAAGAACATTTAGAGTGCAAACTGGGGCCATCCTGAGAAACCCTCGATTTGAGGGCTTTCATAACAGAGCCAAATGGGAGTGAAATTGATTGATGCTGATTGGGATGTGGCCTCCACGTTGCCTCTTCTTTTTCTGACCTCCATGTTCTTTGTGGATAAGGGTTTCCTGGGTCTTTATCAATGACTTCCACACTAAACGTATCCCAGGTCACAGAGAATGACCTTCAACGGAATCCATTGAGTGTTTCCTTCTAAACACTGCCAGGTTTTAATGACTGGGCAGCTTTGATACTTTTAAAAACCACAAATTCCTGTTATAGCTGCCAACAAGAAAACACTTGTTCTCCCAATTCTATCACAGGGTTGCATGATTCCTGTAGGATGAGAAGCAGTCAGCCGTGTCTCAGTTTTGCCTGGTAATCCAGCCTCTGTTTCATTTCATACGCATGGTTTTCTCATTGTTGAGGGGCTCTTTATTTGGGCTGTTTCTGGATGGGTCTTCCTCTAATCATGCACTATTTAGCTGCCAGGGATTTCAGAGAGCAAAAGAAACTTCAAGTAGGCTGGCTGCGCTCCAGGTTGTAGTCATTGTACTGTTGTGAAGGCAGAGGTTGTTTGCATTTTTCAGGAGGCTTTTGGTTTCTCTGACATGAATCGTTGAACATTGCTTTGACTCCAGCACAAGGCAGCTCGTTCTCTCAGATGAGCATTGATTTTTCTTTGCTTTCATGGGGAATCCACAGTGTCACTGAACAGCAATACTGATCACAATTTTTAGTATTGCCATCAGCACAGAAGGCATTTGAGACACTGTCTCAACCCCATCAGCATCAATGAGTGGCCAGTCCGAGGAGTGAGAACATTGCTCCACCTTGGATTGACTTTGTGGTCTTTCCTCCCTTTCGCAGAGAACCCCTGCACGGCATGGGATGCAGGGAGGAAATTATGTCAAGAGGTTGGCCATCTTTTGCTAACACCTGCCTCTAGGGGCTCAGGTATGATTCTATCATCCAAAGATACCTCAGCAACACACAAGACTATATTCCAATAACCATGTGCCTTTTTTCTGGAACACAGCCTCTTTTAGGAATGAAGTCAGAAAAGCAGTTTCCAGAGACCACCTCACACTCTTGAAATGCCTCCTTTTTCAGTGGGTCCCGACATTGGGACTTTTAGGTTCCTGCAGTGGGTTTTCACAGGCAGCTTCTGTCCCCATACCAGGCTGGCTCTGTCTATACCATTTACCTCGCTTAGGCAGGGTGACAACTCTGGCAGCTGGGCTCCTGAGCACGCCTCATGAATGAGCATGCACTAGTCTTAGGACACTGAGCCTGATTGTGAGCTCTGGCTAATGCTGCAGTGAATGTCATGGTTGGCTAGCGACAATTCCGTTCAACTTGGTGGAGAAGGAGACCACCTTGGAAATGGGTCGGTGGTGGACTCTTGCCTGTCTTCACTATATATATATATATATATATAGTGTATATATATATACACACTATATACACACACATACATACATATACAGGATAATCCCATGATTTTAGGACAGGTTTCATGAGATCTTGCCTGAAGAAACGTGAAGCCCACCATCAGTAATAAACTGCAAAATCCCTGAGGATCAAAAAGAATCTGCAGGATTGCTCAGGCCTGCATTGACGTTGTAGGTGTGAGACTTTCTAAAATTTGCTCCAGTGTAATTTCTAGGTAGAGCCCGCCTGTGTTTCCCACTGTTGCTCTATACCTGGTGGACTTCCTGCAGAACCATGAAGCCTCAGGACCTGCTGGGCTGTGTTTCCGTGGGAGTGTTGTGAGTGCTGGATATCAGTGCATATGTGTGTAGCACTGTGTGTTTGTGTGTGTGTACACACGTGCCTATAAGTGGAGTCTGCCTAAAGGTATGTGGCTACTGCACTTCAAGTCTTCTTATTTTTTTTTAGTTTCTCAACCTTCTCCTGGCCTGTTTGGCTCTGCTTTGGCTTCTGGATTCCATGTTCTTTATTTTTTCATGGATCATTAATCTGCAGTGAATTGGGAGGTGGGCCGAGACAAGCCAGGGTCCACATCAGCTTCCTCTGCATAAATAGCAACTCTTCTAGAAAGAAGGCAAGCAAACTACACTAAAAAACGGGCATCTCCTAGTGTTTCCTTGTCTTTCAGATGACCCAGGGAGAGACACTAGCAGTCCTGTCCACAGGACTTCTTGCGATTTTCTCGAATTCGGTTCCCAGCAGAGCAGGTTCTTCAATACATGAGTTCAAAGTCCTCCATCATCTTGGGAATTTGCCCTGGTACACGAGTGTGAGAAACAATACGGTCATATAGGGGTGAGGATACAATCTGACGAGAGGTGGATGGGGTCCCGCAACTTCACCTGCCATAAAAAATGAAGACAAGTGACATGGAATGTGCTTCCAACTCCATTCCCACATTCCCTTAAGTGCACAAGCAGTCCACATCATAACCCAGTGTTCAGGTGGGAATACTTTAACGTACAAGAAACATTTTGAGTGCAAATTGGGGCCATCCTGGCAAATTCTTGATTTGAGGGATTTCACAGCCGGAGACAAATGGAAGTGGAAGGAATTGATGATGGGTGCTATGTGGTCTCCACATTTGCCTCTTGTTTTCCTGACTTCCATATTCCTCATCATCCTAGAGTTTCCTGAGTCTGGCTCAATGACTTCCATGCTAAATATTTCCCAGTTTATGGACAACGACCCTCATGGCAATCCTATGTATTAGTGTTTTCTTGTAAACACAGTCAGGTTTTAAGGACTGGGCAGCTTTGATACTTTTAAAACCAGTAATTCCTGTTACAGCCACCAACAAGAAAACTCTTGTTCTTCCAATTCAATCACAGGACTGTGTGATTCCTGTAGGCTGAGAAGTAGGTAACCGTGTCTGGCTTTTGGCTGGTAATCTAGTGTCTGTTTCATTTCATCAGCATGGCGTGCTCACTGTGTAAGGGCTCTTGCACTGGGCTGTTGCTGGATGCAACTGCTTCTTGCCACAGATTATTTAGCTAAAAAAGATTTCAAAGACCAAAAGAAACTTCAGGTAGGCTGACTGTGCTCCAGGTTGTGGTCGTTGTTTGTTGTGGGGGCTGAGGTTCTTTGCAATTTGCAGGAGGGTTTTGGGTACTCTGAGAGGAGTCATTGAACACTGCTTGGACTCCAGCAGAAAGTACCTCGTTATTTCAGGTGAGTCTTAATTTTTCTTTGCTTTTATGGAGAATCCACAGTGCCACTCACCAGCATTACTGCACAGCCTTTTCAGGCTTGCCATGTTTGCAGACAGCCTCTGAGGCACTGTCTCAACTTCTTCTGCACTCATGAGAGGCCACTCGGTTGTGTGAGAATATTGCTCCACTTTGGACTTTCCTTTGCTGTGGTTCCTGCCTTTCCCAGAGAGCTCCTGGGAGACCCATAATGAATAGAGGCAGAGACGTGAAGAGCCCAGCCATCTTGTGCTGACACTGGCCTCTGGGATCTCAGGTATGATTATATCACCCAAATAATGATCATCAACACCCAATAATATATTCCAAACTCACTGGGATGCAATTCTTATACATAGTCTTTTTCAGGAATGGAGTCAGAAAAGCAGTTTCCAGTGAACACCTCACAGTCTTGATCCGCCTTCTCCTATGGGGGACCTGACAATGGAGGCCCTCCAAAGGGGCACAGAAGTCGAGACTTTTAGGGACCCATAGTGGATTTTTGCACGCAGCCATTTTCCCAATTCCACTCCAGCTCTGCCAGTACAAATCGTTGTTTATGCTTGCTGAGAACTCTGACACCCAGGCACCAGAACCTGCCTCAGGAATGCGCATAAGGTACTCTCAGGGCACCAGTCTTGATTGTGAGTTCTGGCTATAGTCACAATGAATGTCACCATTGCCTAGCGACAAGTCCCTGCAGCTTGGCGAAGAAGGAGGCTTCCGTGGAGGTGATTTGGCAGTGGACCCTTGCCTGTCTTCTCTATAGGATCCATGGGAGAGTATCATGATCCTAGGAGAGGTCAGACATAAGTCACCCTGAAGAAACATCAAGCACAGCCCTAGGAATAAACCATGAAATCCCTAAGGATCCAAATTAATCTGCAGTATCGCCATGAGTCTTTTTGAAACTTGCCACTCTGTGGTTTCTAGGTACAGCCTGTCTGTTTTCCCTGGGGTTGCTCTCTGCCACGTGGGGATTCCTGTAGAAAAATGATGCCTCAGTGGCTGCTGGACTGTGTGTTTCTGTGGGAGTGTTGTGAGTGTTCAAGGTCTGCTTGTGTGTGTGGCATTGTGTTTATGTGTGTGTGTGTGTTTAAGTGGAGTCTGCTTAAAGGAATATTCCTAATGCATTTCTGTGCTTGTTTTAAGTCTCAAAACCTTTGGTGGTTTGTCTGTGCATCTCTGCTTGGGCTCCAGCGCTCCACGTTCTTTATTTTTCTGCTGAGAAGGAGACCTCCATAGAGGTTCATTGGTTGTGGATGCCCCTCTGACTTCTCTGTGGGATCCATGGGATAGTCTCATGAGCCTACCAGAGTGCACACCAGAGCAAGCCTGAAGAAACTTCAAACACTGCCAGAGAAATAAACTGTGAAATCTCTAAGGATCCAAAAGAATCTGCAGTATACCTCAGGTCTACCAAGACATAGGGGTATTTTTGAAACTCTTTGCACTATGATTTCTAGGAGAAAACTCTCTGTATTTTGCAGTGTTGCTCTCTGCAAGGTGGGGCTTCCTGCAGAACCACACAGCCTCAGGAGTGGCTGGGTTGTGTTTTTCTGTGACAGCGTTGTGAGTTTTGCATGTATGCATGTTTCTGTGGCATTTTCAGTTGGAGTGTTTCTGTGTGTGTGTGTATGAGTGTGTATGCATGTCTGTGAGTGGAGTCTGCTTAAACAAATGTGGTTAATGGACTTCAGTGCTCATTTTTATTCTTTATCTTTTTTTTTTTTTTTTGAGTCTCCCAAGCTTTTGGTGACCTGTCAGTGTGGCTCTGCTTGGAATGCAGGGCTCCCTGTTCTTTATTTTTCTGTGGTTCATGAACCTGCAGTGATTTGGGAGGCAGGCCAAGACCCGTGGGCATCCAAATCACCTCCACAACAAAAACAACAACAACAAAAAAGCCACTCTTATAGAGAGTAAGGTAGCACAACACATCAAAAAACAAACATCTCCCAGTGTTTCATTGTCTTGCTGCCAACTCAGGGAGAGACACTGGAAGTCCTCTTCACAGGGTCCTTTGAATTTACCTCTAATTCAGTTCCAATCCAAGCAGGAGCTTCAAGATGTTAATGGCCACTCCTCCATTGTCTTGGGATTTTATCCTGTGACATCGAGTGTGAGGAACAATAAGGTCAGTTAAGGGTGAGCATACAATCTGGTGAGGGTGGATGGGGTCTCACAACTTCACCTGCAGAAAAAAATGAAGCAACTTCACCTGCAGATAAAAATGAAGACAGGTGACACAGAAGTTGCTTCCAACTCCATCCTCGAATTTTCTTAATTGAACAAGCCATCCTCACCATGTCCTAGTTTTCAGGTTGGAGTACTTTAACGTGCAAGGAATATGTGGAGTTCAAATTGAGGCAATCTTGGCAATCTCCCGATTTGAGAGCTTTCATACTCAGAACGAAATGTAGGTGGAATGTATTTATACTGAGTGGGATGAGACTTCCACACTTGCCTCTTGTTTACCTGACTTCCATGTTTCTCGTCTGCCTAGCATTTCCTGGGTCTGTCTCAATGTCTTCCAAACTAAACATTTCCCAGTTTCTGGAGGATGACCCCCATGGAAATCCATTGCATAAGTGTATCCTTCTAAACACTGTCACGTTTTAATGACTAGGCAGCTTTGATATATTTAAAACTATAAATTTATGTAACAGCCACCAACAAGGAAACTCTTATTCTCCCACTTCTATAGGAAAGCTGCATGATTCCTGGAGGATGAGAAGCAGGCAGCCATTTCTGGTTTTTGCCTTGTAATCTAGGCTCTGTTTCATTTCATCTTCATGTCCTTTCTCATTGTGGAAATGGTCCTTCATTCAGATGCTGCTGGATGAGACTGCCTCTCACCTCAGATCTTTTGGCTGCCAAGGATTTCAGGAAGTGAAATGGTCTCAGGTAGACTGGCTTCTCTCCAGGTTGTTCGTTGTGATCTCGTTGTGGAGGCTGAGATTGTTTGCACTTTGCAAGAGGCTTTAAGGTCCTCTGCCAGAAATCTTTAAGCATTGCTTGGACTCTGGCAAAAGTCACCTTGTTCTTTTAGATGAGCCTTGATCTTTCTTTGCTTTCATGTGGGGTCTACAGTGCCCCTCAAAAGCACTATTCGACTCCGTTTTCAAGCTTCCAATAGCCACAGATGGTCTCTGAGTCACTATCTCAACCTCATCTGCACCTGTTTTAAGCCAATTCAGAGTGTGAGAACACTACTTCTCTTTGGACTTGCCTTTGCCATGGTTCCCCCCTTTCCCAGAGAGCCCCTGCAAGGCCCAGGATGAAGGGAGACAATGAAGTAAAGGGCCTGGCCATCTTTTGATGACATCCGTCTCTGGTGTCTCATTTATAATTCCATTACCCAAAGACGTCTCAACAACTCAGCAGACTATTTTCCAATCCCCATGGGACAAGATTCTTGCACACAGCCTGTTTCAGGAATGGAGTCAGAAAAGCCGTTTCCAGAAACCATTTCTCAATATTAAAATGCCTCCTCTTCTACGACTGGAAGGTATGCCGAGGTCGAGAATTTTAGGGTTCCTCAGTGGGTTATCGCAGGCAGCCATTTTTCTGATACCAGGCCGGCTTTGCCTGGAACATTTTCCTCTGCTTAGGCAGGCTGACAGCTCTGACAGCCAAGTGCCCGTAGCTGCCTCATAAATGTGCAAACGCTAGTCACAGGACACCACGCCTGAGCTATGAGCTCTAGCTAGCATCACAGTGAATGCCACTATTGCCTTAAGACAAGTTTCTGCAGCTTGGCAGAGAAGGAAAACTCTGTGAATGTGCATCGGTGGTGGACACTCACCTGTCTTCTCTGTGGGATCTACAGGATTTCCCCATGATACTAAGAAAGGGTAGACATAAGCCAGCCTGAAGAAACTTCAGCAGAGTCTCAGAAATAAACCGTTAAATTCCAAAGTATCCAAAAATTATTCAGAATGCCACAGACCTGCCTAGACGTTGTAGGGGTGGGTCTTTTAGAAACTTGACCCACTGAGATTTCTAGGTACAGCCCATTTGTGTTCTCCAGAATTGCTGTCTCCCAGGTAGTGCTTCCTGCAGAACCATGCAGCCTCAGGAACTGCCATGCTGTATGTTTCTATGAGAGTTTTGCAAGGGTTGGATGTCTGTGTGTGTGTGTGTGTTGTGTTTGTGAGTATCTGTGTGTGCCTACAAATGGAATCGGCTTTAAAAAATGTAGCCAATGCACCTCAGTGCTTCTGTATTATGAGTCTTTCATCCCTTTGGTGGCCTATGTGTCTCTTCTTTGGCTGCATGACCCGTGTTCTTTACTTTTCTGTGGATTATGAATCTGTAGTAAATTGGGAGCTGGGCTGCAAGACTCTGGTGTCCAAATCACCTCCCATTGCAAAAAAAAAAAAAAAAAAAAAAAAAAATCCACACTTCTAGAAAGAAGAGGAGCACCCCACACAAAGAAACAGATATCTCCCGGTGTTTAATTTTCCTGTGGCCCACCAGGAAAGATACACTAGAAGTCCTGTCCAGAGGGCCTTTTGAATTTATCTCGAATTCTGCTCCCAGCTTGGCAGTTGCTTCACATCGTGAGGGGGCACACTTTCATCATCTTTGGATTTTATCCTGAGACATAGAGCAGCAATAAAGTCAGATGGGGTGAGCATACAATCTGGTGAGGGATGGATGGGGTCCTGCATCTTCAGCCGCAAAAAATAAAATAAAGACAGATGACACAGAATGTAATTCCAACTTATTTCCCACATTCCCTTAAGTGCCCAAGAAGTCCACATCATGGCCTGGGGTTCAGAAGAAAGCACTCCAATGTGCAAGGAAAATTTGGAGTTAAAATTGGGGCCATCCTGGCAAACACACAATTTTGGGGCTTTCATGCCGAGAGCCAAATGGGAGTGGAATGGATTGATGCTAAGTGGGATTTAGCCTCCACACTTGCATCTCGTTTTCCTCACCTCCATGTTCCTCACTGGCCTAGGGTTTTCAGGGTCTGTATCAATGACTTCCACACTAAACCTTTCCTAGTTGATGGAGAACAACCCTTATGGGAATTCATTGCATGAGTGTTTTCTTCCAAACACTGTTATGTTTTAATGACCAGGCAGGTTTGGTAGTTTCACAACAGCAAATTCCAGTTAGAAATGCCAACAAGGAAACTCTTGTTTTGCCACTTCTATCAGAGGACTGCATGATTCCTGTAGGATGAGAACCAGGCAACCAGGTATGGCATTTTCCTGGTAATCTAATCCCCGTTTCATTTTATCTGCATGGCCTTATCATTGTGGAGTCTTTTTCATTGTTCTGTTGCTGGATGGGAGTGCCTCTCACCACAGAATATTTTGCTGCCAGGGATTTCAGAGAGCAAAAGGGACTTTGGGTAGGCTGGCTTCACTCCAGATTTTGGGTCATTGTCTTATTGTGGGGGCTGAAGAGGTTTGAATTTTGCAGGAGGGATTTGGATCCTCTGACAGAAATCATTGGACATTGCTTGGACTCTAGCACAAGGCAGATTGTTCTCTAAGGAGAACCTTACTTTTTCTTTGCTTTCATGGGGAATCCACAGTGTCCCTCAAAAGAACTACTGGATACCCTTTTCAGGCTTGCCGTTGCTGCAGGATACCTCTGATACACTGTCTTAACTTCATCTGCTCTCACCAGGGTCCAGTCCAAGGTGTGACAACACTGCTCCACCTTGGACTTGCCTTTGTTCTGATTCCTGACTTCACAGACAGCCCTGGTGAGGCAAAGGATGAAGGGAAGCGGTGAGGTCAAGAGCCCATCCCCCTTTCACTGGCACCTGCCTCTGGGTTCTCAGGTAGGATTTTGTCAACCAAAGAACCCTCAAGAACACACTCGACTATATTGCAATCCCCATGTGCCTCAATTGTGGCAAACAGGCTCTTTTGGGAAGGCAGTCAGAAGAGCAGTTTACAGCAAGCACCTCACAGTCTTGAAACGACTTCTCCTCCCGTGGGACTTAACCACAGAGATGGCCTGATGGGGTCCTGTAGTCAAGAATTTTAGGTTCCCCCCTTGGGTGTTCACAGGCAGCCTTTTTCCCAATAGCAGTTCAGCTCTGCCAGTGCAATATTTTTCTTCTTAGGCAGACTGACAGCTCTTACAGCACAATGCCTAAGCCTGCCTTATGAATTCACATAGGCTGGTCTCAGGACATCACGCCTGATTGTGAGCTCTGGGTAAAGTCACAGTGAATGTCACCAATTCTTAGAAGTCCCTGTGGCTTGGAGAAAGAGACCTCTGAGGAGGTGAGATGGCGGTAAACCCTCTCGTGTCTTCTCTGTGGGATTCATGGCATGATTGCACAATTTTAGAAGACAGAAGTGAGCCAGCCTGAAGAAATGTGAAGCACAACCCCAGGAATAAACTGTGGAATCCCTAAAGATCCAAAACGATCTGCAGGATTCCTGAGGTCTGCCTAAATGTTGTTGGGGAGAGTCTTTTTGAAACTTGCCAGAATGTGATTTCTATGTACGGCCTGACTGTGTTCCACAGGGTTGGTGTCTCTCAGATGGGGCTTTCTGCAGACCCAGACAGCCTCAGAAGCAGCCAGGTTGTGTGTTTCTCTGGGAGTGTTGTGAGTGTTGAATGTTTGTGTATGTGTTTGTCATTGTGTGTTTGTGTGTGTGTCTGTCTGTGTGTTTTCCTGTAAGTGGAGTTTGCTTAAATAACTTTGACCAATGCACTTCAGGCTTCTCCTTTTTGAGTCCCCAAACATTTTGGTGGCTCTGCTTGGGCTGTGGGAATCCCTGTTCTTTATTTTTCTGTGGATAATGAATCAGCAGTAATTTGCGAGGCAGGTTGAGATGTCCCAGAATCCAAGTTGCCTCCCCTTGCAAAAAAAAGTCACTGTCCTAGAAAGAAGAAGAGCACATCACACCAAAAAATAGACATCTGCTGGTATTTCATTGTCCTGCAACCAACCGAGGAGAAACACTAGTAGTCCTGTGCACAAGACCACTTAAATTTGTCTGGAATTCAGTTTCTATATGAGTAGGTTTTTGATGCCTTGAAGGGACTCTCCTTCATCACCTTGGGATTTCACTCTGGGACATAGAGTGTGAGCAGAAATAAGATCAGATAGGGGTGAGGATACAATCTGGTGAGGGGTGGATGGGGTCCCTCAAATTCATTTGCAAAAGAACATAAAGACAGGTGACACAGAAGGTCCTTCCAACCATCCCTGCATTTCCTAAATTGGAAAAGTGGTACACACCATGGCCCAGAGTTTAGGTAGGATTAGGTTACCATGCAAGCAACATTTGCAGTACAAATTGGGGTCATCCTGGCAAACTTCTGATTTGTGGGCATTCATACTCTTAGCCAAATGTGATTGGAATGGTTTGATGCTGGGTGGGATGTGGCCTCCACACTTGTCTCATCTTTTCTGGACTTTCATGTTTCTCATTGGCCTACAGTTTCCTGAATATGGCTTAACAACTTCTGCACTAAACCTTTTTTAGTGCGTGGAGAACGACTGTCCTGAAAATCCATTGAATGAATATTTCTTTGTAAACACTGTCACGTTTCAATGACTGTGAAGATTTGGTAATTTTAAACTGTAAATTCCCATTACAGCTGAAAAAAAAAAAAAAAAAAAAAAGCTCTTGTCCCAATTATATTGAAGAATTGAAGAGCTCGATGATTCCTCTAGAATGAAAAGCAGCCAGTTGTGTCTGGCTTTTGGCTGGTAATTTAGCATCTGTTTCATTTCATCTGCAGAGCCTTCTCATTGTGGAGGAACTTTTTTATTGGGATGTTGTGGATAGGATTGCCCCTCACCACTGATTATATGCTGCCAGGAATTTCGCAGAGCAAAAGGGATTTCTAGTAGGCTGGCTGTGCTACAGGTTTTGGGTAGTTGTCACATTGTAGGGGCTAAGGTTGTTTGCATTTTGCAGGAGAAATTTGGGTTCTCTGACAAGAGTCATTGAAGATTGCTTGGACTGCCACAAAAGGCAGCTTTTTCCCTTAGGCGAGCATTATTATTATTATTATTATTATTATTACTATTTGCTTTCCTGGGAAATTCACTGTGCATCTCAACACATCTACTAGATATTCTTGTCAGGCTTGCCATCACCACTGACGGCCTCTAAGACACTGTCTCAACCTTAGCTGCACCTTTGAGATGTCAATCCAAGGTGTGAGAACACTGCTCCAATTTGAACTTCCCTTTGACATAGTTCCTGTCTTTCTAGGTGAACCCCCGTGAGACCAACGATAAAGGGAGGCAGTGAGATCAAGAGCCTGACAATCTTTAACTGGTGTGTCAGTTTAAGTCCTATCACCCAAAGAACACTCAACAATACTCCAGACAGTATTTCAATCCCCATGGGCCTCGACTGTTGCACACAGCCTCTTTCGGGAATGCAGTCAGAAGAGCGGTTTACAGCGAGCACCTCAGAGTCTTGAAACGACTTCTCCTCCAGTGGGACTTGGCCACAGAGATGGACTGATGGGGCCCTGAAGTCAAGAATTTTAGGGTCTTGCGTTGAATTTTTGCAGGCAGCCATATTCCCAATACTAGTCCAGCTCTGCCTGTACCATTTTCCTCTGCTTAGGAAGGCTGACAGCTCTGACAGCTGGTATTCTGAGAATGCCCCATGAATGCTCATGCGCTACTATCAGGTCACCAGGCCTGATTGTGAGGTCTGGCTAGCATCACAGTGAATGTCATTGCTGCCTAGTGACAAGTCCCTGCAGCTTGGTAGAGAAGGAGAACTCCTTGGAGTTGCACCGGAGGTGGACTGTTGCCTGTCTTCTTTGTGGGATCCATGGGATAGTCCCACGATTCTAGGAGAGGCAGAGGTGATCCAGCATGAAAAAATGTTATGCAGAGCTCAAGGAATAAACTGCAAAATCGCTAAGGACCCAATAGGATCTGCAGGAATCCATAGACTTGCCTAGATGTTGTACGGGTGAGTCTTTTGAAACATGTCTACTATGATTTCCAAGTTCATGGAGAATGACCATCATGATAATCCACTGAGCGATTTTTTACTTCTAAACATTTGTCAGCTTTGATGTTTCAAAACCATAAATTTCAGTTACCAACACCAACAGGGAACACACAACGCCTGTGTTCCCTGGTGTTGCTCTCTCCCAGTTGGGGCTTCCTGAAAAACCATGCAGCCTCTGGAGCTGCTGGGCAGTGTGTTTCTGTGGGAGTGTTATGAGTGTTGGATGTCTGCATGTGTGTGTGGCATTGTGTGTGTGTGGCTACCTGTAAGTGGAGTCTTCCTAAATAAATTTGGCTAACACACTTCAGAGCATTTTTTTTTTTTAATCTCCCAACATTTTGGTCGCCTGTCTGTGCAGTTCTGCTTGGGCTATGTGGCTCCTTGTTGTTTAATTTTCCATGGATAATGAATATCCACAGTGAATTGGGAGGTGGGCTGAGATGCACTGGCATCCAAATCAACACTCCCTGCAAAAAAAAAAAAAAAAAAAATCTTGCTTTTCCAGGAAGAAGAGGAACACACCACACCAAAAACGGACATCTCCCGTGTTTCATTGAACTGTAGTTAGACAGTAGCAGTCCTATTCACAGTGCCCTTTGAATTGACCTCAAATGTGGTTCCCAGCTGAGCAGGTGTTTCACGTCATGAACGGGTACTCCTGCATTGTCTTAGGTTTTCAGCATGCAACATACAGTGTGAGCAAAAATAAGGTCAGATAGGGGTGAGGATACAATCTGGTGAAGGGTGGATAGAATCCTGCAACCTCACCTGCAAGAAAATGAAGACAGATGACACAGAAGTTGCTTCCATCTCAATCACCACATTCCCTAATTTGGAAAACCAGTCCACACCATGAACCTTGGTTCAGGTGGGAGTACTCAACTGTGCGAGTAATATTTGGAGTGTAATTTGGGACCATCCTGGCAAGCTCCCATTTTGAGAGCATTCATACCCAGAACCGGAAGGGATTGGAATTGAGTGATGCTGGGTCGGATGTGGCCCCCACATTTGTCTCTTTTTTTCCTGACTCCCATGTTTCTCCTCAGCCTAGGGTTTCCTGGGTCTGGCTCAGTGACTTCCACACTAAACGTTTCCCAGTTCATGGAGAACGACCATCATGGAAATCAATTGCTTGATTCTTTCCTTCTAAACACTATCACGTTTTAATGATTTGGCAGCTTTGATATTTTTAAAACTGTAAATTTCAGTTACCAACTGAAACTCTTGGTCTTCCATTTCTATCGGAGAGCTGCGTGATTACTGTAGGATAAGAAGCATGCAGCCGTATCTGGCTTTTGCCTCGTAATCTAGCCTCTGTTTCATTTCATCTACATGGCCTTCTCATTGTGGAGGGGCTCTTTCATTGGGCTGTTGCTGGATGGGACTGCCTCTCACCACAGATTATTTAGCTGACGGGGATTTTGGAAAGCAACAGGGTCTTCAGGTAGCTCGCTACACTCCAGAATGTGGGGCATTGTCTCATTGTTTGCACTCAGGGCTGAGGTTGTTTGCACTTTGCAGGAGGCTTTTGGGTCCTCTGACAGGAATCGTTGAACATTTCTTGGACTCCCACACAAGGCAGCTCATTCTCTTAGGCAAGCTTTGATTTTTGTTTGTTGTTGTTGTTGTTTTGCTTTAATTGGGAATCCACAGTGTCCCTCAACAGCAGTACAGGACACACTTTTCAGGCTTTTGTTTGCCACAGCCAGCCTCTGAGACACTGTCTCAACCTCAGCTGCACCCTTAAGAGGTCACTCTGACAGGTGAGAACACTGCTCCCCCTTGGACTTGCCTTTGTCGTGATTCTTGCTTTTCCCATACAGCCCCTGCAAGGCCCATGATGAAGGGAGGTAGTGAGGTCAAGAACTTCGCCTTCTTTTGCTGACACCCGTCTCTGAGGTCTCATTAGGAAATGAAGTCAGAACAGCACTTTACAGAGACCCTCTCACAGTCTCAAAACACCTCCTCCTTCAGCGGGCCCCAACCACGTAGGCAGCCTGAAGAAGCCCTGTGATGGAGACATTTAGGATCTCACAGAGAATTTTCACAGGCAGCATTTTTTCCTGATACAAGGGAGGCTCTTCCTGTACCATTTTTTTTTCTGCTTAAGCAGGCTGATATCTCTGACAGCCAGGCACCTGAGCCCACCTCATGAATGCTCATGCACTAGTCTCAGGATACCAGGCAGGATTGTGAGGTCTGGCTAGAATCACAATAATGTCATTGTTGCCTAGTGACAAGTCTTGGTGTACTGGAAAAGAAGAAGACCTCGGTGGAAGTACGTCGGTGGTGGACTCTTCCCTCTCTTCTTTGTGGCATCCACGGGATAGTCCCATGATCCTATCAAATGGCGGATGTGGACCAGCCTGAAGAAATGTGAAGCAGAGCCCCAGAAATGAACCATGAAATTTCTAAGGATTCAAAAGAAACTGTGGAATTCCTCAGACCTGCCTATACGTTGCAGTGGTGAGGCTTTTTGAAACTTGCGAGAATGTGATTTCTAGGTAGAGCCCATCTGTTTTCCCTGTGGTTTCTCTCTCTCATGTGGGGCTTATGAAGAACCACATAGCCTCAGGTGCTGCCAGACTGTGTGTTTCTGTGGGTGTTTTGTGAGTGTTAGGTGTCTGCTTGTGTGTGTGGCATGGCATGTGTGTATGTGTGTGTGCCTGTAAGTGGAGTCTGCTTAAAGGAATGTGACTAATGCACTTCAGTGCTTCTTACTTTGAGTCTCCAAACTTTTTGGTGGCCTGTCTGTGTGGCTGTGCTTGGACTGTAGGGTGTCATCTCATTTATTTTTCTTTGGATCATAAATATGCAGCAAATTTGGAGGCATTTACAGACATGCTGGTGTCCAAATCAACTTACCCTGCTAAAAAAGCCACTACACCCAAAGAGGAGCACACCACACCCAAAGGAAGAAAAAAAAAAAAAAAAAGAAAGACATCTCATAGTGTTTCACTGTCCTGTGAACAACCCACAGAGAGACACTAGCAGTCCTGTTCACAAGGCTCTTTGAATTTGCCTCAAATTCGGTTCTCAGGTGATCAGGTGCTTCATTTCATGAGGGTACATTCCTCCATCATCTTGGGATTTTATTCTGCAACATACAGTGTGAGCAGCAATAAGGTCAAATAGGGGTGAGGATACAATCTGGTGAGGGGTGGATGGGGTCCCACAACTTCACCTGCAAAAAAATTGAAGACAGATGACACAGAAATTGCTTGCAACTCTATCCCTGCCTTCCCTTAATTGTACAAGCAGTCCACACCATGGCCCAGTGTTCAGGTGGGACTACTCCAAACTGCAAGAGACACTTGAGATGCAAATTTGGACCACCTTGGCAAACTCCCGATTGGAGGGTTTTTATGCCCGAAGTCAAATGGGAGTAAAATGGTTAGATGCCAGGTGGGATGTGACCTCCATCCTTGCCTCTTCTTTTTCCGACTTCCATGTTTCTTGTCGGAGTAGGTTTTCCTGTGTCTGGCTCTATGACTTTCACAGTAAACATTTCCCTCTTCATGGAGAATGACCCTCATGGGAATTTTTCTGCTTGAGTATTTCCTTCTAAAAACTGCCACCTTTTAATAACTGGGCAGCTTTGACAGTTTTGAAATTGTAAATTCCCGTCACAGCTGCCAACAAGGAAATTCTTGTTATTTCACTTGTATCAGAGGCTGCATGATTCTTACAGGATGAGAAGCAGGCAGCTATGTCTGGCTTTTTTCTGGTAATCTAGCCTCTGTTTCATTTAATCTCCACAGCCTTCTCATTCTGGAGGGCCTCTTTCTTTGGGCTGTTCCTGGATGGGCTTGCCTCTTGCCACAGATTATTTGCTGCCAGGGATTTCAAAGAGCAAAAAGGACTTCAGGAAGGCTGACTACACTCCAGGTTTAGGGTCATTTTCTCATTGCGGGGGCTGAGGTTCTTTGCACATTGCAGGAGGCTTTTGCATCCTCTGACAAAAGTCATTGAACATTGCTTGGACTCCAACACAAGGCAGCACATTTTCTCAAGAGAGCCTTGATTTTTCTTTGTTTTCATTGGGAATCCACAACACACCTCAACAACACTACTAGACAAGTTTTCAGTCATGCCATCACCACAGACGGCCTCTGAGACACTGTCTCAACCTCACCTGCACCTGTAAGAGGCAAGTCTGAGGTGTGAGAACACTGCTTTACCTTGGACTTGACTTTGTCATGCTTTCTGCTCTTCCCAGAGAGCCTCTGTGAAGCTCAGGGTGAAGGGAAGCATTGAGGGCAAGAGCCCGGCTATCTTTCACCGCCACTTGCCTCTGGGATCTCAGGTATGATTCTGTCACCCAAAAAACTCTCAAGAACACATAAGACTATATTCCAATCCTCATGGATTGGAAACAGGCTCTTTTGGGAATGCAGTCAGAAGAGCAGTTTCCAGCAATGATTTCAGTCTCTAAACAACTTCTCCTCTAGCAGGACGTGACCACAGGGATGGTGTGAAGGAGACCTGAGGTCAAGACTTTTACAGATCTGCGGTGGGTTTTCCCAGGCAGCCTTTATCCCGATACAGAGCTGACTCTGTGCATACCATTTTCCTCCACTTAGGCAGGCTGACAGCCCTGACAGCTGGTGTTTGAGTCTTTCCATGAATGTGCATTCCACAGCCTCAGGGCACCAGGCTTGATTGTGAGTTCTGACTAGCATCACAATGAACGTCGTTGTTGACTAGAAATAAGTTCTAGTGCCTTGGCAGAGAAGGAGACCTCCATGGAGATGTGTCAGCAGTGGACTCTCACCTATCTTCTCTGTGGGATCTGCTGTATAGTCCACGGATTCTAGAAAAGGGCAGACCTGAGCCAGCCTTCAGGCATGTCAGTCACAGCCCCAGAAATAAACCGCAAGATCCCTAAGGAACCAATAGGATCTGCAGCATTCCTCAGGCCCACCTAGATGTTGTAACGGTGAGTCTTTTTGAAACTTGCCGGAATGTGATTTCTAGGTATAGCCTACCTGTGTTTCCTGGGGTTGCTCTCTCCCAGGTGAGGCTTCCTGCAGAACCATACAGCCTCAGGAGCAGCCGGGCTCTGTTTCTCTGTGGGAGTATTGTGAGTGTTGGACTTCTGTGTGTGTGTGTTTCTTTGTGTGTGTTTGTGTGCATGTGTGTATATGTGTACCTGGAAGTTAAGTCTGTTTAAACGAATGTGACTAACGAACGTCACCACTTATTTTTATTTTTTTTTTCAGTCTCCTGTTGGGGGAACCATCCCCACACCACCCGGTGGGTACCCCGGGTCCAGTAGAGTCAAATGAATTAGAAAGAGACAGAATAAGAGTTTAAAAGGTGGGTAGGGTCCAGGGGACCAGAGTGTCAGAGGCTTGCTCATGGCCCAGAGCTCTTCGGCTCTGCCTAATTTATGGTTTACAAGCTCTTTGTTCTTAGGGCAGTTGGGAGGGGTAAGAAGGGATGAGGAAAAGGATTAATCAGTGAAGCAGAACTCGTGAGCTATTCAATGAGGTGTATAGCAGTGGCTGTTTCTGTGAATTTCCTTGAAAAAATGTGTGTATCTAAACTACTTAAGATCTTCAACTTATCAGGACTGAAATGGGTGGCAGTGGGTTCCAGGAGAAGCCAAGATGTTTGATTATACTCCACTGCTTCAAGGGAGTGCTATTTCCATGAGCAACCTGTGGCATGCTGCTGAGCTGTTATGTTCTCGGGGATAAGGACACATAGGCAATAAGGAGACTTTTCTCCTCAGAGGCCGCCCATAGAGCCAAATGGGAGTCTCACACAAGGGAGACTAATTCATCTGGCATCCCAGAAACTCTCTTTCCGACAGTCTCCCAGCATTTTTGTTGCCTGTCTCTGTGGCTCAGCTTGGGTTGTAGTTCTCTGTGTTCTTTAATTTTTTTGTGTATCATGAATCTGCAGTGAATATAAAGGATCAAGATCTACCAGCATTCAAACCACCTTTCCTGAAAAAATGCCATTCTTCTAGAAAGAAGAGGAGCACACCCAACCAGAAAAAAACCCAGACATTTCCAGTATTAAATTTCCTGCAACAAACCCAGAAATAGACACTCGCAGACTTGATTCAGGGCCTTGAATGTACCTCAAATTTGGTTCCCAGCCAAGCAGGTGCTTCACATTGTGAGGGTTAATCCTCCATCTTAGGATTTCATCCTGGGATGTAGAATGTGAGAAGCAATAAAGTCAGATAGGTGTGAGTGTACAATCTGGTGAGGGGTGGATGGGGTACCGCAACTTCACCTGCAGGAAAAAAAAAATGAAGAAGATGACACAGAAGGTGTTTCAACTCTATCCCCACGTTCCCTTAATTACATAATCAGTTGACACCATGACTCAGTGTTTAGCTGGAGTATTCCAACGTGCAGGGAACATTAGTAGTTCAAATTGGGGCCAATCTGGCAAACTCCCAATTTGGAGTCTTTCATACCTGAAGCCAAATGAAAATGGTATACATTTTTGCTGCATGGAATGTGACATTCACACTTGCCTCTTCTTTTCTTGACTTCCATATTTATCATCAGCTTAGCGTTTCCTGGGTCCAGCTCAATGACTTCCACACTAAATGTATCCCAGTTCAAAGAGAATGACCCTCATGGGAATCCATTGCATGAGTGTTTCATTCTAAATACTGTCACATTTTAATAACTGAGGAGCTTCAATATTTTATAACCATAAATTCTCATTACAGCCACCAACAAAGAAAGATTTCTGTAGGATGAGGAGCAGGTAGCTGTGTCTGGCTTTTACCTGGTAATTCAGCCTCCATTTCATTTTATCTCCATGGCCTTTTCATTTTGGAGTGTCTGATTCATTGTGCTGTTGCTGGATGGGACTGCCTCTCTCCAATGATTATTTAGCTGTCATTAATTTCAGAGAGCAAAAAATACTTTGGCTATGTTAGCTGAGCTCCAAGTTCTGGGTTGTTGACTTGTTGTGGGAACTGAGGTTGTTTGCACTTTTCAGGAGGTTTTTGTGTTATCAGACAGGAATCATTGAACATTGCTTGGACTCCAGCACAAGCAGCTCATTCTCTCAGGTGAATCTTTTCTTCTTCTTCTTCTTCTTCTTCTTCTTCTTCTTCTTCTTCTTCTTCTTCTTCTTCTTCTCCTTCTCCTTCTTCTTCTTCTTCTTCTTTCCTTCAGAATCCACAGTGCCTTTCAACAGCACTACTGGACACCTTGTTCAGGCTAACATTCACCACAGACACTCTTGAAGACACTGTCTCTAAACTCATCTGCACACGAGTGGCCATTCTGATGGGTGAAAACACTGTTCCACCATGAACTTGCCTTTTTCATTGTTCCTGTTTTCCCAGAGAGCCCCTGAGAGGCACAGGTTGAAGGATGGCAGTGAGGTCAAGAGCCTGGCCATCTTTTGATGACACCTGACTCTGGACTTCAGGTATAATTGTATCACCCAAAAAACCCTCAACTACACACCAGACAGTATTCCAAATCCCATGGGACTAAATTCTTGTACTCATCCTCCTTCTGGAATGGAGTCAGAAAGGCACTATTCAGGAACCACTGAACAGTCTTGAAATGCCTCCTCCTCCAGCTGGACCCAACGACAGAGATAATGCAAAGTGGCCCTGAGTTCGAGATTTTTAGGGTCCTGCAGTGGGTTTCAGAAGCAGACTGTTTTCTGATACCAGCCCTGCTCTGCCTGTACCATTTTCCTCCGCTTAGGCAGGTTGACAGCTCTGACAGCCAGTGCTTGAGTCTCCCCATGAATGAGCATGCCCTAGTCTCAAGGCACAAAGCTTTATTGTGAGCTCCAACTAGTGTTACAATAAAAGTTACCATTGCCTAGTGACAAGTCCCAGTGGCCTGGCAGAGGAGACCTCCGTGGAAGTGATTTGAATGTGAACACTCGCCTGTCTTCTCTGTGGGATCCAGGAGATAGTCCCATGATCCTAGGAGAGGGCAGATGTAAGTAAGGCTGAAGAAACATGGGCAGTGCCCCAGAAATAAACCACGGAATTCCTAAGGATCAAAAACAACAACAACAACAACAAAAACAAAAAAACACAATCTTCAGGATTCCTCAGGCCTGCCTAGACTTTGTAGTGTTGAGTCTTTTTGAAACTTGCCCCACTATAATTTCTAGGTACAGCTTGCCTGTGTTACCCCGGCATTGCTCCTTTCCAGGTGGGACTTCCTAAAGAACCACACAGTCTCAGATGCTGCTGGGCTGTGTTTTTCTGTAGGAGTATTGCAACTGTTGGATGTCTGCATGTGTGCGTGGCACTGTGTGTGTTTGTGTGTGTGTGTCTATGTGTATGTGTGTGCCTGTATGTGAAGTCTGCTTAAAGGAATGTGACTAATGCACTTCAGCGCTTCTTTTTTTGAGTCTGCTAACCTTTATGTGGCCTGTCTGTGTGTATTGGCTTGGCCTGCAGGGCTTTGTGTTCTGTATTTTTCTGTGAATCTTTAATCCATAGTGAATACAAGGGCAAGTCCAGATGTGCTGGAGTCCAAACCACATTCCCATGGAAAAAAAAAATGCTTCTAGAAAGAAAAGAAGCACAACACATGGAAAAACAGACATTTCTGAGTGTTTCATTGTCCTGCGCCCAACCCAGGGAGAGACACTAGCAGTCCTGCCACAGGGCCTATTGAATTTACCTCAAATTGGGATCGCAGCCAAGTAGTTGCTTCATCTTGGGATTTTACCATGCGATGTAGACTGTGAGCAGTAGTAATGTCAGATAAAGGTGAGAATACAATTTGGTGAAGAGTGGATGTGGTACCACAACTTCACCTGCCAAAAACATGAAGACAGATGACACAGAAGGTGCTTCCAACTCCATCCCCACATTCCCTCAATTGCACAAGCAGTCCACATCATTGCCTGGTGTTCAGGTGGGAGTACTCCAATGTGCAAGCAACATTTGGAGTGCAAATTGTGGCCATCATAGGAAACTTCCGATTTCAGGGCTTTCATATCTGGAGCCAAATGAATGTGGAATAGTTTTTTTCTGGTTGTGATGTGGCCTCCATACTTGCCTCTTCTTTTCTTGATTTCCATGTTCCTTGTCAGCCTAGGGTTTCCTGGGTCTGGCTCAACAACTTCCACACTAAATGTTTCCCGGTTCACCAATTAATGACCTTCATGGGAATCCATTGCATAAGTGTTTCCATCAAACACAGTCATGTTTTAATGGCTGGGTAGCTTTGATATTTTTAAAACCATAAATTCCCATTAAAGCCATCAACAAGAAAACTTACTTTCCCTCTTCTATCAGAGGGCTTCATGATTCCTGCAGGATGAGAAGTAGGCAACTGTGTTTGCTTTTACCTGGTAATCTAGCCTCTGTTTCAGTTCATCTCCATGTCTTTTCATTTTTGAGGGCCTGTTTCATTGGCTTGTTGCTTGGTAGAACTGCCTCTTACCACAGATTTTTCAGCTGCCAGGGATTTCAGAGAGAAAAAGAGACTCTGGCTAGGTTGGTTGCGCTCCAAGTTGTGGGTTGTTGACTCATTATAGGGGGCTGAGGTTGTTTGCACTTTGCAGTAAGATTTTGGGTCCTCTGACAGGAATCATTGAACACTATTTATACTCCAGCACAAGGCAGCTCTTTCCCTCAGGTGAGACTTGATCTTCCTTTACTTTCACGAGGAATCCACGGTGCTCCTCAACAGCACTACTGGACACCTTTTTCAGGATTTCCATTGCCGCAGACGGCCATGGAGACACTATCTCAAGCACATGTGCAGTGGTGGGTCACCAGTTCAAGGTGTGAGAACACTGCTCCCCCTTGGACTTGTCTTTGTCATTGTTACTATTTTTCCCAGTCAGCCCCTGCAAGGCCCAGGAGGAAGGGAAGTGGTGAGGTCAAGAACCCAGCCATCTTTTGCTGAAACTAATCCCTGAGTTTTCAGGTATGGTTCTATAGACCACATAATCCTCAAACACACACCAGACTATATTCCAATCCCCATGGGACCTGATTCTTGCACGCAGCCTTTTTTGGGAATGGAGTCAGAAGAGCAGTTTCCAGCAACCACTTCACAGTCTCGAAACACTTCCTCCTTTGGTGAGACCAGACCACGGAGACAGTGCGAAGGGGCCCTGAGTTCAAGACATTTAAGTTCCCACAGTGGGTTTTTGCTGGAAGTTCTTTTCCTGATACCAGGACTGCTCTGCCTGTTCTGTTTTGCTCTGCTTAGGCAGACTGACATCTCTGACATCCAGGCGATCAAGCCTGCCTTACGAATACTCCTGAACTAGTCTCAGGGTACCAGGATTGTAAGTTTTGGTTAGCATCACAATGAATGTTCCTGTTGCCTAACGACAACTCCCAGTGGCTTGGCAGAGAAAAAGACCTCCACGGAGCTGTGTCAGCGGTGGACTCTAGCCTATCGTCTTTGTAGAAGTCAAAGGATAGTCCCATGATGCTAGGAGAGGACAGATGAGAGCCAACCTGAAGAAACATCAGGAAGAACCGCAGGAGGGGCTTCCTGCAGTAACACAAAGCCTCAGGAGCTGCCAGGCTGTGTTTTTCTGTGGAAGTGTTGCGAGTGTTTGCTGTTTGCCTGCATGTGGGGCATTGTCTGTGTGTGTGTGTGTGTGTGTGTGTGTGTATGCATGTGTGAACCTGTAAGTGGAGTCAGTGGCTAATGAAATTCAGCACTTCTTCTTGTTCTTTTTTTTGTTTTTTGTTTTTTTGTTTTTTGTTTTGACAACAACAAATTCTGACAACAATTTGATAGCCTGTTTGTGTGTCTTTGCTTGGGCTGTGGGGCACCATATTCTTTATTTTTCTGTGGATCTGAATCCGCAGTGACTTGGGAACAGCGCCAAGATGTGCTGGTTTCCAAATCTCCTCCCTCTGCTGAAAAACCCACTCTTCTGGAAAGAAGAGAAGGACTTCACACCAAAAAAGAGTCATCTTTCAGTATTTTATTGTGCTGTGGCTTTTTCCCACAGGGTCCCTTCAATTTATGTCATATTTGGTTCCTACCTGAGGAGGTTCATCACATCATGAGGGATACTCCTCCATCGTCTTGGGATGTCATTCTGGGGCATAGAGTGTGAGCAGCAATAAAGACTGATAGAGATGAAGATACAATCTGGTGAGGTTTGGATGGGTTACTGCAATTTTACCTGCAAAAAAAGAAAACAGATGACACACAAGATGCTTCCAACTCCATCCCCACATTCCCTTAATTGAACAAACAGTCCTCACCATGGTCCAGTGTTATGGTGGAAGTACTCCAAAGTGCGGGGAACATTTGGAATGCAAATTGGGGCCATCCTGGCAAACTCCCAATTTGATATCTTTCATACACAGAGCCAAATGGGAATGAAATGGATTGATGCTGAAAGGGATGAGGCCTCCAGACTTGCCTCTTCTTTTCCTGACTTCCATGCACCTCGACAGCCTAAGATTTCTGGTGTCTGGCTAAATGACTTCCACACTAAACGTTTCTCAGTTCACAGAGAAAGACCACCATTGAAATCCATTGTGTGATTATTTCCTTCTAAACACTGTCACGTTTTAATGACTGGGCAGCTTTGATACTTTTAAAACCTTAAATTTAGCTGGGCTTGGTGGCTCACACCTGTAATTTTAGCACTTTGGGAGGCTGAGGCAGGTGGATCACTTGAGGTCAGGAGTTTAAGAACAGCCTGGCTAATACGGTGAAATCCCATCTCTACTATAAACACACAAAAATTTACTGAGTGTGCTGGCAGTAATCCCAAGTAGCTGTAATCCTAGCTACTTGGGAGGCTGAGGCAGGAGAATCACTTGAACCAAAGAGTTGGAGGTTGCAGTGAGCTGTGTTTGTGACATTGCACCCCAGCTTGGCTGATAAAGCCAGACCCTGTCACAAAAAAACTGTAAATTCCCATTACTGTCACCAACAAGGAAACTCTTGCTCTCCCCTGCTATCATAGGGCTGCATGGTTCCTGTAGGATGAGAAGCAGGCAGCCATGTCTGGCTTTTGCCCTGTAGTCCAACCTCTGTTCAATTTCATCTATACAGCCTTGTCATTTTGCAGGCGCTCTTTCATTAAGCTACTGCTGGATGGGACTCCATCTCACCACAGATTAATTAACTGCCAGGGATTTCAGAGAGCAAAATGGACTTCAGGTATGCTACCTGCACTCCAGATTATGGAACCTTGTCTTCTTCTCGGGGCTGAGGTTTTTTTGCACTTTTCAGGAGGCTTTTGGGTCCTCTGACAGGAATCATTGAACATTGCTTGGACTCCAGCACAAGGCTGTTCATTCCCTCAAGCAAACCTTGATTTTTTTTTTTTTTTTTTTTTTTTTGCTTTCATATAGAATGAGCAGTGTGCCTCAACAGCACTACTGGAAACACTTGACAGGATTTCCTTTGCCACAGACAGTTTCTGAGACACTGTCTCAACCTCATCTGCACCTGCCAGAGACCAGTTGTAGGGGTTAGAACAGTGCTGCACTTTGGACTTGCCTTTTTTTGTGGTTTCTGTTTATTTTTCCAGGGAGGCTCTGTGAGGCCCAGGATTAATGAAAACAGTGAGGTCTAGGGCCCAGCCATCTTTTGCGGACACCCAACTCTGGGGTCTCAGGTATGGTTCTATCATGCAAAGAACCCTCAACAACACACCAGACAATATTCCAATCCCCATGTGACCAAATTCTTGCACACAGCCTGTTTCAGGAATGGGGTCAGAAGAGCAGTTTCCAGCGATCACCTCACAGTCTCAAAAAGACTCCTCCTGCAGCCAGACTGGACCATAGAGTGAGCCCGAATGGATCCTGAGGTGGAGACATTTAGGGACATGCAAGTGGGTTTTCCCAGGCAGCCTTTTTCCTGACACAAGGCCGACTCCGCCGGTACCATTTTCCTCTGCTTAGGCAGGCTGACAGCTCTGACAGCCAGTGCTTGAGTCTACCCACGAATGTGCATGCTGTAGTCTCAGGGCACCAGGCTTGAGTGTGAGCTCTGACTAGCTTCAAAATAACAGTCACCATTGCCTAGCAACATGTCCCAGCAGGCTTGGCAGAGAAGACAGATGACTCAGAAAGTTCTTCTCACTGCACCCCCACATTCCCTTAATTGTACAAGCAGTCCAATTGTTGGCCCATTGTTCAGGTGGGAGTACTCCAATGTGCAAGAAACATTTGGAGTGCAAATTGTGGCCATCCTTGCAAGCTCCTGATTTGAAGGCTTTCATACATGTAGCCAAATTAAAGTGGAATATATTCATTCTGGGTGGGATGTGGCCTCCACAGTTGCCTCTTCTTTTTTTATTTTCATGTTCCTCATCAGTCTAGGATTTCCTGTGTCTGGCTCAACAACTTCCACAATAAGCTTTTCCAAGTTCACCAAGAACGACCCTCATGAGAATTCATTGTCTGAGTGTTTCCTTCCAAACACTGTCAGTTATTAATGACTGGGTAAATTTGATATTTTTTAAAAGGTAAATTCCCACCAGCAAGGAAATTCTTATTCTCCCAATTCTATCAGAGGGTTGCATGATTCCCATAGGTTAAAAATCAGGCAGACATGTCTGGGTTTTGCCAGGTAATCTAGCCTTTGTTTAATTTCATCTCCATGACCTTTCCATTTTTGAGAGTCTCTTTCATTGGACTATTGTTTGATGGGACTGTCTTCCATTACAGATTATTTAGCTGCCATCAATTTCAGAGAACAAAAGAGACTTTGGCTATATTTGCTGTACTGCATGTTCTGGATGTTTGAAATATTGTAGGGGGCAGATGTTGTTTGCATTTTACAGGAGGGTTTTGGGTCCTCTGACAGGAATCTTTGAACATTGCTTAGATTCCAGCACAAGGCAGCTCATTCCCTCAGGCAAGCATGATCTTCCTTTGCTTTCATAGGAAACCCACAGTGTCCCTCAACAGCCTTTCTAGACACCATTTTCGAGCTTGTCATTGCCACAGACAGCTTCTGACACATTGTCTCAATCTCACCTGCAGCAGTGGGAGGCCGGTACAAGGTGTTGGAACACTGCTTCACCTTGGCCTTTCCATTGTTGTGGTTTCTGCCTTTCCTAGAGAGCCCCTGGGAGGCCCAGGATGAAGGAAGGCAGTGAGGTCGAGAGCCTGGCCATCCTCCACTGACACCTGCCCCTGGGTTCTCAGTCATGATTCTATCAACAACAGAACCCTCTAAAACACACTAGACTATATTCCAATCCTCATGTGACCCAATTCCTGCACACAGCCTTTTTCAGGAATGGAGTCAGAAGAGCAGTTTCCAGATACCACTTCACAATCTCAAAATGCCTCCTCCTCCAGCGGAACTCTACTACGGAGATGGTGCGAAGTGGCCCTGAGTTCGAGATTTAGGGTCCCACAGTGGATTTTGGCAGGCAGCCTTTCTTCTGATACCAGGCCAGCTCTTCCTGTACCATTTTCCTCTGCTTGGACAGGCTGACAGCTCTTACAGCTGGGTGCCCAAGTCTGCCTTACGCATGTGTGTGAGCTAGTTTCATTGCATCAAGCCTGATTGTGAGCTCTTGCTAATGTAGCAATGAATGTCATCGTTGCCAAATGACAAGTGCCTGTGGCTTGATGGAGAAGGAGACCACCGCAGAGGTGTGTTGGTGGTGGACTCTCATCTCTCATTTCTTTGGGATCCATGGGATTGTCCCATGATCCTAGGAGAGGGCAGACATAAGCCAGAACAACAACAACAAAAAAAACTTCAAGAAGATCTCCAGGAATAAACTGCAAAATTTTTAAGACTCCAAAATTATTTGCAGGATTTTTCAGGCCTATCCAGATGTTGTTGGGTTAGTCTTTTTGAAACATTCCCCACTGTTATTTCTAGGTATGGGCCATCTTTGTTCCCCCAGGTTGATCCCTCCCAGGTAGGGCCTTCTGCAGAACCAAGCAGCCTCAGAAACTGCTGGGCTGTGTGTTTCTGTGGGGGTTTTGCAAGTTTTGGATTTCTGCGTGTGTATGTGGCTCTGTGTGTGTGTGTGTGTGTGTGTGCGCCTGTAAATGGATTCTGCGTAACGGAATGTGGCTGTGGCACTTCAGTGCTTCTTTTTCTGGACTCTGTGTTTGTTATTTTTCTGTGAATCATGAATATGCTGTGAATTTAGAGGCATGCCAAGACCTGTTGGCATCCAAATCACCTCCCCCTGAAAAAAAAAGCCACTCTTACAGAAAAGTGGAACACACCACACCCAAGAACAGAGATCTCCCAGGGTCTCATTGTCATAGGGCCAACCCAGGGAGAGACATTAGCAGTTATGTTTGCAGGGCTCCTTGAATTTATCACGAATCCAGTTTCCAGTTGAGCAGGTGTTTTACATCATGAGCAGACACCTTTTCATTGCCTTGGGTTTTCATTCTGGGTCAGAGTGTGAGCAACAATAAGGTCTGATGGGGTGAGGATACAATCTGGTGAAAGGTGGAAGAGGTCCCTTCATTTCACCTGCAAAATAATAAAGACAGATGACACAGAAGATGCTTCCAACACCATCCCTGCATTTCCTTAAATGCACAAGCAATTCACAACATGACTCAGTTTTCGGAAGGGAGTACTCCAACGTGCAGGAAACATAAGGAGTGTAAATTAGTGGTAACTTGTAGAACTCTCAATTTGAGGGCTTTCCTATCCTGAGACAAATGTTTGTGGGATGGATGGATCCTGGTGGGATGTTGCCTCCACATTTGCCTCTTCTTTTCCTGACTTCCATGTTCCTTGTTGGCCTAGGGTTTCTAAGGTCTCACTCAACGACTTATAAACTAAATGTTTCCTAATTCACAGAGTACAACTCTCATAGGAATCCATTGCGTCAATGTTTTCTTCTAAGCACTGGTATGTTTTAATGACTGAGAAACTTCTATATTTTTAAAATCATAAATTCCCTTTACCTCCACCAAGAAGAAAACTCTTGTTCTCTCACTTCTTTCAGAGGGCTTCATGATTCCTGTAAAATGAGAAGCAGGGAGCCGTTTCTGGCTCTTACCTGGTAATCTATTTCCTGTTACATTTCATCTGCATGGCCTTCTTATTGTGGAAAAGCTCTTTCATTGGGCTGTTTCTAGATGGGATTGCCTGTAGCCAGAGACTATTTAACTGCTAGAGATTTCAGAGAGAAAAGGGGACTTCAGGTAGGCTGGCTGCACTCCAGGTTGTTGGTCATTGTCTCATTGTGGGTTCTGAGGTTGTTTGCACTTTTCAGGAGGCTTTTAGATGTTCTGACAGAAAACAATGAACATTGCTTGGACTCTGGCACAAGGCAGTTTGTTCTCTCAGGTGAGTCTTGATTTTTCTTTGCTTTCACGGGGAATCCACAGTATCCCACAGCAGCAATACTGGACACCTTTTTAAGGCTTTTCATCGCCACAGGTGGCCTCTGAGACACTGTCCTAATCTCATCTGCACCCGTGAGAGGTCAGACTGAGGTGTGGGAACACTGCTCCTCATTGGATTTGCCTTTGTCATGATAATTGCCTTTTCCAGAGAGCCCTTGCAAGGCCCAGGATGAAAGGAAGCACTGAGGTCAAGAACCTGGCCATCTTTCACTAACACCCATCTCTGGGGTCTCACGTATGATTCCATCCCCCAAAGACCCCTCAACAACTTACCAGACTACGTTCCATTCTACATGGGAATGAATTCTTTCACCTAGACTCTTTTGGGAATGGAGTCAGAAAAGGAGTTTCCAGCGGCTAACTCACAGTCTCAAAACGTCTCTTCCTGCAGTGGGACACAACCACAGAGGCAGCATGAAGGGGCCCTGAGGTCTAGAATTTTAGAGTACCCCAGTGGGTTATGACAGGCAGCCTTTATACAGATGTCTGGCTGGCTCTGCTTGTAACATTTTCCTCTGCTAGGCAGGTGGAAAGCACTGACACCCGGGTGCCCAGGAGTGTCTTGCAAATGCATATGTGCTAGTCTCAGTGCACCAGGCCTAAGCCATGAGCTCTACCTGGCTTCACCATTGCCTAGCAACAACTTCCTTCAGTTAGGTGGAGAAGCAGACCTCCGTGGAGGTGCATCAGCAATGGACTGTCACCTCTTTTCTTCGTGGGATTCACGGGATAGTCCCATAATCCTAGGAGAGAACAGAAGTGAGACAGCCTGAAAAAATTGTAAGCAGAGCCTGAGGAATAAACAGTAAAATCTGTAGGGATCCAAAAACGATCTATAAGATACCTCAGGCCAGCCTAGACGTTGTAGGTGTAAGTCTTTTTGAAACTTGCCTTAGTGTGGTTTCTAGGCACAGCCCACCTCTGTTTCCCTGGATTGTTCTCTTTCAGATGAGGCTTCCTGAAGGACCACACAGCCTCAGGAGCTGCTAGGCTGTGAGATTCAGTGGGATTGTTGCAAGTGTTGTATGTCTGCGTGTATGTTTGGCATTGTGTGTGTGTGTGTGTGCCTGTAAGCTGAGTCTGTGTAAAGGAAGGTGACTAACACAATTCAGTGCTTTTTTTTTTTTTTTAATGAGTCTCTCAACCTTGATGTGGCCTGTCTGTGTGGCTCTGCTTGGTTTGTGGGGCTACATGTTGTTTATTTTTCTGTGGATCATGAATACACGGTGAATTTGGAGGGGGACCAAGAAACATCAGCGTTCAAATCAACAACCTCTCCAAAAAAAAGACACTTTTCTAGAAAGAAGAGGAGTACGCCACACCAAAAAATGAGACATCTCCCAGTGTTTCACTGTCCTGTGGCTAAACTAGGGAGAGACACTAGCAGTCATGTACCCACAGCCCCTTGTATTTACCTCAAATATGGTTCCCAAATGAGCAGGTGCTTCACCTTGTGAGGGGGCACTCCCTCATCATTTTGAAATTTCATCCTTGGACATAGAGTGTGAGCAGCAATAAGATAAGATAGGGGGGAAGATTCAATCTGGTGAGGGTTGTATTTGGTCCTACAGCTTCACCTGAAAATAAAATGAAGACGTAATGCACAGAAGTTGCTTCCAATTCCATCCCCGCATTCCTTTAATTGCACAAGAAATCCACACAATGGCCCCCTGTTCATGTGAGAATATTCCAACATGCAACAAATATTTGGAGTGAAAATTGGGGCCATTCTGGCAAACTCCCGATTTAAAATCTTTCATACCTGGAGCAAAATGGGTGTAAGAAGGATTGATGCTGGGTGGGATGTGTCCTCCACACTTGCCTCTTCTTTTACTGACTTCCATGTTCCTCATCAACATTGGGTTTCATGTGTCTGACTCAAATACTTCCACACTATACTTTTTCCAGTTCACTGAGAACAACCCTCCTGGGAATCCATTGCATATGTGTTTCCTTCTAAACACTGTCATGTTTTAATGACTGGGAATCTTCCATACTTTTAAATCCATGAATTCTTGTTATAGCCACCAACATGGAAACTCTTGTTTTCCAACTACTATTGAAGGGCTGCATGATTCCTGTAGGATAGGAAGCAGGCAGCCAAGTCTGGCTTTCGGCCTGTAATCTAGCCTGTTTCATTTCATCTGCATGGCCTTCTCATAGTGGAAGAGGTCTTTCACTGGGCTTTTGCTGTATGGGATGACTTGTTCCCACAGATTGTTTAGCTTCTAGGTATTCAGAGAAAAAAAAGGAACTTCAAGTAGGCCGACTGTGCTGTAGGTTGTGGGTCATTTTCTCTTTGTGGGGGATAAGGCTGTTTGCAATTTGCAGAAGGCCTTTGTGTCCTTTGAGAGGAATCTTTGAACATTGCTTGGACTTTAGCACAAGGCAGCTCATTCTTTCATGTGAGAATTGATATTTTGCTTTCATGGGAATCCAGGGCTCCTCAACATCACTACTAGACACACTTTTCAGGATTTTCATTGACACAGACTGCCTCTAAGACATTGTCTCAACCTCATCTATACGTGTGAGGGGCCACTCCAAGTTGTGAGAACACTGCTCCACCTTGGACTTACCTTTGTCGTGGTTTCTGTCTTTTCCAGAGAGCCCCTGTGAGGCCCAGGATGAAAGGAGGCAGTGAGGTCTAGAGACTGGCCATTTTTCGGTGACAGCCACCTATGGTATGATCGTATGGTATCACCTCAGGTACGATCCTATCACTGAAAAAAGCCCTCAACAAGATACCAGTTTATTTCCCAATTACCATGAAACCCTATTCTTGTACACAGCCATTTATGGGAATGGAATCTGAAGAATAGTTTCCAGCGACCACCTCACAGTCTCAAAACTCCTTTTTCTCCAGTGGGGTCTGACCACAGAGATGGGCAGAAGGGGCCCGAGATTGAAACATTTAGAGACTCACAGCGGGTTTTCCAAGACAACCTCTTTCCTGATACCAGGCCGTCTTTCCCTGCACCATTTTCTTCTGCTTAAGCAGACTGTCAGCCCTGACATCCTGGTGCCCATGCCTGCCTTATGAATACATATGTGCTAGTCTCAGGGCAGCATTTCTAATTGTGAGCTCTGGCTAGCATCACAATTAATCTCACTGTTATGCAGCGAAAAGTCCCTGCAGTTTGGAGCTGAAGGAGACCTTCAAGGAGGTGGTCAGCAGTGGAATCTTGCCTGGGTTTTTTATGGGCAGAACCATTATCTCAGAGGAGGACAGACATGAGCCAGCCTGAAGAAATGTCAAGCACAACCCCAGGAATAAACCACAAAATGTCAAATGATAAAGAAGAATCTACAGCATTCCTTAGACCTGCCTAGACATTTTAGAAGTGAATCTTTTTTTGAAAATTGCCCCACTGTAATTTCTAGGCATAGCTGCCTGTCTTCCCCGGGGTTGCTCTCTTTCAGAGGGGGCTTCCTGCAAAATCATGTAGCCCCAGTAGCCTCTGGGCTGTTTGTTTCTGTGGTAGTGTTGTGTGTATTGGATTTATCTGTGTGTGTGGCTTTGTGTACGTGTGTGTTTTCATGTGTGCCAGTAAGTGCAGTCTGCTCAAAGCACTGCAGTGCTTCTTCTTCCTGTCTTTTTTTTTTTTTTTTTTGAGTCTTCCAACGTCTTTGAGGCCTCTTTTTGTCACTCTGCCTAGGCTGCAGAGTTCAGTCTTCTTTATTTTTCTGTGAATCATGAATCTACACTGAATTCAGAAGTGGGCTGAGACCTGCTGTCATCAAAATCACCAACTCCTGCAAAAAAAAAAAAAAAAAAAAAGCCACTTGTATAGAAAGAAGTGGAGCACATCACAACCAAGAACACAATTCCAGTGTTTCATTGTCATGCAGGCAACCCCGAGGGAGACAGTAGAAGCCCTGTCCACAGGGCCCCTTTTATTTTCCTAGAATTCAGTCCTCAGTTTAGCAGGTGCTTCACTTCGTGAGCAGGCTTTCCTCGATTGCCTTGGGTTTTCATTCTGAAACAGATAGTGTGAGCAGCAATAGGGTCAGATAGGGGCGAGAATACAATATGGTGAGGGGTGGATGGGGTCTTGCAATTTCAATTGCAAAAAAAATGAAGACAGATGACACAGAAGGTGCTTCCAACTCCATCCCTTCATTCCCTTAATTGCAGCAGCAGTACAAACAATGGTTCAGTTTTCAAGTGGGAGTACTCCAATGTGCAGGGAACATTAGGAGTGCAAAATGGGGCCAATCAGGCAAGCTCCCAATTTGAGGGCTTTCATACCTTAAGCCAAATGAAAATGGCTTTCATACACTTAGCCAAATGGGAATGGGATAGATTGATGTTTGGTGGGATATGGCCTCCACCCTTGCCTATCCTTTTCCTGAATTACACATTCCTTATTGGCTTAAAGTTTTATCAGTCTGGCTCAACGATTTCCACACTAAACATTTCCCAGTTCGCGGATAATGACCCTCATGAGAATCCATTGTTTGAGTGTTTTATTCTAAACACTATCATGTTTTAATGACTGAGAAGCTTGATACATTTAAAATCCTCAGTTTCTGTTATAGCCACCAACAAGAAAACATTTTTTCTTTCACTTCTATTCTATCGGAGGGCTGCATGATTTTTGTAGGATGAGAAGCAGGTAGCTGTGTCTGGCTTCTGCTGGATAAGCTAACCTCTGTTTCATTTTATTTGCACAGCTTTTTCATTGTGGAAAGGCTTTTTGACTGGACTGTTACTGGATGGGACAGAATCTAGCCACAGATTATATAGGTGACAGGGATTTCAGGGAGCAAAAATGACTTTGGATAGGCTGGCTACACTCCAGATTGTGGGTTGTTGTCTCTTAGTGTGGCCTAATGTTGTTTGCACTTCACAGGAGGCTTTTGGATCCACTGACAGGAATCATTGAAGACTGCTTGGACCCCAGAAGAGGACAGCTCATTCTCTCAGTTGAGCCATGATTTTTCTTTGCTTTCATGGGGCATCCACAATATCCCACAATAGCACTACTGGACACCATTTTCAGGCTTTCCATCACCACAGACAGCCCCTGAGGCACTGTCTTAACCTCGTCTGCAACTGTGATAGGCCAGTCTGAAGTGTGGGAACACTGATACATCTTCCACTTTCTTTGTCGTGATATCTGCCTTTTGTAGATAGCCCTGTGAGGCACAGAATGAATGGAGGCAGTGAGTTCAAGGGCCTAACTATCTTTACTTTACACTCACATCTGGGGTTTCAGGTATGCTTCCATCATGCAAATACCCCTCAGCAACTTACCAGACTACATTCCATTCTCCATGGGACCTGATGCTTACACAAACCTTTTTTGGGAATGGAATCAGTAAAGCAGTTTTCAGCAACCACCTCACAGTCATGAAAAGCCTCTTCCTGCAGTGGGGCCTGGCCACAGAGGCTACCTGAAGGGGCCCGAAGGTCTAATCTTTTATTGTCCTACAGCGGGTTATCACAGGCAGCCTTTCTGTAGATACCCAGTCAGCTCTGCCTGTACCACGTTCCTCTGCTTAGGCAGGCAGACATCTCTGAGAGCCAGATGCCAAAGACTGCCTCATGAATACGCGTGTGCTAGTCTCAGGTCACCGGGGCTGAGCTGTGAGTTCTGGCTAGCATTGCAATGCATGCCACCGTTTCCTAGTGAGAAGCCCCTGCAGCTTGGCAGAGAAGTAGACCTCCATGGCGGTGTGTCTGCAGTGAACTCTCATCTGTCTTTCTGTCGGTTCCACAGGATATTCCCATAATCTTAGGAGAGGGCAGAAGTCAGACAGCCTGAAGAAAAGGCAAGCAGAGCCCCAGGAAAAAACTGTGAGATCCCAATGGATTCAAAAGAATCTACAGAATTTCTCAGGCCAACCTAGATGTTGTAGGTGTGAGTCTTTTTGAAACTTGCCCCAATGTGATTTCTGGATACAGCCCACCTCTGTTCCCTGGGGTTGCTACATCCCAGGTGGGACTACCTGCAGAATAATGCAACCTCAGGATCTGCTGTGTTGTGTGTTTCAGTGGCAGTGTTTTGAGTATGGTATGTCTGTGTTTGTTTGCCATTGTTTGTATGTGTGTGTTTGTGTGTGTGTGTGTGTGTGTGTGTGTACTTGTATGTTGAGTCTGGCTAAAGGAATGTGACTTATTTGAGCCTTTCTCTTTTTTGGGGGGGCCTTTCAACCTTTTATTGGTCTGTCTCTTTGGCTCTGCTGGGATTGCAGGGCTCCCTGTTCTTTATTTTATTGTGGATCAAGAATCCTCAGTGAATTAAGAGGTGTGCCGAGACCCACCGGTGTCCAAATCACCTCCCTCTCCAAAAAAAGCCATTCTCTAGAGAGGAGAGGAGCACACCACACCAAAAAGCAGACATCTCCCAGTGATACACTGTCCTGCAGCCAACCCAGGTAGAGACACTAGCAGTCCTGTTAGCATGGCCCTTTGTATTTACCTCGAATTCAGTTCCCAGCTGAAGAGATGCTTCATGTCATGAGGGAGAAGTCCTCCATCTTCTTGGGATTTTATCCTTGGACATAGAGTGTGGGAGGTGATAATGTCAGATAGGGGTGAGGATACAATCTGGTGAGGGGTGGATGGGGTCTCACAAATTCACCTGCAAATAAAATGAAGACAGATGACACAGAAGATGCTTCCAACCACATTACACCATTCCTTTAATTGCACAAACAGTCCACACCATGGCCCACTGTTCAGATGAAAGTACTCTAACATGCAAAGAACATTTAGAGTGCAAATTGGGGCCATCCTGGCAAAATCTTGATTTGAAGGCTTTCATACCCAGAGCCAAATGGGAATAGAATGGATTGATGCTGGGTGGGATGTGATCTCCCATACTTGCCTCTTCTTTTCCTGACTTCCATGTTCCTTGTCGGCCTAGGGTTTCCAGGGTCTTACTCCAGGTCTTTCATGCTGAACGTTTCCCAGTTCATGAAGAATGACCCACAGGGGAATCCATTGCATGAATGTTTCCTTGTAAACACTGTAACCTTTTAATGACTCAGCAGCCTGGATACTTTCAAAGACATAAATTCCCATTACAACTACCAACAAGGAAACTCTTCTTCCACTTCTGTTGAAGGGCTGCATGATTCCCATAGGATAAGAAGCAGACGGCTGTGTGTGGCTTTTGCTTTGTAATCTAGCCTGTTTCATTTCAGCTGCATGGCCTTCTCATAGTGGAGGAGCTCTTTCACTGGGCTGTTGCTGGATGGAATGCCCCTTACCACAGATTATTTAGCTGCCAGAAATTTCACAGAGCAGCAGGGACATTGGGTAGGCTGGCTTCATTGCAGGTTGTGGGTCCTTGTCTCGTGGTAGGGACTGAGCTTGTTTGCACTTCGCAGGAGGCTTTTGGGGTACTCTGGCAGGAAGCATTGAACATTGCTTGTACTTCATCACAATGCAGCTTGTTCTCTCAGCGAGTCTTGATCTTTCTTTGATTTCATAAGAATCCACAGTGTCCCTCAGTATCCCTACTAAACAAAATTTTAAGGCTTACCATCACCACAGACTGCCTCTGAGACATTGTCTCAACCTCATCTGCACCCATGAGAAGCCAGTCCCAGGTTTGAAAACACGGCTCCATTTTGGAATTTTTTTTTTTTTTTTTTTTTTTTTTTGTAATTCCTGACTTTCCCATAGAGACCCTGTGAGGTCCAGGATTCTGGGAGGCAGTGAGGTCTAGAGACAGGTCATCTGTCATTGACAACTGCCTCTGGAGTCTCAGGTATGATTCTATCACCAAAAATACCCTCAAAAACACATGAGTCAACATTTCAATACTCATGGGACCCGATTCTTTCACACAGCCTTTTTCAGGAATGCAGTCAGAAGAGCAGTTTCCAGCGACCACCTCACAGTCTCAAAACGCCTCCTTATTCAGCAGAACCAGACCATGGAGATGGCCAGAAGGGGCCATGAGGTCGAAATTTTTGAGCCCTGCAGTGTTTTCTCAGGCAGCATTATTCCTGATACCAGGCTAGCTCTGCCTGTACCATTTTTCTCTGCTTAAGCAGGCTGTCAGCTCTGACAGCATGGCACCAGTGCCTGCCTTATAAATGTGTATACGCTAGTCTCAGGTCACTGGGCCTGATTGTGAGCTCTGGCTCTTGTCACAATTAATGTAACCATTTCCTAGTGACAAGTCCATGCAGCTTGGTGGAGAAAGAGACCTCCATGGAGGTGCATTGGAGGTGGACTCTCACCTGTCTTCTCTGTGGGATCCAAGGGATAGTCCCATCATCTCCTGAGAGGGCAGACATGAGCCAGCCTTTAGAAACATCAAGCACAACCTCAGGAATAAACTGCAAAATCCCTAAGTATAAAAAATGATCGGCAGAATTCCTCAGTCCTGCATGAATGTTGTACAAGTAATTTTGAAAGTGGTCTCACCATGATTTCTAGGTACAGAAATCTGTGTCCCTGTGTTCCCCAGAGATGCGTTGGTGGAGGGCTTTTCCTGTCTTCTCTGGAATCCATGGTATAGTCACATAAACCTAGAAAAGGGCTGACTTGAACAAGCTTGAAGAAACTTCTAGCACAGCCCTAGGAATAAATATTGAAATCTCTAAGGATACAAAAGGATCTTCAGGATTCCTCAGGCCTGCCTGTAAGTTGTAGTGGTGAGTCTTCTTGAACCTTGCCCCAATGTAATTCCTATGGACAGCCCTCATGTGTTTTCCACAGTTGCTCTTTCTCACATGGGGCTTCCTACAGAACCACGCAGCCTCAGGAGCTGCCGTGCTGTGTGTATCTGTGAGAATGTTTTGAGTATTGGATGTCTGTGTGTGTGTGTGTGTGCCTGTAAGTAAATTATGTTAAAAAAAATGTGGCTAAAACATGTAAGCGCTACTTTTTTTTTTTTAATCTCAAATTTTTTGCTGGCCTGTCTGTGCCATTCTGCTGAGGATGTGGGGCCTCTTGTTTTGTTTGTTTGTTTGTTTGTTTGTTTCCTGTGGATTATAAATCAGCAATGAATTGGAAGGTGGGTCAAGACCCGCTGGCACCCAATCAGCTACCCCTGCCAAAAAAAACACTCATAGAAAAAGAGGAGCAAACCACACCAAAAAAGATACATCTTCAAGTGATTGCTTGTCCTGTGGCCAACCCAGGGAGAGACACTAGGGGTCTTCTCTGCAGAACCCCTTTAATTTACCTGGAAATTGGTTGCCAGTCAAACAGGTACTTCTTTTCATGAAGGGGCTCTCCTCCATTGTCTTGGGATTTCATGCTGGGACATAGAGTGTGAGAAGGAATAAGGTAAGATAGGGGTGAAGATACACTCTGGTGGAAAGTTGGATGGGGTTGTGCAACTTCACCTGCAAAAAAATAGATAAATAAATAAATAGATAAATAAATAAAATAAATAAATAAAGACAGATGACACAGAAGGTGTTTCTAACTCCATTAACACATTTCCTTAATTGCACAAGCAGGCTGCACCATGGCTCATTGTTCATGTGGGAGTACTCCAAAGTGCAATCAACATTTGGAGTGCAAATTATGGTCATTTTGATGGATTCCCAATTTGAGGGCTTTCATACCTAGAGCCAAATGGGAGTATAATTGATTGATGCTAGGTAGTATGTGGCCTCCACACTTGCCTTTTTTTCATGACTTCCATGTTGCTCATTGGTTTAGTTTTCCCTGGGTATGGCTCACCGACTTCCACACTAAATGTTACCCAATTCATGAATAGCGACCTTCATGAAAATCTATTGTGTGAGTGTTTTATTTGAAACACTGTCACATTTTAATGACTGGGGAGCTTTGATAGTTTTAAAATCATAAATTCCCATTATAGCTGCCAAAAAGAAAACTCTTTTTCTCCCTCTTCTATTTGAGGGCTGCATGATTCCTGTAGGATAAAAAGCAGGCAGCTGTTTCTGGCTTTTGCCTGGTAATCGAGCCCTGTTTCATGTCATCTTCACAGCCTTCTCATTCTGGAGGGGCTCTTTCACTGGGCTGTTGCAGAATGTGACTGCCTCTCACCACAGAATATTTAGCTGCCAGGAATTTCAGAGAGCAAAGGCACTTCGGATAGGCTGGCTGTGCTTAATGTTGTGGGATGTTTTCTCTTTGTGGAAGCTAAGTTTGTTTGCAGTTTGTTGGACACTTTTGGGTCCTCTGACTGGAATCATTGAACAATGAATGGACTCCAAATCAAGGCAGCTCATTCTCGGGTTGTCCTTGATATTTTTTCCTTTCATGAAAAATCCACAGTGCCCACCAACTGCACTACTGAACTCCCTTTTTATACTTGTCATCACCACGGACCGCATATGAGACACAATCTCAACCTCATCTGCAACCTTGAGAGGCCAGTCCAAGGTGTGAGAACATTGCTCCACTTTGGACTTACCTTGGTCACGGTTTCTGTCTTTCCCAGGGAGCCCATGCAAGGCCCAGAATGAGGAAAGGCAGTGACATCAACAAGCTGGCCATCTTTCCCTGACACCTGCTTCTGGGGTCTGAGGTATGATTCTATCACCCAAAGAACCCTCAACAACACATCAGATTATATTCCAATCCACATGGGACACGATATTTGCACACAGGCTGTTTCAGGAATGGAGTCAGAAGAGCAAGTTCCAGAGACCACCTCACAGTCTTGAAATGTCTCCTTCAGTGAAATCCAACAATGGACACGGCCCAAAGAAGCCCTGCCATTGAGACCTTTAGGATCCTGCAGTGGGTTTTCGCAGGCAGCCTTTTTTCCAATGCCAGGCTGGCTCTACCTATACCATTTTCCTCTGCTTAGGCATGGTGACAACTCTGACAGCTGGGCAAAAGAGCCTGCCTCATTAATGTACATGCACTGGTCTCAGGGCACCAGGCCTGATTGTGAGTTCTGGCTACTGTGACAATGAATATCAATGTTGCCTAGCAACAATCCCTGTGACTGGGCAAAGAAGAAGACCATCGTGGCGGTGGGGTGATGGTGGACTATCACCTGTCTTCTCTGTGGGATCCACATGACAGTTCCATGACCCTAAGAGAAGGGAGACATGAGATAGCCTGAAGAAAACTCAATCACTGTACCAGGAATAAACTGTAAAATTTCTAAGGACCCAAAAGAATCTGCAAGATTTTTCAGACCTGCCTAGATATTGTAGCAGTGACTTTTTTTGAAATTTGCCCCACTGTAATTTCTAGGTAGAGACGTCTGTGTCTCTCATGGTTGCTGTCTCCAAGGTGGGGATTTCTGTAGAACCAGGCAGCCTCAGGAGTTGTTGGGCTGTGTTTTTCTTTGCTAGTGTTTCTAGTGTTGGATGTCTGCATGTGTGAGGCATTGTGTGTTTTTGTATGTGTGTGTGAGTGTGCCTGTAAGTGGAGTCGGCTTAAATAAATGCGGCTAATGTACTCCAGTGCTTCTTTTATTTGAGTATCCCAATATTTTAATGGCCTTTCTCTGTGGCTGTGCTTGGGCTGTGGGTGTCCATGTTCTTTATTTTTCTGTGGATCATGAATCCACAGTGATTTTTGGTAGGCAGATCAAGACCTGCCTGCGTCCAAATTACCTCCCCATTGAATAAAAGCCACACTTCCAGAGAGAAGAGGAGAACACCACACCGAAAAACATACATCTTCCAATGCTTCATTGTCCTGAGGCCAACTCAGGGAGATACATTAACAGTCCCATCCTCAGGATTTCCTCAATTTACCTCGAATTTAATTCCCAGATGAGCAGGTGCTTCACTTCCTGAAGCGGCATTCCTCAATCATCTTGGAATTTCATCCTTGGACATAGAGTGTGAGCAGCAACAAGGTCAGATGGGGTGAGGATATAATCTGGTGAAGGGTGAACGGGGTCCCGCAATTTCACCTGCCAAAAATGAGGACAGATGACACAGACATTTCTTCCAACTCTATCCCCTCATTCCCATAATTGCACAAGTAGTCCACACCATGGCCTGGTGTTCAAGTGCGAGTACTCCAACGTGCAACTAACATTTGGATTGCAAATTGGGGCCTTCCTGGCAAACTCCCGATTTGAGATCTTTCATACCCAGAGCAAAATGTGAATGGATTGGATTGATGCTGAGTGGGATGTGGCCTCAAAACTTGCCAATTCTTTTTCTGAATTCCATGTCCTTCATTGGCCTACAATTTCCCGGATCTGGCTCAACGACTTCCACACTAAACGTTTCTCAGTTTGTGGAGAACAATCCTTATGGGAATTCATTGCCTGAATGTTTCCTTTTAAACACTTTACCATTTTAATGACCAAATACCCTTGATACTTTTAAAACCATAAATTCATGTTACAACCACAACCAAACAGATTTCATATTTTAAAACTGTTAATTCATGTTACAGCTGCCATCAAGGAAGCCTTTCTTCTCCCACTTCAGTTGGAGGGCTGCATGATTTCTGTAAGATGAGAAGCAGGCCAAAGAGTCCGGATTTTGCCTGGTAACCTAGGCTCTGTTTCATCACATCTGCACATGCTTTCTCCTTGAGCAGAGGGTCTTTCATTGGGCTGATGCTTATTGGGAGTACCTCTTTGCTTTCTTTTGGCTGCCAGGGATTTCAGGGAGCAAAGGTAAGCTTCAGGTAGGCTGGCTGCCATCCAGATTTTAAATGGTAGTCTCCTTGTGGGGACTGAGGTTGTTTGCACATTGAAAGATGCTTTTGTCTCCTCCAACAGGAATTTTTGAATGTTTCTGGCACTCCAGCACAAGTTAGCTTTCTCACAGGTGAGCCTCAATTTTTCTTTGCTTTAATGACGTTTCCATATTTCCCCACCATATCATTACTGGAAATTTTTTTCAGGCTTACAATCACCGCAGATGGTCTCTGCGACACTGTCTCAATGTCTTCTGCACCCATGAGAGGGCCGCTTGAGATGACAGAATGCTGTTCCATCTTGGATTTGCTTTTATCATGGTCTCTACTATTTCCAGAGAGATCCTGTGAGGCCCAGGGTAAAAGGAGGGAGTGCAGCCAAGTCTATAACCTTCTTTTGCTGACATCCACCTCTGAGGTCTCAGGTATGATTATATCACCCAAAGAACCCTCAACAACTCCCCAGACTAAATTTCAATTCCTATGGGACCAGACTCTTGCACACAGTCCCTTTCAGGAACAGATTCAGAAGAGGAGTTTCCAGCAACCTCCTCATAATCTTGAAATACCTCCTCCTCCAGTAAGACCAGATCTCTGAGATGGCTGAAAGAGGCCATAAATTTGAGATGTCTAGGGTCCTGCTGTGGGTTATTGTAGGTACCAATTTTTTCCTGATACCATGTTGGCTTTGCCCGTACCAGTCTGCCCTGTTTAGGCAGGCAGACCTTGCCACACGAATGTGTATGCGTTAGTCTCAGGGCTCCAGGCATGACCTGTAAGCTCAGGCTAGCATCACAGTGAATGCCTCCATTGCCTAGCAACAAGTCTCCGCATTTTGCCTGTGAAGACTTCCGTGGAGGTGCATCAGTGGTGGAATCTTGCCTGTCTTCTCTGTGGGATGCTCGAGATAGTTCCATAATTCTAGGAAAGAGCAGATGTGAGCCAGCCTGAAGAAATATCTAGTGAAGAAACAGGAATAAACTGTGAAATCCTTAAGAATTCCAAAAGATCTGCAGGATGTTTCAGGCCTGTCCAGACATTGTAAGCATACGTCTTTTTGAAACTTGCCTTACTGTGGTTTGTAGGTACAACACACCTGTATTCCTCAAGGTTTCTCTCTCCCAGGTGGGACATCCTGCATAATTATGCAGTCACAAAGGCTGCTGGGCTATGTGTTTCTGTGGCAGTGTTGTGAGTGTTAGATGTCTGAGTGTGTGTGTGTCTTTTTGTGTTTGTGTGAGTGTTTTTGTGTGTGCTTGTAAGTGGAGTCTGCTGAAAGGAACTTGGCTAACTCACTGAATCACTTCTTTCTTTTTTTTTTCTTTTTGAGTCTCCCAACCTTTTGATGACCTATCTGTGTGGCTCTGCTTGGGCTGTGGGGCTCCATGTTCTTTATTTTTCTTTGGATCATGAATCCGAAGCGAATTGGTAAGCTGGCTGAGACCGACTGGGATCCAAAGAATCTCCCCCTGCAAAAAAGAAAAAAAAAAGACATTCTTCTAGAAAGAAGAAAAGCACACTACTCCCAAGTACAGACACCTTTCAGTGTTTCATTGTCCTGCAGCCAACAGAGGGAGAGGCACTAGCCATCCTGTCTGCAGGGCCCCTTGAATTTACATCAAATTCCATTCCCAGCCAAGCAGGTGCTTCATGTTGTGAGGGCACACTCCTCCACTGTCTTGAAATTTCATTGTAGAACAGAGAGTGGGCAACAATAATGTCAGATATGTTGTGGATAAAATCTTATAAGGGTTGGATGGGGTTCCACACATTCACCTGAATAAAAGTTGAAGTTAGATTACACAGACGGTGCTTCCAAATACCTCACCCTATTCCAGTAATTGCACAACTACTCCACAACATGGCCCAGTGCTCAGGTGGGAGTACTCCAATATATGGAAAACATTGCATTTCAAACTGGAGCCATACAGGCTAACTCTGAATTACAGGGCTTTCATACTGGAGCCAAATGGGAATCGGATATATTGATGCTAGGTAGGATTTGGCCTCTATATTTGCCTCTTCTTTTCTTGACTTTAAGGCAACTCGTCTTCCTAGGGTTTCCTGGGGCTGACTCTACATCTCCCACATTAAGTTTCCCAGTTCACAGAGGACAACCCTCATGTAATTCCATTGTGTGAGTGTTTTTTTCTAAACCCTATCAGGTTTTAATGACTGGGCTGCTGTGAAACTTTTACAGTGTACATTCTTGTTACAGCTACCAACAAGGAAACACTTGTTCTCACACTTCTATCAGATGGCTGCATACCTGTAAGATGGGAAGCAGGCAGCTGTGTCTGAATTTGCCTGGTAATCTTGGCTCTTTTCACTTCTTTGCATGTCATTTTTCTCCCAGGCGAGCCTTGATTTTTATCCAGGTGGAGCTTCCTGCAGAACCATGCAGGCTCAGAAGATACCGGGCTGAGTGTTTTCCTGGGAGTGTTGCAAGTGTTGGATGTCTGCCTGTGTGTGTGGCATTGTGCGTGTGTATGTTTGTGTGCCTGTAAGTAGTCTCTGCTTAAATAAATGTGGCTAACACACTGCAGCACTAATTTTTTTCTCCCAACTTTTTGGCGGCCTGTCTGTGTGGCTCTTCTTAGGCTGTGTGGCTCAGTGTTCTTTACTTTTCTGTGGATCATGCATCCACAGTGAAGTGAAAGGCTGGCTGACACCCATCAGTTTTAAATCACCTCCCTCTACAATAAAAAGCCCCTTTTCTAGAGTGAAGAGGTGCACACCACATCCAAGAACACATATCTCTTAATGTTTCATTGTTCTACACTGAACCCAGAGATACCAGCAGTCCTGTTCACAGGGATTCTTCAATTTACCTCGAATTTGGTTCCAGGTGAGCAGGTGCTTCACATCGTGAAAGAGCACTTCTGCATCATCTTGGGATTTCATAATGTGTTAAGAAAGTGTGAGCAGCAATAAGGTCAGATGGGGGTGAGGATACAATCTGGTGAGGGGTGGATGTCACCCCACACATTCACCTGCAAAAAAGTGAAGACCCATGACACAGAGGATGCTCCCAACTGCATTCCTGCATTCCCTTAATTGCACAAACAGTCCACTCCATGGCCCATTACCCATGTAGGAATACTCCAAAATTCAAGGAAAATTTGGAGTGCAAACTGTGGACATTTTGGCAGACTCCTGATTTGAGGGCTTTCATACACAGAGCCAAATGGTAGTGCAACTGTTTGATGCTGGGTGGGATGTGGCCTCCACACTTGCCTCTTCTTTTCCTGACTTCCATTGCCTTATCTGTCTAGGTTTTCCTGGGGCTGCTTCCATGTCTTTCACACATACTGTTTTGCACTTCATGGAGGACAACCCTCATGGGAATCAATTGTTTGAGTATTTTCTTCTAAACCCTGTCACTTTTTTGTTGTTGTTGTTATTATTATACTTTAAGTTTTAGGGTACATGTGCACAATGTGCAGGTTTGTTACATATGTATACACGTGCCATGTTGATGTGCTACACCCATGAACTCGTCATTTAGCATTAGGTGTATCTCCTAATGCTATCCCTCCCCCCTCACCCCACCCCACAACAGTCCCCGGAGTGTGATGTTCCCCCTCCTGGGTCAATGTGTTCTCATTGTTCAATTCCCGCCTATGAGTGAGAATATGCAGTGTTTGGTTTTAACCATCATTCTCAGCAAACTATTGCAAGGACAAAAAACCAAACACTGTCACGTTTTAATGACTGGGCAGCTGTGATACGTTTAACCTGATAAATTCCCATTATAGCCTACCAACAAGGAAAATTTTATTCTCCCACTTCTGTCAGAGGCCTACATGATTCCTGTAGGATGAGAAGCAGGCAACTGCGTCTGGATTTTGGCTGGTAATCTATGCACTGTTTCATTTCATCTGTACATCCTTTCTCATTGTGGAGTGTGTCATTCATTGAGCTGTTTCAGGAAGAGACTTCCTCTCACCACAGATCTTTTCACTACCAGAAATTTCAGGGAGCAAAAGGGACTTCAAATAGGCTTGGTGCACTCCAGGTTCTGGATTGTGGTCTCAATGTGGGGGCTGAGGTTTTTTGCACTTTGTAGGAGGCTTTTGGATACTCTGAAAGGAATCTTGGATCATTGCTAGGACTCCAGCACAAATAAGATTGTTCTCTCAGGAGAGCCTTGATTTTTCGTTCCTTTCATTCAGAGTCCACTGTGTCCCTCAACAGCACCACTGGACACCCTTTTCAGGCCGGCAATTGCCACAGAGGACGTCTGAGACATTGCCTCTGCCTCATCTGCACCATTGAGAGGACTTTTCAAGGTGTGAAAACATTGCTCCGCCTTGGACTTGCCTTTGTCCGTGTTTCCAGCTTTCCCAGAGAGCTGCTGTGACGTCCACAATGAAGGGAGTTGGTGAGGTTAAGGCCTGGCCATCTTTCACTAACACTTGTCTCTGGGGTCTCAGGTACAATTCTGTCACCCAAAGCCCCTCAACACCTCACCAAACTATATTCTAGTCCCCATGGGACCAAATTGTTGCCCACAGCCTCTTTAGGGGATGGATTCAGAACAGTAGTTTCCAGTGAACACTTCAGAGTCTTGAAACACCTCTTTCTTCAGTGGGACCTGATCACAGAGATGTTCCGAAGGCGCCTTAATTAGAGAATTTTAGGGTCCACAGTGGGTTATCACAGGCAAGCTGTTCCCTGATACCAGGCAGGCCCTGCCTGTACCATTTTCCTCTGCTTAGGCAGTCTGACAGCTCTGACAGCCAGGCGCCAAGCTGGTTTCGCGCATGTTCGCGAATGTGCAAGTGCTTGTCTCAGGGAACAAGGCCTGAGCTGTGAACGCTCGATAGAATTGCAACGAATGCCACCATTGCCTACTGAAAAATCCCCACGGGTTGGCAGAGAAGGAGACATCCGTGGAGGTACTTCAGCGGTGAGGCCTTCCCTGTCTTCTCTGTGGGATCCACAAAATAGTTCTATGATCCTGAGAGAAAGCAGATGTGACCGTCCTTAAGAAACTTATAGCTGAGACCCAGAAAGTAACCACAAAATCCCTATGTATCCCAAAGGATCTGCACAATGCCTCAGGCTTGCCTAGAAGATGTAAGGTTTAGGCTTTTTAAAACTTGCCCCACTGTGACTTCTAGGTGCAACCTGTCTGTGTTTCCCAGGGTTTCCCTCTACCAGGTGGAGCTTCCTGGGGAAGAACCACACAGCCTCAGAATCTGCCCAGCTGTGTGTTTCTGTGGGATGGTGGCAAATACTGGATGTCTGCATGTGTGTGTGGCCTTGTGTGTTTGTATGTGTGTCTGTGTGTGTGTGTGTGTGTGTACCTGTCTGTGGAGTCCTCTTAAAGAAATGTAGCTAACGCACATCAGCACTTCTTATTTTAAAATCTTTCAAAATTTTAGTGGCCTTTTGTTGTTTCTCTGCCTGGAAAGCTGGGCTCCGTGTTCTTTATTTTTCTGTAGATTGTGAATCCACAGTGAATTGGGAGGTGTGCCGAGACTGGCTGACATCCAAATCATTATCCAGTGTAAAAATAGCTACAGTTCTAGAAAGACAAGAAGCATGCCACACCAAAAAAATACACACTTCCCTGTGTTTCATTGTCTACAAGACCCCTTCAATTCACCTCGAATTCAGTTCCCAGCCAAGCAGGTGCTTCTTGTCATGAGGGGGCACTCCTCCATCTTCTAGAAGTTTCATGCTGGAACATAGAGTGTGAGAGCGGCAATAAGGTCAAATAGAAGTGAGGACATAATCTGTTGAGCAGTAGATTTGGTCCCACAACTTCACCTGCAAAAAAATGAAGACAGATGACACGTAAGGTATTTCCAAATCCATCCCCACATTTCCTTAATTGCACAAGCAGTCCACACTGTGGCCCAGTGTTCAGGTGGGAGTACTCCAACGTGCAAGAAACATTTGGAGTGCAAACTGGGGTCGTCCTGGCAAACTCCTCATTTGAGGGCTTTCATACCTGGAGCCAAATGGCAGTGGAATGGATTGATGCTGGGTGGGATATGACCTCCACAGTTGTGTCTTCTTTTCTTGATTTCCATGTTCCTCCTCCATCCCGGGTTTCCTGGATCTGGCTCAATGACTTCCAAATTAGTTTCCTAGTTCACAGAGAATGACCCTCATGGGAATACGTTGTGTGAGTGTTTCTAAACATTTTCACATTTTAATGACTGGCTAGCTTTGATAAATTTAAAACTGTAAAATCCCATTACAGCTGCCAGCAAGGAAACTCCTGTTCTCCCACTTCTATTGGAGGCCACGATGATTCCAGTAGGGTAAAAAGCAGGCAGTCATGTATGAATTTTGCCTGGAAATCTAGCCTCTATTTTATTTCATCTGCTTGGCCTTCTCATTTTGCAGAGGCTCTTTCATTGTTCTGTTGCTTGATGAAACTGTTTCTCGCTACAGATTATTCAGCTGCCAGAGATTTCAGAGAGCAAAAGGGACTTTGGGTCAGATGGCTGTGCTCCAGATAGTGGGTCGTTTTCTCTCTGGGAGGGTTGAAGTTGTTTGTCCTTTGTGTGAGGCTTTTGGGCCCTCTGACAGTAATCAATGAACATGGCTGGAATTACAGCAGTCAGTTCATTCTGCCAGCTGAGCTTTGATTTGTCTTTCCTTTCATGGATAATCCACAGTGCCAAAAAACAGCACTACTGGACACAATTTTCAGGCTTGCCTTTGCCACACATGGCCTCTAAAACACTGTGTCAACCCATTCTTCATCTGTGAGAGACTAGTCTGATGTGTGAGAACACTGCTGCAAATTGAACTTGGCTTTGTTGTGGTACCTGCCTTTCCCAGAGAGTCCCTGTGAGGCCCATGATGAAGGGAGGCAGTGAGGTGAAGAACTTGACCATCTTTTGCTGACACACCCCTCTGGGGTCCCAGGTATGATTTTATCACCCAAAGAATCCTTAACAACACACCAGACAATATTCCAATCTGCATGAAACAGCCTCTTTACAAAATGGAGTTAGAGAGCAGTTTTCAATGACCACTTCATAGTCTAGAAATGCTTCTTCCTCCAGCATGACCTGATCACCTAGATGGCCCAAAAGGCCCTGAGATTGAGAGTTTTAGGGTCCCATTGTGGATTTTCACATGCAGTCTTTTTCCCAATACCAGGCTGTCTCTGCTTGTACCATTTTCCCCTGCTTAGGCAGACTGACAGGTCTGTGATCTGGGTGCTGTAGACTGCCTTAAGAATGCTCATGCACTAGTTTCAGGACACCAGACCTGATTGTCAGCTCTGGCTGACAACCTGTGGCTTGGAGGAGAAGGAGACCTTTATGGAGGTGTGCCAGCCATGTGTCAGTGATGGACTCTCATTTGTCTTCTCTGTGGGATCCATGGGGCATTCCCATGATCCTAGGAGAGTGCAGACGTGAGCCAGCCTGAAGAAATGTCAAAAACACCCCCCAAAATAAACTGCAAAATCCCTAAGAGTCCAAATGACTTTCAGGATTCCTCAGGCCTGGCCAGACATTGTAGTGGTGAGTATTTTTGAAACTCGCCTGACTGATTTGTAGCTACAGACTTCCTGTGTTCCCCTGGGTTGCTCTCTCCTAGGTGCAGCTTCCTGCAGAAGAACATAGCCTGAGGAAATTCCAGGCCTTGTATTTTTGTGAACGTGTTGAGAGTTTTGGATGTCTGTGTGTGTATGGCATTGTGTGTGTGTGTCTGTGTCTGTGTGGCTGTAAGTGGAGTCTGCTTAAAGGAGTGTGGCTAACGCACTTCAGCAATTTTTCTTTTTTTTTTTTTTTTTGTCTCACAATCTTTTGGTAGCCTGTCTGTGTGGCTTTGCTTTGGCTACGTGGCTCCTTGTTACTTATTTTTCTGTGGATTATGAATCTGCAGTGAACTGGGAGGCATGCCAAGATCTGCTGACATCAAAATCCTCTCTCTTTGGAAAAAAAAAAATCCACTCTTCTAGAAAGAACAGGAGCACACCACACCAAAAAAAAAAAAAAAAAAAAAGCAGACATCTCCCAGTGTTTCATTCTTCTGCACCCAACCCAGGGAGAGGCACTAGCAGCCCTGTCCACAGGGCCCATTGCATATAACTCGAATTCCATTCCCAGTCAAGCAGGTGCTTCACATCATGAGAGGAAATTGTTCCATTGTTTTGTGATTTTATCCTGGGTTATAGAGTGTTAGCAGCAATAAGGTCATATGTGGTGAGGATACAACATCATTAGGGGTGGATGGAGTCCCTCAACTTCACCTGCAAACAAAATGAAGACAGATGACACAGAAGTTGCTTCCAAGTCAATCTCGCCTTCCCTTAATTGCACAAACTGTCCAAACCATGGCCTGGTGTTCAGGTGAAAGTATTCGAATGTGCAGGGAGTATTTTGAGTGCAAACTGGGGTCATCCTGCAAATTCCTGGTTTGAGGACTTTCATAACTGGAGTTAAATGAGACTAGGATGCATTGATGCTAGGTGGGATGTGGCCTTCACATTTACCTTTTTTTCTCATGACTTCCATGTTCTTAGTCAGCCTAGGGTTTCCTTGGCCTGGCTCAACGTTTTCCACACTAAATGTTTTCCAGTTCACAGAGGGCGACATTTCTGGGAATCAATGGTGTGAGCCTTTCATCTAAACACTTCTGGTAGCCTGTCTGTGTGGCTCTGCCACACGGTAACATTTTACTTACTGGGCAGCTGTGATACTTTAGAACTGCAAATTTCCATAACCAAGAAAACTCTTGTTGTCCTACTTCTATAAGAGGGCTGCTTGACTACTGAAGGATGAGAAGCAGGCAGCTGTATCTGACTATTGCGTGACATTCTAGGCTCTGTTCCATTTAATCTGCATGTCCTTTCTCATTGTGTCAGTGGTATTTCATTGGGTAATTGCTGGATGGGACTGTCTATCTCCACAGCTTTATTGGCTGCCAGAGATTTCAGGGAGCACAAGGAAGTTTCAGTAGGCTGGCCACATCCCAGGCTGTGGGTCTTGGTGTCATTATGGGGGCTGACATTCACACTTTGTGGGAGGCTTTTGGGTCCTCTGACAGGAATATTTGAATGTTGCTTGGATTCCAGCGTAAGTCTTTTTTTGTTTGTTTGTGTTTGTTTTTGTTTTTGTTTTTTTTTCAAATCATGCAAACCTTGATTTTTCTTTGCTTTCATGGTATGTTCACTGTGCCCCACACTAACACTATTGGACACATTTTCCATGGTTGCAATTGCCACAGATAGCCTCTGAGACACATCTCAATCTCATCTGCATGTGTGAGAGGCCATTTTGAAGTGGGAGAACACTTCTCCACTTTGGACTTGCTTTTGTCATGGTTCCTGCCTATCCAAGAGTGCCCCAGCGAGGCCCAGGATAAAGGAAGGCAGTGAGGTAAAGGGCCCAGCCATCTTTCACTGACACCCATCTCTGGGGTCTCAGGTATGAATCAGTTATCCAAAGACCCCTCCTTAACTAACCAGACTACATTCTGAACCCCATGGGACCCGATTCTTACACACAACTTCTTTGGGAAATGGAATCTGAAGAGCGGATATCCACGACCACCTCACAGTATTGAAATGCCTCCTCCTTCAGTAAAACAAGACCACAAATATGACATGAGGGGTCCTAAGGTTGAAACTTCTAGGGTTTTACAGGGGGTAATCACAGGCAGCCATTCTCCTGGTACCAGGGCAACTCTGCTTGTATGATTTTCCTCTGCTTAGGCAGTCTAACAGTTCTGACAACCATGTACTTGAGCCTGCCCACATATGCACATGATCTTGTCTCAGGGCACCTAGTATGAATGTCAGCTCTGGCTAGGGTCACAAAGAATGCCACTGTTGCCTAGTGAAAAGTCTCTGGGGCTTGACAGAGAACACTTCCATGGACATGCATTGGCCGTGGACTCTTGCCTGTCTTCTCTGTGGGATCCAAGGGATAGTCCCATAACTCTTGGAGAGAGTAGATGCTAGCCAGCCTGAAGAAACTTCAAGCAGAGCCCCAGGAATAAATCATTAAGTTTCCAGAGATCTAAAACGGTATGTAGAATTTCTCAGGCATGCTAAGACATTGTGGGGGCATCTTTTTGAAACTCACCCCACTGTGATTTCTAGGTACAACCAGCCTGTGTTTTCCCAAGTTCCTCTTTCCCAGGTGGGGCTTTCTGCAGGACCATGCAGTCTCATGATCTGAAGGGCTGTATACTGCTGTGGGAGAGTTGAGACTGTTGGATGTCTGCCTATGTGTGTGGCATTGTATGTTGGTGTGTATGTGTGTATTTGTGTGTATGTGACTCTAAGTGGGGTCTGCTTACGCACATTACAGCTTGCTTTTTGAGTCTCAAAACCTTTCCTTGGCCTGTCTGTGTGGCTCTGCTTGGGATGCAGACCTCTGAGTTCTCTATTTCTAAGGTGGATCACTAATCTGCTGATAATTGGGAGGTGTACCATGACCCGATGACATCCAAATCATCAACCCCTGTCAAAAAAAGCCATTCTTCTAGAAAGAAGGGGAGCACAGCACACCAAAGAAAAAATATCTCCCTGTGATTTATTGTCCTGTGGCCAATCGGGGGTAGACACTACACTCTTGTCCATGGGGCGCCTTGAAAATTTCTCAGATTCGGTTCCCAGACAAGCAAGTGCTTCATGTCATGAGACAGCACTCCTCCATCATCTTGGGATTTCACCAGGGGACATAAGTGTGAGCAGTAAGTTAGGGGTGAGGATACGATCTGGTGAGAAGTGGTTGGTGTCTCAGAGAAGTGGACTGTGTCTCACAACTTCACCTACAAAAAAAAAAAAAAAGACAGATGACACAGAAGGTGCTTTCAACACCATCCCCAGATTTTTTTAATTTCACAAGCAGTCCACAACATGGCCCCGTGTTTAGGTGCGACTACTCCAGCGTGCAAGATGCATTTGGGCCATCCTGACAAATTCCTGATTTGAGCCCTTTCATACCCGAAGCCAAAAAGAAGTGGAATGGATTGATGCTGTGTAGGACGTGGCCTCCACACTTGCCTCTTCTTTTTCTCACTTTCTTGATCCTAATTGTCCTAGGGTTTTCTGAGTCTGGCTCAATTGTTTCCACACTAAATGTTTGCCAGTTCACAGAGAACCAACCTCATGGGAATCCATTGTGTCACTGTTTTCTTCTAAACATTGTCACGTTTTAATGACTGGGCAGCTTTGATACTTCTAAAATTCTAAATTCCTGTTACAGCCACAAACAAGGAAACCCTTGTTCTCCCACTTCTATCAGAAGGGTTGCATTATTCCTGTAGGATGAGAAGCCGGTAGCAGTGTTTGACTTTTGCCTGGAAATCCAGCGTCTGTTTCATTTCATCTTCTTGGCATTCTCATTGTGGAGGGGCTCTTTTAATGGGCTGTTGCTGGATTGGACTACCTCTTACCACAGATTGCTTAGCTACCAGGGATTTCAGAGAGCAAAAGGAATTTTGTGTCTGATGGTTGCACTCCAGGTTGTGGGTCATTTTCTTATTCTGGAGGCTGAGATTGTTTGCACTTTGCAGGAGGATTTTGGGTCCTCTGACAGGAATCATTGTACATTTCTTCAACTCCAGCAGGAGGCAGCTAGTTATCTCAAGTGAGCCTTGATTTTTATTTCCTTTCATGGTGAATCCACATTGCCCCTCAACAGCACTACTGGGCACCATTTTCCTATTGCCATCACCACACTCCACCTTTAAGAAACTGTCTTGACCCCATGTGCAACCTCATGTGAGAGGCCAGTCCAAGGTGTGAGAACAGTGCTCAATGTTGGACTTGCCTTTGTCGTGGTTCCTACCTTTCCCAGAGAACCCCTGCAAGGTTGCAGATGAAAGGAAGAAATGAGGTCAAGAGTCCAGCTATCTTTTGCTGACACCAACCTCTGGGGTCACAGAAATGATTCTATCACTCAAAAAATGCTCAAAAACACACAAGACTGTATTCCAATCCCCATGGGACACGATTCTGGCACACAGCCTCTTCAGAATAGAGTCAGAAAAGCAGTTTTCAGCAACCACTGAAAAGTCTGAAAATTCCTTCTCTTCCAGCAGGACCCAACCATGGAGATGGCTCAATGTGACCCTGAGGTCAAGATTTTTAGGTTCCCAAAGTGAGTTTTCACAGGGATCCTTTTTTCGCATATCATGCTGGCTCTGCCTGTACCATTTTCCTCTGCTTAGGCAAGCTGACAGCTCTGACAGCTGGATGTTCATGTCTATCTCACAAATTCACAGGCACTAGTCTCAGGTCACAAGGTCTGATTGTGAGCTCTGTTCAGCATCACAATGCATGACACAGTTGCCCAGTGAAAAGTCCTGGCAGCTTGGCAGAGAAAGAGGCCTATGTGGAGATGCCTCAGCTGTGGACTCTTACCTGTCTTTTCTGTGGGATCCATGGGATTGTCCTATGAACTTAGGAGAGGGCAGATGTGAATGAGGCTGAAGAAACGTCAAACACAGCCCCAGGAATAAACCATGAAATGTCTAAGCATCCAAAAAAATCTGCAGTATTCCTCAGACCAGCCTAGAAGTTGTAGGAGAGAGTCTTTTTGAAACTTCACACACTGTGATTTATATGTACAGCCCACCCGTTCTCCCTGAGGTTGTTGTCTCCCAGATGGGGCTTCCTGTAGAAACACTGAGCCTCAGGAGCTGCCAGGCAGTGTGTTTCTGTGTAAGTGCATGAGTGTTGGATGTCTGTGTTTGTATGTGTGTGGCATTGTGTGTTTGTGTGTGCCTGTAAGTTAAGTCTGCTTACAGGAATGTGGCTAACATACTTCATCGCTTCTTTTTTCTCAGTCACCCAACCTTTTGTTGGCCTGTCTGTGTGGCTTTGCTTGGGTGGCTGGGCTCTGTGTTCTTTAGGCTTCCATAGATCATGAATCCACAATGAATAAGGAGGTGGACAGAGACCTCTTTTTTTAAAGACCTCCCTCTTAAAAAAAAAATTCACTCTTCTAGAAAAAAAGACTACCTCACCAAAAAATGGATATCTCCTACTGTTTAATTTTCCTGTGGCAAACCCAGAAAAAGAAAATAACAGTCATGTCAGCAGGGCAAGTTGAATTTACCTCAAATTCGGTTTCCAGATTAGCAGGTGCTTCACATCATGAGGGGGAACTCCTCCATCTTCTTGAAATTTCACCGTGGGACATAGAGTGTGAGCAACAATAAGGTCAGAGAAGGATGAGAATACAATCTAATAAGGGGTGGATGGGGTCCCTCAACTTTACCAACAAATAAATATATAAATAAAGACAGATTACACAGAAGGTATTTCCACCTCCATCCCCACATTCCCTTAATTTCACAAGCAGTCCAGACTATGGCCCAGTGTTCAGGTGTGAGTATGCCAATGTGCAAGAAACATTTGTAGAGCAAATTGGGGCCGTCCTGACAAACTCTCAATTTCAGGGCTTTCATACCCAGAGACAAATGGGAGTGGAATGCATTGATGCTGGGTGGGATATGAACTCCACACTTTCCTCTTCCTTTCTTGACTTCCATGTTCCTCATCTGCCTAGGGTTTCCTGTGTCTAGATCAAATATTTCCACCCTAAATGTTTCCCAGTTCTCGGAAAAGGACTCTCATCTGTATTCATGGTGTGAGTGTTTTCTTCTAAACATTGTCACGTTTTAATGACTGGGCATCTTTGATTATTTTTAATCCATAAAATTCTGTTACAGCCAACAACAAGGAAACAGTATTTCTTCCCCTCGTATAAGAAGGCTGCATGATTCCTGTAAGACTAGAAGCAGACAGCTGTGTCTAGCTTTTACCTGGTAATCTATCCTCTGTTTTATTTCATCTTTACGGTGTTCTCATTGTGGACCTGCCCTTTCATTGGGCTGTTGCTGGATGGGACTGACTTTCCCACAGATTAATTAGCTGCCAGGGATATCAGAGAGCAAAAGTGACTTCAGGTAGGCTGGCTAAACACCATGCTGTGGGTTGTTGTCTCATTTTGGGGGCTGAGGTTGTTTCCATCTTGCAGGAGGCTTTTGGGTCCTCTGATAGGAATCATTGAATATTGCTTGGACTCCAGCACAAGGCAGCTCATTCTCTCAGACAAGCTTGATTTTTCCTTGCTTTCCTGGGGAATCCAAACTGACCCTCAACAACACTACTGAACACCCTTTTCAGTCTTTTCCTTACCTCAGATGGCTTCTGAGATACAGTCTCAAGCTTAGCTCTGTCTGTGAGAGGCCAATCCTAGGTGTGACAGCACTGCCCCCACTTGGACTTGTCTTTGTTGTTGTTGATGCATTTCCTAGAAAGCCCCTGTGAGGCCCAGAATGAAAGGAAGCAGTGAGTTCATGAGCCCAGCCATCTTTCACTGACACCCACCTCTGGGTTCTCAGATATGATTCTATCACCCAAAGAACCCTCGAAAACACAACATATTACATTCAAATCCCCATAGGACCCGATTCTTTCACACAGCATCCTTCAGGAATGAATTCAGCAAGCAGTTTCCAGAGACCAGCCCACAGTCTCAAAACGAATTCTTCTTGAGCTGGATCCGATCAGGTAGACATCCCGCATGAGTCAAGAGGTCGAGATATTTACAGTCTCACAGTTGGTTTTAGCAGGAAGTATTTTTGCTGATACCAGCCCATCTCCGCGTGTACCACTTTCCTCTGCTTAGGCAGACTCACAGCTCTGACAACCAGGTGCCCCAGCCTCCCTTACAAATGAGCATGTGCAAGTCTGATTGGGAGCTTTGGTTACCATCACAATAAATGTCACTGTTGCCTAACAACAAGTCTCTGCAGCATGTGGAAATTCTTAGGCTGTGGACTCTCACCTTTCTTCTCTGTGGGATAGACAGGATAGTCCCATGCTTGTAGGAGAAGGCAGACCTCAACTAGGCAGAAGAAACATCAAGCACAGCCCCCAAAATATAAACCACAAAACCCATAAACATTAAAAAGAATCTGCAGGATTCCTCAGGTCTGCCTAGACATTGTAGGTGTGAGTCTTCTTAAAACATGCCCCACTTTGATTTCTAGGTATAGCCTGCCTGTGTTCCCCGAACTTGCTCTCTCTCAAGTGGGGCTCTCTGAAGAACTGTGCAGCCTCAGGAGCTGTGGGGCTGTGTGTTTCTGTTGAAGTTATGGTAGTGTTGGATGTCTGTGTGTGTGTGTGTGTGTGTGTGTGTGTGTGGCAGTTTTGGTGTGTGTGTGTATGTGTGGGTGTGACTGTAAGTGAAATCTGCTTATAGGTATGTGGCAAACGCACTTCAGCCCTTCTTTTTTTTTTTTTTTTTTTTTTTTTTTTGAGTCACTAACCTTTTGATGGCCCCATTTGTGAGATTCTGCCTGGGGTGTGGGATTCCATGTTCTTTTTCTGTGGATCATGAATCTGCATTGAATTGGGAGGTAGGCTGAGACTCGCCTGCATCAAAATCACTGCCCCATGGTACAAAAGCAACTCTTGTAGTAAGGAGAGGAGCACAACACACCATATCACAGACATCTCCCAGTGTTTACTTTGCCTGCAGCCAAGCCAGGAAAAGACACTAGCAGTCCTGTCTATAGGGCCAGTTGAATTTACCTGGAATTTACTGAGCCTAGTAGATGCTTCATGTCATGAGGATGTAATCCTCTATCATCTTGGGATTTTATCCCTGGATATAGAATGTGAGCATCAATAAGGTCAGATGGGGTGAGGATACAATCTGCTGAGGGGCGGATGTGGTCCCTCAACTTCACCATCAAAAAGAAAATGGAGAAAGTGACGCAGAATTTGCTTCCTACTCCATTGCTGCACTCCCTTAATTGAACAAGCAGTCAACACCATGGCCCAGTATTCAGGTGGGAGTAACCCAACGTGCAAGGAACATTTGGAGTGCAATCTGGGGCCATCCTGGCAAATCCCAATTTCTAGGCTTTCATATCTAGAGCCAAATGGGAGTGGAATAAATTGATGGTTGGTGAGTTCTGGCCTCCGCTCTTGCCTGTTCTTTTCCTGACTTCCACGTTCCTAATGCTCCACCTTGGACTTGCCTTATTCATGATTCCTGCCTTCCTCAAAGAGATCCTGTGAGGCCCAGGATGAAGGAAGGCAGTGAGGTCAAGAGTTTCACCATCTTTTGCTGACACCCCCCTCTGGGTTCTGAGGTGTGATTCTATCACCCAAAGAACCCTCAAAAACACAGCAGACTATATTCCCATCCCCATGTTACTTGATGCTTGCACATAGTCTCTTTTGGGAATAAAGTGAGAAGAGCAATTTCCAGCAACCACCACACAGTGTTGAAATGCCTTCTCCTCCAGTGGGACCTGACCACGGAGATGGCCCGAAGTGGCCCTGAGGTCAAACATTTAGTGTCCCGGAGTTGGCTTTCACAGGAAGCCTTTATTCCAGGCTGGCTCTGCCTGCACTATTTTCCTATGCTTAGGTGGGAAACACCTGACATCCAGGCACCCTTGTCTGCCTCAAAAATATGCGTCAGGCCTGACTGTGAGCTCTGGCTAGCATCTCAATGAATGTCATCATTGCCTACTTACAAGTACCTGTGGCTTGGCAGAAAAGGAGACCTCCAAGGAGGTGTAAAGGCAGTGGAATCTCATGTCTTCTCTGTTGGATTCATGGGATAGTCCTATGATCCTAGGAGAGGGCAGACATGAGCCAGCCAGAAGAAACATGAAGCACAGTCTCAGGAATAAATTACCACATCCCTAAAAATCCAAGAGGATCTGCAGAATTCCTCAAAACTCTCTAGACATTGTAGAAGTGAGTCTTTTTGATACTTGCACCCCTATGATTTTTAGGTATAGCTTGCCTATTTCCTGCTAGGTTGCACTCTCCCAAGTGGGGCTTTTTGCAGAACCATGCATCCTCAGGAGACACCAGGTTGTGTGTTTCTGTGGAAGAGTTGTGATTGTTGGATGTCTGTGTATGTGTCATGCTGTTTTGTTGTTGTTATTGTTGTTCTCTGTGTGTGTGTGTGCTTGTAAGTGGATTCTGCATAAAAGAATGAGTATAATGCCGTTTAATGCTTCTTCTTTTTTTTTTAATCTCTCAACATTCAGTGGCCTGTCTGCGTGGTTCTACTTGGGCTGTGGGGCTTCACGTTCGTTATTTTTCGTTTATCATGAATCCACAGCGAATTGGAAGGTGTGCAAAGACCAGCCAACGTCCAAATCACATCTGCCTGCAAAAAAAAAAAAAAAAAAAAAAATCCACTCTTCCAGAAAGAAGTGAAGTGCGACACACCAAAAAACAGACATCTCCCAGTGTTTTACTGTCGTGTGGCCAACCCAGGGAGAGACACTACCAGTCCTGTTCACAGGACTTTTGGATTTACCTCAAATTTGATTCCCAAGTGAGCAAGTGCTTCCTGTCATGAGTGGGTACTCCTCCATCCTCTTGAGATTCATCCTGGGACATAAAGGATGAAAAGCAGTAAGGACAGATAGGGATCAGGATACAATCTGGTGAGAAATGGATGGGGTCCCGCAACTTCACCTGCAAAGAAAATGAAGATGGATGACTCTGAAGATGCTTTCAACATCATCCCCACATTCCCTTAACTGTACAAGCAGTCCACACATTTGCCTTGTGTTCAGGTGGGAGTACTCCAAACTTCAAGGGGCATTTGAATGGCAAATTGGGACTATCCTAACAAACTCCAGATTTGAGGGCTTTCATACCCAGAGTCAAATGGAAGTGGAATGGATTGAAGCTGTGTGGTATGCAGCCTTCACACCTGACTCTTCTTTTTCTTATTTCCATGTTCCTCATCAGCCTAAGGTTTTTTGAGCCTGGCTCGATGACTTCCACTCTAATCATTTCCCAGTTCAGGGAAACTGATTCTTATGGGAACACATTGCATGAGTGTTTTCTTCTAAACAGTGTCATTAATGACTGGGCAGCTTTGATACTTCTAAAACCATAAATTCCTACAAGGAAACTCTCATTCTCCCACTTCTATTGGAGGACTGCATGATTTCCATAGGGTAAGAAGAAGGCAGCCATGTCTAGGTTTGTCTGGTAATCTAGCCTGTGTTTTGTTTAATTTACATGTCCTTTCTCTTTGTGGAGAATGTGTTTTATTGGCTGTTTCTGGATGGGACTGCCCCTTGCCACAGATTTTTTGCTACCAGGGATTTCAGTGAGCAAAAGGGTCTTCATGAAGACTTGCTGCTTTCAAGTTTGTGATTTGTGCTCTTGTTGTGGAGGCTGAGGTTTTTTGTATTTTGAAGGAGACTTTTGGATCCTCTGAAAGGAATCTTTAAACGTTGCTTGGACTCCAGCATTAGTCAACTCATTCTCTCAAGCGAGCTATGGCTTGCTTTTTCTTTTCATTCATGTGGGGTCCATAGTACCCCTCAGCAGAACTACTGGATGCACTTTTCAGGATTGCCATCACCACAGGCAGCCTCTGAGACACTATCTCAACCATATCTGCACCCGTGAGAAGCTAGTACGATGTGTGAGAACACTGCTCCTTTTTGGACTTGCCTTTGTCGTGGTTCCTGCCTTTCCCAGAGAGTCCCTGCAAGGCCCAGGACGAAAAGAGGCAGTGAGGTAAAAGTCCCAGCCATTTTTCACTGACACCCACCTCTGGGGCCTCAGCTATGATTCCATCAACCAAACACTTCTCAATAACTCACCAGTCTGTATTCCTATCCCCATAGCACCAGATTTTTGCATATACCCTATTTCAGGAATGGAGTCAGAAAGGCATTTTTCAGAGACCAACTCACAGCATTGAAACACCTCCTCTTCTTGCATGACCCAACCAAAAAGGCAGACTGAAAGGGTCCTGAGATTGAGAATTTTAGCATCCTGCAGTGAGTTATCACAGGCAGGGTTTTTTACTGATACCATGACGGCTCTGCCTGTATACCATATATCTCTGCTTAGTCAGGCTGAGAGTTTGACATGTAGGTACCCAAGCCTGTCTTTCAAATGCACATGTGCTAGTTAGTCTCAACGCACTAGGCCTGAGCTGTGAGCTCTGGATAGCCTCGCAAAGAATTCCACCATTTCCCTAGCAACAATTTTCTGCAGGTCTTTGGAGAAGGAGACCTTCAGGGAGGTACATCAGCAGTGGATTCTCACCTGTCTTCTCTGTGGGATGGATGGATTAGTTCCATGATGCTAGGAAATGGTAGACATGAGCCACCCTGAAGATACATTAAGCAGAGCCCCAGATATAAACCGCTAAATCCCTAAGTATCCAAAACAATCTGAAGGATGCATCTGGTCTGCCTAGACATTGTAGGGGTGATTCCTTTACAAAATTGCCCCACTTTGATATCTAGGTACAGTCCACCTGTGTTCTTTGTGGTTGCTCTCTCCCAGGTGTGGCTTCCTGCAGAACCATGCAGCCTCAGAAGCTGCTGGGCTGTGTGTTTCTGTGGAAGTGTTGCAAGTGTTGGATGTCTGCTTGTGTGTGTGTGTGTGTTTGTGTGTGTGTGTGTGTGTGTGTGTGTGTGTGTGTTGCTGTAAGTGAAGTCTGCTTAAAGAAATGTGGCTAATGCACTGCAGTGCTTCTTTTTTATGTGTGTCTCCTAATCTTTTTTTGGCCTGTGTGTGTGGCTGTGCTTGGGTTGTGGAGTTCCATTTTTTTTTTTTTTTCGGTGGATTATGAATCGCAGTGAACTGAAAGGATTGCTGATGCCCTCTGGAATCCAAGTCACCACCCCCTGCCAGAAAAGCCACTGCCCTAGGAAAAAGAGGAGCAGAACACACTTAAAAAGAGATATCTCCCAGTCTTTCATTGTCCTGTGACAACCCAGAAAAAGACACATGCCGTCGTGTCCACAGAGCTCCTTAAATTTTTCTCGACTTCAGTTCCCAGCTGTACAGGTTCTGTATACCCTGAAACAGCACTCTTCCATTGTCTTGGGATTTTATTCTAGGACAGAGAGTGTGAGCAGCAATATAGAATGTGAGCAGGAATAAAATCAGGTAGGGATGAGCATACAATCTGATGAGGGGTGAATGGGGTCCCCTCAAGTTCACTTGCGAATAAAATGAAGACAGATGACACAGAACGTGCTTCCAATTCCATCCCCACATTCCCTTAATTGCACAAGCAGTCCACAACCAGGCCTGGTTGAGGCCTGGTTCAGTTGTGAATACTCAAACATGCGGGTAACATTTGGAGTGCAAACTGGGGCCATTCTGGCAAACTTTTGATATTAGGACTTTCAAATCCAGAGCCAAATGGGAGTGGGATGGATTGATGCTGGGTGGGATGTGGCCTCCACACTTGCCTCCTTTTTTCCTAACTTCCATGTTCCTCATTGGCCTAGAGCTTCCTGGGTCTGACTCCAGGTCTTTCCAACTAAATGTTTCCCACTTCATGGAGGATAACCCTTATGAAAATCCATTGCGTGAGTGCTTCTTTCTAAACACTGTCACATTTTAATGACTGGACAGTCGTGATGCTTTAACTCAGTAAATTTCCAATGCATTTTCCAACAAGGAAACTCTTATTCTCCCACTTCTATCAGAAGGCTGCATGATTCCAATAGAGTGAGAAGCAGTCAGCCATGTCTGGCTTTGGACTGGTAATCTAGGCTCTGTTTCATTTCATCTGCATGTCCTTTCTCATTGTGGATGGCGCTTTCCCTGGGCTGTCGCTGGGTGGAACTTCCTCTCGCCACAGATATTTTGGTGGCCAGGGATTTCAGGGAGAATAGGACTTCAAATAGGCTTGCTGCACTCAAGATTGTGAGGGCTGAAGTTGTTTGCATTTTGCAGGAGTCTTTTGGGATTTCTGATACAAAACTTGGAATGTAGGTAGTACTACAGCACAAATCAGCTCATTCTCACAGGCAAGCCTTGATTTTTTGTACCTTTTATGTGGTGTCCACTGTGTCCCTCAACAGCACCACTGGACATTCTTTTCAGGCTAGCAATTGCCACAGAGGGCATCTGAGACATTGTCTCAACCTCATCTGCACCCATCAGAGAACTTTTCAAAGAGTGAGAACACTGCTCCACTTTGGACTTGCCTTTGTTGGTGTTCTTGTCTTTCCTAGACAGCAAGAGTGAAGCCTAGGATGAAAGGAGGCAGTTAGGTTAAGGGCCCAATCAACTTTCATTGAAGCCCTCCTCTGGGGTCTCAGGTATGATTGAATCAACTAAACAGCCCTGAAAAACACACCAGACTACATTCCAATCCCCATTGGACATGATTCTTGAACACAGCCTCTTTCTGGAATAGATTCAGAAGAGTAGTTTCCAGTAACCATCTCAGAGTCTCGAAATACCTCATCCTCCTGTGGGACCCAACCACAGAGATGTCCTGAAGGGGACTTAAGTTTGAGACTTTTAGGGTCTTGCAGTAGGTTATCACAGGCAGGTTTTTTTTCCTGATACCAAGCCATCTCTGCCTGTACCATTTTCCTCTGCTATGGCAGTCTGAGAATTCTGACAACCAGTTGCCAGGGCCAGCTTCATGAATGTGAATGTGCCAGGCCTGAGCTATGAGCTCTGGTTAGAGTTGCAATGAATGCCACCTTTGCCTAGCTACAAGTCCTTGTGGCTTGGCAGAGAGGGAGACCTCCATGGAGGTGCGTCAGCTCTAGACTCTCCCTTGTCTTCTCTGTGGGTTCCACGGAATAATCTCAATATCCTAGGAGTGGGCAGAAGTAAGCCAGCCTGAAGAAATGTCAAGCAGAGCCCCAGAAATAAGCTGCAAAATTTCTATGTAGTCAAAACATTCTGCACGATGTCTCTGGGTTGCCTAGAGGTTGTAGGGTGAGTCCTTTTGAAACTTCCTCCACTGTGACTTCTAGTACAGCCCACCTGTGTTCCCCAGGTTTGCTCGCAAAGGTGCAGCTTTCTGCAGAACAATACTACCTCAGAATCTGCCAGGCTGTGTTTCTGTGGGAGCGTTTTGTGGGTTGGTGATGTTTTAGTGTGTTTGTACCTTGTGTGTATGTGTGTGTGCCTGGAAGTGGAGTCTGCTTAAAGGAATGTGGCTGATGATTTTCAGCACTTCTTTTTTTTTTTTTTTTTTTTTTTCAGTCTCAAAACCTTTTGGTGGCCTGTCTGTGTGGATCTGCTTATGCTCCACAGCTTCTTGTTCTTTATATTTCTGTGGATCATTACTCCACAGTGGATTGGGAGACAGTCCGAGACATGCCAGTGTCCAAGTCAACTCACCTTGCAAGAAAAGTCACTCTTCTAGAAAAAAGAGGAGAACACCACACCAAAAAGAGACATCTCCCAGTGTTTCATTGTCCTCCAGGAAACCCAGGGAGAGACACTAGAAGTCCTGTCCACAAGTCCCCTTTAATGTATCTCGAATTCAGTTCCCAGCCTAGCAGGTGCTTTACATCATGAGGAGGCTGTCTTCCACCATTTTGGGATTTCATTATGGAACATACAGTGTGAGCAGCAGTAAGGTCTGATGGGGTGAGGATACAATCTGGTGAAGAGTGGACAGGGTCCTGCAACTTCACCTGAAAAAAATAAAATAAATATAGTGACACAGAAACTACTTCCAACACCATCCTCACATTAAGTTAATTGTACAGGCAGTCTGCAGCATGACCCGATGTTCAGGTGGCAGTATTCCATCATACAAGAAAGAGTTGGAGAGCAAACTGGGGCCATCCTGGCAAACTCAAGATTTGAGGGTTTTTATACCCAGAGCCAATGTGAGTGGAATGAATTAATGCTAGGTGGGATGCGGCCTCCACACTTGACTCTTCTTTTCCTGAATTTCATGTGCCTTGTCGACCTAGGGTTTTCTGGGTCTGGCTCAACCATTTCCATATTAAACTTTTCCCAGTTCATGGAGAATGACCCTCATGGGAATCCAGTGCCTGAGTGTTTCCTTCTAAACACTGTTACGTTTTTATGACTGGGCAGCTTGGACGGATTTAAAACTGCATATTTCAGTTACAGAGACCAAGGAAACTCAGCAACTCACAAGACTCTCTTCCAATCCTCTTGGGACCAGATTTCAGCACACACCCTCTTTCTGGAATGGAGTCAGAAGAGCAGTTTCCAGTGACCACGTCACAGTCTCAAAACGCCTCCTACTCCAGAGGGACCCCACCATGGAAATGACCCAAAGGGGCCCTAAAGTCCAGACATTTAGAGTCCCATGGTATGTTATACCAGACTTCCTTTTTCTCAATACCAAGCCAGCTCTACTTGTATTATTTTCCTCTGCTTAGGCAGGCTGACATCCCTGACAGCCCAGCACATGACCCATCCTTGCAAATGCAAATTCGCTAGTCTTAGGGCATGAGGCCTTAACTTTGAGCTCTGGCTAGCATCACAATGAATGCCACAGTTGCCTAGCGACAAGTCTCTGCATCTTGGTGGAGAAAGAGACCTGAGTGTAGTTGCATAGGCTGTGGAATCTCAACTGTTTTCTTTGTGGGATCCTCAAGAGAGTCCCATGATCCTAGGAGAGGGTGGATGTGAACCAGCCTGAAGAAACGTCAAGCAGAGCTTCAGGAATAAACCATAAAATCCATAAGGATCTAAAAGGATTTGCAGAATACTTCAGACATGCCTAGATGTTGTAGGAATGAGTCTTTTGAAACATACCCCACTGTGATTTCTAGGTACAGGATGCCTGTGTTCCCTGTGGTTGCACTTTTCAGGGTGGGGTTTCCTGCAGACCCACTCAACCTCAGAATCAACCATGCTATGTGTTTATGTGGTAGTGTTTAGAGTGTTGGATGTTTGCTGGTATGTGTGGCCTTGTGTGTTAGTGTGTGTGTGTCTGTGTGTGTGTCTCTGTAAGTATAGTTTTCTTAAAGGAATGTGGCTAACACACTGCAATACTTTTTTTAAATCTCCCACCCTTTCTGTGGCCAGTGGGTGTAAATCTGCTTGGGCTGTGGGTCTCCATTTCATTATGTTTCTGGGGAATATGAATCCGCTGTGAATTGGGAGTCTGGCTGAGACATGCCAGAGTTCAAATCACCTCCTCCTGCAAAAAAAAAAAAAAAAAAGCCACTTTTCCAGGAAAAAGAGGAGTGCAACACACCCCAAAACAAACTTCTCTCTGTGTTTCATTGTCTTGCAGCCAACCCAGGGAGAGACAGTAGCTCTCCTGTCTGAAGCGCCCCTTAAATTTACCTCAAGTTTGGTTCCAAGCCAAGGAGATGCTTTGCATCATCATGGGCACTCCTCCATTTTCTTGTGATTTCTTTCTAAAACAGAGATTGTGAGCAGAAGTAAGGTCAGTTAGGACTGAAGATACCATCTGTTGAGGGGTAATTAGAGTCCCAAATCTTATCTTGCAGAAAAGGTTAAGACAGATGACACAGAAGGTGCTTCCATGTGCACATCCCATTCCCTTAATTGCACAAGCAGTTCACATATATGGCCTGGTGTTCATGTGAGTGTTCTACAACTTGCGGGGAAAATTTGGAGTGAAAATTGAGGTCATTCTAACAAATTTGATTTGAGAGATTTCATACCATGAGAAAAATGAGAGAGAGATGTGTTGATGCTGGGTGGATTGTGACTTTTACACTTGCATCTTCTTTTCCTGACTACCGTGTTCCTCGTTGGCCTAGGGTTTCCTGCATCTGGCTCACCTCTTCCATGCTAAGCAATTCACAGTTCAAGGATGACGACTTTCATGAAAATCCATTGCATGATTGTTTACTTCTTAAAACTGTCAAGTTTTAATTAATGGTCAGCTGTGATAATTTTAAAAGTGTAAATTCCCATTACAGCCACCAGTAAAGAAACTCTTGTGCTCCCACTTCTATCAGAGGGCTGCATGATTTCTGTAGGATGAGAAGGAGGCAGCAGTGTCTGGCTTTTCCCTGGTAATTTAGGCTCTGTTTCATTTCATCTGCACGTCCTTTCTCATTGTGTAGGGGGACTTTCACTGGGCTCTTGCTGGATGGCACTGCATCTCACCACAGATCTTTGGCTGCCAGGAATTTCAGGGAGCAATTTGGACTTTAGTTAGGGTGCCTGCACTCCAGGATTTTGTTCATGGTCTTGTTGTGGGGGCTGAAGTTGTTTGCACTTTGTAGGAATCTTTTGAATCTTCTGACAGGAATCATTAAACATTGCTTGAACTCCAACAAAAGGCAGCTTGTTCTCTCAGGCAAACCTTGATTTTTCTTTGCTTTCCTTGGGAATCCACAGTGCCTTTCAAGAAAACTACTTTTTAGGCTTGCCATCACCAAGACATCCCTTAAGATACTATCTCAACCTCATCTGCTCATGTGAGGGGCCAGTCTGAGGTGAAAGAACTCTTCTCCCCTTGGACTTGCCTTTGTCAGGTTTCTCCCTTTCCCAGAGAACCCCTGCAAGGCCCAGGGTGAAGGGAGGCACTGAGGTAAAGAGCGCGGCCATATTTTGCTGACAGCCTCCTCTGGGTTCTCAGGTATGATTTTATCACACAAAGAACCCTCAGCAATACACCAGGCCAAATTCCAATCCCCATGGGATGGGATTCTTGTGCACATCCTCTTTCAGAAAGAGAGTGAGAAAAGCAGTATCCAGCAATCAACTCAGTCTTGAAATGCATCAAGACTTGAAATGCATCAAGTGGAATGGCCACAGAAACTGCCCAAACGGATCCTGAGGTCGAGACTTTTAGGGTCCTGCAGTGGCTTCTCACAGGCAGCGTTTTCTCTTATACCAGGCCAGCTCTGTCTAATATTTTCCTCTGCTTAGACAGGCTGAAGGCTGTGACAGCAGGGCACTGCCACATGCACATGTGCTTGTTTCAGGGCACCAGCCCTGATTATAAGCTCTAGCTAACATCACAATTAATGTCACCATTGCCTGTTGACAACTCCCTGAAGCTTGGCATGGAAGGAGGCCTCTATGGAGATACTTCAGCTGCGGACTCTCATCGGTCTTCTCTGTGGGATCCATGGAAGAGTCCCATGATCCTAGGAGAGGGCAGACATGAGCCAGCCTGAAGAAATGTCAAATAGTACCCCAGGAGTAAGCCATGAAGTCCTTAAGGTTACAAAATGATCTGTAAGATATCTGAGACCTGCCTAGACATTGTAGAGGTGAGTCTTTTTGAAACTTACCCCACTGTGATTTCTAGGTGCAACCTGCCTGTGTTATCCCAAATTGCTCTCTCCCAGGTCTCCACCTTAGAGGTTCCTGCAGAACCTCTAAGCCTCAAAACCTGCCTAGCTGCGTGTTTCTGTAGGAATATTGCAAGTCTTGGATATCTGTGTGTAGTTCTGACTTTGTTTCTTTGTGTGTTTGTGTGTGTGTGTGCATGCATGTGTGCCTGTGAGAAGAGTCTGCTTAAAGAATGTGACTAATACACTGCAGCACTTTTTTTTTTTTTAATCTCCTAACCTTTAGGTGGCCTGCCTGTGTGGCTCTTCTTGGGCTTTGGTGTTTCCTGTTCTTTAATTTTTCTATAGATCATGAATCAGCAGTTAATTTAGACACTGGTTGTGACTGGCCTGGGTCCACATCACCTCCTGGAAAAAAAAAAAAAAAAACTCTTCTAGAAAGAAAAGGATCACACTACATCAAAAACCAACATCTCCCAATATTTCGTTGTTCTTCGGCCAGCCCAGGAAGAAACAATAGCAGTCCTGTCCACAGGGTCTTTTGAATTTACTTCGAATTTGGTTTCTAGCAGAGCAGGTACATCACATCATCAGGGGGCACTTTTTCATCATCTTAAGATTTAATCTGGGGACACAGACTGTGATCAGAATAAGGTCAGATGGTTGAGGATACAATCTTTTGAGGGGTGGATGGTGTCCTGAAATTTCTCCTGCAAAGATCTGAAGACAGATTACACAGAAGTTGCTTCCAGCTGCATCTCTGCATTTCCTCAATTTCACAATAAATCCACACTATGACCCATTGTTCAGTTGGGAGTACTCCAGTGTGCAGGTAACATCTGAAGTGCAAACTGGAATCATCCTGGCAAACTCCCAATTTGAGGGCTTTCATACCCAGAACCAAATGGGAGCGAGATTGACAGATGAATTATGGGATATGGCCTCAACACTTGCCTCTATTTTTCCCCTCTTCCATGTTTCTCATTGGCCTAGGGTTTCCTGGTTGTGACTGAGTGTCTTCCACACTAAAAGTTTCCAGGTTCACTGAGGACTACCCTCAAAGTAGTCCATTGCATGACTGTTTTCTTCTAAACACTGTCAAGTTTTAATGACTGGGCAGCTATGCTACTTTTAAAAACATAAATTCCAGTTACAGCAACCAAAAAGAAAACTCTTGTTCTCCAGCTTTTATCAGAGTAGTTCATGATTCCTGTAGGAAGAGAAGCAGGCAGCCATGTCTGGTTTTTGCCTGGTAATCTAGCCTCTGATTCATTGCATCTGCATGTTCTTTCTCATTGTGTGGATGTCTTTCACTGGGCTGTTGCTGTATGGGGCTACCTCTCTCCACAGATCTATTGGCTGCCAAGGATTTTATGGAGCAAAAGGAACTTTGGGTAGGCTGGCCATCTTCAGCTTGTAGTTTGTGGTCTCACTGTGGGGATTCAGTTTGTTTGCACTTTGCAGGATGCTTTTGGGTCCTCTGACAGGAATCAATGAGCATTGCTTGGACTCCAGTACATGGCAGCTCATTCTCTCAGGTGAGTCTTGATTTTCTTTGCTTTCCTGATTGTGAGCTCTGGCTGGCATCACAATGAATGTCACCATTGCCTAGTGACAAGTCCCTGCAGCTTGGCAGAGAAGGAGTCCTCAGTGGAAGTACATCGGCTATAGACTCACCTTTCTTCTCTGTGGGATCTAAGGGATAGTCCCATTTTCCTAGATGAGAGTAGAAGTGACCCACCATGAAGAAACATCAATCAAATCCCCAGGAAAAAACTGTGAAAGCCCTAAGGATCCAAAAGAATCTGCAGCATACTACAGACCTGCCAGATGTTGTATGGGTGAGTCTTTCCGCAAGTTACCCCACTATGATTTCTAGGAACAACCATAATGTGTTCCCTAGCGTTGCTCTCTCCCAGATGGGGCTTCCTGCAGAACGACGCAGCCTCAGAAGTTACCAGGCTTTGTGTTTCTGTGGGAGCGTTGCAATTGTTGAATATCTGCATATGTGTGTGGATTTGTGTGTTTGTTTGTGTGTATTTTGTTGTGTGTCTGTGTGTGTGTGCCTGTAAGTGGATGCTGCATAAAGAAATTTGGCTAACACACTGCAGAGCTTTTTATTTTGTAGTGACTTAACCTTTGGTTGGCCTGTCTGTGTGGCTCAGTTTGGGTTGTGAGGCTCCCTGTTCTTTGCTTTTTGTGGATTATGAATCTGCAATCAATAGTTAGGCTGTTTTTTACCAGCTGGGGTCCCAATTAGCTCTCCTTGAAAAAAAAAGACAGTCTTCTAGGATGAAGAGGAGAACAATATACCTAAGAACAGACATCTCCTGGTGTGTTATTGTAATGCAGACAACCCAGAGACGGACACTAGTAGTCCTGTCCGCATAGCCTCTTGAATTTACCTCAAATTCAGTTCTCAGCTGAGCAGGTGCTTCATGGCCTGAGGGTGCTCCTCCACCATCTTTGGATTGAATTGTCTGACAGACAGTGGGAGCAGAATTAAGGTCAGATAGGGTTGAGGATACAATCTGGTGAGGGGTGGATAGGGTCCTGTACCTTCTCCAGCAAAAAAGGTGAAGACAGATAACACAGAACATGCTTCAAACTGTATGCCTACATTCCCTTTTTTTTTTCTTTTTCTCTCTCACTGCTTTATTTTTCTCCATATTAAAACATATGATATACTGTCATGTGTCACTTACAGATGGAGATACTTTCTGAGAAATGCATCATTAGCTGATTTCATCCCTGTGCAGACATTATAGAGTTCATGTACTCAAACCTAGATTGTCTAGCCTACTTTCTCTTAAGTGAACAGCTCCTCATAGATGGTTTCTGGAAAGATAAATCCTTTGGAGAAGAAAAAGAGTGTTAAAAATGCCTGAAGGCAATGAATCACATACTGTGCTGTTAAAAGCTTTATATACGTGATTCATTCTACAAATATTTTTTAAGAATTTACTATATGCTAGGCAGTATTCCAGACACTGAAAATAAAGTATGATGATTCAAACAGAAAATATCTGTGCCTTCATGAAGTTAGGTTCTTGTTAGTGAGGACCCACAACAAAGAAAATAAGTAAAACAAATTACAGTCATGTGCTACACAGCAATGTTATAGTCAATGATGGACCACATATAGGACAATGGTGCCTACATTCCCTTAATTGCACAAGCAGCCCACCCCATGCCTTGGTGTTCAGGTGGGAGTAGTGCAAAGTGCAGGGACCATTTGTAGTGCAAACTGTGGCCAATCTGGCACACTCACTGTTTGAGGGCTTTAATACCCGAAGCCAAATGGATGGATGCTGGGTGAGATGTGGCCTCTACACTTGCCTCTTCTTTTTGTCACTTTCATGTTTGTCATCGGCATAGGACTTCCTGCATCTGGCTCAACCTCTTCCACACTAAACATTTCCCAGTTCATGCAAAAAGACTGTCATGAAAATGCATTGCTTGTGTGTTTCCTTCTCAACTTTGTCACGTTTTAAGGATTGAGCTTCTGTGATACTTTTAAACAGCCAGCAACAGAGAAACTCTTGTTCTCCCATGTCTATCAGATGCCTGCATGACTCCTGTACAAAGAGAAACAGGCAGATGTGTCTGGGGTTTACCTGTTAGTCTAGACTCTGTTTCCTTTCATCTGCACATCTTTTTCTCTGTGGAGAGGGACATTCATTGGGCTGTTTCTGGATAGGACTGCCTCTTGCCACAGATTTTTCTCCTGCTACCAATTTCAGGGAGCAAAATGGACTTGGCTAGGCTGGCTGTGCTCCAAGTGGTGGGCCATTTTCTCATTATAGAGGTTGAGATTGTTTGCACTTTGCAGGAGGCTTTTGGGTCCTCTGATAGGAATCTTTGAATATTTCTTGGACTCCAGGGCAAGTCAGCCTATTCTATCAGGTGAGGCTTGATTTTTCTTTGTTTTCATGCTGGGTCCACATTGCCCCTCAACAGCAAAACTGGACATTTTCAGGTTTGGAATTGCCACAGATGGTCTCTGGGAAAACTTCTCACATAATCTGAACCTGTGAGACAGTTCAACTTGTGAGAACACTGCCCCAAGTTGGATTTGCCTTTGTTGTGTTTCCTGCCTTTCCCAGAGAGCCCTTGTGAGACCCAGGGTGAACAGAGGCAGTATAGTCAAGGGCCCGACCATCTTTCACTTATGCCCACCTCTGGGGTCTCAGGTATGATTCCATCACAAAAACCCCTCAACAATCCAACAAACTGTATTCCAATCCAAATGGGACCCAATTCTTGCACACAGCCTCTTTTGGGAATGGAGTCAGAAGAGCAGTTTTCAGTGACCACCTCACAGTCTCAAAACGCCTCCTCCTCCAGTGGCACCCAAAGATAATGATATCCTGAAGGGGACCTAAGGTATAGAATTTTATGATCTCACAGTGGGTTACGGCAGGGAGCATTTTTTGCCACAACAGGTCTCCTCTGCCTGTACCGTTTTTTTTTTTGCTGCTTAGTCAGGCTGTCAGCACTGACAGTCTGGTGCCCGAGCAGGCCTCATGAACCCGCATGAATAAATCTCAGAGCACCGGGCCTGATTGTGAACACTGGCTAGCATCACAATGAATGTCACTGTTTCCCAGGGAGAATTCCCTGTGACTCAAGGAAGAGGCAAACCTCCATGGAGATTCATCGGTGGTAGACTCTTGCCTGCCTTATCTGTGAATCCATGGAATCGTTTCATCAACCTTGAAGATGGCAGTCACAAACCACTCTGAAGAGACTTCAAACATGGCCAAAATAAATCGCAAAATCGCTAAGGATTCAAAATCATCTGCAGGATTCCCTAGGCTTGCCTAGACATTGTAGGGGAGAGTCTCTCTGAAGTTTGCACCACTGTGATTTCGAGGTGTAGCCTACCTGTGTTCCCAGTGTTGGCTCTCTCACAAGTGGGGCTTTCTGCAGAACCACACAACTGCAGGAGATGCCAAGCTGTGTGTTTCCTGAGGAGTGTTGAGAGACTTGGATGTCTGCATGTGTATTTGGCATTTTGTGTTTGTGCGTGTGTTTTTTAGTCTGTGTATACGTGCCTGTAAGTGGAGTTGGCTTAAAGGAATGTGGCTAATGCCCTCAGTGCTTCTGTTTTTGAATCTCCCAATCTTTTGGTGCCTTTTCTGTGTGGCTGTGCTTGGGCTGTGGTGTTCCATGTTTTTTTTTAATTTTTTGTGGATGATGAATCCACTGTGAATTGGGAGGCAGGCTGAGACTCACGAGCATCAAAATTACCTCTTCCTGCAAAAATAGCCACTCTTCTGGAAAGAAGAGGAGAACACCACACCAAAAAGCAGACATCTACCAGTGTTACATTGTCCTGAGGCCAACACAAGCAGAGACTGAAGACTTTCTGTCCACTGGACCCCTTGTATTTACCTCAATTCATTTCCCAGCCAAGCAGGTGCTTCACGTAATGCGGGGGTACTTCTTCATCATCTTGGGAATTCATCCTGAAACATAAAGTCTGAGCATCAGTAAGGTCAGATATGGGTGAGGATAGAATCTGGTGGGTGGGGAGGGGGGGTGCGGGTGGATGGAGTCCCACAACTTCCCCTGCAATAAAAATAAAGACAGGCCGGGCACGATAGCCCACGCTTGTAATCCCAGCACTTTGGGAGGCCAAGATGGGTGGATCACTAAGTCAGGAGATTGATACCATCCTGGCTAACACAGTGAAACCAAGTCTCTTCTAAAAATACAAAAAAAAAAAAAAAAAAAAAAAAAATCAGCCGGGCATGGTGGCAGGCACCTGTAGTCCCAGCTACTCAGGAGGCTGAGGCAGGAGAATGGCATGAACCCCGGAGGCAGAGCTTGCAGTGAGCCAAGATCGCACCACTGAACTCCAGCCTGGGCAACAGAGCAAGACTTTGACCCAAAAAAAATAAATAAAAATAAAAAATAAAGACAGATGACAAAGAAGTTACTTCCAACTGCATCCCCTCATTCCCTTAAATGCATGAGCAGTCCACAACAGGGCCAGTGATCATGTCAGAGTACTCCAATGTGCAAGAGACATTTGGGTTGAAATTGAACCCATCCCAGAAAACTCCCGATTTGAGGGCTTTCAGATTTGGAGCCAAACAGGAGTGGAATGGGTTGATGTTCATTGTGACTGTGGCCTCCACACTTGCCTCTTCTTTTTCTGACTTCCTTGTTCCTTGTCACCCTAGGGTTTCCTGGGTCTACATGAACCACTGGGGTGTCAGGTACGATTCCATCACCCAAAGAACCCTCAGCAACACACCAGACTATATTCCAATCCCCATAGGACCCAATTCTTGCATGCATCCCCTTTCAAAAATGGAGTCAGGAGAGCACTTTCCAGAGATCCCGTCACAGTCTTAAATCGCCTCCTCCTCTAGCGTGACTAAACCACTGTTATGGTCTGAAGGAGCCCTGAGGTACAGACTTTTACAGTCCTGCAGAGGGTTTTCACATGCATCCTTTTTCCTGCTACCAGGCCAGCCCTTCATTTGCCATTTTCATCTATTTAGACATCCTGAAAGCTCTGACAGCCAGGCGCCCAGGCCTGCCTCCTAAACCAGCGAGTGCAAATCTGAGACCACCAGGCCTGATTGTGAGCTTTGGATAACTACACAATGAATGTCACTGTTGCCTAGGCACAAATCCTTGTGGCTTGCTGGAGAAGCAGACTTCATCAGAGATGCGTCAGTTGTGGAAGCTCACCTGTCTTCTCTGTGGGATCCACAGGATAGTCCCATGATCCAAGGAGAAGGCAGACATGAGCCAGCCTGAAGAAATTTCAAGCAGAGGCCCAGAAATAAACCACAAAATCCTTAATGATCCAAGATGATACACAACATTCTTCAGACCTGCCCAGACATTGTAGGGATGAGAATTTTTGAAACACGCCCCACTGTGATTTTTAGACACAGCAGGTCTGTATTTTCTGGGCTTGTTCTCTCCCAGGTTGGGCTTTGTACTGAACCACAGAGCCTCAGAAGCTGCCAGGATGTGTGTTTCTGGAGAAGTGTTGCAAATATTGGATGACTGCGTGTGTGTGTGGCATTGTGTGTTTGTGTGTCTGTGTGTCTCTATGTGTATGTGTGTGTTTAAGTGGAGTCTGCTTAGAGGAAAGTAGCTAATGCACTTCAGTGCTTCTTTTTGTTCAGTCTCTCAATCTTTTGGTGGCCAGACTGTGTGGCTCTGCTTGGGGTGCAGGGCTCTGTATTCTTTATTTTCCTGTGGATCATGAATCTGCAGTGAATTGTAAGGTGAATAGAGATTTGCCAGTGTCCAAATCTCTACTCCTGAAAAAAAAGAAAAAAAAAAAGCCAGTCTTCTAGAATGAAGAGGAGTACACCATACAAAGAACAAAGATCTCTCAGTTTTTTATTGTCCTGAGGCCAACCCAGGGAAAGTCATTAGCAGTTCTGCCCGCATGGACCCAAGAATTTACCTCAAATTTGGTTCCCAGCAGAGCAGGTACTTCATGTCATTATGGGAAACTCTTCCCTCTTCTTGGGATTTCATCCTGGGACATGGAGTGTTAGCAACAATAAAGTTAGATAGGTGTGAGAATACAATCTGATAATGGGTGGATGGGGTCCCACACATTCACCTACAAAATAAATAAAGACAGTTGACACAGGAAGTGCTTCCAACTCCATTGCTTCATTCCATTAATCCCACAAGCAGTCCACCCAATGGCCAGCTGTTCATGTGGGAGTAGTTTAAAGTAAAAAAATAAAAAAATAAAAATAAATAAATAAATAAAACACATTTGGAGTGCAAATTGGGACATCTCAGCAAACTTCTGATTTGAGGGTTTTCATATCTGGTGCAAAATAGGAGTGCAATGTATTGATGCTGGGTGGGACATGGACTCCACACTTGCTTCTTCTTTTACTGACTTCCATGTTGCTTATTGGTATATGGTTTCCTGGGTCTGGCCCAAGGACTTCTATATTAAATGTTTCCCAGTTCACAAATAACAACCCTCATGAGAATCAACAGAGTAAGGGTTTCTTTATAAACCCTGCCATGTTTTAATGACTGGGCAGCTTTGATACTTTTAAACCATAAATTCTCATCACAGCTGCCAACAGAAAAACTCTTGTTCTCCCACTTCTATCAGAGGGCTGCATTATTCCTGTAGGATGAGAAACAGAGAGCAGTGTCTGGTTTTTGCATGGCAATCAACCTCTGTTTCATTTCATCTGCACAGTCTTCACATTGTGGAGGGACTCTTTCACTGGGATATTGCTGGATGGGATGTCCTCTTGCCACAGATTATTTAGCTCCCAGAGATTCCAGACAGCCAAAGGAACTTCAGGTAGGCTGGCTGCCCTCGAGGTTAGGAGTCATTTTCTTGTTGTGTGGTCTGTTTTTTGCACTTTGCAGGGAGCTTTTCAGTTTTCTGATAGGAATCATTGAACACTGCTTGGACTCCAGCACGAGTCACCTCATTCTCTCAGGTGAGCCTTGATTTTTCTTTGCTTTCAAGTTGAATTCACGGTGCTCTTCAACAGCACTACTTGACACTGTTTTCAGGGATGCCATCACCACCCACAGCCTCTGAGACACTGTCTCAACAACAACTGCACCACTGAAAGGGGAATCTGAAGTACTGCTCCATATTGGACTTGCATTTGTCATCATGCCTGCCTTTCCCAGAGAGCTGCTGTGAGGCCCTGTATGAAGGGAAGCAGTGAGGTCAAGAGCCCAACCATCTGTTGTGACACTCACCTCTGTGGTCTCAGGTATGATCCTATCATCCAAATAACTCTCAACAACACATGAGACTATATTCCAATCTCCATGACATTTGATTCTGACACAGAGCCTCCTTCAGGAATGGAGTCAGAAGAGCAGTTCCCAGTGACCACCTTACACTCTCAAAATGCCTCCTCCTCCAGGGGGACCAGACCATAGAGGTGGCAAGAAAGGGCCCTGAGTTTGAGACATTTTGGATCCCACAGTGGGTTTTCACAGGCAGCTTTTTTTCTGATAGCAGGCAAGCTCTGTCTGTAACAGTTTCCTTTGCTTAAGCAGGCTGACATCTGCCTCTGACAGCCAGATGCCTGAACCTGCCTTATGAACACACACAGGCTACTCTTAGGACACCAAACCTGATTGTGAGCTCTGGTGGGTGTCACAATGAATGTCACATTAACCTAGTGACAAGTCCCTGAGGCTTGGCAAAGAAGACCTCCATAGAAATGTGTCAGTGGTGGAATCACGCCTGTTTTCTCAGTGGAATCCATATTCCCATAATCCTAGGAAAAGGCAGACATTAGGCAGCCTGAAGAAACATCAAGCACAGAACCAGGAATAAACCACAAAATTCCTAGTAATTCAAAAAGATCTGCAAAATTTCTCAGGCCTGCCTAGATGTTGTAGAGGTGAGTCTTTTTGAAACTTTCCCTACTATGATTCCTAGGTACAGCCTGCCTGTGTTCCCCAGGGTTACTCTATCCCAGGTGGGGCTTCCTGCAGAACCATGCAGCCTCAGGAGCTTCAGGCCTGTGTGTTTCTGTGGGAGTGTTGCAAGTGTTAGAAGTCTGCATGTGTGTGCATCTTTTTGTGTTTGTGTGTGTGCATGCATGCCTGTAAGTGGAGTCTGCTTAAGGAAATGTGGCTACTGCACTTCAGGATTTTTTTTTTTGAGTCTCTCAATCTTTTGGTGGCCTGTCTGTGTGGCTTTGCTTGGGCTCTGGGGCATGGTGTTCTTTATTTTCCTGTGGATTATGAATCCACAGTGAATTGGGAGATGGCCCCAGAGTTACTGGCATCCAAATCACCCCACCCTGAAGAAAAAAAAAAAAAAGAAAAGAAAGGCCATTCTTCTAGAATAAGAGGAACACACCACACCAAAAAATGGACATCTCCCACTGTTCCATGGTCCTGCAGCCAACCAAGGGAAAGACACTGGCATTCCTGTCTGCAAGGCAATGGAATTTACCATGGATTCACTTCCCAGCTGTGCAGTTGCTTCACGTCATGAAGGAGCCCTTCTTCATTGTCTTGGGTTTTCATCCTGGGAGATAGAGAGTGAGCAGAAATAAGGTCACATAGGGGTAAGGTTACAATGTGGTGAGGGCTGGAAGTATTCATGAAACTTCAGCAGCAAAAGAATGAAGACAGACACAGAAGGTGTTTCCAACTGCATCCCCACATTCTCTTAATTGCACAAGCAGTCCACACCATGGCCCAGTGTTCACGTGGGAGTTCTTCAATGTGCAAGGAATGTTTGGAGTGTGAATTGGGGCCATCCTGGGAAATTCCTAATTTGAGGGCTTTCATACCTGTAGCCAAATGGGAGTAAAATGGATTGATCCTGGGTGGGATGTGAACTCCACACATGACTCTTTTTTCCTGACTTCTGTTTTCCTCATTGGCCTAGGGTTTCCTGGGTATGGCTTAACGAATTCCACATTAAACATTTCCTAGTTCATGAAGAAAGACACTCATTGGAACTCATTCCATGAGTGTTTCTTTCTAAATATTCTCACGTTTTAAGGCTGAGCAGTTTTGATATTTTTAAAACTGTAAATTTTCGTTACAGCTTCCAACAAGTAAACTGTTGTTTGCCCACTTCTATCAGAGGTCTGCATGATTCCTGAAGGATGAGAGGCAGATAGCCATGTCTGTGGTTTAAAGCCTGGTAATCTAGACTGTCTCATTTTATCTTCATGGCTTTCTCATTTTGGAGGGGCCCTTTCATTGGCCTGTTGCTGGATGGGACTGCCTTTTGCAACAGTTTATTTAGCTGTTAGGGATATCAGAGAGAAGAAGGGACTTTGGGTAGGCTGGATGAAGTCCAGGTTGGGGTCGTTGTCTGGTTGTGGGGGCTGAGGTTGTTTATAGTTTGCAGGTGGCTTTTGTGTCGCTAGACAGGAATCATTGAACATTCATTCATTCCAGCACAAGGAAGCTTATTCTCTCATGCAAGCCTTAATTTTTCTTTGTTCTCATGGGGAATCAACAGTGTAACTCAACGGCACTACTGCACATGCTCTTCAGTCTTGCCATCACCACAGATGACATCTGAGACACAGTTTTAACCTCATCTGCATCCATAAAAGGCCAGTCTGAGGTGTGAGAACACTGCTCTACCTCAGACTTGTTTTGTCATGGTTCCTGCCTTTCCCAGAGAGCCCCTGTGAGGACCATGATGAACGAGGTGGTGAGATCAAGAGCCCAGTCATCTTTCACTGACACCAGTCTCTGGAGTCTCAAGTATGATTCTATCACCCAAGGAACCCTCAAGGACACACAAGACTACATTCCAAATTTCATGGGACCCTATTCTGGCACACAGCCTCTTTCGGGAATGGAGTCAGAAAAGCAGTTTCCAGTGACTACCTCACAGTCTCAAAATGCCACCTCCTCCAGGGAAACACAATCACAGAGACAGCAATAAAACACCCTGAGTTGGAGACTTCTTGCATCCTACAGTTGGTTTCCACAGGCAACGTTTTCCCTACAGCTGGGCGTTTCTGACTGCACTGTTTCCTTTGCTTAAGCAGGGTGACAGCTGTGACAGACAGGCAACTGAGTCTGCCTCATGAATGTGCACATGCTAGTCTCAAGGCAGCAGGCCTGATTATAAGCTCTGGAGAGCATCTCAATGAATGTCACTGTTGCCTAATGATAAGACCCGATGGCTTGGAGGACAAGGAGACCTTCGTGGAAGTGTGTTGGCCATGGACTCCCGCCTTTTTTCTCTATAGGATCCATGGGTTAGTTTCATGATCCTAGGAGAGGGTAGACTGGAGCCAGCCTGAAGAAATATCAAGCACAGTTCCAGGTAAAAACTGCAAAATCAGTAAAGATCAAGAAGGATTTTCACTATTGTCAGGCCTGCTTAGACAGGGTGTGTCTTTTTGAAACTTACCCCACTGTGATTTCTAGGTACAGCCTGCCTGTGTTTTCCCGGGTTGCTCTATTTCAAGTGGGGCTTCCTGCAGAAGCATGCAGCCTCAGGAGCTGCTGAGCTGTGTGTTTCTGTGGGAGTGTTATGAGTGTTGGAAGTCTGTGTGTATGTGTCATTGTGTTTGTATGTGTGCGTGTGCCTGTAAGTGGAGTCTGCTTAAAGAAATGTGGCTAATGCACTGCATCTCTCTTTTTTTCTTTTTTCTTTTTCTTTTCTTTTCTTTCTTTCTGTTTTTTTTTTTTTTTTTTTTTTTTTTTTTTTTTTTTTTTTTTTTTTTTTTTTTTGAGTCTTAGAAACCTTTTGATGGCCTGTCTCTGCTGCTTTGCTTGGGATGCATGTTCTTCATTTTTCTCTGGATCGTGAATATGCAGTAATTTGGGAGGGTGGCTGTTACCCACCATGGTCCAAGTCATCTCCCCCTCCAAAAAAAAAAAAAAAAAAAAAAAAAAACTCTTCAAAAAAGAAGAGTAGCACACCACATCCAAGAACTGTCATCATTCAGTTATTCATTATCCTGCAGCCAACCTAGAGAGGGACACTGGCAGTCCTATCCACAGAGCCACTTGGTTTTACCTCAAATTCGGTTCCCAGCAGAGCAGGTTCTACATGTCTTGAGGGTCCTCTCCTCAATCATTTTGCGATTTTCTTCTGGAAAACAGTGTGAGCAGCAATAAGGTTTGATAGGGGTGAGGATAAAATCTGGTGAGGGGTGGATGTGGTTTTGCACGTTAGCCTGCAAAAATTTTAAGACAGATAACTCAGAAGTGCTTCCAGTTGCATCCACACATTCCCTTAATTGCACAAGCAGTCCATACCATTGTCCGGCATTCAGTTGGTATTACTCCGACGTGCAGGGAACATTTGGAGTGCAAACTGGGACCATCCTGGTCAATTCCCGATTTGAGGGATTCTATATCCGGAATCAAATCGGAGTGAAGGCGATTGACACTGGGTGGGATGTTTCCTCGACACGTGCCTCTTCTTTACCTGACTTCCATGTCCCTCATTAGCCTAGGGATTTCTGGGTCTGGCTCAAAGTCTTTCACACTAAAATTTCCTAGTTCACGGAGGAAGACTGTCATGGAATCCATTGCGTTAATGTTTCCTTCTAAAAACTATCACGTTTTAATGACTGGACAAGTGTGATACTTTTAAAACTGTCAATTCCCATTGCAGCTGCTAACAAGAAAACTCTTGTTCTTCCAATTCTGTTGGAGGGCTGCTTGATTTCTCTAGTATAAGAGGCAGGCAGCCATTTTGGTCTTTTGCCTGGTAATCTTGCCTCTGTTTCTTTTCATCTGCACGTCCTTTCTCATTGTGGATTCAGTCCTTTACTGGGCTGTTGATGGATGGGAGTGCCTAACGCCACTAATCTTTTGGTGTCCAGGAATTTCAGGGAGCAAAAGGGACTTCGGGTAGTCTGGCTGTGCTCCAGCTTGTGGATCGTGGTCTTGTCATTGCAGCTGAGGGTCTTTGCAATATCAGGAAGCTTTAGGGTCATGTGGTAAGAATCTTTGAATGTTGCTTGGACTCCAGCACAATCCAGCTCCTTCTGTCAGGTATGCCTTGATTTTTCTTTGCTTTCATTATGGGTCCAAAGTGCCCCTCAGCAGCACAACTGGAAAGATTTTTCAGGTTTGCGATCATCACAGATGGCCTCTGAAACACTGTCTCAACCTCATCTGAACCTGTTAGGGGTCAGTTCGAGGTCTGAGAACACTGCTCTACCTTGGACTTTCTTCCTTGGTGATCCCTGCCTTTCCTAGAGAGCCCCTAAAAGTCCCAGGATGAAGAAAGACAGTGAGATCATGAGCCTGGCCATCATTTGCTGACACCAGCCTCTGGCATCCCAGATATAATTCCACCTCCCAAAACTTCTCAATAACCCACCAGATTATATTCCAATCCACATGGAACCTGACTCTTGCACACTGCCTCTTCAGGAATGGAGTGGGAGTAGCATTTTCCAGTGACCATCTCACAGTCTCAAAGTGCAAGAGGAAGGGATTGATTCTTGGTGGGATGTGGCCTCCACACTTCCGTCTTCTTATCCTGGCTTCAGTGTTCCTCATCAGCCTAGGGTTTCCTGGGTCCGGCTATACATCTTCCAAAATAAGCATTTCCACTTCACAAAATATGAACCTAATGAGAATCCATTGTGTGATTGTTTCCTTCTAAACTCACTCTCGGTTTAATGACTGGGCAGCTGTGATACGTTTAAAACGGTAAATTCCAGTTCCAGTGGCCAAACAAGGAAACTCTTGTTTTCCCATTTCTATCTGATGGCTGCATGATTTCTGAAGGGTGAGAAGCACTTAGCCATGTCTGGCTTTTGCCTGGTAATCTAGACTCTGTTCCAATTCCTCTTCATGTCATTTCTCATTATGGAGGGGGCCTTTTGTTGAAATATTGCTGGATGGGACTGCCTGTCACCACAGATCTATTGGCTGCCAGGGATTTCAGGGAGAAAAAAAGATTTTGGACAGGCTGGCTGCACTCCAGGGTGTGGGTTGTTGTCTCATTGTGAGGGTTGAGGTTCTTTTCACTTTGTAGGAGGATCTGGGTTCTCTGTCAGGAATATTTGAACATTGTCTGGAATCTAGCACACGTCAGCTGATTCACTCAGGGGAGTCTTGATTTTTCTTTATTTTCATGGGGGGGGGAGGGTGTCCACAGTGTCCCTAAACAGAACTAATGGACATTTTCTTCAGTCTTGCTATCGCTACAGACACCTCTGAAACACTGTCTCAATGTCATCTGCGCCCATGAAAGGCCAGTTAGAGGTGTGAGAACAGCGCTCTACACCAGATTTGCCTTTGTCTTATTTCCTGCCTTTCCCAGAAAGCTCCTGCGTGGCCAAGGATGAAGGGAGGCAGTGAGGTCAAGGGTGCAACCATCTTTCACTGACACCTTTTTCTGGGGTCTCAGGTATGATTCCATCACCCAAAGACCCTTCAACAACTCACCATGCTGTATACCAATATCTATGAGACCCAATTCCTGCACACACCCTCTTTCCGGTTGGAGTCAGAAGTACGGTTTCCAGCGACAACTTCACAATCTAAAAACACCTGCTCCTCCAGAGGGACCCAACCCCAGATATGGCCTAAAGGTGTCCTAAGGTTGAGATTTTAGAGTCCTGCAGTGGGTTATCACAGGCAGCACATTTTTCCAATTCCAGGCCAGCTCTGTCTGTAACATTTTCTTCTATTTAGGCAGGCTGACATCTTCTAGAGCCAGGCATAAGCACTTGTCTCACGAATGAGCATATGCTAGTATCGGGACACAAGGCATGAGCTGTGAATTATGGCTAGCATCACAATCAATACCGCTGTTGCTGAGCAACAAGTTCCTGTATTTTGACGGAAAAGGAGACTTCTGTGGAGGTGCTTCAGCATTGGGTTCTTGCCTGTCTTTTCTGTGGAATCCACAGGATAATACTATGGACCTAGGATAGGGCAGATGTGAGACAGCTTGAGCAAACATCAAGCAGAGCCCCAGGAATAAGCCCTGAAATCTCTAAGGATACAAAATATCTCCCAGATGCCTTAGGCCTGACAAGACATTGTGGGGGTGAGTCTTTTTGAAACTTGACCCACTGTGATTCCTAGGTACAACTCCCCCTTTTTTTTCCCATGGTTGCTCTCTCCCAGGTGGGGATTTCTGTGGAACCACAAATCTCAGAAGAAGCCAGGCTGGGTGTTTCTGTGGAAATATTAGGAGTGCTGGATGTCTGTGGGTGTGTATTTGGCTTTGGGTGTGTGTGTGTGTGTGTGTGTGTGTGTGTGTGCCTGTAAGTGGAGTCTGCTTAAAGGAATGTGGATAATGCACTGCAGCTCTTCTTTTTTTTTTTTTTTTTTGAGTCTCCCAAAATTTTTGTGGCCTGTCTGTGTGGTTCTCCTTTGGCTGCAGAACTCCATGTTCTTTACTTTTCGGTGCATCATGAATCCGCACTGAATTGGGAGGATGGCAGAGAACTCCCAGAGTCCAAATCACGTCTCCCTGGAAAAAAAGCCACTTTTCTAGAAAGAAGAGGAGAACACCACACCCAAGAACAGACAGATCCAAGTGTTTCTTTGTCCTGAGGCTGACCCAGAGATAGACACTAGCAGGTCTGTCTGCAGGTCCCTTGAATTTACTTGAATTCTGTTCCCAGCCTAGCTGATTCTTCACCTCCTGAGGAGAAACTAATCCAACTTCTTGGGGTTTCACTCTGGGTCAGAGTGTGAGCATCATTGGTGTCAGATAGGGGAGAGGATACAATTTGGTGAGGGGTGGATGGGGTCTCACACCTTCACCTGAAAAAAAGGTGAAGTAAAATGACACAGAAGGTACTTCCAGCAGCATCCTCATATTTCCTTAATATAACAAGCCATTTACACCATGACCCACTTTTCAGGTGAAAGTGCTCTCATGTGCAGGGAACATTGGGAAAGTAAAGTGGGGCCATCCTGGCGAACTCACAATTTGAGGGCTCTCATACCAGGAGCCACATGGGAGTGGTAGGGATTAATGCTGGGTGGGATGTATTCTCCACTCTTGTATCTTCTTTATCTGACTTCCATGTTCCTTGTCGCCCTAGGATTTTGTGTGTCTGGTTTAACATCTTCCAAACTAAATGTTTCCCAGTTCACAAAAACTGACCCTCATGGGATTCCATTACATGAGCGTTTCCTTCTAAACATTGTCACATTTTATTTCCTGGGCAGCTTTGATAATCTTAAAACTATAAATTGCTGTAACAGCCACCAACAAGGGAACTCTTGTTCTCCCACTTCTATCAGACAGCTGCATGATTCCCCGAGGATGAGTACAAGGCAGCCATTTCTGGTTTTTGCCTGATAATCTAGGCTCTGATTCATTTCTTTTGCATTACTTTTCTCATTTTGGATGGGATTTTTATTGGGCTGATGCTGGATAAAACTGCCTCTAGCTGCAGATATTTTGGCTGCCAGGGATTTCAGGGAGCAAAAGGGTCTTCTGGTAGATTAGATATGCACCAGGGTGTTGTTGGAAGTCCCGTCATGGAGGCTCAATTTGAATGCACTTTGCAGGAAGATTTTTGGTATTCTCACAGGAATCTTTACATGTCATTTAGACTCCAGCAAAAATCAGCTCATTCTCTCAGGTGAGCCTTGATTATTATTTGCTTTAATGTGGGGGCCACAGTGCCCTTCAATGGTACTACTGGACACCATTTTCAGGGTTCCTATTACCACAGACAGCCTCTGAGTCATTATCTCAACCTTATCTACACCTATGGGAAGCCAGTTCAATGTGTGAGAACTCTTCTCTTCCTTGGACTTGCCTTTGCCATGGAAACTTCAAGCAGTGTCCCAGAAATAAACTGATGAATCCCTAAGTATCCAAGAAATATTCAGGATACCTCAGGCTTGCCTAAGTGTTGTAGCAGTGAGTTCTTTACAAACTTGCTCCACTGTGATTTCTAATTACAGCATGCCTGTGTTCCCCAGAATTGTTCTCTCCCAGGTGGAGCTTTCTGTGGAACCATGCAGCCTCAGAAGCTGTTGGGCTGGATGTTTCTATGGGAGTGTTGTAAGTGTTGGATGTCTGCATGTGGGTGTGGCTTTGTAGCTTTGTGTGTTTTAGTGTATGTGTATGTGCACATGCCTGTAAGTGGAGTCTGCTAAAAGAAATGTGGCTAATGCTCTCTGCAGCGCTTCAATTTTTTTTTTTTTTTTTTTTTTGAGTCTCTCAACCATTTGGTTGGCTGTCTGTGTGGCTGTTTGGGCTGTGGGGCTCCGTGTTCTTTATTTTTCTCTGGATATTTAATCCTCAATAAATTGAGAGGCCTGCTGTGGCTGACCGGGATTCACATCACCTCCCCTTTAAAAAATCCTGTCTTCTAGAAAGAAGAGGAGCATCCCCCACCCAATAACAGAAATCTCCCAGTGTTTCATTGTCCTACAGCTATCCCAGGGAGAAATACTTGCAGTCCTGTCTGCAGGAACCTTTGAGTTTACATCAAATTAGGTTCCTAGCTGAGCAGGTACTTCGTATCAGGAATGGGCACTCCACCTTCATCCTGGGATTTCATTATGAGACCGAGATTGTGAGCAGCAATAATGTCAGAGAGGGTCGAACATACAATCAAATGATGTGTATCCTGCACCTTCAAATGGAAAAAAGTGAAGACACATGACAAAGAAGGTGCTTCCAACTGCATCCTTGAATCATTCAATTGCACAAGAGATCCATATCATGGCCCAGTTTCCAGGTGGGAGTACTCTAACTTGTAAGGAACTTTGGTAGTGCAAATTGAGGCCATCCTGGCAAAGTCCCATTTTGAGGGTTTTCATACCCAGAGCCAAATGGAAATGGGATGGATTGATGCTGGGTGGGTTGTGGCCTCCACACTTGCCTCTTCTTTTACTGAATTCCATGCTTCTTGTTGGCCTAGGGTTTTCTGGGTCTGGCTTAACATCCTCCATGCTAAACGGTTCCAAGTTCATGAAAAATGACCCTCATGGGAATCCATTGTGTATTTTCTTCTAAACACTGTCACTTTTTAATGACTCGAAAACTGTGACATTTTTAAAACCATAAACTCCCATTTCATCAGCAACAAGGAAACTCTTATTCTCCCACTCCTTTCTGAGGGCTGCATGATTTTTACAGGATGAGAAGCAGGCAGCTGTGTCTAGCTTTTGTCTTGTAATCTAGGCTCTGTTTCAATTTATCCACAGATCCTTTGACATTGTTCAGGGGATAGTTCACTGGGCTGTTGCTGCATGGGATTGTGTCTTGCCACAGATCTTTTGGCTGTCAGGGATTTTAGGAGCAAAGGGGACTTTGGGTTGGATGGCTGCCCTCCAAGTTGTGGGTTGTGGGGTCTGAGGTGGTTTGCATTTTACAAAATGATTTTGGGTCTTCTGATACAAATCTTGGAATGCTGCTTTAATTCAAGCACATGTCTGCTCATTCTCTCAGGTGAACTTTGATTTTTCTTTGATTTTATGGCCTCCCACAGTCCCCCCAACTGCACTACTTGACTTTTCTGGCTTGCAGTTGCCACAGAGAGCCTCTGAGACATTGTCTCAACCTCATCTGCACCCATGAGAGGATATTTTGAGGTGTGAGAACACTGTTCCGACACAGAATTCTCTCTTGTGATTCCTGGATTTCTGATAAAGCCACTTCAAGTCCCAGGATGAAAGGAAGCAGTGATCTTAAGGGACCAGCCATCTTTTGTTGACATGCACCTCAGGGGTCTGAGGTATAATTCCATCACCCAAAGACTCCTCAACCTCTCACAAGACTATATTCCAATCCTCATGGTAACCAATTCTTACACACAGCCTCTTTTGGGAATGGAGTCAGAAGAGTAGTTTCCAGTGACCACCTCTCAGTCTCAAAACACTTTCTCCTCCAGTGGGACCTGATTAAGGAGAGGTCCCAAAGGGGTCCTTAGGTTGAGACTTCTAGGGTCCTGCAGTGGGTTACTGCAGGCAGCTTTTTTTTCCCAATACTATGACAGCTCTGCCTGTACTGTTTTCCTCTGCTTAGGCAATCTGACAGCTCTGATAACCAGACATGGGAGGCTGCCTCACAGATGTATTTCGGCTAGTCTCACTGCTCCAGGCCTGACCTGTGAACTCCAGCTAGAGTCACAGTGAATGCCACCTCAGTGTAGCCACATGTTACTGTGCCTTGACAAAGAAGGAGGCCGCCGTGGAAGTGTGTCAGTGGTGGACTCTCACCTGTCTTCCCTGTGGCTCCAAGGGATAGTCCCATGACCATAGGAGAGGGTAGCCATGAGACAGTCTGATGAAGCCTCAAGTAGAATAGAGCCTCAGGAATAAATGGTAAAATTCCTAAAGATCCAAAAACATCTACCTGATGTTTCAGGCCTACCGAGACATTGTGTGGGTATTTTTGAAACTTGCTGTACTTTGATTTCTAGGCACAGCCTGCCTGTGTTCCCCGTGGTTGCTCTCTCCCAGGTGGGGTTTCCTGCAGAATCACACAGCTTCAGAAGCTGCCAGGCTGTGTGTTACTGTGACAATGTTGAGAGTGTTTTATGTCTGCATGTATTTGTAGCTTAGTGAGTGTGTGTGTTTGCGTGCCTGCAAGTAAAGACTGATTAAAGGAATGTGGCTAACATACTGTAGTGCTTCTTTCTTTTGACTCTCCAAACCTTTTTGTCACCTCTCTGTCTGGTTCTGCTTAGGCTGTGGGGCTCTGTGTTCTTTATTTTTCTGTGGATCATAAATCTGCCATGAATTGGGAGGCTGGCTCAGACACGATGGGTTCCAAACCACCTCCTTCTGCAAAAAAACAAAACAAAACAAAACAAAACAAAACCCCCCCCCCAAAAAAAAAACCCAAAAAACAGTCTTCGAGAAAGAAGAAGAGAACACCACCCTTAAGAACAGACATCTACCAGTGTTTCATATTCCTGAAGCAAACCCACAAAGAGACAATAGCAGTCCTGTCTGCAGGGGCCCTTGAATTTACCTCAAATTCGGTTCCCTGCTAAGCAGGTGCTTCACGTCATGAGGGAGAACTCCTCAAACATCTTGAGACTTCATTCTGGGGCAGAGAGGGTGAGCAGCAATAAGGTCAGTTTGAGGTGAGGATACAATCTGCTGAGTGGGGGATGGGATCCTGCACCTTCACCTGCAAAAATGGTGAAGACAAATGACAGGGGAGGCACTTTCAACTGGATTTCTGCATTCCCTTAATTGCAAAAGAAGTCCACACTGTAGCCCAGTGTTCTGGTGTGAGTATCCCAAGGTGAAGGGAATATTGGTAGTGGAAACTGGGGCCATCCCGTCAAACTCCTGATTTGAAGGCTTTCATACCCGGAGCCAAAGGGGAGTGGCATGGACTGATGCTGGGCGGAATATAGTCTCTACACATGCCTCTTCTTTTCCTCACTTTCATTTTCCCTGTCAGCCTAGAATTTCCTTAGTCTGGCTCAATGTCTTCCACAATAAATGTTTCCCAGTTCACAGAGAACCACCCTCATGGGAATGCATTCAGTGCGTGTTTTCCTTCTAAACTCTGTCAAGTTTTAATGACTGAGCTACTGTGATAATTTTAAAACTGTAAATTCCCATTACAGCCACCAACAAGGAAACTCTTGATTTCCCACTTCTATTGGAGGGCTGTATTATTCCTGTAGGATGAGAAGCAGGCAGCCATGTCTGGCTTTTGCCTGATAATCTATGCTCTGTTTCATTTCATCTACATCTTCTTTCTTATTGTGGAGGGTGTATTTTATTGGGCTGTTGATGGTCAGGAGTGCCTCAGATGCAGATCTTCTTGCTGCCACCTATTTCAGGGAGCAAAAAGGACTTCATGTAGACTGGCTGTGCTCCAGCTTGTGGGTTGTGGTCTCATTGTTGGGGCTGAGGTTGTTTGCCCAATAAAATACACCCTCCACAATGAGAAAGAATGTGTATATGAAATGAAATAGAGCATAGATTATCACACAGGAATCTTTGAAAGTTTATTGGACTCCAGGTCAAATCAGCTCATTCTGCAAGATGAGATTTGATTTTTTTCTTTGCTTTCCTTCTTGGTCCACATTGCCCCCTCAACAGCACTGCCTTACACCCTTTTCAGGCTTGCAATGGCCTCAGACGTCCTCTGTGATAATTTCTCAATAGCATCTGCAACCATGAGGAGCCAGTTTTATGTGTGAGAACACAGTTCTACCTTGGACCTGCCTTTGTCATGATTCTTGCCTTTCCCAGAGTGCCCCTGCCAGGCCCAGCATGATGGGAGGCAATAAGCACAAGAGCCTGGTCACCATTCACTGACAATGGTCTCTGGGGTGTCAGGTATGATTCCATCAAATAAAAACCCCCCAACATCTCACCAGACTATACTCTAATCTCCATGGGACACAATTCTTGCACACAACCTCTTTCAGGAATGGAGTGAAGAGCAGTTTTCAGCCACCACCTCACAGTTTGGAAACATGTCATACTCCAGCAGGTCCCCACAAGGGAGATGTCCCCAAGGGGCCCTATGGTTGAGAATTTTAGGGTCCTGAAGTGGGTTATCACAGGCAGCCTTTTTAATGATACCAGTCTGGCTCTGTCTGTAGCATTTTCCTCTGCTCAGGCATCCTGAAAACTGACAGCCAGGCACTCGAGTCTACCTTGGGAATGTGTATGTTCTAGTCTTAGGGCACAAGTCTTGATTGTGAGCTCTGGCTAATGCCACATTGAGTGTCACTGTTGCCTAGCAACAAGTCCGAGACCTCCATGGAGGTGTGTCAGTGGTTGAGTCTCGCCTGTCTTCCTTGTGGAATGTTCAGGACAGTCTCATGATCCTAAAAGAGGGCAGATGTGATCCAGCCTGAAGAACCATCAAGCACTCCTCCATCGTCTTGGAATTTCATTTTGGGACTTAGAGTGTGAGCAGCAAAGTCAGATAGGGGCAAAGAAACAATATGGTGAAAGGCAGATGCCACCCTGCAACTTCACCTGGAAAAAATATAAACATTCTTCCAACACTCCATCCCCACATTCCCTTAATTGCACAAGCAGTCCACACTATGGCCTGCTGTTCATGTGAAAGTACTCCAACGTGCAAGGAACATCTGGAGTGCAAATTTAGGCCCTCCTGGCACACTCTCGATTAGAGGGTTTTCATGCCCAGAGCAAAATGAGAGTGGAATGGATTGATTCTGGGTGGGATGTGACCTCCACAATTGCCTCTTCTTTTTCTGACCTCCATGTCCCTTGTCAAATTAGGGTATCCTGGGTTGGGCTCAACAACTTCCACACTAAACGTTTCCCAGTTCACGGAGAACGACACTCATGAGAATCCAATGCAAAAGTGTTTTCTTCTAAACACTCTCAAGTTTTAATGACTGGGAAGCTTTGATACTTTTAAAACCATAAATTCCCTTTACAGACACCAATAAGAAAACCCTTGTTCCCCCACTTCAATGGGAGTGCTGTATGATTCCTTGAGGATGAGAAGCTGTTGGCGATGTCTGACTTTTGCCTGGTAATCTAGCCTCTATTTTATTTCATCTGCCTGACATTATCATTGTGAAGAGGCTCTTTCATTGGTCTCTTACTGGATGATACTGGCTCTTACCACATATTATGTAGCTGCCAGGGATTTAAGAGAGCAAAAGGGACTTCTGGATGGTTGGCTGTACTGCATGTTGTGTGTGGTTGTCTCATTGTAGAGACTGAGTTTGTTTGCACTTTATAGAATGCTTTTGGGTTCTCTGACAGGAATCATTGAACATGGCTTGGATTCCAGCACAAGGCAGCTTGTTTTCTAAGGTGAGCCTTAATTTTTATTTTCATTCATGGAGAATCGACACTGCTCCTCAAAGTTACTACTGGACACCTTTTTCAGGCTTACCATCAGAAGAGATTGTCTCTGAGACCCTCTCTGGAACTCATATGCACCTGTTTGAAGACATTCTGAGGTGTGGGAACACTGCTCTTCCATGAACTTGCCTTTGTTATTGTTGCTATCTTTCCCAGACAGCCCCTGTGAGGCTCAGAATGAAGTGAGTTGGTGAGATCAAGAGCCTGTCCATCTTTCACTAACACCTACCTCTAGGGTCTCAGGTATCAATTTGTCACCCAAGGAACCCTCAACAACACACCAGAATATATTCCAATCCCCATCGACTCAATTCTTGCACACACTCTCTTTCAGGAATGGAGTCAGAAGAGCAGCTCCCAATGACCACCTGAAAGACTAAAACGGTTTCTCCTCTAGTGGAAATCGACAAGGGAGATGGCCTGAAGTGTCCCTGAGGTCGAGATTTTTGGGTTCCTGCAGTGGGTTTTTGCAGAGAGCATTTTCCCTGATAAAAGGCCAACTATGCCTGTACCATTTTCCTCTGCTTTGGTTTGCCGAAAGCTGTGACAGCCAGGCACTTCAGCCTGCCTCAGAAATGTGTTTGTGCTAGTCTCAGGGCACCAGGCCTGATGGTGAGCTCTGGCTACCATCACAATGAATGTCACCGTTGCCTAATGACAAGTCCCTAAATCTAGGTGGAAAAGCAGACCTCCGTGGAGGGGCGTCGGCCCCAGACTCTCACCTCTCTTCTCTGTGGGATTCATTGGATAGTCCAATAATTCTAGGAGAAAGCAGATGTGAGCAAGCAGAAGAAATGTCAATCACAGCCCCGCAAATAAACCACACAATCCCTAAGGACAAAAAGTATTTGCAGGATTTTACAGCCCTGCCTAAACATTGTAGGTGTAATTCTTTTTGAAACTCTCCCTACTGTGATTTCTAGATACAGCCAGCCTGTGTTCCCCAGGGTTGGTCTCTCCCAGGTGGGGCTACCTGCAAAAGCTTGCAGGCTCAGGAGATGTCACCCTGGTTGTTTCTGTAGGAGTTGTGTGAATGTTGGATGGCTGCCTGTGTTTGTGGCATTGTGTGCGCTTCCGTGTGTGTTTCTGTGTGTTCCTGTAAGCTGAGTCTGCTTAAAAGAGTGTGCATAGCATAATTCAATGTTTCCTTTTTTTTTTTTTTTTTTTTGTCTATTTACCTTTTGGTGGCCTCTCTGTGTGGCTCTGCTTGGGCTGTGAGACTGCAAGACATCATATTTTTTTAATTTTCTGTGGATCATGAATCTGCAGTGAATTGGGAGGCATGCAGAGACCCGCTGGCATCCAAATCACCTTTCCTTAAAAAAGAAAAACCACTCTTTGAGAAAGAAGGGGAGCAAATCACACCAAAAACCAGACATCTCCTGGTGTTTTATTGTCCTGCAGCACACCCAGGGAGAGAAACTGGAAGTCCTCTCTGCAGTGTCCCTTGAATTGACATCGAATTCAGATCCCAGCTGAGCAGGTGCTTCATGTCATGAGGGAGAATTCCTCCAAGGTCTTGAGATTTCATTCTGAGGCATACAGTCTAAGCAGCAATAAGGTCAGATAGGGACGAGTATACAATATGGTGAGGAGAGGATGTGGTCCCACAAATTTAAATGCAAAGAAAATGAAGACAGACGACATAGAAGGTGCTTCCAACACCACCCCTGTATTCCCTTAATTGCAAAAGCAGTCCACAGCATGAATGAGTGTTCAGGTGAGAGTACTCTAAATGCAAGGAACATTTGGAGTGCAAATTGAGGCCATCCTGACAAACTTCTGATTTGAGGGCTCTCAAACCCAGAGCCAAATGGGAGTGAAAAGTATTGATGCTAGGTGGGATGTTGCCTCCAGATTTGCTCTTCTTTTCCTGAGTTTCCTGTTCCTCATCGACCTAGGGTTTTCTGGGTCTGGCTAAATGACTTCCACACTAAACATTCCCCAGATAATGGAGAATGACCCTTGTGGGAATTTATGGTGTTAGTATTTCCTTCTAAACACTGTCAGATTCTAATGACTGGGCAGACTTAATATTTTCATAACTGTAAATTCCCGTTACAGCCACCAACAAGAAAACCCTTCTTTTCCCACTTCTATTGGAGGTAAGCATGTTTCCTGTAGGAAGAGAAGCAGGCAGCCCTGTCTGCCTTTACCTGGCAATCTAGCCTGTGCTTTATTTTATTTGCATGGCTTTCTTATTGTTGGGGGTGGGGGATATTTTATTGGGCTGTTGCTGGGTGGGACTGCCCGTGGCCACATGTTATTCAGCTGCCAGGGATTTCAGAGAGAAAAAAGGACTTCGTATAAGCTGGCTGCACTCTAGGTTGTGAGTCATTGTCTTATTGTTGGTACTGAGGTTCTTTGCACTTTAAATGGGCTTTTGGGTGCTCTAACAGGAATCATTGAACATTGATTTCACTTCAGAAAAAGGCAGCCTATTCTTTCAGTCCAGCCTCGATTTTACTTTGCTTTCATGGAGAATCCATAGTGCCCCTCAACAGATGTACTGGACACATTCTCAGGCTTCCCATCAACACAGATGACCTCTGAAAAACTGGGTCAACCTCATCTGCACATGCACGAGGCCAGGACGATGTGTGAGAACACTATTCCACCTTGGACTTGCCTTGGTTGTGCTTCCTGCTTTTCCCAGAGAGCTCCTACATGGCCCAAAATGAACGGGGGCAGTGAGGTAAAGAGCTAGGGCATCTTTCACTGACACTGACCTCTGATATTGTAGGTATGATTCTATCTCGCACAAAACCCTCCACAACACACCAGGCTACATGTCAATCCCTGTGGGACAAGATTCTTGCCCACAGCCTCTTTCAGGAATGGAGTCAGAAGAGCAGTTTCCAGGGAAAATTTAAGAGTCTTGAAGTGGCTGGGCATGGTGACTCATGCCTGTAATACCAGCACTTTGGGAGGCCAAGATGGGCCAATCACCAGGCCAGGAGATTGAGACCATCCTGGCTAATAAGGTGAAACCCCGTCTCTACTAAAAGTACAAAAAAAAAAAAAAAATTAGCCAAGCGTGGTTGTGGGCACCTGTAGTCTCAACTACTCAGGAGGCTGAGGCAGGAGAATGGCATGAACCCAGGAGGCAGAACTTATAGTGAGCTGAGATCACGCCACTGCACTCCAGCCTGGGCAACAGAGGGAGACTCCTTCTCAAAACAAAAAGCAAAACAAAACAAAACAAAACAGAAACAAAAAACAAAAAAGTGTCTTGAAACAATTCCTCCTCCAGTGGGACCCAATCACGGACATGGCCGGAAGGTACTGTGAGGTAGGTCCAGACATCTAGGGTCCTGCTCTGTGTTTTCACAGGCAGCCTTTTTTTCTAACAAAAGGCTGTCTCTTCCTGTACCATTTTCCTTTGCTTGGACAGGCAGCCAGCTCTGACAGCCTGGAGCCCGAGCCTATCTCACAAATGTGCAAGGGCTAGTCTCAGGACACCTGGCCTGATTGTGAGGTCTGTCTAGCATCACAATGAATGTTACTGTTGCCTAGCAACAAGTCCCTGCCTCTTGATGGAGGAGACCTCCATGTAGGGGCATCAGCAATGTAGGCTCTTTGGTTTTCTCTGTGTGATTTACAGGATAGTACCATGATCATAGAAGAGGTCAGACTTGAGCCAACCTGAAAAAAAGGCAAGCAGAGACCCAGGAATAATCCAGAAAATTCCTAAGTATCCAAAAGAATCTGCAGGATTTCTCAGGCCAGTCTAGATGGTGTAGTTGTGTGTCTTTCTGAAACTTGTCCCACTGTAATTTCTATATACAGCCCACTTGTGTTCCCCAGGGTTACTTTCTCCCAGGTCAGGCTTCAGGAAGAACCACACAGCCAAACTGTGTGTTTCAATGGATGTGTTGCAGTGTTTTATGTCCACGTGTATGTTTGGCACTGTGGGTGTGAGTATGTGTGTATGTGTGCCTGCAAGTGGAGTCTACTTAAAATAATATGGCTAATGCACTACAGCGCTTCTTTTTTTGGAGTCCCCCAACCTTTTGGTGGCCTGTCTTTGTGGCTCTACTTTGGCTGCTGGGCTCCATGTTATTTACTGTTTGTTTGTGTCATGAATCCACAGTGAATTGGGAGGCATGGTGAGATCCATCAGCATTTAAATCAAGTCTTCCAGGAAAAAAAAAAAAAAAAGAAAAAGAGAAACACTCTTAGAAAGAACGAGAGCACATAAGCAGACATTTCCCAGTGTTTTATTGTTCTGTGGCCAACCCAGGGAGAACACTAGCAGTCCTGTTGGAAGGGCCTTTTGAATTTACCTCAAATTAGGTCCCCAGCCAAGCAGTTTCTTCACATTCTGAGGGAGCACTCCTCCATTGTTTTGGGATTTCATCCTGGAACATAGAATGTGAGCAGCAATCAGGTCAGGTAGGGGTTGAAGATACAATCTTGTGAAAGTAGTATGGGGTCCCGAAACTTTGCCTGCAATAAAAATAAAGACAGATGACAATTTGGAGTGTAAATTTTGTCCATCCTGATAAACTCTTGATTTGAGGACTTTCATACCCAGAGCCAAATGGGAGTTGAGAGGATTGATGCTGTGTCAGATGTTCCCTCCAGATTTGCCACTTCTTTTCCTGACTTCCATGTTTCTCATTGACCTAGGTTTTCCTGGATCTGGCTCAATGACTTCCACACTAACCATTTATCATTTTGCCAAGAAGGACCATCATGGGAATCCATTGTGTGAGTGTTTCCTTCTAAATATTGTCATGTTTTAATGACTGGGCAGCTGTGATACTTTTAAAATCCTAAATTCTTTTTAGAGCCACCGACAAGAAACTTGTTCTTTCCTTTCATGGGAAATCATTGCCAATGAACAGCATTAGTTGACACCATCTTCAGGCTTGTCATTATCAAAGATAGCCTCTGAGACATTGTCTCAACCTCATCTGAACCTGTGAGAGGTCACTCCGAGGTGTGAGAACACTGCTCATGATTAGACTTGCCTTTGTCGTGTCTCCTGCCTATGCCAGAGAGCCCCTACCAGGCCCAAGATGATGGAGGCCTTGAGGTAAAGAGCCCAGCCATCTTTCACTGACATCTGCCTCTGGAGTCTCAGGTTTGATTCTATCACCCAAAGAACCCTCAACAGCACACCAGATTATATTTAAATTCCCATGGGGTACAATTATTGCACACTGCCTCTTTTGGAAATAATGTCAGAAGAGTGGTTTCCACTGACCACCTCACGGTTTCAAAATGCCTCCTCCTGAGGTAGGACCGACTATGGACATGGCCAGAAGGACCCCTGGTGTTGAGACTTACAGAATCCCACAATGTGCTTTTGCAGGCAGTCTGTTTCCCAATACCAGGCTGGCTTGGCCTGTAGCATTTTTCTCTTAGGCGTGCTGACAGCTCTGACAGCTGCACATCCCAGCCTGCATCTTGAATGCACATGCGCTAATCTCTGGGCACCAGGCCTGACTGTGGCCTCTGGTTAGCATAACAATGAATGTCACTGTTGCCCGAGGACAACTCTCAGAGGCTTGGCAGAGAAAAAGACTCACGGACGTTCATTGGCGGTGGACTCTTGCCTCTTTACTCTGTGGGATCAACGGCATAATCCCATAATCCTAGGAGAGGACAGACGTGAGCCAACCTGAAGAAATGGCAAGCAGAGCACCAGGAATAAACTGTGAAATGCCTAAAAATCCAAAAAGATCTGCAGCATTCTTAGGCCTGCCTAGACGATGTGGAGATGAGTCTTTCAAAAACTTGTTTCACTGTGATTTCTAGATACAGTCTGTCTGAGTTCCCTGGGGTTGCTCTTTCCCAGACAGGGCTTCCTGAAGAATTACACAGCCTCAGAAGCTGCTGAGCTGTGTGTTTCTGTGGCAGTGTTGTGAGTGTTAGATGACTGCGTGTGTGTGTGTGAGGCATTGTGTGTTTGTGTGTGTGTGTGTGCGTGTGTGCCTAAAACTGTAGTCTGCTTAAAGGAATGTGGCTAAAGCACTTAAGCACATCTTTTTCGTTTGTTTTTGTCTCCCAACATTTTGGTGCCCTTTCTGTGTGTCTCTATTTGGGCTGTGGGAACTCGCATTCTTTATTTTCCTGTTGATCATGAATCTGCAGTGAAATGAGAGGCATGCCAAGACCTGCCACCATCCAAATCACCTGCCTCTGCCAAAAAAGCCAGTCCTCTAGAAAGAAGAGGAACCCACCAAACCAAAAACGCAACATCTTCCAGTGTTTTATTGTCCTATGGCCAACCCAGGGAGAGACACCAGCAGTCCTGTTCAGGTTCCCAGCTGAGCAGGTGTTTCACTTCATGAGGGGGCACTTTTGCATCATCTTGGGATTTCATCCTGGGATATAGAGTGTGAGCAGCAATAAGCACAGATGGGGTGAGGATATAATCTGGTGAGGGGTGCATGAGGTCCTGTAATTTCACTTAAAAGAAAAGAAAGCAGGCAGATAACAAAGAAATTTCTTCCAACACCATCCCCTTTTTCCATTACTTGAACAAGCAGTCCACACCATGACCCGGTGTTCAAGTGGGAGTACTCCAAGGTGCAAGAAACATTTGAAGTGCAAATTGGGGCCATGCTGGCAAACTCTTTGTTTGTCAGGCTTCCATACCTGGAGCCAAATAAGAGTGGAATTCACTGAGGCTTGGTGAGATATGGCTTCCACACTTGCCTCTTCTTATCCTGAATTCCATGTTCCACATTGGCTTGGGGTTTCCTGAGTCTGGCTTAATGACTTCTATACTAAACCTTTCCCAGTTGACAGAGAACGACCCTCATGGCAATCCATTTGTGAGTGTTTCCTTCTAAACACTGTCACATTTTAATAACTGGGCATCTTTGATACTTTTAAGACTGTAAATTCCCATTACAGCCACCAAAAAGGATACTCCTATTCTCTCATTTCTATCGAGGGCTGCATAATTCCTATAGAAGGAGAGGCAGGCAGCTATGTTTGGTTTTTGCCTGATAATATAGACTCTGTTCCATTACATCTGAACGGGCTTCTCATTGTGGAGCGGATCTTTCATTGGTCTGTTTCTGGATGGGACTCCCTCTCACCACAGATCTTTTTGCTGCCACCAATTTCAGAGAGCAAGAGAGACTTCAGTAAGCCTGGCTGCACTCCAGGTTGGGTGTTGTTTCTCCTTGTAGGGGTTGAGTTTCTTTGCATTTTGCAAGAAGCTTTTGGTTCCTCTTTGAACATTTCCTGGACTCCAGCAAATGTCAGCTCATTCTCTCAAGAGAGTTTTGATTTTTCTTTGCTTTCATGCTGGGTGCACAATTCTTCTCAATAGTAACACTGGACGTATTTTTCAGGCTTGCAATTGCCACAGATGGACTCTGAGACAATTTAACAATGTTATCTGTACCCATGAGACACCATTTCAACCTGTGAGAACAGTGCACAACTTTGGACTTGTCTTTGCTGTGGTTCCTGCCTTTCCCAGAGAGCCCCAGAGAGAACCATGATGATTCAATGGAAGCAGTGAAGTCAAGGAAATGTCAATCTTTTTCTGGTACCCACTTATGGGGTCTTATGTATGATTCCATCAAACAAAATCCCCTCAACAACTCATGAGACTATATTCTAATCCAGAAGGAACCCAATCCTAACACAAAGCCTCTGTCAGAAGTGGAGTCAGAAGTGCTATCTTAAATGACCACTTTAATCTTGAAACCCCTCTTCCTCCAGTGGAAACCGAGGATGCAGACTTCCTTTAAGGAACCTAAGGTCGAGAATTTAGGGTCCCGCTGTGTGTTATCATGGGCAACATTTTTTGCAATACCAGGCCAGCTCTGACAATACCGTTTGCTTCTGCTTATGGAGGCTGGCAGCTCTGGCAGTCAGTCACCCGACCCTGTCTTATGAATACACATGCACTGGTCTCAGGTTTCTGGGTCTTAGCTGTGAGCTCCTCCTAGAGTCAAAATTAATGCCACATTTTCCTAGCAACAAGTCCCTACTGCTTGGTGAAGGAAGAAGACATTGTGGAGGTTTGTCAGCGGTGGACTTTTGCCCTGTATTCCCTGTGGAATCCTCGGGATATTTCCATAATCCTAGGAGAAGGCACACGTGAGCCCTCACCTACTCATGAGGCCAGTCCGAGGTGTGAGTACACTACTTCACCTTGAACTTATCTTTGTTATGGTTCTGTCTTTCCCGTAGAGCCCCTGAAAGGCCCAGGATGAATGCAGGCAGTGAGATCAAGAGCCTGGTCACCTTTCATTGACACCAGCCTCTGGGGTCTCAGGTATGATTCTATCATCCAAAGAACACTCAACAGCACATCAGCCTATATTCCAGTCCCCATCAGATCTGATTCTTGCTCACAGCCTCTTTTGGGAGTGGAGTCAGAAGAGCAGTTTCCAGGAACCAGCTCATGGTCTGTAAATGCCTTCTTCTCCAGCGCTACCCCGACATGGAGAAGTCACAAAGGGGCCCTGAATTTGAGACTTTTATAGTCCCACAGTGGGTTTTCACACTCAGCCTTTTTCCCTGATACCAGGCAAGCTCTGACTGCACCATTTTACTCTGCTTAGGCAAGACAACAGCTCTGACACAGGTGTCTGAGCCTGTCACATGAAAGCAAATGCTCTAGTCACAGGACACCAGGCCTGATTGTGAGTTCTGGCTAGCATCACAATGAATGTCACCATTGTCTAGCAATAAGTCCCTCAGGCTTGATGGAGAAGGAGACCTCCGTGGAGGTGCATCATTGATGGACTCTACCCTCTCTTCTCTTTGGGATCCATGAGATTGTTCCATGATCCTAGGAGAGGGTAGACGTGAGCTAGCCTGAAGAAACGTGAAGCAGAGCCCCAGGAGTAAAGCATGAAATTCCAAATAATACAAAAAAGTCTTCAGGATTCCTCATTCCTGCCTAGACTTTGTAGGGGTGAGTATTTTTGAAATTTCCTCCACCGTGATTTCTAGGTAGAGCCCTCCTGTGTCCGCTGCTGTTGCTTTATCCAAGATGGGTCTTCCAGCACAACCACACAGCCTCAGGAGCTACCAGACTTTGTGTTTCTATGGGAGTATTGCAAGTGTTGAATGTCTCTTTGTGTGTGTGGGAAAGTGTGTGTGTGTGTATGTGTGTGTGACTATAAGTAGGGTGTGCTTAAAGGAATGTGGTTATCACACTATAGTGCTTCTTTTCTTATGTTGTCCAACCCTTGCATTGCCTGTCTGTGTTGCTCTGCTTGGGCTGCACGGCTCTCTCTATATATTTTTTTTATTTTTCTTTGGATCATTAATCTGCAGTGAATGGGCAGGCATGCTGGGACCCACAGACTTGCAAATAACCTTTCCCTACAAAAAATCACTCTTCTGTAAAGAAGAGGAACACAACACAACTTAAAACAGACGTCTCCCAATGTTTTACAGTCATGCAGCCAACCCCTGGAGAGATACTGGCAGTCCTGACCACAAAAGCCCCTTGTATTTACCTCAAATTCAGTTCCCAGTCAAGCAGAAGCCACACATCATGAGGGGGCACTCCTTCTTCGTCTTGGGATTAAATCCTGGTACATAGAGTATGAGAAGCAATAAGGTCAAGTAGGGGTGAGGATACAATCTGGTAAGGGTTGGATGAGGTCCTGCAACATCACCTGCAAAGAAAACAAAAACAGATGACACAGAATGCCCTTCCAACTCTATCCCCACATTCCCTTTGTAACACGACAAGCCATGGACAAAATCCATCAGGCTCAGGATTAAGAAGCAAGTGGCTTTATTTGGCAGGGATTTTCGGCTGACTCATGTCTCAAGAACTGAGCTTCCCGAAGAAGAGTGCCTGGCCCTTTCAAGGGCTTACAACTCTAAGGGGTTCCAAGTGAAAGGGAAATGATAGACTGAGATCTATAGATAGCACATGTGGTTAGAGTGGGGGATTAATCTTATAACTTTAGGCTTGGTCATCAGTGGTGCCAGCTGGTCTTTCCACTGATTTTCGTTTCTGTTTTGTTTTGTTTTGTTTTGTTTTTTTCTATTTTACTTCCTTCTTCTCTTGAGATAACAGGAGACAGTAAGAGAAATGTGCTTTCTCCTCATTCCCCTCTTAGAGAACCTCACTTGCTATTGGGATTTCTCACTCTATTCTTCACTACCCTGTCCTTCCTGAGAAACTGATCAATAGTGATTCATGTACAACACATGTCCTGTGGTGTTTTGATGAACTAAGGTGGTAGAAATACAGGTAACATACATGGGAGTAAATACTGGCTTGGGAGAGCACCCGTGGTCCTCCTCTTAGAATAAAATATTTATTCAGAAATCCAGTCAAGTTCCTTTGATTCCTAGAGTTACATACTCTCCTGTTTTCCAATGGGGATCAAGTGGCTCTAATGGGTTATCACACATCAGGCTTGTTACTTCCTGTGCTGCATAGTTTGTACTCAGTGGCATTATACAAACACATCCCTTTTAAAGTTCCAGTACATTAATAATAACTATAAAACAGAAAGACTGTTTTAACTTTTTGCCCTACCTCAGTAACTTGAAGATACCTCAGTCTGAGGATGCTCATTTGAGGTCCTTACAGTACAAGTCCAAAATCTAAGGAAAATGAGTCCCCCAGTGAGATTCCTCATGCTTCCGCCATGGACGAACCAGTGAGCTTTTAGGTGTGACTGGCTCCGGGCTTGTCATCTTCTTCAAAGTCACCTTGCAGGTATTGTCTGGGCTTGATCTCACCTCCCAGATCTCAGGTGCTGCAAGTTTTATGCATCTGTGATGGATCCGGGGTAGAATTTCCTCTACCCTTATGGCTGTGGGAATGGTCAAGATAATGGACTGGGGACCTTTGACCTCCGGTCTCAAGAAGGCTATGTTCCAATCCTTGATCCACACTTGAACACCTGGGGAGAAATAATGAATTGGGGAAAATAAGCTGACAGGACACCTTTCATTTACCCAGTTTGAAATTGTTTGTGTATTTTTTCCTAAAGCCTGTAGCTGTCAGTGTAACTCCATTTAACCTAGCTCTCATGTAGTGCCTGGGAGTCCCCATAGTACCGGATGGAGGCTATGATATATTTCATAAAGGGAATATCCTGTTATTTCACGAGGGGTATATCTAATCTTAAATTACATCATAGGGAGAGATTTTACCCACTTTAATCCTGTTTCTTGACACACTTACCCTAATTTTTGATAATTTCTCTGTTTTTGATAGTACAATTCATCTGCTCCACTTTTCTGGAGTTCTATAGTAAATAAGCAGTATGTATGTAGTTTCCATGTGAGCCCTAATACTTTTGCTGTCTTTTGTAGCTAGTCATCGACAAATGGCATTTCATTGTTTGAGCTGATTCTTAATGGCTGTCCAAACCTAGGGATGAGATCACAGAGAAGCAAACAGGTTACTTCAGGAGCTTTCTAATTTCGTGTGGGATAGGCAAGTATGTCCACCACCCAGAATATGTACACACTAGAACTAGCAAATATTTGTTACTTCAATATTTGAACATCTCAGTGGTGTCTACTTGGGGATCTTCAAAGGGGGCTCCTCCAGAAGTTTGTATGCTAAGTGGGACCATAGGACCTTGCATAGCATTCTGCTGCCAGTAGGTGACACACAACTCTGCCACTGTTTTGGCAAGGGATGACAGATGCGAGATGTAGAAGTACCAGCCTAACAACTTTTCGCTTGACTGTTGGTCTACGTGGGTGGTCTCATTCACATCCAGTATGACTGCACCTCCTAGCAGTAGTGGCACAACTATTCTTCCATCCAACAAATGTATCAATCCCTCTTTTATCACCTGCTTCTCTCTGTCTGGAGAACATCCTTCTTGTCTTAAGAATATGTAGTAGAAAGTCAGGTACCTGAGGGACAAGGAGGTTGTGAATGATGCCCAGTAGGGGTGGATGCTGCTCTCTGAGTCTCTGTGTCAACTCAGGAATTCTTCAAGGCAATCAAGTTAGAAGCTCACTGGTGTCCTCTGCAGTGCGTGACTGCTCTCCTTGTAGATTAATGAAGCAACTCCTGTCCACGTACAGCTACCAGTCTACTGATGTCCAAAAATGGTCTAGGAGGTCGTGCCTGCTAAAATAAACCGTGTCCAACACTTCTACACACTTATGTTCAACTGGACTCTCTGATACTGGGATTAAGGTGTTGGGGTTCAAGGTGTTGCAAACTTCAATAGTTATGTGGGAGTTTTCACACAGCAATCTTTGGTATCTAGTTAGTCAAGCATTCGTTAGCCAATTATATCCTTTGGTATTCCTTAAATTCACCATAGCATCATGGGTCTTTATGTTCATGTTTGGCCCAAGAGTTAGTTTATCCACTTCTTGTGCTAGAGAAGCTGTTGCTGCCAAGGCTCTGAACCATAGGGACCAACCTTTAGAAACTCAATATAGTTGTTGGAAGAGGGAGGCTAGAAGTCTTGGCCACCGTCTGGGTTGAAAATCCAATTGCCATCTTTTCTCTCTGACGCATATAGTGTAAATGGCTTTGTCAGGTCAGAAAGCCCCAGGGCTGGGGCTGACGGAGCTTTTCTTTTAACTCTTGAAAAGCTCATTACTGTTGGCACTGCCATTCGAAATGCTCTTTGTTACCTTCCTTTATGACTTCTTACAGAGGTTTTGCTAGTACTGCAAATATACCTCCTAAGAATTCTGTCACCTGCTTTCTGGTCTTAGACTCCACTAGGTTGAAAATTGCCTGCTTTCTTTCTGATCCCAGGCTGCACTCCTTCTGTTGGATAGTAAATCCCAGGTAATATACCAGCTGTAAGCAGATCTGAACTTTTTTCTTGGACACCTTATATCCACAGTCCTCCAGTTGCTGCAGAAAAATATCCATTCCCTTGGTGTACCCAACTGCCGTGGGGTGTCCAGCAGGAGGTCATTGATATACTGCAGCAATGTGCAGCCTAGGTCTCTGGTGGCAAACTTCTGGAGGTGTCAAACTATCACCTCCCTGAAGGTGGTGGGGAAGTTCTTTAGCCCTTGGGGAAGCCAGATCCAAGTGTACTGAGTGGTGACACCTGACCCCAGATCCTCCCACTGAAAAGCAAACAGTTTCTGCCCCTCAAAGGCTAGTTTGATGCTAAAGAAAGTGTCTTTCAGCTGTCCCCAGCTGGCAGAAACCCCAACAATGTGTACAGTTAGGTAACATTAAGTATAAAATCACTGTAGCTTGATTGACCAAGCAAAAGTTCTGTACTGGCCTGTAGTCGTTTGTCCCTGGCTTGGAAACAGACAGGTAGGGAGGGTTCCATGGAGGCTGACAAAGGACTATAATTCTAAAGGCCCTCGGGCACTTGATATAGACTTAGATACCTTCAAGAGCTTCTCTGGGAACCGGGTAATGTTTAGCCTGACCACCTGGGCCCCAGGCTTAACTTCTACGAGTATGGGGATCTAGTTGATTGCCAACCCTGGAGCATTGTCCTCTGCCCACATCTTTGGTCTCTGCTTAGCCAGAGCTGGTCCTATCTCTTGTCCTGGCTCAGTTAAGAAGAGTCTCCATTCCTCCTCCCTAGGAACAATAAGGGACATGATAACTCCCGTTTCAGGTAACTTTACTTTGTAAAAGATACGTTGGCTATCCACTTGCTAAGTAGGTCCCTTCCTACCAAAGCAAGAGAAAGTCAAGAATGTAGAGAAATTTGTGAATCACTTCATACCCCTCCACAGGGCAGGTCCAAGGAAAACAGAAAGCCTGCTTTGCCAAGACCCCAGTGGCTCCAATTATATCAGTAGTTTTTTGGAAAATGGGGCAACCAGGGTGGTTACTGATGTATATGAGGCCAGTCCCCCTCAATCCAGTAATTCTTCCACCACATTGTACAAGACCTGTTCATCTTTGTCTGATGCCTCCTACTCAGAGTCACCTTGATTATCTTTCAACTGGGGACACTTGTCCTTCCAGTGTCCTATTTCCTTACAGTAAGCACACTGCTTATGTGGCAGGTGTGGAAGGCCAGACTGAATGTTTTTACTGGGCCCTCCCTTCTCTTACCCCCTTGGATGGACCCCTCTAATAACTGCAGCTAGCAGGTCATCGTTTTGCCAAACTTGTGTTTGCTCTCTCTGAGGCTTACTGCATCTCTATTTATAAACATATGGTTGGCTATCTCCAATAACTGTGAAGTGGTCATGACTTCAAAACAAGCCTGTTTCTGTAATTTTCATCTAATGTCTTCCGTACATTTACTAGCCAAAGCCATGTTCATTATGTGCTGATTTTCAGGGATATCAAGATCAAAGGGAGTATACATATGATAGGCCTCACGTAGTCTCTTGTTGAACATTTGTGTCCTTCTAAGCACCCCTCTTTCACCCTTTCAGAAGGGCTTCCCTATAATGGTTTCGCCTTTGAATACCCTGTCTTTCATTTGGGTCCCACTAGGGGCTGTTCCTGGTAACTGGATCCTCACATACTATTGGGGGTTTTGGTAATCAGCTGTAATATGTTCCTCCATCCACTTAGTTGCTGCTTGAAACACTTTCCTATTTTAACCAGTGTTAAAGAAGTACAGGAGCAACTGGTGGCAATCAGCCCTGGTGGGGTTGTGGGTCTGGATAATACTTTGGAGCAAATCAATTACAGCTTGTGGTTTTTTGGTACATGATGTGGCATTGCTTTTTTAATTGAAGAGATCAGCAGAGGTGAAGAGTTGGTACACAAAAGCACATCTTTCCACCATATGCCCGTCCTCATCTACTCCAGTATACCATTGCTCTCTCAGGGGCATTTTTTATCCCAATTCTAGGCCTCAAATGGGCTGCCAAGGGAAAAGCTTCTCTTGAGGTCTCACTTCCTTTCTTTTCTACTCTGGGTAGCCTAAGGGTATGGAGGTCTTATGGAAATTCTGGCACAGTGTGCTCAGAAGTAGGAGGCCATCCTTCTTGGTGAAAAAGGGGGGGGGCACTGTTGCCACTTCTTGCCATGAATCTTCATATGGTGGGTCTGGATTTTAGGAGCCGATTCCCCTCTACAGGTGGAGCAGGATTATTCCTTGGCTGTCTGGCCCTTTGCTAGCAGTACTACTGCTATCTGTCCTGTTAACCACTGTGGGAGGGGCCTAAAACAAGCTGTAACCAAGTGCCTTTGTACAGAAACTTGTCTGGGTATCCTAGCTTACCAGCTACCTTGTGCCACAACTTTGAACCAAGGGAACTATCTAGGTTTCCTTCTGATGGCCAACCCACATCCAATCTTCAAAAAATGTATTTATAGAAGCAGACATATACAAATGCAACACTAAACAATAAACACAATTTGGAATGCCAATGACACCAGATAATCTCACTTGTACTTCACATTTCTCTGAATTAACACCATTATCTCAGAAATCACAGATGTAATTATAATTGCTAATCCAGTTCCATGGCTTGTCAAAGGGAATGAGCCATACTAGCTTTATTGGAAGACAGTGCCTGAATTCATCTTCTAGACTCCTTCTAACCACCAAGAAGGTACGGTAAATTGAATATTACTACAGAAAGGAGTCATCTAAAACTGGTCTTAGGAAATATTTTTCTAAACTATAAAAATACTAAAATCATACTTAAAATTATCTTATACCACAGACATCATGAACAAAAAGTATTGTCTTGAAATTTTCCAACATAGTTCCAAATGGAGTGGGCTTAATTTGCATTGTACCCATCTTCCTCCAGAGTCAAAACAATACTCACCCCACAAGAAGGAAAGGCTAAAGCGGTCACTCACTCATCTCACTGGTCTCAAACTCAAGCACTCATTCACTTTCACTTTCATGTTTTCAAATAAGTCAAGGCAAGTCAAAATCAATACTGAGACCAAAGTGCCGATTGCAAACAAGTCAAGCCAAATTAAAATGAATACCAGAGTGCTGATAAAAGCACACTGTGGGCAATCAGGCCATGTTTCCAACCCAATGGAGTAGGCAATTTCCCAGGACCAAGACTACTGTATTCCAGATGTCTGGACTCCAAGCACCAGTTCTTTCCCGATGTTCGGCGACTGCGTTGATCTTCCATGGGGGCCTGCTATGTACTGCTCTGACAAAGCATTCCACCAGGGCAAATGCCTACCTGGGAGTGCTCTCAGGATCTGCGTCGTTCAAGCTGGCCAGAGTTCTCTGCAGAAATATGTCAAAAGGCATGCCTAAGCTGCCTAAGGAGCTGCCTTGACTCTCCATTAATCACATCACTTCCCAGTCAGGGAACTAAGAAATGTAGCAGGATGAGCAGCAAACAAACCCCTCAGACACGGAACTAAAGAAGGAAACTAATTTATTGGGCTGCGAATAAAGAACCAAGCTTCCTGAGGAAAGTGTACCTGGCCCTTTTAAGGGCTTACATATGTAAGTCTTCTATGTGATAGGGTCATAGTTTGAGTGGGAGATTAATCTTTTAACCCCAGGCCTTTTCATCAGTGGTGCCCGCTATTCTTGCCATACCACTGATTTCATTTCTGTTGTTTTTCAGCTTCTAATTTCTCCTTCTCTTCAGAGACAGGAGACAGTAAGAGAAGTAGCCTCTCTTCTCAGCTTAATTTCACAAGCAGTCCACACTATGGCCCAGTGTTGAGGTGGGAGCACTCCAACATGCAAAGAACATTTGGAGTGCAAATTGGGGTTATCCTAACAAACTCCTGATTTGAGGGCTTTCAAACCCAGAGCCAAATGGGAGTGGAATGTATTGATGCCGGGTGGGTTGTGGCTTCCACACGTGCCTCTTCTTTCCCTAACTTCCATGTTCCTCATTTGCCTAGGGTATCTTGGGTCTGGTTCAATAACTTCCACACTAAACATTTTCCAGTTCACAGAGAATGAACCTCACGGGAATCCATTGTGTGAGAGTTTCCTTCTAAACAGTGTCACGTTTTAATAACTGGGCAGCTTTGATAATTTTAAACCATAAATTCTCATTACAGCCACCAACAAGGATCTCTCATTCTCCCACTTCTATCAGAGGGCAGCATGATTCCTGTAGGATGAGAAGCAAACAGGCATGTCTGGCTTTGACCTGGTAATCTAGCCTCTGTTTCATATCATCTGCACAGCCTTCCCATTGTGGAGGGGCTCTTTCATTGGGCTGTTGCTGTATGGTGCTGCCTCTCACCACAGATTATTTAGCTATCAGGGATTTCAGAGATCAAAAGGGACTTTGGATAGGCTGTCTGTGCTCCAGCATGTGGGTAGTTGCCCCATTGTCAGGACTGAGGTTATTTGCATTTTGCAGAGGGCTTTTGGGTCCTCTGACAGGAATAATTGAACATTTCTAGGACTGTAGCACAAGGCAGCTCGTTCTCTCATAAGAGCCTTGATTTTTCTTTGCTTTTATAGGAAATCCAGAGTGTCCCTCAACTGCACTACTGGAAACACTTTTCCGGCTGGCCATAACCACTGACAACTTCTGAGACACTGACTCAATCTCATCTGCACCTATGAGTGGCTAAACCTAGGTGTGTGAGAACACTGCTCCACATTGTACTTACCTTTGTTGTGATTCCTGCCTTTCCTACAGAGCCCCTGAGAGGCCCAGGATTAGGGGAGGGAGTGAGATCAAGAGCCCAGTCATCTTTCAATGACACAACCCTCTGACTTCTCTGGTATGATTCTATTACCCAAAGAAACCTCAACAATGCACCAGATTATATTCCAATCCCCATGGGTCCTGATTCTTGCACACAGCCTTTTTCAGGAATGGAGTCAGAAAAGCATTTTCCAGTGACCACCTCACAATCGCGAAATGCATCCTCCTTTAGTAGAACCTGACCACAGAGATGGCCCAAAGTGACGCTGAGGTTGAGACTTTTAGAATCCCACAGTGGGTTTTCACAGGCAGATTATTCCCAATACCAGGATGGCTCTGGCCGTACCACTTTTCTCTGCTTAAACAGGCTGACAGCTGTGACAGCCCAGTGCATAAGCCTGACTCACAAATGTGCATGCACTGGTTTTATGTCACAAGACCTGACTGTGAGCTCTGGGTAACATCACAATGAATGTGACCATTGAATAGATACAAGTCTCAGTGGCTTGGCAGAGAAGGAGACATCCTTGGTGCTGCCTTAGCTGTGGGCTTTCCCCTGTCTTCTCCGTGGGATCAACGGGATATTCCAGGATCCTAGGAGAGGGGAGATGTGAGCCACTCTGAAGAGATATCTAGCAGATCCCAAAGAAAAAACGGCTAAATCCCAAAGATCCAAATGGTACTACAGAATTTCTCATGCCTGCCAAAACATTGTATGAATGAGGTTTTTTTTGAAACTAACAGCACTGTGATTTATAGTTATAGTCTGCCTATGATTCCTGAGCTTGCTCTCTCCCAGGTAGGGCTTTCTGCAGAAGCCTGCAGCTTCAGGGATTTTTTTTTTGACATTGTGTGTGTGTGTGTGTATGTGTGTGTGTGTGCCTGTAAGTGGAGTCTGCTTAAAGACATGTGGCTACTACATTTTAGCTATTGTTTTTTTGAGTCTCCCAGCCTTTTGATGGCCTGTCTATGTGGCTGTGTTTGGGCTGCAGATCTCCATGTTCTTTATTTTTCTGTGGATTTTGAATCCACAGTGAATTCAGGGGTGGGCCGAGATGCACTGGGGTCCAAAACATCCCCTCCTGCAGAAAATAAATAAATAAATAAATAAATAAATAAATAAATAAATAAATATTAAAATAAATCAACTCTTCTAGAAAGAGGAGCAGGAGCACACCACACCAAAAAACAGACATCTCCCAGTGTTTCATAATCCTGTGGCCAACCTATGGAGAGATGCTAGAAATCCTGTAAGCAGTGTCTCTTGAATTTACCTCAAATTTGCTTTCCAGGCCAGCAAGTGCTTCACGTCATGAAGGGGTACTCCTCCATTATCCTGGGATTTTATCTTGGGACATAGAGTGTAAGCAGCAATAAAGCCAAATAAGGGTGAGAACACAATCTGGTGAGAGGTACATGGGTTCATGAACCTTCAGTTGCAATAAAAATAAAGACAGATAAGGTGCTTCCAACTCCATCCCCACATTCCCTTAATTGCACAAGCAGTCCACATTATGGCTTCATTTTCAAGTGGCAGTACTCCAACAAGCAAGGGATATTTGGAGTGCAAATTGGGACCTTTCTTGCAAACTCCTGAATTGAGGGCTTTCATATCCGAAGCAAAATGGGAGTGGAAAGGATGCACGTTTGGTGAGATGAGGCCTCCAGACTTGCCTCTTCTTTTCCTGACTTCCATGTTAGGTTGGAAGCAAGTCCCCCACAATCTTGCCATAAGCTAGCCCCAAGACAGGCCATAAAAAAATCTCTGCAGCACTGTAACATGTTAATCATGGCCCTAATGCCCATGCTGGAAGCTTGTGTGTTTATGGGAATGAGGGCAAGGAACACCTGGCCCCACTAGGGCATAACACCACATAAAGGCATTCTTAAGCCACAAACAATAGCATAGATGTTCTGTGTCTTAAGGGTATGTTCCTGCTGCAATTAACTAGCCCAATCTATTCCTTTCATTTGACCCATCCCTTCATTTACCATAAGGGGTACTTTTAGTTAATTTAATATCTATAGAAATAATGCTAATGACTGGTTTGATGTTAATAAATATGTGGGTAAATCTCTGTTTGGAACTCTCAGCTGTGAAGGCTGTGACACCCTTGATTTCCCACTTCACATCTCTATATTTCTGTGTGTGTGTCTTTAATTTCTCTGGCGCCACTGGGTTAGGGACTCCCTGAACAAGCCTGTCTCAGCAAGTCGCATTTATTCGTGGGGGCTTGAATCCAGGATGAAGGGTTGCCAAAGCAATGGTTGAAATGGAAAACTAGCTGGAAGACACCCAAGTACTCTTAAAGCAATCCCCATGGTGTGCAAGAAGGGGAGCTCAGAAACCTCAGTGTAACAATGGGACAGGTATGGAGTCTCATTTGTTCCACCTTGGAACTTTTTCACACTGATGAAGAGGAAGAAAAAGAGTACAGTGAAGTAACAGAAGAGGTTATAGAGCATGTTTATTTGCCAGCCAAAGCTAAAGTGGCAAAAGAAGAAGAGGTTCATCCCTACCCTTCTGCACCCCCTCATTATTATTTTGGAGAAAATGACCACCCAGATCTCTCTTTTCCAGAGGACACTGTACAGATATTAGTTACCCCAGTGACTGTTCAAGCAGTGCCTTGAGCAACTGCTCTTAGTTCTATTCAGGCAGGAATTCAGCAAGCCAGACAAGAGGGTGATTTAGAGGCTTGGCATTTCCCTGTTAGAATACACCCCCCAGATCAGCAGGGAAATATTACAGCTACATTTGAGCCTTTTCCTTTAAAGTTATTCAAAGGATTAAAACAAGTAATAAGTCAGTATGGACCAGGTTCTCCTTTTGTAATGGGACTGTCAAAGAATGTTACTGTTTCCAGTCAGATGATTCCTACTGACTGGGATGGTCTTAGTTGAACTTTTCTAATTCCAGTTTGTTACAATTCAAAACTTGTTGGACAGAAGAAACTTCCATTCAGGCTGCTTGCAATGTCCAGTCCCAATCTCAAGTTAATATAACTGCAGACCAACTTTTGGGGGATTGTGGCTGGGTTTGTTTACATGCACAACTGATCATGCAAGATGATACCATAGAACAGCTTAGAGGAGTGTGAGTTAGAACTTGGGAAAAAATCACTTCATGTGGGGAAAAATACCCTTCCTTTAGTGCTATAAAACAGAGACCAAGGGAACCATATGTTGATTTTATAGCTTAGTTACAGGAGCCTTTGAAAAAGATGATTGCAGATTCCACTGCTTAGGATATAGTGTTGCAGTAATTAGCTTTCGACAATGCTAATCCTGATTGCCAGGCTACTCTGTGAACTGTCAAAGGGAAAGCACGTTTAGTTGATTATATCAAGGCCTGTGATGGTATCAGAGGTAATCTACATAAAACTACCTTGTTGTCACAGGCAATGGCAGGAATGAAAGTGGATAAAGGAAATACTCCATTTCCTGGAGCTTGTTTTAACTGTGGGAAGCATGGTCATACTAAAAAAGAATGTAGAAAAAATCAATGAGTCAGGCCACCAGATAGGGGGAAAAGGAAAACTGCTGATCCTGAAATACGTCCAAAATGTAAAAAAGGAAAACATTGGGCTAGTCAGTGTCACTCTAAGTTTGATAAAGAAGGGAACCCGATTTTGGGAAATGCCATGAGGATCCTGTCTCGGGCCCCATTCTACACAGGGCCATCTCCAGCTCAGGCCATTCCCTCAACTCTATAAAATGTCTGTTCCCAGCCACAGCCGTTAGTGCCACAGTAGATTTATGCTACACAAAAGCTGTGAGTCTTCTGCCTGGGGAACCCCCGCAAAAGGTCCCAACAGCAGTCTGTGGACCCTTGCCAGCAGGGACAATAGGATCACTTTTAGGAAGTTATAGTGTAAGTTTAAAAGGGATACAAAAAGATACAGGAGTCATTGATTCAGATTATAATGGGGGAAATTCAAATTGCTATATCTACTTCTGTTCCCTGGAAAGCAGAGCCAGGAGAGTGCATAGCCCACCTCCTGATTGTGCAGTATTTGGGAATGAGAAAAAGTGAAATTAAGTGAGCAGGAGGATTTGGAAGCACAAATAAACAAGGCAAAGCTGCCTATTGGGTAAATCAAATTACTGAAAAACGTTCTTACTTATGAAATAATTATTGAAGGAAAGAAATTTAAGGGTTTGGTAGATAAAAGAGTGGACATTTCAATCATTTCCCTACATCACTGGTCATCTACATGGCCAATTTAACCCAATCAATTTAACGTTGTTGTAGTCAGTAAAGTCGCTGAAGTATAACAAAGTATTTATGTTTTGCATTGTGAGGCGCCCAAAGGACAACCTGGGAATACTCAACAAATTATAACTTCTATACCTGTAAATTTATGGGGAAGAAATTTATTACAACAATGGGGAGCACAAGTTATAATTCCAGAATAATTATACAGCCTTCAGAGTCAACATACAATGCATGAAATGGGGAATGTCTCTGGTATGGAACTAGAAAAAAAATTACAAGTTTCGAAAGAATGACTTCAAGTGGAAAAACAAAGTTCCCATCAAAGATTAGGAAATAATTGATGGCGGCCTTTGTTAAGCCTCCAGAACCTGTACCTTTAAAACGGTTAACAGATAAGCTAATGTGGATAGAACAATGGCCACTAAATAAAGAGAAACTGGAGGCTTTAGAAACATGAGTAACTGAATAATTAAAAAATGGACACATAAATCCACCATTTTCTCCTTGGAATTCTCCAGTTTTCATCATTAAGAAAAAATCAGGTAAATGGAGAGTGTTGACTGACTTAAGAGCCATCAATTCAGTTATACAACCTATGGGAGCATTACAGCCAGGATTGCTTTCTCCTGCTATAATTTAAAAAAAAAAAAGGCCTTTAATAGTCATAGACTTAAAAGATTGTTTCTTTATTATCCCTTTAGCTGAGCAAGACTGTAAACGGTTTGCATTTACAATTCCTGCAGTAAACAACCTGTATCCTGCTAAGCATTTTCATTGTTTTACAGATGTGCCTAGTGATGGTAAATCTTATTCTGGCTTGAAAAGTAAAGTTTTTGAGGTGCCCTATACTTCAGCTCAAAAAGCGGAGCTTGTAGAGGTAATTGAGGTATTGACTGCTTTTGATATACCTAGTAATGTGATTTCTTATTCTTCATACCTGGTTCACTCCACACAGTTAATTGAAAATTCTCAGCTACAATTTCATACAGATGAACAATTGATGACTTTATTTACCCAACTGCAAACAACAGTTAGGAGTAGAATGCACCCATTTTACATCACTCATATTAGAGTTGATACACCTCTTCCAGGACCTTTGACTGAAGGGAATCTAATGGCTGATAGCCTAGTTGCTACTGCAATATCCAATGCTAGAGACTTTCACAATTTAACCCAAGTTAATGCCTCTGGCCTCAAACGCAGTTACAGCATTACCTGGAAAGAAGCCAAAGCTGCTATCCAGCCACAGGAATAAATTGAAAAATCCCTAAGGATCCAAAAGGATCTGCAGGAATCATCACTCGTGCCTAGATGTTTTAGGGTGAGTCTCTGAAACTTCCACCAGTGTGATTTCTTGGTACTTCCTGCCTGTGTTCCCTTGGGTTGCCGTCTTCCAGATGGGGTTACCTGCAAAACCACGCAGCCGCAGGAGCTGCCACAATGTGTGTTTCTGTGGGAGTGTTGCGAGTGTTGGATGTCTGCTTGTGTGTGTGTTTGTGTGTGTGGATGTCTGTGGGTGTGTGCCTGTAAGTAGAGTCTGCTTAAAGGAATGTGGCTAACAGTGTTCAGCCCTCCTTATTTTTGAGTCTGCAGACATTTTAGTGGCCTGTGTATGTGGCTTTGCTAGGGCTGTGGAGCTCCATGTTCTTTATTTTTTCTTGTATAATGAATCTGCAGTGAATTGGGAAATGGGCCAGCACCTTCAGGTGTCCAAATTACCTCTTCCTTAAAAAAAAAAAAAAAAAAAAGCCACTCTTGCAGAAAGTACAGAAGCACTCCAAACACCTGCAAAGGAAAATAAAGACAAGTGGCACAGAAGATGCTTCCAACACCATTAGTGCATTGCTTTAATTGCACAAGAAGTCCACACCATGGTCCCTTGTCCAGGTGGGGGTATTCCAACTTGCAAAGAACATTTGGTGTGCAAATTGGGGCCATCATGGAAAATTCCCAATTTGAGGACTTTCAAGCCCTAAGCCAAATGGGAATGGGATGGATTGATGCTGGGTAGGATGTGGCCTTCACACTTGCCTCTTTTTTTTTTTTGTCCTCCATGTTCCTTGTCAGCATATGGTTTCCTGGGTCTGGCTCAATGACTTCCATACTAAACCTTTCCTCATCCATGGAGAACGACCTGCATGGGAATCCAGTGCATGAGCGTTTCCTTCTAAACATTGTCACATTTTAATGACTGAGCAGCTTTGATGCTTTTAAAACTGTAAATTCCTATTACTGTTGGAACAAGGAAAATCTTTTTCTGCCACTTCTATAGGAGGGCTGCATGATTTTTGTAGGAAGAAAAGTAAGTGGTGGTGTCTGGCTCTTTCCTGGTAATCTAGATTCTGTTTTGTTTCATCTGCATGGCATTCTCATTGAGGATGGGCTTTTAATTTGGCTATTTCTCAACGGGACTTCCTCTCACCACAGATTATTTAGCTACCAGGGATTTCAGAGAGCAAACACGACTTAAGGTAAACTGGTTACGCTCCAGGTTGTGGGTCATTGTGTCCTTTTGGGAGCTAAGGTTGTTTGCCCTTTGGAGAAGGCATTTAGGTCTTCTGACAGGAATCATTGAGCATTGCTTGGACTCCAGCACAATTCAGCTTATTCTCTCAGGTGAGCCTTAAGTTTTCTTTGCTTTCATGGGGAATCCACAGTGTGCCTCAACAGCACTACTGGACACTTTTCAGGATTTCCATCACCACAGACGGCTTCTAAGACACTCTCTCATCCTCATCAGCACCTGTGAGACAAGTATGAGCTGTGAGATACCTACTCTACCTTGGATTTGCCTTTGTTGTGATTCCTGCTTTTTCCAGAGAGCCCCTGTGAGGCCTATGATGAAGGGAGCCAGTGAGGTCAACAGCCTAGCCATCTTTCACTGACACCCACTTCTGGCATCCCAAGTATGATTCTGTCAATAAAACAACCCTCAACAACACACCACACAGCCTCTTTGTCCACACAGACCCTCTTGAGAATGGAATCAGAAGTACATTTTCCAGCAACCACCTCATACTCTCAAAACACCTCCTCCTCCAGTGGGATGCAACATCAGAAATGGCCCAAAACGGCACTGAGTTCGAGATTTTATGTTCCCACAGTGGACTTCCATAGGCGGTCTTTTTCCTTACACCAGTCCAGCTCTATGAGTAGCGTTTTCCTCTACTGAGTGAGGATGACAGCTCTGACAGCTTTGTGCCAGAGCCCACCTCTGAAATGTTCATGCATTACTCTCAGAGCACCGGGCGTGATTGTGAGCTCTGGCTAGAGTCAAAGTTAATGTCACTGTTACCTAGTGATGAGTCCCTGTGGCTTGGAAGAAAAGAATACTTCCTTGGAGATGTGTCAATGCTAGACACTCGCTTGTCTTCTCTGTATGATCTACGGGATCGTCCCATGATGCTAGGAAAGGGCCGACTTGAGCCAGCTTGAAGGAATATCAAGCAGAGCCCCAGAAATTAACTGCAAAATCCCTAAGTATGGAAATGGATCTGCAGGATTCCTCAGGCCTGCCTAGTCGTTTTAGGGGTGTGTCTTTTTGAAACTTATCCCACTGTGATGGGATAAGTTCTGCCTTTCTTCTCCTGGCTTGCTGTCTCCAAGGTGGGTGTTCCTGTAGAACAATGCATCCTCAGGAGTGTTGGGGCTGTGTTTTTCTGTGAGAGTGTTGCTAATGTTGGATGTCTGCATGTGTGTGGCTTTATGTGCTTGTGTGTGTGTGCATGTAAGTGGAGTCTGCTTAAAGAAATGTGGCTAATGCACTTTAGTGCTACTTTTAGTTTGAGTCTCAAAGCTCTTTGGCGGCCTGTCTGTGTGGCTCTAATTCAGCTGTGAGGTTCATGTTCCTGATTTTTCTGTCAATCATGAATGTCAGTGAATTGGGAGTTGGGCCAAGACCCACTGACATCAAAATCAGCTATGCCTGCCAAAAAAAACAAAAAACAAAAAACAAAACAAACAAACAAACAAAAAAAACTATTCCCCAAAGAAATGGAACACACCAAACCAAAAACTGACATCTCCCAATGTTTCATTGTCCTGCCACAAGCACAGGGAGACACCCTAGCAGTCCTTTCTGCCAGGCCTGTTGAATTTACCTGGAATTCAGTTCCCAGCTGAGCAGGTGCTTCAAGTCATGATGGGAAAATTCTCCATCATCTTGGTATTTCATCCTGTGACATAGAGTGTGATCATTAATAAGGTCACACAGAGGTGAAGATACAAGCTCATGGGGGTTGAAGGGGGTCCCACAACATCACCTGAAAAATAAATGAAGAGAGATGTCACACAAATCGCTTCGACCTTCATCTCCACATTCCCTAAATTGCACAAGCCATACACAACATGACCCATTGTAGAACTGTGAGTAATCCAATAATCCAGGAACAATTTGAGTTCAAATTAGGGCCATCCTGGCAAACTCCTGATTTGAGGGCTTTCATACCCTAAGCCAAAAAGAAGTTGAATGGATTGATGCTGGGTGGGATGTGGCCTCCACTCTTGCCTCTTCTTTTCCTGAATTCCATGTTCCTCTTTGGCCTAGGGTTTACTGGGTCTGACTGAATGATTTCCACACTAAAAGTTTCCCAGTTCACAGAGAACAGCCTTCATGGGAATCCATTGCATTAGTGCTTTCTTCAAAACATTGTCACATTTTAATGAGAGGACAGCTTTGATACTTTTAAAACCATAAATTTTTGTTTCAGCTGTAAACAGGGAAACACTTGTTCTCCCACTTCTGTGGGAAAGCTGCATGATTCCTGTAGAATGTCAAGCAGGTAGCTGTGTCTGGCTTTTGCCTGGTATTCTAGCCTCTGATTCATTTCATCTGCATAGCATTCTCATTGTGGAGGGGCTCTTTCATTGGGCTTTGCTGAATGTGACTGCCTCTCTCCACAGATTATTTTGCATCTTGAGATTTCAGAAAGAAAATGGGACTTAGAGTAAGCTGGCTGTGCTCCAGGTTGTGGGTCATTGTCTCATTGTGGTGGCTGAAGTTGCTTGCACTTTGATGGAGGATTTTGGATCCTCTGACAGAAATCACTGAACATTTCTTGAACTCCAGCACAATGAAGCTTATTCTCTCAGGTGAACTTTCATTTTTCTTTGCTTTCATAAGGTATCCACAGTGCCCCTCAATAACACTACTGGACAAGATTTTCACGCTTGCTATTTCAAGGAGGACCTCTGAGACACTGTCTCAATAACATCTACATCTGTGAAAGACTAGTCCAAGGTGTCAGAAGACTGCTCCCCCTTGGGCTTGTTTTATAGAGGTTCCTGCCTTTCCCAGAGTGTCATTGTGATAGGCAAAATTAAAGGAGGTAGTGAGGTCAAAAGCCTGGCCATCTTTCCCTGACACTCACCTCTGGGGTCTCAGGATGATTCTATCGCCAAAGGAACCCTGAGCAACACAGCAGATTGTATTCCAAACCCATGGGGCCAGATTCTGGCACAGAATCTTTTGGGAATGCAGTCAGAACAGCCCTTTCCAATGACCACCTCACAGTCTCAAAACACCTCCTCCTGCAGTGGGACCCGAACATGGAGATGACCCAAAAGAGCCCTGAGGTTGAGACTTTTAGAGTCCCTCAATGGGTTTTTGCAGGCAGCATTTTTCCTAATACCAGGCCAGCTCTGCCTCTACCATATTCATCTGATTAGGCAAGCCAACAGGTTTGACAGATGGAGCCCAAGCCTGCCTCACAAATGTGCATACACTAGTCTCCAGATATCAGGCCTGACTGTGAGCTCTGGTTAACATCACAAGGAGTGTCACTGTTGGTTCACAACAACGCCCTGAAAAGGAGACCTCCGTGGAGGTGTATTGGCAATTGACTCTCACCTGTCATCTCTGTGGGATCCACAGGAAAGTCCCATGATCCTAAAAGGAGGAAGATGTGGGCTAGCCTGAAGTTATGTCAAGCAGAACCCCAGAAATAACCACAAAATCTTTAAAAATACAAAAAGATCTGCAGGATTCCTCAGGCTGTCCTGTATATTTTCGGGGTGAGTATCTTTGAAAGTTGCCCCACTGTGATTACTAGGTACAGCCAGGCTGGGTTCCACAGGGTTGCTCTCTTTTAGGGGAAGCTTTCTGGAGAACCACCCAGCCTCAGGAGCTGCTGAGCTGTGTGTTTCTGTGCTATTGTTGAGAGTGTTTTTTGTCTGCCTGTAAGTGGCATTTTGTGTGTATGTTTCTGTGTGTGTATGCCTATAAGTGGAGTCTGCTTAAAGGAATGTGGCTAATGCACTTCAGTCTCTCTTTCTTTCTTCTTTTTTAGTCTCCCACTTACTTTGTGTCTTGTTTCTGTGGGTCTGCTTGGGCTGCAGGGATCTGTGTTCTTTTTTTCCTGTGGATCATGAATCCGCAGTTAATTGGGAGGTGGGCTGTGACTTGCCAGAGTCCAAATTACCTCCCCCTCTAATAACAGCCACTGTTCTCAAAAGAAGAGGAGCACACCACACCAAAAAACAGACATCTCTCAGTATTTCATTGTCCTGCAGCCAACCCAGGGGGAGGTACTATCAGTCCAGTCTGCAAGGTCCCTTGAATTTGCCTCAAATTTGGTTCCTAGATGAACTGGTGCTTCGTGTCCTGAGAGGGCACTTTCCCATGATCTTGGGATTGCATCCTGGAACAGAGTATAAGAAGAAATAAGTCAAATATGGGTGAGAATACAATCTGGTGAAGAGTGGAAGCGGTCCTGCACTTCACCTGCAAAAAAAATGAAGACAGATGACACAGAAACCGCTTGCTACTCCATCCTTACATTCCCATAATTACAAAAGCAGCCCACACTATTCCCTGGTGTTCAGGTGGGGGTACTTCAACATGCTGGAAATATTTGGAGTGCAAATTGGGGCTATCCTGGCAAGCTCCCGATTTTATGGCTTTCATACATGGAGCCAAATAGGAATGGAATGGATTGGTGCTGGGTGGCATGTGGTCTCTACACTTGCCTCTTCTTTTCCTGACTTCCATGTCGGCCTAGAGTTTCCTGGGTCTGGCTCAATGGCTTCCGCACTGAATATTTCCCAGTTCATGGAGAACGACACTCATGCGAATCCATTGTGTGAATGTTTCCTTCTTGACAGTGTCATGTATTAATGACTGGGCAGTTTTGATAATTTTAAAGCAAAAACATTCCATTGTAGCTGCCACCAAAGAAACTCTTTTTTTCCCACTTCAATTGGAGGGCTGCATAATGTTTGTAGGATGGGAAGCAGGAGGCTGTGTCTGGATTTTGCTTTGGTAACCTAGGCTCTGTTTCATTGCATCTGCACATATTTTCTCATTGTGCAGGGCATCTTTCATTGGGCTATTGCTGGATGGGATTGGGTCTCACCACAAGTCTTTTTGCTCCCAGGGATTTTATGAAGCAAAAAGGACTTTGTATAGCCTGGCTGCCATCCAGGTTGTTAATTGTGGTCTTGTTTTGAGTAATTATTATTATTATTATTATTATTATTATTATTATTATTATTATTATTTTTGCACTTTGCAGGAAGTTTTAGGTTCTCTGACAGGAATATCTGAATGTTCCTGGGACTCCAGCACAAGTCAGCTCTTTCTCACTGGTGAGTTTTAATTTCTCTTTGCTTTAATGAGGGGTCGACATTGCTTCACCACAGAATTAGAGAAGAAGAAAAACACATCTTTCCACCTTTTTCAGGCTTGCAATCACCAAAGACGGCCTCTTTGACACTGTCTCAACCACTTCTTCACCCGTTAGAGCCTTGTTCAAGGTGTCAGGACACTGCTACACCTTGGGCTTGGTTTTGTAGTGGTTTCTGTTATTTCCAGAGAGACCCTGTGAGGCCCAGAATGAAGGAAGGCACTGTCCATTTTTCACTGATACCCACCTCTGGGGTCTCAAGTATGATTCTGTCACCCAGAGAACCCTCAAAAACACTCCAAATTATATTCCAGTCCCCATGAAAACCGATCCTTGCTCACGGCTTCTTTAGGAATAAAGTCAAAGGAGCAGTTTCCAGCGACTTCCTCACAGTCTTGAAATGTCTCCTTCTCCCACAGGACCAGACCACGGAGGTGGTCCTAAGGGGCCATAAGTTTGAGATTTCAAGAGTCCTGCCATTGGTTATCACAGGCAGCGATTTTCCCGATTCCCTGCCGGCTCTGGCTATACCAGTGTCCCCTGCTTGTGCAGGCTGACAGTTCTGACAGCTGAACACCTGAGCATGTGACATGAACATGCATGCACTAGTTTCAGGGCACCAGGCATGAGCAGTAAGCTCTGGTTAGCATCACAGTGAATGCCACTATTGCCTAGTGACAAGTTCCTGAAGCTTAAGGGAGGAGACCTCTGTGGAGTTCCGTCAGCGGTGAACTCTTGCCTATCTTCTCTGTGGGTTGTTTGGGATAGTATTGTAATTCTAGGAAAGAGCACTTGTAAGCCAGCCTTAAGAAATGCCAAGCAGAGACCCAGAAATAAACCAAGAAATTTTCAAGGATCTAAAAAGATCTCCAGTTTTATTCAGGTCTGCCTAGTCTTTTAAGGGGAGAGTCTTTTTCAAACTTGCCCCACTGTGATTTCTAGGTACAACCTGACTGTGTTCCCCGGGCTTTCTCTCTTTCAGGTTGGGCTTTCTGCAGAACCACACAGCCTCAGGAGCTGCCAGGCTGTGCACTTCTGTGGGAGTGTTGGAAGTGTTTGATATCTGGGTGTGTGTGTAGCATTGTATGTTTGTGTGTGTGTCTGTAAGTGGAGTCTTCTGAAAGGATTATGGCTAACACACTGCAACCCTTTCTTTTTTTTGGAGTCTCCCAACATTTTGTGGGCTGTCTGTGTGACTCTGCTTAGGCTGTGGTGCTCTGTGTTTTTTTATTTTACTGTAGATCATGAATGCAAAGTAAATTGGGAAACTGGCTGAGACGCACTGGGGTCCAAATCATCTGCCCCTGTGAAAAAAACCACTCTTCAAGAAGCAAGAGGAACACACGACTTTCAAGAATAGACACCTTACAGTGTTTCATTGTCCTACAGCCAACACAGGGAGAGACAATAGCAGTATTGTCCACAGGGCCCCTTCATTTCACTTCAAATTTGATTCCAAGATAAGCAGGTGCTTCACCTTGTGAGGGATCACTCCTCCACTATCTTGGGATTCTATTGTAGAACAGAGAGTGTGAGTAGCAGTAACATCAGATAGGGGTGAGGATATAATCTTGTGAGGGGTGATGGGGTCTTGCACATTCCCCTGTAAAAAAAGGTGAAGTCAGATGACACAGACTCTGTGTCCAACTCCATCCCCACATTCCTGTAATAGCACAAGTACTCCACACCATGGCCAGGTGTTCAGGTGGGAGTTCAACATACAGGGAAATCTTTGGGGTGCAAATTGGGGCCATACTGACCAACTCCCGATTTCAGGGCTTTCATACCCAAAGCCAAATGGGATTTGGATGTATTGATGCTACGTGGGATGTGACCTCTACAATTGCATATCTTTTTCCTGACATTAATGCAACACTTTGGCCTAGGGTCTCCTGGTGCTGACTCCAAATCTTCCAAACTAAAAGTTTCCCAGTTCATGAAGGAAGACCCTCATAAGATTCCATTGCATGAGTGTTTCCTTCTAAACACTGCCACATTTTAATGACTGGGAAGCTGCGATAGTTTTAAAAGCATAAATTCGGGTTATAGCCACCAGCAAGGAAACACTTCTCACACTTCTATCTAATGGATGCATGATTTCTGTTGAAAGAGAAGCAGGCAGCCATTCCTGGATTTGCCGGGTAATCCTGTTTTTTTTCACTTTCTTTGCACACCCTTCCACACTGGGGAGTGGATCTTGGATTGGGCTCTTGCATGATGGGACTTCCTCTCACCACAGATCTTTTGGATGCCAGAAATTTCAGGGAGCTTAACAGACTTTGGGTAGGCTGGCTACATTGCAGGTTGTGGGTCGTGGTCTCCTTGTGGGGTCTGAGTTTGTTTGCACTTTGCAGGAGGGTTTTCAGTCCTCTGGAGGAATCTTTTAATGTTGCTGGGACTCCAGCACAATTCAGCTCTTTCTCTCAGGCAAGCCTTGATTTTCATTTGTTTTCATGGGGGTCCACATTGCCCCTCAGAAGCACTACTGGAAACACTTCTCTGACTTCCAAACACCACAGACAGCCTCTGAGACACAGTATCAACCACATCTGCACTCTTGAGAGGCCAGTTTGAGGTGTGAGAACATTGCTCCATCTTGGTTTTGCTTTTGTCTTTTTATCTGCCTTTCCCTGAGAGCCCCTGTGAGGCCCAGGATGAAGGAAAGCAGTGAGGTCAAGTGCAGGCCATCTTTCACTGACACCTAACTCTGTGGTGTGAGGTATGATTCCATCACCCAAAGATCCACCAGGAATGCACCAAAGTATATTCCAGTCCCCATGGGCTCCAATTCTCACACACAGCCTCTTCCAGGAATAGAGTGAGATGAGCGGTTTTCAGCCACAACCTCACAGTCCAAAATGCCTCCTCCTACAGCAAGACCTGACCACAGAGCCTACCCGAAGGGGAATTATGGTCAAGATTTTCAGGTCATGCAATGGATTATTGCATTTACCCTGTATTCCAATATCAGGCATGACTCCCTGTGCTATTCTCTTCTGCTTAGGCAGAGTGAAATCTATGAGAGCCAGGCTCTCAAGCCTGCATTGTGAATGTGAATGTGCTAGTTTCAGGGCACCAGGCCTTAGCTGTGAGCTCTGGCGAGCATCACAATGCATGCCATTGTTACCTTGTGACAAGTCCCTGGGGCAAGGCAAAGAAGGAGACCTTTGTGGAGGTGCATCTGCAATGGATTTTTGCTTGTCTTTTCTGTAGAATCCTCGGGATACTCCCATGAACTTTGGAGTAGGCAGACATCAGCCTGCCTGAAGAAACGTCAAGCAGAGCTCCAGGAATAATCCATGAAATCCCCAAGGATCCAAAATGATCTGAAAAATTTTTCAGGCCTGCCTTGACGTTGTAGGGGTGAATCTTTTTGAAACTTGACCAACTGTGATTTGTATGTACAGCCTGCCTGTGTTCCCCGGGGTTGCTCTGTCCCAGGTGGGGCTTCCTGCAGAACCATGAAGGCTCAGAAGTTGCCAAGCTGTGTGTTTTTCTAGGAGTGTTGTGAGTGCTCAATGTTTGTGTGTGTGTGTCTGTATTTGTGTGTCTCTGTGTGTTTGCCTGTAAGTGGAGTCTGCTTTAAGTAGTGAAACTTTTTTTTTTGTCTCCCAACTTTTTGGTGGCTTGTCTCTGTGGCTCTGCTTAGGCTGCGTGGTTCCATGCTCTTAATTTTTCTATGGATCATGAATCTGCAGTGAATTGTCAGGCTGGCTGAGATCATCCAGTTTGCAAATCATCTCCCCTTTCAAAATAAAGTCAGTTTTCTAGAGAGAAGAGGAGCATACCACATCCAAGAACAGACATCTCTCAATGCTTCATTGTCCTGAAGCCAACTCAGGGAGAGACACTAGCAGTCCTGTCCACAGAAACTCTTATATTTACATCGAATTCCATTCCCAGCTAAGCAGGTACTTCACATTGTGATGGGGCACTCCTGCATCATCTTGCGTTTTCATTCTGGATTAGAGAATGTGAGCTGCAAGCTGCAATAAGGTCAGATGGGGTGATGAGACAATCTGCTGGTGGGTGGATGTCAATCCACAACTTCACCTGCAATAAAGTGAACACCCATGACAAAAAAGTTGTTTCCAACTGCATCCCCGATTTCCCTTAATTGCACAAGCAGTCTACACCATAGCATGGTGTTCATGTGGGGGTACTACAAAGTTCAGGAAATATTTGGACTGCAAACTGGCACCATCCTGGCAAAGTCTCAATATGAGGGCTTTCAAACCCAGAGCCAAATGGAAGAGGGATGGACTGATGCTGGGTGGCATGTGGCCTCCACACATGCCTCTTCTGTCCCTGATTTCTATATTCCTTATTGGAACATGGAAACTCTTATTCTCCCACTTCTATCAAAGGGTTTCATTATTCCTATAGGATGAAAAGCAGGAAGCTGTGTCTGTCATTTGGATGGTAATCTAGGCTCTGTTTCATTTCATCTGCACATCCTTTCTCATTGTGGAATGTGTCTTCATTTGGCTATTGCTTGAGGGGGCTGCCTCTCGTCACATATCTTTTGGGTGCCAGGGATTTCAGGGAGCAAAAGTGACTTTGAATAAGCTTTCTGTGCTCCAGGTTGTTGGTCATGGTCTCAATGTGTGGGCTAAGCTTGTTTGCACTTTGCAGGAGGCTTTTGCACCCTCTGACAGGAATCTTAGAATGTTGCTAGAACTCCAGCACAAATCAGCCCATTCTCTTAGGTTAGTCTTGATTTTTTATTCCTTTCATGTGGGGTTGCCTGTGTCCCTCAAAAGCATTACTAGACACAATTTTCAGGATGGCAAGTTTCAAGAGGGCATCTGAGACATTGTTTCAACGTCATCTGAACCCATATGACAGCCTGGCCATCTTTTGCTGACACCAGACTCTGGGTTCTCAGGTTGAAGATACAATCTGGAGGGGCAAATAGAGTTTCCCATCTTCTCCTGCACTTTTCAGGATGGCAAGTTTCACAGAGGGCATCTGAGACATTGTTTCAACCTCACCTGAACCCATAGGATGCCCTTTTGAGGTTTGAGAACATTGCCCTACCTCGGACATGCCTTTGTTGGTGTTCCTGGCTTTACCAGAGAGTCACTGTGAGGCATAGGATGAAGGGAGGCAGTGAGGTTAAAGACATGGTCATCTTCCACTGACACTTGCCTCTGGGGTCTCAGGTATGCTTCCTTCATCTAAAGTCCACTCAGAAACTCACCAGATTATATTCCAATCCCTATAGGACATGATTCTTGCACACAGCCTCTTTTGGGAATGGAGTCAGAAGAGTAGTTTCCAATCACTCCCTCAGAGCCTCGAAATGGCTCCTCCTCCAGTGGAACCTGACCACAGAGATGTCTTGAAGGGGTCCTAAGGTTGAGATTTTTAAGGTCCCACAATGGGTTATCACAGGTAGCCTTTTTCCTAATAAATGACAGGCTCTGAGTGTACCATTTTCTTCTGCTTAGGTCATATGACAGGCCTGACAGCCTGGCGCCAGAGCCAGCCTTGTGAATATGCATGCAATTGTTTCAGGGCACGAGGCCTGAGCTGTGAACTCTGGCAAACTCACAATAAATGCCACCTTTGGCTAGAGACAAGTCAGTGGGACTTGGCAGAGAAAAAGACTGTTGTGGAGGTGCTTCGGTGGTGGAGTCCCCCCTGTCTTCCACGGTATAGTCCCATGATCCTATGAGGAGGTAGACTTGAGCCAGGCTAAAGGAAGGTCAAGCAGAGCTGCAGGAATAAACCATGAAACCCATACTCATCCAAAAGTATCTGCACAATGCCTCAGACTTTTCTAAATGTTGTATGTTGAGTCTTTTTGAAACTTGCCCCACTGTGATTTTTTTTTCTTTTTTTTTTATTATTATTATACTTTAAGTTTTAGGGTACATGTGCCATGTTGGTGTGCTGTACCCATTAACTCGTCATTTAGCATTAGGTATATCTGCTAGTGCTGTCCCTCCCCCCTCCCCCAACCCCACAACAGTCCCCAGTGTGTGATGTACCCCTTCCTGTGTCCATGTGTTCTCATTGTTCAATTCCCACCTATGAGTGAGAACATGCGGTGTTTGGTTGTTTGTCCTTGCGACAGTTTGCTGAGTCAGTGTGGCGATTCCTTAGGGATCTAGAACTGGAAATATCATTTGACCTAGCTATCCCATTAGTGGGTATATACTCAAAGGATTATAAATCATGCTGCTATAAAGACACATTCACATGTATGTTTATAGTGGCACTATTCACAATAGCAAAGACTTGGAACCAACATAAATGTCCAACAACGATAAACTGGATTCAGAAAATGTGGCACATATACACCATGGAATACTATGCAGCCATAAAACATGATGAGTTAATGTCCTATGTAGGGACATGGATGAAACTGGAAACCATCATTCCCACTGTGATTTCTAAGTAAAGTCAGCCAGTCTTCCCCAGGGTTGCTCTATCCCAGGTGAGGATTCCTGCAGAACCACGCCACCTCAGAATCTTTCGGTCTGTGTGTTTCTGAGGGGTTGTGATGAATCTTGGATGTCTGCATGTGTGCATGGACTTGTGTGTGTGTGTATATCTGTGTGTGTGTTTATGTGTGTATGCCTGTATGTGGAGTCTCCTTAAAGAAATATGGCTAATGTCTTTCAGCGCTTCTTTTTTTTTTAAGTCTCCCAAACCTTCTGTGGCCTGTATGTGTGTCTCTGCTTGGCCTGTGGTGCTCGGTATTGCTTATTTTTCTGTGGGTTATGAATCTGCAGTGAATTGGAGGCATGCCAAGACCTGCCAGCATCCAAAACACCTCCCCATGTAAAAATAGCAACTATTACAAAAGAAGAGGAGAACACCACAACAAAAAACAGACATCTCCCAGGGTTTCATTGTCTTGTGTCCAACTCCGGGAGAGATGCTTATAGTCCTATTCACAGGGCCTCTTGAATTCACCTCAAGTTTGGTTTCCAGCTGAGCAGGTGTTTCACGTCATGAAGCAGGTGTTTCACCCCAAAGATTATTTCACACTCCTCCACTATCTTGTGATTTCATGATGGAACATAGTGTGTGAGCAGCATAAGGTCAGAAAACGGTTAGAATACAATCACCTGAGGGATCGATGGGGTCCCACAGCTTCACCTGCAAAAAAAAATGAAGACAGATGACACAGAAGTTGCTTTCAACTCCATCTCCACATTCCCTTCTTTGCAGAAGCAGTCCAGACCCTGGCCCCATGTTCAGGTGCAAATACTTCAACGTGCAAAAAAATTTGAAGTGCAAATTGGAGCCATCCTGAAAACTCTCGATTGACGGTTTTCATGCCAGAGCCAAATGGGAGTAGAATAGATTGATGGTAGATGAGATGTAGCCTCCAAAATTTCCTCTTCTTTTCTTGACTTCCATATTCCTTATTGGCCAAGGCCTTCTTGGGTCTGGCTGAACAACTTCCACACTAAACATTATACAGTTCACATAGCACAACTCTGATGGGAATCCATTGTGTGAGTGTTTCCTTCTAAACGCTCTCACATTGTAACGACTGGGCAGCTTTGATATATTTAAAACCGTAAAATCCCATTACATCTGCCAAAAAGGAAACTCCTGTTCTCCCACTTCTACCAGAGGACTGCATGATTCCTGTAGCATGAGAAGCAGGCAGCTGTGTCTGGATTTTTCTTAGTAATCTAGCCTCTGTCATTTCATCTGCAAGTCCATCTAATTCTGGAGGGGCTCTTTCATTGGTCTGTTGCTGGATGGAACTGTCTCTCACCAAAGATTATATAGCTGCCAGGGATTTCAGAGAGCAAAAGGGACTTCAGCTAAGATAATTGCATTCCAGGTTGTGGGTCATTGTCTCATTGTGGGAACTGAGGTTGTTTCCACTTTGCAGGACACTTTTTGGTCCTCTGACAGGAATCATTGAACATTGCTTAAATTACAGCAGCTCATTCCTCAGGCCTGCCTTGATTTTTCTGTGCTTTCCTGGGAAATCCACATTGTCCCATATCTGCACTACTGGACACCCTTTTCAGGTTGCCATGTCCACAGATGGCCTCTGAGACACTGCCTCAACCCCTTTTCAGGTTGCCATTTCCACACTTACTTTGTCATGGTTCCTGCTTTTCCCAGAGATCCCCTGAAAGGCCCAGAATGAAGGGAGGCAGTGAGGTCAAGAGCCTGGCCATCTTTTGCTGACACCAGATTCTGGGTTCTCAGGTTGAAGATACAATCTGGAGGGGTAAATAGAGTTTCCCATCTTCTCCTGCAAAAAAGATGACACAGAATGTGCTTCAAACTGTATACCTGCGTTACTTTAATTGCACAAGCAGGCCACATCATGTCCCAGTGTTCAGGTGGGATTATTACAACCTGCAGGGAACATTTGGACTGAAATGTTTGCTGGCCAGGGCAGCAAACTTTTGATTTGAGAACCTTCATACCCCCAGTGAAATGGGAGTGGGATGTAATGATGCTGAGTGGGATGTGTTCTGCACACTTGTCTCTTCTATTCCTGAATTCCATGTTCCTCAACAGCATATAGTTTCCTGGGTGTGGCTCCACATCTTTCACATTAATCAATTCACGGTTCACTGAGGACGACCCTCATGGAAATCCATTGCGTGACTGTTTCCTTCTAAACACCGTCATGTTTTAGATGTTTAGATGTTTTAATGACTGGGCTAAAATTTCCTTTGGCTTGACTGAGAAGCAGACCTCTGTGGAAGTGCATTGGCAGTGTACTCTCACCTGCTGTTAGGGTTCTGTGTCTTCGTTTGTATGTGTCATTTTTTGTGTGTGTGTGTTGTGTAGGTATGTGTGCCCGTAAGTGAAGTCTGCTTAAAGGAATGTGGCTAACACATTTCAGTACATCTTTTTTTTTTTTTTTTTTTTTTTTTTGTCTCCCAACTTTTTGTGGTTTGCCTGGGCATCTCTGCTTTGGCTGTGGGGCTCCTTGGTTTTTATTTCTGTGTAACATGATTCCATAGTAAAATGGCAGGCGAGCCAATAGTTGCTGGCATCCAAATCACCTCCCCCTTCAAAAAATAAAAATAAAAAAGCCACTCTTCTAGAAAGAAGAGAAGCACACCACATTAACAAACAGACATATCCTAGTGTTTCATTGTCCTACAGCCAGCCCAGGGAGGGACACTAGCAGTCATGTGAGCAGGGCCTTTGAATTTAACTCAGATTCAATTCCCAACTGAGCAGGTGTTTCATGTCCTAAGGGGTACTTCTCCATCATCTTGGAATTTCATCCTGGAACAGAGTGTAAGCAGCAATAATGTCAGATAGGAGTGAGAATACAGTTTGATGAGGAGTGGATGGGATCCCACAACTTCACCTGCAAAAAAAAAAAAAAAAAAAAAAAAGACCAATAACACAGAAAGTTCTTCCAACACCACTGCACATTCCCTTAATTGCACAAGCAGTCCACACCATGGCCCAGCATTCAGGTGGGAGTCAACATGCAAAGAATATTTGGAGTTCCAATTGGGGCCATCCTGGCAAACTACCAATTTGAGGGCTTTTATACCAACAGCCAAATGGGAGTAGAATGCATTGATGCTTGGTGGGATGTGGCCTCCATACTTGCCTGTTTTATGCTTCACTTCCATGTTCCTCATTGACCTAGGGTTTCCTGGGTCTAGCTCACTGACTTCCACACTAAACGTTTCCCTGAACACAGAGAACGATTAACATGACATTGTGTTGCCTGCAAGGTTTCTTCTAAACACTGTCATATTTTAATGTCTAGGCAGCTTTGATACTTTTAAAACATTAAATTCTTGTTACAGCCACCAATAAGGAAACTCTTGTTCTCCCACTTCTATCAGAGGGATTAATTATTCCTGTAGGGTGAGAATCACGTAGCCTTGTCTGTTTTTTTCCTGGCAATCTAGCCTCTGTTTCATTTCATCTGCATAGCCTCTTGATTGTTGACGGTCTCTTTCACTGGGCTGCTGCTGAATGTGAATGCCTCTCATCTCTGATTATTTAGCTGCCAGGGATTTCAAATAACAAAAGGGGTTCTGGGTAAGCAGTCTGCACTCCAGTTTGTGGGCTGTACTTTTGTTGCATAAACTGAGGTTGTTTGCATTTTGCAGTAGGCTCTTGGGTCCTTTGACAGAAATCAATGAACATTGCTTGGACCCCAGCACAGCAGAGCTCATTCTCTCAGGCAAGCCTTGATGTTGTTCCTTTGCTTTCATGGGGATTCCACAGTGTCCCTCAACAGCACATTGCACACTTTTCTCAGGGTTGCCATTGCCACTGAGGGCCAATGAGGCACAGTCTTAACTTCATCTCCTCCTGTGAGGGGCCATTCCGAGCTGTGAGAACACTGCTCCAACTTGGAGTGTATTTGTCGTTTTTTTTTTATTGTCTGTTTCTTTTTCTTTTCTTTTCTTTTTTTTTCCCCAGAGAGCCCCTGAGAGGCCCAAAATGAATGAAGTCAGTGAGTTCAAGAGCCAGGCCATTTTTCACTGACATGTCTCTGGGGTCTCAGATATGATTCCAGCAAGCAAAAAACCCTCGATAATAAGCCAGACTATATTTCAATCCCCATGGGACCCGATTCTTGCACACAGCCTATTTCAAGAGTAGAGTCAGAAGAGCAGTTTCCAGCGAACACATCACAATCCCAAAATGCCTTCTACTCCAGTGGGAGCGGACCATGGAGATGGCCTGAAAAGGTCATGAGATTGAGACTTTTAGGGTTCTGCAGTGGGTTTTCACAGGCAGCCTTTTTCCCAATGCAACCTTGGCTCTGCCTGTAACATTTTTCTTCTGCTTAGGCAGGCTGACCAGATCTGATTGTGAGCTTTGGCTAGAGCCACAACGAATGTCACCGATGTCTAGCGACAAGTCCCTTTGGCTTGGCAGAAAAGGAGACCTGGGTGGAGATGTGTGAGCAGTGGACTCTCATCTGTCCTCTCTGTGGGATCCATGGGATATTTCAATGAAGCATAGGGCAGACATGAGTCAGCATGAATAAACCTCTAGCACAGTCCCAGGAGTAAACCCTGACATCCTTAAAGATGCTAAATGATCTCCATTTATTCTCAAGACTGCCAAAGTGTTGCAGGTTGTCTTTTTGAAGTTGTTCCACTGTGATTTCTATGTACAACACATCTGTGTTTCCCCGGGTTGCTCTCTTCCAGGTGAGGCTTCCTGCACAACCACACAGCCTCAGGAGCTGCTGGGCTGTGTCTTTCTGTGGGGTGTTGTGAGTATTAGATATCTGCGTGTGTGTATGGTATTTTGTGTTGCTGTGTGTGCTTTTGTGTGTGTGTGTTCCTGTAACTGGAATCTGCTTAAAGAAATTCAGCTAATGCACAACAACGCTTCCTTTTTTTGTCTCTCAACTTGTGGTGGCCTTTCTATGTGGCTCTGCCTGGGCTGCAGGGTTCTGTGTTCCTTATTTATTTATTTATTTATTTATTTATTTATTTATTTATTGTGGATCATGAATCAGCTGTGAATTGAGAGGCTAGCTGAGACATGCTGGCATCCAAATCATCCAAAAAAATCCTCTTACCAAAAAATCCACTGTTATTAAGAAGGGAAGCCCGCCACACCAAAAAAACAAATAAACAAACAAAAAAAACACAAAAAAACATATATATGATATATATGTATCTACAAGTGTTTCATTATCCTGTGACCAACTCAGGGAGAGACACTAGCAGTCCTCTCCTCAAGGCCCCTTGAATTTACCTCGAGTTTGGTTCCCAGCTAAGCTGGTATTTCAAGTCATGAGGGGGGATCCCTCCATCACCTTGGGATTTCATCCTAGGACATAGAGTGTGAGCAGCAACAAAGTCAGAGAGGGGAAGGATAGAGTCTGGTGAGGGGTGCATGGGTCCCACAACTTCACTTGCAATTAAAAAAAAACCTAGGACACAGGAGCAGCTTCCAACACCATCTGCCCATTCCTTTAATTGCACAAGCCATCCACACCATGACCCAGTGTTCAGGAGGGAGTATTTCAATGTGCAAGGAACATTTGTCATGCAAATTGGGGTTATCCTGGCAAATTCCTGATTTCAGGGCTTTCAAACCTGGAGCCAAATAGAAGTAGAATGGATTGATACTGGGTGAGATGTGGCCCCCACATTTGCCTCTTCTTTTCCTGACTTCCATGTTTCTGGTCAGCCTAGGTTTTCCCGGGTCTGGCTCAGTGACTTCCACAATAAATATTTCCCAGCTCCCTGCTAACGACCCTCTTGGATATCTACTTCTTTAGTGTTTCCTTCTAAACACTGTTACGTTTTAATAATTGGGCACCTTTGATACTTTTAAAACTGTAAATTCACATAACAACCACCAGCAAGGAAACTTCTTCTCCCATTTCTGTTGGAATGCTTCATAATTCCTGCAGGATTAAAAGAAGGCATCTGTATCTGACTTTTGCTCTGTTTTATTTCATCTGTCCAGTCCAGTCTTTTTATTGTGGAGGGTCCCTTTCATTGGTCTGTTGAGGGATGGGACTGCCTCTCACCAAAGATTTCCATCATCACAGACCTCCTTTGAGACACTGTCTAAACAACTTCTGCACCTATGAGAGGCCAGTACAGGGTGTGAGAATTCTGCACCCCCTTTTACTTGCCTTTGTCTTGGTTCCTGCCTTTCCTAGAGAGCACCAGTGATGCAAAAAAGGAAGGGAGGCAGTGAGGTCAAGAGCCTGGCCATCTTTTGCTGACACCCACCTCTGGAATCTCAGCTATGATTTTATCACCCAAAGAACCCTCAGCAACACACCAGAGTATATTCCAATCTCCATGGGGCTTGATTGTTACAAACAGCCTCTTTTGAGAATGGAGTCAGAAGAGCAGTTTCCAGTGAATAACTCAGTCTTGAAACGCCTCCTTCTCCAGTGAGACATGACCACAGGAATGGCTCAAAGGGGACCTGAGGTTGAAATATTTATGGCTTTTGCAGTGGGTTTTTGCATGCAGCATTTTTCTAGATGCCAAGACTGCTCTGATAGTATAATTTTCCTCTATTTAAGCATGCTGACAGCTCTGACAGCCAGGAGCCTGAGCCAGCATCATGAATGTGCATGTGCTGGTCTCAGGGCACCAGGCCTGATTGTAAGCTCTGGCTAACACCACAATGAATGTCAGTGTTGAGTAGCCTCAAGACCCTATGTCCTGGCAGAAAAGGAGACCTCCCTGGAGGTATGCAAGTGGTGGACTCTCACCTATCTTCTCCGTGGGATCCATGGAATAATCCCATGATTTTAGGATAGGGCAGATGTGAGCCAGCCTGAAGAAACTTCAAACACAGTTCGAAAAATGAATCACAAAATCTCTAAGGATTCAAAGTGATCTGCAGGATTCCTCAGGCCTGCCAAATGTTGTAGGGGTGAATCTTTTTGAAAGTTGCCCCACAGCCACGCAACCTCAGGATCTGTGGGGCTTTGTGTTTTTGTGGGAGTGTTGCAAGTGTTTGATGTCTGCATGTGGGTGTGGCATTGTGTGTTAGTGTGGGTGTGTGTCTATGTGTTCCTGTATGTGGAGGCTGCTTAAAGTTATGTGGCTAAAGAACTTAGGCACTTATTTTTTTTCTTGAGTCTCCTAACCTTTTGATGGACAGTCTGTGTGGCTCTGTGCTGCATGGCCTGTGTTCTTTATTTTTCTGTGAATAATGAATCCACAGTAAATTGGGAGGTAGGCCATACCTGCCAGTGTACAAGTCACCTCCCCCTGAAATAAAAGCTACTCTTCTAGAAAGAAGAGCAGCAGTCCACAACAAAAAACATACATCTACCAGTGTTTAATTGTCCTGCAGCCATTCCAAAGAGGGACACTTGCAGTCCTGTCCACAGGTCCCCTGGAATTTTCCTAAAATTCAGTCACCAGTTTCTTCAAGTAGAGGGAGCAATCCTCCATTGTCTTGACATTTCATTCTGGAACATACAGTGTGAGCAGCAATAAGGTCAGATAAGGGTGAGAATACGACCTTTTGATGGTTGGATAAATTCTGGCAACATCACCTGCAAAAAAAAAAAAAAATGAAGACAAACAACACGGAAGATTCTTCCAACCCCATCCCCACATTTTCTTATTTGCAGGAGCAGTCCACACCATAGCTTGTTGTTCAGGTGAGAACACCCAACATTCAAGTAACTGTGGAGTGCAAATTGGGGCCATCCTGGCAAACTCCCAATTTGAGGGCTTCCATACCCAGAGACAAATAAGAGTGGAATGGATTGATGCTTGGTGGGATATGACTTCCAGATTTGATTCTTCTTTTCCTCACTTTCTTTTTTTGACTTTCATATTCCTCGTCGGCCTATGGTTTTCTGGGTCTAGCTCAACAACTTCCACACTAAATGTTTTTCAGTTCACAGAGCATGACCCTCATGTGAATTCATTGCATGAGTGTTTTCTGCTAAACATTGCCACCTTTTAATGACTTGGCACTTTTGATACTTTTAAAACCGTAAATTCCTGTTACAGCTGCCAACAAGGAAACTCTTTTTCTCTCACTTATATCAGAAGGCTGCATGATACCTGTAGGATGAGAAGCAAGAAGCCGTGTCTAGCTTTTCCTTGTAATCTAGCTTCTGTTTCATTTCATCTGCAAGGCCTCCTCATTGTTGAGGGGCTCCTTCATTGGGCTGTTGCTGGATGGGACTGCAGTGGGTCTCACCACAGATTATTTACCTTCTAGGGATTTCAGACAGCAAAACGTACTTAGGGTAGGTTGGCTGCTGTCCAGGTTGTGGATCATTTTCTCATTGTGGGTGCTGAGATTGGTTGCACTTTGCAGGATACTTTTAGGTCCTTTGATTAGAATCATTGAACATTGCTTGGACTCCAGCACAAGATAGCTCATTCTCTCAGGCAAGAATTGATTTTTCTTTTCTTTCATTGGGAAGCCAAAGTGCCCCTCAACAGCAGTACTGAGCACCTTTTTCAGGAGTGTCATGACTACAGACAGCTTCTGAGATACTGTCTAACGCTAATCTGCCCCGTTAGTAGCCAGTCTGAGGTGTGAGAACATTGCTCCACCTTGGACTTGCCATTACCATGGTTCCCGTCCTTTCCAGAGAGCCTGTGCAAGGCCCAGGATGAAGGGAGGCAGTGAGGTCAAAAGCCCCTCCATCTTTCACTGAGCCCCATCGCTGGAGTCTGAGGTATGATTCTCTCAATCAAAGAACCCTCAACAACCCACCAGACTATATTCCTATCCTTGTGAAACCCAATTCCTGCACACAGCCTCTTTCTGGTATAAAGTCAGAAGAACAGTTTCCAGCAATCATCTCACTCTTTCATAATGCCAGGTCCTCATGCTGTACTCGCACATGGAGATTGCCCTAAGGGGTCCTGAGTTTGAAAATTAAAGAGTCTCTCAGTGGGTTTCTCAGGCAACTTTTTTCTGAAACCTGGGCGTTTCCACCAGTACAAGTTTTCTCAGCTTAGGCAGTCTGACAACTCTGACAGCTGGGTACCTCATCCTGCCTTACAAATTCACATGCACTAGTCTCAGGGTATCAGACCTAATTGTGAGATATTGCTTGCATCACAGTGAATGTCCCGTTGCCTAATGACAAGTCACTGCAGCTTGCTGAGAAGGAGAACTCCGTGGACATGGGCCGGTGGTGAACTCTCGCCAGTCTTCTCTGTGGGATCCAGAAGATATTCCCATGATGCTAGGAGAGGGCAGACATGAGCCATCCTGAAGAAACATCAAGCACAGCCTCAGGAATAAACCATGAAATCCCTAAGGATTCAGAAAGATCTGCAGGATTCTCAGGCCTGCCTAGAGGTTGCAGGGGTGAGTCATCTTGAAACTTGCCCCACTGTGATTTCTAGGTACAGCCTGCCTGTATTCCCTAGGATTGTTATCTCCCAGGTGGGGCTTCCTTCAGAACCACACAGCCTCAGAGCTGTCAGGCTGTGTTTCTCTGGGAGTGTTGTGAATATTGGATGTCTGAGTGTTGGTGTGACATTGTGTGTTTGTGACTCTGTGTGTTTGTGTGTGTGTGCCTGTAAGTGGAGTCTGTACAAAGAAATGTGGCTAAATGGAGGACTAAGGCAAGCAGATCATGAGCTTAGGAGATGGAGGCAATCCCGGCTAATATGGTGAAAATCCGACTCTAATAAAAAAAAGAAAAAAAATTAGCCAGGCATGGTGGCAGGACACCTGTAGTCCCAGCTACTGGGGAGGCTGAGGCAGGAGAATGACATGAACATGGGAGGCGGAGCTTGCAGTGAGCAGAGATTGCACCGCTGCACTCCAACCTGGGTGACACAGCAAGACTCCGTCTCAAAAAAAATAAAAAATAAAACAAATATGGCTAAAGCACTTCAGTGCTTCTTTTTTTTTTTTTTTTTTTTAAGTCTCCCAACTGTTTGATGGCCTGTCTGTGTGGCTCTGCTTGGGCTGTAGGGATCCGTGTTCTTTTTGTTTCTGTGGGTCATGAATCCAAGGTGAATTAGGAGGCATGCCAGGACTGGCCAGTGTCCAAAGCACCTCTCCCTGCAAAAAAATCCAATCTCGTAAAAAGAAGAGGAGCAATCCAATCCAAACAACCGACATCTCCCAATCTTTCATTGTCCTGCAGCCAACCCAGAAAAAGACACTAGCAGCCCTGTTCGCAAGACCTCTTGAATGTACCTCAAATTGGGTTCCCAGCCAAACAGGTGCTTCATATCATAAGGGGACATTCCTCCATCGTCTTGAGATTTCATCCTGGGACATAGAGTGTGAGCATAAATAAGGTCAGATAGGGGTGAGGATACATCTTCACCTGCAAAGAAGAATGAAGACAGATGACACAGAAGCTGCTTCCAATTCCATCCTCGTATTTTCTTAATTGTACAACCAGTCCACACTATGGACCATTGTTCAGGTAAGAGTACTCTGGAGTGCTGTAAACACTTGCAGTCCAAATAGGGATAACCCTAACAAACACCTGATTTGAGGGCTTTCATACCCAGAGCCAAATGGGAGTGAAATGAATTGCAGCTGGGTGGGATGTGGACCCTACAATTGCCTCTTCTTTTCCTGACTTCCATGTTCGCCTTCGACTAGAGTTTCCTGGGCCTAGCTCAACGACTTCCACAATAAATGTTTCCCAGTTCACAGAGAATGACCTTCATGGGAATCCATTCCATGAGTATTTCTTTCTAAACCCTCTTATGTTTTAATAACTTGGCAGCTTTGACAATTTTAAAACTGTAAATTCCTATTACAGCCACCAACAAAAAACTCTTATTCTCCCACTTTTATTGGAGGGTGCCATGATTCCAGTAGGATAAGAAGAAGGAGGCCGTGTCTGGCTTTTGCCTGGCAATCTAGCCTCTGTTTCATTTCATCTTCACGGCCTTCTCACTGTGGACGTGCTCTTTCATTGGGCTGTTGCTGGAAAGGACTGCATCTCCCCAGAGATTATTTAGTTGCCAGGGATTTAGACATCAAAAGGGAGTTCTGGTAGGCTGGCTGCACTCCAGGTTTTGGATCATGTTCTCATTGTGGAGGCTGAAGTAATTTGCACTTCGCAGGAGGCATTTGCGTTCTCTCACCAGAATCATTGAACCTTGTTGAACTCCAGCACAAGACAGTTTGTTCTCTCAGGTGAGCCTTGATTTTTCTTTGCTTTCATGGGGAATCCACAGTGCCCTTCAAAAGCACGACTGAACACCCTTTTCAGGCTTGCCATTGCAACAGATGGCCTCTTAGGCACTGTCTAAAACTCATCTGCATTGGTGAGTGGCCAGTCCCAGGTGTTAGGACACTACTCCACCTTGGACTTACCTTTGATGTTTTTCCTGCTTTCCCCAGATAACCCCTGAATGACCCAGGATGAAGGGAAGCAGGGAGGTCAATAGCCCAGACCTCTTCCCCTGACACTTCTGGCATCTCAGATATGATTATATCACCCAAAGAACCCCTAAACAATACACCAGACTATATTCCAATCCCCAGGGGATTTGATTCTTGCACACAGCCTCTTTCAGAAATGGAGTCAGAAGCACAGTTTCCAACTACCACCTCACAGTCTTGAAATGCCTCTTTTTCAGTGGGGACTGACCACAGAGACAGACAGAAGGTGCCCTGAGGTTGAGGATTTTAGGGTCCCACAGTGGGTTTTTGCAGGTAGTCTTTTCCCCAATACCAGGCCAGCTCTGCCTGTATCACTTTTCTCTTCCTAGGCAGGTTGACAGCTCTGACAGCCAAACACTGGAGCCTGCCTCATGAATGTGTATGCACTAGTCTCAGGGCACCAGGCCTGCTTGTGAGCTCTGGCTAGCATCACAATGAAAGTCACCATTGCCTAGATACAATTCTCTGTAGCTCAGCAGAGAAGAAGACATCCATTAACGTCTGTTGGCAGTAAACTCTCACCTGTCTTCTCTGTGGGATCCACAGGATAGTCCCATGATCCTAGGAGAAGACAGATGTGAGCCAGCCTGAATAAATATCAAGCAGGCCCCAGAAATAAGCCACAAAATTTCTAAAGATCCAAAAGGATTTGCAGGATTACTCAGGCCTGCCTAGACATTGTAGGTGTTAGTCATATTGAAATTTGACCCATTGTAATCTCTCGGTTCAGCTTGCCTCTGTTATCCGTGGTTACTCTCTCCCAGACAGGACTTCCTGCGCAACCACGAAACCTCAGGAGCTTCCGGGCTGTGTATTTCTGTGGCGGTGTTGTGAGTGTTGGATGTCTGCATGTGTTGTGGCATTGCCTGTTTGTGTGTGTGTGTGGGGGGGGGGTGTGTAAGTGGAGTCTGCTTACAGGAATATAGCTAACGCACTTCAGCACTTCTTTTATTTTGAATCTCAAAACTTTTTGGTGGCCTGTCTATGTGGCTTTGTTCAGCTCTGGGGCTCCATGTTCTTTGTTTTTCTGTGGATTATGAATCCACAGATAATTGGGAGGAGGGCTGAGACAACGTTGGCATCCAAATCATGTCCTCTGGAAAAAAAAAATCCTTTTAGAAATAAGTGGAGCACACCACACCAAAAAACAGACATCTCATCTCCCAGTGTTTCATTGTTTTGCAGTCAACCCAGAAGGGGACACTAGCAGTCCTGTCTGCAGGGCCCCTTGAATTTATCTCAAATTTGGGTCCCAGTTGAGCAGGTGCTTCATGTCGTGAGGGGGCACTCCTCCATCTTCTTGGAATTTCCTTATGGGACATAGAGTGTGAGCACAAATAAGGTCAGATAGGTGTGAAGATACAATTTGTTGAGGGGTGGATGCCATCCCGCAAGTCACCTGCAAAAATAATGAAGACGGTTATCAGAGAAGATGCTTCCAACTCCATCCCCGCATTCCCTTAATTGCACGATGAATCCAAACCATGACCTGGTGTTCAGGTGCGAGTACTCCAGCATGGAAGGTACAGTTGGGGTGAAAATAGGGTCCATCCTGGCAAACTCTCAATTTGAGGGCGTTCATGCCTGGAGCCAAATGAGAGTGCAATGGATTGATGCTGCATGGGATGTGGTCTCCACTGTTGACTCTTCTTTTCCTGACTTCCATGTTCCTCGTCAGTCTAGGGTTTCCTGGGTCTGGCTTAATGACTTCCACACTAAACCTTTCCCAGTTCACGAGGAGCCACCCTCATGGGAGTCCATTGCATGACTCTTTCCTTCTAAAAATTGGATGTTTTAATGATTGTATAGTTTTGATACTTTTAAAACAGTAAATTCTCATTACAACTGCCAACATAGAAACTCTTGTTCTCCCACTTTCATTGGAGCGCTGTATGATTCCTGTAGGATGAGAAGCAGGAGGCCATATCTGGTGTTTGCCTAATAATGTAGCCTCTATTTCATTCTATCTGTGTGGCCTTCTCATTGTGAAGGGAGCCTTTTATTGGGCTGTTGCTTGATTGGACTGCCTCTCACCACAAATTATTAGCTGCCAGGGATTTCAGAGAGCAAATGAGACTTCAATTAGCCTGGCTGCACTCCATGTTGTGGGTTGCTGTCTTGTTGTTGGGGCCGAGGTTGTTTGCATTTTGCAGGAGGCTTTTGAGCCCTCTGAAAGAAATGATTGAACATTGCTTAGACTCTAGCGCAGGGAAGCTCATTCTCTCAGGCAAGTCTTGATTTCTCTTTGCTTTCACGGGGAATGCACAGTGCCCCTTAACAGCACTACTGGACACCCTTTTCAGGCTTGCCATCACTACAGACGGCCTCTCAGAAACTCTCAACCTTATCTGCACCCATGAGAAGCTAGTCCAAAGTACTGCTCCACCTTGGACTTGCCTTTGTCGTGGTTCTTTCCTATCCCAGAAAACCCCTGTGACCCCTAGGATGAAGAAGGCATGAGGTCAAGAGCCTGGCTATCTATCACTGACACGTGCATCTGGTGTCTCAGGTATGATTCTATCACCCAAACAACTTTCAACAACACACTAGACTACATTCCAATCACCATGGAATTAGATTCTGTCACACAGCCTCCTTCGGGAATGGAATCAGAAGAGCAGTTTTCTGTGACAGGTTCACAGTCTCAAAATGGCTTCTTTTCCACAGAGCCTGACCACAGAGATGGCCCGAAGAGGAACTGAAACAGATTTTTGGGTCCCACGGTGTGTGTTCGCAGTCAGCTTTTTTTCTGATTCCAGGCCAACTCTGCGTCTACTATTTTCCTCTATTTAGGCAGGCTGACACCTCTGAGGTCCATCCGCCCGAGCCTGCCTCATGAGTGTGCATGCACTAGTCTCAGGGCACCAGGCCTGAATGTGATCTGTGCCTAGCATCTCAATAAATGTCGCCTTTGTCTAGCAACAAGTCCCTGCAGCTTGTCGGAGAAGGAGACCTCCGTGGAGGTGTGTCAGCCATGGACTTTCGGCTGTCTTCTTTGTGTGATCCACGGGTTAGTCCCACAATTGTAGGAGAGGGAAGAGTTGAACCAGCCTGAAGACAGGTGAAGCACAGCCCCAGAAATAAAGAATGTAATCCCTATAGACCCAAAAGGATCTGCAGGATTCTAAACACCTGCCTAGACATTGTAGTGGTGAGTCTTTTTTTTTTTTTTTTTCTTTTCTTTTCTTTTTTTGAGATGTAGTCTGGCTCTGTCAGCCAGGCAGAGTGTATTGGCTGATCTCGGCTCACTGCAACTGCTGCCGCCCAGGTTCATGCCATTTTCCTACAGGGGTGAGTCTTTTTGAAACTTAGTTCACTGCAATTTCTAGGTTCCACCCACCTGTGTACCCTGGAGTTGCTCTATCACAGGTGGTGCTTCCTACAGAACCACAGAGCCTCAGGAACTGCTGGGTTGTGTGTTTCTGTGGGAGTGTTGTGAGTATTGGAAGTCTGATTGTGTGTGGCATTGTGTGTGTGTGTTTCTGTGTGTGTGCCTGTAAATGGAGTCTGCTTAAAGGAATGTGGCTACTGCACTTCAGTGCTTGTTTTATTTTTTATTTTTTTATTTTTGGCTCACAACATATTAGTAGCCTGTCTGTGGCTCTTCTTGGACTGAGGGGTTCTGTGTTCTTTATTTTTCTGTCAATCATGAATCTGCAGTGAATCGTGAGGCAGTCCAAGACCCACTGGCATTTAAATCAACTCCCCCGGCATTAACAAGCCACTCTTCTACAAAGAAGAGGAGCACACAACATCAAAAAGAGAATATCTCCCATTGTTTTATTGTCCTGAGGCCAACCCGGGGAAAGACACTATCAGTCCTGCCCTCAGGGCTCCTTGAAATTACCTCAAATTTTGTTCTCAGCAGAGCAGGTGCTACACATGGTGAGGAGTCACTCCTCCATCGTCTTGGGTTTTCATGTGGGGACATAGAATGTGAGCATGAATAAGGTAACTTACGGTGAAAATACAATGTGGTGTGGGGTGGAAGGGGTCCCACAACTTCACCTGCAAAAAAATGAAAATGAAGACAGGTAACAGAGAAAGTGCTTCTGACTCCATCTCCACATTCCCTGAATTGCACAAGCAGTCCACACTATGTCCCAGTGTTCAGGCGGGAGTATTCCAACATGCAAGGAACATTTGAAATGCAAATTTGGGCCATCCTGGCAAACTCTGATTTGAGAGATTTCATACCCAGAGACAAATGGGAATGAGATGGATTGATGCTTATGGGATTTGGCCTTTACACTTGTGTCTTGTTATCCTGACTTTCATGTTCCTCATTGCCTAGGGTTTCCTGCGTCTAGCTCAACATCTCCCGCACTAAATGTTTCCCACCTCACAAAGGGCAAGCCTCATGGGAATCCATTGCATGATAGTTTCCCTCTAAGTATTTTCTTGATTTAATGACTGGGCAGCTGTGATACTTTTAAACCAATAAATTCTCATTCCTGTGGCCAACAAAGAAACTCTGGTCTTCCCACTTCTATCAGAGAATGGCATGATTCCTATAGAATGTGGAGCAGGCAGCCATGTGTGGCATTTTCTGGTCATCTAGGATCTGTTTCATTGGATCTGCATGTCCTTTCTCATTGTGAAGGGGTTCTTCACGGGGTATTGCTGGATGGGACTGACTCTTACTACAGATCTATTGTCTGCCAGGGATTTCAGAGAGAATAAGGAACTTTGGGTAGGTTGGCTGCAATCCCAGTTGTGGGTTTTGGTTTCATTGTGCGGTCTGATGTTGTTTTCACTTTGTAGGAGGGTTTGAGTTCTCTGACAGGAATCTTTGAACATTGCCTGGACTGCAGCACAAGTCGGTCAATTCACTTAGAAGAGTCTTGATTTTTCTTTCATTTAATGGGGGGTCCACACTGCCCATGAATAGCAGTAATGGACACTCTTTTCTGGCTTGCAATAGCCACGGACAATCTATGAGACCCTGTCTCAACTTTATCTGCGCCAGTGAAAGGACAGTTTCAGGTATGAGAACACTGCTTTTCACTGGATTTGCCTTTGTCATGGTTCCTGCCTTTCCCAGAGGGCCCCTGCAAAGCCCAGGATGAAGAAAGGCAGTGAGATCAAGGGTCCAACCATCTTTCACTGACATCCACCTTTGGGGTCTCAGGTATGATACCATCACCAGAAGACCCCTCAACAACTCACCAGATTATATTCTAATACCCATGATATGCAATTCCTGCACCCAGCCCCTTTCAGGGAAGGAGTCAAGAGAGCAGTTTCCAGTGACGACCTCACAGTCTAGAAATGTCTTCTCCTTCAGAGGGACACAATTCCAGAGATGGCACAAAGGTGCCCTAAGTTCGAGATTTTGGAGTTCTGCAGTGGGTTATCACAGGCAGCGTTTTTCCTGATTACAGTTCTCCTCTATCTGTAACATTTTCCTCTGTTTAGGCAGGCTGACATCTCCTAGACCATGGTGCCCCCTCCTGCCTCATGAATGGGCATGCAGCAGTATCAGAGCACCCAGCATGAACTGTGAACTATGGCTAGTGTCACAATCAATGCCACCATTGGCTAGCAAAAATTATCTGTGGCTAGGCAGAAAAGGAGACTTCTATGGAGGTGCATCGGTGTTGGACTCTCACCTATCTTCTCTGTGGGATCCATAGGACAGTCTCATGATCCTAGGAAAGGACAGACATGAGCCAGCCTGAAGAACAGTCAAGCAGAGCCCCAGCAATAAGCTATGAAATCCCTAATGATACAAAAAGATCTTCAGGATTCCTTAGGCCTGCATGGAGGTTGCAGGGGTGTTTCTGAAACTTGCCTCACCATGATTTATAGATACAGGTGAACTATTTTCCCCGTTGTTGCTCCTGCCAAAGTGGGCCTTCCTGCAGAACCATGAAACCCAGAAGCTGCCAGGATATTTGTTTCTGTAGGAGTGTTGGAAGTACTGGATGTCTTCGTGTCTGTGTGGCTTTGGGTGTGGGTTGTGTGTGTGTGTGTGTACGTGTGTGTGTGTGTGTGCCTTTAAGTGGAGTCTGCTTAAAGGAATGTGGCTAACACACTGCAGGGCTTCTTTTTTTATTGAGTCTCCCAACATTCTGGTGGCCTGTCTTTGTGGCTCTGCTTTGGCTGCAGAGCTCTGTGTTTTTTTATTTTTTTATGTATCATAACTCCACAGTGAATTGGGAGGCTGGCTGGACCTTTCTGGGTCCAAATCATCTTTCCCTGCAAAAACAGCCACTCTCTAGAAAGAAGAGGATCACACCACACATCTCCCAGAGCTTATCCTTCAGGCAACCCAGGGAGAGACACTAGTAGTCCTGTCCACAGGGTCCCTTTTGTTTACCTAGAATTCAATTTCTTTTGAGTAGGTGTTTCACAGCATGAAGAGGCACTAATCCATCATATTGGGATTTCATTCTGGGTCAGAGAGTGTGAGCATCGGTGAGGTCAGATAAAGGTGAGGATACAATCTGGTGAGGGCTGAATGGAGACCTGCACCATCACCTGAGAAAAGGTGAAAACAATTGACACGGAAGGTACTTCCAACTACATCCTCATATTCCGTTAATAATCACAAGCAATGAACAACATGGCTTGGTGTTAACGTGAGATTAATCTAACGTGCAGGTAAAAATTGTAGTGCAAACTGGGGCCATCCTTACAAACTCCCAATTTGAGGGCTTTCATACTCAGAGACAAATGGGAATGGTATGGATTGATGTTGTCTCTTCTTTTCCTGACTTCCATGTTCCTTGTCGGTCTATGGTTTCCTGGGTCTGGCTCAATGTCTTCAAAACTAAGTTTCCCAGTTCAAGGAGGATGACCGTAATGGGATTCCATTGCGTGAGTTTCTTTCAAAACACTGTCACACTTTAATGACTAGGCAGCTGTGATATTTTTAAAACTGTAAATTCCTGTAACAGTTGCCAACAAGGAAATTCTTGTTCTCTTACTTCTGTAGGAAAGATGCATGATTCCTGCAGGATGAAAAGCAGACAGCAGTGCCTGATTTTTGCCTGGAAATCTAGGCTTTGCTTCATTTCTTCTGCATGTCCTTTCTCATTGTGGAGGAGGTCTTTAATTGGGCTGTTGCTGAATGAAAATGCCTCTTGCCACAGATCTTTTGGCTGTCAGGAAATTCAGGGAGCAAATGGGTCTTCAGGTAGACTGACTGTGCTCCAGCCTTTTGGTCATGATCTCTTTGGGGAGGCTGAGGTTGTTTGTACTTTGCAGGAGGATTTTGGCTTGTCTGACAGAAATCTTTAAATGTTTCTGGGATTCCAGCACAAGTAAGCTTGTTCTCTCAGGCAAGCCTAGATTTTTCTTTGCTATCATGTGTGGTCCACAGTGTCCCTCAACAGCACTGCTGGACACCCTTTTCAGGCTTCCAATCACCACTGATGGCCTCTGCATCACTATCTCAACCTCACCCGCACTTGTGAAAAGACAGCTCGAGGTGTGAGAACCCTTCTTCTCTTCGAGCTTGCCTTCATTTTGGTTCCTGCCTTTCCCAGAGAGCCCCTGTGAGGACTAGGGAGGCAATGAGGTCAAGGGCCCAGCCATCTGCTGACACCTGTCCCGGTGTCTCCTTTATGATTGCTTTACCCAAAGGCTTATCAAAACTTACCAGACTAATTTCTAATCCCCATGGGATCTGATTCTTGCACACAGCCTCTTTTGGGAATGGATTCAGAAAAGTGGTTTTCAGCAACCATCACACAGTATCAAAATGCCTCCTCTTTCAATGTGACCTGACCATGGAGACAGCCAGAAGAGGCCTTGAGGTCCCTTGTTTTGCTTCTATTTGAACTATATTCCAATCTCCATGGGACCCAATTCTTGCACACAGCCTGTTTTGTGAATGAAGTCAGAAAAGTAGTTTTCCACTACCTCCTCACAGTTTGGAATAGCATCCTCTTCTGGTGGATCCCAACCACAGTGATGTCCCGAAGGGGACTTGGGGTCAAGGATTTTAGTTCCTGCCGTGGGTTATTTCAGGCACCATTTTTGCAATACCCAATTAGCTCTGCCTGTACCAATTTCCTGTTTAGGCAGGCTGACAGCTCTTACAGCCAGGCACCAGAACCTATTTCGTTAATGTGCAGGCTCTACTCTCAGGGCACAAGTCCTCGTAGACATCTCTGGCTACTGTCACAATAAATGCCACCATTGCCTAGTGAGAAGTCCCTGCAGCTTGACAAACAAGGTGACCTCCGTGGAGGTACGTCAGCTGTGGACTCTCACCTCTCTTCTTTGTGAAATGTTCGGGATAGTCCCATGATCCTAGGAGAGGGCAGACATGAGCCAGCCTGTGGAACCATGAAGCAGTTCCACAGGAATAAAGCACGGCATTCCTAATGATTTAAAAGAACTTCATGATTCCTCAGGTCTGCCTAGACAGTATTGGGGTAAGTCATTTTGAAACTTGCACCACTGTGATTTACCAGTAAAGTCCGTCTGTATTACCCATGTTTACGCTCTCAGGTGGGACTTCCTGCAGAACCAGAGCCTCATAAGCTGTCATGCTGTGTGTTCCTGTGAGAGTGTTGTGAGTGTTGGATGTCTGCGTATATGTGTGGTTTAAAGTGTGTGTGTGTATGGTGTGTGTGTGCCTGTAACTGGAGTCTGCTTAAAGGAATGTGGGTAACGTACTGCAGCACTTCCTCTTTTTTGAGTGTTCCAACTTTTTGGTGTCCTGTCTGTGTGGCTCTGCTTGTGCTGTGGGGCTCCATGTTCTTTATTTTCCTATGGATCATGAATCCACAATGGAGGAAGCTGCCTAAGACCCATCAGGATAAAAATCACTTCCTTCTTAAAAAAAAAACAAAAAAAAAACCCTTCTAGAAGAACACCCCACCCCACCCAAGAACAGTCATCTCCCCATGTTTCATTGTTTTTCAGCCAAGCCAGGGAGAGGCACTAGCAGTCCTGTCTGCAGTGCTTCTTGAAATTACCTCGAATTTGGTTTCCAGACAAGCAGGTGCTTCAAGTCAGCGGCACACCTCTGCCTCTTTGGATTTCATTCTGCTACAGACAGTGTGAGCAGCAATAAGGTCAGATGGGGTGAGGACACAATCTGGTGAGGGGTGGATGGAGACTCACACTTTCACCTACAAAAAAGTGATGACAGATGACACAGAAAGTGCTACCAACTGCATCCCTGTTTTCCATTAATTACACAGCAGTCCACACCATGACCCAGTGTTCAAATTTGAGTACTTCAACTTGTAGGTAACATTTGGAGTACAAACTGGGGTCATCAGTGTGCATCTCGACACAGATTATATTACTGCCAGGGATATCAGGAATCAATAGGGACTTTGGGTAGGTTGGCTGAACTTCAGGTTTTGAGTCACTGTCTCACTGTGGGGGCTGAGTTTGTTTGCACATTGGAGGAGGCTTTTGGGTACTCTGATAGGAATCATGAAACATTGCTTGGACTCCAGCACAAGGCAGCTCTTTCAGGCAAGCCTTGATATATATATGTGTGTGTATATATATATGTGTGTGTGTGTGTATGAGTGTGTGTGTGTATATATATATATACACACACACATATATATACACACACACATATATATATCAAGGCTTGCCTGAAAGAGCTGCCTTGTGCTGGAGTCCAAGCAATGTTTCATGATATGTATTTTTGTTTTTGCTTTCATGGAGAATTCCTAAATTGCACTGCTGTACACCCTTTTCAGGATTGCCATCACCCTAGACGACATCTGAAACACTGTGTGAACACTCATCTGCAGCCGTGAGAGGCCAGTCCAAGTTACGAGAACACTGTTCCAGCTGGGACTTGCCTTTGTCAGGGTTCCTGACTTTCCCAAAGAGCCCTTGAGAGGCCCAGGATGAAGGGAGGCTGTGAAGTCAACATTCCAGCAATCTTTTGCTGACACCTGCCTCTGGGGTCTCAGGTATAATTTTTTCACCCAAAGAACCTTTAACAACAGACCAGACAATATTCCAATTCCCACTACACAGCCTCTTTCCTGAATAAAGTCAGAAGAGCAGTTTCCAGTGATTACCTTACAGTCTCTAATTGCATCCTGCTTCAGACAAACATGTCCACCAAGATGTCTCAAAGGGGCCCTGGGGTCAAAACTTTTGGGGTACCACAGTGTGATTTCATAGGCAGCATTTTTCCTGATACTATTCCAGCTCTGCCTGTACCATTTTCCTTTGCTTAGGCAGGCTGACAACTGTGGCAGACAGTTGTCTGTCCCAAGCCTGCCTCCCAAGCCTGCCTCAGGAGTGCAAATGCTCTAGTCTCTGTGAACAAGTTCTGACTGTGAGCTCTGGCTAGCATTACAGTGAATGTCACCAATGACCAGCAACAAGTTTCTGCGGCTTAGCCAAGAAGGAGACCTCTGTGGAGGTACATCATTGGTGGATTCTCGCCTGTCTTCTCTATGGAATCCATGCGATAGTCCCATGAACCTAGGAGAGGGCAGACATGAGCCAGCCTGAGAAAACATCAAGCAGAGCCCCAGGAATAAACCATGAAACCCTTAAGTATTTAAAAAGATCTGCATGATCCCTGGGGTCAGCCTAGACATTGTAGGGTTGAGTGTTTTTGAAACATGTCTCGCTGTGGTTTCTAGATATAGCCCACCTGTGTTCCCCGGAGATGCTCTCTCCCATATGGGGCTTCCTGAAGAACCAAGGAGCCCCAGGAGCTGCTAGGCTGTGTGTTTCTATGAAAGTGTTGTGAGTGTTGGATGTCTGTGTGTGTGTGGGGAATAATATTGTGTGTGTGTGTGTGTGCATGTGTAATCTGTTTAAATAAATGTGGCTAAAGAAGCACTTCAGAGCTTCTTTACTATGAGTCTCCCAACATTTTGTTGGCTTGTCTCTGTGGCTCTGGTTGGGCTGTGGGGCCGGGTTCTTTATTTTTGTGTTTATTATGAATCTGTAGTGAATTGGAAGGTGTGCTGAAACACACCAGCATCCAAATTACCTCGCAGAAAAAAAAAAAAAAAGGCACTCTTATAGAAAAAGGAGGATCACACCACACCAAAAATCACATATCTCCCAGTGTTTCATTGGCCACGGACCAACCCGGGAGGAGACACTAGCAGTCCTGTCTGCGGGGCCCTTTGAATTTACCTCAAATTTGGTTCCCAGCCAAGCAGGTGCTTGACATTGTGAGGGGACACTTTTCTATATTTTGGGGATTTCATCCTGAGACAGAGTGAGAACAGCCATAAGGCCAAAGAAAGGTGAGGATACAATATGGTGAGGGGTGGATGGGGTACCACAAGGTACCACAACTTCACCTGCAAGAATATGAAGAAAGATGACATAGAAAGTGCTTCAAAATCCATTCCTACACTCTGTCAGGTGCCCAAGCAGTCCACCCATCACCTGATGTTCAGGTGGGAGTACTCCAACGTGCAAGGAACATTTGAAGAACAAATAAGGGCCATTCTGGCAAACTCCCAATTTGAGAGCTAACATGAATGAACCAAATGGGAGTGGAATGGATCGATACTGGTTCTGATGTAGCCTAGCACTTGCTGCTTCTTTTTCTGAATTTCCTGTTTCTCATAAGATTAGGGTTTCCTGGATCTGGCTCAAACACTTCAACACAAGGCGTTTTTCATTTCACAAAGAATAAACCTCCTGGGAATTCATTGTGTGAGTGTTTTCTTCTAAACACTGTCATGTTTTAAATAATGGGTGGCTTAGATACTTTTGAAACGGTAAATTTTTGTTACAACTTCCAACAAGAAAATTCTTGTTCTCCTGCTTCTATCAGAGACTGCTTGATTACCATAGGATGAGAAGCAGACAGCCATGTCTGACTTTTGCCTGGTAATCTATCCTCTGTTTCATTTCATCTGCACAGCCTTCTCATTGTGGTTTTTCCACTGGGCTGTTGCTGGATGGGACTGACTGTCACCAGAGATTATTTTGCTGCCAAAGATTTCAGAGTGTGAAAAGGACTTTGGGTACGCCAGCTGTGCTCCAAGTTGTGGGTCATTGTCTCATTGTTGGGGCTGAGTGTGTTTGAACTTTGCAGGACGCTTTTGTGTCCTCTGACTGCAATCATTTAATATTGCTTGGATTCCAGCATAAGGCAGTTGTTCTCTCAGGCTAGCCTTGATTTTCTTTGCTTTCATGGGGAATCCACATTTCCCCTCAACAACACTACTGGACACCTTTTTCAGGCTTTCCATTGCCACAGACGGCCTGTGAGACACTGTCTCGACCTCATCTGCACCCATCAGAGGCCAGTCCGATGAGTGACAAGTCAGGAAACTGCTCCACCTTGGACTTGTCTTTTTCGTGGTTCCTACCTTTCCCTGAGAGCCCCTGCAATTCACAGATAAAGAGAGGCAGTGAGTTCAAGAGCCCAGCCATCTTTCACTGGCTTTTCCCTCTGGTGTCTCAGGTATGATTCCATCACCCAAAGAACCCTCAACAACACACGAGACTATATTCCAATTCCCATGGGACAGGATTGTTGCACACAGCCTCTTTTGGGAATGGAGTCAGAATATCTGTTTCCAGCAACCATCTCACAGTCTCAAAATGTCTTCTCCTCCAGAGGGACCCGACAATGGAGATGGCCCCCTGAGGTTAATCATTTTAGTGTCTCGCAGTGGGTGTTCACCGGCAGCCTTTTTTCCCAATACCAGGGTGGCTTGGCCAGTATAATTTTCTTCTGCTTTTGCAGGCTGAAAACTCTTGACAGCTGGGCAGAGGAACCTGCCACAAATGCACATTGGCCAGTCTCACGTCCCCAAGCCTTATTGTGTGCTATGGCTAGCGTCACAATGATTGTCCCCATTACCTAGCAACAAGTCCTTGTGGCTTGGTGGAGAACAACTGTCAGCTATGGACTCTCATCTCTCTTCACTTTGGGATCCACAGAATAGTCCCATGATTTTAGGAGAGGGCAGATGTGCACCACCCTGAAGAAAAGTCAACCACAGCCCCAGTAATAAACTGCAAAATCCCTAAGAATCCAAAATGATCTGCACATTTCCTCAGGCCTGTCTAGACTTTCTATGGGTGGGTCTTTGAAATTTGCCCTACTGTGATTTCTAGGTACAGCAAACCTGTGTTCCCAGGGTTGCTGTATCAAAGGTGGGGCTTCCTGCAGACCCACACAGCCACAGGATCTGCCAGGATGTGTTTTTCTGTGCAAGTGTTCTCAGTATTGGATATCTGCATTTTTGTGTGGCGTTGTGTGCTTGCATGTGTATGTGCATATATGTGTGTACCTGTAAGTGGAGTCAGCTTAAATAAGTGTGGTTAATGCACTTCAACACTTCTTTTTTTTTTCCTTGAGTTTTCCACTCTTTTGGTGTCCTGTCTTTGTGGCTCTGCTTAGGCTGCAAGGCTGCTTGTTCTTTACTTTTTAGTGGATAACGAATCAGCAGTGAATTGGGAGGGGGATTGAGACACACAGGTTTCCAAATCACCTTCTCCTACAAAAAAAAAAAAAAGTATTTTAGAAAGTAGAGGAGCAAAACGCACCAAAAAATAGACATCTCCAGTGTTTCATTGTTGTGAGACCAAGCCAAGGAGGGTCACTAGCAGTGTTGTTCACACGGCCCCGTGAATTTACCTAGAATTCGGTTCCCAGGTGAGCAGGTGCTTAAGGTCATGAGGATGCACTCCTCCCTCCTCTTGGGATTTCATCTTGGGACATAGAGTGTGAGCAGAAATAAAGTCAGAGAGGGTGTGATACAATCTGTTGAGGGGTGGAAAATGTCCCTCAACTTCACCTGCAAAAAAAAAAAAAAAAAAAAAAAAAGAAGAAGACAGATGACAGAGAAGTGCTTCCAACACCTTCCCCAAATTATTTAAATTGCAAACGTAGTCCACACCGTGGCCCACTCTTCAGATGGGAGTACTCCACTACGCAAACAGTATATGCAGTGCACATTGGGGTCATCCTGGCAAACTCCTGATGTGAAGGCTTTTATACCTGGAGCCAAATGTTATTGGAATTGATTGGTGCTGGGTGAGATGTGGCCTCCACACTTCCCTCTTATTTTCCTGAGTTCCACATTTCTCATTGGCCTAGGGTTTCCTGGGCCTTTCTCAACTGCTTCCGCACTAAATGTTTCCCCAGTTCACTGAGAACGACACTCATGGAAATCCATTGGATGAATATTTTCTTCTAAATACTATCAGGTTTTAATAACTGGGAAGCTTGGATAGTTTAAAACCATAAATTCCTGTTACATCAGCCAACAAGAAAACCCTGGTTCTCCCACTTCTATCAGAGGGTTGCATGATTCCGGTAGGATAAGATCAGGCAGCTGTGTCTGGCTTTCGCCTTGTAATATGGCCTCTGTTTCATTTTATCTGCACAGCCTTCTTGTTGTGGAGGGGATCTTCCCTTCAGCTGTTGATAGATGGGACTACCTCTCACCACAGGTTATTTAGCTGCCAGGGATTTTAGAGAGCAAAAGGGAGTTCAGGTAGTCTGGCTGCACTCCAGATTGTGGGTGGCTGTCTCATTGTGGGAGCTGTTGTTTGCATGCTGTAGGAGACTTTTGGGTCCTCTGACTGAAATCATTGAACGTGGCTTGGACTCCACCACTAGGCAGCTCATTCACTCAGGTGTGCTTTGATATGTATTTGCTTTCATGAGGAATCCACAGTGCCCTTCAATAGCACAACTGGACACCATTTTCAGGCTTACCATCTCCAGAGATGGCATTTGAGGCACTGTCTAAACCTCATCTGCACCCGTGAGAGCCCAGTCTAAGGTATGAGAACACTGCTCCACTTTGGACTTGCCTTTGTCATGGTTCCTGCCTTTCCCAGAGAGCCCCTGCAAAGCCCAGGATGAAGGGAGGCAATGAGGTCAACAGCACGGCTATCTTTTGCTGACACCCACCTCTGAGGTCTTAGTTATGAGTCTGTCACCCAAAGAACACTTAACAACAAATCAGACTATATTCCAATCCCCATGGAACACGATTGTTGCACACAGCATCTTTCAGGAATAGCGTCGGAAGTGCACTTTCGAGGGACCACCTCAGCCTCAAAAGGCCTCCTCCTCCATCGAGACTCGACCACAAGGATGGCACGAAGGGGCCATGAGGTCAACATTTCTAGGGTCACGCAGTGGGTTGTCACAGGAAGCCTTTTTCCCGATACCAGACCGGCTAAGCCTGTACTATTTTCCTCTGCTTTGGCAGGCTTACAGATCTCTCAGCCCAGTTCAGTTGCCTGCCTCACAAATGTGCATGCTGTATTCTCAGGGCGCCAGGCCTGGTCATGAGTTCTGAGTAGCATCACAATGAAAGTCTCAGTTGTTTAATGACAAGACCCTGCAGCTTGGAGGAGAAAGAGACCTCCCTAGAGGTGCGTAGGTGGTGTACTCTCACTTGTCTTCCCTGTAGGATCCACCAGATAGTCTCACTATTCTTGTAGAGGGCAGAGGTGAGCAAGCCTGAAGAAACCTCAAGCACAGCCACAAGAATAAATCATGAAATCCCTTAGAAACCAAAAGGATCTGCAAGATTTCTCATGCCTCCCAGATGTTGCATGGGTGAGTCTTTTTGAAACTTGCACCACTCATTTCTACATGCAGCCTCTCTGTGTTCCCTGGGGTTTCTCTCTCCAGTGTGGAAAATCATGCATAACCAGGCAGCCTCAGAAACTGCCAGGCTGTGTTTTCCTGTAAAAGTTTTGGGAGTGTTGGATGTCTGCATGTGTGTGTGGCATTGTGTGTGTGTGCTTGTACACACACGCACGCACCTGTAAGAGGAGTCTGCTCAAAATAATGTGGCTAACGCACTGCATTGCATTCTTATTCTTGGATCTCCCAACCTTTTGTTGCCTGTCTGTGTGGCTCTGCTTGGGCTGCGAGGCTCCATGTCCTTTAATTTTCTGTGAATCATGAATCTGCAGTAAACTGGGAGGTAGGCATAGACATGCCGGCATCCAAATCACCTCCATCTGCAAAATTAACATAAAATAAATAAATAAATAAATAAATAAATAAATCCCACCTCGCTAGAAAGAGAGGAACATATGACACCATAAAAGAGACATCTGCCAGTGTTTCATTTTCTTGCAGCAAAGGGAGAGAAGCTAGCAGCCCTGTCCCCAAGGACACTTTAATTTAATTCAAATTTGTTTCCCAGCTTAGCAGGTGCTTTATGTCATGAGAAGTCATTCATCATGGTATTGGGGTTTCATTCTGGGACATAGAATGTGAGCAGCAATAAGGTCAGTTGGGGGTGAGGATACAACCTGCTGAGGGTGGATGGGATCCCATAACTTCACCTGAAAAAAAAAGAAAGAAAGAAAGAAAAAGAACCCAGATGACACTGAAGCTGCTTACAATACCTTCCCCACATTCTCTGAATTACACAAGCAGTCCACACCATGACCCTGTGTTCTGGTGGGAGGTCTCCAAAGTGCACAAAACATTTGGAGTAGAAATGAGACATTGAGCCACACGCAAAATACCTTAGGCCAATGATGAACACGGAAGTCAGGAAAAGAAAAAGCAAGTGTCAAGGCCACATCCTACTTATCATCAGTCCCTCACACTACCATTCGGCTCTGGGTATGAAAGCCCATAAATTGAGAGTTTGCCAGGGATGTCCCCAGTTTTTACTATAAATGTTCTTTGCACACTGATGTACTCCCACCTGAACAATGGGCCATGGTGTGAACTACTTTTGCAATTAAGTGAATGTGGAGATGCAGTTGGAATCACCTTCTGTGTCATTTGTCTTCACCTTATTTGCAGGTGAAGGTGTGGGATCCCAATCACCCCTCACCAGATTATATCCTCATGCCTATCTGACATTCTGCTGACACTCTCTGTTCAATAATGAAAACCCAACACGATGGAGAAGTGCTCCCTCATGATGTGAAACACCTGCTTGCCTTGGAAACTAATTTGAGGTAATTTCAAAGGTTCTTTCAGACATCTGTGCCCATGAGACACCAGTCTGATGTGTGAGAACACTACTCCACCTTAGACTTCCTTTATTCATGGTTTCTGCCTTTTCCACAAAGCTCCTTCAAGACCCAGGATAAAAAGAGACAGTTAGGTCAAGAGTCCAGACGTCTTTTACTGACAGTCTGCTCTGGGGCCTCAAGTATGATTCTATCATCCAGAGAACCCTCAACAACACTTCAGAACCTATTTCAATGCCCATGGGACCCGATTCTTTCACACAGCCTCTTTCAGGAATGGAGTCAGAAGAGCAGTTTTCAGCGACCATCTCACAATCTTGCAACTCCTGGTCCTCCATCAGGACTCAACCATAAAGACAGCCTGAAGGGGCCCCAAGGTCAAGAATTTTAGGGTCCCCCAGTGGGTTTTTTCAGGCAGCCTTTTTTCTGATAGGAGGCCCTCTCTGTCTGTACCATTTTCCTTTACTTAGACAGGCTGACAGCTCTGACATCCGGGAGGACTGACTGCACCACAAATTCACATGCACAATCCTCAGAGCACAAGGTCTTACTGAGAGCTCTGACTAATGTCACAATAAATGTCACTGTTGCCTAGCAACAAGTGCCTGTGGCTTGGTGAAGAGGAAGACTACAGTAGTGGTGGGTCAGTGGTGGACTCTCGCTTGTCTTCCCTTTGGGATCCACAGGATAGTCCCATGATCCTAGGAGAGGGCAGACATAAGCCAGCCTGAAGAAACACCAAGCACAGCCTCAGGAATAAACCACAAAATCCATAAGAATCAAAAAGTTCCCCAGGATTCCTCAGGGCTGCCTAAATTTTGTAGTGGTGCGTCTTTCTGAAACTTGATCCACTGTGTTTTCCAGATACAACCAGCCTGTGTTCCCCAGAGTTGCTCTCTCCCAGGTGGAGCTTCCTGCAGAGCCATGCAGCCTCAGGAGCTGCCAGGCTGTGTTTCTGTAAAAATTTTGTGAGTGTTGGATGACTCCATGTGTGTGAGGCATTGTGTGTTTGTGTGTGAGATTCTAAGTGGAATCTACTTAAAGAAATTTGGCTAACACGCTTCAGCACGTCTTTTTATTTGAATCTCTCAATTATTTTGTGGCCAGTCTGTGTGGCTCCTCCTGAGATGTGAAGCGCCATGTTCTGTTTTTTGTTTATTTGTTTGTTTGTTTTTCTGTTTTTTTTTTCCCTGTGGACCCTGAATCCTCAGTGAATGGGGAGGTTGGCTGAGAGCTGCTGGCATCCAAATCACAACCCCCTGCAAAGAAACCACACTTCTAGAAAGAAGAGGAGCACAGCGGACCAAAAATTAAAATCTCCCAGTGTTTTATTGTCCTGTGGCCAATCCAGGGAGATAAATTAAAAGTTCAGTCAGCAGATCATCTTCAATTCCCCTCTAATTCAGTTCCCAGCCCAACAGGTGCCTCCCATCATGATGAGGTACTCCTCAATCCTCTTGGGATTTCATACTGGGACATAGAGGGTGAGAAGAAATAACATCAGATAGGGGTGAGGATACAATCTGGTGAAAGGTAGATGGGACCCACACATTCACCTCCAAAAAAATAAAGACAGATGACACACAAGGTGCTTCCAACTCCATCTCCACATTCCCTTAATTGAACAAGCAGTTGACACCATGGACCAGTGATCAGGTGGTAGCACCCCAAACTGTAAGGAACATTTGGAGTGCAAACTGAAGCCAACCTGGCAAGCTCCTGATTTTAGGGCTTTCATACCTGGAGACAAACGGGAGTGGAATGGATGGATACTGTGTGGGATGTGGCCTCTATTCCTGTCTCTTCTTTTCCTGACTTCCATATTTTGCATCAGCCTAGGGTTTCCTGACTCTGGCTCAAAGACTTCAACAGTAAGTGTTTCCCAGTTCGTGGGGAATGACCCTCATGGAAATCCAATGCGTAAGTGTTTTCTCTAAACTCGATGACATTTTAATGACTGGCCAGCTTTGATACTTTTTAAACTGTGAATTTCTGTTAAAGCCACCAAGAACGAAATACTTTTTCTGCCAATTCTGTCAGAGGGCTGCATGATATTTTAACATGAAAAGCAGGCACCTGTGACTGTTTTTTCCTGGTAATCTAGCCTCTGTTTCATTTCATCTACATGGCTTTCTCTTTGTGAAGGGTCTCTTTCATTGGGTTGATGCTGGATGGGACTGCCTCTCACCACAGATTATTTAGCTACCAGGGATTTCAGAGAGAAAGTTGACTTTGGGTAGGCTGTCTGCATGTGAGATTGTGTGTCATTGTCCTATTGTGAGGGCTGAGGTTTACTCTTTGCAGGAGACTTTGGATCCTTTGACAGGAATCATTGACCATAGCTTGGACTCCAGCACAAGGAAGCTCATTCTCCCAAGTGACACTTAATTTTTGTTTGCTTTTAGGGGGAAACCACAGTGCCCCTTGACAACACAATCTGCCATCCTATTCAGGCTTGTCATCACCACAAAAGGCCTCTGAGACACTGTCTCAACCTCATCTGCACCCATGAGCAGCCTGTCCAAGGTGTGAGAAGACTGCTCCAACTGTGGATTGACTTTGTCATGGTTCCTGTTTTTCTGAGAGAGCCCCTGGTAGGCGTAGGATGAAGGGAGGCAGTGAAGTCAAGAGCCCGGACTTCTTTCACTGACACCCACCTCTGGGGTTTCAGATATGATTATATAACCAAATAACGCTGAAAAGCACACCAGACTATATTCCAATCAACATGAGTTTTGGTTCTTTAACTTAACCTCTTTGAGGAATGGAGTGAGAAAAACAGTTATAAGTGACCACCTTACAATGTCACAACTCCTCCTCCTCCATCTGGGCCTGCCTGTACCATTTTTTTTCCGCTTAGGCAGGCTGACATCTCTTAAAGCCAGGTGCCCGAGCCTGCCTCATGAATGTGCATGCAACAGTTTCAGGGCACCAGGCCTGATAGTGAGCTGTGGCTCACGTCATATTGAATGTCACTGTTGCCTAGTGACAAGTCCCTGTGTCTTGTCGGAGAAGAAGACCTCTGTGGAAATGCCTCAGCGATGAATTTTCACCTGTCTTCTCTCAGAGATCCATGGGACTGTCTCATGATCCTAGGATAGGGTAGATGGGAGCCAGCCTGAAGAAACCTCAAGCACAGCCCCAGGAATAAACCATAAAATCCCCAAGAATCTAAAAGGATCTGCAGGTTTCCTCAGGCCTCCCTAGATGTTTTAGGGGTGAGTGTTTTTAAAACTTGCCTCTCTGTGATTTCTAGGTACAGTCCGCCTGTGTTCCCCGGGGTTTTTCTCTTCCAGGTGAGGCTTCCTGCAGAACCACACAGCCTCAGGCACTGGTGATGTGTGTTTCTGTGGGAGTTTTGCAACTGTTGGATGTCTGCATGTGTGTGTGTGGCATTGTGTTTGTGTGTGCGTGTCCTAGTAAGTGAAATCTTCTAAAAGAATTGTGGCTAACATACTTCAGTACTTCTTCATCTTTTTCTTTTTTTAATCTCCAAACTTTTAGTGTCCTGTCTTTGTGATTCTGCTTGGGTTGTGGGGATCTGTGTTCTTTGTTTTTCTGTAGATCATTAATCCGCACTGAAGTTGGAGGGGTGCTGAGTCCCGCCAGTGCCCAAACACCTCCCCCTGCAAAACAAACAAACAAACAAACAAACCAAAAATCAAAACCAACTGTCCTAGGAAAAAGAGGAGCACACCACATCAACAAATGGAGATATCCCGTTGTTTCATTTTCCTGCAGACAACAGAGGGAGATACACTGGCAGTCCCCTCTGTAAGGACCCATGTATTTACCTCAAATTCTTTTCCCAGAAAAGCAGGTGCTTCACATCGTGTAGGGGCACACCTCCATCATTTTGCAATTTCATCTGGGGACATTGAGTTTGAGAAGAATTAAAATCAGATAGGTGTGTGGATACAATCTCTTGAGGGGTGGATGGGGTCCTTCAATATCACCTGCAAAAAAAATGAAGACGCATGACAGAGAAGGAGTTTCCAACTGCATACCTGCATTCCCTTAATTGCACAAGCAGTTTGCACCATTGTCCAGTGTTCATCTGGGAGTACTCCAACGTGCAAGGAACATTTGGCATTTAAATTGAAGCCATGTTAGCAAACTTCCGGTTTAAGAGCCTTCATACCCAGATCCAAATGGGAGTGGAATGGATTGATGCTGGGTAGGATGCGGCATACAGAATTGCCTCTTCTTGGCCTGTCTGGCTCAACGACTTCCACACATAATATTTCCCAGTTCACAGAGAATTACCCTCATAGCGATCCATTCCTTGAGTGTTTTGTTCTAAATACTGTTACGTTTTAATGACTGGGCAGGTTTAATGCTTTTAAGAGTGTAAATTCCCATTACTGTTATTAACAAGAAAACTTCTTCTCCCACTTCTCTTGCAGGACTTCATGATTCTTGTAGGATGAGAAGCCGAAAGCCATGTCTGGCTTTTACCTGGTAATGTTCCCTCTGTTTCATTTAGTCTGCATGGCCTTCTCATTGTGGAGAGTCTCCTTCACTGAGGTGTTACTGGATGAGGCTGCCTTTTGCCACAGATTTTATAGGTGCCAGTGATTTCAGAGAGCAAAAGGGATGTCGGGTAGGCTGGCTGTACTACAGAATATTGGGCATTTTCACGTTGTGGGGCTGAGGTGGTTTGCACTTTGCAGGAGGATTTTGGTCTTCCAACAAAAATCATTGAACACTTATTGGACTCCAGCTCAAGGCAGCTTGATCCCTCAGATGAGCCTTGATTTGCCTTTACTTTCCTGAGGGATACATGTAGCCCCTAAACAGCACTACTGACACAATTTTCAGGCTTGCCATCACAATAGACGGCATCTGAGACAGTGTCTTAACCTCATCTGCTCACTTAAGTGACCAGACCGAGGTTTAAGAACAATGCTCCACTTTAGACATCACTTTATTGTCGTCCCTTCCTTTCCAGGAAAACCCCTGTGAGGTCCAGAATGAAGGGAAGCAGTGAGGTCAAGCTCCTGGCCATCTCTCACAACCACCAGCCTCTGGGGTCTTAGGTATGATTCCCCATCTCTCACTAAAACTCACCTCTGGGGTCTCAGGTATGATTCTATCACCCAATGAACCCTCAACAACACAGCAGACTATATTCCAACTCCCGTGGGACCAAATTCTTGCATACAGCCTCTTTCGGGAATGGAGTCAGAAAAGAAGTTTCCAGCAACCACCTCACAATCTCAAAATGCCTCCTCCTCCAGCAGGACTTGATTATGGGGATGGCTTGTAAGGCCCTGAGGTCGAGACATTTAGGATTCCACAGTGGGTTTTCACAGGCAGCCTGTTTCCCAATACCAGAACATCTCTGCCTGTACCATTTTCCTCTGCTTAGGCAGGCTTACAGCTCTGAAAGCTGAGTACCTGAGCCTGCCTCACTAATGCACATGCACTAGTCTCAGGGCACAGGGCCTGACTGTAAGCTCTAGCTAGCGTCACAGTGAATGCCACCATTGCTGAACATGAATTCCCTATGGCTTGTCCTAGAAGGAGAACTCCATGGAGGTGTGTCGGCAGCAGGCTCTCACCTGTCTTCTATGTGGGATCAATGAGATTGTCACGTAAACCTAGGAGAGGGCAGATGTTAGCCAGCCTGAAGAAATGTCAAGCAGAACCCCAGGAATAAACCATGACATCCCTAATGATCCAAATAGACCTGTAGAATTTTTCAAGCCTGCCTAGATGTTGTATGGGTGAATCTTTTTGAAACTTGCCCCGCAGTGATTTCTAGGTACAGCCCTCCTGTATTCCCTGGCATTGCTCTCTCCCAGGTGGGACTACCTGCATAATTACGCAGCTTCAGGAGCTGCCAGGATGTGTTTATCTGCGGGAGTGTTGTGAGTGTTGGATACCTGCATGTGTTTCAGTCATTGTGTTTGTGTGTGTGTGTGTGTGTGTGTGTGTGTGTGTGTGTGTGTGTGTCCGGGCACACATTTCCAAAAGAGGCTGTATGTAAGGAGAGTCTGCTTAAAGGAATATGGCTAATGCACTTCATCGCTTCTTTTTTTTTTTTTTTTTTTTTGAGTCTCCCAATCTTTTTGTGGCCTGTGTTGTGGCTTCGCTTGTGCTATGAGGCTCCTTGTTCTTTATTTTTATGTGGATCATGAATACACAGTGAACTGGGAGGGAGGTCCAGACTCGCTTGTATCCAATCACCTCCCTCTGAAAAAAAGCCAGTCTTCTATAGAGAAGATGAGCACACCAACCATAAAATAGATATCTCATAGTGTTTCATTGTCCTGCAGCTAAACCAGAAAGAGACACTAACAGTCCTGTAAGCAGGGCCCCTGAATTTACCTTTAATTTGGTTCCCATCTGAGCAGGTGATTCAAGTCTTTAGGGGACACTCCTCTATCATCTTGGGATTTCATCCTGGGAATGTGAGTGGAAATAAGTTAAGATAGGGGTGAGGATGCAATCTGGTGGTGGGTGAATGGGGACCTGCAAAGTCACCTGCAAAAAAAAAAAAAAAGAAGACAGATAACACAGAAGGTGCTTCCAACTGCATCCCTGCATTTTCTTAATTGCATGAGCATTCCACAGCAGGGCTTGGTATTCAGGTGAGAATACTTTAACATGCAAGGAATATTTGGTGTGCAAATTGGCACCATCCTGGCAAACTTCTGATTCTCAAATGTGTGTGGAGTGGATTAATGCCAGTTGGGATGTGGCCTCCAGACTTGCCTCTTCTTTTTCTGACTTCCATATTTCTCATTGGCCTAAGGTTTCCTGCGTCTGGCTCAATGACTTCCACACTAAATAGTTCCCAGTTCATGGAAAATGGCCCTCATTGGAATCCATTTTCTGAATGTTTCCTTCTAAACGCTGTCACATCTTAATGATTGGGAAGCTGCGATACTTTTTAAATCGTAACTTCCGATTAGAGATGCAAATAAGGAAACTTCTTCTCTCACTTTTATCAGATGTATGCATGTTTCCTGTAGGACGAGAAGCAGACAGTTCTGTCTGGCCATTGCCTGGTAATCTAGCCTCTGTTTCATTTTATCTGCATGGCCTTCTGATTGTGGAGGGGATCTTTCATTGGGCTGTTCCTGGATGGGACTGCCTCTTGCCACAGATTATTTAGTCGCCAGGAATTTCATAGAGAAAAAGGAACTTCAGGTAGACTGGCTGCACTCCAGGTTGTCAGTCATTGTCTTCTTGTGAGAGCTGAGTTTGTTTACCCTTTGCAGAATGATTTTGGGTGCTCTGACAGAAATCACTGAACATTGCTTGCACTCTAGCACAAGGCACCTGTGCTAGAGCCCTGATTTTTCTTTCCTTTCACGTGGAATTCACAGTGCTACTCAAAAACATTACTGGACACCAATTTCAGGCTTGTCATCCCCACATACGGCCTCTGAGACACAGTCTCAACATCATCTGCACGTATGAGAGGCCAGATCAAAGTGTGAGAACACTGCTCCACATTGACATTCCTTTGATCATCATTCCTCCCTTTCCCAGAGAGCCCCTGCAAGACCCAGAATTATGGGAGGTCAAGAGACTGGCCATCTTTCACTGACACACACATCTTGTGTCTCGGGTATGATTGTATCGTACAAAGAACCCTCAAAAGCACACCAGAATATATTCCAATCCCCATGGGACCAGATTGTTGCACACAGCCTTTCTCAAGAATGGAGTCAGAAGACCAGATCCAGCCACAATCTTGCAGTCTCAAAACGTGACCTCCTCCATCAGGACTTGCCCAAGGAGATAGCCTAAAAGGGCCCTGAGATCGATACCTTTACAGTGCCGCAGTGTGTTTTCACGGTCAGATTTTTTCCAATATCAGGCTGGCTCTTCATGCACCATTTTGCTCTGGCTTAGGTAGACTGACAGCTCTGACAGACAGGCACACAAGTCTGCCACACAAACGCATATGCGCCACTCTCAGGGCACTAGGCCTGATTATAAGCTCTGGCTATTGTCACAGTGAATATGTTCATTGCCTAGCAACAATTCTCTGTGGCTTGGCTGGGAGGGAGACCTCCATGGAGGCCTGTCAGCAGTGTACTGTTGCCTGTCTTCTCTGAGGGATGGATGGGATAGTCTCATGAATCTAGAAGAGGGCAGACATCAGCCAGACTGAAGAAACATCAAGCAGAGCCCCATGAATAAACTGCAAAATACCAAAGAATCAAAAAGTATCTGCAGGGTTCCTTATTCCTTCCTAGACATTGTAGCTTGAGTCTTTTTGAAACTAGTCCCATGGTGATTACTAGGTACAGCCTGCCTCTGTTCCCCAGGTTTGCTCTCTCCCACGTGGCTCTTCCTGTAGAACCATGCAGACTCAGGAGTTTCTGGGCTATGTGATTCTGCAGAATGTTGGGAGTGTTGGATGTCTGCATGTGTGTGGCATTGTGTGCGTGTGTTTGTGTTTGTGTGTGACTGTATGTACAGTCTGGTTAAAGGAATGTGGTTAATGCACTTCAGTGCTTCTTTTTTTTAAGACTCCAAACCCTCTGGTTCCCTGTCTGTGTGGCTCTGCTTGGCCTACAGGTTTCTGTGTGTATATTTTTCCTTGGATTGTAAATTTGAAGTGAATTAGGAGGTGTCCCAAGACACACCAGCATCCAAATCATTTTCCCGTGCAAAAAAAAAAAAAAATACATTCTTGAAAGAAGAGGCAGACCAAACAACAAAAAACAGAATTCTCCCAGTATTTCATTGTCTTTCGGCTAACCCATGGAGAGACACAAGAAATTCTGACTGCAGGAATTTTGTGTTTACCTCCAGTTTGCTTCCCAGCCAAGCTGGTGTTCACTTCATGACAGAGCATTTCATCATCTTGGTATTTCATCCTGGTACATAGAGTGTGAGCAGCAGTAAGATCAGATAGGGGTGAGGATACAATCTGGTGAGGGGTGGATGGGGTCATACCCCTTCATATGCAATAAAAAATGAAGACAGATGACACAGAAGGTGCTTCAAACTCCATCCCCACATTCTCTTTGGAACAGGACGAGCAGTAGACAAAACCCCTCAGACACAGGATTAAAGAAGAAAGTTGCTTTTTTTTTTAGAGCATCAGGAGACTTGCCTCTTAAGACCAAGCTCTCTAAAGAAAGATTTCCTGGCTCTTTTAAGTGATTACAACTCTAAGGGGTTCAACATGAAATTGTAGTGATAGGTGGGAGATCTATAGATAGCTTATGTGGTTAGAGTTGGGGAGTTAATCTTTTAAATTCAGGCCTTGTCATCCGTGGCATCACCTCACCTTATCACTGATTTCTTTCCCGTTGTTTTTCTGCTTTTACTTCCTCCTTATCTTCAGAGAATAGGAGAAAGTAAGAGTAATGGCCTCTCTCCTCGTTCCCCTCTTTGAGACCCTCACTCACTAGTGGGAGTTCTCACTCTCATCTTTACTACCCAGGTCTTCATGCAAGATAGATCAATAGCGATCCATTTAATACACTGATGCTGTGGTGATTTTATGAACGAAGGTGGTAGAAATACAGATAACCTACAGGGGATTAAATACTGGCTGGGGAGAGCACCTGTGGACCTCCCTTTAGTCTAAAATCTTTACTTATAATCCAGTCCAGTTTTATTGATTCCTAGAGTTCCATACCCTCCTGTTTTCCAACCAGGATCAAACAGTTCTAATGGGTTATAATACTTGAGGCTTGTTACTTCCTGGGCTGTATACCTTGTACTGTGTGGCATTATACAAACAAGTCCCTTTTAAATTCCCATACATTCATAATAACTATAAAACAGAGAGACTGTCTTAACTTTTTGTCCTACCTCAGTCACTTGAACAGTCTTCAGTCTGAGGAAGGTCAGCTGAAATCCTTACTGTACAAGTCCAAAATTTAAGCAAAATGAGTCCCACAATGAGCTTCCTCATGCTTCCACCATGCCTGAACCAGTCAGTTTTTAGCTGTGACTGGAGCAGGGCTTGTCATCTTCTTCAAAGTCACCTTGCCAGTGTTGTCTAGGCTTAATGTAGCCCCCCAGGTCTCATGTGCTGCAGGTACTACAGGACTTTGGTGGATCCAGGCTAGGATTTCCTCTATGTTTATGGTGGTGGGAGTGGTCAAGACGACGGTCTGGGATCATTTCCACCTCTGGCCGCAAGGGGGTTATGTTCCAATCCTTGATCCACACCTGATCACCTGGGGAAAAAAGGGTGAACTGGGAGAATAACCTGATGGGGCACCTCTTGTTTACTCAGGCTGAAATTGTTTGTGAAATCTTCTCTAAAGCTTGTAGCTGTCACTGGAACTGAATTTCACCTAACACTTGATGAGTGCCTGGGAGTCCCCATATGGGAGGGGTGCCTTTCACCTACATATGGGAGGGGTCCCATTATATAATATTTCAAAAGGGGAATATTCTTTTCTTTTAGAAGGGGTACATCTAATCTTAAACAATACTGTAGGGAGAGCTTGTAACCACTTTAATCCTGTTTCTTGACACACTTTCCCTAATTGTTTTTGATAGTCTGATTCATCTGCTACACCTGTCTGGAATTCTACGGTTGTTAAGCAGTATGTGTTCAGATGGAAGTACTCCAAGGTACAGGGAACATAACCGGAGACAAACAAGAGTGGAATGGATTGATGCTGGATGAAGTGTGGCCTCTATACTTGCCTATTTTTTTTTTTTCCTGAAGGGTTTCCCAGGTCTCGTTCAACTGCCTTCACACTAAACGTTTTCCAATTCACAGAGAACAATCCTCATGGGAATCCATTGCATGACTATTTTCTTCTCAACTCTGTCACGTTTTAATGACTGTGCAGCTTTGATAATTAAAGTCATAAATTCTTGTAACAGATGCCAACAAATAAACTATTTTTCTCTCCCTTCTATTGGAGTGCTGCATTATTCCTGTAGGTTGAGAAACAGGCCTATGTGTTTGACTTTCGCCTGGTAATCTAGCCTCTGTTTCATTTTATGTGCATGGCTTTCTCTTTGTGGATGGGCTATTTTATTAACTTGTTGCTGCATAGTACTCCCTCTCGCCACAGATGTTTTAGCTGCCAGAAATTTTAGAGAGCAAAAGAACTTTTGGTTTCCTGGCTGAACTAGTTTGTGGGTCATTGTTTTGTTGTGGGAACTGAGATTGTTTACATTTTGCAGGAGGCTTTTGGGTGCTCTGACAGGAATCATTGAATATTGCTTGGACTACAGCACAAAACATCTCTCACTCTCAGGAAAGCCTAGCTTTTTCTTTGTTTTTATGTTGAATCCACAGTGCTCCACAACATCACTACTGGATATGCTTTTCTGGCTTTCCATCACCACAGACAGCTTCTGAGACACTGTCTAAACCTCATCTGCACCTATGAGAGGCCAGTGCAAATGGTGAGAAGTCTGCTTCAGCTTGGACCTGTTTTTGTAGTGTTTCCTGCCTTTCCCAAAGAGCACCTCTGAGGCCCATGATGAAGAACAGTAAGGTCAAAATCCCATACGTCTTCCACTGATACATGTCTGTGGGTTCTCAGGCATGATTATCTCTCCCAAAGAGCCTTCAACAACACACCAGACTATATTCTTATTCCCATGGGAACCGATTCTTGCACCCAACATCTTTCAGGAATGGAGTCAGAGGAGTAGTTTACTGGGACCACCTCAAAATCTCAAAATACCTTCTCCTCCAGCAGGAACCAACAATAAAAGTGGTCCGAAGGGGCCCTGAGGTCGAGACACTTAGGGTCTCACAGTGGGTTTTCACAGGCAGCCTTTCTACCGATACCAGACCTGCTGTGCATGTACCATTTTTCTCTGCTTAGGCAGGCTGACAGCTCTGACAGCCTGGCACTGGAGCATGCCTCACGTATGCACATGCGCTTGTCTCAGGGCAGCAGGCCTGAATTTGAGCTCTGGCTAGGAGTGCAATGAATATCACCATTGCCTAGGAGCATGTCCCTAGGGCATGGCAGAGAAGGAGACATCCATGCAGATGCATCGGCGGTGAACACTCAACTGTCTTCTCTGTGGGATCCATGGGATAGTCCCTTGATTTTAGGAGAGGACAAAAATGATCCAGCCTGAAGAATGATCAAGAATAGCTCCAGGAATAAACCACAAAATCCCTAAAAATCCAAAACGATCTGCAGGATTCCTCAGGTCTACCTAGACTTTGTGATCTTTGTAAATGTTGCTTCACCGTGATTTCTTGGTACTGCCCACCTGTGTTCCCTGAAGTTGTTCACTCCCAGGTTGGGCTTCCTGCAGAATCACATAGACGCAAGAGCTGCTGGGCTGTGTGTTTTATAGGGAGAGTTGCTAGTGTGCGATGTCTATGTGTGTGTGGCTTTGTGTGTTAGTGTTATGTTTGTGTGTGTCTGCGCCTGCAAGTGAAGCCTGCTTGAAGGAATGTAGCTAACGTACTTCAAAGCTTCTTTTTTTGAGTCTCCAAACCTTTTGGTGTCCTGTCCATGTGGCTCTACTTGCACTGCAGAACTTTGTGTTCTAAGTTTTTCTGCAGGTCATAAATTCTGAGTGAATTGGTAGGCATGTTGAGACCCTTCGGGATCAAAATCACTTCCCCCTCCCAAAAACAAAACAAAACAAAACAAAACAAAACAAAAACACTCTTCTAGAAAGGAGAGAGTCAAAACAGACATCTTCCAGTGATTTATTGTCCAGGGGCCAACCCACGGAGAAACACTAACAATCATATCAGCAGGGCCCCTTGAATGTACCTCGAATTTACTTCCCAGCCTAGCAGGTGCTTCATGTCATGAGGGTGTACTCCTTCCTCTTCTTGGGATTTCATCCTGGGACACAGAGTATGAGCTGCTGTAAGATAAGAGAGACATGCAGATACAGTCTGGTGAGTGGTGGATGGGGTCCTACAACTTCACCTGCAAAAAAAAATATGAAGACCAGTGACACAGAAAGTGCCTTCATCTCCACTCCAAATTCCCTTAATTGCACAAGGAGTCCACATCATGGCACAACATTCAGGTGGGAGCACACCAACATGAGAGGAACATTTGGAGTGCACATATGGGTCATGTAGCCAAAATCTTGATTTGAGGGCTTTCATACCTGTAGCCAAATGAAAGTTAAATGAAGTGATGCTGGCTTAAATATGGCCTTCACATTTGGCTCTTTTTTTCTCAACTTCCAAGTTTCTCACTGGCCTGGTGTTTCCTGGGTCTGGCTTAATGACTTCCACACTAAACATTTCCCAGCTCACAGAAAATGAGTTTCATGGGAATCCATTGTGTAAGTGTTTCCTTCTAAATACTATCAAGTTTTAATGACTGGGCAGCTTTGTTGCTTTTAAAATCATAAATTCCCCTTACAGCTGCCAACAATAAACCTCTTATTCTCCCACTTCTCTTAGAGGGCTGCATGATTCCTGTAACCTGAGAAGCAGACAGAGATGTCAGGCTTTTTCTTTGTAATATGGCCTCTGTTTCATTTCATCTGCACAATCTTCTAATTGTGGAGCACCTCTTTCATTGTGCTGTTGCTGAATTTGACAGAATCTCACCCACTATTTAGCTGCCAGGGATATCAGAGAGAAAAAGGGACTTTGGGTAGGTTGCTATGTTCCAGGTTGTGGGTTGTTGTCTCCTTGCGGGGCTGAGGTTGTCTTCATTGTAGGAGAGTTTTGGGTCCTCTGACAGAAATCATTGAAGTTTGCTTGGACTCCAGCACAAGGCAGCCCATTCTCTCAGGTGAGCCTTGTTTGTTTGTTTTTTTTTTTTTTTTTTTTTTTTTTTTTTGCTTTCAGAGAAAATCCACAGTGGCCATCAACAGCACTACTGGATACCCTTTTCACACTTGCCATTGTAACAGACCACCTATGAGACACTGTCTCAAACTCATCTGCATATGTGAGAGGCCAGTCCGAGGTGTGAGAACACTGCTCCATCTTGGACTTGCCTTTGTCGTGGTTCCTGTATTTCCCAGAGAGCCCCTGTGTGGCCCAGGATGAAGGGAGGCTGTGAGGTTAAAAGCCAGGACATCTTTCACTGACACCCACCTCTGGGTTTTAAGTACGATTTTTATCAACCACAGTACTCTAGAAAACACAGAAGACTATATTGCAATCCCAATTGGACCTGTTTCTTGCACACAGCCTCTTTCAGGAATTGAGTCAGAAGAACAGATTGCAACAACAACCTCATTGTCTTGAAATGCCTCCTCCAGTGGGACCCGGCCACAGAGACTTCACAAAGGGGCCCTGAGATTGAGCATTTTAGGGTTCTGCAGTGGGATTTCACAGGCTGCCCTTTTCCCAATACCAAGTCTTCTCTGCCTGTAACATTTTACTCTGTGTAGGTAGGCTGACAACTGTGACAACCCTGTGCCCAAGTCTGCCACAAGTATGTGCATGCACTAGTCTCAGTGCAACAGGCCTGGTTGTGATCTCTGGCTATCTTCACAACTAATGTCACTGCTGCCTAGCAACAAGTCCCTGGCCTTTGGCGGGGAAGGAGACCTTAGTGGAGGTGAGTTGTGGTTGGACTCTCGCCTGTCTTCTCTGTGGGATCCACGGGATATTCCCATGATCCTAAGGGAGGGCAGACATGAGCCAGCCTGAAGAAACATCAAGCACAGCTCCAGGAATAAAACACAAAATTTCTAATGATCTAAATAATTTCCAAGATTTCTTAGGCCTGCGTAGAAGTTGGAGGGGTGAGTCTCCTTGAAACTTGCCACACTGTCATTTTGAGGTACACACCTACTGTGTTCCCCAGGGTTGCACTTTTCCAGGTAGTGCTTCCTGCAGAACCACACAGCCTCAGGTGGTGATGAGTTGTGTTTCTGTGGGAGTGTTGCCAGTGTGGGATGACTGCATGTGTGTGTGGCATTGTGTGCTTCTGTGTGTATGTGTGTGTGTCTGTGTGTGCATGCCTGTTATTGAAGTCTGCTTAAAGGAATGTGGCTAACACATTTCAGCCCTTTTTTTTTTTTTTGAGTCTCTGAACCTTTTGGTGGCCTGTTTGTGTGGCTCTGTTTGGGCTGTGGGGTTCTGTGTTCTTTATTTTTTTTGTAGATCAAGAATTTGCAGTGAATTTCGAGGTCGGCTGACACCCACTGGCTTCCAAATCATGTCCCCCTGCAAGAAAAGCCATTCCTCTTGAAAGAAGAGGAGCACACTACACCAAAAAAAAAAAAAAAAAATACAGCTCCAAGTGTTTCATTGTCTTGCATCCAATGCAGTGAGAGACACTATCAGTCCTGCCCAAAGGTCCCCTTGAATTTACCTCAAATTCGATTCCCAGCTGAGCAGTTGCTTCATTTTGTGAGGGGGCACTCCTCCATCGTCCAGGAATTTCAACATGGGACATAGAGTGTGATCATTAATAAGGTCAGATAGGGGTGAAGATACAATCTGGTGAAAGGTGGATGGGGTCTTGCAAATTCACCTGCAAAAATAATGAAGACAGATGACAGAGACTGTGCTTCAAACTCTACCCCTGCCTTCTGTTAATTGCACAAGCAGTCCACACCATGGCCTGGTATACAGGGGGGATTACTCCAACATGCAAGGGACATTTGGGGTGCAAATTGGGACCATCCTGTCAAATCACTTATTGAGGGATATTGTACCCAGAGCCAAATGGGAGTGGAATGCATTGATTCTGTGTGATGTGGCCTTTTACCTCATGATCTGCTCACCTCAGTCTCCTAAAGTTCTGGGATTACAGGTGTGAGCCACCATGCCTGGTCACTTTGATACTTTTGAAACTGGGAATTTGCATTACATCTGCCCACAAGGAAACTCTTCTTCTTCCACTTCTATTGGAAGGCTGCTTGATTCCTCTAAAATGAGGAGCAGGGACTGGTGTCTGGCATTTGCCTCATAATCCAGCCTCTGTTTTATTTCATCTGCATGGTCTTCTCATTGTGGGGGGGGCTCTTTCATTGGGCTGGTGCTAGATGGGAATGCCTCTCGCCTCAGATTATTTAGTGGACAGGGATTTCAGGAAGTAAAAGGGGCTTTCGGTAACCTGGCTGTGCTACTTTCAGAAATCATTGAACATTAGTTGGACTCCAGCACAAGGCTGCTCATTCTCTCTGGCAAGACTTGATGTTCCTTTGCTTTCATGGGCAATCCAAAGTGCCCTCCAAAACAATACTGGACACCCATTTCAGGCTTGCCATCACCACAGATGGCCATTGAGACACTGTCTCAATCACATCTGCACCCATAAGATTCCAGTCCAAGGTGTGAGAACAATGTTCCCCCTTGGACTTTTCTTTGTTGTGTTTCCTGCCTTTCCCAAAGAACCCCTGTGAGTACTAAAGTGAAGGGAGGCAGTGAGTTCAAGAACCCAACCATCTTTCACTGACATCCAATCCTGGTATGATTCTGACACCCAAAGAACCCTCAACAACACACCAGAATATATTCCCATTCTCATGGGACCCGATTCTTGCCCACAGCCTCTTTCCAGAATGGAAACAGAAGAGCAGCTTCCAGCGACCACCTAACAGTCTTAAAAAGCCTCCTTCTCCAGTGGGACCAGACCATAGAGACAGCCTGAAGGGGCCCTGGGGTCAAGACTTTCATGGTCTCGCAGTGGATTATTGAAAGCAGCCATTTTCCCAATGATATCATGCCGGCTCTGCCTGTAACATTTTCCTCTGCTTAGGCAGGCTGACAGCTCTGAGAGCCAATCGCTCAAGCATGCCTCACGAATGATCATGTGCTAGACTTAGAGAACCAGGCCTGATTGTGAGCTCTGGCTAGATTCACAGTGAATGTCATCATTGCTAATGACAACTCCCTGTGGCTTGGGGGAGAAAGAGATCTCCGCGGAGGTGCGTCGGTGGTGGACTCTCACCTGTCTTCTCTGTGAGATCCATAAGATAGTCCCATGATCCTAGGAGAGGGCAGACATGAGCCAGCATAAAGAAGTGTCTAGCACAGTATCAGGGATATACCGTGAAATCCCTAAGGATCCAAAAGGATCTGCAGTATTACTCAGGCCTGCCTAGACACTGTAGTGTTGAGTCTTTTTGAAACTTGCCTCCCTATGATTTCTAGGTACAGCCCATCTGTGTTCCCCAGAGTTGCTCTAACCCAGCTGGGGCTTCCTGCAGAAACACAGCACCTCAAAAACTGCTGGGTTGTGTTTCTGTTGGAGTGTGTGGAGTGTTGGATATCTGCATGTGTGTGTGACATTCTGTTTTGGGGTGTGTGTGTGTGTATGTATGTGTCTGTAAGTGGAGTTGGCTTAAATAAATGTGACTAATGCCCTTCAGTACTACTTTTTTTTTTTTTTTTCTCACAGATTTTTGGTGGCCTGTCTCTGTGGCTGTGCTTGGTTTGGGGTCTTTGTATTCCTGATTTCATTGTGGATCATGAATCTACAGAGAATGGGAGGCAGGCCAAGAACAGCCAGCGTCCAAGTCACCTCTCTGTGCAAATAAATAAATAAATAAATAAATAAATAAATAAAAATAAGCTACTTTTCTATAAAGAAGAGGAGCACACGACATCAAAAAAAAAAAAAAAGAAAAAAAAAAGAAAGAAAGAAAGAAAGAAAAAAAACTGAGATCTCCATCTTTTATGTTCCCCCGGCCAGCCCAGAGAGAGAAACTAACACTCTTGTTCACAGGGACCATTGAATTTACCTGTAATTTGGTTCCCAGCTCAGCAGGTGCTTCACATTTTGAGGGGGTAGTCCTCCATCATCTGGGAATTTCATCATGAGACATAGAGGGTGATTAGCAATAAAAACATATGGGGTGAAGATAGAATCTGGTGAAAGGTGGATGGGGTCCCACAACATTACCTGCAAAATAAATGAAGAGAGATGACACAAAATATCCTTCCAATTCTATCTGCACATTCCCTTAATTGAACAAGCAGTCCACACCATGGCCTGGTGTACAGCGGGGATTGCTGCAACATGCAAGGAATATTTATAGTGCAAATTGGGGCCATGCTGGCAAACTCCCAATTTGAGGGCTTTCATACCTAGAGCCAAATGGGAGTGAAATGTATTGATGCTGTGTTATGTGTCCTCTGCACCTTGCGTCTTCTTTTCTTGACTTCCGTGTTCCTCATGCTGCTCAGGTTTCTTGGGTCTGGCTCGACTTCCACATTAAACGTTTCCCAGTTCATGGAGAACGACCTTCATGGGAACCCATCACATGAGTCTTTCCTTTTAAACACTGTCACGTTTTAATGACTGGGCAGCTTTAATATATTTAAAACCATAACTTTCCATTATGGCTGCCAACAAGGACACTCCTGTTCTTCCACTTCCATTGGAGGGCTGCATGATTCCTGTAAAATGAGAAGATCGCCGCCTCTGGCTTTTGCCTGGTAATCTATCCTCTGTTTCATTTCATCACACGACCTTCTCATTGTGAAGGTGGGATTTCAGGGAGCAAAGAAACTTCAGGTAGGCTGGCTGTGCTCCAGGTTGTGGGTTGTTTCCTCATTGCAGGGGCCGAAGTTGTTCACACTTTGCAGGTGGCTTTTGTGTTCTCTGACCTGAATCACTCAAAATTGCTTGGACTCCAGCACAAGGTAGATCCTTCTCTCAGGAAGACCTTGATTTTTCTTTGCTTTCATGGAGAATCCACAATGCCCCTAAACAGCACTACCAGACACCCTTTTCAGGTGGCCATCAAAAGAGACAGCCTCTGAGACATGGTCTCCCCATCATCTGCACCCATGGAAGGCCAGACCAAAGTGTGAAAACACTGCTGCAACTTTGACTTGACTGCCGTGTTCCCTGTTTTGCCCAGACAACTTCTCTAAGGCCCAGGATAAAAAAAGGCAGCGAGTTTAGAAGTCTGGCCATCTTTCAATGACACCCACCTCTGGGGACTAATTTATGATTTTATCACCCAAATAACCTTCAAATACACAACAGACTATACTCCAACCCCCAAGGGACCCGATTCTGGCACACAGCCTTTTTGGAATGGAGTCAGAAAAGTAGTTTTCAGAGGCCACCTCACAGTCTCGAAATGTCCCCTTCTCCAGCCAGACATGACCACGGAGATGGCCCGAAGGGGCTTTGAGGTTCAGACTTTTAGGGTCCTGCAGTCAGTTTTAATAGGCAGACTTTTTTTCAATACCAGGCTTGTACAGTATTTCTCTGCTCAGGCAGGCTGAGAAGCTCTGACTGACTACCAGGCACCTGAGTCTGCACTGTGAATGCACATGCACTAATCTCAAGGCACTGGGCCTCAGCTGTGGGCCCTGCATAGCCTCACAATGGATGCCACCATTTCCTAGACACAAAGTGCTGTGGCTTGGAGGAGAAGGAGAACTCCATCAAGTTGCTTGGGTTGTGGACTCTTGCCTATCTTCACTGTGTTGCCCACAGGATAGTCCCATGATCCTAAGAGAGGGCAGATATGAGCCAGCCTGAAGAAACTTCCAGCACAGGCCCAGTTATAAACTGCAAAATCCCTAAGGATGCAAAAGTATCTGCAGAATTGCTCAGTCCTGCCTATATGTTGTAGGAGTGAGTTTTTTGAATCTTGCCACACTGTGATTTCCAGGTACAGCCTGCCTGTGTTCCCTGGGGTTACTGTATCCCAGGTGGGGCTTTTTACAGAACCACTCAGCCTCAGGATGTGCCTGGCAGTGTGTTTCTGTGGCAGTGTTGCAAGTGTTGTGTGTCTGCATGTGTCTTTGGCATTGTGTGTGTGTGCGTGTGCATGTGCCTGTAAGTGGAGTATTCTTAAAGGAATGTGGCTAACACTTTAGCACTTCATTTTTTGAGTCTCCACACTTTTGCTAACCCATCTATGTGGTTCTACTTGGGCTGCTGGCTTCTGTGGTCTTTATTTTTCTGTGGATCATGAATCCGTAGTGAATTGTGAGGTTGGCTGAGAACCACAATAATCAAATCATTTCCTCCTGCAAAAACAGCCACTCTTCTAAAGAGAAGAGGAGTACATCAAATCCCAAAGCAGACATCTCCCAGTGTTTCATTGTCCTAAGGCCAACCCAGGGAGACACACTAGTAGTCATGTTTGTAGTGCTTCCTTGAATTTACCTTGAATTGCATTCCCGGCCAAGCAGGTGCTACAGGTCATCAGGGCTCACTCCTCCATCGCCTTGGAATTTCATTCTGTGATAGAGTGTGAGCAGCAATGAGATTGGGGTGAAGATACAATCTGGTGACAGGTGGATGAAGACCCACACCTTCATCTGCAAAAAATGTAAAGACAAGTGACACAGAAGTTGCTTCCAACAGCATGCCCTCATTCTCTTAGTTGCAAAATCAGTCCACACCATGGCCCAATATTCAGGTGGGCCTACTTCAACGTGCAGGAATCATTTGGAATGCAACCCTGGGCCATTCTGGCAAACTCCCCATTTCAGCATTTTCAGACCCAGAGCCATATAGGAGTGGGATGGATTCATGCTTTGTGGGAAGTGGAATTCACACTTTCTTCTTCTTTTTTTCTTTGAGTTCCATGTTTCTCAGTTTCTCGTTGACCTTGGGTATCCTGGGTCTGGCTCAACATCTTCCATACTTAACATTTCCCAGTAAATGGAAAATTACCCTCATGGGAATCCATTGCATAAGTGATTCCATCTAAGCATTGTTACGTTTTACTGACTGGGCAGCTGTAATACTTTTAAAACAATAAATTTCCATTACATCCACCAACAAGGAAACAGCTGTTCTCCCCCTTACATTGGAGGGATGCATGATTCCTACAGTATGAGAAGCAGGCAGCCCCATTTGATTTTTTGTGGGGATCTATAATCTGCTTCATTGAATCTGCACATCCTTTCTCAATGTGGACAATGTCTTTCACTGGGTTGTTGCTGGACTGGACTGCCTGTCACCACAGACCTCTTTGTTGCCAGTGATTTCAGGGAGCAAAAAGGATTTTGAGTATGCTGACTGCTCTCCAGGTTGTAGGTCATGGTCTCGTTTGGGAGGCTATCACTTTTTGCAAAGTAGAGGACGCTTCTCAGTCCACTGATCCAAATCTTTGAATGTTGCTTAGACTCCGGCATGAGGCAGCTCGTTCTCTCTGGTGAGCCTTGATTCTTTTTCACTTTCATGGAAAGTGGACAGTGCCCCTCAAAATCATTAATGTATACCATTTTCAGAGCCTGCCTCTAAGACACTGTGTGAACCTCATCTGCACACGTGAGAAGCCAGTCCAAGGAGTGAGAACACTGCTTCTGCTTCGACTTGTCTTTGTCTTGGTTTCTACCTTCCAAGAGAGCCCCTGTAAGGCCCAGGATGAAGGGAGGCAGTGATGTCAAAGTCATGACCATCTTTCACTGACATCCAGCTCTGGAATCTCAGGTATGATTCCATTATCAAAGACCCCTCAACCTCTCACCAGACTGTATTCCAATCACATGGGAACAGAATCTTGCACACAGCCTCTTTCAAGAATGGAGTCAGGGAGTAGTTTCTAGGGACTACTGCAGAGTCTGAACATGCATCCTCCTCCAGCAGCACCTAACCACAAAGACGACCTGAAGTGGCCCTGATGTTGAGACTTTTACAGTCCTCCAGAAGGTTATTGCAGGCATGATTTTTTTTCTTTTTTGATACCAAGCCAGCTCTGCCTGTAACATTTTTCTCTGCTTAGGCAGGCTGACAGCTCTGACAGCCTGACAGCTGGGTGTGCTGGCCTAGCTCCTGAATGTGTGTGTGGTAGTCTGAAGGCTCCTGGCCTCAGCTGTGAGCCCTGGCTGACATCATAATAAATGCCACTGTTGCCTAGCTAAAAGAACCTGCCTGTTGTTGGAGAGGGACACCTCCGTGAAGTGGCATCTACTGTGGACTCTCGCCTGTTTTCTCTGTGGGATCCACTGGATAGTTCCATGATGGTAGGACAGAGAAAATGTGAGCCATCCTGAAGAAACATCAAACAACCCCAAGAATAAACCATCAAATCTGTAAGTATGCTAAAAGTTTTGCAGGATGCCTCTGGCCTGCCTACACTTTGTAGGGGTGAGTCTTTTAAAAACTTCCTTCACTGTGGATTCTAGGTACAGCTGACCTGTGTTCCATGGAGTTGGTCTCTCACAGGTGGGGCTTTCTTCTATTGAGTCTCCCAAACCTTTGTTGGTTGTCCGTGTGGCTCTGCTAGGGTTGCAAGGCTCTGTTAGGGTTGCAGGGCCCCTTGTTCGCTATTATCCTATGGATCATGAATCTGCAGCAAATTGGGAGGCCGGCTGAGATCTGTTAGAATCCAAATCACCTCCCCTTTCAAAAACAGTTACTTTTTTAGAAAAAAAAGAGGAGCACACCACACCCACACATAGACCTCTCCCAGTATTTCATTGTCTGGTGGCCAACCCAGGGAGAGACAGTAGCAGTTCTGTCCACAGTGCCTCTTCAATTTATCTCACATTCTGTTCCCAGTCAAGCAGATACTTCAGGTCATGAGGGGACATTCCTCTCATCTTTGGATTTGAATCTGGGAAAGAGAGTGTAAGCAGCAACAAGGCCAAAAAGCAATAAAAATACATTCTGGTGAGGAGTGGACAGGGATGCAAACTTTTATCTGCAAAACATGTGAAGACAGGTGACACAAAAGTTGCTTCTAATAGCATCAACACATTTCCTTAATTGCACAGGCAGTTCATAGCATCATGCAGTGTTCAGGTGAGAGTTCTTCATCATGTAGGGAACATTTAGGCTGCAAACTTGGGTCATACTGGTAAACTCCCGATTTGAGGGCTTTCATAATCTTAGACAAATGGGAGTGGAAAGCATTGATGTTTGCTGGAATGTGGCCTCCACTTTTGCCTCTTCTTTTTCTGATTTCAGTGTTCCTCGTTGGCCTAGGGTTTCCTGGGTCTGACTCAACGTCTTCTACAACTAAATGTTTCCCATTTAATGGAGTATGACTCGCGTGAAAATCCATTGTGTGATTGTTTTCTTCAAAATGCTGCCAGGTTTTAAGGACTGGGCAGCTTTTATATTTTAAAACAATAAATTCTCGTTGCAGCTGCCAACAAGGAAATTCTTTTTCTTCACCTTCTGTCAGAGGACTGGATGATTCCTTTAGGATGAGAAGCAGACAACCATGTCTGACTTTTGCCTGGTAATATATCCTCTGCTTCATTTCTATCTCTACGGCCTTCTCATTGTGGAAGGCCCCTTTCATTGGGCTATTGCTGGATGGGACTGCCTCTTGCCACAGATTATTTAGCTGCCAGAAATATTGGAGAACAAAAGGGAATTCATGTAAGCAGGCTGTGCACCAGAATGTGGTCATGCTTCCTTGTGAGTGCTGAGGTTGTTTGCACTTTCCAGGAGGATTTGGGTCCTCTGACAGGAATCAATGAACATTGCTTGAACTCCAGCACAAGGCACCTCATTCTCTCAGGTGAGTTTTGTTTTCTTCCTTGCTTCTGTGGGGAATCCACAGTGGCCCTCAGCAGCACTAATGGACATGTTTTTCAGGCTTGCTATGACCACAGATGGCCTCTGAGACACTGTCTCAACTTCATATACACCCATGAGGGGCCAGTCTGAGGTGTGAGAATACTGCTCCACAATGGACTTGCCTTTGTCATGGTTCCTGCCTTTCCCAGAGAGCCCCTGTGAGGCCCAGGATGAAAGAAGGCATTGAGGTTAAGAGTCCAGCCATCTTTCACTGACATCTGCCTCTGGAGCCTCCAGTATGGTTTTATTACCAAAAGCACACTCAACAACACATCAGACTATATTCCAGTCTTTCCAGTCTCCATGGGACCCAATTCCAGCACACAACCTCTTTTGAGAATGGAGTCAGAAGAGCATTTTACAGCGACAACCCCACAGTCTCAAAATGTCTTCTCCTCAAGTGGAACCTGACAACTGAGATGGCCTGAAGGGGCCCTTGATGTTGAGAATTCTGTAATCCTGAGGTGGGCTTTTGCAGGCAGCATTTTTCCCTATACCTGGCCGGCTCTGTCTGTACCATTTACCTCTGCTTATGCAGGCATACAGCTCTGACAGCTGGGTGTCCAAGCCTGCCTCAGGAATGTGTATTTGCTAGTCTCAGGGAATGAGGCCTGATTGTGAGCTCTGGCTAGTGTCAAACTAATGTCACCATTGCCTAGTGACAAATTCTTGTGGCTTTGCAAAGAAGTAGACCTGTGGGGATTTGCTTCAATGGGGGATTCTTGCCTGTCTTCTCCATGGGATCCACAGGATAGTCCCATAATCCTAAGAGAATGCATACGCAAGCCAGCCTGAAGGAATGTCAAGCAGAGCCCTAGAATACACTGCAGAATCCCAAAGGATGGAAAAGGATCTAGAGAATTCCTCAGGTTTACCTAGACATCATAGGATTGATTCTTTTTGCATCTTGCCCCACTGTGATTTTTAGGTACATCCCACCTGTGTTACCCGGGGTTGCTCTCTCCCGGTAGGGCTTTCTGTAGAACCATGGAGTCTCAGGAGCTACCGGCCTCTGTGTTTCTGTGGGAGTGCTGCAAGAGTTGAATGTCTGCATGTTTATGTGGCATTGTGTGTTGTTTGTGTCTGTGTGGGGGTATGTGCCTGTAAGTGAAGTTTGCTTAAAGGAATGAGGGTAACGCTCCTGAGCGCTTATTATTATTATTATTTATTATTATTATTATTATTATTATTATTATTATTATTTTGAGTCACCCAACCTTTTGGTTTCTTGTCTCTGTAGCTCTGCTTGGGCTCAGGGACACTCTGCTCTTTATTTTTCTGTGGATCATAAATCCGTAATGAATTGGGAGGAGGGCAAGACACAGCAATATCCAAATCATCTCCTCCTGAAAAAGAAAAAAAAAAAAAAAGACTCCCAGTGTTTCATTATCCTGTGGCCAAACCAGGGAGAGACACTAGCATTACAGTTCCTAGCCTCCTTGAATATACCTCAAATTCTGTTCCTCGCTGAGATGGTGCTTCACATCATGAGGGGGGACTCCTCTGTCATCTTGGTATTTCATCCTGGGACATAGAGTGTGAGCAGAAATAAGGTCTGATAGGGTGAGAATACAATCATTTGACGGGTTGATGGGGTCCCATGCCACAACTTCACCTGCAGAAAAAGAAAAAAGACAGGTGACACACAAGGTGCTTCCAAAGCCACCCCACATTCCCTGAATTGCACAAGCAGTCCACACCATGGTCCAGTGTTCAGGTGGGAGTACTCTAATGGGCAAGGAATATTTTGAGGGTAAATTGAAGCCATCTTGGCAAACTTTTGATTTGAGGGCTTTCATACACGGAGCATAATGGGAGTGGAATTGATTGATGCTGGGTGGGATGTGGCCTCCGCATTTGTCTCTTTTTTTCTGAATTCCATCTTTTTCATCAGGCAAGGGTTTCCTGGATCTGGCTTAATGACTTCCACACTAAACATTTCCCAGTTCACGGAGAATGAGCATTATGGGAATCCATTGTGTGTCTTTTATTTTTAACACTGTCATGTTTTAATAATAAGGCAGCTCTGATACTTTGGAAATTGTAAATTCCCATTACAGCAAGGAAACTTGTTCTCATGCTTCTATCAGAGGGCTTCATGATTCCCATAGGATGAGAAACAGGCAGTCATGTCTGACTTTTCCTAGTAATCTAGCCTCTCTTTCACTTAATGTGCATGCCCTTCTCATGTGGAGGGGCTCTCTCATTGGAATGTTGATGGATGGCACTGTCTCTCCAGAGATTATTTAGCTTCCAAGGATTTCAGAGAGCAAGTGGGACTTTGGGTAGACTGGCAGTGCTTCAGGTTGTGCGTCGCTGTCTCGTTTTGGAGGTTGATGTTGTTTACACTTTGCGGGAGGCTTTTGGGTCCTCTGACAGGAATCATAGAACATTGCTTGCACTCCAGCACAAGGCAAATCATTTTCTCAGGCAGGCCTTGATTTTTCTTTGTTTTCATGGGGAATCCACAGTGCCCCTCAACAACACTACTGGACACATTTTTCAGGCTTGCCATCACCACAGATGCCCTTTGAGACACTGTTTCATTTTCATTGGCACCCCTGAGATGCCAGTCCGAGGTGTGAAACACTACTCCTCCTTGAACATGACTTTTTTGTGGTTTCTGCTTTTCCTAGAGTGCCCCTGTTGGGCCCAGAATGCAGGGAGGTAGTGAGATCAGAAACCGTTCCATCTTTCACTGACAACCACCTTTGGCATCTCAGTTATGACTCTATCACCCAGATAAATTTCAGCAACCAACCAGATTATATTCCAAGAACCATGTGAACCAATTCTGGCACAGACTCTTCTGGGAATGGAGTCAGAAGAACGGTTTCCAGTGACCATCTCACAGTCTCAAAATGTCTCCTTCTCCAATTGGACACGACCACAGAGACAGCCCAAAGGGGCCTTGAGGTCGAGACTTTTGGGTTCCCGCAATGGGTTTTTGCAAACAGTCTTTTTTTCCGATACCAGGTGGACACTGCCTGTACTATTTCCCTCTGCTTAGGAAGGTTGACAGCTCTGACAGCATGGGACTGGAGGCTTCCCCACAAATGAACATGCCCTAGTCTCAGAAAATTAGGCCAGATTGTGAGCTCTGGCTAGCATCACAATAAACATCACTGTTTCCTAGCGACAAGTCCCTGTGGCTTGGCAAAGAAGGAGATTTTCGTGGAAATGCCTTGTTGGCGGACTCTCACTTGTCTTCTCTGTAGGATTCATGGGATTGTCCCATGGTCCTAAAAGAGAGCAGATGTGAGCCAGCCTGAAGAAATATCAAGTGAAGCCCTAGGAATAAATGGCAAAATCCCCAAGGATCCAAAAATATCTATAGGATTCCTCAGGCCTGCCTAGATATTGTAGGGTTGAGCCTCTGAAACTTGCCCCACTGAGATTTCTAGGCATATCCCACCTGTGTTTCCTGGGGTTGCTCTCTGGTAGGAGAAGCTTCCTGCAGAACCAGGCAGCCTGAGGATCTTTCAGGCTGTGTGTTTCTGTGGGGGTGTTGTGAGTGCTAGATGTCTGCGGGTTTGTGGGGCATTGTGTGTTTATGTGTGTGTGTTTCTATTTTTGTGTGTGTGCCAGTATGTGGAGGCTGCATAAAGGAATGTGGCTAATGCGCTACAGCACTTCTGGTTTTTTGAGTCTCTCAATCTATTGGTGGTCTGCCTGTGTTGCTCTGCTTGGGCTGTGGGGCTCTGTGTCCTTCATTCTTCTGTCAGTCATGAATCTGTAGTGAATTGGGAGGTGGTCTGAGACCTTCTGGTGTCCAAATCACCTCCCCTGCATAAAAAAATCACTCTTCTAGTATGAAGAGGAGCACACCACACCACAAAACATACATCTTCCAGTGTTTCATTGTCTTGTGGCCAACCCTGATAGAGAACCTAGCAGTTCTGTCTGCAGGGACCCTTAAATTTCCCTCAAATTCAGTTTCCCGTGAGAAGGTGCTTCAGGTCCTGAGGGGGCACCCATCCATCATCTTGTGATTTTATCCTGTGGTATAGAATGTGAGCAGCAATAAGGAAAGATAGGAGTGAGAAAACAATTTGGTGTGGTGTGAATGAAGTGCCACAATATTACCTGCACAAAAAACGAAGACAGATATGTAGAAGTTGTTTCCAACTCCATCCCCAAATTCCCTTAATTGCACAAGCAGTCCACACCACGACCTGGTGTTCAGGTGGGTGCACACCAACCTGCAAGGAACATTAGGAATGCAAATTGAAACCATTCTGGCAAATTCCCTCTTTGAAGTCTTTCACATTCAGAGGAAAGTGGAAATAAACTGGATTCATTTTGGGTGGAATACGGCCTCCACACTTGCCTCTTCTTATCTTAACTTCTATGTTCCTCATTGGCCTGGGGTTTACTGGGTCTGGCTCAATGACTTCCACACTAAAAGTTTCCTAGTTCACGGAGAATGATCCTCATGGGAATCCGTTGCCTGAGTGTTTCCTTCTAAATACTGTCAGTTTTAATGATGGGGTAGGTTTGATACTTTTAAAATCATAAATTCCTATTACAGTCACCAACAAGGAAACTATTGTTCTCCCACTTCCATTGGAAGGCTACCAGATTTCTGTAGGATGAGAAGCAGGAAGCTGTGATGGGCTTTTGCATGGTAATTTAGCCTCTGTTTCCTTTTAACTGCACAGCTTTTTCATTGTGGAGGGTATCTTTCATTGGGCTGTTGCTTTTGGGATTGCTTCTCACCACAGAGTACTTAGCTGCAGGGTATTTCAGAGCGTAAAAGGGACTTTGGGTAGGCTGGCTGTGCTCCAGGTTGTGGCTTATTTTCTAGTTTTGGGGGCTGAGGGTGTTTGCACTTGCAGGAGGTTTTTTTGTCCTCTGACAGGAATCATTGAATATTGCTTGGACTCCAGCACAAGACAGCTTGTTCTCTCAGGCCAGGTTTAATTTTTCTTTGCTTTCATGGGGAATCCACAGTGCCCTTCAACAGCACTCCTGGACACACTTTTAAGGCTTGCCATCATCACAGATGGCCTCTGAGACACTGTTTCAACTTCATCTGCACCCCTGAGAGGCCAGTTCAATATGGGAAACACTGCCCCATTTTAGACTTGTCTTTGTCATGGTTCCTCCTTTTCCCTGAGTGCCACTGTAAGGCCCACAATGAAGGGAAGCAGTAATATCAGGAACCTGGCTTTCTTTCACTGACACCATCATTTGGGGTCTCAGGTATGATTCTGTCTCCCAAATAACCCTCATCAACACACCAGACTATTCCAATCCCCATGGCACTCGATTATTGCACAAAGCCTGTTTCACGAATGGATTCAGAAGAGCAGTTTCCAGTGACCACTTTACAGTCTTGAAACACCTCTTCCTCCAGTAGGAATGGACCACGGAACCACCCGAAGCGGTCCTGAGGTTGACACTTTTTTGGCTCCACAGTGGATTTTCACAAGCAGACATTTCCCCAATACCAGGTCGGCTCTGCCTGTCCCATTTTCCTCTGCTAATGTAGGCTGACCACTCTGACAACAGGCACCTGAGCCTGCCTCATGAACCTGCTCGCCCTAGTTTCAGGGAATTAGGCCTGATTGTGAGCTCTTGCTAGTATCACAATGAATATCACCATTTTCTAGCAACAAGTCCCTGCGGCTTTGTGGATAAGGAGACCTCCATGGAAATGCGTTGAAAGTGGACTCTCACCTGATGTCTCTGTGGATTCACGAGATTTTCCCATGAACTTAGGAGAGGGCAGACTTGAGCCAGCGTGAAGAAAGGTCAAGCACAGCCCTAGGAATAAATTGCAAAATCCTTAAGAATCCAAGTGGAGCTGCAGAGTCCTCAGGCCTGTCTAGATGTAGAGGTGAGTCTCTTTGAAACTTGCCCCACTGTCATTTCTAGGTAAAACCCGCCTGTGTTCCCTGGGGTTGCTCTCTCTCAAGAGGGGCCTCCTGCAGAACCAGGCAGCCTGAGGAGCTTCTGGGTTGTTACTCTGTGTGGGATTTTCAAGTGTTGGATGTCTGCGTGTTTGTGTGGTATTGGGTGTTTGCGTGTATGTTTCTGTTTTTCTGTGTGTGCCAGTATGTGGAGGCGGCATAAAGGAATGTAGCTAATGCACTTCAACACGTGTATTTTAAGTCTCCCAACCTTTTGGTTTCCTGTCCATGTGGCTCTGCTGGGGTTGTGGGGATTCGTGTTCTTCATTTTTCTGTCAATCATGAATTTGCAGTGAATTGGGAGGCAGGCCAACAACCACCATCGTCCAAATCACCTCCCCTTTCAAAAAAACCGACTCTTATAGAAAGAAGAGGAGCATACCATATCACAAAACATGGATCTACCTCGTGTTTCATTGGCTTGCAGCCAACCCAGAAAGACACTAGCAGTCCTGTCTGCAGAGCCTCTTGAACTTTCCTTGAATTCAATTCCCAGCAAGAAGGAGCTTCATGTTGTGAGGGGTCACTCATCCATCATCTTGGGGTTTCATCCTCAAATATGGAGTGTGAGCAGCAATATGGTCGGATGGGGGTTATGATACAATCTGGTGAAGGGTGGATTAAGTCCTGCAACTTTACTTGCACAAAAAAATAAAGACAGATGACACAGAAGGTACTTCCAACTTCATTCCCTTAATTGCTAAAGCAGTCCACACCATGACCTGGTGTTCAGGTGGGAGTATTTCAACATACAAGGAACATTTGTAATGCAAATTGGAGCCATCTTGGGAAACTCTCAATTTGAAGTCCTTCATGCCTAGAACAAAATGGGAGTGAAATGGATAGATCTTGGGAGGAATGTGGCCTCCACACTTGCCTCTTATTATCCTGTCTTCCATTTTCTTCATCAGTCTGGGGTATACCGGGTCTGGCTCAACGAATTCTACATGAAACATGTCCCAGTTCACAGGGAACAACTTTTATGGGAATCCATTGCATGAGTGTTTTCTTTTAAATACTGTCACGTTTTAACGACTGGGTAGCTTTGATACTTTTAAAACTCTAAATTCCCTTTACAGCAGCCAACAAGGAAACTATTGTTCTCCCACTTCTATCAGAAGGCTGAATGATTTCTGTAGGATGAGAAGCAGGCAGCCATGACTGACTTTTGAGTGGTAATCTAGCCTGTTTTATTTCATCTGCATGGTCTCCTCATTGTGCAGGGTAACTTTCAGTGGGCTGTTGCTATTGGGGTTGCCTCTCATCACAGATTATTTAGCTGCCAGGGATTTCAGAGAGCAAAAGGAAATTTGGGTAGGCTGACTGCCCTCCAGGTTGTGGGTTACTGTTTCCTTTTGGGGCTGAACTTGTTTGCATTTTGCAGAAGGGTTCTGTGTCCTCTGACAGGAATTATTGAGCATTGCTTGGACTCCATTACAATGTACTTCGTTCTTTCAGGTGAGCCTTAAATTTTGTTTGCTTTCATGGAGAATCCACAGTGCCCATCAACAGCATTCCTGGGCACTCTTTTCAGTTTTCCCATCACCACAGTTTTCCCATCACCACCATTGCCTGTGAGACATGTCCCAATGTCAACTACACAGGTGAGAGGCCAGTCCAAGGTGTGAGAACACTGCACCAACTTGGACTTGCCTTTGTCATGGTTCCTGCCTTTCCCAGAGAGCCCCATTGAGGCAGTGAAAGCAGGGAGGCAGTGAGGTTAAGAGCTCAGCCATCTTTTGCTGACACCAGCCTCTGGGGTCTCAGATATGATTCTATCACCAAAAGAACCCTCAAAAACACCCCAGACTGTATTTCAATCCCCATATGAAGCAATTCATGTACACTGCCTCTTTTGGGAATGGAGTCAGAAGAGCAGTTTCCAGAGACCACCTCTCAGTCTCAAAATGCCTCCTTATTTAGGAGGATCTGAACACAGAGATGGCTGGAAGGGGGCTTGAGGTCTAGAAATTTAGGGGCCCACGCTGGGGTTTTGTCAGAAGCTTTTTCATGATATCAGGCCATCTCTGCCTGTGCCATTTTTTCTCTGCTTAGGCAGGCTGACAGCTCAGTTCTGGGTGCTTGAGACTGCCTCACAAATGCGCATGCACTATCCTCAGGTCACCTTGCCAGATGGTGAACTCTAACTAATGTCAGAATAAATGTCACTGTTGCCTAAGGACAAGTCCCTGCATCTTGGAGGATAAGGAGACCTATGTGCAGTTGCATCAGCGGTTGACTTTCGCCTTTCATCTCTGTGGGATCAATGAGATACTCCCTTAGTCCTATGAGAGGGCAGACATGAGCCAGCCTGAAGAAACGTCAAATATAACCCCAGGAATAAACCGTGAAACTCCTAAGGATCCAAAATGATCTGAAGGGTTCCTCAGGCCTGCCTAGACATTGTAGAGGTGAAACCTTTTAAAACTTGCCCCACTGTGATTTCTAGGTACAGCCCACGTTTGTTCCCCAGGGTTGCTCTCTTGTAGCTGAATCTTCCTGCAGAACAATGCAGCCTCAGGAGCCACTGGGCTGTGTGTTTCTATGGCAGTTTTGCAAGTATTTGATGTCTGCGTGTGATGGTGGCATGGTGAGTTTCTGTGTGTTTCTCTGTGTGTGTGCCTATAAGTTCCATCTGTTTAAAAGAATGTGGCTAACGGACTTCAGCACTTTTTTTTTTTTTTTTTTTTTTTTTTTTTTTTTTTTTTGAGTCTCGCTATTTTTAGGTGACCTGTCTGCTTGGCTGTGCTTGGGCTGTGTGGCCTGTGTTCTTTATTTTTTTATGGATCATAAATCTGTAGTGAATTGGGAGAAGGGTGAAGACACGGTGGTTTCCAAATAACCTCCTCATGCAAAAAAGCCACACTTATAGAAAGAAGAGAAGCACACCACACAAAAATACCAGACATCTCCAAAAGTTTTCTTGTCCTGTGGCCAACCCAGGGAAATATACTAGCAGTCTGCTGAGCAGTCAATGGGGATCTCACAATTTCATGTGCAAAAAAAAAAAAAAAAGACAGATGACACAGAAGGTGCTTCCAACACCATTCCTGCATTCCCTTAATTGTACAAGCAGTCCACACCATGGCCCACTGATAGGTGGGAGTGCACCAACATGCAAGAAACATTGAAGTTCAAATTGGGGTCATCCTGGCAAATTTCTTATTTGAGGGCTTTCATACCAGGAGCCAAATGGGAGTGGAATAGATTGATGCTGGGTGAGATGTGGTTTCCACACTTGCCTCTTCTTTTCCTGACTTCCATGTTCCACATTGGTTTAGGGTTTCCTAGGCCTATCTCAACCACTGCCACACTAAACGTTTCCCAGTTCACAGAGAATGACCCTAATAAGAATCCATTGCTTAAGTATTTCCTTCTAAACACTTTCATGCGTTAATTACCACACAGTGTTGTTACTTCTAAAACCATAAATTTCCATTGTAGCCACCAACAAAGAGTCTCTTGTTCTCCAATTTCTACTGGAGGGCTGCATAATTCCAGTAGAATAAGAAGCAGTCAAACATGTCTGGCATTCGCCTGGTAGTCTTCCCTTTGTTTCAGTTCATCTGCATGACCTTCTCATTGTGGAGGTCCAGTGAGAGGCCATACTAAGGTGTGAGAACACTGCTCCAACTTCGACTTGTTTTGTCATTGCTCCTGGATTTCCCAGAGAGTCCCTGCCAGACAAAGGATGAAGGGAGGTAGTGAGGTCAAGAGCCCAGCCATCTTTCCCTGCCACCAGCCTCTGGGGTCTTAGGTAGAATTCTACCACCCTAAGAACCCTCAACAACAAACCAGACTATATTTCAATCCCTTTGGAATATCATTCTTGTACTCAGCCTCTTTTGGGAATGGAGTCAGAAGTGCAGACTTAATTGAACACTTCACAGTCTTGAAACACCTTCTCCTCCAGTGGGAATCGACCATGGAGATGACACAAATGGGCCTGGGTTCCAGACATTGAGGGTCTCACACTGGGTTTTCACAGGCAGCCTTTTCCCCAATACCTGGCCTGCTCTGCCAGAAACAATATTTTCTGCTTTGGCAGGCTGACAGCTCTGACAGCCAGGTGCCAAGGCCTGCCCTACGATTGTGCATATGCTAGTCTTAGGGCACAAGTCCTGACTGTGATCTCTGACTTGCACCACAATAAATGTCATCATTTTCTAGCAATAAGTCCCTGAGTCTTGGCAGAGAAGAAGACCTCTGTGAAGGTGCGTTGGCTGTGGATACTGGCCTGTCCTCTTTCTGGAAGGCTCAGGATACTCCCATCATTTTACCAGATGGCACACACTAGTCAGCCTGAAGAAATGTCAAACACAACCCCAGGATTAAGCCGCAAAATCCCTAAGGATAAAAAGTGATCTGCAGGATTCCTCAGACCTGCCTAGATGTAGGTTTGAGTCATTTTGAAACATCCCACTGTGATTTCCAGGTACAGCCCCTCTGTGTTCCCCAGGGTTGCTCTATACCAGGTATGGCTTCCTTCAGAGTCATGCAGCCTCAGAAGCTGCTGGAATGTGTGTTTCTGCGGGATTGTTGCAAGTGTTGGATGTCTGCATGTGTGTGGCATTGTGTTTGTGATTGTGTGTGTGTGTGTGTGCCTGTTAGTGGAATCTGCTTAAAGAAATGTGTCTAATGCCCTTCAGCGACTCTTTTTCTTGAGTCTCCCAACCTACTAGTGACCTGTGTGTTTAGCCATGCTTGGCTTGTGGAGCTCCGTGGTTCTTTATTTTTCTGTGGATCATGAATCTGCAGTAAATTTGGAGGTGGCGCCGAGACATGTGATCACCAAAATGACACCTCCCTATAAAACAAACAAACAAACAAACAAAAAAACACTCTTTTGTAAAGAAGAGGAGCACACCACACCAAAATCAGCTGTCTCCCAGTGTATTATTGTCCTGTGGCCAAAACAGTGCAAGACACTAGCAGTCCTGTCTTCAGGGCCCCTTACATTTAACTCGAATTCAGTTCCCCACTGAGCATTTGCTTCATGTCATTAGGGGACACTCCTCCTTCATCTTGGCATTTCATCATGTGACATAGAGTGTGAGCAGCAATAAGGTCATATAAGGGTAAGGATACAGTCTGGTGAAGAAAGGATGGGGTCCCACAACTTCAGCTGCAAAAAAAAAAATGAAGACAGATGACACAGAAAGTGCCTCCCTCTTCATATCCACATTACCTTAATTGCATAAGCAGTGTACACCATGGCCAAATGTTCAGATAAGAGTACTTCAACGTGCAAGAAATATTTGGTATACATATTGGGGCCATCCTAGCAAACTTCCGATTAGAGGGCTTTCATAACCAGAGCCAAATGGGAGTAGATTGGATTCATGCTGAATGGGATGTGGCATCCCTATTTGCCTCTTCTTTTCCTAACTTCCATGTTTCTCATGGGACTAGGTTTTCCTGGGTCTGGCTCAAGGACTGCCACACTAAATGTTTCCCAGTTCACAAAGAATGAGCCTCATGGGAATCCATTGCATGAATGTTTCATTTTAAATACGGTCACACTTTAATGATTGTGCAGCTTTTATACTTTTAAAACCAAAAACACCTGTAACAGCCGCCAGAAAGTAAACTCCTTTTCTCCCACTTCTGTCAGAGAGCTGCATGATTCCTGAAAAATGAGGAGGAGGCTGCTGTGTCTGGCTTATGTCTGGTGATCTAGACTCTGCTTATTTTATCTGCATGGCCTTCTCATTGTTGAGGGTCTCTTTCATTTGGTTTTTGCTGGATAGAACGTCCTCTCCCCAAAGATTGTTTATCTGCCAGGACTTCACAGAGCAAAAGGGATTTCAGGTAGGCTTTTTGAACTCCAGGTTGTGATCGTTGTCTTGTTGTGGAGTCTGAGGCTGTTTGCATTTTGCAGGAAGCTTTTTGGTCTTCTGACAGGAGCCACTGAACCTTGCTTGGACACCAGACAAGGCAGCTCATTCTCTCAGGTGAGTCTTGATTTCTCTTTCCTTTCTAAAGGAATCCACCGTGTCACTCAACAGCTCAAATGGACAATTTTTAGGCTTGCCATCACCACAAATGTCCTCTAAGACAGTGTCTCAACCTCATCAGCATGGGTGAGGGGCCAGTTCAAGGTGTGAGAACGCTGCTCCACCTTGGACTTGCCCTTCTCATGGTTCTTGAATTTCCTAGAGAGGCCTTTTGAGGCAAAGAGTGAAGCAAGGAAGTTTGGTCAAAAGCCCGGCCTTCTTTCACTGACACCTGCCTCTAGGATTTCATATGTGATTCTAATATCCATAGAACCTTCAGAAACAGACCATACAATATTCCAATACCCATGGGACCCTTTTCCAGTACACAGCCTCTTTTAGGAATGGAGTCAGAAAAGCAGTTTCCAGAGACCATCTCACAGTTTTGAAATGTTTTTTTCTCCAGCTGGACCCGAACACTGAACCGCAAGAAGGGGTCGAAGCTTTTAGGGTCCTGAAGTGGATTTTCACAGATAGCTTTTGTCCTGATACCAGGCAAGCTCTGCCTGTACCATTTTCCTCTGCTTAGTCAGGATGATAGCTCTGACAGCTGGGAGACCGAGCATCCCCCATGAAAGCGCATGCTGCAGTCGCAGGGCACCAGCCCAGATCGTGAGTTCTGGCTAGCATCACAATGAATGTCACAGTTGCCTTGCAACAAGTCCCTTCATTTAGTGGAGAAGGAGACCTCTATGTAAGTGCATTGGCTGTGGACTCTATCCCATCTTCTATGTGGGATCCATGGGATAGTTCCATGATTTTAGGAGAGGGCAAAAGAGAGCCAGCCTGAAGAAATGTGAAGCATAGCACCAGGAATAAACCGCAAAATTTCTAATGATGCAAAGTAATCTGCAGTATTCCTCAGGCCTGCCTAGACGTTGTAGGGGTGAGTCTTTTTGAAACTTGCCCCACTGTGATTTTTAGGTACAGAACACCTGTGTTTCGTGGGGTTGTTCTATGCCAGGTGGGGCTTCCTGCAGAACCGTGAAGCCTCAGGAGCTGCTGTGCAGAGTTTCTGTGAGAGTGTTTTGAGTGTTGGATGTCTATGTGTTTGTGTGGCAATGTGTGTTTGTGTGTCTGTGTATGTGGGTTCCAGTAAGTGGAGTATAATTAAAGGAATGTGGCTAACACTCTTCAACACTTCTCTATTTTGAATCTTCCAACCTTTTGGTGGTATGTCTGTGTGGCTCGGCTTGATCTGCAGAGCTTTGTGTCCCTTATTTTTATTATTTGTGTGTGTGTGTGTGGATTCATGAATCCTTAGTGAATTGGGAGGTGAGCCAAAACACACTGGCATCCAAAACACCTTCGCTTGCATAAATAACAACTCTTCTAGAAAGAAGAGGTGCATAGTACACCAAAAAAGGGCATATCCCAGTTTTTCATTATCTTGTGGACAACCCAGGGAGAGACACTAGTAGTTCTGTCATCAGGGCTTCTTGAGTTTACCTCGAATTCAGTTCCCAGCAGAGCAGATGCTTCACATCATGAGTTGAGCCTCCTCCATTGTCTTGGGAATTCGCCATGGGCCATGGAGTGTATGTCATTTAAGGGTGAGAATAAAATCTGATGAAGGGTAAATGGGGTCCTGCAACTTCCCCTGCAAAAAAATTGAAGACAGATGACACAGAAGGTGCTTCCAACTCTATACCCACATTCCCTTAAATGCACAAGCAGTACACACCATGTCCCATTGTTAGGCTGAGAGTACTCCAATATGCAAGGAACATTTGGATGCAAATTGGGGTCATGCAGGAAAGTTCTGGACTTGAGGGCTTTCATACCTGAAAAAAAAATGGGCATGGGATGGATTGATGCTAGGTGGGATGTGGCCTCTATTCTTGCCTCTTCTTTTTCTGATTTCTATCTTCCTTCTTGGCCTAGGGTTTCCTGGCTCTGGCTCAACGACTTCTACGTTAAACATTTTTCATATCATGGAGAACGACCCCTTGGGAATCCATTGCTTGAGTATTTCCTTCTAAACCCTGTCATGTTTTAATGACTGGGCAGATTTGATATTTTATAACTGTAAATTCCTTTTACAAGCACCAACAAGGAAACTCTTGTTCTCTTACTCCTAATAGAGGGCTGCATAATTCCTGAAGGATGAGAAGCAGGCAACCTTTTCTGGCATTTGCCTTGTAATCTAGCCTGTTTTATTTCAGCTGCATGGCCTTCTCACTGTGGAGGGGCTTGTTCATTGAGCTGTTGCTCGATGGACTACGCCTTACCGCACATTAATTAGCTGCCAGGGATTTCAAAGAGCTAAAGGGGCTCTGAGAAGGCTCGCTGTGCTCCAGGCTATGGTCATTGCCTTGTTGTGGGGGCTGAGGTAGTTTGGATTTTACAGGAGGGTTTTTTGTCCTCTGACAGGAAATATTGACCATTGCTTGGACTTCAGCACAAGGCAGCTCGATATCTCAGGGCAGCCTTGATTTTTATTTGCTCTCATGGGGAATCCTCCGTGACCCTCAACAGCATTACTGCACATGCTATTCCGGCTTGCCATTGTCACAGACGGCACCTCAGACACTGTCTCAACCTCATCTACACCCGTGATAGGCCAGTCTGAAGTGTGAGAACAGTGCTCCAAGTTGGATTTAAATTTATCTGGTTCCTGCCTTTTCCTGAGAGTCTCTGCAGGTCCCAGGATCAAGACAGGCAGTGAGGTCAAGCTCCTGGCCATCTTTCACTGACACTTGCCTCTGGGGTCTCAGGTATCTTTCTATTAAGCAACGAACCCTCAGCAACACACCGGACTATATCCCAATTCCCTGAAACCCGATTCTTGAACAGAGCCTCATTCAAAAGTAAAGTCTGAGGGGCAGTTTTCAGCAACCACCTCGCAGTCGGGAAACACCTCCTCCCCGACTGAAACTCGAACATAGAGACAGCCTGAAAGGGCCTTGAGGTCGAAACTTTTAGTTTTCCACAGTGGGTATTCTCAGGAAGCATTTTTTCCCAATACGTGGCCCGTTCTACCAGTACCATTTTCATCTGTTTAGGCAGGCTGACCACTGTGACAGCTGTGAGACTGAGCCTGCCTTACGAATGCACATGCACTAGTCTCAGGGCACCAGGCCAGATTGTGAGATCTGGCTAGCATCACAGTGAATGTCACATTGCCTAGCGAAAAGTCCCTGTGGCTAGCCAGTGAAGGAGACCTCCATGGAGGTGCATCAGTTGTGGACTCTTACCTATCTTCTCTGTGGGGCATGAAAGTCTCAAAATCCTAGGAGAGGGCAGACCTGAGCCTTCCTGAAGAAGTATCAAGCACAGCCCCAGGAATAAACTGTGAAATCCCTAAGGATCAAAAAAATCTGTAGGATTTCTCAGGCCTGCGTAGACATTTACGGGATGAGTCTTTTTGAAACTTTCCCCACTGTGATTTCTAGATAATGCCCCGCTGTGTTCCCTGAGGTTGCTTTCTTCCAGATGAGGCTTCCCATAGAAAAACACAGTCTCAGGAGCTGTTTGGGAGTGTGTTTCTGTGGGAGTGTTGTGAGTGTTGGATGTCTGCCTGTGTGTGTGTCCGTGTAAGTGGACTGGGCATAAGAAAATGTGGCCAACCATTTCAGCTCTTTTTTTTATTTTTTATTTTTTTGAGTCATCCAATCTTCTGATGGCCTGTCTGTGTGGCTCTGCTTGGTCTGTGGGGCTCCATCTTCTTTATGATTCTGTTTGTCATGAATCTACAGTAAATTGGGAGACAACGACATGACCTGCTGATGTCCAAATCACCTTTCCCTTCAAAAAAAAGAAAAAAAAGAAAAGAAAAAAGACATCTCCCATTGTTTAATTGTCTTGCTTCCAACCCATGAAAAGGCACAAGCCATTCTGTCCACAAGGTCCCTTGACCTTACCACGAATGTGGTTCTGAGCCAAGCAGGTGTTTCACAGCATCAGGAGGCACTCTTCCATCATGTTGAGATTTCATTCTGGGACATAGAATGTGAGTAACAGTAAGATCTGATAGGGTGAGGATACAAACTGATGAGGGGTGGATGGGGTCTCACAAATTTACCTTGGAAAATTACCTTGGAAAGTGCTTCCAACTCCATTTCTGCATTCCATGAATTGAATAAGCGGTACACACCATGGCCCAGTGTTCAGGTCCAAGTATGCCAAAGTTCAAGAAACATTTGGAGTGCAAATTGGGGCCATTTTGGCAAACTCCCGATTTGAGGGTTTTTATACCCGGAGCCAAATGAGAGTGGAAGAATTGATGCTGGGAGGTATATGGCCTCCAGAGTTGCCTCTTCTTTTCCTCACTTCCATGTTCCTTGTTGGCCTAGGGTTTCCTGAGTCTGGATCAATGACTTCCACACTAAACGTTTCCCAGTTCACAAAGAATGAGCCTCATGGGAATCCATCGCATGAGTGTTTTTATTTTATTTTATTTTATTTTATTTTATTTTATTTTATTTTTATTTTTATGTATTTTTTTATTTTTATTTTATTTTTTTGTAAACACAGTCAGGTTTTAATGACTGGACAGCTTTGATAATTTTAGAACCATAAATTCTCATTACAGTTGCCAACAAGGAAACTCTTGTTTTCCCACTTTTGTTGTAGAGCTGTATGATTCCTTTAGAATAAGAAGCAGACAGCCATGTCTGACTTTCACCTGGTAATCTAGCCTCTGTTTCTTTTCATCTGAACGGCCTTCTTATTGTGTAGTCTCTTTCACTGGGCTTTTCCTGGATGGAACTGCTTCTCCTTAGAGATTATTTAATTGAGAAAGATTTTAGAGACAAAAAGAAACTCCATTAGGCTGACTGTGCTCCATGTTGTGGGTCATTGTCTTGTTGTAGGGGCAGTGTTTGTTTGCACTTTGCAGGAGATTTTTGGGTACTCTCACAGAAATTATTGAACATTGCTTGGACTCCAGAAGAAGGCAGCTTCTTCTCTCAGGTGAGTCTTCATTTTTATTTGCTTTCATGGGGAATCCACAGTGCCCCTCATCACCTCTACTAGACACACTTTTCACACTTACCATCATTACAGATGACCTCTAAGACACTGTCTCACCTTCTTCTGCACATGTGAGAGGCCACTCTATGGTATGAGAACTGTGCTTCACCTTGCATTTGCTTTTTTCATTTTTCCTGCCTTTCCCAGAGAGCCTCTGTGAGGCCAAGGATGAAGGGAGGCAGTGAGGTCAAGCGCCAGGACATCTTGCACTGACACCCACTTCTGGAGTCTCAGGTATGATTTATCACCCAAAGAACCATCAACAACACACAAGACTATATTCCAATCCCCATGGGACTCGATGCTTGCACACAGCCTTTTTCACGAATGGACTCAGAGGAGCAGTTTCCAGTGATCATCTCACAGTCTTGAAACGCCGGCTCCTCTAGTGGTATCTGACCACTGACACCGTCCAAAGGGGCCCTGAGGTCGAGAAGTTTAGGGCCCCGCAGTGGCCTTTCTGCCCGCAGCCTTTTTCCTGATTCCAAGCCGTCTCTGCCAGTCCAAACCTTCTCTGCTTATGCATGCTAATGCCTCTGACAGCTGGACATGTGAGCCTCCCTCACGAATGCTCAAATGCTACTCTCAGGGCACCAGACCTGACTGTGAGCTCTGGCCAGCATTACAATAAATGTCATCATTGCCTAACTTCAAGTCCCTTTGGCTTGGTGAAGAAACAGGCCTCCGTGGAGGTGGGTCTGTGGTGGACTCTTGCCTGTCTTCATTATGGGATCCAAGGGATAGTCCCATGATCCTAGGAGAGGGCAGACATGAGCCAGCCTGAAGAAACACCAAGCACAGCCCGAGGAATAATCTATAAAAATCCATAAGAATCCAAAATGATCTGCAGAATTCCTCAGGCCTCCTAGATATTGAAACTTGCCCCACTGTGATTTCCAGGTTCAGCTCCTCTGTGTTCTCCAGAGTTGTTCTCTCCCAGGTGGGGCTTACTACAGAAAAACTCAGCCTCAGGAGCTGCCGGACTGTGGGTTTCTGTTTGAGTGTTGTGAGTGTTCCATGTCTGGATGTGAGTTTGGCATTGTGTGTTTCTCTGTATGTGTGTGTGACTTTAAGTGGAGTCTGCTTAAAGGAATGTGGCTAACGCCCTTCTGTGCTTCTTTTTTATTTTTTTTTCTTTCAATCTATCTCTGTCCCCCAGGCCGGAGTGCAGTGGTGTGATATCACCTCACTGCAAGCTCCGCCTTCCAGATTCACGTCATTCTCCTGCCTCAGCCTCCCGAGTAGCTGGGACTATAGGTGCCCGTTATTGTGCCTGGCTAATTTCTCTATTTTTAGTAGAGATGGGGTTTCACCGTGTTAACCAGGATGATCTCAATCTCCTGACCTTTTTATCCATCTGCCTCAGCCTCCCAAAGTGCTGGGATTACAGGGGTGAGTCAAGTGCCCTGCCCTGTGCTTCTATTATTTGTCTTAAAACCTTTTGGTGGCTTGTGTGTGTGGCTCTGCTTGTACTCTGGGGCTCTGTGTTCTTTATTTTTCTGTGAGTCATGAATCCACTATGAATTGGGAGGCTTACAGAGACCCGCTGGTGTCCAATTCACTTGCCCTGATTTAAAAAAGCCACTCTTCTAGAAGAAGAGGAGCAGAACACAACGAAAAACAGACATCTGTCAGTGTTGCATTGTCCTGCGACCAACCCGTGGAGAGACACTAGCAGTCCTGTCGGCAGGGTCCCTTGAGTTTACCTGGAATTTGATTCACAGACAAGCACGTGCTTCACGTCATGCAGGGGCACTCCTCTATCCTCTTGGGATTTTATCCTGTGACATAGAGTGTGATCAGCAATGAGGTAAGATAAAAGTGAGAATACAATCTGGTGAGGGGTGGATGGGGTCTAGCAACTTTACCTGCAAACAAAAATTGAAGACAGATGACAAAGAATGTGTTCCCAACTCCATCCCTGTATTTGCTTAATTGCACAGGCAGTCCACACCATGGACGATTGTTCATGTGAGAGTACTTAAACGTGCAAAGAACATTTGGGATGCAAATTTGGGCCATCCGGGTAAGCTCCCGATTTCAGGGCTTTTATAATAGAGTCAAATGGGTGTGGAATGGATTGATGCTGAATGGGATGGGCCTTCTTATGGTGCAGAGGCTCTTTCACTGGGCTTTTGGTGGATAAGACTGCCTCTCACTACAGAATATTAGCTGCCAGGGATTTCAGAGAGCAAAAGGGACTTTGGGTAGTCTGGCAGCACTCCAAGTTGTGGGTTATTGTCCCATTGTGGGGGCTCAGGTTGTTTGCACATTTCAAAGGACTTTTGGATCCTCTGACAGGAATCTTTCAACATAGCTTGGACTACAACACAAGGCAGCTCATTCTCCCAGGCGAGGCTTGATTTTTCTTTGCTTTCGTGGGGAATCCACAGTGGCTTCAACAGCACTCCTGGACACCCTTATCAGGCTTGCCCTCAACACAGACTGCCTCTGAGGCACTGTCTCAACCTCATCCACACCCCTGAGGCCAGTCCAAGGTGTGAGAACACTGCTCCAATTTGGACTTCCATTCGTTGTGGTTCCTGCCTTTCCCAGAGAAGCCCTGCAAGGTTCAGGATGAAGGGAGGCAGTGAGGTCAAGTGAACAACCGTCTTTCACTGACACCCATGTGGAGTCTCAGTTATGATTCTCTCACATAAAGAACCCTCAACAACACACCATACTATATTCCAATCCTCGTGGGACCTGATTCTTGCAGACAGCCACTTTTGGGGATAAAGTCAGAATAGCAATTTCCAGTGACCATCTTACAGTCACGAAGAACCTCCTTCTCCAGAGGGACTTGACTACACAAATGGCCCAAAGTTGCCCTGAAGTTGAGACTTTTAACATCCTACAGTGGGTTTTCTTAGGCAGCCATTTTTCTGACACCAGGCCAGTTCTACCTGTACCGTTTTCCTCTACTTAGGCAGGTTGATAGCTCTGAGAGCCAGGTAGGCTAGCCTACCACACGAATGCACATGTGCTAGTCTCAGGACACCAGAACTTATCGTGTGAGCTCTAGCTAAGCTCACAATGAATGTCACCCGTTGCCTAGTGACAAGTGCCTCTGACGTGGTGTCGAAGGAGAACTCTGAGGAGGTGCATCAGCAATGGACTCTCGCCTGTCTTTTCTGTTGGAACCATGGGATAGTCCCATGATCCTAAGAGAGGGCAGATGTGAGCCAGCCTGATGAAATGCCTATCAGATCCCCAAACATAAACCGCAAAATCCCTAAAGGTCCAAAAAAGATATGGAGGATTCCTCAGGCCTGCCTAGACATTGTAGGTGTGAGTCTTTTTAAAACGTGCCCCACTGTGATTTTTAGATAGAGCCCGACTCTGTTCTCCAGGGTTTCCGTCTTACAGGTGGGGCTTCCTGCAGAAGCATGCAGCCTCAGGTGGTGCTGGAGTGTGTGTCTCTGTGGTATTGTTGTGAGTGTTGGATGTCTGTGTGTGTGTGTGGCACTGTGTGTTTGTGTGTGTCTGCCTTTAAGTGGAGTCTGCATACATGAATGTGGCCAACACTCTTCAGCTTTTCTTTTTTTATTGAGTCTCCCAAGTTTGTGGTGGCCTGTTTGTGTGGCTTTGCTTGAGATGTTGGGTGCCATGTTCTTTGTGTTTCTGTGGATCATGAATCCACAGTGAAATGGGACGTGTGCCAGGACTTGCTGAAGTCTGAATCATCTCCCCCTGCAAAAAAAAAAGCCACTATTTTAGAAAACGTAGGAGCACACCACACCAAAAAAGAGATATCTCCTAGTGTTTCATTGTCCTTTGGCCAACCCAGGAAAATACACCAACAGTCCTATCCTCAGGGACACTCAAATTGACCTAGAATTGGGTTCCCAGTTGAGCCAGTGCTTCAAGTCATGAGGGAGAACTCCTCCATCATCTTGGGATTTCATAGAGTTTGAGCAGCAATAAGGTCAGTTGGGGTGAGGTTACAAACTGATGAGGGGTGGACAGGGTCCTGAAACTTCACCTAAAAAAAGCATGAGGATAGATGACACAGAAGGTGCTTCCAACTCCATCCCCACATTCTTTGAATTCCACAAACAGTCCAAACCATGGCCTGACGTTCAGGTGAGAGGACTCCAACGTGCAAGGTACATTTGCAGTGCAAATTGAGGCCATCCTGGCAAACTCCTGATTTGAAGGCTTTCATACCCAGAGCCAAATGGGAGTGGAACAGATTGATACGGGGTAGGATGTGGCCTCCACACTTGACTCTTCTTTTCCTGACTTCCATTATCCTTGTTGGCCCAGGGTTTCCTGGGTCTGCCTCAACTATTTCCACACTAAACATTTCTCAGTTCATGAAGAGCGACCCTCATGGAAATCCATTGCATGAGTGTTTTCCTCTAAACGCAGTCAGGTTTCAATGACTGGGCAGGTTTCAGAATGGTAAAACCATAACTTTTTGTTTCAGTTGCCCAGAAGGAAACTTGTTTTCCCACTTCTATCTGAGGGTGGCATGATTCCTGTAAGATGAGAAGCAGGCAGCCATGTCTGGCTTTTGCCTTGTAATCTAGCCTCTGTTTCATTTCATCTGCCTGGTCTTCTCATTGTAGAGGGGCTCTTTCATTTGGCTGTTGCTGGATGAAAATGCCTCTTGCCACAGATGATTTATCTGTCAGAGATTTCAGCGAGCAAAAGAAACTTTGGGTAGGCTTGCTGCACTCCAGTTTCTGGTTCATTGTTTTGGTTGTTTTCACATTTCAGAAGACTTTTGGATCCTCTGACAGGAATCAATGAACATTTCTTTGACTCCAGAAAAAGGCAGCTCATTCTGTCAGGTGAGTCTTATTTTCTTTTTCTTCCATGGGAAATCCACAGTGCCTCTCAACAGCACTACTGGACACAGTTTTCAGGCTTTCCATCACCACAGACAGCCTCTGAATCACTGACTCAACCTTATCTACCCCTGTGAGTTGCCAGTTTAAGGTGTGAGAACACTGCTTCATGCTGATTTGGACTTCAATTCATAGTGGTTTCTGCCTTTCCCAGAGAGCCCCTGCAAGGCCCAGAATTAAGGGAGGTAGTGAGGTCAAGAGCCCAGCCATTTTTCACTGACACCAGCCTCTGGGGTCTCAGGTACAATTCTATCACCCAAAGAACCCTCAACAACACACCAGACAATATTTCAATCCTTATGAGTCCTGATTGTTGCACACACACACATTCCTTATTGGGATTGGAGTCAAGTAAGCTGTTTTTAGAGACCACCTCACAGTCCTGAAATGCCTCCTCCTCTAGCAGAACCCAGTCATGGAGACAGCCAGATGAGGCCCTGAGATTGAGACTTTTAGGGTTCCACAGTGGGATTTAACTGGCAGACTTTCTCTAGATACGAGGATGACTTGGCCTGTACCATTTTCTTCTGCTTTGGCAGGCTTACAGCTCTGACAGCTGCATGCCTGAGCCAGCCTCACAAATACTCTTGTGCTAGTCTCAGGGCACCAGGCCTTATTTAAGCTCTGGCTAGCATCACAATGAATGTCACCATTGCCTAGGGAAAAGTCTTTGCATCTTAGAGAAGGAGACCACCATGGAGGTGCATCAGCAGTGGATTCTCACCTTTCTCCTCTGTGGGATCCACAACATATTCCCATGATCCTAGAAGAGAGCAGACATGAGCCATCCTGAAGAAATGTCAAGTACATCCACAGGGAAAAACCACAAAATCTCTAAGAATCCAAGTGGATCTGCAAAATTTCTTAAGCCTGCCTTGATGTTGTAGGCATGAGTCTTTTTGAAACTTGTTTCACTGTCATTTCTAGGTACTGCCCGCCTGTGTTTCCTGGGTTTCTCTCTCTCAGGTGGGACTTCCTGCAGAAAAATACAGCCGCAGGAGCTGCCAAATTGTCTGTTTCTGTGTGAGTGTTGCACGTGTTGGATGTCTGCCTGTGTGTGGCATGGTGTGTTTGTGTGTGTGTGTGTCTGTAAGTGGAGTCAGCTTAAAAGAATGTGGCTAACACACTTCTATGCTTCTTTTATTTGAGTCTCAAAACCTTTTTGTGGCTTTTCTCTGTGGATCTGCTTGGGCTCTGTAGCTCTGCATTCTTTATTTTGCTGTGGATCATGAATCCACAGTGAAATGGGAGGCAGACTGAGACCCGCCTACATCCGAATGACTTCCCCTGAAAAAAAAAAAAATCCACTCTTCGAGAAAGAAGATGAGCACACCACACCAAAAGACAAACATCTCTCCAAGTTGCATAGTCCTGTGGTCAATTCAGGGAGAGATTCTAGCAGTCCTGTACACAGAGCCTTTTGAATTTACCTCGAATTTGGTTCCAAACTGAGAAGGTGTTTCATGTTGTGACTGGGCTCTCCCCCAACATTTTGGGATTTCATCATGGGACATAGAGTATGAGCAGCAATAAGATCAGATAGGTGTAATGGTACAATTTGGTGAGGGGTGGAAGAGGTCCTGCAACTTCATCTGCAATGAAAAATAATAATTAAAAAAAAGGCCAATGACACAGAATGTGCTTCCAACACTATCTCCATGTTTTCTTTTCTTTTTTTTTTTTTTTTCTTTCTGAGACACAGTCTCACTCTGCCCCCCAGGCTGGAGTGCAGTGGTGTGATCTTGGCTCACAGCAAGCTCTGCCTTACCAGTTCACGCCATTCTCCTGCTTCAGCCTCCTGAGTAGCTGGAACTACAGGCTCCTGCCACCACACCCGGCTATTTTTTTTTTTTTTTTTTTTTTTTAGTAGAAATGGGTTTCATCCTGTTAGCCAGGATGGTCTCCATCTCCTGACCTCATGATCTGCCTGCATCAGCCTCCCGAAGTGCTGGGATTACAGGTGTGAGCCACCACACCCAGCCATCCCCACATTTTCTTAATTGCACATGCAGTCCACACCATGGCCTGGTGTTCAGGTGAGAGTACTCCAATGTGCATGAAACTTTTGGAGTGCAAATTTGGGCCATCTTGGCAAATTCCCAAATTTGGGGCTTTCATACCCGGAGCCAAATGGGAGTGAAATCGATGGATGCTGAGTGAGATGTGTACACCAGATTTCGCTCTTCTTTTCCTGAATTCCATATTCCTTGGCAGCCTAGGGTTTTCTGGGCTTGGCTCAAGGACTTCCATACTAAATATTTCTCAGCCCACAGAGAACAACCCTCATGGGGATCCATTGCATGAGTGTTTCCTTCTGAACACTTTCAGGTTTTAATGAGTGGTCAGCTTTGATACATTTAAAGCCACAAATTCCCATCACAGTTGCCAACAAAAAAACACTTGTTCTCCCACCTCTATCAAGGACTGCTTGATTCATGAAGGATGAGAAGCAGGCAGCCGTGCCTGGCTTTTGCTGGTAATCTAGCCTCTGTTTCATTTCATCTGCTCAGCCTTCTCATTGTGGAGGGGCTCTTTCATTAGGCTGTTGCTGAATAGGACTTCTTCTCCCCAAAGATTATTTAGCTGCCAGGTATTTCAGAGAGCAAACTGGATTTCAGGTAGGCTGGCTGGGTTTCAAGTTGTGGGTCATAGTGTCATTCTGGGGGCTGAGGCTGTTTGCATTTTGCAGGAAGATTTTGGGTCCTCTTACAGGTATCATTGAACACTGCTTGGACTTCAGCACAAGGCAGCTCATTCCCTCAGGTGAGTACTGATTTCTCTTTGCTTTCATGCAAAATCCACAGTGCCCCTCAATAGCACTACTGAGTACCATTTTCAGGCTTCCTCTCACCACACATGGCCTCTGAGACATTCTCTCACACTCATTTGAACCGTGAAAAGCAAGTCTGAGGTGTGAGAATACTGCTCCACCTTGGACTTGCCTTTGTCGTGATTCCTGTCTTTCCCAGAGAGATCCTGCATGGTTCAGGATGAAAGGAGGCAGTGATGGCAAGAGCATGACTATCTTTCACTGACATCATCCTTTAGGGTCTCAGGTATAATTCTATTACCCAAATAAACTTCAACAACACACCAGATTATATTTCCATCCCCATGGAATTGATTCTTGCACACCCACATTCTTTTTCAGGAATGGAGTCAGGCTGGCTCTGCCTGTAGCATTTTTCTCTGTTTAGGCAGGTTGACAACTCTGCTGGCTGGGAGCCTGAGCCTACCTCAGCAATGTGCATGCACTAGTCTCAGTGGGCCAGGCCAGATTGTGAGATCTGAGTAGCATCACAATGAATGTCACCATTGCCTGGCGACAAGTCCCTGTGGTTTGGTGAAGGAGACCTCTGTAAAGATGTGGTGTGTTGGCCGTGGACTCAACTGTCTTGTCTGTGGGATTCCCGGGATAGTTCCATGACTCTACCAGTGGGCAGACATGAACCAGCCTGAAGAAACGTCAAGCACTGCCAAAAAAAAAAAAAAGAGTGAAATTCCTAAGGATCCAAAAGCATCTGCATAATTCCTCAGACCTGCCTAGAGGCTGTCGGGGTGAGAGTCTTTTTGAAACTCTCCCCACAGTGATTTCTAGGAGAAGCCTGCCTGTGTTCCCTAGGGTTGCTCTTTTAGATGGGTCTTCCTGCAGAACCACACAGACTCCAGAGCTCCTGAGCTGTATGTTTCTCTGGGAGTATTGTGAGTGTTGCATATATGCATGTTTGTGAGGCATTTTGTGTTGAGGTGTGTGTGTGAGTTTGTGTATGTGTGTGCATGCATGCACATACCTGAAATTGGAGTCTGCTCAAAGTAATGTAGCTCATGAACTGTAGCACTTCTTTTTCTTTACTTTTTTTTTTTTTCTTTTTGAGTCTCCCAACATTTTAGTGACCTGTCTATGTTGTTCTGCTGGGAATTTGCAGTTTCGTTTTCTTTATTCTTTCTGTGGATTATGAATCGTCAGTGAATTGGGTGATTCAACAAGAAATAACAGCATCCAAATCACCTCCCCTGAAAAAAAAAATATTCACTCTTCTAGAATGAAGAGGAGCACACCACATCAAAAAACAGACATCTCCCACTGTTTCAGTGTCCTGTGGCCAACAAAAAGAGACAATAGCAGTCCTATTTGCATTGTCCCTTTAATTTACCTTGAATTTAGTTCCCATCAGAGCAGGAGCTTCACATCACAAGAGGGCACTCCTCCATTGTCTTGGGATTTTATCCTGGGACATCAAGTATGAGGAGAAATAAGGTCAGTTAGGGGTGAGCAATCTGGGGCTCAATCTGGTGTGGGTTGGATGGGGTCCCGCAACTTCATTTGCAGGAAAAATGAAGACAGATGACACAGAAGGTGCTTTCAAATGCATCCCAGCATTCCTTTAATTATACAAGCAGTCTACACCATGGCCACATAGTGTTCAGGTCAGAGTACTTTAAGGTGCAAGGAACATTTGGAGTGCAAATTGGGGCCATCGTGGCAAACTCTCAATTGCAGGGATTTCAATCCCATGGCCAAATGACAGTGGAATGGATTGATGCTGATTGGGATGTGACTTCCAAAATTGTCTCTTCTTTTCCTGACTTAAAGTTCCTCTCCTGCCTAGGGTTTTCTGGGTCTGGCTCAGCAACTTTCACACAAAATGTTTCCCAGCTCAAAGAGAATCACCTTCATGGGAATACATTCCATGAATGTCCTATTCTAAACAGTCACTTTTTAATGACTGGGCAGCTTTGATACTTTTAAAGCCATAAATTCCCATTACAGTTACCAACAAGGAAACTTGTTTTCTTCATCTACCGGAGGGCTGCATGATTCCTTTAGGATGAGAAGCAATCAGCCATGTCTGGCTTTTGCTTTGCAATCTAGTCTGTTTAACTTCATCTGCATGGCCTTCTGATTGTGGAGGGGCTCTTTCATTAGGTTGTTGCTAGATGGGCTGCCTCTCACCACAGATTGTTTAGCTGCAAGGGATTTCAGAGAGCAAAAGATACGGTGGGTAGGCTACCTGTGATCCAGGTTGTGGGTAATTGTATGATTGTGGTAACTGAGATTGTTTGCACTTTGGAGGAGGCTTTGGAGTCCACTGACAGGAATCATTAAACATAGATTGGACTCCCACACAAGGCAGTTCATTTTCTCAGGCAACCCTTTATTTTTCTTGGCTTTCATGGGGAATCCACAGTGCCACTCAGCAGCGCTACTGGACACCCCATCAGGCTTGTAATCACTACAAACAGCCTCCGAGACATTCTCTCAACATCATTTGCTCCAGTGAGAGGCCAGTCCGAGTAGCGAGAACACTTTGGACTTTTCTTTGTCATGGTTTCTGCTTATCCCAGAGGGCCCTTGTGAGGCCAAGGATGAAGGAAAGCAGTGAGGTCAAGAGTCCAACCATCTTTCGATGTCACCCGCCTCTGGGCTCTCAGGTATGATTCTGTCACCCAAAGAACTCTCAACAACACTCCATACTATATTCCAATCCCCATGAGACCTGATTCTTTCTCACAGATCTGTATGGATTGGAGTCAGAAGAGTGGGTTCCAGAGGCCACCACGTAGCCTCGAAAAGCCTCCTCCTTCAGCCAGACTTGACTGTGGAGACAGTCCGAAGGGGCCTGCGGTCGAGAATTTTAAGTTCCTGTAGTGGGATTTTGTCAGCAGACTTTTTCCCGATACCAAGTCCCTTTTGCCTGTACCATTTTTTTCTGCTAAGGCAGGCTCACAGTTCTGATAACCAGGTGCCCAATCCTGCCTCATGAATGCACTTGGGCTAGTCTCAGGGCACCAGGCCTTATTGTGAGCTCTGACTTGCATCATAATAAATATCCCTGTTGCCTAGCAACAATTCCCTTGGCTTGGAGGAGAAGGAAACCTCCATGGAGTTGTGTCTCAGGTGGACCCTTGCCTGTTCTTTCTGTGCAACCCACGGTATAGTCCCATGATTCTAGGAAAGGGCAGACATTAGGTAGCCTGAGGAAATACCAAGCAGAGTCCAAAGAATAAACCTCAAAATCCCTAAGGTTCCAACAGGTTCTGTAGTATGCTTCAGGCCTACCTAGTTGTTGTACATGTGATTTGTTTTGAAAATTGCCCCAATGTGATGTCTATGTGCAGCTGGCCTGTGTTCCCCAGAATTGTTCTCTCCTGGTGGGGCTTTTTGCTGAACCCCTCAGCTTCAAAAGCTGCCAGGATGTGTGTTTCTGTGGGAGTGTTTTGAGTGTTGGATATCTGCATGTGGATGTGTCTTAGTGGCTTTGTGTGTTTGTGTATGTGTGTGTGTGCACACCTGAATGTGGAGTCTTCTTAAAGGAATGTGGCTAATGCACTACAGTGCTTCTTTTATCAAGATGCCTAACCTTTTGGTGGCCAGTTTGTGTGGTTCTGCGTGCACTGCAGGGCTCCATGTTCTTTACTTTTCTGTGGATCATAAATATGCAGTGAATTGGAAGGCAGGCCATGACCCTGTTCACAGAGTCCATTGAATTTACCTCGAATTTGGTTCCCCGTTGAGCGAGGGCTTCACATTGTGAGGGGGCACTCCTCCAACATCTTGGAATTTTATTCTGGGACAGAGAGTGAGAGCAGCAATGAGGTCAGATAGGGGTGAAGATACAATCTGTTGAGGGGTGGATAGTGTCCCGCTACTTCACCTGCAAAAAAAAAAAAAAAAAAAAATGTGAAGGTAGATGACACAGAAGGTGCTTCCAACTGAATCCCCACATTTTCTTAATTACACAAGCAGTCTACATGGTGGCCTGGTATTGAGGTGGGAGTACTCCAACATGCAGGAAATATTTAGAGTGCAAAGTAAGAGCATCTTGTCAAACTCCTGATTTGAAGGCTTTCATACCCGGAGCCAAATGGGAGTGAGACCAATTAATACAAGGTGGGAAGTGGCCTCCACACTTGCCTGTTCATTTCTTGACTTTCATGTCCCTCATCAGCCTATTGTTTCCTGGGTCTGGCTCAATGTCTTCCATGCTAGAACTTCCCCAGTTCACAGAAGACGACTCTCAAGGGAATCCATTGCATGAGTGTTTCCTTCTAAACACTGTCATATTTTAATGACTGAGCTCCTGTGATACCCCTAAAACCGTAAATTCTCATTACTGTTGGCAAAAGGGAAACATTTGTTCTCCCACTTCTATTAGAAGGTTGCATGATTCCTGCATGATGGGAAACAGGCAGACATGTCTGGCTTTTCTTGGTAATCTAGCCTTTGTTTCATTTCATCTGCTGGTGCTTTCTCACTGTGGAGGGTATCTTTCATTAAGCTGCTGCTTGATGTGACTCCCTCTCCCCACAGATCTTTTGGCTGGCAAGGATTTCAGAAAGCAAAAAGGACTTCTGTTAGAATGGCTGTTCATGCTGTTCAGTGTCTTGGACTCATTGTGGGGACTGAGGTTGTTTGCAATTTCCAGCAGGTATTTGGGAGCTCTAACAAGTATCTTTAAAGGTTGCTTGGGCTTCAGCACAAGTCCGCTCATTCTCTCAGGTGAGCCTTGATTTTTCTTGGCTTTCATGGAGCGTCCACGTTGCCCTTCAATACCAATATTGGATGCGCTTTTCAGGCTTGCAATCGCCACAGATGACCTCTGAGACGCTGCACCAACTGTATCTGCACCTGTGAGAGGCCAGTTCGAGGTCTGAGAACACTGCTCCAGTTTGGACTTTATTTGGTTGTTGTTCCTGCCTTTCCCAGAGAGCACTCATGTGGTCCAGGATAAAGGAGCATATTGAGGTCAAGGGCCTGGCCATAATTCACTGACTTTCATCTCTGGAGTCTCAGATATAATTCTATCACCCAAAGACTCCTCAACATCTCACCAGTTTGTATTTCAATCCCCATGGGACCCAATTCTTGCACACAGCTTATTTAGAAGTTAGAGTTAGAATTGCAGTCTTCAGCGACCACCTCACAGTCTTCAAACAGCTCTTCCTCCAGTGTGACCCGTCCATGAAGACAATGTGTAAAGGCCCTAAGGTTGAGATGTTTAGGGTCCTGCAGTGGGTTACTGCAGGTAGCCTTTTTCCCAATACCAGGCTGGCTTTGCCTGTGCCATTTTCCTCTGCTTAGGCATGCTGACAGCCCAGTACCGTGTCTGCCTAGCCAATGCATATGCACTAGTCTCGGCACGGGGTCTGAGCTGTGAGCTCTAGCTAGCATCAACATGAATGCCTAGCCAATGCATATGTGCTAGTCTCAGCGCACAAGGTCTGAGCTGTGAGCTCTGGCTAGAGTAACTATGAATGCCATTTTTGCCTAGTGAAATGTCCTTGAAGCTTGGCAAAGGAAGGAGACCTCTGTGGAGGTGGGTTGGTGGTGGACTCTCACCTGTCTTCTCTGTGTGATCTGTGGGATAGTCCATGATCCTAGGAAAAGGCAGATGTGAGCCAGCCTGAAGAAACATCAAGTGGAGCCCCAGGAATTAACCACAAAATCCCTAAGGATCCAAAAAATCTGCAGGATGCCTCAGGCCTACCTAGATGTTTTAGGGTTTAGCCTTATGATACATGTCCCACTGTGATTTCTAGGTTTAGCCCTCTTGTGTTCCATGGGGTTGCTCTGTGGGACTTCCTGCAGAAAGATGCAGCCTCAGAATCTCCCGGGTTGTGTGTTTCTGTCGGAGTGCTGGGAATATTTGATGTCTCTCTGTGTGTGTGTGTGTGTGTGTGTGGTTTTGTGTGTGTGTGTGTGTGTGTGTGTGTGTGGTTTTGTGTGCCTTAAATGGATTTTGCTTAAAAAAAATGGGGATAAAGTGTCCGGGTGCGGTGGCTCATACCTGTAATCCCAGAAGTTTGGGAGGCTGAGGCAGGAAGATTATGAGGTGAGGAGATCGAGACCATCCTGGCTAACATGGTGAAACTCCATCTCTACTAAAAATACACACACACACACACACACACACACACACACACACACACACACACACACAAATTAGCCGGGTGTGGTGGCCAGCGCCTGTAGTCCCAGCTACTTGTGAGGCTGGGGCAGGAGAATGACATGAAATGGGGAGGTGGAGCTTGTGGTGAGCTGAGATCTCGCCACTGCACTCCAGCCTGGGCAGTAGAGCGAGATGCTATCTCAAATAAATAAATAAATAAATAAAATGGAGATAAAGCACTGCAATGCTTTTTATTTTTTAGTCTCTTAACGTTTGGGTGGGCTGTCTGTGTGGCTCTGTGTCGGCTGTGGGGCTTTTTCTTCTTTACTTTTTTGTGGATCATGAATCCACAATGAATAGGTAGGCTGGCTCTGACCTGCCAGAATCCCAATCATCACCCCTGGCAAAAAAGGGCACAATTCTAGAAAAACAGAATACCACACCCAAGAATAGACATCTCCCAGTGTTTCATTGTAATTTGGCCAATCCGAAGGGGGACACTAGTCATCCTGTCTGCTTAGCCCCCTGAATTTACCTCAAATTCAGTTCCTAGACAAGCAAAGGCTTCACATCATGAGGGGGCACTCATCCATCATCTTGATATTTCATTCTAGGTGAGAGAGTTTGAGCAGCAATAACGTCAGATACGGTTGAGGATACGATCTAGTGAGGGATGGATGGGGTCCCGTACCTTCACCAGCAAAAAAGGTGAAGATAGATGACACAGAAGGTGCTTCAAACTGCATCTCCACATTCCATTAATTGCACAAACAGTCCACACCATTGCCCAGTGTTCAGGTGAAAGTACCCCAATGTTCAGGCAACATTTGTAGTGCAAACTGGGGCCATCACGGTAAACTACCGATTTGAGGGTTTTGATACCCTGATCAAAATGGGAGTGAAATGGATTGATGCTGGGTGGTATGTGACCTCCAAACTTACCTCTTCTTTCTCTGACTTCTATGTTCCTCATAGGGCTAGCTTTACCTGGGTCTGGCTCAACATATTCCACACTAAAGATTTCCAAGTTCACAGAGGACGACCCTCATGGTAATCCATTTTGTGAGTTTTTGTTGTAAACACTCTCAGGTATTAATCACTGGGCAGCTGTGATAATTTTAAAACTGTAAATCCCCATTACAGCCACCTACAGGAAAACTCTTGTTCTCTCACCTCTATCAGAGGGATGAATGAATCCTGAAAGATGAGAATCAGGCCACCGTGTCTGGCTTTTGCCTTGTAATGTAGGCTTCATCTGCATTTCCTTTATCTGTGTGGAGGGGTATTTCATTGGGCTGTTACTGGATGCCACTGCCTCTCACCACACATCTTTTGGCCAAAACGGATATCAGGGAGCAAAACAATGTCAAGTAGGCTAGCAGCATTGCAGGTTGTGGATGGTGGTCTCCTTGTGGGGGCTGATGTTTCTCACACTTGCAGGAGGATTTGGGGTACTGTGATAGGAATTTTTGAATATTGCTTGAACTCCAGCACAAGGCAACTTGTTCTCTCAGGGAAGCCTTGATTGTCTTTTACTATCATGGGGGTCAACAGGGCCTTTCAACAGCACCTCTGGACACACTTATCAAGCTTACAATCACCAGAGACAGCCTCTGAGACACTGTATCAACTTCATCTGCACTTGTGAGATGCCAGTACGAGGTTTGAGAACACTGCTCCACCTCAGACCTGCTTTGTCATGGTTCCTGCATTTCACAGAGAGCCCCTCAAAAGACCAGGTCAAGGGAAGCACTGATGTCAAGGACCTGGCCATCACTGGTGACATCTACCTCTGGGTTCTCAGGTATAATTCCATCAACAAAAGATCCAACAAAAACTCACCAAACTATAGTTCAATCTCCGTGGGTCTTATTCTTGCACAACTCTTCCAGGAATAAAGTCAGAAGAGCAGTTTCCAGTGAACACCTCAAAGTCTCAAAATGCCTCCTACTCCAGCAGGACTGACTACAGAGAAGGGCTGAAGGGGCCCTAAGGTCAAGTCTTGCAGCAAGGTTTCACAGACAGCCATTTTCCCGATATTAGGAGAGCCCTGCCTGTACCATGTCCCTCTTCTTACACAGGGTGACAGTTCTGACAGCCTGGAGCACGGACCTGCTAATGACTGTGATAGTCTCAGGGCTCGAGGCCTGAGCTGTGAGCTCTGGCTTGCATCACAATGAATGTCATTGTTGCCTAGCGACAAGTCACTGAAGCTTGAAAAATAAGGAGACCTCCGTGGAGGTGCATCAACCATGGACTCTTGCCTGTCTTCTCTCTGGGATACATGGACAGTCTTATGACCCTAGGAGAAGGCAGACATGAGCCAGGCTAAAGAAACTTCAAGCACAGACCAAGAAATAAACTGCAAAATCCCTGAGGATCCATAATGATCTGTAGGGTACCTCAGGCCTCACTACACATTGTAGATGTGAGCCTTTTTGAAACTTGTTCCACTGTGAATTTTAGGTACAACCCAAATATGTTACCTGGGGTGGCTCTTTCACTGGTAGTGCTTCCTGCAGAACTAAGCAGGCTCAGGAGCTGCAGGTCTGTGTATTTCTGTGGAAGTGTTGCGAGTGTTGGAAATCTACGTTTGTGTGTGGCATTTTGTGTTTGTGGGTGTGTGTGGTGTGTTTGTGCGTGTCTGTAAGTAAAGTCGGCTTAAAGGAATGTGGCTACCATACCTCAGTGCTTTTTTTTTTTAAATTTTGAGTCTCCCAACCTTTTGTTGGGCTTTCTATACTGCTCAGATTGGGCTGCGGGGCTATGCATTCTTTATTTTTCTATGGATCATGAATCTGCAGTGAATTGAAAGCCTGGCTGAGACACACTGGTGTACAAATACCTCCTCTTGCAGAAAAATACACTCTTCTAGAAGGATAGTACACCACACCAAAAAACAGACATCTACCAGTGTTTCACTGTACTGTGGCAAACCCAGAAACAGACACTAGCAGTCCTGTCTGGAGGTCTCATTGAATTTACCTCGAATTCTGTTACCAGCCAAGCAGGTGATTCACGTTGTGAGAGGAAACTCCTCCATACTCTTGGCATTTCATCTGGGACATACAGTGTGAGCATCAATAAGATCAGATAGGAATGAAGATAGAATCTGGTAAGGGGTGGATAGGGTCTGGCAAAAAACATGAAGACAGATGACACAGAAGGTACTTCCAACTCCAACCCCAAATTCCCTTAATTGAACAAGCAGTCCACACCATGGACTGGTGATCAAATGGGAGTTCTGCAATGTGCAGGGAAGATTTGGAGCGCAAATTAAGGCCACCTTGGCAAGCTCTCAATTTTTGGACTTTTTTTCCTGGAGCAAAATTTGAGTGGAATGGACTAATGCTGGGTGGGATGTGGCCTCTACATAATTACTTCCTTTTTTTCTTTTTTTTACTTCCATGATCCTCATGGTCATAGGTTTTCCTGGGTCTGGCTCAACCACTTCCACTCTAAATGTTTCCTAGTTCACAAAAACGATCCTCATGGGAAACTACTGCTTCAGCGTTTCCTTATAAACATTGTCACGTTCAAGTGACTGGGAAGCTTTGATAGTTTTAAAACCACAAATTCCCATTAGAGCAGCCAACAAGGAAACTCTTGTTTTCACAGGTCTATCGAAGCTCTGCATGTTTCCTGTAGGATGAGAAGCAGTCAGCCATGTCTGGCTTTTGCCTGGTAATCTAGAATCTGTTTCATTTCATCTGCATAGTGTTCTCATTGTGGAAGGGCTCTTTCATTGGACTGTTGCTGGATGGGACTGCCTCTCACCAAACATTATTTAGCTGCCGGGGATTTCATAAAGCATAAGATACTCTAGGTATGCTGGCTGTACTCCTCCTGGTGGTGGGTCATTGTCACGTTGTGGGGGCTGAAGATGTTTGCAATTTGCCGGATGATTTTGAGTTTTCTGACAGGAATCATTGAACATTGCTTAAAGTCCAGCACAAGACAGCTCATTCTCTCAGGTGAACATTCATTTCTCTTTGCTCTCATGGGAAATCTACAGTGCCCTTCTACGGCACTACTGGACATGATTTTCAGGCTTGCCATCACCAAAGACATCCTCTGAAACTGCCTCAACCTAATCTGCACACACGATAGGCCAGTCTGAAGTGTGAGAGCATTGCTGCACCATGGACTTGTTTTTCCCAGAGATCCCCTGTGAGGCCCAGAATGAACAAAGGCAGTGAGGTCAATAGCACAGCCTCCTATTTGGCTGACAACCTCATCTGGATCTCAGGTATGATTCTATCACTCAAAAAACCTTCAATTACTCACCAGACTATATTCCAATGTGCATCAGTCGCAATTCTTACACACAGCCTCTTTCAGGAATGGAGTCAGAAGAGCAGTTTCCAGTGACTATCTCACAGTCTCAAAACAATTCCTTCTCCAGTGAAACCTGAACATGGAGATGGCCTGAAGGGGACCCAAGATTGAGACTTTTGGTGTCCCACAGAGAGTTCTTGCAGGCAAACTTTTTCCCTATACCAGGCCAGCTCTTCCTGTAACACTTTCCTTTGCTTAGGCAGGCTGACAGCTCTAACAACTGGGTGCGAGAGCCTGCTGATAGAATGCACATGCACTAGTCTCAGGGCACCAGGCCTGATTGTCAGCTCTGCCTAGCTTCAAAAGGAATGTTTCCGTTGCCTAGCAAAAATTTCCTGCGGCTTGGTGGAGAAGGAGACCTCCAAGAAGATGTTTCAGGGTGGACTCACATTTCTTCTCTGTCGAATACACGGGAAAGTCCCATGACCCTAGGAGAGGGCAGATGTGAACCAGCCTGGAGAAACAGCAAACATACCCCCAGAAATAAACTACAAAATACCTAAGAATCCAAAAGGATCTACAGTATTCCTCAGGCCTGGCTAGATGTTGTAGGGGTGAGTATTTTTGAAACATGTCCCACTGTGATTTCTAGGTACAGCCAACCTGTGTTCTCCAGGGTTGATCTCTCCCAGGTGGGGCTTCCTGCAGAACCACGCAGCCTCAGGAAGTGTCTGGCTGTGTGTTTTTGTTGGAGTGTTGGGAGTGTTGGATGTCTGTGTGTGTGTGGCAGTGTGTAGTTGTAAGTGGAGTCTGCTTAAAAGAAAGTGATTAACTCACTTCAGCCCTTCATTTTTTTTTTGAGACCCAAAACATTTTGATGGCCTCTCATGTCTCTGCTTGGGCTCCAAGTTTCCATGTTCTTTATTTTTGTGTGGATCATGAGTCCACAATGAATTAGGAGGCTGGCTGAGACCTTCTGGCATCCAAATAATCTTTCTCTGCAAAAAAGCCACTCTTCTAAAAAGTAAATGAGCACACCACCCCAAAAAACAGATATCCCCCAGTGTTTCCTTGTCTTGCGACCAACCCAGGGAGAGACACTAGCAGTCCTGTCTGCAGGGCACTTTGAATTTCTATGAATTTGGTTCCCACATGAACAGGTGTTTCATGGAGTGAGGGAGCACTCCTACATCGTTTTTGGATTTCATCCTGAGATATACAGAGTGAGCAGCAATAAGGTCAGATACAAGTAAGGATACAATATGGTGAGGAGTGGATAAGGTCCTGCAATTTCACCTCCAAAAGAAAAATGAAGACAGATGACACAGAAGATGCTTCCGATTCCATCCTTGCATTCCCTTAATTGCACAAGCAATCCACACCATGCCCTTGTATTCAGGTGTGGGTACTCAAATGTGAAATTGACATTTGGATTGCAAATTGGGGGCATCCTGACAAAGTCCTGATTGGAGGGTTTTCATACCTGGAGCCAAATGAGAGTGGAATGGATTAATGCTGGGTGGGATGTGGCCTCCACACTTGCTTCTTATTTTCTTGACTTCATGATCATTGTCTGCCTAGGGTTTCCTAAGTCTGGCTACAGGATTTCCACACTAAACGTTTCCCATTTCATGGAGAACAAACCTCATGGGACTGAATTGCATGAGTGATTCTCTCTAAACAGAGTCATGTTTTAATGACTGAACTGCATTGATACTTTTAAAACCATAAATTCCCATTACAACCACAGACAAGTTAACTCTTGTTATCCCACTTTATTGGAGGGCTGAATGATTCCTGTAAGATAAGAATGAGGCAGCCATGTCTGGCTTTTCCCCAATTATCTAGCCTGTGTTTAATCTCATCTGCACAGCCTTCTTATTTTGGATGTGGTGTCTCATTGGACTCTTGCTGGATGGGACTGCCTCTCACCATAAATTATTTAACTGCCAGGGATTTCAGAAAGCAAAAGGGACTTCATGTAGGCTGGCTGCAATCCTGTTTGTGGGTCATCGTCTCATTGTCGGGGCTGAGGTTGTTTGCAATTTGTAGGAGGCTTTTGGGTCCTCTGACAGAAATCATTGAACATTGTTGGACTCAAGCACAAGGCAGCTCGTTCACTCCATCGAGCTTTGATTTTTCTTTGCTTTAATAGGAAATCCAGAGTACCCTCAATAGCACTACTGGACATAATTTTCAGGTATGCCTTCTCCACAGACTGCCTCTGAGACACTGTCCCAACCTCATCTCTCATGTGAGAAGCCAATCCGTGGGATAAGAACACTACTCCACCTTGGACTTGCATTTGTCATGGTTCCTGCCTTTCCTAAATAGCCCCTGCGAGGCCCGAGATGAAGGGAAACAGCGAGGTCAGGAGTCCGAGTATCTTTAACTGACACTGGCCTCTGGGGTCTCAGGCATAATTCTATCAACCAAAGAATTCTCAACAACACACCAGACTATATTCCAATCCCCATGGAACCCGATTCTTGCACAAAGTCTCATTGGAAATTGAATCCAAATAGCAGATTCCAGAGATCATTTCCGACTCTTGAAACATCTTTTTCTCTAGTGGTACCTGGCAAAGGATACAGCTGGATGTGGCTTTGAGTTAAAGACCTTTAGGGTCCCACAGTGCATTTTCACAGGAAGCCTTTTTACCGATACTAGGACAGCTTTGTCTGAAAAATTTTACTCTGCTTAAACAGGTGGTTAGCTCTGATGGATAGGCACCCCAGCCAGCGTGATGAATGTGCATGCTCTAGTCTCAGGGCACCAGGTCTGATTGTGAGCTCTGCCTACCATCACAGTGAATGTCACAGTTGCCTAGTGACAATATCCTGAGACTTGTCAGAGAAAGTGTCCTCCATGGAGGTGCGTTAGCGGTAGTCTCTCTCCTGTCTTCTCAAGGATCCATGGGGTAGTCTCATAATCTTATGAGAGTGCAGAATTGAGCCAGCCTAAAGAAACGTTAAGCACAGCCCTGGAAATAAACATTGAAATCCCTAAAAATCAAAGAGATCTGCAGGATTTTTCAGGCCTGCCTGGACGTTGTAGGATGAGTATTTTTGAAACTTGCCGCACTGTGATTTGTAGGTACAGCGCACCTCTGTTCCCTGGCGTTGCTCTCTTCCAGGTGGGGCTTTCAGCAGAACCATGAAACCTTCGGAGCTGCCGGGGTTTGTGTTTTGTGAGAGTGTTGTAAGTGTTGGATGTCTGCTTGAGTGTGTGTGTGTGTGTGTGTGTGTGTGTATGTGTATGTGCTGTAAGTGGTGTCTGCTTAAAGCAATGTGGCTAACACACTTCAGCACTTCTTTTTTTTTGAGTCTCCCAACATTTTGGCGGCCTGCCTCTGTGGCTCTGCTTGTGCTGTGAGGCTCCATGTTATTTATTTCTCTATGGGTCATGAATCCACTGTGAATTGGGAAACTTGCCAAGATCACCTCCCGCATCCACATCACCTCCCCCTGGAAAGAAAAAAGTCACTCTTCTGGAAAGAAGAGAAGCACATGACACAAAAAGGGACATCTCCCAGTGTTTCATTGTCCTGTGGCCAACCCAGGTATAAGTAGTAGCATTGCTGTTTGCAGGACCTGTTGAATTTACCTGGAATATGGTTCCCAGCTGAGCAGGACCTTCACGTGGTGAGGAAGCATTTTCTATCATCTTGGGATTTCACCCTGGGACATACAGTGTAAGCAGAAATAAGGTCAGATAGGCATGAGGATTCAATCTGGTGAGAGATGGATAGGGTCCCACAACTTCACCTGTAAAATAAATGAAGACAGATGACACAGAAAGTGCTTCCAACTCTATCCCCTCCTTCCCTTATTTGCATAAGCAGTTTACTCCCTGGTCCAGTGTTCAAGTGACAGTACTCCAACGTGCAAGGAACCTTTGGAGTGTAAATTGGGACCATATTGACAAACTCCAGATTTGAGGATTTTCATGCCCCAAGCCAGATGTTCTTGAAATGGATTGATGCTGGGTGGGATGTGGCCTCCACATTGCCTATTCTTTTCCTAAATTCCATGTTCCTCATCAGCCTACGGTTTCCTGGTCTGGCTCAATGACTTCCACACTAAACATTTCTCTGTTCTTGGAGATGGACTGTAATGGGAATCCATTTCATGAATGTTTCATTCTAAACACTGTTCCATTTTAATGACTGGGCAGTGGAGGACTCTTTAATTGGGCTATTGCAGGATGAGACTGCATCTCACCATAGATTATTTTCCTGCCAGGGATTTCAGAGAGCAAAAGGGATTTTGAGTAGGCTGGAAGCACTCCAGGTTGTGGTACATTTTCGCTCTTTGTGGACTGAAGATGCTTGCACTTTGAAGGAAGCTTTTGGGTCCACTGAAGAAATCATTGAACATTGCTTGGATTCAAGCACAAGGCAGCTTGTTCTCTCAGTCAAGATTTGATTTTTCTTTGCTTTCATGAGGAATCCACAGTGCCTCTGAACAGCACTACAGAACACATTTTTCAGAGTTGCTATCACCACAGATATTCTCTGAGACACTGTCTCAACCTAATCTGCACCCATGAGAGGCCAGAACGAGTTGTCATAACACTGCTCCACCTTGGATTTGCCTTTGTTGTGGTTCCTGCATTTCCCACAGAGCCTCTGCGACGCCCAGAATGAAGGGAGGCTTCATTGAGGGTCAAAACCCTGGCCATCTATCACTGACACCCTCCTCTGGGGTCTCAGATTGGATTCTATCACTGAAAGAACCCTCAAAAACACACCACAGAATATTCCAATCCCCATGGGATGCAACTCTGTCACATAGCCTCTTTCAGGAATAGAGTCAAAACAGCAGTTTCCAGCGACCACTTCACAGTCTCGAAATGCCTTTTTTTTTTTTTTTAATCTGGGCCCATCCACGGAGACTCCTCAAAGTGGCCCTGAGTTTGAGATTTTAACGGTCCCACAGAAGTTTTTCACAGAAAGCCTTTTTACTGATACCAGGCCAGCTCTGCCTGTGCCATTTTCCTCTGCTAAGTCAGGCTGACAGCTCTGACAGACTAGCACCAGAGGCTGCTTCAAGAATGCACATTTGCTAATCTCCTGGCTTCAGGTCTGATTGGGAGCTCTGGCTGGAACCATAATAAATGTGACCTTTGCCTAGAGACATGTTCCTGTGGCTTAGCGGAGAAGGAGACCTCCTTGGAGGTTCATTGGTGGTAGACTGTCACCTCTCTTCTCTGTGGTATACATGGGATAGTCCCATGATCCTAGGAGAGGGCAGACATAAGCCAGCCTGAAGGAATGTCAACTAGAGCCCGAGGAGTAAACCACAAAATCCCTAAGGATCCAAAATGATCTCCAGATTTCCTCAGGCCTGCCTAGCCATTGTAGAGGCAACTCTATTTGAAACCTGCCCAACTGTGATTTCTAGGTACAGTCTGCCTGTACTCTGCAGGGTGACTCTCTCCCAGGTGGGGCTTCCTTAAGAACTAAGCAGCCCCAGGAGCTGCCAGGCTGTGTGTTTCTGTGGGAGTGTTGTAAGGGTTGGATTTCTGTGTGTCTCTATGGCATTGTGTGTTTCTGTTTGTGTGTGTGTGTGTTTGTGTGTGCCTGTAAGCAGACTCTCTGCTTAAAGGAATGTGGTAAACACTCTTCAACACTTTTCATTTTTTAAGTTTCTTAACCTTTTGTTGGACTATCTGTGTGGTTCTGCTTGGGCTGCTGGCTCTGTATTCTTTATTTTTGTTTGAAACATGAATCCACAGTGAGTTTGGAGGCAGGCCAAGACCTACCGGTGTTTAAATTAACTCTCACATCAAAAAAAAAAATTTTTTTTGAGAAAAAGAGAAGCACAGCGCAATAAAAAAAAAAAAAAAAAAACATTTCCCAGTATTTAATTGTCCTGAGACCAATTCAAAGAGAGACACTAGCAGACCTATCTGCAGAGCCCCTTGCGTTTACCTCTAATTTGGCTCTCAGCTGAGCAGGTGCTTCATATCATGAAGGGGAACTCCTCCATCATCTTGGTATTTCATCCTGGAACATATAGTGTGAGGAGCAATACGTTCAGATAGGAATGAGAATACAATCTGGTTGGGGTCCCTCAACACCACCTGCAAAAAAAAAAAAAAAAAAAAAAAAGACAGGTGACACATAAGGTGGTTCCAATACGTCAACATTGCCCCTGAATTCCATTAATTGCGCAAACAGCCCACATCATGGCCTGGTTTTCTGTTGGAAGTACTTCAATCTATAAAGGACATTTGGAGTGAAAATTGGGGCCAGCTGGCAAATTTGAGGGCTTTCATACACTGAGCCAAACGGGTGTGGAATGGATTAATGCTGTGGGGGAAGTGTCCTCCACACTTGTATCTTCTCTTCCTGACTTCCATGTCTCTTGTTGACCTAGGGTTTCCTGGGTCTGGCTCAATGACTTCCACACTAAACATATCCAGTTCATGGAGAACGACCCTCATGATAATCCATTGCATGAGTGGTTTCTTCTAAACACTGTCATGTTTTAATGACTGGGCAGCTCTGATAATTTTAAAAATGTAAATTCCATTTACAGCCACTAAGAAGGAAACCCTTGTTCTCCCACTTCTATCCAATGGCTATTCATTCCTGTGGGAAGAATAAATGCTACACAGGAAGCATTTATTACTGTTTAGGAAGCATCGTACAGGAGACATCCTGTAGTATGTCTGGCTTTTGCCTGGTAATCCTATCTTCATTTTATTTCATCTGCACAGCCTTCCCACTGTGGAGGAGGGGCTCTTTCTTTGCACTGTTGCTGGATGGGACTGCCTTTTGCCACACATATTTATCTGCCGAGGATTTCAAAGAGCAAAAGCGACTTTGGGTAGGCCGACTGCACTCCAGGGTTAGGTTCGTTGTCTCACTGTGGGGCCTGAGGTTATTTGCACATTGCTGGAGGTTTTTAGGTCCTCTCACAGGAAAAATTGAACATTGCTTGGATTCCAGCACAAGGGAGCTCATTCTGTCAGGTGAGCCTCAAATTCTCATTGCTTTCATGGAGAATCCACAGCGTCCTTCAACAGCACTACTGGACATGCTTTTCCGGCTTGCCATCACCACAGACTGCCTCTGAAAAACTGTTTCTACCTTATCTACATTTGTGAGAGGCCAGTCCAAGGTGTAAGAACTCTGCTCCACCATGTACTTTCCCTGGTCGTGATTCCTGCCTTTCCAGAGAACCCTGTGAGTGACAGAATGAAAGCATTCAGTGAAGTCAAGAGCCTGGCCATCTTTTGCTGACACCTGCCTCTGGGGTTTCAGGTATGATTCTATCACCCAAAGAACGCTCAACAACAAACCAGAGTATATTCCTGTTTCCATGGGACTGGATTCTGGCACAAAGTCTCTTTCAGGAATGGAGTCAGAAGAGCAGTTTCCAGCGACCATCTCACAGTCTCTAAATGCCTACCCTCCAGTAGACTCAACCACAAAGACAGTCTGAAGGGACCCTGAGGTGGAGACTGTTACGTTTCTGCTGTGGGTTTTCTCCAGCAGCCTTTTCCCTGATATGTGGTAGGCTGTGCCTGTACCATTTTCCTCTGCTTAGGCAGTCTGAAAGCTCTGACAGCCTAGCGTCTGAGCCTCCTTCACAAATGCACATACACTTGTCTCAGGCCACTAGGCCTGATTGTGAGCTCTGGCTAGCTTCACAATAAATGTCACAACAAGTCCCTGCAGCTTGAGGGATAAGGAGACCTTCACGGATTTGCATTGGTGGTGGACTTTTGCTTGTCTTCTCTGTGGGACCCGTGGGGCAGTCTCATGATCTTAGGAAAGGACAGACATGAGCCATGCTGTAGAAATGTCAACAGAGCGCCAGGAAGAAACCATAAAATCCCTAAGGATCCAACAAAATCTGCAGGATTCCCCAGGTGTGCCTATACATTGTAGGGGTGAGTCTTTTTGTAACTTGCCCCACTGTGATTTACAGGTACAGCCCGCCTGTGTTCCCCAGGGTTGGTGTCTCCCAGATGGGGCTCCCTGCAAAATAATTCAGCCTCAGTAGCTGCCAAACTGTGTGTTACTTAGGAATGTTTGAGTGCTGAAGGTCTGCTTGTGTGTTTGGCATTGAGTGTGTGTGTGTGTGTGTGTGTGTGTGCCTGTAAGTGGAGTCTGCTTAAATGAATGTGACTAATGCACTGCAGTATTTCTTTTTGGAGTCTTCCAACCTCTTGGTGGCCTGTCTCTGTGGTTCCTTCTTGGACTGCCAAGCTCTGTGTTATTTAATTTTCTGTGGATCTTAAATCCATAGTGTGTTTGGAGACCTGCTGAGTCCACTAGCATCCAAATCACAAGGTTCTCAAAAAAAAAAAAAAAAAAAAAAAAAAACACTCTTCTAGAATGAAGAAGAGCACAGCACACCAAAAAATAGATATCTCCCAGTGTTTCATTTTCCTGGGGCCATCCCAGGGAGAGACACTTGCAGCCCTGTCCTCAGGTCCCTTAGAATTTACCTTGAATTTGGTTTTCACCTGAGAAGGTGCTTCACATCATGAAGGGCCTCTGGTCTATTGTCTTGGGATTTCATCCTGGAAGATAGAATATGAGCAACAAAAAGGTCAGATAGGGGTGCAGATACAATCTGTTGAGGCCTGGATATGGTCTCCTAACTTCACCTGCAAAAAAAAAAAAAAATGAAGACAGATGACAGAATATGCTTCCAAATCCATCCCTGCATTTCCTTAATAGTAAAGCAGTGTGCACCATAGCCCAGTGTTCAGGTGGGAGTACTCCAATGTGCAAGAATATTCAAAGTACAAATTGGGGGCATTCTGCCAAATTCCCGATTTGAGGGCTTTCATATGTGGAGCCATTTGGCAGTGGAATGGATAGGTTCTGATTGGGATGTGGCTTCCACACTCACCTCTTCTTTTTTTTTTGACCTCCGTGTTCCTCATTGGCCTAGGTTTTCCTGAGTCTGTCTCAAGGACTTCCACACCATACGTTTTCCAGTTCACAGAGAACGACCCTCGTGGGAATCCATTGCATGAGTGTTTCCTTCTAAACACTGTCACATTTTAATGACTGGGAACTTGGATAGTTTTAAAACCATAAATTCCCATTAGAGCTGCCAACAAAGAAACACTTGTTCTTCCACTTTTATCCAAGGTGTGCATGATTTGTGTAAAATGAGAAGCAGGCAGCCATGTCTGGCTTCGGCCTGGGAATCTAGGTTGTTTCATTTCATCTGCACAGCTTTTTCATTTTGGTGTGGCTCATCTCTTGAACTGTGGGTGGATGTGGATGCCTTTTGCCACATATTATTTAGCTGCCAGTGATTTCAGAGAGTGAAAGGGACTTCTTGTATGCTGGCTGCACCCCAGGTTGTAGGTCATTTTCTCCTTGGGGAGGATGAGGTGGTTTGCACTTTTTAGGAGGCTTTTGGGTCCTCTGACAGGAATCATTGATCATTGCTTGGACTCCAGCACAAGGCATCTCATTCTCTCAGGTGAATGTTGATTTCTCATTGCTTCCATGGGGAATCCACAGTGCCCCTCAACAGCACTACAGGACACAGCTTTCAGTTTTGCCATCACCACAGACTGCCTCTGAGAACCAGTCTCTACCTCATCTAAAACTGTGAGAGGCCATTGAGAGGTCTGAGAACACTGCTTCACCTGGGATTTGGCTTTGTCATGGTTTCTGCCTTTCCTAGAGAACCCCTGAAAGAACTGGGATGAAGGGAGACAGTGAGGTCAAGAGGTCAGCCATCCTTCACAGACACTTGCCTGTGGGGTCTCAGACATAATTCTATTACCAAAAGTACCCTCAACAACATACTAGACTATATTTTAAACTCCAAGGGACCTTATTCTTGCACAGAGCATCTTTCATAACTGGAGACAGAAGAGCAGTTTCCAGCGACCACATCACAGCCTCAAAATGCATCCTCCTGCAGTGGAACCGAACATAGAGATGGCCCTAATGGGCCCTGAAGTCAAGACCTTTAGGGTTCCATATTGGGTTTTCTCAGGCAGCCTTTTTACCCATACCAGCTTGGCTCTGCCTGTACCATTTTCCTCTCCTTAGGCAGACTGAGAGCTCCTATGGCTGGGCAACCAAGTGTGCTTCATGAATGTGCCTATGCTAGTCTAAGGGCACCAGAATTGATTGTGATATTTGGTTAGCTTCACAATGAATGTCATCATTGCATAGAAATAAATTCCTGCATCTTGGCAGAGAAGGAGAATTTTGTGTACATGTGTCAGCCGTGGACTTTCGCCTGTCTTCTCTGCGGAATTGTTGGGATAATCCCATAATCCTAGGAGAGGGCAGACGTGAGCCAACTTCAAAAAATATCAAGCACGGCCCAAAGAATATCTGACACGTCCCTATGGGTTAAAAAAAAAAAAAAAATCTTCAGGATTCCTCAGGACTGCCTAGACACTCTAGGATTGTGTTTTTGAAATTGGACCACTGTGATTTCTAGGTACAGTGCACCTGTGTTCCCTGGGGTTCCTTTCTTCCAGGTCTTTGTTTCTGCAGAACCACGCAGCCTCAGGAGCTGCCTAGCTGTGTGTTTCTGGGGAAGTGTTGTAAGTGCTGAATGTCTGCATTTGTGATACATTGTGTGTGTGTGTGTGTGTGTGTGTGTGTGCATTTGTAAGTGGAGTCCGTTTAAAGGAATGATGTGGCTAACTCACTTCAGTGCTTCTTTTATTTTTATTTTTTGAGTCTCTCAACATTTTGGAAACCTTTCTGTGGGTCTCTGCTTGCGCTGTGGGTCTCAGTATTCTTTGTTTTTCTATGGATCATGAATCTGCAGTGAATTGGAAGATGGGCTGAGACCTGCCAGTGTACAAATCACCTCCCCCTGCAAAAAAAAAAAAAAACAAAAAACAAAAAACAAACAAACAAACAAAAAAAAAACTCTCTTCTAGAAGATATAATGTTTACTGTTTCATTGTCCTGTGGCCAACTCAGGAAGAAACACTAGCAGTCTTGTCCACAGGGCTATTGGAATTTACTTCAAATTTGGTTTCCAACTGAGCAGTTGCTTCACATCGCAAGCAAGAACTTCTCCATCTTCTTGGGATTTCATCCCAAGATGAACATAAAGTGTGAACAGCAATATGGTCAGGTAGGGGTGACAGTACAATCTGGTGAGGGTGGATAGGGTTGCACAGTTCACCTGCAAAAGAAAGAAAAAACATGAAAACCGATAACACTGAAGGTGGTTCCACCACTATTCCCACATTCCATTAATTGCACAAGTAGTCCACACCGTGGCCCAGGGTTCAGGTGGGAGCACTCCAGCGGGCAATTTGCTGGGAGTCCCCAAGCCCGGCCATAAACGGACCAGGAGAAACTGGCCATAAATGAAATCTCGGCAGCAATGTAACATGCTCATGATGTCTATGAAGGCTACGCTAGAGGTTGTTGGTTTACAGAAATGACGGCAAAGAACATCTGGCCCAACAAGTGGGGAAAACAGCTCAAGACATTCTAAAATCACCAACAATATAATGAGTGATTTGTGCCTTAAGGACATGTTTCTGCTGAAGACAGCAAACCACAGTCTGTCTTTCTGTTTTCTGTAAGGAATACTTTTAGCTATTCTATTATCTATAGAAAAAAATGCTAATCACTGTTTTGCTATCAATAAAAATGTAGGTCAAACTCTGTTCGAGGCTCTCAGCTCTGAAGGCAATTAGCCCCCTGATTCCAACTTCGCACTCTATTTCTGTGTCTTTTCTTAATTCCTGTAGTGCCTCTCGGTTATGGTCTCCATGATGGAGCAGGTCTTAGCACAAGGAATATTTGGAGTGCAAATTCTTGCCATCCTGGTGAACTTCTGATTTGAGTGCTTTCTGTACCTGGAGGTGAATGGGAGTGGAATGGATTGATGCTGGGTGGGATGTGGCCTCCACCTTGCCTCTTCTCTTCATGACTTCCATGTCCTTCATTGACCTAGGGTTTCCTTGGTCTGGATCAATGATTTCCACACTGAAAGTTTCCAAGTTCACAGAGAATGACCCTCATGGAAATCCATTGCATGAGGGTTTCCTTTTAAACACTGTCACGTTTTACTGACTGGGCATCTTTGAGACTTCTAAAAACATATATTTCCCTTTACCATCACCAGAAAGGAAACTCTAGTTCTCTCACATCTATCAGAGGGCTGCAGGATTCCTGTCAGATGAGAAACAGGCAGCCATGTCTGGCTCATTCCTAGTAATGTAGCTTGTGTTTTATTTTATCTGCATGACCTTCTTATCATGGAGGGATTCTTCATTGGTCTGTTGCTGGATGGCACAGATTATTTAGCTGCCAGGGATTTCAGAGAGCAAAAGGACTTCAGGTAGGCTGGCTGCACTCCAGGTTGTGGGTCACTGTCTTCTTTTGGGGGCTGAGGTTTTTTGCACTTTACAGGAGGCTTTCTGTTCTTCAGACAGGAATTATTGAACATTGGTTCAATTGAAGAACCACGCAGCTCATTCTATCAGATCAGCCTTAATTTTTTTTTTCTCTTATGGAAATCCACTTTACTTCTTGACAGCACTACTGGGCACCACTTTCAGGCTTGTCTTCTCCACAGACCACTTCTGACACACTGTCTCAACCTCATCTGCACATGTGAGAGGTTAGTCCAAGATGTGAGAAGACGGTTCCAACTTGGCCTTGCCTTTGTCGTGGTTCCTGCCTTTCCCAGAAAGCCCCTGTGAGGCCCAGGATGAAGGGAGGCAGTGAGGACAAGAGCCCAGCCATCTTTCACTGACACCGACCTCTGCTGTCTTAGATGTGATTCCATCACCCAGTGAACCCTCCACAACACACCAGACTATATTCCAATCCCCATGGGAGCCAATTCTTTCACACAGCCTCTTTCATGAATGGAGTCACAAGATCAGTTTTCAGCGACCACTTCAGTCTCAAAATGCCTCCTTCTCCAGTGCGACACCACCATGGAGACAGCCTGAAGAGCCAAGAGTTTGAGAGTTTTAGGGGACTGCTGTGGGTTTTGGCAGGCAGACTTTTCCTAATTCAAGTCTGGTTCTGCCTGTAGTATTTACCTATGCTTAGGGATGCTGATAGTTCTGACAGCTGGATGCCCCCACCTATATCTCAAATACACATGCTCTAGGTTCATGGCACCATGCCCAAGCTGTGAGCTCTGGCTAGCCTCAAAATCAATGCCACATTTTCCTAGACCAAAGGCCGTGAAGCTTTCCAGAGAAGGAGGCATCTGAGAAGTTGCATCAGCAGTGGAATTTCACCTGTCTTCTCTGTGGGATCAATGAGATAGACCGATGATTCTAGGAGACAGCAGATGTAAGCCAGTTTGAAGAAACTTCAAGCACAACCTAAGAAATAAACTGCAAAATTCCTAATGATCTAAAAGGATTTTTACAATTTTTCAGGCCTGCCTCAACGTTGTAGGGGTGAGTTTTTTTGAAACTTGCCCCACTGTGATTTCTAGGTGCAGCCCACTAGTGTTCCCCATGGTTGCTGTCTCCAAGTTTGGTCTTCCTTTAGAACCAGGCAGTCTCAGCAACTTCTAGATTGTCTGTTTCTGTAGGAGTGTTTTGATTGTTGTATGTTTGTGTGTGTTTGGCATTGTGTGTGTGTTTGGCATTGTGTGTGTGTGTGTGTGTGTGTGTCTGTAAGTGGAGTTTGCTTAAAGGAATGCGGCTAATGCACTTCAGTCTTTTTTTATTTTTTATTTTTTGAGTCTCCCAACCTTTTGGTGGTCTGTCTATGTGGTTCTGCTTGGGCTGTGGGGCTCTTGTTCTTTATTTTTTCCTGTGGATCACGAATCTGCAGTGAATTGGGAGGCTGGCTGAAACTCGCTGGAACCCAAATCACCTTCCCCTGCAAATATATCTATTCTTCTAGAAAGAAGAGGAGCACATCACATTCAAAAGCGGGCATCTCCCAGTGTTTCATTATCTTGAGGCTAACCCAGGGAGAGACACAAGCAGCCTTGTCTGCAGTGCCCCTTGAATTTACCTTGACTTTTGTTCCCTGTGGAGCAGGTGCAACAGGTCATGAGGGGGCACTCCTCCATTGTCTTGGGATTTCATTCTGTGACAGAGAGTGTGAGCAGCAATAAGGTCAGATTGGGATGTGGCTACAATCTGGTGAGGGATGAATGAGGACCCAAACCTTGACCTGCAAAAAATATTAAGACAGGTGACACAGAAATTGCTTACAATAGCATCCCTGCGTTCCCTTAATTGCACAGTTGGTCCTCATCATGCCTGCTATTAAGATGGGAGTACTCTGGTGGTCACGGAACATTGGAATGCAAACCAGCTGACTCCCAATTAGAGAGCTTTCATACCCGTAGCCATATAGGAGTGAGATGGATTAATGTTGAGTGTGAGGTGGCCGCCACACTTTCCTCTTCTTTTGCTGACTTCCATGTTTCTCATTGGCCTAGGATATCCTAAATCTGGCTCAACGTCTTCCATACTAAACGTTTCCCAGATAACGGAAAGAGACCCTCATCGGAATCCATTGCATGAGTAATTTCAACTAAACATTTTCACGTTTTAATGACTGGAAAGCTGTGATACATTTTAAACTGCAAATTCACGTTACATCCACCAACAAGTAAACTCTTGTTCTCCGACTTACATTAGAGGACTGCCCAACTATAGGTTGAGAAACAGGCATTCCCATCTGACTTTTGCATGAGAACCTATGTTCTCTTTCATTGCATCTGCAAGTCTTTTCTCACTCTGGAAGGTGTCTTTCATTGGGTTGTTGCTAGATGGAACTGCTTCTTACCACAAATCTCTTGGCTGCCACGGATTTCAGGGAGCAAAAGAATCTTCCAGTAGGCTGACTGTTCACCAGGTTGTGGGTTGTGGTCTCGTTTTGGAGGCTCAGGATTTTTGCAAATTGAAGAAGGCTTTTCTGTCCTCTGAGAGGAATCTTTGAATGTTGCTTGGACTCCAGCACTAGGCAGCTCATTCTCGCAGGTATACAATGATCTTCCTTTGCTTTCATGGGGGGTCAACAGTGCCTTTCAACAGCACTACTAGACACCATTTTAGTGCTTGTAATCACCACATATGGCCTCTAAAACAGTGTCTCAACCTCATCTGTACCTGTGAGAAGCCAGTTCAAGGTGTGAGAACAGTGCTCCAGCTTGGACTTGCCTTATCGTGGTCCCTACCTTTCCCAGAGATCCCCTGCGAGGACTAAGATGAAGTGAGGCAGTGAGGTTAAAGGCATGACTATCTTTCAGTGACACCTGCCTCTGGAAGCTCAGGTATGATTCCATCACTGAAAGGCTCCTCAACCTCTCATCATACTATATTATAATCCCCAAAGAAACAGATTCTTGCACACAGTCTCTTTCTGCAATGGATTCAGATGAGCAGTTTCCAGGAACCACCTCACAGTCGCAAAACGACTTCTCCTCACAGGACTCTACCACAAAGATGGCCTGAAGTGGCCCTAATGTTGAGACTTTTAGAGTCATGCAGGGAGATATAAGAGGCAGCATTTTTCCCAATACCAGACCAACTCTACTTGAACCATTTTCTTCTGCTTAGGCAGGCTGACAGCTCTGAAAGCTGGGGGACTGTGCCTGCCTCATGGATGCACATGTGCCAGTCTCAGGGCTTGGGGCCTGAGTTGTGAGCTCTGGCTAGCAACACAATGAATGCCATCGTTGTCTAGCAGGAAGTCCTTGCGACTTGGTGGAGAAGGAGATCTCCGTGGAGTTGTTTTAACCATGGACTCTCACTTATGTTCTCTGTTGGATGCAATGGATAGTCCCATGATCCTAGGAGAGAGCAGATATGAGCCAGCCTGTAGAAACATCCAGCAGAGCACCAGGAGTAAGCCATGAAATCCCTAAGGATCCAAAATAATTTGCAGGATTCCTCAGGCCTGCCTAGGCTTTGTAGGGGTGTCTTTTTGAAACTTTTCCCCACTGTAATTTCTAGGTAAAGCTAGCCTGTGTTCACCGGAGTTGCTGTCTCCCAGGTAGGGCTTCCTTTAGAAACACATAGCCTCAGAAGCTATGGGCTGTGTGTTTCTTTGAAAGTAATGCTAGCGTTGGATGACTGCATATGTGTGTGTCTTTGTGTGTGTTTTTGTGTGTGTGCCTGTAAGTGGAGTCTCCTTAGAGGAATGTTACTAATGCATTGCAATGCTTCTTTTTATTGAGTCTCTCAATATCTTGTTGGTGTGTCTGTGTGGCTCTGCTTGGGCTAAAGGGTTCTGTGTTCTCTATTATTCTGTTGATAATGAATCTGTAGTGAACTGAGAGGATCGCTGATACCCTCCAAAATCCAAATCACTTCCCCCTGCCAAAACAATCATGCTTCTAGAAAGAAGAGGAGCACACAACACTCATGAACAGACATCTCCCAGTGTTTCATTGTCTTGAGGCCAAGCCAGGGAGGGACACTAGTAGTCCTGTCCACAGTACCCCTTGAATGTATCTCGAATTTGGATCCCTGCCAAACAGGTGATTCAGGTCTTGAGGGGGCACATCCTCCATAGTCTTGTGATTTCATTCTTGGACAGAGAGTATGAGAAGCAACAAGGTCAGATAGGGGTGAGAATACAATCTGGTGAGGAGTGGATAGGGACCTCCACCTTCACCTGCAAAAAATGTGAAGACAATTGACATAAAATTGTTTCCAACAGCATCCACGCATTATCTTAATTGCACAAGCAGTCCACACCATGGCAGGGTGTTCAGGTGGGAGTTTTCCAAATGTAGAGAACATTTGGGGGGCAAATTAGGACCATCAGGGTAGACTCCCTATTTGAGGGCTTTCATAGTCATAGCCAAATAAGAATGGGATGGATTGATGCTGGCTGGGATGTGGCCTCAATATTTGCCTCTCCCTTTCCTGACATCAGTGTTCCTCATTGGCCAACCATTTCCTGGGTCTGGCTTACCGTCTTCCAAACTAAACTTTTCCCACTTCAAGGAGGACGACCCATACTGGTATCCATTGCATGATTGTTTTATTCAAAACACTATCACGTTTTATTGATTAGGCATCTGTGATACATTTAAAACCATAAATTCCCGTTATGGCTGCCAATAAGGAAACTCCTGTTCTTCCACTTCTATCACAGGGCTGCATGATTTTTGTAAAATGAGAACCAGGAATCTGTGTCTGGGTTTTGCCTGCTAATATACCCTCTGTTTCATTTGATCTGTATGACCTTTTCATTGTGGAGACACTCTTCATTGTGCTGCTGTTGGATGGGAGTGTCTCTTGCCACAAATTATTTCATTGCCAGGGATTTCAGAAAGCAAAAGGGTCTTCGGGTGGGCTGAATGTGCTCCAGGTTGTGGGTCATTGCCCTGTTGAGGGAGCTAAGTTTGTACATTGCAGGAGGCTTTTGAGTCCTCTAACTGGAATCATTTAACATTGTTTGGGCTCCAGTAAAAAGCAGTTCATTCTCTCTGGAGAGCCTTGATTTTTATTTTCTTTCATGGGGAACCCACAGTGTCCTTCTGTAGCACTACTAGACAATCTTTTCAGGCTTGCTAATGCCACAGATGTCCTCTGAGACACTATATCAACCTCATCTGGACCAATGAGAGGCCAGTCCGAGGTGTGGGAACACTGCTCCACCTTGGCCGTGCCTTTCTCATGGTTCCTGCCTTTCACAGAGAACACCTGGATGGCCCAGAATGAAGATAGGCAGCGAGGCCAACAGCTTGGCCATCTCGCTGACACCCGACTCTGGGGTCTGAAGTATGATTCAGTCACCCAAAGAACCCTCAACAAAACACAGACTATATTCCAATCCTCATGAGACTGGATTCTTGCACACAGTCTTTTTTGAGAATGGAGTCAGATGAGCAGTTTTTGGCAAACGCCTCACAGCATCGAAAAGCCTATTCCTCAACTGAGACCTGAACACAGATAGGCGTGAAGGGGCACTGAGGTCAGTACATTTAGGGTCCCGCAGTTGATATTCACAGACAGACTTTTTCCTGATACACAGGCCGCTCTGTCTGTACCATTTTCCTCTGGTTAGGCAGGCTGACAGCTCTGACGGATAGGCATTCCAGCCTGCCCATGATTGCACATGAGCTAGTTTCAGGGCACCAGGCCTGAGCAGTGAGCTCCGTGGACATGCATTGGTGATGAATTTTCACATCTTATCTGTGGCATGCAAGCGATAGTGCCATGATCCTAGTAGAGAGCAGACATCAGCTAGCCTAAAGAAATGTCAAGCAGAGTGCCAAGAGTAAACCGCAAAATCCCCAAGAATCCAAAAGGATATTCAGGTTGCCTCAGGGCTGCCTAGACATTAAAAGCAGGAGTCTTTTTGAAACTAGCCACACTGTGATTTCTAGATACAGCCCGCCTGTGTCTTCTGGGGTTGCTCTATCCCAGTTGGGGCTTTGGCAGAAGAACACAGTCTCAGAAACTTCCTGGTTATGTGTTTCCCTGGGACAGTTTCAAGTGTTGGATGTCTTTGTTTGTGTGTAGCTGTGTGTGTGTATCTGTGTGTTTGTGTGAGCCTATAAGTGAAATCTGCTTAAAGTAATGTGGCTAATGCACTGTGACACATCTTTCTTTGAGTCTACCAACATTTTGGTGGCCTCTTTCTGTGGCTCTGCTTGGACTGCAAGTTCTGGATTCTTCATTTTTCTGTGGATCATGAATCTGCAGCGAATTGTGAGACTGTCTGAGACACAATGAGACCCAAATCACCTCCCCCTGCAAAAAAAGAAAGCGGATCTTTTAAAAATAAGAGAAGCATGTTTCACCAAAGAACAGACATCTCCCAGTGTTTCATTGTCCTGCCACCATCCCAGGGAGATACACTAGCATTCTTGTCCTTAAGGCCGCTTGAATTTACCTCGAATTCAGTTTCCAGCTGAGCAGGTGCTTCACCTCTGAGGGCGCACTTTTCCGTTTTCTTGGGCTTCCATTTTGGGGAAGAGAGTGTGTTTAGCAATAAGGTCAGATAGGGGTGAGAATACAACCTGGTGAGGGATGGATGGGGTCCCACAACTTCACCTGCAACAAAGATGAAGACAGATGACACAGAAGGCATTTTCAGTGCAAACCCCTCATTCCCTTAATTGCACAGTCAGTCAGCACTGTTGCCCAGTGTCCAGGTAGGAGTACTCCAATGTGCAGGAAATATTTGGTATTCAAACTGGGGCCATCCTGGCAAACTCCTGATTAGACGGATTTCACACCTGGAGCCAAATGGTAGTGGAATGTATTGAAGCTGGGTGGGATGTGGCCTATGTGTTCCCCTCTTCTTTTCCTGACTTTCATGTTCCTCATTGGCCTAGGGTTTCCTGGGTCTTGCTTAGCGACTTCCACCCTACACATTTTCTAGTTCATGGAGGAAGACCCTCATGGGAATCCATTGTATGAGTGTTTTATTTTAAACACTCTGATGTTTTGATGACAGGGAGTCTGTGACACTTAAAATCGTTGACTCCCATTACAGCCACCAACAAGGAAACCATTGTTCTCCCACTTCTATCAAAGGTCTGCATGACTCCTATAAGATGAGAAGCAGGCAGCCATTTTTGGCTTTGCCTGGTTATCTAGACTCTTTCATTTCATCTGGATGCCCTTTCTCATTGTAGAAAAGGTCTTTCATTGGGCTGTTGCTGTATGGGACTGCTTCTCACCACAGATCTTTTGTCTGCCAGTTATTTAAAGGAGCATAGGGGACTCTTAGTGGGTTCACTGCACTTCAGGTCTGAGTCATCCTCTTGTTCAGATGGGGGCTGAGGTTATTTGCACTTTGCAGGAGGCTACTGTGTCCTCTGACAGGAATCTGTGGTCGTTTCTTGGACTCCAGCACAATCAGCTTCTTCTCTCAGGTAAGCCTTCATTTTTATTCACTTTCATGGGGGTGGGGGGTGTCCATATTTCCCATCAACAGCACTACTGGACACCATCTTGAGGCTTGCAATCACCACAGTCGGCTTCTGAGGCACTGTCTCAACCTCATCAGAACACGTGAGAGGCCCATTCGAGGTGTCAGAACACTGCTCCACGTTGAACTTGCTTTTGTTGTGGTTCCTGCCTTTTCCACAGAGCTCCTGTGAAGGACAGGATGACGCGAGACACTGAGGTCAAGGGCCCAGCCATCTACCCCTGATACCTGCCTCTCTGGTCTCACATATGATTCCATCACCCAAAGACCCCTTAACAACACACCAGACTATATACCAACCCTCACAGGACCCAATTATTGCATACAGCCTCTTTCAGGAATGGAGTAAGAAAAACAGTTTCCAGTGTCCACCTCACAGTCTTGAAAATCCTCCTCCTGTAGTGGAATCTGACCAAGAAGATGGCCTGATGGGGCCCTAAGGTCGAGACTTTTAGAATCCCACAGTGGGTTATCACAGGCAGCCTTTTCCTGATATTCAGCTGGCTCTGCCTGTACCATTTTCCTCTGCTTAGTCAGTCTGACAGCTCTGACAGCCGGGCACCTGAGCCTGCCTCGCGAATGAGCATGCACTAGTCTCAGGGCTCCAAGCCTGAGCTGTGAGCTCTGGCTAGTGTCACAGTGAATGCCACAGTTTCATAGGGCCAAGTCCCTGTTGCTTGGCAGATAAAGAGACCTTCGTGGAGGTGCATTGGCATTGGCTTCTCACCTGTTTTCTCTGTGGGATACATGGATATTCCCATGATCCTAACAGTGGGCAGATGGGAGCCAGCCTGAAAAAACATCAACAGATACTTAGGAATAAACCACAAAATCACTAATGATTCAAAAGGATCTGCATGATATGTCAGGCCTGCCTACCCATTGTAGGCATGAGTCTTTTTGAAACTAGTTTTATTGTGATTTCTAGGTATAGCTCACCTGTGTTCTCCACGGTTGCTCTATCCCAGGTGAAGCTTCCTGCAGAACCATAAAGCCTCACAAGTTGCCATGCCATGTGTATCTGTGGGAATGTTGCGAGTGTTGGATGTTTCCCTGTGTGGCTTCGTGTGTTTGTGTGTGTTTTTTGGTGTGTGACTGTGAGTGGAGTTTGCTTAAAGGAATGTGGTTAGTGCACTGCAGCACTTCTATTTTTTGGTCTCACAACCTTTTGTTTTTCTGTCTGTGTGACTGTGCTTGGGAAACGTGGTTCAGTGTTCTTTACTTTTCTGCGGATTATAAATCTGCAGTGAATTGGGAGGCTGGTTGAAACCAAATCACCACCTTCAGCTAAAATACACTCTTCTAGGGAGAAGAGTAGCACACTACACCCATGAACAGACATCTCCCAGTGTTTCAATGTCGTGCAACCAACCCAGGGAGAGATATTAGGAGTCCCGTCCACAAGGCCCGTTGAATTTATTTTAAATTTGGTTCCCAGCTGAGCAGGTGATTCAGGTCATCAGGGAGCACTCTGCCATTGTCTTGTGATTTCTTTGTGGGACAGAGAGTGTGAGCAGCAATAAGGTCAGATGGGGTGAGGATATAATCTGGTGAAGGGTAAATAAGGCTCCAAACATTCACCGCAAAAAAGGTGACAGATGACACTGAAGGTGACTACAGTTCCATCCCTGCATTCCCTTAATTGCACAAGCAGTCCACACCATGGCCCATTGTTCAGGTGGGAGTAATCCAACTTACAGGGAATATTTTGAGTGCAAACTGGGGCCATACTGGCAAACTCCTAATTTGAGGGCTTTCATATGTGGAGCCAAATGGGAGTGGGATGAATTGACGTTGGGTGGGTTGTGGCCTACACACTTGCCTCTTCTTTTCCTGACTTGTATGTCCTTCATCGCCTAGGGTCTCCTGGGTCTGGCTCAATGTCTTCCACACTAAAGGTCTCCCAGTTCACCAAAGACGACTTTCAAGGGAATCCATTGTGGGAGTATTTCCTTCTAAACACTGTCAGGTTTTAATGACTGGGCAGCTGTGATGATTTTAAAACCATGAATTCCCATGATACCTGCCAATAACAAAACTTATGTTCTCCCAATTATATCGGAGGGCTGCATGATTTCTGCAGGATGAGAAGTAGGCTGCCATTTCTGGCTTTTTCTGGTAATCTAGTGTCTGTTTCATTTCATCTGCACGTCCTTTCTGATTGTGGATCAGGTCTTTCATTGGGCTGTTGCTGGATGTTACTGCCTCTTGCAACAGATCTTTTGGCTACCATGGATTTCAGGAAGCCATAGGGATTTCAGGAAGGTTGGCTGCACTCCAGGTTTTGAGTCATGGTCTCATGGGGGATGAGGTTGTTTGCACTTCGAAGGATGATTTTGGGTTCTTTGACATGAAGCTTTGAAGGTTCCATGGACTCCAGCACATGTCAGCTTGTTCTATCAGGTGAGCTTTGATTTTTTTTTTATTTCATTGGGGGTCCACAGTGCCCCTTAACAACACTACTGGACTCCGATTTCAGGCTTGCAATCACCACAGACAGGCTCTGAGACACTGTCTCAACATTATCGGCATGCATGAGAGGCCAGTTCGAGATGTGAGTACATTGCTCCTCCTTTGACTTGCCTTTGTGGAGGTTCCTGCCTTTTACAGAGTGCCTCTGTGAGGCCCAGGATGAAGGGTGGTCGTGAGGTAAAGGGCACAGGAAACATTCACTGACACCTGACTCTGGGGTCTCAGATATGATTCCATCACAAAAAAGACCCCTGAAAATCTCAACAGCCTATATTCTTAACCCTATGAGAGTGGATTCTTGTACACAGCCTCTTTTGGAATGGAGTCAGAAGAGCAGTTTCCATCGCCAACCTCACCATTTTGAAATAATTTCTCCTCCAGTAGGATCAGAATACAAAGATGACCTGAAGAAGCCTTAAGGGAAAAAATTTTAAGGTCACCAAGTGGGTAATCCCAGGCATCAATTTTCCTAAACAAAGACATCCTCTGTGCCACTTTTCTCTGCTTAGGAAGGCTTACAGCTCTGACAGCCAAGTGCTGGAGTCTGCCTCAAGAATGCACATGCACTATTCTCAGGGCATCAAGGCTGATTGTTAGCTCCAGCAAGTGTCACAGTAAATGTCACCTTTGCCTTGCCACAATTCCCTATGGCTTGGTGGAGAAGGAGGCCTCCATCAAGGGGTGTCAGTGGTGAAATCTCTTCTGTCTTTTCTGTGGGATACACAAAACAGTTCCATGATCCTAGGAGAGTGCAGATGTGAGCCAGCTTGAAGAAACATCAAGTACAGACCAAGGAATAAACTGCAAAATTTCTAAGGATCCAAAAATATCTGCAAGATTCCTCAGGCCTGGCTAGACGTTGTCAGGGTGAGTCCTTTTGAAATTTTCCCCACTGTAATTTTTACATACAGCCCACCCGTCTTCCTCTGGGTTGCTTTCTCCCAGGAGCTGCTGGGATGTGTGTTTCTGTGAGAGTGTTGTGAGTGTTGGATGTCTGCCTGTATCTTATTGTGTGTGTGTGTGTATGTGTGTGCCTGTAACTAGAATCTGCTTAAAGGAATGTGGCTAACACACTTCAGCGCTTCTTTCTTTTCAGTCCCCCAAACTTTTGGTGGCCTTTATGTGTGGCTCTTCTTGCACTGTGGTACTCAGTGTTATCTATTTTTCTGTGGATCATGAATCCTCAGTGAATGGGAAGACGTGTTGTGACCTACCTGCATCCAAATAATCACACTTTGCAAACAAAAACCTTCTCTGCTAGAAACAAGAGGAACACATCACATCAAAAAAAGACATCTCCCAGTATTTCACTGTCCTGTGGCCAACTGAGGGAAAGATACTAGCAGTCCTGTCCACAGGGCCCCTTGAATTTACCTCAAATTCTGTTCCCAGCCAAGCAGGTGCTTCAGGTCATGAAGGAGCACTCCTCTATCATCTTGGGATTTCATCCTGGAACATAGAGAGTGAGAAGCGATATGGTCTGATAGAGGTGAGGATACAACCTGCTGAGGGGTGGATGTGGTCCTGCAGCTTCACCTGCAAAAGAAATTGAGGACAGATGACACAAATGGTGCTTCCAAATCCATCCTCCCATTCCCTTAATTGCACAAGCAGTAAACACTATGGCCCGGTTTTCAGGTGGCAGTATTCCAACCTGCAAGGAAAATTTGGAGTGCAAATTGGGGCCATCCTGGCAAACTCCCGACTTGAGGGCTTTCATATCCAGAGTCAAATGGGAGTGAAATGGATCCATACTGGGTGGGATATGGCCCCACACTTGCATCTTCTTTTTTCTGACTTCGATATTCATCTTTTGATGAATGTTTACTCAGTCTGGCTCAAAGACTTCCACACAAAATGTTTCCCACTTCACAAAGAAGGACTCTCATGAGAATCCATTGCACGAGTGTTTTCTTCTGAACACTGTCACGTTTTAATGATGGGGCTGCTTTGATACTTTTAAAACTGTAAATTCTCGTTACAGCCACAAACAAGGAATGACTTGTTCTCCCTCTTATATCAGAGGGCTGCATGATTCCTGTAGAATGAGAAGCTGGCAGCTATGTCTGGCTTTTGCCTGGTAATCTATCCTGTTTCACTTCATATACACTGCCTTCTCATTGTGAAGGGGCTCTTTCATTTGGCTGATGCTAGATAGGACTTTCTCTTGCCACGGATTATTTTGCTTCCAGGAATTTCAGAAAGCAAAAGGGACTTTGGGCAGGCCGCCTGTGCTACAAGTGGTGGGTCATTGTCTTGTTGTAGAGGTTGAGGTCATTTGCACCTTGCAGAAGGCTTTTGGGTACTCTGACAGGAATCATTAAACATTGCTTAGACTCCAGTACAAAAGCCTAGACATCTTTCACCGACATCCACCTCTGTCATCTCAACTATGATTCTTTCACCAAAACACCTTTCAAAAACACAACAGACTATATTTCAATCCTCATGGGAACTGATTCTGGCACACCTAATTTCTCTTTCGGGAATCGAGTCAGAATAGCAGTGCCAAGACAACACCTTATAGTCTTGAAATGCCTTATCCTACATTGGGATCCAACCACAGAGGTGGCTCAAAGGGGCACTGGGTCAAAATCTGTAGGGTCCCGCAGAGGGTTTTGCAGCCTTTTCCCCAATATCAGGCCGAATCTGTTGGTACCATTTTACTCAGCTTAGGCAGGCTGAAAACTCTGACAGCCAGGCACAAGATCCTGTCTCACAAATACCCATCTGTTGCTCTCAGGGAATCCAGCCTTATTATCAGCTCTGGCTAGCATTACAATGAATTTCACATTTGTCTATTGAGAAGTCCCTGTTGCTTGGTGGAGGCGACCTCTGAAAAAAATGTGTAAATAGTGGGCTCTCGCTTAATTTGTCTGTGGGATCCAGGGGATAATCTCATGATCCTAGGAGAGAGCAGTGGTGAGACAGCCTGAAGAAACTTCAAGAGCAGCCCCAGGAAGAAACTGCGAAATTCCTAAGAATCCAAAATGGAACACAGGATTCCTCATACCTTCCTAGATATTCTAAGGGGTGAGTTTCTGAAATTTACACCACTGTGATTTCTAGTTACAGCCCGCCTGTATTACCAGGGATTTCTCTCTCCCAGATAGAGCTTCCTTCAGAAAAAAGCAGCCTCAGAAGCTGCAAGGTTGTGTATTTCTTTGGGAGATTTTTGAGTGTTGGATATCTGCTTGTGTGTGTGTGGTTTCGTTTGTGTGTGTGTGTGTATGTGTAAGTGGAGTCTGCTTAAAGAAATGTGACTAACACGCTGCAATGCCTTTTTCCTTTTTTTTTTTTTTTAATCTCCCAATGTTTTGGTGGTCTGTCTATGTTGCTCTGCTTGGGATGCAGTGTTCTGTGTTCTTTATTTTCCTGTGGATCATGAATCCACAGTAAATTAGGAGGGTGTCTAGTCCCCCTGTGGTTGAAATCACCTCCCTTTGCAAAAATAGCCATTCTTCTAGAAAGAAAAGGAGAATGCTGCATCCAAAAACAGACATCTGCCTGTGTTTCATTGTCTGGTGGCCAACCCAGGGAGACATACCAGCAGTCCTGTCTGTAGGGCCACTTGAATTTACCTCAATTTGATTCCCAGCTAAGCAGGTGTTTCACATCTTGGAGGGGCACTCCTCCGTCATCTTGGGATTTCATTCTGGGAAAGAGAATGTGACCAGCAATAAGGTCAGATAAGAGTGAGGGGTAAATAGAGTCCCACACCTTCATTTGCAAACATGGTGAAGACAGACTACACAGAGGGTGTTTCCAACTGCATCCCAGCATTCCCTTAATTGTGCGAGCCATCCACAGCATTGTCCAGTGTTCAGGTGGAAGTACTACAACCTGGAGGGAGTATTTGGAGTGCAAACCGGGGCCATCCTGGCAAAATTCCAAATTGAGAGCTTTCATATCCCGAGGAAAATGGGAGTGGGATGCATTGATGCTATGTGGGATGTGTCCTGCACACTTGCCTCTTCTTTTCCTGACTTACATGTTCCTCATGATCTTAGGGATTCCTGGGTCTGTCTCAAGGTCTTCCACACTAAATGTTTCCCATTTCACAGAGTATGATCCTCATGGAATTCCATTGCCTGAGTGTTTCCTTCTAAACACTGTCACATTTTAAGGACTAGACAGCCGTGATCCTTTTAAAGCAGTAAATTTGCATTATGGCCACCAACAAGGAAACCCTTGTTCTTTCACCTATGGCTGCATGATACCTGTAGAATTATTCCTGTAGAATCATGCACTTATGGCTGCATGATTCCTGTAGAACGACAAGCAGGCAGCACTCACTGGCTTTTGCCTGGTAGTCTAAGCTCTGTTTCGTTTCATCTGCTCATCACTTCACATTGTGGAGAGGGTCTTCCTTTGGGATCTTGCTGAATGGGATTGCCTCTCTCTACAGATCTTTTGCTGCCAGTGATTTCAGAAACCAAAAGAGACTTTGAGTAGGCTGGCTGCACCCCAGGTTGTGGATCATTGATTTTTGTGAAGGCTGAGGTTGTTTGCACTTTGCAGGATGCCGTTGGGTACTCTGACAGGAATCATTGAACATTGCTTTGACTCCAGCACAAGGCAGTTCATTCTCTCAGGTGATCCTTGATTTTTCTTTTCTTTCATGGGGAAATCAACAGTGCCCCTCAAAATCACTACTGGCCAGGGTTTTAAGGTTTGCCATCACCTCAGATGACCCTAAGACACTGTTGTAACCTCATCTTCACAGGTGAGAGGCCAGTCTGTGTTCTGGGAACGCTGATTTACCTTGGATTTGCCTTTGTCATGATTCTTGTCTTTCCCAGAGTGTCACCGTGAGGCCCAAGTTGCAGGCAGGCAGTGAGGTCAAGAGCCTGACCAACTTTCACTGGCATCTACCTCTGGGATCTCAGACATGATTCTGTCACCAAAAGAGAACTCAAAAACACACTGGACTGTACTCGAATCACCACGAGACCCGATTCTAACACACACAGCTTCCCTCTAGGGAATGGAGTTAGAAGAGTGACAAATGCATAATCTCAAAACGCCTCCTTCTCCAGCGGGACAAGACCATAGAGACAGACTGAAGGGGCCCTTAGGTCGAGTCTTTAGGGTCCCACTGTGGGTTTCCACAGGCAGCCTTTTCCCCAATACCAGGCCGACTCTGCTTGTGCCATTTTACTCTTTTTAGGTAGGCTGGCAGTTCAGAGAGCCAGGTGCTTGAGCCTGCCTCGTAAATGCACATACACTAGTCTCAGGGCATCTGGTCTGTTTGTGAGCTCTGGCTAGTATCACAATTAATGTCACAGTTTCCTAGGAACAAGTCATTATGTCTTTGTGGAGAAGGAGGCCTCCTTGTAGGTGTGTCTGTGGTGGAATTTCACCTCTCTTCCCTTTGGGATCCATAGGATAGTCCCATGATCTAAGGAGACAGCAGATGTGAGCCAGCCTGAAGAAACATTAAATAGAGTCCCAGGAATAAGGTATGAAATTTCTAAGGATCCAAAAGGAAGAGTAGGATTTCTCAAACCTGCCTAGATGTTTCAGGGGTGAGGGTTTTTAAAATTTGCACCACTGTGATTTTTAGTTACAGGCAGTCTGTATTCCCCAAGGTTGCTCTCTCCTAGTTGGGGCTTCTTGCAGAATCACACAGCCTCAGAAGCTTCTGGGCTGTGTGTTTCTGTGGGGATGTTGTGAGTGTTGGATATCCGCGTGTATGTGTTTCATCGTGTGTGTGTCTGTGTGTGCCTGTAAAAGGAGTCTGCTTAAAGAAATGTGGCTAACACACTTCAGCAATTTTTTTTTGAGTCTCCCAACCTTTTGGTGACCTGTCTGTGTGGCTCTGCTTGGACTGTGGGGCTATGTGTTCTCTATCTTTCTGTGGATTATGAATTATCAGTGAAATGGGAGTCATGCTGAGACCCGCTGGCATAAAAATCATGTTCCCCTCTGCCTCCCCCCTCAAAAAAATCACTTTTCACTTTTCTAGAAAGGAGTACAGAGAGGGCTCAGAGAGTAAAATAGACTTTGATTAGGCTGGCTGCACTCTAGTGTGTGGGTCATTGTCTCATTGTAGGGGCTGAGGTTATTTGTACTTTGCATGAGGGTTTTGAATATTTTGAAAGGAATTGTTGACCATTGTTTTGACTCCAGCAAAAGGCAGTTCATTCTTTCAGGTGAGCCTTGATTTTTCTTTGCTTTTATGGCACAGTGCCCCTTGACAGCACTACTGTACATGGTATTCAGGCTTGTCATCACTACAGATGGCCTCTGAGACACTGTATCAACCTCATCTGCACCTGTAAGATGCCACTTCAAGGTGTGAGAACACTGGTCCACCTTGAACTTGCCTTTGTAGTAGCTCCTGCCATTTCCATAGCCCATGGGAGGCCCAGGATGAAGAGAGGCAGTGAGGTCAAGAGCTTGGCCATCTTTTGCTGACAGCCACCTCTGAGGTCTCAGGTATGATTCTGTCACCCAAAGTACCCTTTAGAAAACACCAGACTATATTCCTATCCTCATGGGTCCTGATTCCTGTATACAAGAATATTTTCAAGAATGGAGTCAGAAGAGCAGTATCCAGCGACCAATTCATAGTCTCAAAGTGCCTGCTCCTGCATTGGTATTCAGCCACGGACATGGCCCAAAAGGGCCCTGAGGTCAAGACATTTAGGGTCCCACTGTGGGCTTTTTCAGTCAGCCTTTTTCCCAACACCAGGTTGGCTCTGCCTGTACCATTTTTCTCTGTTTAGGCAAGCTGACAGATCTGACTGCACATGCACTAATCTCAGGGCACCAGGCCTGATTGTGGGCTCTCAGTAGCATCAGAATGAATGTCGCCGTTGCCTAGCATCAAGTCGCTGTGGCTTGGCATATAAGGACATATCCGTGGAGGTGTGTTGGTGGTGGCCTCTCACCTGTCTTCTCTGTGGGATCCACGGGATAGTCCCAAGATCCTAGGAGATGGCAGACATAAGCAAGCCTGATGAAAAGTCAAACAAAGGCCCAGGAATAAAGTTGGAAATTCCTAAAGATCAAAAATGATCTGCAGAACTTTTCAGTCCTGCCTAGACATTTTAGGAGTGAGCCTTTTTGAAATTTGCCCCACTATTATTTCTAGGTACAGCACAACTGTGTTCCCTGGCATTGCTCTCTCCTATTTGGGTCTTCCTGCAGAACCATGCAGCATCAGGATCTGCCAGACTGTGTGTTTCTGTGGGAAGGAGTGTTGTGAGTGTTGGATGTCTGTGTGTTTGTGTGGCTTTGTGTGTGTGTGTATGTGTGCGTGCCTGTAAGTGTAGTTTGCTTAAAGAAATGTGGCTAACGCAGTGCAGTGTTTGTTTTTTTTTCTGACACAAAATGTGGCTCAAATGGGATCCCTGTGTTTCCTTAATTGCCCAAGCAGTCCACCATGGCCCTGTGTTCAGGTGGGAGTAAGCCAATATGCAGGGAACATTTGGAGTGCAAACTGGGCCCATCCTAGCAAACTCCCAATATGAGGGCTTTTCATACCCAGAGCCAAATGGGATTGAGAGCAATTGATGCAACGTGGGATTGTGGCCTCCATGCTTGCCTATTCATATCCTAACTTACATGTTTCTCATTGGCCTAAGTTTTGCTGGTTCTGGCTCAATATCTTCCATGCTAAATGTTTCCCTGTTTACAGAAAAGGACATGCAAAAAACCCATTGCATGTGTGTTAACATCTTAACACTGTCATGTTTGAATGACTGGGCAGCTGTGATAATTTTAAAACCATAAATTCTTGGTACAAGCTGCCAACATGGAAACTCTCGCTCTCTAGCATTTATTGGATGGCTGCATGATTCCTTAGGATGAGAAGCAGACAGCCATGTCTAGCTTTTGCCTGGTAATCTAGGGTCTGTTTCATTTCACCTACATGATCTTTCTCATTGTTTCAGGTGTCGTTCATTGGGATTTTGATGGATGGGGCCGCCTCTCCCCAAATATTTATAGGCTGCTGGAGATTTCAGTGAGCACAAGGGATTTCAGGTAGGCTGGCCAGAACCCATGCTGTGGCTGTTGGTCTCTTTCTGGGGGCTGAAGTTATTTTCACTTTGCAGAAGGCTTTTGGCCCCTCTAACAGGAATATTTGAACATTTCTTGGACTCCAGCATGTCCTTTTTTTTTTTTCTCTCACATGATCTTTGATTTTTCTTGGCTTGTGTGGTGGGTTCACTGTGACCCACACTAACACTACTGGACACATTTTCCAGGGTTGCAATCACCACAGATGGCCTCTGAGACACTGTCACAATCCATCTGCACCCATGAGAGGCCATTTGGAAAATATGAGAACACAGTTCCACCTTGGACTTGCCTTTGCAATGGTTTCTACCTATGTGAGAGTGCCATAGTGAGGCCCAGGATGAATAGAGGCAGTGAGGTCAAGAGTCCAGTCATTTTTCACTGACACCTGCCTCTAGGGTCTCATGTATTATTCTATCACCCAAAGAACCTTCAATAACCAATCTTAATGTGGCCCAATTATTTCACACAGCCTCTTCCGGGAATGGAGTCATAAGAACAGTTTTCCAAGACCACCTCACAATCTCAAAATGTTTCCTCATTCAGAGGGACCTGGCCACAAAGATGGCCTGAGTGGCCCTATGGTTGAAGTTTTTAGGGTTTCACAGTGGAGTATCACATGCAGCCTTTGTCCCAATACCAGGACAGCTCTACCTGTACCATTTTCCTCTCCTTGGCAAGGTTGACAGCTCTGACACCTGGGTGCCTAAGCCTGTTCACAAATGTGAATGGTCTAGTCTCAGGGCACAAGGCCTGAATGTTATCTCTGGCTAGCATCACAATGAATGTCACCATTGCCTGGTGACAAGTCTCTGGGGGTTGGCAGAAAAGGAGGCTTCCATGGAGGTTCATCAGCTGTGGACCCTTTCCTGTCTTCTCTGTGGGAAACACAGCATAGTCCCATGACTCAAGCAGAGGGCAGATGTGAGGCAGCCTGAATAAACGTCAAGCAGAGCCTGAGGAATAAACTGTGAAATCCCTAAAGATCTAAAATCATCTGCAGGATTTCTCAGGTGTACCTAAACATTGTAGAGGTGAGTGTTTTCGAAACTTGTCCTACTGCAAATTCTAGGTAAAGCCTGCCTCTGTTTCCCCAAGTTCCACTCTCCCAAGTGGGGCTTCCTGCAGAACCACACAGCCTCAGGAGCTGCTGGGTTGTGTTTCTGTGAAAGTGCTGTTAATGTTGGATGTTTGTGTGTGTGTGTGGCATTGTGTGTGTGTTTGTGTTTGTGTGTGCCTGTAAGTGGAGTCTGCTTAAAGAAGTGTAGCTAATGCACTTCAGTGTTTTGTTTTGTTTTGTTTTGTTTTTGTCTTCCAACATTTTGGTGGCCTCTCTGTGTTGCTCTACTTGGGCTGCAGACCTCCATGTTCTTCATTTTTCTGTGGACTGTAAATCCTCAGTGAATTGGGAGGCTGGCCGAGACCCACTGGCCTCCAAACCACCACCTTGTGCAAAAAATCTACTCTTTCAGATAAAAGGGCAAACCACACCAAAAGCAGACAGCTCCCAGTGTTTCACTGTCCTGAAGCCAAAACAGGGATGTCTGCAGGGCCCCTTGAATTTACCTCGAATTTGTTTCCCAGCTGAGCAGGTGCTTCACATGGTGAGGGAGGATTCCTCCAATGTCTTAGGATTTTATCCTGGCACATAAAGTGTGAGCAGCAATAATTTCAAATACAGGTTAGGATGCAATCTGTGGAAAGGTGGTTGAGGTCTTGCAACTTCATCTGCAATAAAAATGAAAACAGATGACATGGAAGTTGCTTCCGACCCCATCCCTGTGTTCTCTAAATTGCACAAGCAGTCCATAATATGACCCGGTGTTCAGGTGGGAGAACAGCAACGTGAAAGGAACATTTGGAGTGTAAATTTGAGCAAACTCCCAATTTGAGTGCTTTCATATCCAGAGCCAAATGAGTGGAATGGATTAATGCTGGGTGGGGTATGGCCTCCAAACTTGCCTCTCTTTTATTCTGAATTCCATGTTCCTCATCAGCCTAGAGTTTCCTGGATCTGGCTTCAGCACTTGCCCACTAAACATTTCCCAGTTCACAGAGAACAACCTTCATGGGAACCCATTCTGTGAGTGTTTCCTTCTAAGCACTGTCACGTTTTAATGACTGGGCAGATTTGATACTTTTAAAACTATCACCCACCAACCAGCAGACATTTGTTCTCTGATTTCTATCAGACAGCTGCAAGATTCCTGTAGCAAGAGAAGTGGTCAGCCCTGTCTGGCTTTTTTCTGGTAATCTACCCTCTGTTTCATTTCATCTGCACAGGTAGCTTATTGTGGGTGAGTGCTTTCATTGGGCTGATGCTGGATGGTTTTTTGTCTCATCACAGATTATTTAGCTGCCAGGAATTTCAGAGAGCAAAAACAAACTTTGGGCAGGCTGGCTGTGCTCCAGGTTGTGGGTCACTGTCTTGTGGGGCTGAGAATCTTTGCACTTTGCAGGAGGCTTTTTGGTCCTCTGACAGAAATCATTGAACATTACTTGGACTACAGCAGAAGGCAGCTAGTTCTCTCAATTGTGCCTTGATTTTTTTTTTTTTTTTACTTTAATGGGGAAGTCAGTGACCCTTCAATGGGACTACTAGTCATAATTTTCAGGCTTGCCATTGCCAGTTTCTGAGACACTGTCTGAAACCCATTTGCACACCTGAGATTTCAGTCTGAGGTGTGAGAACACTGATCCACCTGGGACTTGCATTTGTCTTGGTAACTCCCTCTCCCAGAGAGCGCCCGGGGACCCAGGATGAAGAAAGGAAGGGAAGAAAGGGAGATCAAGAGCCTGAGCACCTTTTGCTGACACCCACCTCTGGGGTCTCAGATATGACTGTATCACCCAAAGAATCCTCAACAGCATACCAGACTATATTCCAATCCCCATGAGACACGATTGTTGCACATAGCCTCTTTTGGAAATGGAGTCAGAAGAGCAGTTTTCAGTGACCACCTCACAGTCTCAAAACGCCTTCTTCTCTCATGGGACCCCACAACAGATATGGCCTGAATGGGCCCTGATGTCGAGACTTTTAGGTCCCTGCAGTGGGTTTTTGCAGGCAGCTTCTTTTTTCCAATACCAGGCTGACTGCCTCTACCATTTTCCTCTGCCTAGGAAGGCTGCCAGCTTTGATAGCCGGGCATCTGAGCCTGCCTCAGGAATGAGCATGAGCTAGTCTCAGGACACCAGGCCTCATTGTAAGTTCTGGCTGGCATCACAATGAATGTCACCATTGCCTAGTGAAAAGTTTCAGCCAATTATCAAAAAAAGAGAACACCATGAAGACCTCTGTGGAAGGGCATTGACGGTGGACTGTAGCCTGTCTTCTCTGTGAGATCCATGTGATAGTCCCATATTCTAGGAGAGGGGAGACATAAGTCGGATTGAAGAAATGTCAAGAAGTACCCCAGGAATAAACCACAAAATTCCTAAGGAACCCAAAGAATCTAAAAGTTTCCTGAGATGGGACTAGATGTTGTAGAGGTGAGTCGTTTTGAAACTTGCACCACTGTGATTGCTAGGTACAGCCTGCCAATGTTACTGTGTTTGCTCTCTCCCAAGTGGGGCTTCCTGAAGAACAACGGAGACTCAGGATCTGCTGGGCTGTGTGTTTCTGTGGGCATGTTGAGTATTGGATGTCTGCAAGTGTTTGTGGCATTGTGTGTTTGTGAGTGTGTTTGTGGAGGACGGCAGTGCCAGTAAGTGGAATCTGCTTAAAGTGGCTAATGCCCTTGAGTGTTTTCTTTTTCCTTTTTCTTTTCTTTTCTTTTTTCAATCTCCCAACCTTTTGGTGACCTCTGTGTGTGGCTCTGCTTTGGTTGTGGGGCTCTGTGTTCTTTATTTTCCTGTGGATCATGAATCCACAGTAAATTCGAAGGCTGGGTAAGACCTCCCAATTACCACCCCTTGCAAAAAAAAGCTACTCTTCTATAAAGAATAGGAGAACACCAAACCAAAAACCAGACATCTTTCAGTGTTTCATCGTCCTGCGGCCAACCCAAAGAGAAACACTAGCAGTCCTTGCCACAGGGCCCATTGAATTTACCTTGAGTTTGTTTCCTAGCTAAGCATGTGCTTCACTTTGTGAGAGGGCACTTTTCCTTTGTCTTGCGATTTCATCCTGGGACACAGAGTGTGAGCAGCCATAATGTCAGATAAGGTTGAGTATACAATCTGGTGAGTGTTCAATGGGGTTCCCCAACTTACTTTGCAAGAAAATGAAGAGAAATGACACAGAGGGTGCTTCCAACTCAATCCCTGCATTCCCTTAATTGGAAAATCAGTCCACACCATGGACCAGTGTTCAGGTGGGAGTACTCCAACGTGCCAGGAAGGAACATTTGTAGTGCAAATCGAAGCCATCCCAGCAAACTCTCCATTTAAGGGCTTTCATACCCAAAGAAAAATGGGAGTGATATGGACTGATGCTGGGTGGGATGTGGCCTCCACACTTGCCTTTTCTTTTCCTGAATTCCATGTTCCTCCTTGGGCTAGGGTTTTCTGTGTATGAGTCAACGACTTCCACACTAAATGTTTCCCTGTTCATGAAGAATGACCCTCATTGAAATCCATTGCATGAGAATTTCCTTCTAACAACTGTCACGTTTTAATGACTGGACAACTTTGATACTTTTGAAATAATAAATTCCCATTACAGCCATGAACAAAGAAACTCTTGTTCTCCCACTTCTATCAGAGGAGGGTTGCATGATTCCTGGAAAATGAGAAGCAGGCAGCCCTGTCTGGGTTTTGCATGGTAATCTAGCCTCTTATTCCTTTACTCTGCACGGCCTTCTCATTGTGGAGGGTTTTTTTCATTGGTGTGTCACTGGATGGGACTGCCTCTCACCACAGATTATTTAACTGCAAGCAATTTCAGAGAGCAAAAGGGACTTATGTAGGCTGGCTGTGCTTCAGGTTGTGGGTCAGTGTCTCGTTTTGGTGGATGAGGTTGTTTGTTCTTTGCAGGAGGCTTTTGGTTCCTCTGATAGGAATCATTGAACATTGCTTAGACTCTACCAAAGGGCAGATTATTCTCTCAGGTGAGCCTTGTTTTTTTTTTTTTTTTTATTGTTGTTGTTGTTGTTAGTTAGTTAGTTTGTTTGTTTGTTTTGGCTTCCATAAGAATTCACAGTGCCCCTAAGTAATACTACTGGACACCCTTTTCAGGCTTGCCATCATTGCAGATGGACTCTAAGACATGGTCTCAAACTCATCTGCACACGTGAGAGACCAGTTAAAGGTGTGAAAACACTGCTCCTCTTTGGACTTGCCTTTGTTGTGGTTCCTGCCTTTCCCAGAGAGCCCCTGCAAGACCCAGGATTAAGGGACGCAGTGAGGTCAAGAGCCAGGCCATCTTTCACTGACACCCTCCTCTAGGGTCCCAGGTATGATTCTACCACCCAAAGAACCCTCAGCAACACATCAGACTATATTCCAATTTCCTTAGAGTCCGATTCTTGCACACCACCCCTTTCAAAAATAGAGTCAGAAGAGCACTTTCCATCGAACACCTCAGAGTCTTGAAAAGCCTCCTCCTCCAGCAGAACTCCACCTAGGAGACAGCTGGATGTGACACTGAGGTGAAGAATTTTATCATCCTGTAGTAGGTTATTACAGGCAGCCTTTTTTTTTTTTTTTTTTTTTTTTTTTTTTTTTAATGTCAGGCAGGCTCTGCCTGTACCATTTTTTTTTTCTGCTTAGGCAAGCTGGCAGGTCTGACAGCCTGGCACCCAAGCCTACCTCACAAATGCCCATGTTCTTGTTTTAGGGCACCAGGTCAGATTATGAGCTCTGGCTAGAGTCACAGTGAATGCTATCATTGCCTAGGGAGAAGTTCCTGTGGTTTGGCAAAGAAGGAGACCTCCGTGGAAGTGCATCGACAGTGGACACTGGCCTGTCTTCCTTGTGGGATCCACTGAATAATCCCATGATCCTAGGAGATGGCAGATGTAAGCCAGCCTGAAGAAACATCAAGCACAGATCTGGGAATATACCGATAAATCCCTAAGGACCCAAAAGTATCTGCAGCATGCTTCAGGCCTTCCTAGGAGTTGTAGTGGTGAGACTTTTTGAAACTTGCCACACTGTGATTTCTAGGTGGAGCCCTCCTGTGTTCCCTGTGTTTGCTAACTTTCGGGTGTGTCTTCCTGCAGAACAATGCAACCTCAAGAGCTGTCAGGCTGTGTCTGTTTGGGAGTGTTTTGAGTGGTGGATGTCTGTGTGTTTGTGTGTGTGTTATACTGTGCTTGTGTGTGTGTGCGTGTAAATGGAGTCTGCTTAAAGGAATGTGGTTAACGCATTTCAGTGCTTCTTTTTTTTGAGTCCCCCAACTCTTTGGTGGCCTGTCTGTGTGGCACTGCTTGGGCTGTGGGGCTCCACTTTTTTTTTAAATTTCTGTGGATCATGAATCCACAGTGAATTAAGAGGTGGTCCAAGACCCACTGACATCCACATCACAACTGTCTGAAAAAAAAAGCCCCCCAACTCTTCTAGAAAGCAGAGGAGCACACCACACCAAAATACATACATCTCCTAGTGTTTTATTGTCCTGAGTCCAACCCAAGGAGAGACTCTAGAAGTCCTAACTGCAGAGCCCTTGAATTTACCTCGAATTTGGTTCCCAGCCAAGCAGGTGCTTCATATCATGAGGTGCCACTCCTCTATTATCTTGAGATTTCATCCTGGGACATAGAGTGTGAGCAGCAATATGGTCAAATGAGGTGAGAATACAATCTGCTGAGGGGTGGATGGGGCTCTGCAACTTCAACTGCAAAGAAAAAAAAAAGACAGATCACACAGAAAGTGCTTCAATCTCCATCCCCACGTTCCCTTAAATGCACAAACAGCCCACAGCATGGCCAGTGTTCAGGTGGGAGTACTCCAATGTGCAAAGAACATTTGCAGTGCAAATTGGGACCATCCTGGAAAACTCCTGATTTTAGGGCTTTCCTACACGCAGTCCAACGGTAGTGCAATGGATTGATGCTGGGTTGGATGTGGCCTACACAGTTCTATCTACTTTTTCTTACTTTCATGTTCCTCATCGGCCTAGGGATTCCTGGGTCTGACTCAATGACTTCCACACTAAATGTTTCCCAGTTCATGGAGAATGACCCTCAGGGAAATCCATTCCCTGAGTTTTTCCTTCTATACACTGTCATGTTTTAATGACTCGACAGCTTTGATAATTTTAAAACCAGTAATTTCCATTACAGCTGCCAACAAGGAAACTATTATTCTCTCACTTATATTGGAAGACTACATGATTCCTGTAGAATGAGAAGCAGAGAGCCACATCTGGTTTTTGACTGGAAATCTAGGCTTTCTTTCATTTCATCTGCATGTCTTTCTTTTTATTGTGGAGGGCTCTTTCACTGGGCTGTTGCTGGATGTGGCTGCCTCTCACCACAGATCTATTGGCTGCCAGGGATTTCAGGGAGCAAAAGGGACTTCAGGAAGGCTAGCTTCACTTTAGATTGTGTGTTATGTTCTCATTGTGGTGGCTGAGGTAGTTTGCACTTCGCAGGTGGTTCTTGGGTCTTCAGAGAAAAAAAAATCATTAAACATGGCTTGGACTTCAGCACAAGGCAGCTTGTTCTCTCACAGGAGCTTTGATTTTTCTTTGCTTTCATGGGAAGTCCACAGGGCCCTTCAATAGCACTACTGAACACACTTTTCAGGATTGAAATCATCACAGATAGCCTCTGAGAGACTATCTCAACCACATCTGCACCTGTAAGAGACCCATTCGAGATGTATGAACACTGCTCCACCTTGGACTTGCCCTTGTCACGGTCCCTGCCTTTCACAGAGAACCCCTGTAAGGCCCAGGATTCAGGGAGGCAGTGAGGTTAAGGGCCCAGACGTGTTTTGCTGGCACATGCTCTTGTGTTACAGGTATGATTCTATCACACATAGACCCTCAATGACTCACCAGAAAATATTCCAGTCTTCATCAGACCCGATTTTTGCACACAGTCTCTTTCAGAAATGGACTCAAAACAGCAATTTCCAGTGACCACTTCACAGTCTCAAAAAACCTCCTCCTCCTCTGAGACCCGACGATGAGATGGCCCAAAGTGGGGCTGAGGTTGAGACTTTTAGAGTCTTGTAGTGGGTTATCACATGCAGCATTTTTCCCGATACCAGGTCTGCTCTGCCTGTACCATTTTCCTCTGCTTAGGCAGACTGACAGCTCTGACTGCCAGATGCCCTTTTCTGCCTAGCCAAAGCATATGTGCTAGTCTTAGGGCATCAGGTCTGAGCTGTGAGCCCTGGGTAGCATCACAATGAATACCACCATTGCCTAGCAACAGCTCCCTGAGGCTTGATGGAGAAGGAGACCTTCATGGAGGTGCGTTGTCAGTGGACTCTCGCCTGTCTTTTCCGTGGAATCCATGGGATAGTCCCATGATCCTATGAGAGGACAGATGTGAGCCAGCGTGAAGACACATCTAGCAGATACCCAGGAATAAATTGCGAAATACCTAAGTTTCCAAAATATCTGAAGGACGCCTCAGGCCTGCGTAGAATTTGTAGACTTGAGACTTTTTGAAACCTGCCATACTGTGATTTCTAGGTGCATCCCACCTGTGTTCCCCAGAATTGCTCTACCACGTAAGGCTTCCTGCAGAACCATGCAGCCTCAGAAACTGCCAGGCTGTTTGTTTCTGTGGGAGTGTTGTAAGTCTTGAGTATCTGCATATGAGTTTGGCTTTATCTGATGTGTGTGTGTGTGTGTGTGTGTGTGTGTGCACGTGTGCATGCCTCTAAGTGAAGTCTGCTTAAAGGAATGTGGTTAATGCACTGCAGAACTTTTTTTTTTTGAATTGCCCAACCTTTAGTTGGCATGGCTGTGTGGGTCAGCTTGGGCTGCAAGGCTTCATTTTTTTTTTCTCTGGTTCATGAATCCACAGTGAATTGGGAGGCCAGCTGTGACCCACCAAGGTCCACATCACCTCTCTCTGAATTAAAAAAAAAAAAAAAAAACACTTTCCTAGAAAGAAGAGGAGCACACCACAACCAAGAACAGACATTCCTCAGGGTTTCATTATTCTACAGCAATCCCAGGGAGAAACCCTAGCAGTGCTGTCTGCAAGGCTCCTTGAATTTACCTTGAATTCAGTTCCTAGCAGAGCAGGTGCTTCATGTCATGAGGGAAAACTTCTCAATTGTTTTGTGATTTCATTCCTGGAAAGAGAGTGTGAGCAGCAGTTAGGTCAGATGGAAGTGAGGATGCAATCTGGTGAGGGGTGGATGAGGTCCTGCACCTTCACCTGCAAAACAATGTGAAGACAGATGACATAGAAGAGGCTTCCAACTGAATCCTTGAATTTCCTTAATTGTACAAGCAGTCCACACTATGGCCCAGGGTTTATGTAGGACGACTCCCAGGTGCTGGGAAGTTTTGAAGTGAGAACTGGGGCCTGGCAAACTCTCGATTTGCGGGCTTTCATACCCAGTGCCGAATGGGAAGAGATCAATAGATGCCTTATGGGATGCAGCCTCCACACTTGCCTCTTCTTTTCCTGTCTTCCATGTTCTTCACTGGCCTAGATTTTCCTGATCTGGCTCAACGTCTTCCATGCTAAATATTTCCCAGATCATGGAAGAAGACCGTCAAGGGAATCCACTGCATTAGCGTGTCCTTGGAAACACAATCATTTTTTAATGACTGGACAGCTGTCATACTATATAACCATAAATTCCTGTTACAGCCACCAACAAAGAAACTTTTCTTCTCCAACTTTTATCGGATTGCTGCATGATTCCTGCACGATGAGAACCAGACACCCGTGTCTGGCTTTTTCCTGGTAACCTACATAGTTACCTTTCTCATTATGGAGGAGGTCTTTCATTGGGCTGTTGCTGGATGGGGCTGCCTCTCCCCATGGATCTATGGGCTTCCACGGATTTTAGGAAGCAAAAGGGACTCCAGGTAAGCTGTGCAGCTCTCCAAATTGTTGGTCAGGATCTCCTTGTGGGTTTTGAGGTTGTTTGCACTTTGCCAGATGATCTTGGGTTCCCTGACAGGAATATTTTAACGTTTCTTGGACTCCAGCAAAGGCATATCTTTCCCACAAACAAGGCTTTATTTTTCTTTGCTTTCCTGGGAAGTCCACAGTGCCCCTGAAGAGCACTACTGGACACAGTTTTCAGGCTTTCAATTGCCACAGATGGCCTTTTAGGCACAGTCGTAACCTCATCTGCCCTCAAGAGAGGCCAGTTCAAGGTTTGAGTTTGGACTTGCCTTTGTGGTGATTCTTGCCTTTCCCAGTGAGTCCATGTAAGACCTAGAAGGAAGTGAGGCAGTAAGGTTAAGGGCCTGACCATTGTTCTCAGGCACCCACCTCTAGGGTCTCAGGTGTGATTCTATCACCCAAAGATCCTCCAAAACTAACCATACTACATTCCAGTAACCGAGGGATGTAATTCTTGCCCACAGCCTCTTTTGGAAAAGGGTCACAAGAACAGTTTCCAGTGACAAACTCACCATCTCAAAACACCTTCTCCAGCAGGAACTGACCATGACAACAGCCTGAAGTGGCCCTAAGGTCGAGACTTTTAGGGTCCTGCAATGTGTTATCCCAGGCAGCCTTTTTCCTGATACCAGGCTGGCTCTGCCCATACCATTTTCTTCCGCTTCCACAGCCTGAAAGCTGTGAAGCCAGGCATCCAAGCCCACCCGTGAATGCCCAAGTGTTATTCCCAGGACACCAGACCTGATCTGTGAGCTCTAGCTAGAGTCACAAAAATGTCATTGTTGCCTAGTGACAAATCCCTGTGGCTGAGCAGAGAAGGAGACTTCCATTGAAGTGTGTCGGCAGTGGACTCTTGCCTGTCCTCTCTGTGGGATCCATGTGATACTTCCTTGATCCTAGGAGTGAGAAAACATGAGCCAGCCTGAGGAAACGTCAAGCAGAGCACCTGGAATAAACTGGGATGTCCCTAAGGTTCCAAAATGATCTGCAGGATGTTTCATGCCTGCTTTGACGTTGTAGGCTTGAGTCTTTTCGAAACTCGCCCAACTGTGATTTCTAGGTAAAACCTACCTGTGTTCCTTGGGGTTGCTCTCTCCCTGGTGGGGCTTCCTGCAGAAACACACAGCTTCAGAAGCTGCCGGGCTCTATGTATCTGTGGGAGTGTTGTGAGTTTGGATGTCTTCATGTGGGTGTGGATTTGTGGGTTTGTGTTTTTAAGTGTGAGTGTGTGTGTGTGTGTACATGCGCCTGTAAGTGGAGTCAGCTTAAAGGAATGTGGCTGATGCACTGCAGGACTTCTTTTTTTTTTTTTTTTTTGAGTCTGCCAACACTTTGGTGGCCTACCTGTGCAGTTCTGCTTGGGCTGCATGTCCCTGTGTTCTTTAGTTATCTGTGGATCACGAATCCACAGTAAATTGGGAGGCTGGCTGAGACCAGTAGGAGTCCACATCACCTCCTTCTGCAAAAAAAGACACCCTTCTAGAAAGAAGTGGTGCACACCATACTGAAGCAGAAGTCATTCAGCATTTCACTGTGCTGCAGCCATGCAAGGGAGAAACACAAGAAATCCTGTCCAAAGGGCCCCTTGAATTTACCTCAAATTTGATTTATAACCAAGCAGATTCTTCAGCTCATCAGAAGGCATTCCTCTATCATCTCAGGACCTCATTCTGGGGCAGAGAGTGTGAGCAGCAATAAGGTCAGATGGGTGAGAATACAATCTGTTGAGGAGTCGACAGGGTCCCATCCCTTCACCTGCAAAAAATGTAATGATAGATGACACAAAATGTGCTTTCCACTGCATCCTTGTTTTTCCTTAATTGCACAAACAGTCCACACCATGGCCTGGTGTTCAGGTGGGAGTACTTCAATGTGCTGGGAACATTTGGAGTGCAAACTGGGGCCATCTGGACAAACTCTGGATTTAAGCGCTTTTATACTCAGAGCCAAATGGGAGTTAAATGGATTGATGCTGGGTCGGATGTGTTCTCCACACTTGCCTCTTCATATGCTGACGTACAAGTTCTTTTTTGGCCTAGGGTTTCCTCTGTCTGGTTCAACGTCTTCCACACTAAAAGTTTCCCAGTTCATAAAGAATGACCCTCAAGGGAATCCATTGAGGGAGTGATTTCTTCTAATCACAGTTACGTTTTAATGACTGAGCAGCTGTGATAATTTTAAAACAGTAATTTCCTGTTACAGCAGCCAGCAAGGCAACTCTTTTTCCCCAGCTTTTATTGGAGGCCTGTATGATTTCCTCAGGAGTAGCAGGCTGCCTTGTCTGGCTTTTGCCTGATAATCTAGGGTCTATTTTATTACATCTACATGTCCTTTATTATTGTGTAGAGGGTCTTTCATTGGGCAGTTGCTGGACGGGGCTGCCTGTCACCATAGATTTATTGGCTGCCAGCTATTTCAGGGAGGACAAGGGACTTTGGGTAGACTGGCCACACCCCAGGTTGTGGATCTTGATCACATTATGAGGACTGAGGTTGTTTGTAGGGGGCATTTAAGTCCTCTGACAGGAATCTTTGAATGTTGCTTAAACTTCAGCACAAGTCATCTGTTTCTTTCATGAGAGCACTGATTTTTGATTGCTTTCATGGTGGTTTTACCGTGACCCTCACTAACAGTATTGGACACCCTTTCCTGGGTTGCAATCACCACAGACAGCCTCTGAGACACTGTTTCAGCCTCATCTGCACCCATGAGACCCCGGTTTGAGGTGTGAGAACACTTCTCCAAATTGGAATTGTCTTGCTGTGGTTCCTGCCTATCTGAAAGAGACCCAGCGAGGCCCAGGATGAAGGGAGACAGTGAGGTTATGAGCCTGGCAATCTTTCACAGATGTCCACCTCTGGGGTCTTTGGTATGATTCCATTACCCATGGACCCCCCACAAATCACCAGACAACCTTCCAATCCCCATGGGTCCCGATTCTAACACACAGCCTCTTCTGAGAATGAAGTAACAAGAATTATTTTACAAGACCACCTCAGTCTCAAATCACCTCCTGCTGCAGCACAACCCAACCACAAAGAAGGTCTGAGGGGCCCTAAGGTCGAGACTTTTAAGGTCCCATAGTGGGTTATCATAGGCACCTTTCTCCGGATCCCACGCCAGCTCTGCCTATATAATTTTTCTCTACTTAGTCAGGCTGAAAGTTCTGAAAACCGGGAGCCTGAGCCTGTCCACGAATGTACATGCTCTCATCTCAGGTCACAAGGCCTGAAGGTGAGCTGTGGCTAATGTCACAATGAATGTCACCATTCCCTAGCTGTCATTCACTGGGGCTTGGCACAGAAAGAAACATCCGTGGAGGTGTGTCAGCTCTGGACTCTTACCCTATCTTCTCCCTTTATCCTAGGACAGGACAAGCATGAGCCAGACTAAAGAAACTTCAAGCAAAGCCTCAGGAATAAACTGCAAAATTCCAAAGGATACAACAGGATTTTCAGGATTTCTCACACCTGCCTAGATGTTGTAGTGGTGGGTCTTTTTGAATCTTGCTTCACTGTGATTTCTAGGTACAGACCACATGTGTTCCCTGGTTGCTCTCTCCCAGGTGGGGCTTCCTGAATAACCATGCAGCCTCAGGAGCTGCCAGATTGTGTGCTTCTGTGGGAGTACTGTGAGTGTTGAAAGTCTGCATGTTTGCGTGTGGCATTGTGGGTTTGTGTGTATCTGTGTGTGTGCGCTTGTAAGTGGAGCCTGCTTAGAGGAATGTGGCTATCTCTCTTCAGCACTTTTTTTTTTTTGAGTCTCCTAACCTTTCATCCTGTCTGTGTGTGTGGTTCTGTTGGGCTCTGGGACCCCATTTTCTGTATTTTTCTGTGGATCATGAATTCACAGTGAATTGGGAGGCTTGCTGTACATCCCAATCACCTCCCCCAGCCAAAAAAAAAAAAAAAATACTCTTCTAAAATTAAAGAAGCACTCCACACCGAAAAACAGCTATCTCTTAGTGTTTCATTCTCCTGTGGCTAACCCAGGGAGAAATAGTAGCAGCCCTAGCAGTCCTGTCCAGAGGGCGCCGTGAATTTATCTCAAATTTGGTTCCCAGTTGAGTAGGTTCTTCATGTCATGAGGGGGCACTCCTCAATTGTTTTGAGATTACACCATGGGACATAGAGTGTGAGCAGCAATAAGGTCAGATAGCAGTGCAGGTACAACTTGTTGAGGGGTGGATGGGGTTCTGCATCTTCACCTACAAAAAAAAAAAAGAAAAAATGAAGACAGATGACAAAGAAGTTGCTTCCAACTCCACCTCTACATTCCCTTAATTGCACAAGCAGTCCACCCCATGACATCGTTTACACGTGGGAGAACTACAGTGTGCTAGGAACATTTGATGTACAAATTGGGGCCAACCTGGCAAACTCCTGATTTGAGAGCTTTCATACCCAGAGCCACATGGAAGTGAAAGGGATTGATGCTAGGTGGGATGTGGCCTCCACACTAGCCCCTTCTTTTCCTGTCTTCCATGTTCCTCATCAGCCTAGGTTACCTGGGTCTGGCTCAACAACTTCCACACTAAAATCTTCCCAGTTCACAGAGAAAAACCCTCATGAGAATTTGTTGCATGTCTCCTTTTAATCACTGTCATATTTTAATGACTGGGCAGCTTTGATACTTTTTAAATTGTAAATTCCCATTACAGCTGTACAAAAGAAAACTCTTGTTCTCCCACTTCTACCGGAGGGCTGCATTAATCCTGTAGGATGAGAAGAAGGTAGCCCTCTCTGGCTTTTGCCTGGTAATCTAGCCTCTGATTCCTTTCATTTGCATGGACTTCTTATTGTGAAGGATCTCTTTCATTGGACTTTTACTTGATTGGACTGCCTCTCGCCATAGACTATTTAGTTGCCAAGAATTTCAGAGAGTAACTGGGACTTTGGGTAGGCTATATGTGCTCCAAGGTTTTGGTCATTTTCTGGTGTGGGGTGGGGGGAAGAGGTGGTTTGCATTTTGCATAAGGCTCTGGAATACTATGACAGGAATCATTAAACATTGTTTGGACTCCAGCACAAAGCAGGTCATTCTCCAAGGTGAGCCTTGATTTTTCTTTGCTTTGATGGGAAATTCACAGTGCTCTCAACAGCATTACTGGACGCCCATGTCAGGATTGCCATAGTCACTGAGAGTCTCCGATACTTTCAACCTCATCTGCAGCCGTGAGAGGCCAGTTCGAGTTGTGAGAACACTGCTCACTATGAAATTGCCTTTGCCATTGTTTCTGCCTTTCCCAAAAAGCCAGTGGGATGCCCAGGATAAAGGGAGGCAGAGAGGTCAAAAGCCCGAGCATCTTTCACTGACACCACCTCTGGGGTCTCAGATGTGATTCTATAACCGAAAAAACCCTCAACAACACACCAGGCTATATTCAAATCTTTATGGGATGTGATTCTTCTGCACCGCCTCTTTCAGGAATGGAGTCAGAAGAGCAGTTTCCAGAGACTACATCACAGTCTCAAATGCTTTTTGCTCCAAAGGGACGCAACAAACAGCAGGGTTAAAAGGGTGCCTGAGGTCGAGACTTTTAGGGTCCTGCGGTGGGTTTTTACAGGCAGCTTCCTGATATGAGGTCGGCTCTGCTTGTACCATTTTCCTCTCCTTAGGCAGGCTGACAGCTCTGACTGCCCGGTGCTAGTGCCTGCCTCATGAATGCCCATGTGCTAATCTTAGGGCACCAGGTCTGAATGTGAGCTCTGGCTAGAGTCACAATGAATGTCACCGTTGCCTAGCGCCAATTTCCTGCAGCTTGGTGGAGAAGGAGACCTCCATGGAGGTGTGTTGGGGATGGACTCTCTCTTGTCTTCTTTGTGGGACCCATGGGATAATCCCATGATCCTAGGAGAGGGCAGGTGTGATCCATTGTGAAGAAATGTCAAGCACAGCTCCGGGAATAATCCACAAATTCCCTAAGGATCAGAAAGATCTGAAGGATTCCTCAGGCCTGCCTGGGCTTTGTAGGTGTGGGTCTTTTTGAAACTCGCCACATTGTGATTTCTAGTTATAGCCCACCTGTGTTCCCCAGTATTACTGTCTCCCAGATGGGGTTTTTGCAGAACCACGTGGCCTCAGAAGCTGGAAGGCTGTGTGTTTCCGTGGGAATGTTGCAAGTTTTGGATATCTACTTTAGTGGGTGACATTGCATTTTGGGGTGTGTGTGTGCCCGTAAATGGAGTCTGTTTAAAGGAATGTGGCTAATGCACTTCAGCTCTTCTCTTTTTTTCAGCCTTCCAACCTTTTATTGGCCTGTCAGTGTGGCTCTGCTTGGGATGCAGGGCTCTGTTTTCTTTATTTTTCTGTGGATCATGAATCCCCAGTGAATTAGGAGTGGGTCAAGACCTGACAGTATCCATATCACCTCCCACTGAGACAAAAAAGAAAAAAGGACCACTCTACTATAAAGAAGAGGAGCACACCAAAAGCAGACCTCTCCCACTGTCACATTGTCCTGCAGCCAACCCAGGAAGAGACACTAGCTGTGCTGTCCACGGGGCCCTTGAATTTAGCTCAAATTCAGTACCCAGCCGAACAGTTGATTCATGTCATAAGGGGGCATTCCATCATCTTGGGATTTCATCATGTGACATCAAACTTGCACAGCAATAAGGCCAGATAGGTGAGAGGATACAATTTTGTGAGGGGTGGATAGGGTCCCGCAATTTCATCTGTAAAAAAATAAAGACAGATTACATAAAAGTTGCTTCCAACCACATACCACATTCTCTTAATTGCACAAGCACTTCACAACATGGTCTGGTGTTCAAATGGGAGTACTCAAACTTTCAAGGAACATTTGGAGTGCAAATTGGGGCCATCTTAGCAAACTCTCAATTTGAAGGCATTCATATTCAGAGCCCAATGTGAGTGGAATGAAATGATGCTGGGTGGCATGTGGCCTTTTCAGCTGCCTCTTCTTTTCCTGACTTCCATGTTTCTCATTGGCCTATGGTTTCCTGGGTCTGGATCAACGACTTCCAGCAGAAATACTATTTTTCTCCCACTTTTATTGGAGGGCTGCATAATTACTGTAGGATGAGAATAAGGTGGCCGTATCTGGCTTTTGCCAGGTAATCTAGCGTCTATTTCATTTCATCTGCATGGCCTTCTCATTGTGGATGAGCTCTTTCATTGGACTGTTGCTGAATGGGACTTCCTCTTGCCACAGATTATTTAGCTGACAGGGATTGCAGAGAGCAAAAGTGACTTTGGGTAGGCTAGCTGCACTCTGGGATGTGGTTTGTTGTTTCATTGTTAGGGGCTGGGGTCGTTTGCACATTCAGGAGGCTTTTGGGTCCTCTGACATTAATCACTGAACATTGGTTTGACCCCTGAACAAGGCAGATCATTCTCTCAGGTGAGCCTTGGTTTTTACTTTTATTTATTTTTTTTTCTTTCTTTCATTGGGAATCCCCACTGCTCCTCAACACTGCTACCGGATACCCTTTCCAGTCTTGCCATCGCCACAGACGTCTGCTGAGACACTGTCCCTATCTCATCTTCACCTGTGAGAGGCCAGTCCTAGGTGTGAGACCACGGCTCCACCTTGGACTTGCCTTTGTTATGGCTCTTGCATTTCCCAGAATACGCCTTCATGACCAAGGATGAGGGAAAGTAGTGAGGTCAAAAGCCCATCCATCTTTTGCTGACACCCGCCTCTGGGGTCTCAAGTATTATCAGGTATAATTCTATCACTGAAAGTATCCTTGAAAACACACCAGACTATATTCCAAACCCCATAGCACCAGATTCTTGCACACAGTCCCTTTCAGGCATGGAATCAGAAGAGCAGTCTCCAGAGACCACCTCACCATCTCAAAATACCCTCTCCTCCAGCGGGACCCAACCAGGGAGATGGAAAGATTGTGTTCTATGGTTGAGGCATTTGAGGTCCCACAGTGGGTTTCCACAGGAAGCCTTTTTCCTGATACCAGGCAAGTTCTACCTGTACCATTTTCTTCTGCTTAGGCAGGCTAACAGCTCTGACTGACAGGCACCACATCCTGCCTCATGAATGCACATGTGCAAGTCTCAGGGCACCAGATCCGATTGTGAGCTCTGGCTGGCATCACAATGAATGTCACCGTTGCCTAGTAACAAGTCTCTGCAGCTTGTCGGAGAACTCCATGGAGGTTCTTTGGTTGTGGACTCTTCCCTGTCTTCTCTTTGGGATTCGAAGGATAGTCCCATGATTCTAGAAGATGGCAGACGTGAGCGAGGCCTAAGAAACATAAAGCACAGCCCCAAAAATCAACCACGAAATCCCTAAAGATCATAAAGGATCTGCAGGATTCCTCAGGCCTGCCTAGACATTGTAGGCATGAGTCTTATTGAAACTTGCCCACTGTGATTTCTAAGTACAGACCCCCATTTTTTCCAGGGTGGCTCTCTTGCAGGTGGGGCTTACAGCAGAATCATGCAGCCTCAGGAGCCGTGGGGCTGTGTGTTTCTCTGGTAGTGTTGTGAGTGGTGTGGTGGCTGTCTGCGTGTGTGTGTGGCATTGTGGGTTTGTGTGTGTGTGTGTTCTGTAAGTGAAGTCTGCTTATAAATATGTGGCTAACACACATCAGTGCTTCTTTTTTTTTTGAGTCTCCCATCCTTTTGATGGTCCAATTGTATGTCTCTGCTTGGGCTGTGGGGCTCCATATTCTTTATTTTTCTGTGGATCATAAATCCGCAATGAATTGGGAGGAGGGCAGGGACAAGCCTGTGGCCAAACCACCTCCCTGTGCCAAAAAAGCCACTCTGCTGTAAAGAAGACAGGCACACCACACCAAAAACAGACGTCTCCCAGTGTTTCATTGTCCTGCAACCAAGCCAGGGAGAGACACTAGCAGTCTTGTACTCAGGGTCCCTTGAATTCACTTCGAATTCAGATGCCAGCCGAGCAGGTGCTTCACTTCATGAGGAGGCACCCTCTATAGTTGGGATTTCATCCTTGCACATAGAATACAAGCAGCAGTAAGGTCAGATGGGGTGAGGATACAATTTGGTGAGGGGTGGATGGGGTCCTGCAAATTCTCCCGCACAAATAAATGAAGACAGATGACACAGAAGGTGCTTCTAACTCCATCTGAGCACTTCCTTAATTGCACAGTGAACACCATGGCCCAGTGTTCAGGTGGGAGTGCCAAAACGTGCAAGGAATATTTGGAGTGCTAATTGGGGCCATGCTGACCAACTCCTGATTTGAGGGCTTTCATATCTGGAGCCAAATAGGAGTAGAATAAATTGATGCTGGGTGGGATGTGGCCTCCACACTTGCCTTTTCTTTTCCTGACTTCCATGTTCCTCATCAGCCTAGGGTTTCCTGGGTCTGGCTCAAGGACTTCCACAGTTAATGTTTCCGAGTTCATGAAGAACAATCCTCATGGGAATCCAGTATGTGAGGGTTTCCTTCTAAACACTGTCATGTTTTAATGACTGGGAAGCTTTGATACATTTAAAGCCATAAATTCCTATTACCATTTCCAAAATGGAAACTATTGTTCCCCGACTTCTATCAGAGGGCTGAATGATTCTTTAAGGATGTCTGGCTTTTGCCTGATAATCTAGTCTCTGTTTTATTTTATGTGCATGGCTTCTCTTTGTGGATGAGTTCTTTGATTGGCTGTTCTTGATGGCACTTCCTCTCACCACATATTTTTTATCTGCAAGAGATTTCAGAGAGCAAAAGGTACTTCTTGTAGGCTGGCTGCACTCCAGGATGTGGGTGATTGTCTTGTTGTGTGGGCTGAGATTGTTTGCACTTTGTAGGAGGCTTTTGGGTCCTTTGACAGGAATCACTGAACATTGCTTGGACTCTAACACAAGGCAGCTATTTCTCTCAGATGAACCATGGTTTATCTTTTCTTTTATGGGAAATCCACTGGGGCCCTCATAAGCACTACTGGATATGCCTTTCAGGCTTGCCATCACTACAGATGGCTTCTGAGACATGTCTCAACATCATCTTCACTCGTGAGAGGCCAGCTCAAGGTGTGAGAACATTGCTCCACCTTGGACTTGCCTTGGTCATGGTTCCTGCATTTCCCACAGAGCCCCTGTGAGGCCAAGGATGAAGGGAGGCAGTGAGGTCAAGAGCCAGACCATCTTTCACTGTCACCACCTCTGTGGTCTTAGGTATAATTTCATCATTCAAAAAACCCTCAACAGCACATGAAACTATATTCCAATTTCCATGGGACCAGCTTCTTGCACACAACCTCTTTTGGGAATAGAGTCAGAAGAGCAGTTTCTAGCGACTAGCACACAGTCTCACAAAGCCTCCTACTCCAGTGTGACTTGACTACAGAGACAGACTGATGGGTCCCTGAGGTTGAGACTTTTAATGTCCCACAGTCGTTTTTCACGGGCAGCCTTTTTCCAATACCAGCCCCTCTCTCCAGTACAGTTTTTCCCTGCTTATGTAGGCTCACCGCTCTGACAGCCCAGGTCTTGAGCCTGCCTCATGAATGAGCATGCTTTAGTCTCAGGGCACCAGGCCTGATTGTGAGTTCTGCCTAGCATCACAACGAGTTACAGCATTGTGTAACAACTCCCGCCACTTGGCAGAGAAGGAGACCTCCCTGAAGGTACATTAGCTGAGAAATCTCTCTTGTCTTGTCTCTGGGGTCCACGGGATAGTCCCATGATTTTAGGAGAGGGAAGACATGAGCCAGCCTAAAGAAACTTCAAGCACAGGCCCACCCAGGAGTAAACTGCAAAATTCCGAAGGATTTAAAGAGGTCTGCAGAATTCCTCAGGCCTGCCTAGACATTGTAGAAGTGCATGTTTTTTAAACTTGCCAAACTCTGATTTCTAAGTACATCCCACCTCTGTTCCACAAGGTTGTTCTCTCCCAGGTGGACCTTCCTGCAGAACCACACAGACTCAAGTGTTGTCACGCTATGCATTTCTCTGAAATTGTTGCAAGTGTTGGATCTTTGCGTGTATTGTGTGACATTGTGTGTTTGTTTCTGTGTTTGTGTGTTAGTGTGTGTGCATGCCTGTATTTTGAGACTGCTTAAAGAAATGTGGTTAAAGCTCCTCATAGCTTCTTTTTTTTTTTTTTTTTTTTTTTTAAGACTCCCAACATTTTGGTGGCCTGTCTGTGTGGCTCTGTTTGGGCTGTGGGGTTTTGTGCTTTTTAATTTTCTGTGGATCATGAATTTGGAGTGAATTGGGAGGTGTGCCAAGACCCATCAGCATCCAAATCACCTCCTTTGAAGAAAAAAAAAAGCCATTCTTGTAGAAAGAAGAGGGGCAAACCACACCACAAAACAGAAGTCTCTCTATATTTATTATCCTGTGGCCAACCCTGTGAGAGCCACTAAAAACCTGTCCGCAGGGCCCCTTGAATTTATCTCGAACTGATTCTCAGGTAAGCAGGTTGTTCATGTTTTGAGGGAGCACTCTGCATCATCTTGAGATTTCAACCTGGGACCTAGAGTGTGAGCAGCCATAAGGCTAGATAGAGGTGAGGATACAATCTGCTGAAAGTTGAATGGGGTCCCGCAACTTCACCTGAAAATAAAATGAAGACAGATGACAGATAAGGTGCTTTCAAATCCATCCCCTCATTCCCTTAATTCCACAAGGAGTCCACACAATGGCCTGGTATTCAGGTGAAAGTACTCCAATGTGCAAGGAACATTTGGACTGCAAATTGGGGCCATCCTGGCAAACTCCTGATTTGAAGGCTTTCATATCCAGAGCCAAATGGGAGTGGAATGGAATGATGCTTTGTGGGATGCGGTCTATACAATTGCCTCTTCTTTTCCTGTGTTCCTCATCAGCCCAGGGTTTCCTGAGTCTGGCTCAACGACTTCCACACTAAACATTTTCCAGTTCGTGGTGACCGACACTCATGGGAATCCATTACGTGCATGTTTCCTTTTAAATACTGTAACTTTTTAATGACTGGATAGCTTTGATACGTTTAAAACTGTAAATTTTTGTTACAGCTGCCAAAAAGGAAACACCAGTTCTCCCACTTCTATCGGAGGGCTGCATGATTCCTGTAGGATGAAAAGGAGGCAGCCGTGTCTGCTTTTTGCCTGTTAATCTAGGCTCTGTTTCACTACATCTGCACAGCCTTCTCACTGTAGAGTGGACCTTTCATTGGGCTCTTGCAGATGGGACTACTTATCGCCAAAGATCTTTGGCTGCCAGGGATTGCAGGGATCAAAAAGGACTTAAGTAGCCTGACTAAACTCCAAGTTGTGGATGATGGTTTCATTTTGGGGGCCGAGTTTGTTTGCACTTTACCGGAGGAGTTTGGGTCTTCTGTCAGAAATCTTTGAACATTGCTGGGACTCCAGCACAAATCAGGTCATTCTCTCAGGCGAGCTTTGATTTTTCTTTGCATTTATGGGCGTCCACATTGCCACTCAACAGCACTACTGGATAGCATTTCAGGCTTGCAATCACCACAGTCAGCCACTAAGACACTGTCTCATCCTCATCCGCACCCTTGAGGGGCTAGTTTGAGGTGTGAGAACACTGCTCAAATTTCGACCTACATTTGTCATGGCTCCTGCCTTTCCCTGAGAGCCTCTGTGAGGTGCAGGATGAAAGGAAGCAGTGTAGTCAAGGGCCAGGCCATCTTTTGCAGACACCCGCCTCTGGGGTCTCAAGTATGATTTCATCAACCAAAGATCTGCAAAAACTCATAAGACTATATTCCAATCCCTATGGGACCCGATTTTTGCACACATCTTCTTTTGTGAATGGAGTCAGAAGAACAGTTTCCAGCATCCACCTCAGTCTTGAAATGTGTTCTTCCAGCGATACCTGAACATGGAGATGACCTGAAGCTGCCCTCAGATTGAGACTTTTAGTGACCTGCAGTGGGTTATCGTATTTAGCCTTTTTTTCCAATAACAGAATGGCTCTGCCTGTATCATTTTCCTGTGTTTACGAAGGCTGAAATTTCTGACAGCCTGGCACTAGAGCCTGCCTCATGACTGCACATGAGCTAGTCTCACGGCATAATACCTGAGATGCGAGCTTTCCTAGGGTCGCAATAAATAACACCATTGCCTAGAGAAAAGTCCCTGTGGCTTGGCAGAGAAGGAAATCTCCGTGGAGATTCATCAGTCGTGGATTCTCACCTCTCTTCTCTGTGGGATTCTCAGGAAAATTCCAAGATCCTAGGAGAAAGCACACGTGAACCAGCCTGAGGAAATATCAAGAAGAGCCACAGTAATTGCCCACAAAATCCCTAAGGATCCAAAGGAATCTGCAAGATGATTCAGGCCTACTAGACATTGTAGGGCTGAGTCTTTTTGAAAATTGACACGCTGTGATTTCTAGGTATGGCCCGCATGAGTTTTCCATGGTTGTTTTCTCCCAGGTGAAGCTTCCTGCAGAATCAAGCAGCCTCAGGAGCTGCCTGGCTTTGTTTTTCTCTGAGGGTGTTGTGAGTGTTGGATGTCTGCATATGTGTGTGTGGCTTTATGTGTGTGTGGCTTTATGTGTGTGTGTGTGTGTGTGTGTGTGTGTGTGTGTATGTGTGTGTCCCTGTAAGTGGAGTCTGCTTAATGGAATGTAGCTAATGCTCTGCAGCACTTTTTGAGTTTCCCAACCACTTGGTTGCCTGTCTTTGTTGCTCTGCCTAGGATCTGGGCCTACGTGTTCTTTATTTTTCTGTGGATCATGACTCTGCAGTGAATTGGGAGGCTGGCTGAGTCCCTGTGGGGTCCAAGTCACCTCCCCCTGCAATAAAGCCACACTTCTATAAAGAAGAACAGCACATCACACCCAAGAACAGACTTCTTCCAGTGTTCCATTGTCCTGAAGCCAAATCAGGGAGTGACACTAGCAGTCCAGTTGGGAGGGCCCCTTTAATTTACCTCGAATTCTGTTCCCAGCTGAACATGTGCTTCATGTCCTGAGGGGGCACTACTCCATCATCTTGGGATTTTGCTCAAGAACATAGAGTGTGAGCAGAAATAAGATCATATATGAGTGAGGATACATTCTGGTGAGTGGTGGATGGGGGTCCCACACCTTCACCTTCAAAAAATTTGAAGACTTGACATAGAAGATGTTTCAAACTGCATCCCTGCATGATCTTAATTGTACAGTTAGTCCACAGCATGTTCTGGTGTTCAGGTGAGGTATTCAAATGTGCAGAAAACACTTGGAGGGCCAACTGGGGCCATCCTATCAAACTCCAGATTTGAGGGTTTTCATACCTGGAGACAAATGGGAGTAGGATTGATTGATTCTGGGTGGGATGTGGCCTCCACCCTTGCTTATTCTTTTCCTGGCTTTCATGTTCCTCATCGGCCTATGGTTTTCTGGGTCTGGCTCCATGACTTCCAAACTAAATGTTTCCCAGTTCATGAAGGAATACCCTCTTGGAAATCCTTTGCATGAGTGTTTTTGTTTTTGTTTTGTTTTGTTTTTCTTAACACTGTTGCCTTTTAATGGCTAGGCTACTGTGACACTTTTAAAAACATAAATTCCTGTTACAGCCACTAACAAGGAATCTCTTGTTTTCTTACTTCTATCAGAGGGCTGAATGATTTCTGTAGGATGAGAAGCAGGTAGCTGCATCAGGATTTCCCTTGTAACCTTGGCTTTGTATCACCACATCTGCATGTCCTTTCTCATTGTGGAGGGTGTCTTTCATCAGGATTTTGCTGAAGGGAACTGCCTCTCACCAGAGATCTTTAGCTGCCAGGGATTTCAGGGAGCAAAATGGACTTTGGGTAGGATGACTGTGCTCCAGGTTGTGAGTCATGGTCTCATTGTGGAGGATGAGGTGGTCTGCACTTTGAAGAAGGGTTTTGCGTTTTCTGAAGGGAATGTTTGAACGCTGCTTGGACTTCTGCACAAGTCAACTCGTTAGCTCAGGCAAGCCTTTATTTTTCTTTGCCTTCATGGGTGTCCATATTGGCTCTCAACGGCTCTACTGAACACCCTTTACAGGCTTCCAATTGCCACAGGTGGCCTCTGAGAAATGGTCTCCACCTCATTGGCACCCATGAGAGGACATTTTCAGGTATGAGAACACTTCCCCACATCGTATTTGCCTTCGTCATGGTTTCTGCCTTTCCCAGAGAGTCCCTGCAAGGCCCAGGAGGAAGGCAGGCAGTGAGGTCAAGGCCTCATCCATATTTCACTGAAACCCACCTCTGGGGTCTCAGGTATGATTCCATCATTCAAGGACCCCACAACAAGTAATCAGACTACATTCTAATCCCCATGTGACCAGATGCTTGCACACAACCTGTTTCAGGAATGAAGGAAAAAAAGCTGTTGGCTGTGACAACATCATAGTCTCACCATGCCTCCCCTCCAGTGGGACCGGACCACAAAGATGGCCTGAAGAAGCCCTAAGGTGCACTTTTAGAGTCCCGCAATGGGTTATTGCAGGCAGAGATTTTTTGAGGCCAGACTGGTTCTGCCTGTACCATTTTCTTCTGCTTTGGCAGGCTGACAGATCTGACAGCCATGCGCTCAAGCCTGCCCATGAATGCACATGTACTAGTCTCAGAGAACCAGCCCTGAGCTGTGAGCTCTGGTTAGCATCACAGTGAATGCCACCATTGCCTAGCAACAAGTCCTGTGGCTTGGTGGAGAAAGAGAACTCCATAAAGGTACTTTGCTGGCGGACTCTCATCTGTTTACTCTGTGGGATCCGAGGGATATTCTCATGATACTAGGAGATGGCAGACATGAGCTATCCTTAAGAAATGTCAAGCGGGTTCCCAAGAACAAACCACAAAATCCATAAGGATCCAAAGGACCTGCAAGATGCCTAAGGCATGCCTAGACGTTGTAGTGGTCAGCATTTTTGAAACTTGCCCCACCGTGATTTCTAGGTACAGTCCTTCGCTGTTCCTTGGGGTTGCTCCCTCCGAGGTGTGGTTTCTTACATAATCACACAGCCTCAGAATATGCCAGACTGTGTGTTTCTGTGGGACTGTTGTCAGTGTTGGATATCTGCATGTGTGTGTTATGTGTGTGTGTCTAGGCGAGTAAGTGAATTCTGCTGAAAGGAATGTAGCTAGCGCACTTCAGCACTTATTTTTTTGTCTCCCAATGTTTTGGTGACCTGTCTGCGTGTCCCTGCTTGGGCTTCAGGGCTCCATGTTCTTTAATTTTCTGTGGATCATAAATCCTCAGCGAAATGGCAGGCTGGCTGAGACCCGCCAAGGTCCAAATCTCTGCCTCCTGAAAAAGAAAAAAAAGAGAGAGAGAGAGAAAGACTTCTAGAAAGAAGAGCACACCACACCGAAAAGCAGATGTCTCTGAGTGTTTTATTGCCCTCTGGCAAACACAGGGAGAAACACTAGCAGTCCTGTCCACAGGACCACTTGTATTTACTTTCAATTTAGTTCCCAGGTGAGCAGGTGCTTCACATCATGATGAGACACTCCTCCATCACCTTGGATTTTCATTCTGGAACAGAGAGTCTGAGCAGCAATAAGGTCACATTGGGCTGAGGATACAACCTGGTGAGGCTTGGATGGAGCCTGGCACTTTCATCTGCAAAGAAGGTGAAGACAAATGACACAGAAGGTGCTTCCAATTGCATACCCACATTCCCTTAATTGCACAAGCAGTCCACACCATGGCCCAGTGTTTAGGTGTGAGTACTCCAACATGCAGGGAACATGTGGAGTGCAAACTGGCCCAAATATTAGCAACCTCCCAATTTGAAGGCTTTCACACCTGTAGCCAAATGGCATTGGGATGGATTGATATTGGGTGGGATGTGGCATTTACTCTTCCCTCTTCTTTTCCTGACTTCCATGTTCCTCATAAGCCAGGGGTTTCCTGGGTCTGGCTCCATGTCTTCCACACTAAAAGTTTCCCTGTTCATGAAAGACGACCCTCATCAGAATCCATTTTGTGAGTGTTTCCTTCTAAACTGTCATGTTTCAATGACTGGGAGCTGTCAAACTTTTAAACGCTTAATCTCCCATTACAGCAAACAAAAGGAAACTTGTTTTCCAACTTTTATCAGAAGGTGGCATGATTCCAGTAAGGTGAGAAAACAGGCAGCAATGTCTGGATTTGCCTGGTACTCTTGTCACAGTTTCACTTCATCTGCACATTGCTTCTCATTGTGGGGGTTGAGGAGTCCATCACTGGGCTCTTGCTGGAATGTACTGCCTCTCGCCAGAGATCTTTTGGCTGCCAGAAATTTCAGGAAGCAAAAGGACTTTGGATAGGCTGTCTATGCTCTAGGTTGCAGGAAGTGGTGTCATTGTGGGGGCTGAATATGTTTGCGCTTTGTAGGAGGATTTTGGGTTCTCTGGGTGGAAACTTTGAACATTGCTGGGCCTCCAGCACAAGTCGGCTCTTTCTCTCAGGGGAACCTTCGTTTTTATTTGCTTTCATGGGAGGTTAAAATTGCTCCCCAACTGCACTATTGTACACTATTTTCTTGATTGGAATCACCACAGACGGCCTCTGAGACATTGTCTCAACAGGTAGCCGTGAGAGGTCAGTTCGAGGTATGTGAACACTACACTACCTTTGATTTGTCTTTGTCATGGTTCCTGCCTTTCCCTGAGAGCACCTGTGAGGTCCAGGATGAAGGAAAGCCGTGAAAACAAAGGCTCAGCCATCTTTTGCTGAAACCCACCTCCGGTGTCTCAGATATGATTCCATCAGAGTAAGACCCCTGAAAAACTTACCAGATTGTATTCCCATCCCCATGGGAACAGATTCTTGCACTGAGCCACTTTTGGGAATGGATGCCAAAGAGCTCTTTGCAGCTACTAGCTCACAGTTTCAAAATTCCTTTTTCTCCAGCAGGACTCGAACAAGGACGCTGCCCAAAAGAGTCCTATGGTCGTGACTTTTAGGGTCTAGCAGTGGGTTATCACAGGCAAAATTTTTCACGATACCAGGCCAGCTCTGCCTGTACTATTTTCCTCTGCTTAGGCAGGCTGGTAGCTCTGAAGGCAAGCTGCCCGGGCCTGCCTCGTGAATGCACAGATGCTAGATTAAAGGCACCAGACCTGAGCTGTGAGCTCTGGATAGCGTCACAGTGAATGCCACTGTTGCCTAGTGACAAGTCCCTAAATCTTGGTGGAGAAGACCTCCGTGGACGTGTGTGGGCGGTGGATTGTCACCTGTTTTCTTTGTGGGATCTACAGGATAGTCTTACAAATGTAGGAGACGGCAGATGTGAGCCAGCCTGAAGAAACATCAATCAGAGCCCCAGGAACAAATGGCAAAATCCCTAAGGATGCTAAAGGGTCTACAAGATGCCTCAGGCCTGCGTAGATGTTGTGGGAGTGAGTTTTTTTTTCATCTAGCCCCACTGTGATTTCTAGTATGCTGTTCCTTGTGGTTGCTTCCTTTCAGTTGGGGCTTCTTTCATAAAAAAAAAAAAAAACAGCCTCAGAATCTGTCGGGCTGTGTGTTTCTGTGGGAGTGTTGAGAGTGTTGGATGCCTGTATGTGTGTTTGGCTTTCTGTGTTTGTGTGTGTGTATGTGTGTGTCTGTGTGTGTGTGCCTGTAACTGGAGTCTGCTTAAAGGAATGTGGCTAATACACTGCAGCCTTTTTTTTTTTTTTATAATCTCCCAACGTTTTTTGGCCTGTCTTTGTGGCTCTTCTTGGGTTGCAGGGCTCCATGTTCTTTACTTTTCTGTTAAGCATGAATCTGCAGTGAATTGGGAGGTTGGTGGAGATCTGCTGGGGTCCAAATCAACTACCCCTGCCAAAAATAAAAAACAATCTTCCAGAAAAAAGAGGAGCAAGCTACAACTAAGAAAAAAACATCTTCTAGTGTTTCATTGTCCTGCATCCAACAGAAGGAGAGACACTAGCAGTCCTGTCAGCAACACCCCTTTAATTTACCTCAAATTCAGTTCCCAGTCGAGTAAGGGTTTCACATCATGAGGATGTACTACTTCATTATCTTGGGATTTCATTGCATGACACAGAGTGTGAGCAGCAATAAGGTGTAAAAGGGGTAAATATTCAATCTTGTGACTAGTAGATGGGGTCCTGCAACTTCACCTGCAAAAAATGGTGAAGACAGATGACACAGAAGGTGTTTTCAATTGCATCCCCACATTCCCTTAATTGCACAAGCAGCCCACAACTTGGTTCAGTTTTCAGTTGGGAGTACTCATACGTGCAGGAAACATTTAAAGAGAAAGCTGAAGCCATCTTACAAGCTATTGATTTGAGGGCTTTCATACTCAGAGGCAAATGGCAGTGGGATGAATTGATGTTTGGTGGGATGTGGCCTCTATATCTTCCTCTTATTTTTTTTGACTTCCATGTTTCTCATTGGCCTAGGGCTTCCTGGCTCTGTCTCCACGTCTTCCACACTAAATATTCCCCAGTTCATGGAAGACCCTCATGGGAATATATTGCATGAGTGTTTTCTTTTAAACAGTGTCACATTTTGAAACTAACTGAGCAGCTGTGATACCTTTAAAAGCATAAATTTCAGTTACAGCCACCAACAAGGAAACATTTGTTGTCCAACTTCTATTGGAGGGCTGCAAGATTACTGCAGGATGAGAAGCAGGCAGCGTGTCTGGATTTGCCTGGTAATATAGCCTCTGGTTCACTTCATCTCTATGTTCTTTCTTATTGTGGAGGGGGTCTTTCACTGGGCTCTTGCTGGATGAGACTGCCTCTCATCACATACTATTTGGCTGCCAGGGATTTCAGGGAGCAAAATGGATTTTGGGTAGGATGGCTTCATTCCGGATTGTGGGTAGTGGTCTTGTTGTGAGCATTGAGGTAGTTTGAACTTTGCAGGAGACTTTTGGGGTCCTCTGGCATTAATATTTGAATGTTGCTGGGATTCCAGCATATGTCAGCTCATTCTCTCATGCAGCTTTGATTTTTCTGTGCTTTCATTGTGTGTCCACCTTATCCCTCAGTAGCGTTACTAAGCGTACTTTTTAGGTTTCCGATAATCAAAGATGACGTCTGCAACACTGTCTCAATGTCGTTTTAACCCATGAGAGGCCAGTTTGAACCGGGGAAACACTGCTCCTACTTGGATTTGCTTTTGTCTTGGTTCCTGTCTCTCCCAGAGAGCCCCTGTGGGGCCCAGGATTAAGGGAGGCAGTAAGGTCAAGGGGCTGGTCATCTTTTGCAAACACCTATCTCTGGGGTCTTCCTATCTCTGGGGTCTTAGGTATGTTTCCGTCACCCAAAGACCCATTAACAACTCACCAGGCCACATGCCAATCCCCATGGGTCCTGATTGTTGCAAACAGCCTCTTCTGTGAATGGAGTCTGAAGTGCAGTTCCAACGACCACCTCACAGTCTCAAAACACCTCCTCTTACAGAGGGACCTGACCACGGTGATGAACTGAAAGGGCCCTAAGTTTGAGAAATTCAGGATCCCACAAGGGGTTATAACAGGCAGCCTTTTTGCTGATAGCAGGCTGGCTCTGCCCTTACCATTTTTCTGTGCTTAGGCAGCCTGACAGCTCTAACAGCCAGGTGACTGAGCCTGCCTTGCGATTGTGCATGTACTAATCTCAGAGCACCAGGACTGAGCTGTGAGCTCTGGCTAGCATCAAAATGAATGCCACCATTGCCTAGCAACAAGTCCATGGGGCTTGGAGGAAGGAGACCTCTATGGGAGTGCATCAGCGGTGGATTCTTGTCTATCTTCTCTGTGGGATCAATGGGAGAGTCCCATGAACCCAGGAGATAGAAGACATGAGCCAGCCTGAAGAAATTTCAGAGCAGAGTCTCAGGAATAAGCCACACATCCCTAAGGATCCAAAAGGATATGCAGGATTCCTCAGGCCAGACTAGACGTTGTAGTGCCGAGTCTTTTTGAAACTGGCCACACAGTGATTTATTGGTACAGCCCACCTGTGTTCTCTGAGGTTCTTCTCTCCCAGTTGGGATTTCCTGCAGAACCATGCATCCTCAGATGCTGTTGGGCTGTGTGATACTGTGAAAGTGTTGCATGTGTTGGATGTCTTTGTGTGGCTTTATGTGTGCCTCTGTTTTTGTGTGTTTGTGCCAATAAGTGGAGTTTGCTTAAAGGAATATGGCTAATGCATTGCAGCATTTGTTTTTTCTTTTCTTTTCTTTTCTTTTCTTTTCTTTTTTTTTTTCTTTTGTCTCTTAATTTTGGTGGTCTGTCTGTGTGGCTCTGCTTGGGCTGTGGGGCCCTGTGTTCTTTATTTTTTTGTGCATCATGAATCTGCATTGACGGGAGGCTGGCTGAGAACCACCAGCGTCCAAATCACCTTCTCTTGAAAAAAACAAAAAAAAAACAAAAAAACAAAAAAAAAAAAACACTTTTCTAGAAAGAAGACAAGCACGCCACACCCAAGAACAGATATCTCCAGGTGTTTCATTGTCCTGTGGTCAACCCAGAGAGAGACAACAGTGTTCATGTTTGCAGGGCCACTTGAATTTTCCTTGAATTTGGTTCCCAGCAGAGCAGATGCTTCACGTTGTAAAGGGGCACTCCTCCATCATCTTGGGATGTCATTCTTGAAAACAGAGTTGGAGCAGCAATGAGGACAGGTATGTGTGAGGATACAGTCTGATGAGGGGTGGATGGGGTCCCGCATCTTCACCTGCAAAGAAGTTGAAGACAGATGATACAGTAACTGCTTCCAACTCCATTTCCCCATTCACTTAATTGCACAAGCAGTCCACACCATTGTCCAGTGTCCAGGTAGGAGTACTCCAATGTCCAGAGAACATTTGGACTGCAAACTGAGACTATCCTGAAAATCTCCCAATTTGAGGGCTGTCATACACAGAACTTAATAAGAGTGGGTGTTTTGATGCTTGGTAAAATGTGGCCTCCACAATTGTCTCTTAGTTTCCCGAATTCCATGTTCCATATTCACCTAGGTTTTCCTGGGTCTGACTCAATGTCTTCCACACTAAATGTTTCCCATTTCATGGAGAATGACCCTCATGGGAATCTACTGGGTGTTTCCTTCTAAACAGTGTTTTAATTACTGGGTAGCTGTGATACTTTTAATATCAAAAATTCCCTTTACAGCCACCAACAAAGAAACTCTTGTTCTCCCAATTCTATCTGAGGGCTGCATGATTCATATAGGATGAGAAACAGGCAACTGTGTCTTGATTTTGCCTCTTAACCTAAGCTCTATTTCATTTCATCTTTACATCATTCTCACTGTGAAGATGTCTTGCACTGGGTTGTTGCTGGATGGGCCTCCCTCTTGCCATAGATCTGTTCATTGCCAGGGATTTCTGAATGCAAAGGAACTTCATGTAGGCTGGCTGTGCTCCAGTTGTGGGTTCTGGTCTCATTGTGACAGCTGAGGTTTTTAGCATTTTGCAGAAGTAGTATGGGTCCTCTGACAGGAATCTTTGAACATTGGTTGGACTCTAGTGCTAGTCAGCTGGCTCTCTCAGGTGAGCACAATTTTTCCTGGCTTTCAGGGTTACCCACCTTACCCCTCAACAGCACTACTGGACACACTTCTCAGGCTAGTAATCACCACAGACAGCCTCACAGACACTATCTCAACCTTGTCTGTACCCATGTGAGGACACTTAGAGGTGTGAGAAAACTGAGCCACCTTGGACTTGCATTTGTTGTGCTTCATGCCTTTCCCAGAGAGACCCTGTGAGGCCCAGGATGAAGAGAGGTAGTGAGGTCACTGGCTTGTCCATATTTCACTAACTGCCTCTTGGGTCTCAGGTGTGATTCTGTCATTCAAATATCCCACAACAGCTAACCACAATATATTCCAGTCCCCATGGGACCAGAATCTTGCACACAGCCTTTTTCATGAATGAAGTCAGAAGAGCAGTTTTCAATGCCTTCCTCACAGTCTCAAATTGCCTCTTCCTCCAGTGGGACCTGACCACAAAGACGGCCCAAAAAGGCCCTAAAGTCAAGACTTATAGGGACTCAAAGTTGGTTACTACATGCAGTTTTTTCCTGATACCAAGCGGGTTCTGCCTATGCCATTTTTTTCTAATTAAGCAGAATGACATCTCTGACAGCTGGGTGCCTGAACCTGCCTTGTGAATGTGCATGCACTCATCACAGGGCACCAGACTTGAGTTTTGAGTTCTGGCTAGCATCATAATGAATAACCCCTTTGGCAAACAACAAGACCTCGTGGATTTGTGGAGGAGACCTCCACGGTGGTGCATTGGCCATGGACTTGCACCTGTCCTCTTTGTGTTATTCTTGGGATAGTCCCATGATCCTAGGAGAAAGCAGACATGAGCTAGCCTAAAGAAATGTCAATCAGAGCCCTAATTTAATGAGTGGTCAGCTTTGTTATATTTAAAACTGTAAATTCCCGTTACAGCCTCCAAAAAGGAAACTCTTGTTCTCCCATTTCTGTTGGAGGGCTGCGTGATTCCTGTAGGATGAGAAGCAGGCTGCTGTCTCTGGCTTTTGTTTTATTAATCTAGCCTCTGTTTCATTCCATCTGCACAGCCTTCTCATTTTGGAAGGGCTCTTTCATTGAGCTGTTGCTGGATGAAATGGCCTCTTGCCACAGATAATTTAGCTGCAAGGGAATTCAGAGAGCAAAAGGGACTTCAAGTAGCCTGGCTGTGCTCCAAGTTGTGGGCGTTTGTCTCATGGTGGGGGCTGAGGTTGTTTGCACTTCACAAGAGGCTTTTGGGTCCTCTGACAGAAACCATTGGTTATTGCGTGGACTCCAGCACAAGGCAGCTCATTCTATCAGGTGAACCTCGATTTTTCTTTGCTTTCAGGGAAAATCCACAGTGCCCCTCAACAGCACTAGTGGGCACCCTTTTCAGGCTTGCCATAAATACGGACGGCCTCTGAGACACTGTTTCAATCTCATCTGCTGCATGAGAGGCCAGTTTGAGGTGTGAGAACACTTCTACACATTGGACTTGCCTTTGTCGGGTCCTTACGGCCTGAAGTGGTCCTGAAGTCAAGAGTTTGAGGGTCCTGAAGTGGGTTTTCACAGGCAGCCATTTTCCCAACACCAAGACATCTCTTCCTGTACCATTTTCCCCTGCTTAGGCAGGCTGCCAGCTCTGACAGCCAGGCACCCAAACCTGCCTTACAAATGCATGTGTGCTTGTCTCAGGGCACCAGGCTTGATTGTGAGCTCTGATCAGCATCCCAGTGAATGTCACCATTGTGTAGCAACAAGTCTCTGTGGCTTGGCAGAGAAAGAGACCTCCGAGGAGGTGCTTTTGTGGTGGTTTCTCTCTTGTATTCTCTGTGGGATCCACAGGACTGTTCCATGATCTTAGAAGAGAGCAGAGGTAAGCCAGCCTGAAGAAATTTCAAGCAAAGCCCCAGGAATAAACCTCAAAATCATTAAGGACCTAAAATATTCTGCAGGATTCCTCAGCCATGCCTGGACATTATAGGGTGAGGCTTTTTGAAACTTGCCCCAGTGTGATTTCTAGGTACAGTCTGCCGGTATTCCCCAGGGTTGCATTATCCCAGGTGAGGATTCCTGCAGACCTATGCAGCCTTAGGACCTGTCCGGCTGTGTGTTTTTATTGGAGTTTTGCAAGGTTTTGATGTCTCTATGTGTGTGTGTCATTTGTGTGTGTGTGAGTATGTGTTTGTGTGTGTGTGTGTGTTCTTGTAAATGGAGTCTGTTTGAAGGAATGTGGATAATACACTTCAGAACTTCTCTTTTTTTGAGTCTTTCAACCTTTTGGTGACCTGTCTGTGTGGCTCTGCTTAGACTGAGAGGCTCAATGTTCTTAATTTTTTGATGGATCATGAATCCATAGTGAATTTGGAGCTGGGCTGAGAACTGCCTGTGCCCAAATCACCTCCCTCTCAAAAAAAAAAAAAAAAAAATTAAAAAACCACTCTTCTAGAAAGAATGTGAGCACACCACACCAAATAACAGAGATCTCTGAGTGTTTCATTGTCCTATGCCCAACCCAGAAAGAGGCATTAGCAGTCCTTTCCGAAGGGCCCCTTGAATTTACCTTGAATTCAGTTTCCAGCAAAGCAGGTGGTTCATGTCATGAGTAGTCACTCTTCTATCATCTTGAGATTTCATCCTGAAACATCAAGTGTGTGTAGCAAAAAGGTCACATAGGGGTGAGGATAAAATCAGGTGGGAAATGGATGGGGTCCAACAACTCCACCTGCAAAAAAAAAAAAAAAAAAAAAAAAAACAGATGACACAGAAGATACTTCAAAATTTATCCCTGCATTCCTTTAATTGCAGAAACAGTCCACACAATGGCCCACTGTTCAGGTGAGAGTACTCTATTGTGCACAGAACATTTGGCATGCAAATTGGGGCCATCCTTGCAGAATCCCGATTTGAGGGCTTTCACACCTGGAGCCAAATGAGAGTGCAACGGATTAATTCTGGGTGGGATGTAGCTTCCACAGTTACATCTTCTTTCCTGACTTCCTTGTTCCTTATCTTTCTAGGGTTTCCTAGGTCTGGTTCAATGATTTACACAATAAACCTTTCCCAGTCCACGGAGAACGATCCTCATGGGAATCCATGGTGTGAGTATTTCCTTCTAAACACTGTCACTTTTTAAAGACTGGGTAGCTTTGATACTTTTAAAATCATAAATTTTTATTACAGCCGCCAACAAAGAAACTCTTGTTCTCCCACTTCTATTGAAGGGCTGCATGATTTAAGATGAGAAGTAGGCAGCCAAGTCTGGCTTTTGTCTTGTAACCTAGCTTCTGCTTTATTTCATGTGCACGACCTTTTTATTGTGGAGGGGTTATTTCATTGGGGTGTTTCTGGAGGGACTGCTTCTTGTCACATATTATTTAGCTGCAAGGGAATTCAGAGTGCAAAAGGGACTTTGAGTAGGCTGGCTGCACTCCAGATTGAGGATCTTTGTCTCATTTTGGGGGCTGAGGTTGTTTGCACTTTACAGGAGGATTTGCACTTCTGACAGGATTCACTGAACATTGCTTGTACTCCAGCACAAGGCAGTTTTTTCTCTCATGTGAGCCCTGATTTTTCTTTGTTTTCTTGGGGAATTGATAGTGTCCCTCAACAGCACTACAGGACACCCTTTTCAGTCTTGCCATCACCAGAGATGTCCTCTGAGACACTGTCTCAACATCATCTGCACTCATGAGAGATCAGTCTGAGGTACAAGAACACTGATCCACCTTGGACTTGCCTTTGTTGTGGTTCCTGCCATTCCTAGATAGCCCCTGCGAGGCCTCAGATGAAGGGAGGCAGTGAGGAAAACAGCCCACCATCTTTCACCGACACCTGCCTCTGGGGTCTCAGGTATAATTATATTGCCCAAAGAACCCTCGACAACACACCAGACTATATTTCAATCTTCAGGGACTCAATTCTTGCACACAGCCTCTTGCAGTAATGGAGTCAGAAGAGAAGCTTCCAGTGACAACCTAACAGTCTTTAAATGCCTCATTGCCAGTGGGAGTTCACTATGGAGATGGCCTGAAGGGGTGCTGATTTCGAGGCATTTAGGGTCCCACAGTAAGTTTTCAAAGGCAGCATTCTTCCCAATTCCATGACAGCTCTGCCTGTACCATTTTCCTCTTCTTAGGCAGGCTGATAGCTCTGACAGCCAGGAGCCCAAGCCTGCCTTAGGAAAGAAAATGCACTAGTCTCAGGGCACCAGGCCTGATTGTGAGTTCTGGCTAACATCACAATTAATGCCAGCGTTGGCCTAGCGACAAGTCCAAGAGGCTTTGCAGAGAAGGAGACCTACCTGGAGGTGTGTCGGCGGTGGACTCTTGCCTGTCTTCTCGGTGGGATACACGGGATAGTCCCATGATCCCAGGAGAGGGCAGACATGAGCCATCCTCAAGAAACATCAAGTATATCCCCAGGAATTAACCATGAGATCCTTATGGACCCAAAAGAATCTGCTGGATTCCTCAGGCCTCCTTAGACATTGTACGGGTGAGTCTTTTTGAAACTTGCCCCACTGTGATTTCTAGGCATAACCCACCTGTGTTCCTTGGGGTATCTTTCTCACAGATGTGGCTTCCTACAGAACCACACAGACTCTGGAGCTGCCGGGCTGTGTGTTTCTGTGGGAGTGTTGTGATTGTTGGATGTTTGCATGTGTGTTTGGCATTGTGTGTGTGTGTGTGTGTGTGTGTGCGCTCGCGCGCATGCCCCTATTAGTGGAGTCTACCTGAAGGACTCTGGCTCACGCACTTTAGTGCTTCTATTTTTTAAGTCTCCCAAACTTGTGGTGGTCTTTTCTGCTCTGTTGTGGTTATGTGGCTCCATCTTCTTTATTTTTCTATGGATTATGAATTTGCAGTGAATTGTGAGGCGGGATGAGACACATCAGCATCCAAATCATTACTCCTGCCAAAAAATAAAAAAATAAAGCCACTTTCTAAAAAGAAGAGGATCACACCATACCAAAAAAAAAGACATCTCTGAGTGTTTCATTGTCTTTCAGCCAATCGAGGGAGAGACACTGGCAGTCCTAGCCACAAGGCCCCTTGAATTTACCTTGAATTCAGTTCCCAGCCAAGCAGGTGCTTCATGTCATGAGGGGTCACTCCTAAATTGTCTTTGTATTTCATCCTGGGACATAGTGGGTGAGCAGCAATAAGGTCAGATGGGTTGAGGATACAATCTGGCGAGGTGTGGACGGGGTATCACAATTTCATCTGCACAAAAGTGGAGACACATGACACAGAAGTTGCTTCCAAATCCATCCCTGCAATTTCTCAATTGCAAAGCAGTCCAAAACATGGCCCAGTATTCAGGTGGGAGTAACCCCAATATTCAAGGAACATTTGGAGGGCAAATTAAGGTCATGGATTGATGCTGACTGGAATGTAGCCTCCACACTTACCTTTTATTTTCCTGAATTCCATGTTTTTCCTTAGCCTAGGGTTTCCTAGGTATGGCTCAAAGACTTCCACACCAAATGTTTCCAAGTTCATGGATGAAAAACCCTCATGGAAATCCATGGCTTGCATGTTTTCTTCTAAACACTGTCAGATTTCAGTGACTGGTCAGCTTTGATACTTTTAAAATCACAAATTACCATTGCAGCTGCAAAAAAGGAACCTCTTGTTCTTCCACTTCAATTGGAGGGCTGCATGATTCTTATAGTTTGAGAAGTAGGCAGCCATGTCAGGCTTTTGTCTGGTAATCTAGCCTGTTTCATGTTACCTGTGTAGTCTTCTCATTGTGGCAAGGCTCTTTCACTGGGCTGTTGCTGGATAGGACTGCTGCTCACCACAGATTATTTAGCTGGCAGGGATTTGAGAAAGCAAAAAAGACTTCAGATAGGCTGGCTGCACTCTAGAATGTGGGTCATTGTGTCTTTCTGGGGGCTGAGATTGTTTGTACTTTGCAGCAGCCTTTTGGTTCCTATGACAGTAGCCATTGAACACTGCTTGGACTCCAGGACAAGACAGTTCATTCTCTCAGGCAAGCCTTGATTTTTCTTTGCTTTAATGGGAAATCCACTGTGCCCCTCAAGAGCACTACTGGACACTCTTTTTAGACATGTCATCTCCTCAGACAACCTCTGAGACACTGTCTCAACCCATCTGCACACCTGAGAGGACAGTCTGAGGTGCAAGAACACTGCTTCATTTTGGACTCGCCTTTGTCATAGTTCCTGATTCTCAGAGACCGCTTCTGTGAGGTCCATGATGAAAGGAGTCAGTGAGGTCAAGAGCCCCACTATCTTTCACTGACACCCACCTCTGGGATCTCAGGCATGATTCTGTCACCAAGAGAACAACACACCAGAGTATATTAAAATCCCCATGGGACACGGTTCTTCCACACAACCTTTTTCAAGAATGAAGTCAGAAGAGCAGTTTCCAGTGACCACCTCACAGTCTCAAAACATCTCCTCTTACAGTGGGACTGGACAACAGAGATGGCCCGAAAGAGCCCAGATGTCAAAAATTTCAAGGTCCCACAGTGGGTTTTTGAAGGCAGCGTTTTTCCTGATACCAGGCAGGCTCTGCCTGTACCATTGTGCTCTGGTTAGGCAGGCTGACAGCTCTGAGAGCCAGATGATTGAGCCTGCCTTATGAATGTACATGCACTAGTCTCAGAGCACCAGACCTGATTGTGAGCTCTAGTTAGTGTCACAGAGAATGTTACCATTGCCTAGCGACATGTCCTTGGGCTTGGCAAAGAAGGAGCCCTCCATGGAGGTGTGTCAGCGGCGGACTCTCGCATGTCTTCTCTGTAGGATTTATGGGATAGTCCATGATCTTAGAAGTGGTAGACTTGAGCAACTCTGAAGAAATGTCAAGCAAACTCCCAGGAAGAAACCAAATCCTGAAGGATGAAAAAGAATCTTCAGGATTTATCAGGCCTGCCTAGGGGCTGTAGGGGTGAGTTTTTTGAAACTTGCCCTAGTTTGATTTCTAGGTACAGCCTGCCTGTGTTCCCTGGGACTCCTCTCTCCCATGAAGAGTGAGCAGGAGCTACCTGTAGAACCACACAGCCTCAGCAGCTGCTGGGCTGTGTGTCTCTGTTAAAGTGTTGCAAATGTTGGATGTCTGCATGTGTTTGTGACACTGTGTTTGTGTGTGTGTGTGTGCATGTGTGTGCACCTGTAAGTAGAGTCTGGTTAAAGAAATGTGCCTAATGCACTTAAGCACTTCTTTTTTTTTTAAGACTCCCAAATTTTTGGTGGCCTGTCTGTGTGGCTCTGTTTGTTCTGCACGGCTCCATCTTCTTTTTTTTTCCTGTGGATAACGAATCAGCAGTGAATTGTGAGGAATACCGAGGCCCACCAGCATTTGTACCACCTCCACCTGCAGAAAAAGTCACTCTTCTAGAAAAAAGAGGAGCACACGACACCAAAAACAGACATCTCCCAGTGTTTAATTGTTCTGCCGCCAACCCATTTAAACGCACTGGCGGTCCTGCCCATAGGGCACATTGAATTTACCTCGAATTCGGTTTCCATCCGAGCAGGTGCTTCACGTTGTGAGGGGAAACTCCTCCACCATATTGGGATTTCATCCTGGGATATACAGTGTTACCAGCAATAAGGTCAGATAATGGTGAAGATACAGTCTGGTGAGAAGTGGATAGGGTCCACAACTTCACCTGCAAAAAAAAAAAAAAAAAAAAAAAAAAAAATGAAGACAGATGACGCAGAAGATGCTTCTGACTCCATCCCTGCATTCTCTTGATTGTGCAGGAGGACCACAGCGTGACCCATTGTTCAGGTAGGAGTACTCAAACATGCAAGGAATATTTGGAGTGCAAATTGGGGCCATCCTGGCAAACTCCTGATTTGAGGGCTTTCATAGTCAGAGACTAAAGGGAGTGGGATGGATTTATGCTGGGTGGGATGTGGTCTCCACACTTGCCTCTTCTTTTCCTGACTTCCCTGTTTCTCATTGGACTAAGGTTTCCTTGGTCTGGCTCATCGACTTCCACAGTAAACCTTTCCCAGTTCATGGAGAACAACCCTCATGGGAATTCATTGTGTGAGTGTTCCTTTTAAACACTATCGCATTTTAATGACTGGACAGCTTTGATATTGTTAAAACCATAAATTTCCATTAAGGCCACCAACAAGGAAACTCTTGTTCTCCCACTTTTATCTGAAGGCTGCATGATCCCTGTAGGATGAGAAGCAGACAGCCATGCCTGCCTTGGCCTTGTAATCTAGCCTCTGTTTCAATTAATCTACATGGCCTTCTCATTGTTCAGGGTGTTTTTTCTTGAGATGTTGCTGGATGAGACTGCCTCTCACCACAGATTATTTAGCTGCCAGGATTTCAGAGAGGAAAAGGGATTTTGGGTAGGCTGGCAGTGCTGCAGTTTGAGGGTCTTCGTCTCATTGTTTGGGGTGAGGCAGTTTGCACTTAGCAGGAGGATTTTGTGTCCTCTGACATGAATCACGGAACATTGCTTGAACTCCAGCACAAGGCAGCTCATTCTTTCATGTGAGTTTTGGTTTTTCCTTGCTTTCTTGGAAAATCCACAGTGCCCCTCATCAGGACTACTGGACATCATTTTTAGGTTTGCCATCACCACAGACAACCTCTGAGACACTGTCTCAACCTCATTTGCACATGTGAGAGGCCAGCCTGAGGTGTGAGAACACTGCTACACCTTTCACTTGACCTTGTCGTGGTTCCTGCCTTTCCCAGAGAGCCTTTGTGAAGCCCAGGTTCAAGGGAGGCAGTGAGATCAACAGCTTGGCTATCTTTCACTGACACCTGCCTCTGGAGTCTCAGGTATACTCCTATCACCCAAGTTTCCCTCAACATTAAACCAGACTATATTGGTGTCCTCATGGGGACCTGATTCTTGCACACAGCCTTTTCCCAGAATGGAGTCAGAAGACCACTTTCCAGTGACCACCTAAAAGTCTAGAAAAGCCTCTTACTTCAGCAGAACCTCACCACAGAGACAGCCTGAAGGGGCCCTGAGTTTTGAGACTTAGGTTCCTAAAGTATGTTTTCTCCAGCAGCATTTTTTTCAATACCAGGCGAACTCTGCCTGTACCATTCTCCTCTACTTACGCAGGCTGACAACTCTGACAGCCAGGCACCGGAGGAGCCTGTCTCACAAATGTGCAAGCCCTAGCCTCAGGGCACCAGGCCTGATTGTGAGCTCTGGATAGCATCACAATGAGTGTCACCATTGCCTGGGGACAGGTCTCTGTGGCTTGGCAGATAAGAAGACCTCATTGAAGATGTGTTGGGAATGGACTCTCACTTGTCTTCTCTGTGGGATCCATGGGATAGTATCATGATCCTAAGAAAGGGCACATGTGAGCCAGCCTGAAGAAACATCAAGCAGAGCCCCAGGAATAAATGGCGAAATTCCTAAGAATCCAAAAATCGGCAAGATTTCCCAGGCCTGCCTCGACATTATAGAGGTGAGTCTTTTTGAAACGTGCTACACTGATTTCTAGGTACAGCCTGCGTGTGTTCCCGGGGTTGCATTCTACCAGGTGGGGATTCCTGCAGAACTGAGCAGCCTCAGGAGCTGCTGGGCTGGCTTTTTTTTTTTTTGGGAGGGGGCGGGGGGCTTGTTGTGAGTTTTGGATGTCTGTGTGAGCGTGTGTGTGTGGCATGGTGTGTGTGGCATGTTGTGTGTGGCATGGTGTGTGTGGCATGGTGTGTGTGTGTGTGTATGTGCTTGTATTCCTGAAAGTGGAGTCTACTTAAAGAAATGCAGCTAATGCACTTGAGCTCTTCTCTTTTTTTTAAAATTTCACAACCCTTTTTTGGCCTGTCTGTGTGGCTCTACTTGGGCTGCGGGGCTTCGCGTTCTTCATTTTTCGGTGCATCATGAATCTGAAGTGCATTTGGAGGCACGCAGAGACCAGCCAGCTTCCACATTACCACCCCTAGCAAAAAAAATCCAGTCTTCTAGAAGGGAGAGGAGCACACCACACCCAAAAGAGACAGCTCCTAGTGTTTCATTGTCTTGTGGTCAAGTCAGTAAGAGACACTAGCAGTCCTGTCCACAGAACCCTTGAATTTACCTCGAATTTGGTTTCCAGCCAAGCAGGTGCTTCACATCATGAGGGTTCATGTCTCAATCATCTTAAGATTTCATGCTCAGACACAGAGTGTGAGCAGCAATAAAATCAGATAGGTGTCAAGATTCTATCTGGTGATGGGTGGATGGGGTTCCACAATTTCACCTGCAAAAATTTAAGATAGATAACAGAGAAGTTGCCTCCAAATCCAACCCCACATTCCCTTAAGTGCCTAGTTAGTTCCCACCATGGGCTGCTGTTCTGGTGAAAGTACTCCAAAGTGTAAGGCATATTTGGAGTGCAAATTTGGGCCATCCTGGCCAACTCCCAATATGATGGCTTTCATACATGGAGTCAAATAGGATTAGAATGAATTTATGCTGGGTGGGACGTGACCTCCCCATGTGCCTCTTCTTTTCCTTAATTCCATGTTGCTCATCAGTCTATGGTTTTATGAGTCTCGCTCAACAACATCCACAATAAACATTTCCCAGTTCATGAAGAACGGCCCTCATGAAAATCCATTGCATGAGTGTTTTCTTCTAAACACTGTCACGTTTTCATGACTGGGCAGCTGTGATAGTTTTAAAAGTGTAAATTCCTGATACAGTCATCAAGAAGGAAACTCTTGTTCTTCCACTTGTATTGGAGGGCTGCATGTTTCCTGTAGGATTAGAAGCAAGAAGCAGTATCTGTCTTTTTCCTGGTAATCTAGGATCTGTTTCATTTCATCTGCACATCCTTTCTCATTGTGAAGGATGCTTTTCACTGGGCTGTTGCTGGATAGAAGTGTCTCTCAACACAGATCTTTGGCTGCCAAGGATTTCAGGAAGTATGTCAGACTTTCGGTAAGCTGGCTGTGTTCCAGGTTGTTGGTCTTGTGGTTTGTTCTCTCATTGTGGGGAATGAGATTGTTTGCATTTTGCAGAAGGTGTTTGAGTCCTCTGCCAGGAATCTTGCTTGGAATCCAGCACAACTCAGCTTATTCCATCAGGTGAGCCTTGATTTTCATTGCTTTCATAATTGGTCAACAATACCCCTCAAAATCACTACCGGACAACTTTGCAGGCTTGCAATCACCACAGATGGCCTCTCAGACACTGTCTCATCATCTTTACCCATCAGAGCCCAGTTTGATTTATGAGAACACTGCTCTAACTGGGACTTGCCTTTGTCTTGGTTCCTGCCTTTCTCAGAGAGCTCTTTCAAGACCCAATATGAAGGGAAGTAGTCAGATCAAGGGCCCAGTCATGATTCACTGACTCCCACCTCGGGGGTCTCAGGTATGATTCCATCCCCCAAAGAACCCTTAACAACTCACAGGAAAATATTCCAATCCTGATGGGACCTGATTCCTCTTCACAGCCTCTTTCAGGAAGGGAGTCCAAAGAGGAGTTTCCTGCAACCACCTCACAGTCTCAAAACTCCTCCTCCTCCAGAGGGACTCGACCATCGAGACAGCCCTAAGGGCCCTGGGCTGAGACTTTCAGGGTTACAGAGTAGGTTTTCACAGGTAGCCTTTTTTCCAATACCAGGTCGACTCGACTCACACCGTTTTTTTCCTGCTTAGGCAGGCTGACAGCTCTGACAGCTGGGCTCAAGAGCCTGCATCCTGAATGTGCCTTTACTAGTCTCAGGGGAGGAGGCCTGAGCTTTGAGCTCTAATTGCATCACAATGAATTCTACCGTTGCCTAGTGACAAGTCCCTGTGTCTTGGTGGATAAGGATACTTTTGTGGAGGTTGGTGGGCCATGGATTCTTGCTTGTCTTCTCTGTGGGATCCTTGGGATACTCCCATGAATGTAAGAGAGGGCAGACATGAATGAAGGGGTGGCCTGCCCATTCACACTTGTGGGTATTTCTAGTCGGGTGGTACAAGAGATGGAAAAAAGAAATAAGACACAGAGACAAAGTATAGGGAAACAACAGTGAGCCCAGGAGACTGGCACTTAGCACACCAAGGACCTACACTGGCACTGGTCTCTGAGCTTCCTCAGTTTTTATTGATTATTATTTTCATTATTTTGGGAAAAAGGAGTGTAGCAGCAGAGCAAGGTGATAATAAGGAGAAGGTCAGGAAAAAACATGTGACCAAAGAATCCATGTCATAATTAAGTTCAAGGGAATGTACTATGCCTGGACATGCACGTAGGCCAGATTGATGTTTCTCTCCACCCAAACATCTCAGTGAAGTAAAGAATAACAAGGCAGCATTGCTGCAAACATGTCTCACCTCCCACCGTAGGACGTTTTTTCTCCCATCTCATAATTGAACAAATGTACAATCAGGTTTTATACCGAGACATTCTGTTCCCAGGGGCAGGCAGGAGACATTGGCCTTCCTCTATCTCAACTGCAAGAGGCTTTCCTCTTTTACCAATCCACCTCAGCACAGACCGTTTACAGGTGTTGGGCTGGGGGATGTTCAGGTCTTTCTTATCCCACAAAGCCATATTTCAGACTATCACATGGGGAGAAACTTTGGACAATACTCAGATTTCAAGGGCAGAAGTCCCTGCAGCTTTCCACAGGGCTTTGTGCCCTTGGTTTATTGAGACTAGAGAATGGGAATAACTTTTACCAAGTATACTGCTTGTAAACATTTTGTTAACAAGGAATGTCCTGCACAGCCCTAGATCTCTTAAACCTTGATTTCATACTACACATGTTTTTGTGAGCTCCAGGTTGGGTGAAAGTGGCTGGGGCAAAGTGGCTGGGGCAAAGTTACAAATTAACATCTCAGCAAAGCAATTGTTTAAAGTACAAGTCTTTTTCAAAATGGAGTCTCTTATGTCTTCCCTTCCTACATAGACACAGTAACAGCCTGATCTCTCTTTCTTTTCCCTACACATGAACCAGCCTGAAGAAACGTCAAGTAGATCTTCAGGAATAAACTGTGAAATGCATAAGGATACAAAGGATCTGCAGGACGCCTCAGGCCTTCCTAGATGTTGTTGAGTTGAGTCTTTTAAACCTACCCTACTATGATTTCTTGGTACAGCCTGTCTGTGTTCCCTAGGGTTTCTTTTTCAGGTGGGGCTTCCTGCAGCAGCATCAGAAGCTGCTGTGCTATGATGTGATTTTGTGGGAGTGTTGTGAATGTTGGATGTGTGTGTGTGTGTGTGTGTGTGTGTGTGTGTGTGTGGTGTGTTGCAGTGTGTGTTTGTGTATGTGTGGCTGTAAGTTGGTCACCTTAACATAAAAGTGGCTAACGCACTGCAGTGCTTCCTTTTTTTGAATCTCCCAACCTTTTGCTGGCCTGTCTTTGTGACGCTGCTTGGGATGCAAGACTATATGTTTTTCATTTTCCTGTGGATCACAAATCCACAGTTAATTTAGAGGCTTGCTGAGACCCGCTGGTGTTCTATTCACCTCTCCCTGGAAGAAAAGTCACTCTTCTAGAAATAAGAGGAGCACATCAAATCCAAAAACAGACATCTTTCTGTTTTTCATTGTCCTGCAGCCAACCCAGGGAGAGACACTAGCAGTTCTGTCCACAGGGCCCCTTGAATTTACCTCCAATTTGATTCATAGCCGAGCAGGTGCTTCACATTGTAAGGGTTAATGTTCACTCCTCCAACATCTTGGGATTTCATTCTTGAACAGAGTGTGAGCAGAAATAAGGTCAGATGGGGTGAGAATTCAATCTCATTTACCTGGTGAGGGGTAAGTAGAGTCCTGCACCTTCACTTGCAAAAAAAGTGAAGACAGATGACACAGAAGGTGCTTCCAACAGCATCCCTGCATTTAGTTAATTGCACAAGCAGTCCACACCATTGCCAGGTGTTCAGGTGTGAGTACTTCTACTTAAAGGGAATATTTACAGTGCAAAACTGGGCCATCCTGGCAAACTCCCGATTTGAGGAATTTCATACCCGGAGCCGAATGGGAGTGAGATGTATTGATGCTGGGTGGGATGTGCCCTGCACACTTGCTTCTTCTTTTCCAGACTTCCATGTTCCTAATTGGGCTAGTGTTTCCTGGGTCTGGTTCCATGTCTTCTACACAAAGCAATTCACAGTACACAGAGGATGACATTCATAGGAATCCATTGTGTGAGTGTTTCCTTCTAAACACTGTCACACTTTAATTACTGGACAGCTGTCACAAGTTTAAAGCCATAAATTCCCGTTACATCGGCCACCAAGGAAACTCTTTTTCTTCCACTTCAATCAGAAGGATGTACAATTTCTGTAGGATGAGAAGCAGGCAGCTGTGTCTGGCTTTTTTCTGGTAGTCTGTCTCTGTTTCATTACATCCACACATCCTTTTTCATTGTGCAGGGAGTCTCTCACTGTGCTGTTACTGGATGGGATTGCCTCTTGCAACAGATCTTTTGTCTGCCAGGGATTTCAGGGAGCAAAAGGGGACTTTGTGTAGGCTGGCTGTGATCCGGGTTGTGCGTGGTGGTCTTCTTGTGGGAACTGACTTTGTTTGCACTTTGCAGAAGGATCTGTGTCTTCTGACAGGAATCTTTGAACTTTGCCTGGACTCCAGCTCAAGTCAGCTCATTCTTTCAAATGAACCTTGATTTTCCTTTATTTTCATAGGGAATCCACAATGGGCACCCTTTTCATGATTGCAAATGCCACAAACATCCACTGAGACACAGTGTCAACCTACTCTGCACCCTTGAGAGGCAAGTTTGAAGTGTGAGAACATTACTCCACCATGGACTTGCCTTTGTGTTTCTTCCTGCCTACACGGCCCAGGATGAAGGAATGCAGCAAGGTCAAGAGCCAGGTGAAGAGTCATCTTTCACTGACACCCAGCTCTGGGGTCTCAGGAATGATTCCATCACACAAAGAACCCTGAACAACTCACTATACTATATTCCCATCCCCATGGGTCCCAATTATTGCACACAGTCTCATTCAGGAATGGAGTCAGAAGAGAAGTTCCAGCGACCACCTCACAGTCAGGAAACATCTCTTTTTCCCGCAGGACCTGACCATGGAGATTGCCCAAAGCAGATCTAATTTCAAGATTTTTAGGGTCCCACAGTGGTTTATCACAGGCAGTCTTTTTTTCTGATGCCTGGCCAGTTCTGCCTGTACCATTTTCCTCTGCTTATGCAGGCTAATACCTCTGACAGCCAGGCTCAGGAGGCTGCCTTGTGAGTGAGCATGCACTATTCTCAGGGCATCAGGCCCACAGCTGTCAGCTCTGGATTATGTCACAAAGAATGTCTCCATTGCCTAGCAACAAGTCCCTACACTTGTCCATGGAGGTTCATCGGTTGTGGACTCTCGCCTCTCTTCTCTGTGGTATTCTCAGGATAGTCCCACGATCCTAGAAGAAGACAGACTAGAGTCAGCCTTCAGAAATGTCACACAGAGCCCATGGAATGAAGCACAAAATCTCTAAGGGTCCAAAATTATCTCCAGAATACCTCAGGGCTGCCTAAACGTTGAAGGGATGAGTCCTTTTAAAACTCGCCTCATAGTGACTTACAGGTAGAGCCCACCTGTATTCCCTGGGTTCACTCTCTTCCAGGTGGGGATTCTAGCAGAACAACACAGCCTCAGAATGTTCCAGGCTGTGTGTTTCTGTGAGATTGTTGTGAGTGTTAGACATCTTCATGTATGTGTTTCTCGGAGTGATTGTGTGTGTGTGTGTGTGTGTGTCTGTAAGTGGAATCTGCTTAAAGGAATGTGGCTAGTGCACAACAGCTCTTCTTTCTGAGGGGGCTCTTTGAACCTTTTTGTGGCCTGTCGGTTTGAGCTCTGCTTGGGCTGCAGGGCTCCATGTTCTTTATTATTCCGTGGATCATGCAACTGCAGTGAATTGGGAGGCTGGCTGAGACACTCTGGTCCTGTGACCAACCGAGGGTGAGATATTTGCCATTCTGTACATAAGGTATCTTTAATGTACCACAAATTTGGTTCCCAGCTGAAGAGGTTCTTCACATCGTTCAGAGGCACTGCTCCATAGGCTTGAGATTTCATTCTGAAACAAAGGGTGTGAGAATCAATAATGTCAGATAGGGTTGAGGATATAATATGGTGAGGGGTGGATGGGATCAAACCTATTCACCTGCAAAAAAGGTGAAGAAAGATGACACAGAAGGTGCTTCCAACTGCATCAACCCATTCCCTTAGTTGCACAAGCAGCCTACACCATAGCCCGGTGATCAGGTGGGCGTACTGCAATGTGAAGGTAACATTTGGAGTGAAAACTGGGACCATCCAGGCAAACTCCTAAATTGTAGGCTTTTATACCTGGAGCCAAATGGGAGTGGAATAGATTGACACTGGGTGGGATGTGGCCTCCACTCTTGCTTCTTCTTTTCCTGATTTCCATGTTCATTATAAGCTTGGGTTTCCTGGGCCTGGCTCAATGTCTTCCACACTAAACATTTCCCAATTCACAGAAAACGACCATCATGAGAATTTATTGTCTGAGTGTTTCCCTCCAAACACAGTCACATTTTAATGACTGGGCATCAGTTACATTTTAAAAACAATAAATTCCATTACAGCCACCAGAAAGAAAACTCTTATGCTTTCACTTGTATCAGAAAACTGCATGATTCCCATAGGATGAGAAGCAATCAGCTGTGTTTGACTTTTGCCTGGTAATCTGGGTTCTGTTTCATTTTATTTGCACATCCTTTCTCATTGTGGGTTGGGGGCTCTTTCATTTGGCTGTTGCTGGATGAGACTGTCTCCCACCACAGATCTTTAGGCTGCCACACATTTCAGGGAGCAAAAGGGATTTCGTATAAGCTGGCTGGGCTCCAGGGTGTGGGTCATTGTCTCGTTGTAGGGGCTGAGGTTGTTTGCACTTTGCAGGAGACTTTTGGGTCCTCTGACCAAAATACTTCAATGTTGCTTGGACTTCAGCAAAAGTCAGTTCATTCTCTCAGGCGAGCCTTGATTTTTTTTTTTTTTTTCACTTTCATTGGGGGTCCACACTGAAGCTCAACAACAATACTGGACACCATTTTCAGGATTGCAGTCACTGACATTGTCTCAACCTCATCTGTACCAATGAGAGGCCAGTTCAAGGTGTGAAAACAATGCCCCACCATGTTCTTTCCTTTGTTGTTGTTCCTACCTTTCTCAGAAAGCCCCTGAGGGGTCCAGGATGAAGGGAGGCAGTAAAGTCAAGGTCAAGGGTAAGGCCGTCTTTCACTGACACCGGCCTCTGGTGTCTGAGAAATGATTCCATCACCCAAAAAACCTAAGCGACTCACCAGACTATATTCCAATCCACGACTCACCAGACTATATTCCAATCCCCATAAGACCACATTCTTGCACAGAGCCTATTTCAGGAATGATGTGAGAAGAGCAGTTTCCAGTGAACAATTCACAGTCTTAAAACGCCTTTTCCTCCAGGGGGATGCAACCACAGAGAAGGCTTAAAGGGACCCTAAGGTTGAGATTTTTAGGGTCCCATAGCGGGTTATCACAGGCAGCCTTTTACCTGGTACCTGGTTGGCTGTACATTTTTCTCTGCTTAGGCAGGCTGACAGCTTGGAGAGCCAGGTGCCCCAGCCTGGTCTTGTGAATGCACATGCACTAGTCTCAGGGCACCAGGCCTAATTGTGAGCTCTGGCTAGTGTCACAATAAATAACCCATTTTCCTGGAGATATGTCCTTGCAGCTTGGCATAGATGGAGACCTCCATGGACAAATAACGGCATTGCACTCTCACCTGTCTACTCAGTGGGATCCATGAGATAGTCCCATGGTGCTAAGTGAGAGCAGACATGAGACATCCTGAAGAAAATTCAAGCAGAGCCCCAGGAATAAACCTGGAAGTCCCTAAAAATCCAAAAGGATCTCCAGGATGCCTCAGGCCTGCCTAGACATTGTAGAGGTGAGTCTTTTTGAAACTCACTCCACAGTGATTTCTAGCTACATCTCACCTGTGTTTTCTGGTGTTGCTCTCTCCCAGGTGGGTCTTTCTGCAGAATCAGTCAGCCCCAGAAGCTGCCAGGTTGTATGTTTTTGTGGAAGTGTTGTGAGTGTTGGATGTCTGCATGTGTACGTTGCTTTGACCGTGTATGTTTGTGTCTGTATCTGTAAGTGAAGTCTGCTTAAAGGCATGTCGTTAATGCACTCCAGTGCTTTTTGTGTGTGTGTGTGTGTCTCCCAGCCTTTTGTTGGCCTGTTGGTGTCACTCTGCTCAGACTGCAGAGCTCCAGGTTCTTTACTTCTCTGTGGATTATTAGTGCAAAATGAATTTGGAGGCTGGCTGAGACCTGCCAGGTTCCAAACCACACACAATGTGTGTGTCTGCACACACACACATACACAGAAAAAGCCACTGTTCTAGTTGCAGGAGCACACCACACCCAAGTAGAAACATCTTCAGGTGTTTTATTGTCATGTGGACAACTCATGATGAAGAGACACTAGCAGTCTTGTCCGCGAGGCTGTTTTTTTTTTTTTTTTTTTTTGAGACAGAGTCTGGCTCTGTTGCCCAGGGTGGAGTGCAGTGGTGTGATATTGCCTCACTGCAAGCTCCGCCTCCTGGGTTCATGCCATTCTCCTGCCTCAGCCTCCCTAGCAGCTGGGATCACAGTCTCCCACTTAAGGAGACTTTAAGCAGATTCCACTGTGACCTAGAAGTCACAGTGTGGAAATTTCAAAGAGACTCATCTAGGCAGGCCTGAGGCATCCTGCAGATCCCTTTGTATCCTTAGAGATTTTGCAGTTTATTCCTGGGGCTCTGCTTGACTTTTCTTCAGGCTGGCTGACATCTGCACTGTCCTAGGGTACAGGATGGCAAGTATCTCACCCTGGGTTGGCCACAGGACAAGGAAACACTAAAAGATATCTGTTCTTGAGTGCGTTGTGCCCCTCTTCTTTCTAGAAGAGTGGTTTATTTGCAGAGGGATGTGATTTGGACCCCAGAGTTTCTCAGCCAGCCTCCCAATTCACTGCAGTTGCATGATCCACAGAATAATAAAGAACATGGAGCCCTGCAGCCCAAGCAGAGCTCAAACTGACAGGCCACAAAAAGGTTCAAAGAGCCCCCTCAGAAAGAAGAGCTGTTGTGCACTAGCCATATTCCTTTAAGTAGATTTAGTAGAGACAGGGTTTCACATTGTTAGCCAGGATGGTCTTGAGCTCGTGACCTCGTGATCTGCCTGCCTCAGCCTCCCAAAGTGCTAGGATTACACGCATGAGCCACTGTGCCCAGCCATCTGCAGGGCTTTTTGAATTTACCTCAAATTCAGTTCGTAGCTGAGCAGGTGATTCAAGTCTTGAGGGAGCACTCCTCTATCTTATGGGGATTTCATTCTGAATCAGAGAGTGTGAGCAGCAGTAAGTTCAGGTAGGGGTAAGGATACAATCTGGTGAGAAGGGGATAGGGCCTCGCACATTTTCTTGCCAAAATCATGAATACAGATGACACAGAAGGTGCTTCCAACTGCCAGAGCCAGCCTAACGAATGCACAAGTGCTAGTCTCAGGGCACCAGGCCTGGGCTGTGAGTTCTGGCTATCATCACAATGAATGCCACCATTGCCTAGAGACAATTATCTGTGGTTTGTGGGAGAAGGAGACCTTTGTGAGTTGCTTCCTCAGTGGACTCTTGCCTGTCTTCTCTGTGTTTTTCTCGAGATAGTCCCATGACCCTAGGAAAGTGCAGATGTCAGCCAGCCTGAAGAAAAGCCAAGCAGAGCCCCAGGAATAAACTATAAAATCTCTAAGGATACAAAAAGATCTGCAGGATGACTCAGGCCTGCCTAGATGAGTCCCTTCGAAATTTCCACACTGTGATTTCTAGGTCAGCCCATCTGTTTTCTATGTGGTTGCTCTCTCCCAGGTGGGGCTTTCTTCAGAATGACAGTTTCAGAAGCTAGTGGGCTGTGTTTCTTTGGGAGTGTTGTGAGTGCTGGATGTCTTTGTTTGTGTGTTTTGTAGTTGGGGGGACATGTTGTGTTTGTGTGTGTGTTTGTGTATGTGTTGGTTTGCCTTTAAGAGGAGTCTACTTAAAGTAATGTGGCTAATACACATGAGTGCTTTTGTGTGTGTGTGTGTGTGTGTGTGTCTCCCAACTTGTATTGACCTCTCTGTGTGTCTCTGATTCGGCTGCAAGCCTCCCTCTTTTTTATTTTCCTGTGGATCATGAATCCACAGTGAATAGGAAGGCTGGCTGATACCCTCCAATGTCCAACATACATCCCTCTGCAAGAAAAAAAAGACCACCATTCTAGAAAGAAGAGGAACACACCACAGGCTATAACAGACATCTCCCAGTCTTTTACCATCCTGCGGCCAATCCAGGGAGAGATACTAGCCCTATTTTTGGCAGGGCCTCTTGAATTTAGCTCAAATTCGGTTTCCAGCCAAGCAGCTCCTTCATGTCATGAGGAGTAACTGCTCCATCATTATGAGATTTCATTCTGGAACAGAGAGTGTGAGCAGCAATAAGGTCAGATGGAGGTGAAGGTACCATCTGGTGAGTGGTGTATCAGATCCCACATCTTCACCTGCAAGAAAGGTGAAGACGGATGACACAGAAGTTTCTTCAAACTGCATCCATGTATTTCCTTGACTGCACAAGCAGTCCACACTGTGTCCCAGTGTTCAGGTGGGAGTGCTCTAATGTACAGGGAACATTTGGAGTGCAAACTTGGTCCACTGGCAAACTCGATTTGAGGGCTTTCATATCGGAGCCAAATGGGAGTGGGATGGATTGATGCTAAATGGGATGTGGCCTCCACACTTGAGCCTTTTTTTCTGACCTCCATGTTCCTCATTGGTCTAGCTTTACCTGGGTCTGTCTCAATGTCTTCCACACTAAACGTTTCCCAGTTCATGGAGGATGAGCCACATGGGAATTTATTACATGAGTATTTCGATCTAAACACTTTCACGTTTAAATGACTGGTCATCTGTGATACTTTTAAAACTGTAAATTACCATTACAGCCACCAACAAAAAATCACCTGTTCTCCCACTTCTATCAGAGGGCCGCATGATTCCTGAAGGATGAGAAGTAGGCAGCCATGTCTGACTTTTGCCTGGCAACCTGGGCTCTTTTTCATTACATCTGCATGTCCTTTCTCATTGTGAAAATGATCTTTTATTTCACAGTTGCTGGAAAGGACTGCCTCTTGCAACACATGTTTTGGCTACCAGGGATTTCAGGGAACAAAATGACTGCAAGTATGCTAGCTGCACTCCAGATTGTGGGTGGTGGGCTCCTTGTGGGGACTGAGGTTGCTTGCACTTTGCAGGAGGCTTTTAGGTCCTCTGACAGGAATCTTTGATAGTTTCTTGTACTCCAGCACGAGTCAGCTCATTCTCTCATGTAGGCCTTGATTTTCATTTGCTTTCACCATGGTCCACAATGCCCCTAAATAGCAATACTGAACAATTTTCAGACTTGTAATTGCCAAAGACGGCCTCCGAGACACTATCTCAACATCATCTCCATCCATGAGAGGCCAGTCCGAGGTGTGAGAACACTGCTCCTCCTCTGACTTTTCTTTGTCATGATTTCTGCTTTTCCCAGACAGCCCCTGCAAGGCCCCAGTTGAAGGGGGCACTCAGGTCAATGGTCCAACCATCTTTTGCTTACACCTATCTCTGGGGCCTATGGTATGATTCCTTCACCCAAAGACCCCTTGACAACTCATCAAACTATATTCTTATCCCCATGGGACCCAATTCTTGCACATAGACTGTTTCAGGAATGGAGTAAAAGGAGCATTTTCTGAAGAAAGCCTCTAAGTCCCAAATACCCACTACTCCAGAGGGACCAAATATGGAGATGGCCCAAAGGGGTCTTAAGGTCAAGGCTTTTAGAGTTCAGAAGTGAGGTGTCACAGGCAGACTTTTTTCTGATATCAAGCCACTTCTGCTTGTATCCTATTCCTCTGCTTAGGCAGGCTGATAGCTCTAACAGCCAGGCATCAGAGTCTGCCTTGCAAGACTAGTGCAATTGCACATGCACTAGTCTCAGGGCACCAATTCTGAGCTGTGAGCTCTGGTTATCCTCACAATGAATGCCACAGTTTCCCAGCAACAACTCCCTGCAACTTAGCAGATAAGGAGACCCCTGTGGAGGTGTGTCAGCGGTAGAATCTCACCTATCTTCTCTGTGGGATCTACAGGAGAGTTTCATGATAATAGGAGAGGGCAGATTTGAGCCAGCCTGTAGAAACCTCAAGCAGAGCCCCAGCAATAAACAGCAAAATCCTGAAGGACCCAGAAGGATCTCCTGGATGTCTCAGACCTGCCTTGATGTCGCAGTGGTGAGTCCTTTTGAAGTTTGCCTCATTGTAATGTTTAGGCACGGCCCACCTGTGTTTCCCAGGGTTGCTCTTTCGCAAGTGGGGCTTCCTGCAGAACCACAGAACCTCAGAATCTGCCAGGATTTGTGTTTCTGTGGCAGTGTTGTGAGTATTGGATGTGTGGGTGTGAGAGAGAGAGACTTTGTGTGTTTGTGTGTGTGCCTGTAATTGGAGCCTGCTTAAAGGAATGTGGTGCTTCTTTTTTTTGTCTCCCAAACTTTTGGTGGCCAGTCTGTGTCGCTCTGCTTGAGCTGTGGGGCTCTTTGTTCTTTATTTTTCTGTGGATCATGAATCCACAGTGAATTAGAAGGTTGGTTGAGTCTTTCTGGGGTCCAAATCACCTCTCCCTGCCAAAAAAATACCACTTTTCTAGAAAGGAGAGGAGCACACCATACCCAAGAAAAGACGTCTCTCAGTGTTTCATTGTCATTGTGGCAAACCCTAGGAGAGATACTACCAGTCCTGTCCACAAGGACCTTTTGAATTTACCTCAAATTTGCTTCCCACCTGAGCAGGTACATCATGTCATAAGGGGACATTCCTCCATTGTCTTGGGATTTTATTCTGGGACCGAGGGTGTGAACACCCATAAGGTTAGATAAGGGTAAGGATAATATCTGGTTTCCCTTGTCACAGAGGATGACCATCATGGGGATCCATTGTGTGAGTGTTTCCTTCAAAACACTGGGATATTTTAATGACTGAGAAGTTGTGATATTCTTAAACCATTAATTCCCATTACAGCCACCAAAAAGGAAACTCTTGTTCTCCCACTTCTATCAGAGGGCTGCATGATTCCTGCAGGATGAGAAGCAGGCAGCCATGTCTGGCTTTTGTATGATAATCTAGACTCTATTTCATTTCATCTGCACGTCCTTTCTCATTATGGAGGGTGTCTTTCATTGGGATATTGCCAGATGGGACCTCCTCTCACCACCGATATTCTGACTGCCAGGGATTTTAGAGAGCAATAGAGACTTCAGCTAGGCTGGCATCACTCCAGGTTGTTTATCATGGTCTCTTTGTGGGGGCTGAGAATGGACCCTGCAGGAGGATTTTGGGTCCTCTGACAGGAATCTTTGAATGTTTACTGGACTCCAGCACAAGTCAACTCACTCTCTCAGATAAGCCTTGATTTTTCCTTGCTTTCATGGGGTTTCCACATATCCTTTCAACAGCACTACTGGACACCATTTTCAGATATGCCATCACCTCAAACCGACACTTAGACATTACATCAACCTGAAATGCACCCGTGAGAGGCCAGTCCGAGGTGCGAGACCACTGCTCTCTTTTGGACTTTCCTTTGTCATGGTTCCTGTCTTTTCCAGAGTGCTTCTGTGAGGCCCAGGATGAAGGGAGGCAGTGAGGTCAAGGGCCCAGCCATCTTTCTCTAACATCGGCTTCTTGGGTCTCAGGTATGATTCCATCCCCCAAAGATGCCTCAACAAATCACCAGACTATATTGAAATTCAATGGGACCAGATTCTTGCCCTGAGCCTCTTTTGCGAATGGAATCAGAAGAGCAGTTTCCAGCGACCTCCTCACAATCTCGAACAGCCTCTTCCTCCAGTGGGTCCCAACCACGGTGATGGCCTGAAGGGACCCTAAAGACTAGACTTTTAGGGTCCCGCTGTGGGTTATCACAGGCAGTCTTTTTCCTGATACCATGTTGTCTCCACCTGTAGCATTCTTCACTGCTTCAGCAGGCTGACAGCTCTGAGAGCCCTGCGTCGAAACACACCTCACGAATGCGCAAGCGCTAGTCTCAGGGCACCTTTCCTAAGATGTGAACTCTAGCTAGCCTCACGATGAAAGCCACCATATCTTAACTACAAGTCCCTTTGGCTTGGCGGAGAAGGAGACCTTTTTGGAGAGGCGTTGGAATTGGACTCTTTCCTATCTTCTCTGCGGGATCCATAGGATAGTCCCATAATGGTAAAAGGGAGCAGATGTGAGCCATCCTCAAGAATTGTCAAGAAGAGCCCCAGGAATAAACCGCAAAATCCCTAAGAATCAAAAGCGATCTGCAGGATGCCTCAGGTCTGCCTAGACATTGTAAGGGCGAGTATTTTTGAAACTGAACCCATTGTGATTTCTAGGTATAGCCTGCCTGTGTTCCCTGGAGTTGCTCTCTCCCATGTGGGGCTTCCTACAGAATGAAGCAGCCTCAGAAGCTACCGTCCTGTGTGTTTCTGTGGGAATATTGCTAATGTAGGATGTCTGCATGTGTGTAGTTTTTGTGTTTGTGTGTGTGTGTGTGTGTGTGTGTGTGTGTGTGTGTGTGTGTACCCGTAAGAGGAGCCTACATAAAAATATGTTGCTAACGCACTGCAGCACTTCATTTTTTTTTTTTAGTCTCCCAATCTTTTAGTGGCCTATCTGTATGGCTCTGCTTGGGCTGTGGGGATCCAGGTTCATTATTTTTCTGTGGATCATGAATCTGCAGTGAACTGGGAGGCTGGCTGAGAGAGGTCAGGTCTCAAATCACCTCCTCTTCAAAAAAAAAAAAAAAACACTCTTCTCGAAAAAGGGGAACACACCACAGCCTAGGACAGACCTGTGTTACATTGTCCTCTGGGCAACCCAAGGAGAGGCATTAGCAATCATGTTTGCAAGGCCCCTTGATTATATGTCAAATTCAGTTCCCAGTGGAGTGGTTTCTTCAGGTAGTGAGGGGGCACTCTTCCATTGTCCTGATATTTCATTCTGGGAAGAGAGTGTGAGCAGCAATAAGGTCACATAGGGATGAGGATATAATCTGGTGAGGGAGAGATGGGGTCCATCACTTTCACCTACAAAAAAGTAAAGACAGATGACACTGAAGGTGCTTCCAACAGCATCCCCATATTTCCCTAATTGCACAAGCAGTACACACCATGGCCCAGAGTTCAGGTTGGAGTACTCCAACCTGCAGGAAATGTATCAAAGCCCCAAATGAAGGGAGGCAGTGAGGTTAAGGGCCCAGCCATCCTCACTGGCACCCACCTCTGGGGTCTCAGGTATGACTATATAACCCAAATACCCCTCCAAAACTCACCAGGCTACATGCCCATCCGCATGGGAAATAACTCTTGCACACAGCCTCCATCAATAATGCAGTCAGAAGAGCAGTTTCCAGCAAAAACCTCCACCTCAAAACGCCTCCTCCTCCAGTGGGAACCAAACACAGAGATGGCCTGAAAGGTCTGTAAGTGTGAGACTTTTATGGTCCCGCGGTTATTGCAGGCAGCCTTTTTCCTGATATCATGTTGGCTCCACCTGTAACATTCTCCACTGCTTCAGCAAGCTGACAGCTCTGAGAGCCCTGCATGTGTTATCACAGGAAGCCTTTTTCCCCATACCAGGACAACTCTGCCCATACCATGTTCCTCTACTTAGGCTGACAGCTCTGACGGCCAGTCTCCTGAGCCTGCAAGGGAATGTGCATGCACTAGTCTCAGGGCACCAAACCTGAGCTGTGAGCTCTGGCCAGCATCACAATGAATGTCTCCATTGCCTAGCAATAAGTCCTTGCAGCTTGGCCAAGAAAGAGACATCCATGGAGGTGTGTCCGTGGTAGACTCTCGCCTGTCTTCTCTGTGGGATCCATGGGATAGTCCCATGATCCTAGGAGAGAGCAGACATGAACCAGCCTGAAAAAGTATCAAGCAGAGCACCAGGAATAAACCACAAAATCCCTAAGGATCCAAAAGGATCTGCAGGATGCCTCAGGCCTACCTAGACATTGTAGCGGTGAATCTTTTTGAAACTTGCTCCACTGCGATTATTAGGTACAGCCTGCCTGTGTTCCCTCGGGTTGCTCTCTCCCAGATGGGGCTTCCTGCAGAAACATGAAGCATCAGGATTTAAGGGCTGTGTGTTTCTGTGGGAATATTGTGAGTGTTGGATGACTTCGTGTGTGTGAGGATTCATGTGTTTGTGTGTGTGTGTGCCTGTAAGTGGAGTCTGCTTAAAGGAATATGGCTAACACACTTCAGTGATTTTTCTTTTTTCTTTCTCTCTTTTTTTTTTTTTTTTTTTTTTTGAGTCTCCCAACATTTTGGTGGCCAGTCTGTGTGGCTCTGCTTGGGCTTTGGGGTTTGGTGTTCTTTATTTTTCTGTGGATCAATAATCTGCAGTGAATGGTGAGGTGGGCTGAGACCCGCTGGAATCCAAATCATCTCCCCCTGGAAAAAAAAAAATTTAAAAGCCACTCTTCTAGATAGACAGAAGAGGAGCACACCACACAAGAGAAACAGACATCTCCCAAAGTTTTATTGTTTCTTGGCCAACCCATTGAGAGACACAAGCAGTTCTGCCAAGAGGTCCCCTTGAATTTACCTCAAATTCAGTTCTCCTTTAAGCTCGTGCTTCATGTAATCAGGGGGCACTTCTACATTGTCTTGCTATTTCATTCTAGGCCATAGAGTGTGAGCAGCAATAAGATCAGATAGGAGTGAGGATACAATCAGCAGAGGGGTGGACGGGGTCCCTCACATTTACTTGCAAAAAAACAGGAGGACAGATAATGCAGAAGGTGCTTCCAATTCCATCTCTGCCTTCCCTTAATTGCACAAGCAGTCAATACCATAGCCCAGTGTTCAGGTGGGAGTATTCCAACGTGCAAGAAACATTTGGAGTGCAAATTGGGGCTATCCCAGCAAACTCCCCATTTGAGGGCTTTCATAAATGGAGCCAAATGGGAGTGGAATGGATTGATGCTGGGTGGGATGTGACCTCCCCACTTGTTAGTCTTGGTCTCATTATTGGTTGTTTTTCTTGATCTCATTGTGTGTGCTGAGGTTGTTTGCACTTTACAGAAGGCTTTTGGATCCTCTGACAGGAATCATTTAACCTTTTTTGAACTCCAGCCCAAGTCAGCTGATTCTCTCAGATGAGCCTTGATTTTTCTTTGCTTTCATGAGGGATACACTTTGCCCCTAAACAGCATTACTGCACACCATTTTCAGGTTTACAATAGTCACAGATGGCCTCTAAGACACTGTCTCAACCTCATCTGTGACATGGGAAACCAGTCCAAGGTGTGAGAACATTGCTCTAAATTGGACATGCCTTTGTCGTGGTTCCTGCCTTTCTCAGAAAGCCCCTGAGAGGCTAAGGTTGAAGAGAGGCAGTGAGTTCAAGAGCCCAGCCATCTTTCACTGACACCTACCTCTGGGGCCTCAAGTATGATTCTATCACCCAAGTAAGCCTCAACAACACACCAAACTATATCCCAGTCCCCATGGGACCCAATTCTGGCACATAGCCTTTCAGAATTGGAGCCAGATAAGCAGTTTCCAGAGACCACCTCACAGTCTTGAAACGCCTCCTCCTCCAGCCAAACCTGACCACTTAGATGGCCCAAAGGGACCCTGAGTTAGAGATTTTTACCATCCTGCAATGGGTTTTTGCAGGCAGATTTATTCCCAAGGCCAGGCTGGCTCTGTCTGTACCATTTTCTTCTGCCTCAGCAGGATGACAGCTCTGAAAACTGGGCATCACAGGCTGCCTTGAAAATGCACATTCACTAGTGTCAGGACACCAAGTCTGATTGTGAGCTCTTGCTAGCATCACAACGAATGTCCCCCTTGCCTAGTGAGAAGTCCCTGTGGCTGGGCAGAGAAGCAGACCTCTGTGAAGTTGTGTTCATGGTAGACTCTCACCTGTCTTCTCTGTGGGATCCATGGAATAGTCCCATGACCCCAGGAGATGGCAGACCTGAGCCAGTGCGAAGGAATGTCAAGCACAACCACTGGAATAAAGCACAAACTTGCCTCACTGTGATATCTAAATACAGGCTGGCTGTGTTCCCTGGGGTTGCTATCTCCCAGTTTGGACTTCCTGCAGAACCACACAGCCTCAAAACTCCCGGGGAGTGTGTTTCTGTGGGAGTATTGTGAGTGTTGGATGTCACATGTATGTGTGGCTTTGTGTGTGTTTGTGTTTCTGTGTGTGTGTGTCTGTAAGTGGAATCTGTTTAAAGGAATATGGCTAATGCATTTCAATGCTTCTTTTTTTCTTTTTTTGAGTCTCCCAACCTTTTGGTAACCTGTGTGGCTCTGCTTGGGCTGTGAGGCTACGTGTTCTGTATTATTCTGTGAATCATAAATCTGCAGTGAATTCGGAGGAATGCCAAGACCTGCTGACATCCAAAACGCCTCAGCTTGCCAAAGAAGGCCCTTTTCTAGAAAAAAACGGGAGGACACACCACCAAAAAAAATAGGTGTCTCCAAATGTTTCATTGATTTGTGGCATACCCAGAGAGAGATACTAGCAGTCCTGTCTGCAGGGCCCTTTGAATTTGCCTCGAATTTGGTTCCTAGCCAAGCTGGTACTTCACATCATGTAGGGGAACTCCTCCATCGTCTTGGGATTTCATCCTGGGACATATACTGTGAGCAGCTATAATGTCACATGGGGTGAGGACAAAATCTGATGATGGGCAAGTAGGGTCCTGCAACTTCACCTACATAGAAAATGAAGACAGATGACACAGAGGTGTTTCCACCTTCATCCCCACATTCCCTTAATTGCACAAGCAGTCCACACCATGGCACAGTGTTCAGGTGGGGGTACTCCAACGTGAAAGGAACATTTAGAGTGCAAACTGGAGCCATCATGGCAAACTCTCTATTTGAGGGCTTTTATACCCAGAACCAAATGGAAGTGGAATGGATTGATCTAGTGTGTGATATGGCCTCCACACTTGCCTCTTATTTTCCGGATTCCCATGTACCTTGTTGGCCTCGGGTTTCCTGGGTTTGGCTCAATGATTTCCACACTAAACGTTTCCAAGTTCAAGAAGTATGACCCTCACAGGAATCCACTGCATGAGTATTTTCTTCTAAACACTCACATTTTAATGACTGGGTAGCTTTGCTACTTTTGAAACCATAAATTCCCGTTAAATTGAAGCCAACAACAAGGAAACTCTCTTTCTTCCACTTCTATCAGCAGGCTACATTATTTCTTTAATATGAAAAGCAGGGAGCCATGTCTGGCTTTTGCCTGGCAATCTAGCCTCTGTTTCATTTCAACTGCACAGCCTTCTCATTGTAAATGTGCACATTCATTGGGCTGTTGGTGGATGAGACAGCCTCTCACCAGTGATTATTTAGCTGCCAGGAATTTCAGATAACAAAAGGGACTTTGGGTAGGCTGGCTGCACTCCAGGTTATGGGTCATTGACTCATTGTGGAGGCTGAGCTTTTTCTACTTGCAGGAGGCTTTTGAGTACTCTGAAAGAAATCATTGAACATTGCTTGGACTTTAGCATAAGGAAGATCTTTTCCTCAGGCAAGCATTGATTTTTCTTTGCTTTCATGGGGAATACAGAGTGCTCTTCAACAGCACTACTGGAGTCCAATTTCAGGCCTACAATAGCCATGGATGGCCTCTTAGAAACTATCTCTACCTCATCTGCACCCGTGAGAGGCCAGACAGAGGTATGAGAACACTGCTCCACCTTGGACACGTTTTTGTCATGGTTCCTGCCTTTCCCAGAAAGTCCAAGTGAAGCCCAGGATGAAGGACTGCAGTGAAATCAACAGTCCAGCCATGTTTTGCTGACACCCACATCTGGGGTCTCAGGTATGATTCTATCACCCAAAGAACACTCAACAACACACCAGATTATATTCTGATCCACATGGGACCCGATTCTTGCACACAACCTCTTTCATAAATTAAGTCAGAAGAGCAGTTTCCAGTGACCATCTTGCAGTCTTGAAATGCATCCTCCTCCAGTAGGCAGCGTGAAGGGGCCCTGAGGTCGAGATATTTAGTGTCTCACAGTGGGTTTTCACAGGCAGCTTTTATCCCAATAGCAGGTCAGCTCTGCCAGTACCATTTTTCTTTGCATAGGCAGGCTGACAGCTCTGACACCCTGGCACCAGAGGCTGCCTCACCAATGCGCATGCACTGGCCTCAGAACACCAGGCTTGACAATGAGCTCTGGCTAGCATCAAAATATATGTCACTGTTTCCTAGTGACAAATCCCTGCACCTTCACGGAGGAGGAGACCTCAGTGTAGGTGCATCAGCTGTGGACTTTTGCCTGTCTTCTCTGTGGGATCCATGGGATAGTCCCCTGATCCTAGAAGAGGGCAAAGGTGAGACAGCCTGAAGAAACGTCAAGCACAGCCCCAGGAATAAACCGTGAAGTCCATAAGGATCCAAAAGGATCTTCAGGATTCCTCAGGCATTCCCAGACATTGTAGAGGTGAATCTTTTTGAAACTTGCCCTACTGTGATTTATATGTACAGCCTGCCTGTGTTCCCTGGGGTTGCTCTCTCCCAGGTGTGTCTTCTTGCAGAACCACCCACCCTCAGGAGCTGCTGGGCTGTGTGTATCTATGAGAGTGTTGTGAATGTTGGATGTCAGCGTGTTGGTGTGGCATTGTGTTTTTGAGTTTGTGTGTGTGTTTGTAAAGTGGAGTGTGCTTAAACGAATGTAGCTAACACACTTCAGTGCTGAGTTTTTTTTTTTTTTTTTTTTTTTTGAGTCTCACAACATTAAGGTTGCCTGCCTGTGTGGCTCTGCTAGGGCTAAGGGGCTCTGCATTCATTTTTATTTTATTTTATTTTATTTTTGGTGTGAATCATCAATCTACAGTGAATTGCTTGTGGGACAAGACCTGCTGGAGTCCAAGTCACCTTCTCCATGTGAAAAACAGAACAAAACAAACAAACAAAAAAACGCTGTTTTAGAAAGAAGACGACACCACACCAAAAAACTGACATCTCCCAGTGTTTCCTTTTTTTTGTGGAACAGCCAGCGAAGGACACTAGCAGTCCTGTCCTCAGCGCCTTTTGAATTTACACCGAATTCAGTTCTCTGCTGAACTGGTGCTTCAGCTGTGATGGGGGACTACTGCATCATCTTGGGATTTTATCCTGAGACACCGAGTGTGAGAAGCAATAACATCAGATAGAGGTGAGAATACAATCTGATGAGGGTTGGATGGGGTCCCCACAACATCAACTGCAATAAAAATAAAGACAGATGACACAGAGTGTGTTTCCAACTCCATACCTACATTTCCTTAATTGCACAAGCAGTCCACACTATGTCCTGGTTTTCAGTTGGGAGTATTCCAACATGTGAGGATCATTTGGAATACAAATTGGAGCCATCCCGGCAAACCCCCAATGTGAAGTCTTTCATACTCAGAGTCAAATGGGAGTGGAATGGATTGATCCTGGGTGGGATGCGGCCTCCACACTTGCCTCTTCTTTTCCTTACTTCCATATTCCTCATTGCCCTAGGATTTCCTGGGTCTGGCTCAATGATTTCCACACTAAACATTTCTCAGTTCAGGAAGGATGACCCTTGTGGGAATCCATTGTTTTAATGACTAGGCAGCTTTGATACTTTTAAAACCATAATTTCCTGTTACAACCACCAACAAGGAAACTCTCGTTTTCCCACTTCTACTGGAGGGCTGCATGATTCCAGTAGGATGAGAAGCAGGCAGTCATGTCTGGCTTTTGCCTGGAAATCTAGCCTCTGTTTCATTTCAATTGCATGGCCTTTTCATTGTAAAGGTGCACATTCACTGGGCTATTGTTGGATGAGGCTGCCTCTCACCAGCAATTATTTACCTGCCAGGGATTTCAGAGAGAAAAAGGGACTTGGGTATGCTGGCTGTGTTCCAGGTAATCAGTCATTGGTTCATTGTTGGGGCTGAGGTTGTTTCTACTTTGCAAGAGGGTTTTGGGTACTCTGACAGGAATCATCAAACATTGCTTGGACTTTAGCACAAGGCAGATCATTCTCTCAGGCGAGCCTTGATATTTCTTTACTTTCATGGGGAACCCACAGTTCCCCTCAACAGCACTACTGGACACTGTCTTCAGACTTATTATTGCCACAGACGGCCTCTGAGACACTGTCTCAACCTTACCTGCACCTGTGAGATGCCAGCCTGCAGTGGGACAACACTGCTCCACCTTGGGCATGTTTTTGTCATGGTTCCTGCCTTTCCCAGAAAGCCCCAGCGAGACCCAGGATGAAGAAAGGTACTGAGGTGAAGAGCCCAGCCATCTCTTGTTTACACCCGCCTCTGGGGTCTCAGGTATAGATTATATCACCCAAAGAACCCTCAACAACACACCAGACCATATTCAGATCCCCATGGGACCCGATTCTTACAGAGCCTTTTTTGGGTATCGAGTCGGGAAAGCAGTTTCCAGTAATATCCTCACAGTATCAAAATACCTCCTCCTCAAATGGGACCCAACAACGGAATCATCACAGCAGGTTCTGAGGTCAAGACTTTTACCGTCCTGCAGTGAGTTTTCCAAGGCAGCCATATCTGTATACTGTGACAGCTCTGCCTGTACCATTTTTTTCTGCTTAGACAAGCTGACAGCTCCGACTGCCTGGCGCCCGAGCCTGTCTCACGAAAGCACATGCCCTAGACTCAGGACATAAGCTCTGAGTGTGAGTTTTGGCTTTAGTCAAAATGAATGTCACTGTTGCCTAGCCACAAGTGCCTGTGGCTTTGTGGAGAAGGAGACCTCCATGGGGTCATGTTTGCTGTGGACTCTCGCCTGTCTTCTCTGTGGGATCCGTGGGATTGTCTCATGATCCTAGGAGAGGGCAGACCTGAGCCAGCCTGAAGAAACTTCAAGCAGAGCCCAAGGAATAAACCAGGATATCCCTAAAGATCCAAAAGGACCTGCAGGATTCCTCAGTCCTGCCTAGACGTATAGGGATGGGTATTTTTGAAACTTGCACCACTGTGATTTCTATGTACAGCCCTGCTGTGTTCCTTGGGGTTGTTCTCTTCCAGGTGGAGCTTCCAGGAGAACCAAGCAGCATTCAAGAACTGCCGGGCTGTGTGTTTCTGTTGTAGTGCTGTGAGTGTTGGATGTCTGCATGTGTGTGTCTGGCATTGTGTGTTTGTGTCTGTGTGTGTTTGTGTGTGTACACCTGTAAGGGGAGTGGGCTTAAAAGAATGTCATTAACATACTTCAGCACTCTTCTTTTTTTTTTTTTTTTTTTTTTTGAGTGTCCCAAACTTTGGTGGCCAGAATGTGTGGCTCTGCTTGGGCTGCAGGGCTCCATGTTCTACATTTTTTTTCTGTGGATCATGCATCCATAATGAATTGGAAGACAGGCTGAGACCCGCAGGTGTTCAAATCACCTCCCCCAGCAATAAAAAAACACCATTCTAAAAATAATAGAAGCACACCACACCAAAAAATGGACATCTCCCAGTGTTTCATTGTACTGCAGTCAACCCAGGGAGAGATAATAGTGGTCCTCAGCCCTCCAATAGAAGTGGGAGAACAAGAGTTTCCTTGTTGGTGGCTGTAATGGGAATTTCCAGTTTTAAATATATCACAGCTGCCCAGTCATTAAAACATAACAGTGTTTACAAGGAAACACTCAGGCAATTGATTCCCATGAGAGCCATTCTCCATGAACAGGGAAACATTTAGTGTCAGTCATTGAGCCAGACCCAGGAAACCCTAGGCTGGCTAGGAACATGAAGTTAGTAAAAGAAGAGGAAAGTCCTTAGGCAACATCTTACCCAGCATCAATCCATTCCACTTCCATTAGGCTCCAGGTATGAAAGCCCTCAAATCTGGAATTTGCAAGGATTGCCCCAATTTGCATTCCAAATTTTCCTTATACTTTGGGGTACTCCCACCCGAACACCAAACCATGGTGTGGACTGCTTGTACAATTGAAGGAATGGGGGGGATGGAGGTAGAAGCACCTTCTGTATCATCTATCTTTGTTTTTTGCAGGTGAATTTTTGAAACCCCATCCACCAATCATCAGATTATATCTTCACCCCATCTGACTTTATTGCTGCTCACACTCTATGTCCCAGGATGAAATCCCATGACAATGGAGAAGTGTCATTCATGACTTGAAGCACCTGCTCAACTGAGAACCAAATTCAAGGTAAATTCAAGGGGCCTTGTTGACAGGACTGCTAGTGTTTCTCCCTGGGTTGGCAACAGAGCAATGAAACATGGGGAGATATTTGTTTTTTGGTGTGGTGAGCTCCTATTCTTTCTAGAAGAGTGTTTTTCTGTTTTGTTTTGTTTTGTTGCTGTGGTTGTTTTGTTTGTTTGTTTGTTTGTTTGTTTTTTGCAGGAGGATGTGGTTTGGACAATGGTGGGTTCCGAGCTCCCTCCGAATTCACTGTGGACTCATCATAATCAGAAAAATAAAGAACACTGAGCACCACAGTACAAGCAGAGCCACACAGACAGGCCATTAAAAGGTAGGGAAGGAGAATTAAAGAGAAAAAAAAAAGAAGCTCTGAAGTTCATTAACCACATTCCTTTAAGCAGATTCCACTTACAGGCACACCCACAAACACACACACACAAACACACCCACACACAATGCCATGCACACACTCAGACATCCAACACTCACAACACTCACACAGAAGCACTCAGCCCAGCAACCCCTGAGGCTGCATGGTTCTGCAGGAAGCCCCATCTAGGACAGAGCAACCCAGGGAACACATGTGGACTGTACCTAGAAATTACAGTGGGGAAAGTTCAAAAAGACTCACACCAAAAACGTCTAAGGCAGGCCTGAGGAATCCTGCAGATTATTCTGTATCCATTTGGATTTTGCAGTTTATTCCTGGGGCTGTGCTTGAAGTTTCTTCAGGCTGGATCATGTCAGCCCTTTCCCAGGATTACTGGACTGTCCCATGGATCCCACAGAGATGACAGGTGAGAGTCCACCACTGATGCATCTTCACAGAGGTCTCCTTCTCTGCCAGGCCACAGGGAGCTGTCATTAGGCAACAGTGACATTCACTGTGATGCTAGCCAGACTTCACAACCAGGCCTGGTGCCCTGAGACTAGTACACGTGCATTCATGGGGGCAGGCTCAGGCACCTGGCTGTCAGAGCTGTCAGCCTGTCTAAGCAGAGGAAAATGGTACAGGCAGAGCCGGCCTGGTATCAGGGAAAAGGATGCCTGTGAAAACCCACTGTGAAACCCTAAAGTTTTGACCTGAGGGTCCCTCCATTGTTGGGTCCTGCAGGAGATGGAGGCACTTGGAGACTGTGAGGTGGTCGATGGAAACTGATCTTGTGACTCCATTCCCAAAGGAAGCTGTGTGCAAAAATCGGGTCTCATGGGGATTGGAATATAATCTGGTGGGTTGCTGAGGGTTCTTTGGGTGATAGAATCATACCTGAGACCCCAGAGGCTGGTGTCAGTGAAAGATGACCAGGCTCTTGACCTCACTCCTCCCTTCATCCTGAGCATTGCAGAGGCTCTCTGGTAAATACAGAAACCACGACAAAAGCAAGTCCAAGTTGGAAAAGTGTTCTCATATCACGACCTGGTCTCTCGTGGGTGCAGACGAGATTGAGACAGTGTTTCAATTGCCCTCTATGGTGATGACAGGCCTGAAATAGATGTCCAGTAATGCTGTTGAGGGGCACTGTGTATTTCCCATGAAGGCAAAGAGAAATCAAGGCTCACCTGAGAGAACAAGCTGACTTGCATTAGAGTCCAAGCAATATTCAATGATTCCTGTCAGAGGACCCAAAGACCCGCTTCAAAGTGCAAACAACCTCAGCTCCCCAGATGAGACAACAACCCACAACCTGGAATGCAGCCAGCCTACCCAAAGTCCCTTTTACTATCTGGAATCCGTGGCAGCTAAATATTCTATGGCTAGAAGCAGTCCCATCCAGCAACAGCCCAGTGAAACAGACCCTCCAAAATAAAAAGGCCATGTAGGTGAAATGACACAGAAGCTAGATCACCAGGAAAAAGTTAGACTTGGCTATGAGCTTCTTATCCTACAGAAATCATGCAACCCTCAGATAGAAGTAGGAGAGCAAGATTTTTCTTGTTGGTGGCTGTAATGGGAATTTATGGTTTTAAAATTATCAAAGCTGTCCAGTCATTAAAACGTGGCAGGGTTGTAAGGAAACACTCACACAATGGATTCCAGTGAGGGTAATTCTGTATGAACTGGGAAACATTTAGTTTGGAAGTCAATGAGCCAGATTCAGGAAACCCTAAGCCAATGAGGAAACATGGAAGTCATAAAAAGAAGAGGCAAGAGTGTAGGCTGCATCCTACCCAGCATCAATCCATTCCATTCCCAGTTGGTTCTGGGTATGAAAGCCCTCAAATCAGGAGTTTGCCAGCATGTCCCCAATTTACACTCCAAATATTCCTTACACGTTGGAATACACCCACCTGAATACCATTCCATAGTGTGGACTGCTTTTGCAATTAAAGGAATGTGGAGATGGATTTCAAAGCACCTTCTGTGACATCTGTCATAATTTTTGTTTTACATGTGGTGTTGAATGACCCCATCGACCCCTCAACAGACTGTATACTTATCCCTATCTGACATTCTTGCTGCTCAAACATTTTTTATGTCCCAGGATGAAATCCCAAGATGATGTAGGAGTGCCCCCTCATGACATGAAGTATATGTTTGGCTGGGAAATGAATTTGAGGCAAATTTAAGGGACCCTATGGACAGCACTGCTAGTGTCTCATTCTATGTTGGTAGCGGGACAATGAAACACTGGGAGATTTCTGGTTTTTGCTGTGGTGTTCTCCTCTTCTTTCTGGGGTGTGGATTTCTTTTTCTTTTCTTTTTTTTTTTTTTTTGCAGGGATGGGTGACTTGGATGCTGGCAGGTCTTGGCCCACCTCCCAATTCATTGCAGAATCATAATCCACAGAAAAAGAAACATGGAGCCCCACAGCCCAAGCAGAGCCACACTGACGGTCCACCAAAAGTTTGGGCGACTCAACAAAAGTGAAGCACTGAAGTTCCTTAGCCACATTCCTTGAAGTGGACTCCATTTACAAGCACATACACACACACACACGTTTCAAAAATCCTCACCGCTACAATGTTTTAACAGGCCTACAAATTCCTGCAGATCCTTTGTATCCTTAATAATTTCACAGTTTATCCTGGGGGCTGTGCTTAACATTTATTCAGGCTGGCTCAAATCTGCCCTTTCCTACGGTCATAAGACTATCCTTTGGATCCCACAGAGAAGACAGGGGAGAGTCCACCATGGATACACTTCCATAGAGGTCTCTTTCTCTGCCAAGCCACAGGGAATTGTTGCTAGGCAATTGATGACACTCAATGTGACACTAGCCAAAGCTCACAATCTGGCCTAGTGCCCTGAGACCTGTTCATGCATGTTCATGAGGCAGACTCAGGGGCTGGGCTATCAAAGATGTCAGCCCGCTAAACAGAGGAAAATGGAAGAGGCAGAGCCGGGCTGTATCCAGAAAAAGCCTGCCTGGGAAAAGCCACTGAAAGACCTTAAAAGTCTCAAATTCAGGGCCCCTTAGGGCTATCTCAGTGATCAGGTCCCACTGGAGGAGGAGGTATTTTTAAACTGTGAGGTGATTACTGGAAACTGCTCTTTGGACTCCATTTCCAAAAAGGCTGTGTGCAAGAATCTGGTCCCATGGTGATTGGAATACAGTCCGGTGTGTTGCTGAGGGATCTTTGGTTGAAATGGTCATATCTGAGACCCCAAAGGCAGGTGTCAATGAAAGACAGTGGGGATCTTGACCTCATGGCCTTCCTTCTTCCTGGGCCTCTCAGTATCTCACTGGGAAAGGCAGGAAGCTTGACAAAGGCAATTCTAAGGTGGAGCAATGTTCTCAAACTACTGGCCTCTCACAGGTTCAGATGAGGTTGAGACAGTGTCTCAGAGGCCGTCTGTGCTAATGGCAATCCTGAAAAAAGGTGTCCAGTGGTGCTGTTAAGGGGCAGTATAGATTCCCCATGAAAGCAAAGAAAAATCAATGCTCACCGAGAGAACAAGCTACCTTGTGCTGCAGTCCAAGGAATGTTCAATGATTTCTGTCAGAGGACCCAAAATTCTCCTTCAAAGTGCAAACAACCTCACCCCCAAAAACGAGACAACAACCCATAACCTGGAGCACAGCCAGCCTACCTGAAGTCCCTTTTGCTGTCTGAAATTACTGGCAACTAAATAATCTGTGGCAAGAAGCCATCCAATCCAGCAAAACTCAATTAAACAGCCCGTTCACAGTGAGAAGGCCATGCAGATGAAATGAAACAGATGCTAGATTACCAGGAAAAAGGAAGACACAGCTGCCTGCTTCTCATCCTAAAGAAGTCACACAGCACTCAATACAAATGAAAGAACACGAGTTTCCATGTTGCTGGCTGAAACAGGAATTTACAGTTTTAAAAGTATCAACACTGCCCCGTAATTAAAATGTGAGGAAACCTTAAGCCAATGAGGAACATGGAAGTCAAGTAAAGAAGAGGAAAGGCTGGAGGCCAAGTCCCACCCAGCATCAAACCATTCTCTCCCATTTCACTCCATGTATAAAAGCAGTCACATCGGGATTTTACCAGGATGACACCAATTTACACTCCAAATGTTTCTTGCACTTTGGGGTACTCCCACCTGAACACTGAGCCATGGTGTGGACTGCTTGTGCAATTAAAGGAATGGAGGGATAGAGTTGGAAGCAACTTCTCTGTCATCTGTCTTCATTTTTTTGCAGGTAAAATTGCAGGACCCTATCCATCCCTCACCATATTGTATCCTCACCCCTATCTGATGTTATTGCTGCTCACACTCTATGTCTGAGGATGAAATCCCACAATGATGCAGTAGTCCCTCCTCATGATGTGAAACACCTGCTCAGCTGGGAACAGAATTCATGGTAAATTCAAGGGGCCCTGTGGACAGGACTACTGGTGTCTCTCCCAGGCTTGGCCCCAGGAAAATGAAACACTGGGAGATGTCTGGTGTGGTGTTCTCCTCTTTTTTCAATAAGAGTGGTTTTTTTTGCAGCAGGAAGTAATCTGGAGGCTGACGGGACTTGGCACACCTACAAATTCATAAGGATTCATGATCCACAGAATAAGAGGACATGGAGCCCCACAGACCAAGCAGAGCCACATAGACAGGCCACTGAAAGGTTAGGAGACAACAAATAAAAAAAGGGGGGGGCTGAATTGCATTAGCCACATTTCTTTAAGCAGACTCCTTTCACAGGGGCATGCACACACACACAGACATTCAACACTAACAACATTCCCAGAGAAACACACAGCCCAGCAGCTCCTGAGGCTGTGTGGTTCTGGACAAAGCCCCATTTGGGAAAGAGCAACCCTGGGGAGCACAGGCAGGCTGTATCTAGAAATCACTGTGGGGGAAGTTTCACAAAGACTCACTCCTGCAATACCTAGGCAGGCATGAGGAATCCTACAGATTCTTTTTGTTCCTTAGGGATTTCACGGTATATTTCTGGGTCTGTGCTTGATGTTTCTTCAGTCTTGTTCATGTCTGCCCTCTCCCAGGATCATAGGACTATCCCATGGATCCCACAGAGAAGACAGGCGAGAGTCCACTGCTAATGCAACTCCACGGAGGTCTCCTCTCTGCCAGGTGGCAGGGAACTGTTGCTAGGAAACAGTGACATTCATTGTGAAACTATCCAGAGTTCACAATCAGTCCTGGTGCCCTAAGACTAGCACATGCACATTTGTGAGGCATCCTCAAGTGCCCAGGTATTAGAGCTGACATCCTGCCTAAGCAGAAGAAAATGGTACAGGCAGTACCAGCCTGGCATTATGAAAAAGGCTGCCTGCCAAAATCCACTGTGGGACCCTAAAAGTCTCAAACTCAGGGACCCTGCAGGCTATCTCCGTGGTTGGGTCCTGCTGAAAAAGAAGGTGTTTCTAAACTGTGGGTGGTCACTGGAAACTGCATTTCTGACTATTGCCAAAAGAGGCTTTGACCAAGAATTGAGTCCCATGTGTATTGACATATAGTCTGATATGTTGTTGACGGTTCTTTGGATGACAGAATCATACCTGAGACTCCAGATGCAGTGTCATTGAAAGAAGGATGGGCTATTGACCTCACTGCCACCCTTCATCTTGGGCCTTGCAGAAGCTCTCTGACAAAGGCAGGGACCATGACAAAGGCAAGTCCACCGTGGGGCAGTGTTCTCACATGTCAGCCTGGCCTCTCACAGGTGCAGATGAGGTTAAGACAGTGTCTCAGAAGCTGTCTGTGGCAATGGCAAGTCTGAAAAGGGTGTCCAGTAGTGGTGTTAAGGGGCCCTGTGAATTCCTCATGACAGCAAAGAAAAATCAAAGCCATCTGAGAGAATGAGCTGCCTTATGATGGAGTCTAATCAATGTTCATTGATTCTTGTGAGAAGACACAAATCCTCCTGCAAAATGCAAACAACATCAGCCCCCGCAATGACAGAATGACCCACAACCTTAAGTGCTGCCAGCCTCCCCAAAGTCTCCTTTGCTCTCTGAAATTCCCTACAGTTAAATAATCTGTGGGGAAAGGTAGCTTCATCCAGCAATAGCCCAATGAAAATGCCCTTCCAGAATGAGAAGGCCATGCAGATGAAATGAAACACAGGCTAGATTACCAAGCAAAAGCCAGACACAGCTGCCTGCTTCTCATCCTACATGAATCCTGCAGACTTCCGATAGAAGTTTGAGAACAAGAGTTTCCTTGTTGGTGGTATGAACGCCCTCAAATCAGGAGTTTGTCAGGATGCCGCCAATTTGCACTCCAAATGTTCCTTACACGTTGGAGTACTACCACCTGAACACTGGGCCATGGTGTGGATTGCATGTGTAATTAAGGAATGTGGGGATGGTGTTGGAAGCAGCTTCTGTGCTTTTGTCTTCATTTTTGTCTTCATTTTGTCTTCATTTCTTTGCAGGTGAAGTTGCGGGACCCCATCAACTCCTCACCAGATTGTATCCTCACACATATAAGACCTTATTGCAGCTAACACTCTATGTCCCAGAGTGAAATCCCAGGATGATGGAGAAGAGCCTCCTCATGATGTAAAACACCTTCTCAGCTAGAAACAGAATTTGTGGTAAACTCAAGGGGCCCTACAAACAGGACTGTTAGTGTCTCCTTCTGGGTTGGAAACAGGACATGAAATACTGGGAGATTTAATTTTCATGTGGTGTGCTCCTCTTCTTTCAAGAAGAGTGGCTTTTTTTTTTTTTTTTTTTTTTTTGCAGAGGGAAGAAATTTGGACATTAGTGGGAATCAGCATGCCTCCAAATTCACTGAGGCTTCATGATCCATAGAAAAATACAGACCAAGGAGAGCCACACAGTCAGGCCATCAAAAGGTTGGGAGACTCAAAAAAAAAAAAAAAAAAAAAAAAAAGAAGCACTAAACTGCTTTAGCCACATCCCTTTAAGACTCCATTTACAGGAACACACACACACACACACACACAGCAATGTCACACACATGCAGAAATCCAACACTGACAACACTCCCACAGAAACACAATGCTGGGCAGCTCCTGAGGCTGTGTGGCTCTGCAAGAAACCCTGTTTAGGAGAGAGCAACCCCGGGGAGCACAGGCACGCTGTATTTACAAATCACAGTGGGGTAAATTTCAAAAAGGCTCACCCTTGCCATAGTTTGCTGAGAATGAAGGCTTCCAGCTTCATCCATGTCCCTACAAAGGACGTGAACTCATCATTTCTTATGGCTGCATAGTATTCCATGGTGTGTATGTGACACATTTTCTTGATCCAGTCTATCATTGTTGGACATTTGGGTTGGTTCCAAGACTTTGCTATTGTGAATTGTGCCTCAATAAACATACTTGTGCATGTGTCTTTACAGCAACATGTTTTGTAATCCTTTCCGTACATACCCAGTAAAGGGATGGCTTGGTCAAATGGTATTTCTAGTTCTAGTTCCCTGAGGAATCACCACACTGACTTCCACAATGGTTGAACTAGTTTACAGTCCCACCAACAGTGTTAAAGTGTTCCTATTTCTCCACATCCTCGCCAGCACCTGTTGTTTCCTGACTTTTTAATTATCACCATTCTAACTGGTGTGAGATGGTATATCATCGTGGTTTTGATTTGCATTTCTCTAATGGCCAGTGAGGATGGACATTTTTTCCTTTGTCTTTTGGCTACATAAATATCTTCTTTTGAGAAATGTCTGTTCATATGCTTCACTCACTTTTCGATGGGGTTGTTTGTTTTTTTCTTCTAAATTTGTTTGTGTTCATTGTAGATTCTGGATATTAGCCCTTTGTCAGATGAGTAGATTGCAAAAATTTTCTCCTATTCGATAGGTGGCCTGTTCACTCAGATGGTAGTTTATTTTGCTGTGCAGATGCTCTTTAGTTTAATTAGATCCCATTTGTCAATTTTGGCTTTTGTTGCCATTGCTTTTGGTGTTTTATACATGAAGTTCTTGCCCATGCCTATGTCCTGAATGGTATTGCCTAGGTTTTCTTCTAGGGTTTTTATGGTTTTTGGTCTAACATTTAAGCACCACTGCAAGTTCTCACTCATAGGTGGGAATTGAGCAATGAGAACACATGGACAGAGGAAAGGGAATATCACACACCAGGGCCTGTTGTGTGGTGGGATGAGGGGGGAGGGATAGCATTAGAAGATATACCTAATGTTAAATGATGAGTTAATGGGTGCAGCATACCAGCATGGCACATGTATACATATGTAACAAACCTGCACATTGTGCACATGTACCTTAAAACTTAAAGTATAAAAAAAAAAAAAGGCCCACCCCTACAAAGTGTAGGCAGGTCTGAGGAATCATGCAGATCTTTTTCCATCCATAGGGATTTTGCAGTTTATTCCTGGGGCTCTGCTTGACTTTTGTTGAGGCTGCTTCCCATCTTCCCTCTCCTAGGATCATGGGACTATCCTATAGATCCCACAGAGAAGACAGGGAAGAGTCCACCACAGATGCAACTCCATGGAGGTCTCCTTCTCAACCAAGGTGCAGGGACTTGTCGCTAGGCTATGGTGACATTCACTGTGTCCCCAGCTATGGCTTATAATCAGGCCTGGTGCCCTGAGACTAGTGGAAGCACCTTAGTGCTTAGAGGGACGGGCTCCAGTGTCCACTTCTCAGGACTGTCTGTCTCCCTAACCAGAGGAAAATGGTACATGCAGAAGCAGCCTGGTATTGTGAAAAAGGCTGCCTACCAAAACACACTGTGGGACCCTAAAAGTCCCGAACTGAGGGACTCTTCCAGCTGTTCTGTGCTCAGGTCATGCTGGAGGAGAAGGCATTTCAAGATTCTGAGGTGGTCACTGGAAACTGCTCTTGTGACTTCATTCCTGAAAGAGGATGTGTGCAAGAATCGTGTCCTATGATGATTGTAATATAGTCTGATGTGTTGTTGAGGGTTTCTTAAGTCATAGAATCATACCTGAGACCCCAGGGGTGGGTGTCAAAGATGGCTGGGCTCTAGAACTCCTTGCTTTCCTTTAACCTGCGCCTCACAGGGGCTCTCTTGGAAATGCAGGAAACATGACAAAGGCAAGTCTGCAGTGGAACAGTGTTCTCACACCTCAGATTGGCCTCTCGCTGGTGCAGATGATGTTGAGATATTGTCTCAGAAGCTATTTATTGTGATGGGAAGCCTGAAAAGTTTGTACAGTGGTATTGTTGAGGGGCACTGTGGAGTACCCATGAAAGCAAGGAAAAATCAAAACTTGCTGGAAAGAATGAGCTGCCTTCTGCTGGAGTCCAAGCAATGTTCAATGATTCCTGTCAGAAAACTCAAAAACCTCCTGCAAAGTGAAAAAAACATCAGCCCCCACAATGAGATGACCCACAACTGGAGCAGATCCAACCTACCCAAAGTCCCTTTTGCTTTCTGAAATTCCTGGCAGCTAAAAAATCAGTGATGAGAGGAAGTTTCACTCAGCAACAGCCAAATGAATAAGCCTTCCTACAATGAGAAGGCAGTGCAGATGAAATGAAACAGAAGCTAGATTACCAGGCAAAAGCCAGACACGGCTGCCTGCTTCTCATCCTACAGGAATAATGCAGCCCTTCAATAGAAGTTAGAGAACAAGAGTTTTGTTTTTTTTGTTGTTGTTGTTGTTTTGTTTTTGTTGTTGTTGTTGTTGTTGTTTTTTACAGCTGTAACAGGAATTTATGGTTATAAAAGGATCAAAGTGGCCCAGTCATGAAAACATGACAGTGTTTAGAAGGAAACACTCCCGCAATGGCTTCTTTTGTGTGTCATCCTCCATGAACTGGAAAATGTTTAGTGTGGAAGTCTTTGAGCCAGACAAAGGAAACCCTAGGCCTACAAGGAACGTGGAAGTCAGCAAAAGAAGAGGCAAGTGTGGAGGCCACATCCACACCCAGCATCAATCCATTCCACTCCCATTTGGCTCTGGGTATGAAAGCCCTCAAATGAGCAGTTTGCCAAGATGGCCTTAATTTGCAATCCAAATATTCCTTTCAGATTTGGGTACTCCCACCTGGACAGAGAGCCATGGTGTGGACTGCTTGTGAAATTAAGGGAATGCAGGGATGGAATTGGAAGCACCTTCTGTGTCATCTGTCTTCATTTTTATAGCAGGTGAAGTAGGAGGACCACATCCTTCCCTCAACAGATTTTATCCTCACTCCTATCTGACCTTAATGTTATTCACACTCTATGTCCCTGAATGAAATCCCAGGATGCTGGAGTAGGCCTCCTCATGATGTGAAGCACATACTGGGCTGGCGACCAAATTCGATGTAAATTCAAAAGGCCCTGCACACAGGACTGCTAGGGTCTCTCCCTGGGTTGGCTAGAGGACAATGAAACACTAAGAGATATATGATTTTGGTGTGGTGCGTTCCTCTTCTTTCTAGAAGAGTGGCGTGGTTTTTTTGTTGTTGTTGTTGTTGTGGGTTTTTTTGTTTGTTTGTTTGTTTGTTTGTCTGTTTGCTTGTTTGTTTTGCCAGGGAAGTAATTTTGATACCGGCAGGTCTTATCCCAACTCCCAATTCACTGCGGATTAATGATTCACAAAAAAATAAAAAATATGGAGCACAGCAGCCCAAGCATAGCCTCACAGACAGGCCATGACAAGTTTGGGAGACTCACAAAAGAGAAGTGCTGAAGTGCATTAACCACATTCCTTTAAGCAGACTACTTACAGGCACACACACACACACACACATGCAGAAACACACAATGCCTCACACACAAACACAGACACCCAACACTCACAACACTCCCACAGAAGCACACAGCCTGGCAGCTCCTGTGGCTAAGTGGTTCTGCAAAAAGCCCCAGGTTGGAGAGAGCAACCCTGTAGAATGCAGGCTGGCTGTACCTAGAAATCAGAATGGGGCAAACTTCAGAAAGACTCACCTTTACAATTTCTAGGCAGGCCTGAGGAATGCTGCAGATACTTTTGGATTTTTCAGAATTTTGCAATTTCTTCCTGGAGCTCTGTTTGAACTTTCTTCCAGCTGGCTGATGTCTGCCCTCTCCTAGGATCATGGGACCGTCCCATGTAACCCACAGAGAAGGTACTTGAGAGTCCACTGTGGACGCACCTCCATGGAGGTCTTCTTCTCCACCAAGCCCCAGAGACTGGTCACTAAGCAATGGTGCCATTCACTGTGACACTACCCAGAGCTCCCAAGCAGGTGTGGTGCACTGAGACTAGCACATATGCATTCGTGAGACAGGATCGGGTGTCTGATGTCAGCGGTGTCAACCTCCCTAAGCAAAGGAAAATGGTACAAGCCCAGCCGGCCTGGTATCGGGAAAAAAAACTTCCTGCAAAAACCAGTAGTACCATAAATGTCTCAACCTCAAGGTCCCATCGGGCTGCCTCCATGGTCCTCTTTTGCTGGAGTAGGAGGTGTTTCCAGACTATGAGTTAGTCGCTGAAAACTGCACTTCTAACTCCATTCTTGAAAAAGACAGTGTGCCAGAATCGAATCCCACTGGGATTGGAATACAGTCTGCTGTGTTGTTGAGGGTTCTTTGAGTGATAGAACCACACCTGAGACCCCAGAGGCTGGTGTCAGAGAAAGATCACCAAGCTGTTAACCTCCCTGCCTCCCTTCATCCTGGGACTCACAGGTGCTCACTGGGAAAGGCAGGAATCATGACAAAGGCAAGTTCATGGTGGAGCAGTGTTCTCGAAGGTGTGAGAGGTATGAAGGTGTGAGAAGGTGTGAGCCTCTCACAGGTGCAGATGACGTTGAGATAGTGTCTCAGAGAATCTCTTTGGCAATTGTAAGCCTGAAATGGTTGTGCAGTAATGCTGTTTAGGGGCAATGAGTATCCTTCATGAAAGCAAAGAAAAATCAAGGCTCACTTGAGAGAACCAGCTGAGTCCAAGAAACATTGAAAGATTTTTCAGAGGACCCAAGAGCCTCCTGCAAATTGCAAGCAACCTTAACCCCAAAACAAGAACACGATGTACAATCTGGAGTGCAGCCAGCCTACTTGAAGTCTCTTTTGCTCCATGAAATCCCTGGAAACAAAAAAGATCTGTGGTGAGAAGCAGTCCTATCCAACAACAGCCCAATGAGACACCCCATCAACAATGAGAAAGGACATGCTGGTGCAATGAAACACAGCATAGATTACCAGGAAACAGCCAGAAATGGCTGCCTACTTTTCATTCTACAGGAATCATGCAGCCCTCTGATAGAAATGGGAGAACAAGAGTTTACTTCTTGACAGCTATAATGGGAATTTACAGTTTTAAAATATCACAACTGCCCAGTAATTAAAACATGACAGTGTTTAGAAGGAAAAATTCGCATAATGGATTCCCATGAGGGTCATCATCCATGAACTGGGAAATGTTTAGTGTGGAAGACGTTGAGCCAGATCCATGAAACCCTAGATCAATAAGGACTATGAAAGTCAGGAAAAGGAGAGCCAAGTATGGAGGCCACATCCAACCCAGTATCTATCCATCTCACTTTCATTTGGCTCTGGGTATGAAAGCAATCATATCAGGAGATTCCCAGGATGGCTCCAGTTTTCAGTCCAATTGTTCCCTGCATGTTGGAGTACTCCCGCATGGACACCAGGCCACATTGTGGACTGCTTGTGATATTAAAGGAATGCAGGAATGCAGTTGGGAGTACCTTCTGTGTCATCTGTCTTCACCGTTTTTCAGGTAAAGATACGGGACAACATCCACCCATCACCAGATAGTATTCTGTCCCCTCTCTGCCCGTATTGTTGCTCACACTCTCTGACCCAGAGTGAAATTTCAAGACAATGGAGGAGTGACTCCTCATGAGGTGAACCACCTGCTCAGCTGGGAACTGAATTTGAGGTAAATTCAAAGTGCCCTGTGGACAAGACTGCTGGGGGTTCTCCCTGTGTTGGTGGAAAACAATGAAACACTGAGATATCTGTTCTTTGGTATGGTGTGTTCATCTTCTTTCTAGTAGAGTGGCTATTTATTTATTTATTTTTGCAGGGGGAGGTGATTTGGACACCAGCAGGTCTCAGCCAGACTCCCATTTCACTGTGAATTCATTATCTACTGAAAAATAAGAAGCATGGAGCACCACAGCCAAAGCAGAGCCACACAGACAGGCTACCAAAGTTTGGGAGGATGAAAAAAAAAGCACTGCAGTGCTTTAGCCACATTTTTTGTAAGCAGACTCCACTTACAGGCATACACACACATACACACTCACATGCAGTCATCCAATACTCGCAACATTCCCACAGAAACACACAGCCCAAAAGCTTCTGAGGCCACATGATTCTGCAGGGAGCCCCATTTGGAAGAGAGCAACCCTGGGGAACACAAGCAGGCTGTACCTAGAAATCACAGTGAGGCAAGTTTCAAAAAGATGCCCAACTGCAACGTCTAGGGAGGTGTGAAGCACTCTACAGATCTTTTTTGATCCTTAGGGATTTTGTGGCTTATTCCTGGGGGCTCTGCTTGATGTTTCTTCAGGCTGGCTCACATTTTCCCTCTCCTAATATCTTGAGACTCTCCCATGGATCCAACAGAGCAGACAGAGGACAGTCCACAGCTGACATTCACTCAAAGAGGTCCCCTTCACCACCAAGTCACAGGGACTTGTCACTAGGCAATGGCGTCTTTCACTGTAACATTAACTGGAGCTCACATCTCATGCCTGGTGCCCCAAGACTAGGGCAAGTGCATTCATGAGGCAGTCTCAGGCACCCCAATGTCAGAGACGTCAGTCTGCCTAAGCAGAGGAAAATAGTACAGGCAGAGCTGTCCTGGTATTGGGGAAAAGGCTGCCTCCAATAATCTACTGCTGGACTCTAACAGTGTTGACTTTAGGGCCCCATTGGGTCATCTCCATGGTTGGGTCCCTCTGGAGGAGAAGGTGTTTTGATACTGTGAGGTAGTCTCTGGAAACTGCCCTTCTGACTCCACTCCTGAAAGAGGCTATGTGCAGGAATCAAGTCCCATGGGGATTTGAATGTATTCTGGTAAATTGTTGAGGTGTCTTTGGATGAGACAATCATACCTGAGACCCCAGAGAGGGGAGCCAGCTAAAGATGGAAGGGCTCTTGATCTCACTGTCTCCCTTCATCCTGGATCTCACAGGACACTCTGGGAACAGCTTCAATTCACGACAAAGTCACATCCAATGTGAAACAATGTTCTCACACCTCAAACTACCCTCTCGCATGTTCAGATGAGGTATAGACTATGTCTTAGAGGCAGTTTGTGGTGGTTGCAACACTGGAAAGGGTGTCCAGTAGTGCTGCTGAGGGGCACTGAGGATCATCTATGAAAGGAAAGAAAAATCAAAGTTTGTCTGAGAGAAAGAGTTGACATGCTGGGGTCCAAGCAATATTCAAAGATTCCTCTCAGAAGACCCAAAATCCTCTTGCAAAGTGCAATCAACCTCATCCCCCACAGGTTCACAACCCGCAATCTGGAGCACACCCAGCCTACCTAAAGTCCCTTTTGCTCTCTGAAATCCCTGGCAGCCAAAAGATCTGTGGTAAGTGGCAGTCCCATCCAGCAACAGCCCAATGAAACAACCCATCCACAATGAGAAAATACATGCAGATTCAGTGAAAAGGGGACTAGATTACCAGGCAAAAGCCAGACATAGCTGCCTGCTTCTCATCCTACAGGAATCGTGCAGCCCTCTGATAGAAGTGGGAGAACATGAGTTTCCTTTTTAGCAACTGTACCAGGAATTCACCATTTTAAACATATCACAGTTACCCAGTAATTAAAACGTGACAGTGTTTTGAAGGAAACACTCAACCAATGAATTTGCATAAGTGTCATCCTCCATGAACTAGAAAACATTTAGTATGGAAGACTTTGAGCCAGACCCAGAAAAGCCTAGGCCAATGAGGAACATGGAAGTCAGGAAAAGAAGAGGCAAGTGTGGAGGCCACATCCCACCGAGCATCAATCCATCCCACTCTTATTAGGCTCTGGATATGAAAGCCTTAGAATTAGAAGTTGGCCAGGATGACCCCAGTTTGTATTCCAAATGTTCCCTGCACACTGGTGTACTCCCACTTGAACACCAGGCCATGGTGTGGACTTTTTGTGCAATTAAGAAAATGCAGAGATGCATTTGGAAGCAAAATCCATGTCATCTGTCTTCAAATTGTTTCCAGATGAAGTTGCAGGACACATACAACACTCACAAGATTGTATCCTTAAATCTATATGACCTTATTGCTGCTCACTCTCTCTGTCCCAGAATGAAATCCCAAGGTGATGAAAATGTGTCCCCTTATGAGTTGAAGCACCTGCTCAGTGGGGAACTGAATTCAAAGTAAATTCAATGGGCCCTGTGGACAGAACGTTAGTGTCACTCCTTAGATTGGCCTAAAAACAATAAAACACTTGGAGATGTCTGTTCTTGGGTGTGGCTGTACTCTTCTTTCTGGAAGACTGGAGTATTTTTAAAAAAGAAGGTGATTTGGACCCAGGTGGGTTTCAGCCTGCCTCCCAATTCACTGTGGATTCATGATCAACAGAAAATTTAAAAACACAGAGCCCTGTAGCTTAATCAGAGCCATCCAAATAGGCCACCAAAAGTTGGGATACTCAAAAAGAAGAAGCTCTGTAGTGCATTAGCTACATTCCTTTATGCAAACTCCACTTACAGGCATACCACACACACACACACACACACACACACACACACACACACAAACACATCAAGCCACAAACAAAGGCAGACATCCAACACTCAGAACACTCTCAAAGAAACACACAGCCTGGCAGCTCCTGAGGCTGCATGGTTCTGCAGGAAGGCCCACCAGTGAAAGAGCAACCCCAAGCAACAAAGCCAGGCTGTACCTAGAAATCACAGTGGGGCATGTTTCAAAAAGACTCACATCTATAACGTGTAGGCAGTCTGAGGCATTTTGCAGATCATTTTGGATCTTTAGGGACACCATGGTTTATTCCTGGGGCACTACTTGACATTTCTTTAGGCTGGCTCATTTATGCCCTCTAAAAAAAATCATGGGACTATCCCTTGGATACCCAAGAGAAGTCAGGCAATAGGCCACCACTGATGAATCTCCCCAGAGGTTTCCTTCTCCAACAAGCTGCAGCGACTTCTCGCTAGGCAACTTTGGCATTTATTGTGATGCTAGACACAACTCACATCTCAAGCTTGGTGCCATGAGACTAGTGCTTGTGCATTCATGAGGCAGGCTCCAGCGCCTGGCTGTCAGCCTGCCTAAGCAAAGAAAATTGGTACAGCAGGAGCTGGCCTGGTAGAGAAAAATGCTGCCTGTGATATCCCACTGCAGAACTGTAAAAGTCTTGACCTTAGGACCTTCTGGGCCAACCCCATGGTTTGGTCCCACTGGAAGAGGAGGTGTTTTGAGACTTTGAGGTGGTCTCTGGAAACTGCTTTTCTGAATCTATTCCTGAAAGAGGTGGTGGGTAAGAATCACTCACCTGAGATAACAAGTTGACTTTTGCTAGAGTCTAAGCAGTGTTCAAACATTCTGGTCAGAGGATCCAAAAGCCTCCTACAACGTGAAAAAAAAAAAACCTCAGTCTTCACAACAATACCATGACCCACAACTTGGAGGGCAGACAGCCTACCTGAAGTCCCTTTTGCTCCTTGAAATCCCTGGCAGCAACATTCCAATGGAAGACACCCTCCACACTGAGACAGGACGTGCAGTTCAAATGAAACTGAGCCTTGATTGAAGCCCTCCAGTAGAAGTGGGAGAACAAGAGTTTTCTTGTTGGTGTCTGCAAGGGGAATTTAGGGATTTAAAAGTATCACACCTGTGCAGTCATCAAAACGTGACAGTGTTTAGGAGGAAACACTCACACAAGGGATTTTCATGACAGTCATCCTCCATGAACTGGGAAAAGTATAGTGTCGAAGACGTTGAGCCAGACCCAGGAAAATCTAGGCCAATGAGGATCATGGAATTCAGAAAAAGAAGAGGCAAGGGTAGAGGCCACATCCCACACAGCATCAGTCCATTCCACTCCCATTTTTCTCCAGGTATGAAATCCCTCACATTGAGGGTTTGCCAGGATGTTCCCAGTTTACACTCTCTGTGTTCCTTGCACATTGGAATACTCCCACCTAAACAATGAGCCACAGTGTGGACTGCTTGGGTGTGATGTGCTCCCCTTCTTTATAGAAGGTGGATTTTTTTTTTCACAGGGGGAAGATATTCAGTCCCTTGTGGGTCTCAGCCAGATATCCAATTCACTGCAGATTCATGATCCATGGAAAAATAAAAAAAAACATGGGGCACCACAGCCCAAGCAGAGCCACACAGACAGGCCAACAAAATGTTGAAAGACTAAAAAAAAACGAAGAGCTGCAGTGCATTAGCTACATTCCTTTAAGCAGACTCCACTTACAGGCACAAAAACACACAAACACACACACACACACGCAGATATCCAACACTTGCAACAATCCCACAGAAACACACAGCCTGGCAACTCCTGAGGCAGCATGGTTCTGCAGAAAGCACCACCTGGGAGACAACAAACCTGGGGAACACAGGCAGGCTGAACATGGACATCACAATAAGGCAAGTTTCAAAAAGACTAACCCCTACAACGTCTAGGCAGGCCTGAGGCATTTTGCACATCCTTTTGGATTTTTAGGGATTTCACAGTTTATTCCTGGGGCTGTGCTTGACATTTCTTCAGGTTGGCTCACATCTACCCTCTCGTAGAAGCATGGGACTATCCCATGGTTCCCACAGAGAAGACATGCTAGAATCTATCACCGATGTACCTCTACAGAGGTCCCCTTCTCTGCCAAGATGCAGGAACTTATCAATAGGCAACAGTGGCATTCATTATGACGTTAGCCAGAACTCAAGGCTTAGGCCTGGTGCCCTAAGACTAGTGCATGCACAATCGTGAGGCAGGCTCAGGTGACCAGTTGTCAGCTGTCAGCCTGCCAAAGCTGAGAAAAGTGATACAGGCAGAGCCGCTGCAATATCTGGTAAAAGTCTGCCTGAGATAACCCACTGCAGGTCCCTAAATATCTAGATCATAGGACTTCTTTGAGCCATCTCCGTGGTCATGTCCCACTGCAGAAAGGCTTCTTGAGACTAAACTTGTCACTGGAAACTGCTCTTTTGACTCCATTCTTCATAGAGACTATGGAAAAATCAGGTGCCATAAAGATATGAATATAGTCTGTTGTGTTTTTGATGGGTCTTTTGGTGATCAGATCATATCTGAGACCCCAGAGGTGTGTGTCAGCAAAAGATGTCTTGGCCCTTGACCTCACTTTCTTCTCTTTAGGCCCTGCAGTGAATCTCTGGGAAAGGCAGGAGCCACTAAAAAGGCAAGTCCAAATCGGAGTCATGTTCTCACACCTTGAACTGGCCTCTCATGGCTGCAGATGAGGTGGAGACAGTGTCTCAGAGGCCGTCTGTGGTAATGTAAGCCTGAAAAGGGTGTCCAGTAGTGCTGTGGAGTGACATTGTGGACCCCCTCTGAAAGCAGAGAAAAATCAAGGCCTGCCTGATAGAATGAAATACTTTTGCTGGAGTTCAAACAACTTTTAAAGATTCCTGTCATAAGACCAAAAATTATTTTACAAAGTACAAACCACCTGAGCCACCAAAATGAGACCAAACCCACAACCTGGAGAATAGCCAGCCTACCTGAAGTCCCTTTTGCTCCCTAAAATCCATGGCAGCCAATTGGTCTGTGGAGAAACAGTCCCATCCAGCATCAGCCCAATGGATGTTCCCCTCTACAATGAGAAAGGACGTGCAGATGAAATAAAACAGAGCCTAGATTACCAAGGAAATGCAAGACATGGCTGCCTGCTTCTCATCCTACAGGAATCATGCAGCCCTCTGAGAGAAGTGGGAGAATAAGAGGTTCCTTATTGGCAGCTGCAATTACCTGAGTTGCCCAGTCATTAAAACATGACAGTATTTAGAAGGACACACTCACACAATGAATTCCTATGGGGATTACATATTACAGTCATGTTTCTTGAAGTGGGAAATGTTGAATATAAAAGATGTTGAGCCAGACATAGGAGACCCTAGGTCGATTAAGAACATGGAAGTCAAGAAAAGAAGAGGCAAATGTGGAGGCCACATCCAACCCAACATCAATTCATCCCACTCGCATTTGATTGCAAGTATGAAAGCCCTTAAATGAGTTTGCCAGGATGGCCCCACTTTATATTCCAAATGTTCCCTGCAGGTTGGAATACTCCTACATGAACACCGGGCCATGGTGTGGACTACTTGTGCAATTAAGAAAATTTGGGGATGCAGTTGAAAGCACTTTCTGTGTCATCTGTCTTTAACTTTTTGCAGGTGAATGTGTAGGACCTGTCCACCCTTTACCATGTTTTATCCTCACCCCTATTTGACCTTATTGGTGTTTACACTGTCTGTCAGAGAATAAAATCCCAAAATGATGGAGCAGTGCCCCTTCACGAGCTAAATGAAGCACCTGCTCTGATGGGAACAGAATTTGAGGTAAATTCAAGGGGTCCTGCATACAGGACTGCTAGTATCTCTCCCTGGATTGGCCGTGGGACAATTAAATATTGAGAGATGTATGTTCTTGGGTGCAGTGTGCTCATTTTCTTTTGAGAAGACTGACTTTTTTTTTACAGACAGAGGTGATTTGGACCCCAGCGAGTCTCAGCCAGCCTCCCAATTCACTGAGGAGGCATGATCCAAAGAAAAATGAAGAACACGGAGCCCCACAGTTCCAGTTTCAAAAAGACACACTCCTGCAACATCTAGGTATGCCTGAGGAATCCTGTATATCCTTTTGGTTCCTTAGGGATTTTGTGGTTGCATATCCTTTTGGATCCTTAGTGATTGGGCTGCTCATTCCTGGGGTTTTGCTTGATGTTGACCCAGGCTGGCTGACGTCTGCCCTCTCCTATGATCATGAGACTATCCCGTGTGTCCCACAGGGAAGAGAGGCAAAAGTCCTCCGCTAGTGCACCTCGGTGGAGGTCCGTTCTCTGCCAAGCCACAGGGACATGTGGCTATGGAACAATGGCATTCGTTGTGAGGATAGCCAGAGCCCACAGTTCAGGCCTGGTGCCCTGAGACTAGCACATGTGTGTTCACAATGCAGACTCCAGAGCCTGGATGTCAGAGCTGTCAGCCTACCTAACCAGAGGAAATGGTACAGGCAGATAAGGGCTGGTATTGGGAAACAGGCTCCCTGTGATAGCCCACTGCTGCATTATAAAATATCTACCTAAGGCCGCCTCCATTGTCGGTGCCCTCTGGAGAAGGAGGCATATTGAGATGGAGAGGTGGTCACAGGAAAATGCTCTTCTGACTCCATTCCTGAAAGAAGCTTTGTGCCAGAATCGGATTCCATGGTGTTTACAATGTACTCTGATGAGTTGTTGAGGGGTCTTTGGGTGATGGAATCATAGCTGAGACCTCAGTGGCAGAGGTCTGTGAAAGATGGCTGGGCCCTTGATCTCACTACCTCCCTTCATCCTGGGCCTCACAGGGGCTCTCTGGGAAAGGCAGGAACCATGGCAAAGGCAAATCCAAGGTGGAGCAGTGTTCTCACATCTTGAACTGACCTCAAAAGGGGGAGATGAGGTTGAGACAGTGCCTTAGGGGCTGTTTGTGTCGATTACAACCTGAAAAGCGTGCCCAGTAGTGCCAGTGAACGGCACTGTGAATGCCCCATGAGAGCAAATAAAAATCAAGGCTCTCCTGAGAGAACAAGCTGACTTGAGCTGGAGTCTAGCCAACATTCGAAGATTCCTGTCAGACAACGCAAAAGCCTCCTGCAAAGAGCAAACAGCCTCAGTCCCCACAACCAGACCACTACTCACAACCTGGGGCACAATCAGCCTATCAGAAGTTTCTTTTGCTCCCTGTAATGCCTTGTAGCCAATAGATCTGTGATAAGAGGAAGCCCCACCCAGCAACAGCCCAATTAAAGTCACCCTCCAAAATGAGAAAGGACTTCCAGATGAAATGAAACATAACCTAGATTACCAGGCAGAAGGCAGACATGGCGGCCTGATACTCCTCCTACAGGAATCATGCAGCACTCTGATGTAAGTGAGAGAACAAGAGTTTCCATGTTGGTGGTTGTAACAGGAATTTTCAGCCAGATACTAAAACATGACAGTGTTTACAAGGAAACACTCACACAATGGATTTCCATGAAGATCATCCTGCATGAACTGGGAAATGTATAGCGTGGAAGATGTTGAGCCAGACCAAGGAAACCCTAGGCAAATGATGAACATGAAAATCAGGAAAAGAAGAGGTCCGTGTCAAGGCCATATCCCACCCAGCATAAATCCACCCAATTCCCATTTGGCTCTGGGTATGAAAGCCCTCAAATATGGAGTTTGCCAAGATTACCCCAGTTTGCACTCCAAATGTTGCCTGCACATTGGAGTACTCCCAGCTGAACACCAGGCCATGGTGTGGACAGCTCATGCAGTTAAGAGAATGCAAGGAGGCAGTTGAAAGCACCTCTGTGTCATCTGTCTTCACCTTTTTCAAAGTGAATGTGAATGTGCAGGAACCCATTCACCCCTCACTAGTTTGTATCCACACCCCTATCTGACCTTATTGCTGCTCTCACTCTCTGTCCTAGAATAAAATCCCAAGATGATAAAGGAGTGCCCCCTCATGACGTGAAGCTCCTACTCAACTAAGAACCAAATTTGATGTAAATTCAAGGGGCTCTGTGGACAGGACTTCTAGTATCTCCTCCTGGGTTGGCTGCAGGGCAACAAAACAATAGGAGATGTCTGTTCATGGATGTGGTGTACTACTCTTCTTTTTTGAAGAGTGGCTTTTTTTACAGGTGGAGGTTATTTGGACCCCAGTGGGTCTCAGCCAGCCTACGATTTCATTATGATTCATGACTCACAGACTAAAAAACACAGAGCCCTACAGCCAAAGCAGAGCCACACAGACAGGCCACCAAAAGTTTGGGAGAATTAAAAAAAAAAAAGTGTCACAGTGCTTTAGCCACATTTTTTAAAGCAAACTCCACTTGCAGGCATACACACAAACACAAGCCACACCCACATGCAGGCATAGGACACTCGCAAGAATCCCACAGAAACACACATCCCAGAAGCCCCTGTTGCTATGCGGTTCTGCCAAAAGCCCCATCTGGGAGAGAGCATCCCCAGGCAACACAGGTGGGCTGCACCTAGAAATCACAGTGGGGCAAGTTTCAAAAAGACTCACCACTACAATGTCCAGGCAGGCTTGAGGCATTCTTTTGGATCCTTAGGGATTTTGTGGTTTATTCCTTGCATTCTGCTTGATGTTTCTTCAGACTGACTCAGGTCTGCTCTCTCCTAGGATCATGGGACTATCCTGTGGATTCCAGAGAAAGGACAGGCAAGAGTCCAACTCTGTTGCACCTCCATGGAAGTCTTCTTTTCTGCCCAGCCAAAGGGACTAGTTGCAAGGTAATGGAGGCATTTATTTTGATGCTAGCCAGAGTTCCCAGGAGAGTTCTGGTGCCCTGAGACTACCGCATGAGCATACATAAAGCAGGCTCTGGTAGCTGGCTATCAAAGCTGTCAGCCTACCTAAGCAGAGTGAGATGATACAGGCAGAGCCATCCTCATATCAGGAAAAAAGCTTTCTTCAAAAACCCACAATGGGACACTTAAAGTCCTGACCTCAGCGCCCCTTTGGGTTGTCTCCATTGTAGTGTCCTACTGGAGGACATGCTGTTTCGAGACTGTGAGATGGTCCCTGGAAACTGCTCTTCTGACTCCATTCATGAAAAAGGCTGTGTGGAAGAATCAGGTCCCATGGGGATTGGAGTATAATCTGGTGTGTTGTTGAGGGTTCTCTGGGTGATAAAATCATACCTGAGACCTCAGAAGCCGGTGCAAGTGTAAGATGTCTGGGCTCTTGTCCTCAGTTCCTCCACTCATCCAGAGTCTCACAGGAGCTCTCTGGGTAAGACAGAAACCACAACAAATGCAACTCCCGGGTGAAGCACTGTTCTCACACCTTGGACTCACCTCTCAGGGGTGCATATGAGGTTGACGCAGTGTCTCAGAGGCTGTCTGTGCCAATAGCAGGCCTGAAGATCATGTCCAGCATTGCTATTGAGGGACAATTTGGATTCCCACGTAAGTAAAGAAAAATCAAGATTCGCCTGATAGAATGAGGTGCCTTGTTTTGGGGTCCAAGCAATGTTCAATGATTTCTTTCAGAGGTCCCAAAAGCCTACTGCAAAGTGCAAACAACCTCAGGTCCCACAATGAGACAATGACCCACAACCTGGAGCACAGGCAGCTTACCCGAAGTGCCTTTTTCTCTCTGAAATCCCGGGCAGCTATATAATCTGTGGTGAGAGGCAGACCCATCCAGCAACAACTGAATGAAAAAGCCCCTCCACAGTGAGAAGGCCATGCAGAAGAAATGAAACAGAGGTTAAATTACCCGGTAAAAGTCAAACACAGCTGTCTGCTTGTCATCCTACAGGAATCATGCAGCACTCCAATAGAAGTGGGAGAAAAAGTTTCCTTGTGGGTGACTGTGATGGGAATTTATGGTTTTAAAAGTATCACAGCTGTGCAGTCATTAAAACATGACAGAGTTCAGAAAAAAAAAAAACACTCATATGATGGAGTCCCATGAGGCTCATCCTCCATGAAATGAGAAACCTTTAGTATGGAAGTCTTTCAGCCAGACCCAGGAAACCCTAAGACAATGAGGAACATGGAAGTCAGGAAAAGAGCCCAGTCTGGAGGACACATCCCAGCCAGCATTAATCAATTCCACTCCTGTTTTTCTCTGCATATGAAAGCCTTCATATGCATATGAGTTTGGCATGTTGGCCTCAGTTTGCCCTCCAAATGTTCCGTGCACATTGAAGTACTCTCACATGAACATGAGGCCATAGTGTGGACCCCTTGTGCAATTAAGGGAATGCAAGGATGGATTTGGAAGCACCTTCTGTGTCACCTGTCTTCATTTTTTGGCAGGTGAATTTGAGGGACCCTATCCACCCCACACCAGATTGTATCCTCATCCCTATCTGACATTATGGTTGCTCACAATCTATGGCCCAGGATGAAATTCCAAGATGATGGGGAAGTGTCCACTTATGATGTGAACACCTGCTAAGCTGGGAACTGGATTTGAGGTAAATTCAAGGGGCCCTGTGAACAGCAATGCTAGTGCCTCTCCCTTGTTGGCTGCAGGACAACGAAACACTGGGAGACGTCTGTTTTGTAGTGTGGTGTGCTCATCTTCTTTCTAGTAGAGTGAATTCTGTTTGCAGATGAAGGTGATTTGGACGCTGGTGGGTCTTAGCCACCCTCCCAATTCAGTGCAGATTCATGATCCATAGAAAAATAAAGAACATGGAGCCCCACAGCACAAGCAGAGCCAGCCAGACAGGCCACCAAAAAGTAGGGAGACTGAAAAAAAAGAGATGCCGAAGTGCATTAGTCACATTCCATTAAGCAGACTCCACTTACAGGCACACACACATACTCACATACACACAATGTGTCCCACACAGGCAGACATCCAACACTGGCAACACTCCCACAGAAACAGACAACCAAGCAGCTCCTGAGTCTGCAAGTTTCTGCAGGAAGCACCACCTGGGACACAGCAAACCCATGAACACAGGTGGGCTTTACCTAGAAATGACGGTAAGGCAAGTTTCAAGAAGCTCACCCTTACAACGTACAGGCAGGCTAAGGAATTTTGCAGATCTTTTTGGATCCTTAAGGATTTTGTGGTTTATTCCTAGGGCTGTGCTTGACATTTCTTCAGGCTGGCTCACATCTGCCCTCTCCTGGGACCATGGGACAATCCCCTGGATCCCACAGAGAAGACAAGTGAGAGTCCACCACCAATACATTTCCAGGGAGGTCTTCTTCTCTGCCAAGACACAGAGACTTGTTGCTAGGTGATGGTGACATATACTGTGATGCTAGCCAGAGTTCACATTCAGGCCTGGTGCCATGAGACTAGCACATGTGCATTCGTGAGGTAGGCTCTGGAGCCTGGCTGTCAGAACTGTCAGCCTGCCAAAGAAGAGAAAAATGATACAGGCAGAGACAGCGTGGTATTGAGAAAGAGCTGCCTGGGAAAACCCACTGCAGCACCGTAAAAGTCTTGTCATCAGTGCCCTTTCAGGCCATCTCTGTGATTGGGTCAAGGTGGAGAGGACGGCATTTTGGGAGGGTGAAGGGGTCACTGGAAACTGCTCTTCTTACTCCAGTCCAGAAAGAAGTTGTGTGCAAGAATCTGGACCCATGGGGATTGGAATAGAATCTGGTGTGTTTTTGAGGGTTCTTTAGATAATAGAGTCATTCCTGAGATCTCAGAGGCCGGTTTCACTGAAATATGTCCAGGATCTTGACCTCACTGCTTCCCTTCATCTTGGGCTTTGCAGGGACTCTCTGGGAAAGACAGAAAACATCACAAAGGCAAGTCCAATGTGGCGCTGTGTTCTCACAATTCAAGCTGTCCTCTCACATGTGAAGGTGAGGTTGAGACAGTGTCTCAGAGGCCATCTGTGGCAATGGCAAGCTTGAAAATGGTGTCCAGTAGTGCCGTTGAGGGTCATTATGGATTCCCCATGAATCAAAGAAAAACCAAGCCTCATCTGAGAGGAAAAGCTGCCTTATGCTGGAGTCCAAGCAATGTTCAATGATTCCTGTTAGGACACAAAAACCTCCTGCAACTGCAAACAACCTCAGCCCCCATAATGAGACAACAGCCCACAACCTGGAGTGCAGTGAGCCTACCTGACATCCCTTTTGCTTTCTGAAATCCCTGGCAGATAAATAATATGTGGTAAGAGGCAGTCCCATCCAGCAACAGCTCAATGAAAGAGCTCCTCCACAATGAGAAGGTAATTTAGATGAAATGAAACAGAGGCTAGATTACCAGGTAAAAGCCAGATATGGCTGCCTGCTTCTCATTCTACAGGAATCATGCAGCACTCTGATAGAAGTGAGAGAACATGTTTCCTTGTTGGTGACTAATGGGAATTTATGGTTTGAAAAGTATCAAAGCTGCTTGTCATTAAATCATGACAATGTTCAGAAAATAATAAAATAAAACACATGCACAATGGATTGCCATGAGGTTCATTCTCACTGAACTAGGAAATTTTTAGTGTGGAAGTCATTGAGCTAGACCAAGGTAAGAAACATGAAAGTCAGAAAAAAAAAAAAAAAAGAGGCAAATATGGAGGTCACATCCCATCCAGTATCAATCCATTCCACTCCCTTTTGGCTCTAGGTATGAAAGCCATCAAATCAAGAGTGTGCCAGGATGACCCCAATATACACACCAAATGTTCCTTGTGTATTGGAGTACTCCCACCTGAACACCAGGCCATGGTATGGCCTGCTTGTGCAACTAAGGGAATATGGGGATGGAGTTGGAAGCACATTCTATGTCATCTGTTTTCATTTATTTGCAGTTAAAGTTGTAGGACACCATAAACCCCTCACCAGATTGTACCATCATCCCTATCTGACATCATTTCTGCTCACATTCAATGTTCCTGATGAAATCCCAAGATGATAGAGGAGTGCCCCCTCAAGACATGAAGCACCTGCTTGTCTGGGAACAAAATTTGAGGTAAATTCAAGGGGCCCTGCGGAGAGGACTGCTAATGTCTCTCCCTGGGTTTGTTGCAGGAGAATGCAACACTTGTATATTTCCATTTTTTTGGTGTGGTGTGCTCCTCTTCTTTCTAGAAAAGTGGGGTTTTTTTTTGCCAGGGGAGGTGATTGGTTTGCTGGTGGGTCTTACCTTGCCTTTCAATTTGCTGCAGATTCATGATGCACAGAAAAATGAAGAATGCTGCACCACACAGCCCAAGCAAAGCCACACAGACAGGCCACCAAAAGCTGGGAGACTCTAAATAAAAGAAGCAATGAAGTCCGTTAGCCACATTTCTTTAAGCAGACTCCACTTATAGACACAGAAACACACACACACACACACACTAACACACCATGCCACACACACAGACAGATATCCAACACTCGCAACATTCTCACAGAAACACACAGCCTGGCAAATCCTGAGGATGCATGGTTCTGCAGGGAGCCCCAAACCACTCCAGAATTCAATCTGTCCACACCATTGACATTGCTTTTGTCAAGGTCATCAGTGACTTCAATATTTCCAACTTAAGGGTCATTTATCACTCTTAAACAGTTGGTCATTCTCTCTCTGTTTGAACATCTTCTTCTCTTGTGTTTTGTATCTTCACATTTAACTTTGTTTTCTTCTTACCTCACTGACTTCTCTTTCTCACTCTTCCTTACTGGTTTCTACTTTACTCAAACCCTAAACATTTGTGCTAGGCTCTGTACTTTTTTGCTACATTCACTAGATTCCACCTAACCTCTGACTCCCATAGCCTTTTTTTTTTTTTTACTATGTATGCACCATTTTTATTTTTTTCATACATAGCATTTATCAAAGCTTATTAGACATCGTTCATGAAAAAATATAGCTTTGGATTAGATTGGAAGGTGGTTTCTGATGAGATTTTATATGCCTTGAATACTCAGTTTTACAGTCTCTATCTTATAGTCATCAAGTACCGAATATAATTTTTAAAACAGGTTGAATTTATACAAACAGGAACAGAATATGTAAAACGATGGAGGTGAAGTCTATCAATTAAGAGTTTGAGTGCTATAACATCTTAATGTAAGGTGAACAGGACCTGAATTAGGTATTTTATGTGAGTGCAAACATAGTGAACAAAAAAAGACATTCAAAAATGCTTGACAAGGTAGTCAAAAGGCTTAATATTATGGTTAAAAAACAGAATTGTACCACCCAATGGTTTTTAATCCAAATGACTTGGAAGATAAAGTGCTGCTAATATTGTTAATGAACGCAATTCTCTCCAGAGACTGATTGACCCCAAATTTGAAGCCAAATTTATTTTTACAGCTATGCTTAAACTGGCATAATGATACATTGGTCTGATTTATCTTACTAAATCAGCCTAAAAATAAATATTCTTGTATTCAGACTTTCTGTATGTTCTGTTTCCATCTTTCTACTGTAGATAAATATCACTTTGTGATATTTTTCTTGCTGAGAGAATACTCTGAATGGTGAATGCAGGCTGGAAAGTCATTCAACCACAATATACGGACCTGGAGACACATAGCTAGTAGTATCCTAAATATTTAGGCTGGGGTTTACATTTCAAAACTAGCAGATGACATAATAAAGCCAATCAAAGAGAGAGATAAGAGGCAAACAGAAAGGGGGGAAAAAACAGGGGAATGAATAACGAATGGACACATTTTGCAAGACTCAGACAAGTTAACTATATTGAATATTGGGGAGGTTTTGAAGGAAATAAAGACAGAAGATTTTGTAATGATAAGGTTGACCTTGAAGAGTGTATTTTCAGTGGAGTAGTAGGGGCAAGATTCTTGTCAAAAAAGAGTTGAGTGAATAATGATGAAATGGAGATAAGCAAAAAAGAAAGAAGATAAATAGCTTTAGGGAGGTGTTTTCAAGGGAAAGTATTTTTTAATAGCTTTAACAGGTTATTGCTTTATTCAGTGAAAAAGGACATGTGCCTACTGTAAGATTTAAAAATACAAAAAGTACAAAGAAGAATTAACACACATGAAATACAACAATACAGAAAAATAACTACTCTTACTATTTTGATGAACATACCTGCAGGTTTCAATTAATAGCATCATACAATTGACTAAAAAGAGTAAGTTAATTTTTTTGGAAAGTAATTGATAAACATACAACGTTAATATTTATTGAAAATATGTTTTTGGCCAGGTGCGGTGACTCATGCACTTTGGGAGGCCGAGGCAATCGGGTCACCTGAGATCAGGAGTCCGAGACCTGCTTGACGAACGACGAGAAATCCTGTCTCTACAAAATTAATTTTTGTATTAATGACTGCAAGTCATTCAATTTTGTTGAAAACAAAGCATTGGAAATACAAATTAGCTGGGTGTGGTGGCACATGCCTGTAATCCCAGCTCCTCAGGAGGCTGAAGCAGAAGAGTAGCTTCAACCCAGGAGGCAGAAGTTGCAGTGAGCCGAGATCACACCATTGCACTCCAGCCTGGGCAACAAGAGTGAAATTCCATCTCAAAAAGTGAAAATAAAAATACATTTCTTAATGAGATGCACTGTATTCTTCCTGTCCCCCTCTCATTTATTCTCATTATCTCTTGTAGACATAGATAACCATTACTAAATGCCAGAATGAGACAGGATTCATTATTAATACAATTTTTTTTCTTTCTATGGATGGAATTGTCAAAAAAGGGACTTTGTTCCCATGAATATGTATATAGGAATAGGAAGAAAGATTTTTTTTACAACGATTTCACTCAATTCTTTGAATTCTTCATGAATTACATACTGAAAACTGTATACATGAAAACTGCAAGTCATTCAATTTTGTTGAAAACAAAACATTGGAAATTGCTTGACCTACAAGAAGAGTTGCTATCTAGCCTTTAGAAATTCTTCACTTTGTGAAGCCAATGACTAATATTTCTGTTAAAAGGTAAACTGAGGCATAGTACCATTTATGAAGAGTTTGAGCAAAAATATTCCATGAATTGTACAGCTCCAAACTACAAGCCATTCAGGGGCTCCATCAAGAGAAAACAATGGGGAGAATTTTATGAAAGAGATACAGAAGTAAAGCAGATGATATTTGATTGGTTACAGTTATACATTTGCCTCATTTGATCTATCACATTGGAAAGTCCTAACTATATAAGTTTGTTAACTGCTTCTGATGGGTTGAGCTTCCCTTTTTTCTGTGATATAAACATTTACAAGAAGTAGCTCAAGTTAAGTTTTGCTTGTCACTTATGAGGTCTAACTGTGTTTCTCGTCTAAGAGATTCTTTAAATCTAGTCTGTATTTTAATTTGCTTCATCCTTAACCTCTTGTCCTTGATGTGTTTCTTGTTTGTTTTTCTTTTTACCTTTTTATTTTAAGATAAAACTCAGATATGGAAAGCACCCACCACAAGTATGTGGTTTTATTTCTGCCAAGCAGATATAAAGCAACAGAATATTGTCATCCATCCTAGTATTTCAATGCAGATGCCTTGTCCCAATCACGATTCCCTTTAGGTCATTTAACAAAACTGAGGCATTTGTCTGTGTTAATCGGGAGCCACTAAGTGTCCATGAAGAAATGAAGACTGAAGACAGTTAGATTAAGAATAAATACATAATGAATCAAGGTCCTGAAGAAGGCATGAATGGAAAGAATGAGATACATTCTACATCACTGACAAGGTTTAGTCTTGGAAAAAAGAAATTTACTGCAAGTCAGAGAAAGTCAAAGAGAGGACAAATTCATTCAACCTGTATTTAACAAAGATTTATTAAGAACCTATTAATTGGAAGTATAGTACAAAACACTAGAGAGAGATTTTCAAAAGGAAAATAAACTGTACTCGGGCTCTCCTGCTAGACGGACCTAACTGCTTTGAAAGGGGAGGAGATGAAGTTGTGGTTCTCATTAAAAGCTGTTTAGGGGATTTGTGGATTTGGACATTTGGAAAGTGAGAACAAAATTTCAAAAAGCTACAGTAGATAAAGCTGTCGAGAATCAGTACATTTTCTTTGCAGGACTCTGGAAAGAGCCAAGCCGAGTATTTTGTTTCAAAAGCTAAGCTTGGATTGATTATATCAGGCATCACAGTGAATCTAGTGGATTCTATTTTTTAAATTACACCTGGCACTGGAGGGACAAAAAATTAAAGCACAAACACCAATAAAACATAACAGGAGCAGAATGCTGCAAACTCAATTGCTTATTTAAAAAACTATTAGCTTTAAAATGTTAGCATGTTGAAACGATTTCCCTCTACTAACATCACCTTCGAAGTTCAGCTAATCGGAAATATATAGAATTAAGACAGGTAGTGAATTCAATAAAGTAGACCTTGCAATATAATAAACTTTGCTCAAAGCCTATGCTGTTGGAATTAGAAAGGCATCATAGGACACAAACCTGCAGATCAGAGGTCTCAGTGAGCCAGTGATAATTCTAGTATTTAGAGTCCACCTATTAAAACTTAAGTCATCTTTTTAAACATCCTATTGGTTATAATACTTAACTGTCTCTTTAAGAGTGCAGAAAAAATAATAGGATGTTTGAACACTTTAGAAATAAAAATATTAAAATGAGCTAGCTAGTGGGACTTCTTTTGTGTGTTCATTCCTTTCAGCAAGACAGCCTTTTTTTCTTCCAATTATTTCCTTTTGTTCTCATAAATTAATCTCCATTTGTGATTTTGGATTTGTGCAGAGTGGAGTGTGATTACTGAGGTCTTAATCAGCATTCAGGCTGACGAAAACCGTTGAAGCAGTTATTATCTTTTGTGCAGAAAGATATGTTTATTGTAAATGCTCTGGGCTCTTTGAAAAATTGGGAGAACAGGCCTTTGAAACTGATAAGAGTGTAAGAGTGTGGCTGTAGATTCCTATATAGCTGAGATAACTGCAAAGATGATGTGGGGAAGAGTTATTTATAAGATGATTGAATGGAAGATAAAATGGAAATTATTTTACATCAAATATGGTATGTTTTATAATCATTAACTGAAAAATAGTATTTGTATTGGAAGAGGTTTCATAAGGCAATCAGTCTAGTGATTCCCCAATACTGATTTCCAGACAGACACAAGACTGTGATCATATATTTACTAATCCATGGTATTAAAAAAAAAGATAACACTTTATACAGGTTTTCAATGAAGCTAGATTTGTTATTTGATTTTAATATTAATATTACACTTTTTTTATTTTTAGTCCTAATATACTCTTCTGTCTTTGAAATAACAGATGTATATGGTGGGAAGTTTAAAGATATCTTGGTTAGATCAAATGAAACAATCATTCTTCTTTTTGAAATTGGAGTAGGGCTGATGTGAAGCTAGACTAGAAACTACACAGCATTCAGTTTGAGAACCAAGATCTTGTTGTTCCTGAGCTCTTTCCTTCCTGTATGTTATTCAATATCCTTATTTTTCTATGCAGTTTAAAATGTCATTTTGTTCCCTACTCCCTTCTCTCCCAAATACAAAGCAATTTTGAAAAAGAATCAGCTTTCGGCCATTTATCCACCTCAAAGGCAAAGTGAGAGTGAACTGTAGGTGCTAGAAACCACAATCCACTGCTGCAAATTTGTAAATTTTATTTTCTCATGTACGTTCATCTCTCCCTCTCTACCAGCAAAATATACATATACAATTGTGCACTAAATTCTTAGATCAGTTTTACTAACTAGAATTTTACCCATTGTATACCCCCCTGCCACCTACCCCCTCATGTTTTTTCTCCACTAAACACATTATACTCACTTCCCTCATTTCTTCCCACTCACTTTTCAGTTGAGTTCAATTTGGTTTTGTTCTCATTGCACTGGAACTGCTTTTATCAAGGGGGCAGGATTACCATCTGTACTATTAAAACCACTGGTTACTTTACTATTTTCCTCTTACTCCAATTCTCAGCATTATTCTGCAAAATAGCAACTCCCTGTTCTTCAAACACAGAACTGAGCAATTTCCTTCCTCTACGTTACTCAATATCCTTATTTTTCTATGCAGTTTAAAATGTCATTTTGTTCCGTAGAAACCAACTTTGAAAAAGAATCAGCTTTCAGCCATTTATCCAAAATTGTTCTATTTTAGAGACTTGACAGTTATTTTCTCCCCTCTTTTTCAATGGTTGCTCTTTCTGATATATCAAATAAGACTTCCTTGGAGAAAGATTCACTTAATACCCAATATACACTAGTTCTGTCTATTACACCAACCATCACAACTGTCTGTTTCTCACTTTCAGCATCCCAAAATTTCTTTCACAGCATTTACAACTACCTGTGTCTTTTATTTATTATCTTCCTCTCCCTGTACATAAAGCTTTATGAAGTCAGGTACCATTAATCCCACATTCACTGCTGTACCTCCAGAACCCAGCACAGTGCTTGTTACATGGTAGTTTTTAATAAAGATTCATTGAATAATTTGATGGATACATGAATACCAAGAATCCCACAATATATTTTCCTAGCCTCAATTGAAAAACTCATGCCAAGACTTTTACACTTTATGTTTGCCATGATTCTTGCATCTGTCTCTTTCGTCCACTCCTTGCTTCCACTTTCCATGCCCAGGCCACCATCATCTAGTCGTTTAACCATTTAATAAAACTCATAACTCATGTTCATTCTTCTCTTACTGGTCTTCAATCCATCCTATATATTGCAGTTAGTCTTATAACCTTTGTGAAACTTTGATTTATTTTCCTATGAAAAACAAAGCAAAACCAAAATCAACCTCCCTTTTGTTCAGACAGCTTGTTCTAAACTTTCTATCCTGGCATTTATGGGCCTTGAATACCTGGCTTTAACTGATACCAGCTCTAAGTGATCATAATGTCTCATGTATTTGCCTAGGTCTTTTTTTGTGTGTGTGTACCTCTCTTTTGAAACTTTTCTGACTCAGTATTGTGCTGTGACACCATTTAATAGAATGAGAACATGTTGAGGGCAGATATATGGCATGTTTTCTAATCTTAGCACTTAACACAGTTTTTGATATACAGAAGCTCTGTACATATTTGCTGAATAAATCATTGTGTGACCCTCTTCTTGAAGTTCTATGTTCAGTATCAAAGAGACTATAGTATATAAAAATGATTAATTTCAAACTCTATATAATGTTTGGGTGTAATGAAAAATATTAAGTTCTGTGCATTTTGTTTAAGGCAATGGTTATGACTTATTAGCTGTGCTAATCTTCAACATTGTTGTGCAACTTATGCCTGCAATTTCCTGAGCCAAAAGAGGAAAAATCTTTTCCTTAGAAATTATTTGACTGAAAGGTCATCCAATTAGTTACAAGACCTTGGGCAAAAAAATGTTGACGCATGTGGTGTTTTGCCCAGAAACTTCAAGAAGATATGAAAAGAATAATAGCCTCAGGCAGTACTCTTGGCAGATGAGACTATATAATGTGAGAAAACCCAATCTAAACATTTCTAGCACAGGCTGGCAGCCTGCAGGTCCCGATACTGACCCTCAAGCATGCTGCTCAGACTACCATTGCAGAGTAATTAAAGTGATTAAATATATATGTGTGTGTGAATACACACACACACACATATATATGTGTGTGTATAGTAGATTGGTGTGTGTGTGTGTGTGTGTGTGTGTGTGTGTGTATATATATATATATATATATATATATATATATATATATATATGACAGATTCTCACTTTGTTGCCCAGACTGGGCTGGAGTGCAGCAGCTCAATCTCTGTGCACTGCAGCCTCAGCCTCCTGAGCTCAAGTGATCCTCCTGAGCAATCCTCTTGCCTTAGCTTCCTAAGCAGCTAGGACAACAGAAATGCACCATCAGGCCTGGCTATTTTTTTTTATTATTATTGTTTGTAGAGATGGGGTTTTGCCATATTTTCAAGCTGGTTCCAAGCTCCTCAGCTCAAGTGATCCACCCACCTCAGCCTCCCAAACTGTTGGGATTACAAGCATGAGCCACTGCACCCTATTGCATATTTCTAAATATTTTAAAATGTTAATTTTGGCTGGGCATGGTGTCTCACACTTGTAATCCCAGCACTTTGGGAGGCTAAGGTGGGTGGATCACAAAGAGAGGATTTCAAGACCAGCCTGGCCAATGCAGTGAAACCCCACCTTTACTGAAAATACAAAAATTAGCTGGGTGTGGTTGTGGGTCCCTGTAATCCTAGCTAGTTGGGAGGCTGAGGCAAAAGAATCACTTAAACACAGGAAGCGGAGGTTGCAGTGAGCTGAAATAGCACCAATGCACTCCAGCCTGGGTGACAGAGCTAGACTCCATCTCAATAATAATAATAATAATAATAATAATAATAATAATAATAATAACAATTTTCACTGGTATCATGCTGCATGAGAACAGTGTAATATAATTAAGAGCAGATGAGCAGATAGGAACTTACTTTCATGGATTATTTTTCTTAACATAGTAGTTCTCAGTTTTGAATGCATGTTAAAGTTATCTATCAAGCTTTTGAAAATTCAGCTGTCCTTGATCCATTGATCCCCAGGATCAATTCATTTAATTCATCTGGGATAGATCTCAGATGTGGTATGCTTTTCGTAAACTCCCCAGGTAAAACTAAATTGTTCCCATGGTTGAGAAGTATTTCTACACATTGAATGCTTCCATTCTGCTGTAAGTTATTAAGGAACAAAATAATTGATGTAGTTGTTGAGGTGCTTTTTGTTTCATTCTAACATTGATTTTTCTTTCATAAAGCTGTAAGCTTAAGGTTTGAGCACTCCACACTCAACACCTACAGTGAATGTCAGTGAAACCTTATAGTCAGAATGTTAATTAGTATTCCATTGGGTACTAGCTGTTCCAGTTATATTTGTTAACAGTTAGAAGAGGGTTGACATGATGCGCATAATTTTAATCAATCATAGTCTTGTTTCTGAGTAAACAGAGTGCATGACTGACATTTGAGATACTTCATGCTTTATCCCAGGCTATCTTCTTGTCTTCATTTTCTTCTTCTTCTTTTTTTTTTTTTTTTTTTTTTTTTGTATTTTTAGCAGAGACAGGGTTTCATCATGTTGGCCAGGCTGGTCTCAAACTGCTGACCACAGGTGATCCACCCACTTCTGCCTCCCAAAGTGCTGGGAATACAAGCATGAGTCAGCATGCCCAGCCAACCAATATTTTTTACCTTAAACAAGTGGAATTTTTTTTTTTTTTTTTTTTGAGACAGGGTTTTCTCACTCTATCATCCAGGCTGGAGAGCTGTGGTGCAATCTGGGATAACTATAACCTCCACCTCCTGGGTTCAGGCAGTTCTCCTGCCTCAGCCTCCCAAGTAGCTGAGACTACAGGAGCATGCCACTAGACCTGGCTAACTTTTGTATTTTTGGTAGAGAAGGGTTTTTGCCATGTTACCCACACTGGTCTTGAACTACTGACCTCAAGTGATCCACCCAGCTTGGACTCCCAAAATGTAGAAATTACAGGCATGAGCCAAGATGCCTGCCCTGGAGTTGCTGTTTTTGACATAGAAAAATCTCTGGTGGTAAAAGCTTGGTTTGTGGGAGTACCTGAGCTCAGTCTGCCCAGCAGGTTTGGGATACCTATTATTTACTGTCAGTGATGATATATTGTTAATTTACTATATGTTCATTCACATAGCATATGTATATGCTCATCAGATATTTTCAGATGAAAAATAGTCATTCCTATAGTTTGAGTCATTCTAGCAATTTCCACCCGGAAATTTCAGTCAGATTCCAATTCTGGGCAACAGTGAATAACATAATGGTTATTAATGATAAGAGATTTTGAAATGTCCAGCTGTGTTTAAATGTCAGTGCCTTGAAGGGGTAGGTTTGGCATATTAATAAGAAACAGTGCATTGGACTGGATACTAAGAAATGTACCGAATTGTTTTTCTTGTCCTCTATAACATGAAAGGTCAATTAGAGATATAGAAACAATGGAACATTTCACAGCATGACTTCACATTTCACTGTACTTTTATCCTTTTAACCTTGTACAAAGTTTATTAAATATGCAAATATAGGACTGCTATAGGAAAAAAGAGGTGGAGTCAGAGGTGACAATCCACAGCAAAGTGGCAGTCTCTTGTGGATCGTACCCTGAGAGCTGAATTCGAGTGAGAATCAACTTTCAGGTTGCCAGCAGGGAAACAAGGAAAATAAAGGTATCAGCAGTTAACATTATTGGATTCATCGAAATGAATATTGACAGAGATTTTGTTGGCTTTCCATCAAATTGAGTATAAATAAGGTAGATGCTCATCAAATTTCACACTTACAAATTGGTGGATTAATTTAAAGATTACGTAACCCATATATTATGGTCATCTCATATAAATGTATATGCACATGTCCAAACTCAGTGTGCAAATATGTGTTTATATCTAAATACATACAAATCAATTGACCGACAGTTAGAAAGTTAGAAATTATTCTATCATTTTACCATTCCCCTTCCTAGAATTTTGTCACAAATATAATTTTTCCATCTTTTTGAAGCCTACTCTCTGGAGGCATGAAAGACATGGATACAGTAAAGCCAGGAAATATCACAGTGTTTGTATCAGAGAAAACAATAACACAGATATTATAAAAGATCCACTGTGGAGAAAGTTATACTTCACATTATGACAAATATAGAAGTATGATTTCATCAAGAGCTGAAATCAGTCAATATAATTTTTTTAATGTTTTATTTAAAATACTTAATTTCAAAGGATTACTCAAGTAGAATAACAGTATTGGTAATAAATAATGTTGAAGAATTACCTTTAATTTGTTGATTATTTAAAATGTAAGTAAAATATTTAAAAGTGCTGTATAATGTATTTTCATGAAGTATTATTTATGGTTTTTGTAAAATTAATAGTCTGAATTGAATATATTGAAACTGAGAAAGTTCCATATATCATTGTATTGTACTTTTACTTTATTACTTTCTTGCATGTCATAACCGATGGAAATAAAAATATTTATATTTACACATATAAAACTTGGATTTCTGCTTCTGTTTTCTAGTGATATAAAGTTACCAATAATTTTATCTATATAGGAAAATTTTTACAAGCCCAAAGTTCTTAACTTTCTTTTATTTTGAAGTTTCATATTTCAGTCTAGGTATGAGATGGAATTGACTGTGATCATTCTTTGATTTCACTGACTACTGAGTTTCTCATACAGAATTAGGAACATAGAGACTTTAAAGCTTGCTTTCTTCTTCTTCATCACCTCCCTTTAGAACACATCTCATCCAAAACATGAGGTAATAAAAATGAAAAATTTGATCTGACATAAAGAACAGTTTAAAAGTTATGATTATGTCTGGTGAGAACAAGTAGCTCAGAAACTATGAGTAAGTCCTGCAAAGACACACGATGGATTTGCAGGTCAGGATGGGGATCCTGGGTCTGGAGGAAGGTTTCAAGGTCCTGGTCAGGTTGAGGTCCTCCTGGGGCTCAGAGGTGTCCCAGCAGGAGAGCTGGGAAGAGAAAACACATGCTTCACCTCAGATAGCTGGCCACCTCAGCCCACCTAGATGAAATTGTCCCTGGACCATCTTCTTTCTCCTTCTTCTACAGGCAGATTCAGGAACTCAGCCATCCTGAGTACCAGCAGCAGGGTGAAGTTTGCCTTTAGTCACAACATTTACTTCTGCAATGAAGTGATTATTAAGGAGTATTGCACTGGCATCCTCAATAAGGAGTGACTCCCAGCATGGTAGAGATGGTGGTATGAGGGAAGTTAGGCCTGGCATGAACCTTCCCAACTTCTCTCCCTCCAGGATACAGGGTGATGTGGTTCTACTGCAGTCCAGTGGTTCTAGGGTCATGCAGGTGAAAGCTCAAATTACGGGCAGGACACCACCTAACTGAGCTTCTTCAGCTGGATGGCTGATGGTGACTTCCCAGGGTATGACAGGATTGCTGAGGTGGGGCAGCTGTGGGGCATCATGGGAAAGGACCTTGCTGGTCATTCCTTGGCATTGGAGGAATTGGCTTTGAACCAGAAGTCGATCTGTCATGACCACGTCGCCTAGTCCCCAAGATCATCAGTCAGGGCCTGTGGTTCAGTCTCCTGCAGCACTACCCGAGGAAGTTAGGCCCTCAAAGAGGGAACAGAGAAGAGACCAGGGGAGCAGCGTAGGGCTGGGGACTGAGAGGCCTGTGGGTCCTGGATCTAGGACACACATAGAGAACCCAAGGCTCATGGAGGAGACAACAGTAAGCAAATCAGGCCATCCATGGGCTAGGGGGATAAAGGCCCATCAGAGAACTGTGGGACCCACATTTCAGGATTGGGGAACCCTAGCCACTTAAAAAGCATAAGTAGCTAAGGTCAATGGGTAAGAAGCCAGGCTCAAGGGATAGCTTCCTTATCATCCCTTCCCTACCCTGACACCTGGTACTACCTGGGGCTCAGTTTGGACTCTATCAGGGCCCTCTCACCCTCCATGCAGACACCCACCTGAGGTCCATCTAGGTCCACATTATCCCAGAATGGCTGTCTCAGGCCTGTCATGTTCCCTTTTGATGACCCCAGGCTCCCACAACATACTTTTTCCCTTCTGCCATCTTCATTCACCCAGCCCCTGACCACACCCAGAAAAGACAGGCCACCACACAGGGAATCTGGAGGACAACATAGAGTTCACAGGGGAGGAAATGTGAAGAGATGGCAATACAGAAGGGGACCTTCTCTGTGTGTCCAGGAAGGCAATCTAGCTGGATATTAAGGCAAACCAAAGTATTGGTGAGGACACAGAGTGTGTCTTGGCCCTGAGCATGTGCACACAAACACACACATTGCCTAAATGCCATCAATAATATCTAAATGATCTAGATTCTATACAAACCCTGTAAAAATATCAATGACCCATCCTTCATAGAAAAACAATCTGAGAATCCTAAATTTTCTATGAAATGGTAGAAGAGTCTGAAGACCCACAACACTCCAGTAAAAAGCACAAAGCTGGAGGCACCACAATACCTAACTTCATAATATACTACAAAGTTTTATGTACCAAAATCGAACAGCACTGGCAGAAAAGCAGAGACATGAGCTAATAAAATACAACAGGGCCCAGAATGAAATCACTGCATTTGTGGCTCATGACCTTTTCCCAAAGAAGTAAGAACACACAATGCAAAATCAAGTATCTTCTATAAATTAGGTAGGGGAAAACCTGAACATCCACATGAAGGATTTCAAAAGTAGTTTATTTATCACCAAACTGCAATGTGAGACCTGAAACATTAAAAATACCAGACAAAATCACAAGGAAGAAGCTCCATGGCATCCGTGTGGGTAATCATGGTCTCAAAGTGACTGCAAGAGTGCAGTAAACACCATCAAAAATAAAGAATGGGGTTATATCAAACTAAAGTGCTTTGGCATACAGCTGGAAACTAAACAGAGGGAAGGGACATCCTACTGGGTGGAAGTAATTATTGGATCACCATATATCTGTTAATGGGTGAATATTTACAGTACACAAGGGACTCCATCAACTCAATAGCATGAAAACAAAGGGTTTAATGATGTGGATACTCATTTGTGAAACTAAGACACACTGTTGCCCAACAGACAAGTAAAAAGTGCTCATCATTCCTAATCCCATCAGGAAAAGGCAAATCAAAACCACAATAGGATTTCATCTCACTTCAGTCAGAATGCCTATTATCCAAAAGACAAAAAAAAAAAAAAATCGAGTAAGGATACAGAGAAAAGGAAATCCTTGCACATTTTTGGTGAGAATGTAAATAAGTGCAGGCACTACAAGAAGCTTTACAGCTTTTACTTAAGTATGAAGAGTCCTCAGAAATCTAAAAGTAGTACCACCTGCCATATGATCCAGCAAATCAAAATATCACAGAATATCCACAATTACACAAATCAGTATGTTGAAGCAGTGCATGCACCAAGGCTATTATTGCTGAACTCTTTACATTTTCACTATAGCCAAAATACAGAAGCAACCTGAGTGTCCCTCAACTGATGAGTGAATTTAAAAAATGGGGCACATAGGCACAATGGAAAAATGTGCTGCAATAACATAGAAGGAAACCCTGAAAGTTATGACAATGCTTGTGAATCTGGTGAATGTGTACATGCCATTTTGTTAAGTGATGTTATCCAGGTATCAGAAAGCAAAATAGCACACGATCTCATTTCTATATGAAATCTAAAAATTGGACCTCACAGAGGTAATGACTCCAATGGTTGGCGTGGTGTTTAGTGAAGAGTGTGCACTGAGGAGATGTTGGATCAAGAATACATATTTGTATTTAGAAAGGAGGAATAGATTAAAAACATTTTCTACAGCAAGCTGACTATAACTAGTGATAATACATTCTTTCTTTAAAAAATACTAAGAGAGTGCACATCAAGTTTTATCACCAGAAAGATGACAGATGAAGTCATGCATGTGTTGATTAGCTGGATGTATCCAATGAGTAATGTATATGACCTTTTGAATATCACCCTGTAAGTTAAAAATATGTATTATTTCATATGACAATTTAAAAAATAAACATACAGTTTTTAAAATGTCTTAAGAGAATAAATGTCAATGAAATGTTTTATTATAAAGAAGTGCTTTTCTTTCCCACCTGTATCAAAGTCTATTTTATGACAAAGGGAAGAATACAATGTACTTTGGTTAATATATATATATATATATATATATATATATATATTTCAATGTACATGATCAATTGAAAAATAGAAATTATGGGCCTGGAGAATAAAGTCCATAAATTGAAACCTTCACTCCATGCTTCAAAAGAAGGTGTGAGGAGGCAGAAGAAAAAAACAAAAAATCAAAGCCATTCCAGGGCCCTGGGTCACACCTGTAATCTCAGCACTTTGAAAGGCTGAGTTGGGAGGACTGCCTGCACCCAGGAGTTCCAGACCAGCATGGGACAACATGGGCCCACATCTAAAAAGTAGTTAATTAGTTAATTAATACATAGCTTGGAGGGGTGGGATGAACCTCTAGTGCCAGCTATGTAAATGTCTGAGTTGTGAGGATCACAGGGGTGTTGTGTGTCCAGGCTGCAGTGGGATGAGATCATGGTCCTGCTCTCCAACCTAGGAGACAGAGTAAGGCCCATTCTCAGAAAATAAATGAAAAATAAACAGAGTCAAATTAGGTAAATTGAAACTACATAGTGTGAGTAGAATCATAATAAATGAAGCATCATTACAGCCTACGTGATCTGATGAAAGAAACCAGCTTTCACATAATAATAGCCCCAGATGGGGAGAACATGAGAAAGGGCAGAGAGAATACTGTAAATAATATTACACCAAACTCCGCAAATGCAATAAAAGACATGAATGTATAAAGAGTACTTTCTTTGGCCTCAAAGCCCTAAATAACAAGTGTCTTTTCCTCAGCCACTGACATGCATTCAGCTCACCTGAACCTCTTGGTGAGGTTCTCAGACCATGATCTGCCCTTTCTTCTGTACACTCTCATTTTGTTATTTCACATCACTTATCTGTAGCAGGTCATAATGAATCATGATCCTTTGACATTGTTTGACACAATGAAGAACTCAGATGTAAGTTCATTAAACAATAGTTTATGACATGTCATGAAGAAATTCTGTATACATGATGTTTGTTAAAAGGATAATCCAGGCCAGGTGTGGTGGCTCAAGCCTGTAATCCTAGCACCTTGGGAGGCTGAGGCAGGCAGATCACGAGGTCAGTAGATCGAGACCATCCTGGCTAACACGGTGAAACTCCATCTCTACTAAAAGAATACAAAAGAATTAGCCAGGCATGGTGGCGGGTGCCTGTATTCCCATCTACTTGAGATGCTGAGGCACGAGAATGGTGTGAACCCAGGAGACGGAGCTTGCAGTGAGCTGAGATCATGCTGCTGCACCACAGCCTGGGCGACAGAGCTAGACTCAGTTTCAAAGATAAACAAAAAAGGATAATTTAAAAAAAAAAACATAGGGAGAAGCATATTTTTTTTCATTTCATCATTGTGCTCATGTTTACACAACAGGTATCTATGAACAATAGCTGCCTCCTGGAAAATGATCTGACACAATCTCTTGAAAGTTCTCATTCAACTTTGGAAACCATAGAAATAACCTGCTTTTCCACTTTTCCAACTTTTGGATATACTGAGTGGGATGAATGGGATCCATGTGACTTTTGGCTTGCTGTAATGCCCTCTTATTCTTTTTTATTTTTTTAACACTCTCATTGCTAGATAGGCTTGAAATAAATGGTTCAATATGGCTCACGAAAAGAACTCATCTCCTTCAGCTGAGATTCTTTATAAAAAGAATTTCATCCAGACATGAAAACAATAATCTGATGCCACTGCCAACAGATTCAGAATTACAAACTAAATTCAGATAGAGGATTGGAAGATAGATGATGCAGATGAGGGGTGAGGAAGTAAGAAAGGAGGGGTGTACGTGAAGGAAAGGAAAAAAGGAAGGATGAGAGAGAGTGATAAGTGTCCAAAGACCTAGGTACAAAGTCTAGCACAGTTATAGAGATAGGCATGTACAAATTAACACGGGCAGTATGGAAACATATTGCACAGACAGAGAAATAGGTGGAATCACAGAAAGATATAAACCCACAGAGACAAATAAACATACACAAATACAGACAGACACTTGGCAGTTTAAACATGAAAAAACACCAAGACCCTGATACTAGAAATAACAGAGGTATTTTAGAGTTATTGAGGCAGAATGCAAATTTGTCAGTGACCTTAGCATCTGTTGCCCATGGGCATGGATATTCAGTGGAAGAAACATTAGATAGACTGTATAATTCAGCATGATCTCTGATAATACCTAGTGGAGTTCATGAGGAATAACTAGATTGAATTTCATGTACCATTCAAGGAAGAAGATGAGTAAGACATGTTCACTCCGTGGGGTGGACAACATGGCTGAGCAACCAGCCCATGGCACGCCTGTCTATTTTAGATGGTTCCTGCTTTGCTGCCAGGGGAAAAGCTCTTCCCCTACCACCACTTTAAAACAGTCTAGCTCCAAAACTAGTCCTGATATCTACTGATGGTCTTTTCCTTATCTATTTACCTCCCAGAAAAATCAGTGCAAGAGGATTTCCTCAACTTTTTCCTATGCATTAAATTTGGGGCAATATGTTTTCAGATTACCTGATTAAAGGCAAATCTCCAGACATTTCCCCGTCTGAGTTGCCCTCAGTGCACACATCAATCTGTTGCACCATTTCCACTACAGGGCTACTGTATTGGACCACAGTGCCCTTTGACCAGCATGTGGTAAGATAGATGCCAGCTCGTGGGAGCCAAATATTCCTACTGTATTCAGAATAATTTGCTGAGAAAATCTGTTTCTCTCATGTTTGTGGGACATGGGGACAGTAGTCAGAGGAGGTCAAGATTGCTGCTGGAGAGCCTCAGCTTTCTGCATGGGAGTGGGGGCAAAACTGAGATACAGATTATCAAAGCTCAGCTGCTGATACTGAGCAGAAGGTGTGGAATTCCACTGAAGCCAGCAAAACAGATTCAGGAACTTTGACTGTCAAACCCTTTTCCCTGAAACAACGTAGCTCTTCTCACAGAAGCTGTGCTGACCAGAGTCCATACAGGACAGGAATGTTAGCACTTTATTAGTGTGCTGCTGACATGGAAGCCTATGTTGGAATTGTTTTATCTGGGAACAGGGAAGAAAGTTCTGCACCCAACACTGAAATCCTCCTCTCCTATCCATGACAGAGGAAACCACTTGTCCTGTGCACAGACACAGATGTTCCTGGAAAGCAGCCACCCACTTGAGAATGAACACTGTATGTTTTCTCCTCCTGTGTGAGGCTTGTAACACATGCTCTGTAACTACATTCTCTTTACATTATTAACTTTATGCAAAGTATGCTGGAAAGGCCACAAAAATTTAAAGGGCTCTGGGATCCAGAAACAATCTGCAGTGCCATTCATTGGGAAGATTAGAGCCTCACTACAGTTTGCATGAGCACAAAGTTCACTCATAATGATGTTAGCTACATACATTATTGGCTTCTCACCTAATAAATAATCTTGGAGAAAGTCTTAATCCAATGAAAGATGCAAACATCAACAACACTGTCCACATCCTGGGTTATCAAGTGACAGGTATTCCATGAGTGGATCCCCCAGCAATCTTACATTCCACAAACCCACCCCCTTTACCCTCACTTCTGCAGGTTTGTAGTGTTTCTTAGTCATCTATGTCAGAAAAAAAAGGTGTATCCTGAATGCCTTCCCACATGCCTCTGTAACCTTTCCTACAGTTCCTCTATATACCTTACATATCCATTTCTTCTCACATTGATAGGACCCTTGGTCCTGAGAGGCTGATTGTCCCAGTCAAGGATGATGCATTTACCTTTAAAAAAAAGAATACGTGAATTCAACATGGAAGTGAACTTTAAGATTTCCATCATCCTGTGCTATCTTTATATGTCTGATGATACTCAACATGAAGGATATGGGAGGCACCTTATCCCGGCAAACTGTGCTGTGGATATCTTAATGCCCATTAATCCCTTTCCTTAAACTACCTCTGCTTCCATAGGACAAAGTAAGCTTCCAAATTAACTGTCTTTTCTTTCTTTTACCTCCCCTACTCTGTCCTGTAGGGAGAATCCCAAAACATTCCACACCCATTCACTCTACAACTCTAGAGGCCCAGTTTCAACACAGACTGGTCATTTCCATAAAGAGGAAAAAAACATATGGATTTATCAATTCATTATGACATCCAGATCCAGGGAATGAACATACCCTCACACAGACGCAAAGACACACACACACAAGTCACACATTCTTAATAGTGTTTATTCCAAGTTTACCCCTTTCTGTCTATAGTTTTGTGACTGGATCTGTTTTTCCTTTAGATTATGTGCATAAGACCGTACCGAGTACTGACATCCTGCATACCATAGTAACTTTTTAGGAGTTCTGCTGTTTTAGGTAAAGTCCGATGCTCCATCATATTCAATTCAAAATCGGGGAGTATCCTAGAGAAACACAAATGCATCTTAAAAATCATTTCCTCTGAGCCATACTTTACAATATTTTAATTTTACAGCCTGCTGAGAAAAGACTACCCCATCCCCATTTGTGATCACTTAAACTTCCTCCAACCATGTGTAACAAACTGTTCTCTGCAATACCTGCCCCATTATTAGTATTCTCTGTGATGGGAGTCAGCTAACAAGACATATTGTACATTAAAATCACACAGACATCAGAGGGGGGGGCGGGGAATAGCTTAAGAAAATCCATAAATCCAAATAATCTTTTGTGGTTTGTGACAAGGATGACAAGGAGGCACACTCAAGGAGCCCAGTCTTAAGGGGTTGGTAAGATGACTGCCAGTGGTGTTGACTGTAGGGGCTGTAGGGAAAAGAGAGATCAGAATGTTACTGTGTCTATGTAGAAAAGGAAGAAATTCAAAACTCCATTTTGATCTGTATCCTGAACAATTGTTTTGCCTTTAGATGCTGTTAATCTGTAACTTTAGCCTCAACCTTGTGCTCATAGAAACATGGGCTGTATGGAATCAAGGTTTAATGTATCAAGGACTGTGCAGCATGTGCCTGTTTACAATATGTTTGCAGGCAGTATGATTGGTAAAATCATCACCATTCTCCATTCTCTATTCATCAGCGGCACAATGCACTGCAAAAAGCCTCAGGGACCAATGCCCAGGAAAGTCGCATATTGTCCATGGTTTCTCCCCACTGAGACAGCGTGAGATATGGCCTTGTGGGATGGGAAAGACCTGAGCATCCCCCAGCCCAACAGCCATGAAGGGTCTGTGCTGAAGAGGATTAGTAAAAGAGGAAGGCCTCTTGCAGTTGAGATAAGAGGAAGGCCTCTGTCTCCTACATGACCCTGGAAACAGAATGTCTCAGTATAAAACCAACTTGTACATTCATTCTATTCTGAGATAGGAGAAAACTGCCCTGTGGCTGGAGGCAAGATATGCTGGTGGCAATGATGCTCTGTTATTCTTTACTACACTGAGATATTTGGGTGGACAGAAGCATAAATCTGGCCTATATGCACATCTAGGCATAGTATCTTCCCTAGAACTTATTTGTGACACAGACTCCTTTGCTCACATGTTTTCTTGCTGAACTTCTCCCCACTATCACTCTGTTTTCCTGTCACATTCCCATTGCTGAGATAGTAAAAGTAATAATCAATAAATACTGAGAAAACTCAGAGACCAGGGCCAGTGCAGGTCTTCCACATGCTGAGCACTAGTCTCCTGAGCCCCACTGTTCTTTCTCTATACTTTGTCTCAGTGTCTTATTTCTTTTCTCAGCCTCATCCCACCTGATGAGAAATACCTGCAGGTGTGGAGGGGCACACCACCCCTTCATCTGGCGCCCAATGTGCGGCCTTTCTCTAGGGTGAAGGTAAGCTAAGAATGTGAGCATTGAGAACAGTCATTGAGAGATTCCCAAATACGTCCATGGTGAGCCTTGCAGTAAGCTTGTATGCTCAGAGGAACCCAGGGTAACAATGGAGCAAACTGAAAGTAAATATGCCTCTTATATCAGCCTCATTAAAATTCTCTTAAGAAAAGGGGGAGTTAAACTTCTACAGAAAATCTAATTACACTATTTCAAACAATAGAACAATTTTACCCCTGGTTTCCAGAACAGGGAACTTTAGATCTAAAAGATTGGGAAAATTTTTGCAAAGAATAAAGACAAGCAAGTAGGGAAAGTAAAATCATCCCATTTACAGTATGGAATTATTGGGCCATTATTAAAGCAAATTTATAACCATTTCAAATAGAAGAAGTTAGCATTTCAGGTTCTGATGCCCCTGAAAGCTGTGTAATAGATTGTGCAGAAGAGGCAGGGACAGAATCTCAGAAAGGAATGGAAAATTCACATTGTAAATATGTAGCAGAGCCAGTAATGGCTTGGTCAATGCAAAATATTGACTACAATCATTACAGGAGATAAAATATCCTGAAACATTAAAATTAAAAGGAAAAATTCCAAAACCATCAGGGCCACTGGGGCTAAAATCACGATGGCCACCTCCTCCTCAGCTGAGTGAATGCTGGAGGAGGGAGCCTGAAACTAGGCTCACTGCGACTTGGCTAGTGGCACTCATTATCACCCCACTTACAGTTCACTACAGTGAAGGAGCAATTCAGACTCACCCTGCAGCATCCTGTATGGGTCAAACAGTGGCCACTCCCTAAGGAAAAGTTGGGGTCACTACATAAAATAGTTAAAAAACTATATTAAAAAGGACATGTTTCACCCACTTTCCTTCTTTGGAATTCTCCTGTGTTTGTAATTCAGAAATAATCAGGCAGATGGTGCATGCTAACAGACTTAAGAGCTGTTAATGCAGTAATTCAACCCATGGGGCCTGTCCAACCTAGGCTGCCCTCTCTGGCCATGATCCCCAAAGACTGGTCTTTAATTACAATTGATCTAAATGATTGCTTTTTTACCAATCCTCTGGCAAAAGGGGATTTTGAAAAATTTTCTTTTGCTATACCAGCCATAAATAATAAAGAACGAGCCACCAGATTTCAGTGGAAAGTGTTGTCTCAGGAAATGCTTAGTAATCCAACTATTTTTCAGACTTTTGTAGCTAAACTTCTTCAACCAGTTAGAGACAAGTTTTCAGACTGTTATATCATTCATTATGTTGATGATATTTTGTGTGCTGCAGAAATGAGAGACAAATTAATTGACTATTACCATTTGTGCAGACAGAGGTTGCAGATGCAAGACTGACAATAGCATCTGATAAGATTCAAACCTCTACTCCTTTCCCTTACTTGGAAATGCAGGTAGAGGAAATAAAAATTAAACCACAAAAATAGAAATAAGAAAAGACATATTAAAAACATTAAATGAATTTCAAAAATTGCTGCGAGATAATACTTGGATTCAGCCAACTCTAGGCATCCCTATTTATGCCATGTCAAATTTGTTCTCTATCTTGAGAGGGGATCTGGACTTAAATAGTAAAAGAACTTCAACTCCAGAGGCAACTAAAGAAATTAAATTAGTTGAAAAAAATTTGGTTACACAAGTAAATAGAATAGTTTACTTAGCCCCACTCCAACTTTTGATTTTTGCTACTGTACATTCTCCAACAGGCATTATGATTAAAAATACAGATATTGTGGAGTGGTCCTTCTTTCCTCACAGTACAATTAAGACTTTTAGATTGTATTTAGATCAAATGGTTACATTAATTGTTCAGCAAGACTACAAATAGTAAAATTGTGTGTAAGTGACCCAAATAAAATCATTGTTCCTTTAAACAAGGAACAGATTAGACAAGCCTTTATCAATTCTTGTGTGTGGCAGATTGGTCTTGCTGTTTTTTTTGGGAACTATTGATAATCATTACCCAAAAACAAAAATCTTCCAGTTTTTAAAATTGACTACTTGGATTTTACCAAAAATTACCAGACATAAACCTTAAAAAATGCTTTGATGGTGTTTATTGATCATTCCAGCAATGAAAAAGCTGCTTACACCCAGGCCGAAAGAATGATTTATTGAAACTCAATATTACTTGGCTCAAAGGGCAGAGTTGATTACTGTCATTACAGTGTTACAAGATTTTAATCAGCCTACTAACATTTTTTCAGATTCTGCATATGTAGTTCAGGCTACAAAGGATGTTGAGACAGCCCTAATCAAATATTGTATGGATGATCAGTTAAATCAATGGTTTAATTTGTTATAACAAACTGTAAGAAAAAGAAATTTCCCATTTTGTATTACTCATATTCAAGCACGTACTAATTTACCAGGGACTTTAACTAAGACAAATGAACAAGCTGACTTGCTTGTATCATCTGCCTTCATGGAAACAAAAGAACTTCATGCCTTGACTCATGTAAATGCAATAGGATTAAAAAATAAATTTGATATCACATGGAAACAGGCAGAAAATATTGTACAACATGGCACTCAGTGTCAAGTCTTCACCTGCCCACTCAGGAGGCAAGAGTTAATCCCAGAGTTCTACGGCTTAATCTGTTATGGCAAATGGATGTCACCCATGTACCTTCATTTGGAAAATTGTCATTTGTCCATGTGACTGTTAATAATTATTCACATTTCATATGGGCAACCTGCCAGACAGGAGAAGGTACTTCCCATGTCAAAAGACATTTATTATCTTGTTTTGCTGTAGAGGGAATTCCAAAAAATTAAAACAGATAATGGGCCTAGATGCTGTAGTAAAACATTTCAAAAATACTTACATCAGTGAAAAATTACACATACTACAGGAATCCCATATAATTCCCAAGGAGAAGACATAATTTAAAAAAACTAATAGAACATTAAACGCTCAATTACTAAAAAAAAAAAAAGAAAGAAAGAAAGAAAAAGAAAAGAAAAACACAGTAAGGAGTATAACACTACCCAGATGCAACTTAATCTAGAACTCTATACTTTAAATTTTTAAAACATTTATAGAAATCAGCCAACTATCTCTGCAAAACAACACTATACTGGTAAAAAGAACAGCCCACATGAAGACAAACAGATTTGGTGAAAAGAGAACAAAAATAAGACATGGAAAATAGGAAAGGTGAGAATATGGGAGAGAGGCTTTGCTTGTGTTTCACCAGGAGAAAATCAGCTTCCTGTTTGAATATCCAGTAGACATTTAAGATTCTACAATGAACCCATTGGAAATGCAAAGAAAAGCCCCTCCGTGGAGATGAAAAATCTGTAATTGAGCATCATTGGCTCACCAGGTAAACAAAATGGTAATATCTGGAAAACAGATGAAGTTGCCATCTACCAAGAAAGTGGAGCCACAGACTTGGGCCCAATTAAAGAAGCTGACACCGTTAGCTAAAAAAAGCCTAAAGAACACAAGAGTAATGCAAACTCCAGATAATATGCTGCTGACAGCTTTGATAATTGTATCAATGGTGGTAAATCTCCCCATGTCTGCATGAGCAGCTGCAACTAATTATACTTGCTGGGCCTACATGCCTTCCCTGCCCTTAATTTGGGCAGTCACTCGGAAGGATAATTCTATTTAAGTATATGTTAATAATAGTGCATGGGTGCCACGCCCCACAGATAATCATTGCCCTGCCCAACCTAAAGAAGAAGAAATGATGATAAAAATTTCCATTTGGTATTATTATCCTCATATTTGCCTAAGGAAGGCACCAGGATGTTAATACCTACAACCCAAAATTGGTTGGTAGAAGTACCTACTGTCAGTGCCACCAGTAAATATACTTATCACATGGTAAGTGGAATGTCACTTGGGCCACAGACACAAAATTTGTAGGACCCTTCTCATCAAATATCATTAAAATCTAGGTCTAAGGGGAAGTCTTGCCCCAGTGAAATTCCCAAAGAATCAAAAACCCCAGAAGACTTAGTTTGGAAAGAATGTGTGGCTGATACTGTGGTGGTATTACAAAACAATGAATTTGGAATTACTATAGACTAGTATGAGCCAGACTCACTCATGTTCACAGGCCTCATCCATCTGGCCCATTAATCCGGCCTATAATAGTGATTTAACTGAAAGGCTGGACAAGGCTTATAGAAGGTTAGAATCACCCTATCCATGAAAATAGGGTGAAATGGGAATTTCATCACCTCGACCAAAGTTAGTTAGTCCTGTTACTGCTCCTGAACATCCAAAATTATGGAAGCTTACTGTGGCCTCACACTACATTAAAATTTGTCTAAAAATCAAGTTATAAAAACAAAAAATCATAAGCCATATTATACTACTAACCTAAATTCCAATCTGACAATTCTTTTGCAAAGATATGTAAACCCCCCTTATATGCTAGTTGTAGGAAACGTAGTTATTAAACCAGAATCCCAAACTATAACCTGTGAGAATTGTAGATTGTTTACTTGGATTGATTCAGCCTTTGACTGGCAGCACCGTATTCAGCTAGTGAGGGCAAGAGAGGGCATGTGATCCCTGTGTCCTTTGACCAACGGTGAGAGGCTTCCCCATCTGTCCATATTTTAACAGAAGTATTAAAAGGAGTTCAAACTAGATCCAAATGATTCATTTTTACTTTGATTACAGTGATTATGGGCCTTATTGCAGTTACAGCTATTGCTGCAGCTGCTGGAATTGCTTTGTTCAAACTGCAGAATATGTAAATAATTGACAAAAGAATTCCTGAAAATTGTGGAATTCTCAGACCCAAATAAATTGAAAATTGGCAAACCAAATTAATGATCTTAGACAAACTGTGATTTGGATGGGAGATAGGCTCATGAGCTTGGAATATCTTTTTCAGTTACAGTGTGACTGGAATACATCAGATTTTGTATTACACGCTGAGCCTATAATGAGTCTGAGCATCACTGGGACATGGTTAGACATCATCTACAAAGAAGAGAAGATAATCTTACTTTAGATATTTCAAAATTAAAAGAACAAAATCTTGAGGCATCAAAAGCCCATTTAAATTTGGGAACTGAGGCAATCATGAAATCTCCTGATGGCTTCACAAATCTTACCCCCGTCACTTGGTTAAAAACCATCAGAAGTTCCACTATGGTAAATTTTGTATTAATCCTTTTATGCCTGTTCCTTCTGTTGTTAGTCTACATGTGTATCCAAGAGCTCCGAAGAGACAGCGACCAACAAGAATGGACCATAATGATGATGGCAGTTTTGTCAAAAAGAAAAGGGGGATATGCAGGGAAAAGAAAGAGAGATCAAACTGTTACTGTGTCTATGTAGAAAAGGAAGACATAAGAAACTCCACTTTGATCTGTACCTTGAACAATTGTTTTGCCTTGAGATGCTGTTAATCTGTAACTTTAGCCTCAACTTGAGCTCACAGAAACATGTGTTGTATGGAATCAAGGTCTAAGGGATCAAGGGCTGTGCAGGATATGCCTTGTTTACAATATGTTTGCAGGAAGTAATCTTGGTAAAAAGTCATCGCCATTCTCCATTCTTGATTCACCAGGGGCACAATGCACTGCAAAAAGCCACAGGGACAAATGCCCAGGAAAACCAGGTATTGTCCAAGGTTTCTCCCCCACTGAGACAGTGTGAGATATGGCCTCATGGGACATGAAAGACCTGACCATCCTCCATCCCAATACCCATGAACGGTCTGTACTGAGGGGGATTAGTAAAAGAGGATGGTCTCTTGAAGTTGAGATAAGAGGAAGGCCTCTGTCTCCAACATGACCCTGGGAACAGAATATCTTGGTATAAAACCTGATTGTACATTATTTCTTTTCTGAGATACGAAAAAAACTGCACTGTGGCTGGAGGTGGGATATGCTGGTTGCAATGCTGCTCTGTTATTCTTTACTACACTGAGATGTTTGGATGGAGAGAAGTATAAATCTGGACTATGTGCACATACAGGCATAGTACCTTCCTTTGAATTTATTTGTGACACAGTTTCCTTTGCTCACATGTCTTCTTGCTGATCTTCTCCCCACTATCACCCTGTTCTCCTGTCACATTCCCCTTGCTGAGATAGTAAAAATAATAATCAATAAATACTGAGAAAACTCAGAGACCTTGGCTGGTGCAGGTCCTCCATATGCTCAGCGCCAGTCTCTTCGGCCCCACTGTTCTCTCTCTATACTTTGTCCCTGTGTCTTATTTCTTTTCTCAGTCTCTTTTCCCACCTGATAAAAAATACTCACAGGTGTGGAGGGGCAGGCCAACCCTTCAGACGGCCATGGAAACAAGTGCCATGAATTGAAGTTAATGATTCAGCTTAACTTTTCAGTGAGTCTGGACATGCATTATGCTTCCCTGGGCTTAAGACTCCACAGCATAACCTGCTTTACAGTGCAGTCTCTAATGTGTCTTTTTCAGTCCAATGCCCTGAATTTCCTAGATTCTGTCACTCTGTGTCTTCCTTTCAAAGAATTTCTACATGTATGAAAGGAGCCTCAATTTCTACATTTCTGAAATGAGCATCCAGCCCCCCTGAATAGGGAGTTGTCTCAAACCCTTCATCCTGGGCATCAAACAGCTCCAGTTCCAACTGAATGGCTCACCTGAAACCTCTGTTTCCTCTTCAGGTGGCTTCATACTCATGTAGTATTGCAAGAGATTGTACCACAGGTCCTTACATAGCATCTATCAGGGGAATCAATCAGGAAAGACTTCATCAGGGCTCAGACTGGTGACCCAAGCAACTGGGAATACACCTGGGTCATTCCTGATGTTTCCCACCTCAACAATCCTATTAGATCCTGTGAAGTTGTGGTCAGAAAACCAGTTGAAGAAGTTAAGGCTGCTGTTGTGGTCTTTGCGGTGATAGGCCTGAACTTCCTAATCCTGATACCACTGAATTGGAATGTAATGAGAAGTCTTGTATTCTACAGAGAGAGGATATTCTGTGAAGGGGGCTGGATCACCTTGGCAATGATCCACCCACCATCTTGCTTCCTCTACCCATCCTGGGAGCCACCTGTCAACTGTGATGTTCACAAGATATTCCTTGATAATCACTTTATTCAGGAAGTAGGGGTTACTCTGAAAGAACATGATCTTGCAGAGATGAATGGGATGTTTCACTTCTTTCACCTATCAGGACAAGGTGGAGAAAACTTAAATACCTTTTTGAGTGAGGTGCCCACTGTTGCTTACAGGAATGAATTATTTCCCTTACCCTTCCCCACAAAACCCTCTAGACTCAGTCTTCCTGGTGTCACCTCCAAGTCGATCATGTATCTCAGCATGTCTTCATCTTGGTCAGTTATCAGGGCTGACATCTGGGATGGTTCACAATCTGATTTAGGGCAAAGAGCCTTTACATGCAATGGTAGGAAAAGCTAGAAGCAAACAGAGAAGAAGTCCTAAGAGTACTGAGAGGCTGGGGTAGAGGATTTCTCAGATCTGCTTTCAGGTATGACCTCCCTTTTTCCTCCCCCTCCCCCTGAATTAAGGCCTCTTTGGTTCAGGGAGAGTGTATAACTCTGAAGCTGACTGCACTGACATGAGGAGGAGCGATTTGCAGAGAGTTGCTGGTGTCGGAGGAGTGGCAGAATCTGCTTATACCAGAAGACACTCAGTCCCAGATCGGACTGGCAATGGGGAGCAATCAAAATTCCTTAAGAAAGCTTAATTCACAAAAAAACCTGTTGTGGTGAGAACTTGCTTCTGCTCTTCGAAAAGATGCCCTAAACATCTGCTGATCGACATCCTGAAGGGTTTCTCTGCTGCATGCAGGAAAATAGTACCTGTGCCTGCTCAGGCTTCCTACAGCCACATTTGTCTGAGGCAATTCACCATTGTTCCCCCAAATAGTCACATCGATGCTGAGCTGCCCGTAAGTTACTTACACTTCCCCAAGAGCACCTCTCAAATGGAAAGTTAGAAGAAACATTGAAAAGGATACATTGTCCCAGAAGCCAGGAATGCTCTGGATGATTGCACCTCTGTGGTCCAGGTGGGGCTGGCACCTCCACTCCATCTTTTCCCTCTGCTGAGAGAAGGCCTTCCTGGCTCAGATATTAACCAGCTCTAGTTCCAACCAAATGACCAGCAGGTCCTCCAGTGCAGACTCTAGGGTCATGGGCCCAGGGCCTGGCTGTGCCCACTGGTCCTCCTCCTGCTGCTCCACGTCAGCCTCCTTCTGGGCTACCACCTCCACCTCTGCCATTATGTCATGGAACACCAGCATCGCCTCCTCCCCGAAGGCTGTCTCCTAGCTGTGTGCCCTGGCCGTCTCCTCCTGCAGAGCCTCCATCCTGAAGACGGTGCCCTCATCTGGAAATCCCACAGACCACCACCTGTGCTGCCTAACCCATGCTATGGGAACTCTGCCACTGCCCTTATTGGAACCTGAGTGTTGGCAGGCCCTCAGGGAGCAAGCACTGGGCTTCCAGGTGCCCCTTTATGAACTGCACGCAAAGGGCACCATGAGCTGCGACACAATTGCCAGCCTCCCCATACATCCAATCAATGCGAGAGCGGCGGGCATCTCCCTGGGCAGCACCACCCCAGGCTGGCCCCAGTCTCCCACGGTAAGCCTTCTCTAAGAAGCTCTTGGAGCTTGTGCCAGGTAGCCCTGCATCCAGGCACATGCGGGCTGCATGACCTTTGGCATTGTGGGCATGGAAGCCCTGTGCCCTAACTGACATCTGGATCATGGCAAGCCATTGACCCATGGGGAACACATGAAACATTTCACTTCATTAGGCAGGTGAGGTAGGTGGTACAGAATATTGCAGATCCAGAGGATAACTCTCTCTCTGGCTGCCGGGGGCCAGGGAGGTGGAGGTGGCCTGGGGGAAGTGGGTCGGGACTGGCCCCTGAGAGGAAAGTTGCCTGATGGTGCTAAGGCAGAATTTGTCTCCTCCAGAGGCCAGAAACCCAGCATGTACTCTCGCTGGTCTAGGCAAATACAGGCTCTGACTATCATGCTTCCTCCCTGAGGATGCTGTACTACCAGGAGCATTCCAAAGGGCCTCTGGTCCTATGACCTGGGCACAGTGGAGGCCAGCTGCCAGGGTTAGCCATTGATGGCCTGCCTGCTCCCTGTTGCGCACTGCCTTGCCGACCCAGAGGCTCCTGCACATGCAGCAGCAGCTGTGGTGCCTGCTAGCAAGGCTCTGCAAGCCAGGGCCTTGGCCTCTGGTTCCTGAGCTCCTGTGCACAGTTGACCCTGCTGCGGAGCTGATATTCATGGTGAGTGCAGCAATCTACAAGCCCGGCCATGATCTTCAGGAAACATGGGTCCATGTAGGTGTGAGACTGTGTTTTCAACAGGGCAAGGCCTGTGGGTCTTTCGGGGAGTGAGCATGCCAGGGAGCGGCCCCCAGAGCCTAAGCATGCCGGGGAGGGCTGGGCTACACAGGTCAGGGTCTGTGGGAGCACCCGGGAGAGCACCATGTTCAAGCTGGAGGTTGTGGTGGAGAGGATGGCCAGAGCACCCAGCAAGGAGGTGGCCTTGGAAGAGGAGGTGGTGCTGATGGTGGAAGACATAATGGCTGAGATGGATGTGGTGGTTAAGGAGGAGACGACGTGGAGTGATAGTAGGAGGACCAGCGGGCACAGCCTAACCCTGGACCCAGCACATCTGGGCCATCAATGGACTCACTGGAGATCTTTCACTTGGAACTAGGCTCCGTGAATGCCGGAGGCCACTGGGCATCTTCGGCTTCCGGGCCAGAGCCATATCCTTGCAGCTGCCCATTTGGGATGGCTAGCAGCAGGGTATGGGCATCAGGCTTCAGGTGGGCTTGGGGGCTGAGTGGAGGGATGAGCCAGGAGGGAGGTGCATGTGGTCATCTGGGAGGCAGGGGATGGGTAACAGGGTGGGAACTAGGGCCAGGTTCCTGCAGATACGAGGCCAGCCTTCTTGTGGGAGCCCTGACAGCATGTGGTAGGGACAGAGAGCCAAGCGCAGCACTCACAAGGGAGAATCATGGCTCCAAGTACCCTTCAGGCACAGCACAACGTTAAAGGGCACATTTCCCTGAGAACTTCCCTGGAGGAAGTGGAGTCTGCATTTCATTGCCAGCCATTGAACCACCCCCGCTCTCAGTGCCTGTTTCCAACAGGCTAAACCCAGAAACACAAAATGCTCAACACTCGGATTCACGGTGCACGGGTCTGCTGACCTCCACAAGGCAGGCACCAGCTTCCCAGATATGTTATCTTCCCCCCGCCAGCGCTGCACCCAAAAGGGTATAGGCTCTGAGCATATATAACCTCCTTTGCACCCAAGCAATTCCCATGGGGAGCACCAGGCACTACCCTCAGCCCCTTCTACCTACGTTGCTTCCCGCAAGTGGACAGGTCTCCCCTCTCAGGGAGACCAGGATAAAAGAACACGGCAATATTGGACTTCAGAAGAGCGTGTCCAGCACCCAGCACACATGGGTCTCCAGCAACTCATGAACCCTGAGGAAGCAGCCTCCTCACACCACCCCGCACTGCACCCCTCAGCCACAACCACCTGCCCACTTCTTCTGCCACCTGCCCCTGGTCAGGTTAGGCCATCTTGAGCTGGCTCCATCCACCCCCAAAACCACCACAATTGTGAAATTACCTCCTCACCAGACAGAGACCAAGGACCAACAAGGGAGGGTGACAGGCCAAATATCTCAAAGATAGCCCTACTTAACATTCTCTGTGCTCTTGCAAAGTTGCAGGGTGTCGCGAGACTTGTCCACCCAATCATCTGGAGGCTACTTAACCAGGTAGATTGTTTGGCACACCCAGATGTCAGCCTGGGTCAGAAATCATGATGAAATCCTGCTTTGCTACCAGATGGATTTGCAGGTCAGGCTGAGGAGTCAGGGTCTCTGGGAGGGACCCTGAGTCGGAGTCAGTTTGAGGTCCCATCTGGGGCCCCGGGATGTCTCAGTGGGAGAGCTGGGAAGGGGAAACTCATGCTTCACTCCACCTAGCAGGCCATCTCAGCACAGCTAGATGAAATGATCCCATTCAGTCCATCCTCTTTCTCTTTCTTGGTCAGGCAGGTGGAAGAACTCAGCCATCCAGATTACTGGCATGAGCATGAAGATTTCCTTTCGTCACAACCTTTCTTTCAAAATGAAGTGATCATTACAAAATACTGAATTGGCATCCTCGTTAAGGAGTGCCTTCCTGCATAGTAGGGGTTCCACTGCAGTCCAGTGGTTCTGAGACCATGAAGGTCAAGCCTCCCGCTGCAGACAGGATATCACCTACCTAAGCTTGTTCAGCTGGTTGACTGAACATGACTGCCCAGGTTTTGGCAGGATTGCTGAGGTGGGGGGTGTGGTGGGGCATCATGGGAAAGGACCTCATTGGTCACTCATTGGCCTCTGGGAAAGCGGCTTTGAACTGTGACATGACCTGTCATGAATCATCTTCTGCAGTACCCCAGATCATCAGCCAGGGCCTATGGCTCAATCCCTTGCAGTAATACCCCAGGGAGGGAGGGACAGCATTAGAGAGGGAATAGAGAGGAGGCCAGGTGAGCAGCCTAGCTCCGGGAACTTAGAGACCTTTGAGTCCTGGATCTGTGCTCCACATGGAGAACCCATGAATCATGGAGAAGACTGCAGTGAGCAATCATGAATCATGGAGAAGACTGCAGCGAGCAATCCCAGGACATCCATGGGTTGGGGAAGAATATCCCATCAGGGAACAATAACACCCACATTTCAGGATGGGGGAACCCTAAGCCACCTATGATGTATATGTGGCTATGGTCAGTGGGTGAGAAACAAGGCTTAAGGGATATTTGTCTCATCATCACTTGCCAGCTCCCTTCCCTGCCCTGAGGCTTCTACCAGCAGGGATTAAGTTTGAGCTCAACCAGGGCCCTCTCCCTCTCCACACAGACATCCACCTGAGGCATGTCTGGGTCTACATCCTTGCCAAAAGGCTGTCCCAGGCCTGCTATATTCTGTTTTGATGATGCCAGTCTCCCCTGACATGCATTCTCCTCTCTGCCATTCTCACTGCCACTGCCCTGCCTACCCAGATAAGAAAGGACACTGCACAGGGAATCTGGAGGACCACACTGGGCTCCAGTGTGAGGAAATATTCTATTTTCTTCATGTACAGGCATTTTAGAGTTTCCTCCAGGGGAGGAAATGTTAAGAGATTGCAAAATGGCTGGGCACCTTCAGTGAGTGTCTAGGGAGGGAATGTGGCTGGGAATAAGGCCCACCTGAGTAATGGTATGGGCATCCAGTGTCAGTTATCTTGATAAAGACCTGATTTGTTACATCACCTACTATTAATATAAAAGTTAATTTCTTAGAATATTGAAAAAAAATTAAATATGTATAAATATAATTTGTTCATAATTGTATGGAAAAACTGCAGATGGATCCATTTTCCATTAAATTATTATTTAAGACTTGAAATGTTTATCAAGTTTTAAGATACATTTTCATTGTTCTACTTCTGGCAATTTCTATGATGATTTTTACAATACAGGGGCATATACTCTAGAAAGTTTTTGAGGGAATTTCAGCTTCTTTTAGAGTACTTACTTGTAAATTTTCATTTTCCCCCTGTGGATTCTTTCAGTTTACAATTTGTACTTTGTTTGTGAGGAGTTAAATTTATTTTCTTATTTGCCCTTCTGAAACTTTTCTTTTAAAGATTTTTTTTTTCTGTTAGATATGTGAGTTTTCCTGTGAGCACGTTCTCTGCTACAGATTTTTTTTATGCATTAGTTTCTGTGGTGTGTGTGTGTGTGTGTGTGTGTTTGTTTTGAAATGGAGTCTCACTCTGCCACCCAGGCTGAAGTGAAATGGCAGGATCTCAGCTCACTGCAACCTCTGCCTCCCAGCTTCAAGCGATTCCCCTGCCTCAGCCTTCTGAGGAGCTAGGATTACAGGCACATGCCACCAGGTCCAGCTAATTTTTGTATTTTTAGTTGAGGCTGGGTTTCACCATATTTTCCTGGCTGGTCTTGTTTTCCTGACCTCAAGTGCTCCACCCACATAGGCCTCCCAAAATGCTGGGCTTCCTGGTGTGAGCCACCATGCCTGGCCTCATTTCTTTGTTAATGTATTTTAATCCTTGTTCTATTTTCTTCAAGTACACATATTTTAGAGTCATATAAGTAATATATTTTATTTATTTACTCAATACTTTAGTAGGATTTTAAAAGTAATGTTTTCAATCATTAAATACAGTATCGTGAATAGGTTAAACCTTACATAGTATTGTGATTCTGTCTTTCATAAATTCTTCAAGAACTCTGATACTGTTTTTCTCCACCTGTTTTTCCCCATGCAGATAGTTACAAAAAATTATGTGAGTAGGTATGAAAATACAATTTGAAAGACAAAGTTCACAAATACAATTTCATATTTGTATTTTGCATTATTTTGAAAATTGTATTTGTTGACACATGAAATTCTGTATTCACATTCATATTAAATACATACTTTGAATCATTTTCAAAAATGAAAACAAGCCAAGGCCAAGCGTTGGTTCAGGAAGTAACTAGAAAGCAGTTGTTACATAGAAAAACTGTACTTATCAAAGGTATATTTAGAGACATTTTAGAAGGCTTCTGTCAACATTTTTGTTTTTGTTGCTCTGGTGTTTTATCATGCTGTGACAAGACTGTAGCATCACCAGTTGTAGTCACTAGGTTACCAAAGTCTTAGGGCTACAGTAAATATTATTGAAGAAAGTGGCAGTGTGGTTGGCTGTTTAAGTAAACTAGAGGACTTAGGAGTTTCCACCCTAGGCATAAGGGCCTGGTTTAATGGGTGGCCTTCTTTTGCTGAAGTAGGTAAGATCCAGGAGAAGTGTGGACTCACTGTAGTAGCTAGGGCTTTGAGACTAATGAAGCCTATTTGTCTCCAACTGCCATTGACAGATACTAGTCTGCACATAATGGCACTTCCTGGACTCACTGACTCCTGTAAATTCAAACATAGAATTTGCACTTAAATCCATATTCCAAATTCTCAAACTTAAATCTAATAAGTGGATAATAAAATATGTATTCAGAAGAAAGGGAGACATCAGATAAGTACGTAAGTAAATAATCTTGATCAAATATCTTCAAAAATATTACTACAAAAAAGTCACTGAAGTTTAAACCTTAAAAAGTGAATTTAATTTAGGAAGTAGAAAATGTTTGGACTACTTTTAAACTCTGAAGTGTAAAGATACTATAATTAGAATACAGGGATTATATAAAAAGTCTAATTTGTTTGAAGAGCAGCATACTAGCTATTTAGTATGGCTAGAGATTAATAACCCATGTAAGAAAACTCAGAGATTAACAACAAAATTTTCTCAGATATATTGTTCAGTAATTAAAGCCTTTTAAAATGGTTTCCTACTGATCAATGGTTCACTTATATTAATCATTTAGGCATACTCTGTATACCCTTTTATATAGGGACAAAGTCACAGTTTCTATCATGTAGAAATAAAAAAAATTACTGTGTATCACATGTGCATTAGAATCTTTGGCCTGAGTAATAAAGCAAAGAATGGAACTGCACACGTCAGCGTACAGGTGGGCACAGCTGGAAGCTTCCATCCCTTGCAACTTTAATATTTCTGCATTCTTATCGGCCTCTCCTAGAAAGACAAATGGGCTATAACTATCCTAAAGAACATATGTTACATTTAAACACTAAGTATTGAGATAATACCATGATTTGTCTTATCACTGTCTTGTTATTTCTTTAAACTTCTATGTATAACTTATACAAATAAATTCAGTTTATTCTGTCACCATTAACATTTTACATCACACATTTATCTATTTCATTATCTTTCTAGTGACTTTTATTTTTTGAGATGGAATTTCACTGTGTCACTCAGTTTGGAATGCAGTGGCCTGATCTCAGCTCACTGCAACCTCTGCTTCTTGGGTTCAAGAATTCTCCTGCCTCAGCCTCCTGAGTAGCTGGGATTACAGGCAAACATCACCACTCCTGGCTAATTTTGTATTTTTAATAGAGATGGTGTTTCCCTATGTTAGTCAGACTCATCTCAAACTCCTGTATTCAGGTGATTCACCAGCCTCAGCCTCCCAAAGTGCTGGGATTACAGGCATGAGACACCACACCTGCTCCCCCTACTTTTTTATTTTATTTTTATTTTTTTGAGACAAGTTCTGAGCTTGGTCAACCAGGCTGGAGTGCATTGGTAAAATCTTCACACTCTACAGCCTCAAGCTCACAGGCTCAAGCTATGATCCTGTCTCAGCCTCCCGCATAGCTGAGACTATATGTGTGCAACACGACACCAGGCTATTTGTTGTTGTTGTTTAGCGATGAAGTCTTGCTTTATTACTGAAGTGGGTATCAAATGCCTGGGCCCAAAGGATTCTCCTAGTTCAAGCTTCCAAAATGCTGGAATTACAGGAGTGAGCCACTGCAGACAGCCTCGTCCCTCTTTAATCACTTTTTAAATGCCACTCTTCAAAAGTAACAAGTAAATTTTCACTCATGAAATTCCAAATTCCAAGTCAAGTTCAGCTTCAATTTCATAAAAAAGTAAAAACAAAACAAAATAAAGAAAACTTTATTTTTCCTTTGTTTAGAAATTAGCAGAGTTGGAGAGCAAATCATCTCTACTTTGGTTTACAAAATTGACCGTACAGAAAAATATCCTCATATAATTGTTTTCAGTTCTAAAATCGTGTGAAGTTATCATCAGAACCATCATCTTATAAAACAAAAACAAATCTCCTAGTGGGTCTGTTATGTGGATTAAATACCTTATAACTATTAATGTATATAATTGTGATTATAGTTATTCCTTGAACCATAATACTAAAAATATGAAGCTTATTTTTTTAGAACTGCTACCCTAATAAGAAAAGTAACTGCTGACCTGGTATAATAATCTGTGGCCCAGAGAGCCAGCATTCTAAACTATTAAGGTTCTTCAGATACCCGAAGGGCGCTAAAAGCCGAATGGGAGTCTGGACATATTGAAGGAGTAGCAATGCCAGGTCATTTCTTGCTGTCCCACTCACCAACTGGAATCTCTCATGCAGTAGAACAGTAGACACCTTCAAAACTCTCAGCGGTGCCCCAGGGTGTCTCCAGCCCAGAATCACAGCAGTGCCTTCAGGATTCCAGAGTGCATAGGCAAATATTTATTATAGTACATTCATTAGAAAATCTGAACCTTAAACCTACATCAGACTTTCCAGCATATTGCTTTAGTCATGATACACAAGGCACTTAGCTCATCTTCAGAGAAATCAGAAATCTATGAATAAAGAGTACACAGACAATGGGATTGTGAAAGACTTTACTAACCGATTTACTAATAAGCCAAACACAGTGAGACAATTTATTTTTAGCCTAAAACAAAAATGTTATAAGTATAAGTGAGATGGTCATGCATTATAGAAGTGAATTTCAACAGAGAAACCTTTAGCAATGTAATTATGGGATAATGAATTACAGGGTATGGGAAGATGTAGGCACAAATTTCCATGTCCCTGACACAGTGGGCAGCTATGAGAACCCAAGAGCTATTTTAGATATTTCCTGCTTTCTCTTGTGGGCATTTAGTGCTATAAATTTCCCTCTACACACTGCTTTAAATGTTAGACCTAAAACCATATAAACCCCAGAAGAAAACATAGGCAATACCATTCAGGACATAGGCATGGGCAAGGACTTCATATGTAAAAAGCCAAAAGCAATGGCAACAAAAGCCAAAATTGACAAATGGGATATAATTAAACTAAAGAGCTTCTGCACAGCAAAAGAAACTACCATCAGAGTGAACAGGAAACATACAGAATGGGAGAAAATTTTTGCAATCTACTCATCAGACAAAGGGCTGATATCCAGAATCTACAATGAACTCAAACAAATTTACAAGAAAAAAACAACCCATCAAAAATTGGGCAAAGGATACGAACAGACACTTCTCAAAAGAAGACATTTATGCAGTCAAAAGACAAATGAAAAAAGGCTCATCATCACTGACCATCAAAGAAATACAAATCAAAACCACAATGAGATACCATCTCACACCCGTTAGAATGGCAATCATTAAAAAGACAGGAAACAACAGGTGCTGGAGAGGATGTGGAGAAATAGGAACAGTTTACACTGTTGGTGGGACTGTAAAGTAGTTCAACCATTGTGGAAGTCGGTGCAGCAATTCCTCAGGGATCTAGAACTAGAAGTACCATTTGACCCAGCCATACCACTACTGGGTATATACCCAAAGGATTATAAATCATGGTGCTATAAAGACACATGCACATGTATGTCTATTGCAGCACTATTCACAATAACAAAGACTTGGAACCAACCCAAATGTCCAACAATGATAGACTGGATTAAGAAAATGTGGCATATACACCATGGAATACTATACAGTCATAAAAAATGATGAGTTCATGTCCTTTGTAGGGACATGGGTGAAGCTGGAAACCATCATTATGAGCAAACTATTGCAAGGACAAAAAACCAAACACTGCATGTTCTCACTCATAGGTGGGAATTGAACAATGAGAACACATGGACACAGGAAGGGGAACATCACACACTGAGGCCTGTTGTGGGGTGTGGGGAGTGCACATGTACCCTAAAACTTAAAGTATAATATTAAAAAAAAGAACCCAAGAGCTGCTAACTATGGAACCACAGCTGAAGATCATAGCCTGCCAAGGCATGGCATATCACAGAGAAATCTGCAAGCTGAGGAGAAAAACAAGCTAATTGTGCTAATTCGAATAGAATTGCCATTTGTAGACCATTTTTAAAATGTTAAATCCCTCATATTTTTTGCTGAGTCAGCATTGTTAAATATGTCTAGCAAAGACAAACTTCTACCTGTTTTATGTTTATGCATTTTTCTTGAAAAAAGGTGTTTCTCTTATATTTCCAAGTTCATAGTTTCTTTATGTCCTAGCTTAAGTTTCTTTGATCAAAATATTGGGAATCATTCCAGCTTTCTCCCTCATTGCAACATTTATATAACTATGATTTTAGCTACTTAGAAGTCATTGAAGTAGATAGGCAACAAAAAAAATGATTTGAAGATATTAGATAAATAATGAAAAACTTGGAGATAAGACACCTGTCTCTAAATTAGAGGAGATTACCTTCCTAAACTTACAATCTTAGTGAGATATCAAACTAATGCTTAAATAGAAAATTCAAGTTTGAGGTTGAGGAAAGAGCTCATATTTTAAAAATTATTTTAGAGTTACTCAGAAAACTGAGTTGAAGCAATGCTTATTAATATATATAGAGAGAGATAAAAATGGTGAAGATAACCTGTCTATAGATGGAGTAAGGAAATATAGATGAAATTAGAAGCATATCTAAGACTTTAACTGTAGTTGTCTTTGAATTAGACTTTGTAGGATGTGAGCAAATGATTATGGCTCCTTTGCATTTTAAATGAATTATTCACTGTAGCTATGGCAATAGGGAGTAGCTATAAAATAGCTGTGGTTACGTGCACATTTAATACATGAGACCAAAAGTGTTCCATCAATTTCCAAGAAAATAAGTGGGATTACAGTAATGTGAAATAGACATTGCAAATATTGTGATAGTTTTTCTGATAGCCAAGGGAAGGAGGAAACTGATAATCACAATGTAATACTCTCTAGTACACCAGCACCTAAAACACATTACAGAACAACTACTATGCTGTTTCCAAACATCATAAAATCTTTAACTTAAAATATACTTAATTTAAAATAATTCTACTACAAATTAAAGTATTGTGTTAGAGTAAAGAAATGTCTTTGTGTTAGGAGAGTGTGTCTTAATGTTAGCCCTATTCATCTTTTGCCATGAGAACTTCATCAATCCATTCTACTCATCTAGTATCAGAATATGCAATTAAGATAACTATAATAATCATGCTGTATGATCTATATCATAATCTATAGAGATACTATGTAAATTGAGTCTTATATCAACTATGAAATGCCTTTGTAAGCCATAAGGAAAATAATTTCTATGATTTGGTAGATAAAAAACTCATGCATTTCTCAAGAAGAGCTATCCCTCCCCTCTCCTTCCATCTATTATTTTCTATTTCCATTCTTTACTTCCTTTACTTCTCCTACCAAGTTTTTGAGCCTTACTCTGAGGCTGTGGCAGAGAGATGAAGTGTGAATGAATAGAAATGGGAGTCGAGGTAAAAACCGAGGCATTTGTAGAGGTAGAGACTAAAAGGGATATTGAAGCAGATGTAGTCATGGACACTTCCTGGTGCCAGCATGCATGGCTAGGCCGTGTCACCCCCTAGAGCCAGAAAACGAAAGGGTGCATATGAGTGAAGGCACAGGGCTCTGTGCAATGCTATTCAGAGTGACTCAAGATTCCCACTTACATCCACTTGTCCTTTTGCTGTAGATGGCACACCAAACATGCTCGCAGGTCACCCTGCAAGAAAGAAGAGACGAGATATCAATCAATATTTTGAAGGAGGTTCAGAAGTAACTTTAGGTGTTGAAGATATTTCTCTTTCTCCCTGGCATTCACACCAGAGTCACCTTAGAGTCAGCCTACCACATAGCTTTCTTGGCCTCCACACAAACAGGGAATTCATTCATCTTTGGGAAAAATTGGGAAAAAGTGCTGACTTGTAGGATGGTCAGGTGTCTTTTTAGCAGAATTCCAGGACTTCCTGATGGAAAACAGAGAATAGGTGTTTGTGTTTGTTTGTTTTCAAATCTAGCCTAGATTAGAGGGAGAAGTATGGTGAAGAGAAAGACAATTTTTTTATTATTCAAGAGAGGATACTATTCTCTTTCCAAACATGCTTCTCTTCCATCCCAGTGTCTTCTTCATTACTCACCCCTCATAAGGGATCAACTAGGTAGCCAACAATGATATGGTTGTATAAATTTCTCCTGTTCCAGACTTTCCAAAGGGCATAGAGGAAGGACCAGGGGTTGAAAATACAGTGGCTGCTTTGGGAAGATCAACCCAGGTCCTAGAGTTCCCTTGGGACCTAAGTAGGCTGTGACACAGTCAATGCTGACAGTCTGAGCTTGGGCAGAATCCAGATGACTAAGCCCCACTTGGACCAAGGCCAGGTCTCCTGAGTTTTTTTCTGGTGAAAAAAAAAATCAGAAAAATTCTTATTATTTCCACAATTCAATTTGAAAAAAGCCCTGGAGATCACATTAATCAGATGAAGTCCAGGCAAGAAATAAATTACAAATACTACTTTAGAAATTATTTTCAAGGATCATTTGAGACCAGGTGGACAACAGTATATGACTTTATTTATGCCAAAAAAAAAAAAAAAGCCAAATGCAGTGGTGTACGCCTCTGGTCCCATGTACTCAGGAGGCAGAAGTGGGAGAATCTCTTAATCTTGGGAGATTGAGCCTACTATGAATCTCAGCACTGCATTCCAGCCTGGGCAATAAAGCAAAACTCTGTCTCTGTCTCTTTTTCTGTCTCTCTGTCTCTCTCACACACACAAATAAAAAGAAATATATTCATTAACAATCTCAATGTTATCATTGCTTTATAATGATATCTTAATCTTGAAATGAATTACTCAGCCTTACATAAAATATGTACATCTAGCTGTGGTAAGGGTCCACTGTTCACTTAGTATGGAGCCAGCACAGAAATGGGAGAAAGACACTTGCACAGAACCAGTCCAAGAGAATTCACCAATTTCTGACTCCCAGTAGTTGGGACAGAAGGGGACATGGCCAAGGCATAATCCACACTCTGCAGAAGGAATACATATGTGGAGTAGAGTGAAATTAGTGTTGCTACTCTCCCATTTCTAAAATCTAATTTTAGGTTTTTAGAAATACACTTGGAAATTCACTATCTTCAATTCTGAGAAAATTCTTGGAAATATACATTATTCATCCTACAATTTTAGATATACTACAGACGTTGTCTGCATATTTCCCTTCAAATAGTAATTTAAATGATATATATAAATATATATAATGTATCTTATTATTAATATTCAAGATCTTATACTATTGTCCAGTAACATGTGTATATATTCATATACCTTAAGTGGAATAACAAAACCTTTCCAGTAAGTAAGACTATCTTTAAAATACTGTTGTCTGAATAGAATTCTGTTTATAAAACATATCCCATAAATCCTGTTTGGCAAAAATAAGATATTCTCTCAATATTTAGACATCTCTGCTGATTCATACAATAACCAAAATTTTGGTTTTGCAAAGGTCTGAGAACTCTCGTTTTAGGGTTCAACAAAAGTCTGTGTACCAAATATATTAACTCAAACATGTGAATAGACTAAAGATGCCTGTGGTTTCATGAGAAATAACAGCTGCCTTGAAGAGCCAGAAAGCCTGGAAAATTTCTTTCTAGATCACAGCTAGTTGACACTCAACCAGGGAAACATTGAGTTCTTAATGTCTAAGAGGTTGTTGTCAAGGCTTGGGTCCAGATGGAGACTGAGGCATTAGGAAAGGTTTTGTTAAAAGAGTGGCTGGAGCAGCATGCAGGGATGAAAAAGAATGAGAAAGAATGGGCTCTTCAGTAAATGTTGAGGAAGATATTTTCTAAAGAGAATTAGCAGAAGATGCTATGGATAGGATAATAGACAAGAGGAGAAAAAACTGAGCAAGATGGGAAAATGCAGAATGAAGAGAATGTACAAGAAGAAAAGACTCAACAACAAGGGCATAGTGTACATGGAGATGGAAGAGAACACAAAGGAAGAAGGAAAACGGAGGAAGAAAGAGAGATAAGAGAGGTACATGAGACATCAGGGCTTTTTTAAATCATGATAATTTTTAATTTCCTGCCATAGTGCTGCTAAACAACTCTTCCAGGAAACCAAATGCTTATAAGATGGCTTGGTTGGAGAGAATTGATTTTATCTTGGCTATCTGTGGCAGTTATCTCATTTAACAGAGCTATACAATACCAACCTGGGGGGAAAAAACAGTTTTACTGGCAAAAATGGTATACATTTAGACAAGGAGCAAAATGACTCATTAATAGTGTTTCTCCACTAGGCTCAATTTCAGGAGGAGAAAATGATGCAATTATATCAGCCTTATAATGGATTCTGGGTCTCTGTTTCAGACTTGATCAAGGTTCTCACTTTGTCGGCTTCAAAAACAGCAAAGGATTCAATAATATCAGCTTCAGACCAGATCCAGTGTCTGTCTGCTTCGGTTACAGGTAGTATCCAAAATATGAGTGTTCTTCCTTTAAGCAAGGTCCATGGTTTCACTACAGGAGATGAAACCTTGGGCCAGAATCTTAGTACGAGAGTTTCAGACTGATTAAAAGCAGAAATTATATCAACTTCAGGCTGGATCCAGGAACTAACTATTTGAGATTTTGAATAAGCTCATGATCTGCCTTTATTCAATGGAACGTAAAATGAAGATCAGACTATATCAGTTTCCTGCTTGATCCAGTGTTTCGCTGCTTGGGTTTCAGGGTGGGTCCAGTTTCAATATGTAGCATCTCTTTGCTGAGCCCAGGGTCAAAATATAGCAACTTCAGTCTGGGGCAAGGGAGAGAGCAGCTGATTTTCAGGATAAATCCAGGGTCTAACTGTTTCACGTTGAGTCTGTAAGCATGATGTGACTGTATCAATTTCAGTCATGTTTTGTGGTTTTATTCCTTCGCTTACAGTCCAAATTTGGAATACTTCAGCCTCAGCTTGGTTCCAGGATCTTATTTAATTCATTTTAATCTGGAATCTGTGTCTTATCACTCTGCTGGCTTCAGGGTGTGTCCAGGGATGAATTTCAGAGTAAGTCCCTTGCCTGATTGCAGCAAGTACATGCTGAATCCAAGGGTAATTTATGCTAACTTAATTCTGGGTCCAGGAGTGTGTCATTTGAGATTCAAGCTGGGTCCAGGGCCAAAATGCATCGTTTTGAGTTGGGGACAAACGTGTCAACATACCCACCTCAGGCCAGGTCCTAATTGCTTGAGATTCAGGCTCAGTACATTGTTTTATTTTATCAGTTTCAGAATGGGCCCAGAGTCTGACTGTATTGCTTTCAGCATAGATCCAAGGTTGCAGAACATCACCTTCAGACTTGGTCCAGGGTCTGACTGCATTCTTTTCAGATTGGTTCCATGGGTGGATTATTTGCCATTCTGGCTGCATCCAGGTAGTACCTGCTCAAGAATGAGGTTGAGTAACATTTATTCTTACATTGTTTTGGGTCTGAAACCAGGAACTCAGAGTATGATCGTCAGATATGTTCAAGCATTTTGCTACCTGCATTTCAGCCTGATACAATAGTGTATCAGACAAGGACAGGGCCCAGGGTCTGACTGCTTGAAATTCACATGAGTCAAAAGTCTGATTGTATTAGTTTTAGGTTGAGTCCCGGGGTGGATTGTGCCTGCTTCAGTCCAGTTTCATAGTTTTATTGTATCATCTTCAGAAATAGTCCAGGATCTCACTGAACCTACATCAGATTGGGTAAACTGGTAGAAGACATCAGTTTTGGATTGGATCCATGTTTTCAATGTAGTAGTGTTATGTTTGGTTCAGGATTCTATTTTACCAGGTCCAAATGGAGTAAATGTGCTCAGTGTTTGAAATTCTGGCTGAGCCCAAGGTTTTATTTTTTTCTGTTCCAGTTCTAAATGAAGTTCTGCTAACTAAAGCTTCAGGTTTGGACCATGGTTTTGCTGCCTCAGGCACACGCACTATCGAGGATATAAGTGTTCCAAATTCAGACAAGGTCCATTCAATGATATTTTCAATTTCATGATGTGTCCATAAAATAGACACTTGATTTTCATCTTGGATCAAAGGTTGTGTGGTATCAGGTTGAGGCAGTAATGAAACTCTATAAATATTTTATCTTCAGGCAATGCCCAGAGTTTCTTCGCTTCAGTTTTAAGCATTGTCCAAAATGAGCCCATATCACTCTGTGTATAAGAATTTACATCTGGAAAATTATCATGAGTCCACTCGGTGTCTGTAGAAGCTGCAGCCCCTGTCCACGTGTTTACAACTAGAGACTCAGACTGGAATCATGGGGTGATTGATTCAGACACAGGTAGCGTCCAGGGTTTTCCTGATATAGGGATAACCTATGTCCGTGGTAATACTGAGGAAACTATAGCACATACCCCTTGATTTTCTGCTGAAGATTCATCATAGGTCCATGATGTAAGTATATCAGATATAGTCTGCATCCAGGTAATTCCTACTGGAGACTAGGCCTGCAGCTGCAGTATAATTTTGTCAGACACTTGCTGTGTGGAGGTAATGGCTGCAGAAGATTGAGTCTGGGACCACAGTGCAACTATATCAGATACAGGATGTGTCCAGGGATTTGTTGCTAGAAGTAAAACTTTGGTTCATGGTGTGACTATGGAAGCTATTGCCTCTATCCATGGATTGACTGCTACAGATACGTACTGGGTCCACAATGGTAATGTATTAGATATAGGCAGTATCCAGGGATTTACTTCTGAAGATTCAAATTGGATCAATCTTATGTATGTGTCAGATACAGGCTGTATCTGTAATTAATACTGAAGATGGTATTAATTACATGTAAAGGCCCAGGCCTTTACTGTTGCAGATACTGCCTGTGCCCAAACTGTAGCTGTATAAAAAACAGGCTCTTTCCAGGGATTTAGTGCTGGAAATTCAGTTCAAGTTATAATTTTGGAAGCACGGCCTCTCTCCAGGTATTTACTAGTAGAACTTCAGTTTGAGTCCATGCTTTCAGTGTACCATGTAAAGTTTGTGACAAGAAGATTAATGATAAGTTACAGACTGCGTAGACAGTGTGAGTGTATCAGCAGTAGGCTTTGTCCAGGGATTTACTGCCAAAAATTAGTCTGCATCCATGGTATGACTACATCAGTCTCAGCCTGTAACAGAGGACTTGGGGATGGAGATTCAGAGCCTGTCCAGATAGTTACAATTGGAGACTTAGACTGCATCATGGGATTTACAGCTGGAATTTCAGCCTGGTTCCAAGTGTTTACTGATGGATATTTCATTTGCATCCATGTGACTGCAGCAGGTAAAGGCTGTAACAAGGAATTGATTGCTGGAGATTTTGTCTGTGTACATGTTATGTTCAGTTTCCATGCAGTTGTGCAGTTTTGAGTGAGTTTTTAAATCCTGAGTTCTAATTTGATTGCACTGTGTCCTGATAGGCTCTTTATTATTATTTCTGTTCTTTTGCATTTGCTGAGGAATTTTTTTACTTCCAATTATGCAGTCAACTTTAGAATAAGTTCTTTAACCCTGAGTGTAATTCTTGCTACTGGGAGAACAAACTGTAAGATCCAAGTGAGTATCAGACTCAAGCAGAATGACTAAACAAATGATGATGGCTTCAGCAAACATAATGGCAGAGGAGGTGATACAAACAGTTATTTCATATGACTGTATAAGTTGTGCTTTTCCTAAGATTACTTGGCTGAGGGCATAAGTAATATTCAGATAATGATGTTGAGTATGTAGGTGATTTTTTATTGTTTAGAACTTTCCTCTAATTTCCCTCTAGTATTTGAATTTACTTTTGTAACCAGAGTTACAATTAGTTAAGCCTAAGTGTTACATGGAACTCTTGAAGTATGTACCATGTAATATTTATTACTGTCCATCAAGTAATATGAAATTTACATGTGATAGAAAAATATAATTTTTTCTTATAATTTAATATATGTATAAATCATAAAAGCTATATGACTAATGTATAAATATAAATATTCATAAACATGTATAATATATATATGCATTTTATTATTATATATTGCATATATATGTAATGTATACATTATATATTTTAATACATGTATACTATATGTGTATATGTATTTCTAATGGTTATCTTTGTTTCTACTCATTCAGATACAGCAGGTAGTCCTGTTCTTTGCCTCTTTGCCAGTCACTGGAAACTGGTAGACCTGCTCAATGATAACTCAGAAGCCTGTTATGATCCTGTTCTTGTCATCAGGACAGCCGCATACATATCTTTTATGAGATGGCTTATCAAGGCATCCCAGAAACCACTGGGTCCTACTTTTTCTCTACATATACATGTATTAAAATATACAATGTATATATTCCATATATATGTAATATATAATGTCATTATGTGATGGAAACTGAACAACCTCCTCCTGAATGATTACTAGGTAAATAATTAAATAAAGGCAGAAATAAAGATGTTCTTTGAAACCAATGAGAACAAAGACACAACATACTAGAATCTCTGGGAAACATTTAAAGCAGTGTTTTGGGGAAAATTTATAGCATTTAATGTCCACAAGAAAAAGTAGGAAAGATCTAAAATCGGCACACTAACATCAAAATTAAAAGAACTAGAGAACAAGAAAAGCAAGATCAAACAAATTCAAAAGCCAGCAGAAGACAAGAAATAACTAATATTAGGACAGGACTGAAGGAGATAGAGATATGAAAAAGCCTTCAAAAAATCAATGAATCCAGGAGATCATTTTCTGAAAAGACCAACAAAATAGGTAGACCACTGGCCAGACTATTGAAGAAGAAAAGAGAGAAGAATCAAATAGATGCAATAAAAAATGATAAAGGGGATATCACCACCAATCCCACATAAGTACAAACTATCATCAGAGAATACTATAAACACCTCTATGCAAATAAGCCAGAAAATCTAGAAAAAATGGATAAATTCCTGGACACATACACCTTCCCAATTCTAAACCAGGAAGAAGTCAAATCCCTGAATAAACCAATAACAAGTTATGAAATGGAGACAGCAATTAATAGCCTACCAACCAAAAAAAAAAAAAAAGAAAAGAAAGAAAGTCCAGGACTAGATAGATTACAACCGAATTCTACAAGAGATACAAAAAGGAGTTGCTACCATTTCTTCTGAAACTTTTCCAAACAATAGAAAAACAAGAAATCCTCCCTAACTCATTTCATGAGGCCAGCATCATCCTGATACCCAATCCTGTCAGAGACACAGCAAAAAAAGAAAATTTCAGGCCAATATCCCTGATGAACATTGATGCAAAAATCCTCAATGAAATACTGGCAAAAAAAATCCAGCAGCACATCAAAAAGTGTTTCCAACACAATCAAGTCGGGTTCATACCTGCAATGCAAGGCTGATTCAACATATGCAAATCAACAGATATAATCCATCACATAAACACAGCCAATGATAAAAACCACATGATTATCTCTATAGATCCAGATAAGCTCTATGACAAAATTCAACACCCCTTCATGATAAAAACTCTCAATAAACTAGTTATTGATGGAATGTATTTCAAAATACTAAGAGCTATTTATGACAAACCCACATCCAACATCATACTGAATATCAGAACCTGGAAGCTTTCCCTTAGAAAGCCTGCACATGACAAGGATGCCCCATCTCTCACCCCTCCTATTCACCATAGTATTAGAAGTTCTGACCAGGGCAATCAGGCAAGAGAAAGAAATAAAGTGTATTCAAATAGGAAAAGAGGAAGTCAAATTGTCCGTGTTTGCAGATTACAAGATTGTATATTTAGAGAACCCAATTGTCTCAGCTCAAAATATCCTTAAGCTGATAAGCAACTTCAGCAAAGTCTCAGCATACAAAATCAATGTGCAAAAATCACAAGCATTCCTATACACCAATAGCAGACAAACAGAGAGCTAAATCATTAGTTAACTCACATACACACTTGCTACAAAGAGAATAAAATACCTAGGAATGCAACTTACAAGGGATGTGAAGGACCTCTACAAGGAGAACTACAAATCATTGCTCAAGGAAATAAGAGAGAACACAAATACATGGAAAAACACCCCATGCTGATTATAGGAAGAATCAATACTGTGAACATGGTCATACTGCCCAAAGTAATTTACAGATTCAATGCTATCCCCATAAAGCTACCATTGACTTTCTTTACAGAATTGTTAAAAACTATTTTAAACTTCATATGGAACCAAAAAAGAGCCTGCATAGCCAAGACAATCCTAAGCCAAAAGAAAAAAGCTGGAGGCATGATGCTACCTGACTTCAAACTGTAATACAAGGCTACAGTAACCAAAACAGCAACGTACCAGTACCAAAACAGATATATAGACCAGTGAAACAGAACACAGGCCTCAGAAATAACACCACACCTCCACAACCATCTGATATTTGACAAACCTGACAAAAACAAGCAATGGAGAAATGATTTCCTATTTAATAAATGGTGTTGGGAAAACTGGCTAGCCATATGGAGAAAACTGCAAGTGGACCCCTTCCTTACACCTTAAACAAAAATTAACTGAAGATTAATTAAAGATTTAAGTGTAATATCTGAAACCATAAAAACCCTCAAAGAAAACATAGGAAATACCATACGGGACACAGACATGAGTAAACACTTTGTGTCTAAAACAACAAAAGCAATGACAACAAAAGCCAAAATTGACAAATGGGATCTAAATAAACTAAAGAGTTTCAAACAGCAAAAGAAACTATTATTAGAGTGAACAGGCAACCTACAGAATGGGAGAAAAATTTTGCAATCTATCCATCTGACAAAGGACCAATATCCACAATCTTCAAAGAACTTAAACAAATTTACAAGAAAAAAGAGTAAACCAACCCATCAAATAGTGCATGAAGGATATGAACAGACACTTCTCAAAAGAAGACATTTATGCAGCCAACAAACATATGAGAAGAAGATCGTCATCACAGGTCATTAAAGAAATGCAAATCAAAACTACAATGAGATACCATCTTACGTCAATTACAAAGGCGGTCATTAAAATGTCAGGAAATAACAGATGTTGGAGAGGAAGTGGAGAAATAGAAGCGCTTTTACATTGTTGGTGGGAGTGCAAATTAGTTCTACCATTGTGGAATACAGTCTGGTGATTCCTCAAGGATCTAAAACTAGAAATACTATTTGACCCAGCAATCCCATTATGGGTTATATACCCAAAGGATTACAAATCATTCTACTATAAAGATACATGCAGACTTATGTTTATTGAGGCATTGTTCATAACAGCAAAGACTTGGATCCAACCCAAATGTCCATCAATGATAGACTGGATAAAGAAAATGTGGCACATATACACCATGGAATACTAAGCAGCCATAAAAAAGGACAAGTTCATGTCCTTTGCAGGGACATGGGTGAAGCTGGAAAGCATCATTCTCAGCAAACTAACACAAGAACAGAAAGCCAAACACCACATTTTCTCACTCGTAAATTGGAGTTGAACAATGAGAACACATGGACACAGGGAGGGGAACATCACACACTGGGGCCTGTCAGGATGTGGAGGGCTAAGGGAGGGATAGCATTAGGAGAAATACCTAATGTATATGATGGGTTGATGAGTGCAGCAAACCATCATGGCACATGTATACCTATGTAGCAAAACTGCACATTCTGCTCATGTACCCCAGAACTTAAAGTATATAAAGAAAGAAATACATATAGACATATACTATATACATGTATAAATATATATCAATGCATAAATTTCATTAATATATGATGCATACATATTAATTATAAAATATACAGATACATATATTGTATAAGTTTAGGAATGCTTATATATAAATTACTTATATAAATTATATGGTTTATATACATATTACATTATAAGATATTAAATTATAAGTATAAATTATAGTTTTCTATCACATGTAAATTTCATAGTACTTGAGGGAAAGTAAGAAATTTTACATGATACATACTTCATGAGTTCCTTATAACACTTACGCATAAAGAATTGTAACTCTGGTTAAAAGAGTGAAATCAAATCCTGGAAGAAATTTAGAGGAAAGAAACTATAAAAAAAATCACCTACATAAAAAACATAGTTAACTGAATATTACTTATGCCCTAAGCCAAGTAACTTTAAGCAAAGCACAACTTATACAGTCACATGAAAAGACTGGATGTATCACCTCCTCTGCCACTACATTTGTTTAAGCATCATCATTTGTTTGGTTTCTCTGCTTAATTCTGATGCTCACTTGCAGCTTACAGTTTGTTCTCCTAGTAGCCAGAATTATACTCAGAATAAAATCAAAAGGATTTGTCTTTGATCTCACTTAACTGTTTTCCTTTGTTCATTTTGCCTAATGATGGGAGTATGACTACTTGCTTAATTCTAGTCTCATAATTATTTCAATGTTTATTTTCTCTGCCTGAAATTCTCTTCCTCCAAATATCTGCCCAGATTACTTCCCCATGGCTTTAGTCTTTGCTCAAGTAAAGCATTTTTAAAGGCATATAACTTCAAAAACCATTTTTCCAACATCTTTCTGTCACCTAATTAACTATGAACTATAGTTGATGTAAAAATGTTTGTAAAAGGTGCTTAGGTTAAATGTGCCAGTGTTATTCATAATACCCTTAATACTTTTAGTATTTGGATAGAAAAGCAATAAAAATAGAACAAGCCAAGAAACCATCTTATCAAAGTCAAGGTAGACAGAGACCACCACCTTCTTCAAGAAACAGAAGCCCTTCAGGAAGTCTGAGATCTGCAAGAGGAAGTAGTGAAGAACAGGAGGGTGGATTCCCTCACATGAAGGACACTTGGGTAATGTTTTAAAAGATAAAGATGGAACCACAGGATTGAAAGAAAATAAGTTTGAAGATATTGAAATTTCTCAATTGCATTTATTTCCTTTATGAACAGAAAAATAACTTACTGATAAGCAAAATTATTTCTAAGTAATGAAGGTGTATTTTAGGAATGATTGATCTAATATCTAAAATTCATTTTAATATTGTAATAACTTTCATTGAAATAAAATAAACATAAAACTGAATTGAGTTTATGAATGCTGATTGATTGTACTCAACAGGTTTTCTGAAGAACTCATTTATACTCATTATACTTTAGAGTTTTCTACTTTGGGGCCCAGAACTTCACATTAGTTGTATTATCAAATTATGATGGAATATTTACAAATTTCCAACAAAAAAGTAATTCAGTACTTAAGATTCATTTTGCTTTGCATTTCTCTGATGGCCAGTGATGATGAGCATTTTTTCATGTATTTTCTGGCTGCATAAATGTCTTCTTTTGAGAAGTGTCTGTTCATGTCCTTCGCCCACTTTTTGATGGGGTTGTTTGTTTTTTCTTGTAAATTTGTTTGAGTTCATTGTAGATTCTGGATATTAGCCCTTTGTCAGATGAGTAGGTTGCAAAAATTTTCTCCCATGTTGTAGGTTGCCTGTTCACTCTGATGGTAGTTTCTCTTGCTGTGCAGAAGCTCTTTAGTTTAATTAGATCCCATTTGTCAATTTTGGCTTTTGTTGCCATTGCTTTTGGTGTTTTGGACATGAAGTCCTTGCCCACGCCTATGTCCTGAATGGTAATGCCTAGGTTTTCTTCTAGGGCTTTTATGGTTTTAGGTCTAATGTTTAAATCTTTAATCCATCTTGAATTGATTTTTGTATAAGGTGTAAGGAAGGGATCCAGTTTCAGCTTTCTACATATGGCTAGCCAGTTTGAGATATCATCTCACACCAGTTAGAATGGCAATCATTAAAAAGTCAGGAAACAACAGATGGTGGAGAGGATGTGGAGAAATAACACTTTTACACTGTTGGTGGTACTGTAAACTAGTTCAACCATTGTGGAAGTCAGTGTGGCGATTCCTCAGGGATCTAGAACTAGAAATACCATTTGACCCAGCCATCCCATTACTGGGTATATACCCAAATGACTATAAATCATGCTGCTATAAAGACACATGCACACGTATGTTTATTGCGGCATTATTCACAATAGCAAAGACTTGGAACCAACCCAAATGTCCAACAATGATAGACTAGATTAAGAAAATGTGGCACATATACACCATGGAATACTATGCAGCCATAAAACATGATGAGTTCATGTCCTTTGTAGGGACATGGATGAAATTGGAAACCATCATTCTCAGTAAACTATCGCAAGAACAAAAAACCAAACACCGCATATTCTCACTCATACGTGGGAATTGAACAATGAGATCACATGGACACTGGAAGGGGAATATCACACTCTGGGGACTGTGGTGGGGAGGGGGAGGGGGGATGGATAGCATTGAGAGATATACCTAATGCTAGATGATGAGTTAGTGGGTGCAGCGCACCAGCATGGCACATGTATACATATGTAACTAACCTGCACAATGTGCACATGTACCCTAAAACTTAAAGTATATAAAAAAAAAAGATTCATTTTGCAATATGTGGTTTTTTTGTGTATACATGTGCAAACATCTATGCAAATCTATTGCTTTGTAATTTTTATACAGAGAGTTTGTACATTGGCCTGCCATAAAGCATTTTCAATTTAAGAAATGCAGAACTTTAGTTTCTGAAAAGAGTCTGTGACTCTGGAAAGGTCTGAAAACCACTGCTTCACAGATATGTATGTATCTTTCTTTGCTGGATGATAAGTCACTGAAAGCGGTATTTATGAGCGATTTACACAATAGAAATGGGGTCAATTTTTAAATAAAAAAGAAAAACCATTAAAAAAAAAACTGTTGGATGGGCTGGACGAGATGGCTCACACCTGTCTTCTCAGCACTTGGGGAGTATGGGGCAGGTGGACCACGAGGTCAGGAACTCCAGACCAGGCTAGCCCACATGATGAAGCCGCGTCTCTCCTAATGACAGAAAAAATTAGGCCGGGCACTGTGGCTCACGCCTTTAATCCTATCACTTTGGGAGGCCGAGGTGGGCGGATCACGAGGTCAGGAGATAGAGACCATCCTGGCTAACAAGGTGAAACCCCGTCTCTACTAAAAATTCAATACAAAAAAATTAGCAGCGCGTGGTGTTTGGTGTTTATACTCCCAGCTAACTTGGGAGGCTGAGGCAGCAGAATGGCGTGAACCTGGGAGGCAGAGCTTGCCGTGAGCCTAGATCGCACCACTGAACTTCAGCCTGGATGACAGAGGGAGACTCTGACTCAAAAAAAAAAAAAAAAAAAAAAAAAAGATACAGAAAATTAGCCTGGCATGGTGGTGTGCATCTATAATCCCAGCTGCTCAGGAGGCTGAGGCAGGAGAATCGCTGGAAGCTGGGAGGCAGAAGCTGCAGTGAGCCAAGATCACGCCATTGCACTCCAGCCTGGGCGATAGGGCAAGAGTCCATCTCAGTAAATAAACAAACAAACAAACAAACAAACCTATTGGTTAACTTGTATTATCTATTAACCAACCTTCAAATATCTGTCATTTAATTTTGTGTTTTAATAACAAGATGTGCACTTAATTGGATATTTTTTTGAAGTTTAAATTGCAGTGTTTGCTCCATTTTAAGATGCATAGCTTCATGGTTATTTTGTCTGCATTGATCTTCAGGGTGAGGTTCAATAATACTCAGGGTGAGGTTCAATAACATGAGAATGTGCATATTCTAAACTGTAACACCACTTGGCAATTGGCATATATCTACATTTTTTGTAGATATATAAAAACATTTTATATTATTTAATATGCAATTCTTAAAGATTATTAAAATTTAGCATAGTCTAACGTGAGAATTACTGTTTCAGAAGGAAATTTTAAGAATTCTATATAATGTTAACAAATTTTATAGATAATGTATTTTTCTGATGTGTCACTTTTTGAGTTTCTTTCAATGGAATTTAGTTTACCTTTATGATATGCTTTGAAAATTTGTACTCATAACAGAATTATGTAAACAGTCATTGATCATTTTTCTTTTAATATTTTTTTCTTTATGTATATCATACTTATATATTTTACTGATATATATATATATATATATATATATATATATATATATATATATATCTGTTTCCTGTTCACTCCTTACTTTTCCCACATCTCTCTCTCTCACAATAATGTACTATGATTCTTGGGTTTCTTTCTAGAGTCTCTAAAGGGACTTATATTGCTTGAATTGTACTAATTTCAGATAAAAATGTTAATTTTATTAGTTTAGACAAAATGTGAATTTGTTATAAAATGTAGAAAATATTTGTAAACAACTAAAACTTAGCCATTTAAGAAACAGTGATGTTAGTTAACTAAAAAGATTTTGTTTGAAATACAGAGGATGGTGGATACACTCCTGATCTCAAGATGAGTTATTCTAGGGGACTCACTCCAGTTAAAAGAGGTCCATCTTCAAGAAGTGGAGGTCCTCCTCCGAAAAAATCTGCTCCTTCTGCTGTGGCAAGAAGCAGTAGTTGGATGGGAAGCCAAGGTAAATGCTACCTGACAGAAAGACCGTAGTTTTTGTATGACTGAAAATGAGCCGTTTTACCTGAATGCTTAGCTTTAAGTTCATTGAACAAAAGGGAAGTGACACATACGTGAGCATAATTGCTGATTGATAGCTTTTATTATAGTTTCTATCTCACTAGGTACATTTCAGATTTATGTTGAAGAAATACTTGAGCTTCTCATTGCAGATCAAAGAAGTGATTAGAGTGAGGCCAACATTCCTTTTAATCCTGTGTTGGCTAGAAAATTCCCCTTAATTTTTCTAAAAGTTCCTAGCAGTATTCTTTGATGGTAGGCTTCTTGATGTAATTAATTCTTCCATTTCCTAAGTCCCCTGGTGTCCCATTCTAAAAATTGCTTGTTCGGTGACTTTGCCGGGTTGGAGTCTTGCTCTTACTAGGTGAGAGTGCACTATGTGAGATGACGGCTTACCATAGCCTCAAATTTGTGAGATGACGGCTTACTATTGCCTCAAATTCCTGGGCTCAAGCAATTCTGCTGTTTCAGCCTCCCGAGTTTCTGCAACTACAGGCATGCAGCAGCACACCTAGCTACATTTTTTCCCTATGTTTTTGTAGAGAGAGGATCTGACTACATTGTCAAAACTGATGTTAAAGCCCGGTGCTCAAGCGGTCCAGCTGCCTCAGCCTTCCACACTCACTCACAGTGTGAGCCGCTAAGCCTGGCCATCCAGCTTCTGAGACCTCAGTAATGCGTATGTGCAAGGCATACTCACTGCTTGCATGAAGATTCAAAAGAACTACAAGAGCATTTAGCAGACAAGGAGTCATTGGGCTTAAATATGATTTAAAAATAAATGTAAGGCTCGAGAGGTAGACACGTAGGAGTCCAAAATTCTTAAATTAAGTGGATATCACAGAAATGCAGAGTTGTGAAATATAGGTGTATGTAAATCAGTAATTGAGATTGTACCGGGATGTTTAAACATTAACACAAGGTCCTTAGTGTAAGATTTGAAATTATTTGAGGAATTTAGAACTAAGCAACATGAGGTGAGCAGTAGGGTTGAATGCAAGTAATACTTTTGAGAATTGTAAGACTGCAGACTGAGCAGAAGAAAATAAGACAATGAATAAAAGTTCTTAGCAAGGAAGTTTAAGCAGAGCAAATTAAAATTCTTTCTTAATCCTCCATCCACATATGGAGGAAGTTAAAAACTGCCATTTTCAATTTTACATTTCATACGTAGAGTGTCGGTGAAAGGAGGTATTTATTGGCTTCAGGATACCCAAGCCAACACATTTCCATTGGAAAATTAGCCAGTGAAGGTATCATATGTGAAACACTGACCTCTAAGGAATAGCAAGTGAAGAATATATTAAAGGAGAAACTTTCTATTTTGAAATAGCAACAATGTTGTAATGACCCCTTGCATAGCATTGCTTTCTTTGCAGTAAAAGCAAATCCTGACCATCATTAGAAAATCATCACTAATACATTTAAATTTGTCAACATTTAAGATAGAGCCAACCAGTTAGAGATAAAGAACTTTTATGTAAACATTTAGCATATAGTCATTTAAAGGTAGCTGTATTTATGTGTGTGTGAGATGGACTGAATGATATTGGAAAATCTACCTTCTTTGGCTGAGAAAGGACAATGCATGTAAACTTTAAAATCAGTGAAGAGTTTGATGGTTTTACGTGTTTTCCCTGTGTCACTCACAGTCATCAGTAATTTACATGAAAAGGAAAATAAGAACTAAGTAGTTACTAACCATTACAAATGAACTTTTACCTAAGCATTAATGTTTGCCTTCAGCTTCATTAGAAGAACTGGCCTTGTGGAAGCCATGGGATTATCCAAAGCCATGAGAAATATTCACAGTGTCATGTCTGTCTAGTAATTTAGGAAACAAAGAATGGAGTCATAGAAGAAATAATTTTAAAAAGTTGTTTGAGAGAAGAGAAAATAGTGTTTCAGATTTGGTGTTCTTTACGTAATGTTCCATCATTTGAATGTTACAGGTCCCATGTCATAAAGAAGAGAGAATTATGGAGTTCCTCCACGCAGAGGGACAATATCTTCCTGGAGAAATGATCGCATGTCACCAAGATATGATGGTTATGCAACTAACGATGGGTAAAGGAAAAATTAAAAAACACAGTTGATTTTTTTTTTCTGTGGTGATGAAATTCACATAACAAAATTAAATATTATAAGGTGAACAGTTAAGTGGTGTTTAATACGTTCTGTGCCAGGCAACGACTATCTCCATCGACTTCCAGAACATTTTCATTACTCCAAATTAAAACTCCAACTACCAGTTAAGCAGTCCCTCCCAGTTTCTCCTTTTCCTCAGCTGCTAGATAACACCAGTCAGTGTTCTGCCTCTGAACTTACCTGTTGTGGGTATTTAATGTTAATGTGCTCAAACACTACATGACTTTTTGTATTTGTCTCCTCTCCTTTTGCATGATGTCCTGAAGGTTCATTTACATCATAGCACTTCACTCTTTCCACAAGCTATTAACCCATTATTTTATCTGGGTTGTTTCCACCCGAGTATTTCTACGCTCCAATATTTGTTTGAGTATGCCTATTCGGTTCTGGGTGTATATGAGTGGAATTGCATGGTCCTATGATAATGATGTTTGTTTTCTTGAGGAACCACCACATTTCTCCATAGTAGCTGCATCATTTTCCGTTCCAACCTAGCATTGTATCAGCATTCCAATTGTTCTACATCCTCTCAAACACTTGTTATTTCCTGCTGTTTGAAGTTTATTGCCATTCCAATGTGTGTTTGAAATATGATATCCCATTTTGGATTTGAAATGCATTTTCTGCACCCATTAACTCATCATGCACTTGTATCCTAGAACTTAAAGTATAATAAAACAAAAAGAAATGCATTTTCTGCATCACTGAATATGAGTATCTGTCCCATGTGCTTTTAGGGCATTTGCCGATTTTATTTGGGGAAAAACTGTTTAGAAGTTTGGCCTTTTAATTTTGTTTAAGTTGTAAGTTAGTCATGTATTGGATACTAGAAGTTGAAAATTTAAAATTTGTTGCTTAAACTTATGCACACAGAAATCATCCAAGTTGCCAAGAAACGAGGGATTATGCTCCACCATCTAGAGGCTATGCATACCGTGATAATGGTCATTCTAATCGGGATGAACATTCCTCTAGAGGATATAGGTACTGTACCTTTTTCTGGATTTGTCAAATAGATTTCTTAAATTGTTCATTCCAACTAACGTTCTATCAGGGCTCCAATTTATCTACATCCTCTCAAACACTTGTTATTTCCTGCTTTTGAAAATTTATTGCCCTTCCAGTGTGTGTGTGTGAAATATGATATCCCATTCTGGATTTGAAATGCATTTTCTGCACCCATTAACTCATCATGCACATGTACCCTAGAACTTAAAGTATAATAAAAAAAAAAGAAATGCATTTTCTGAATCACTGAATATGAGTATCTGTCCCGTGTGCATCTTGGGCATTTGCCCATTTTATTTGGAGAAATATCTATTTAGATGTTTGGCCTTTTAATTTTGTTTAAGTTGTAAGTTAGTCATATATCGGATACTAGAAGTTGAAAATTTAAAATTTGTTGCTTAAACTTATGCATACAGAAATCATCGAAGTTCCCGAGAAACTAGGGATTATGCTCCACCATCTAGAGGCCATGCATACCGTGATTGTGGTCATTCTCGTCGGCATGAAACTTATTCCAGAGGATATAGGTACTGTACCTTTTTCTGGATTTGTCAAATAGATTTCCCAAATTGTTCGTTCCAACTAACATTGTATCAGGGCTCCAATTTACCGACATCCTCTCAAACACTTGTTATTTCCTGCTTTTGAAAATTTATTGCCATTCATCTGTGTGTGTGAAACATGATATCTCATTTTGGATTTGAAATGCATTTTCTGCACCCATTAACTCATCATGCACATGTACCCTAGAACTTAAAGTATAATAATAAAAAAAAAAGAAATGCATTTTCTGAATCACTGAATATGAGTATCTGTCCCATGTGCTTTTTGGGCATTTGCCCATTTTATTTGGAGAAATATCTGTTTAGATGTTTGGCCTTTTAATTTTGTTTAAGTTGTAAGTTAGTCATATATCAGATACTAGAAGTAGAAAATTTAAAATTTGTTGCTTAAACTTATGCATACAGAAATCATCGAAGTTCCTGAGAAACTAGGGATTATCCTCCACCATCTAGAGGCCATGCTTACCATGATTATGGTCATTCTCGTCGGCATGAAAGTTATTCTAGAGGATATAGGTACTGTACCTCTTCTGGATTTGTCAAATAGATTTCTTAAATTGTTCATTCCAACTAACATTGTATCAGGGCTCCAATTTATCTACATCCTCTCAAACACTTGTTATTTCCTGCTTTTGAAAATTTATTGCCATTCATCTGTGTGTGTGAAATATGATATCTCATTTTGGATTTGAAATGCATTTTCTGCACCCATTAACTCATCATGCACACATGTATCCTAGAACTTAAAGTATAATAAAACAAAAAGAAATGCATTTTCTGAATCACTGAATATGAGTATCTGTCCCTTGTGCTTTTTGGGCATTTGCCTATTTTATTTGGAGAAATATCTATTTAGATGTTTGGCCTTTTAATTTAAAGTTGTAAGTTAGTCATGTATTCGATACTAGAAGATGAAAAGTTAAAATTTGTTGCTTAAACTTATGCACAGAGAAATCATCCAAGTTCCCGAGAAACTAGGGATTATGCTCCACCATCTAGAGGCTAGGCATAGTGAGACTATGGTCATTCTAGGCAGGATGAACATTCCTCTAGAGGATATAGATACTGTAACTTTTTCTGGATTTATCAAATAGATTTCTTATATTGTTCATTCCAAATAACATTGTGTCAGGGCTCCAATTTATCTACATCCTCTCAAACACTTGTTATTTCCTGCTTTTGAAAATTTATTGCCCTTCCAGTGTGTGTGTGTGAAGTGTGGAAGCTCCTTTTTTATTTGAAATGCATTTCCTGCATCATTGATTATCAGTATCTGTTTCATGTGCTTTTTGGGCATTTGGGCATTTTGGGCATTTGGGATCTGTGGGTATTTTATTTAGATGGTTGGCAATTTAACTGTGTTTAAGTTGTAATGTAGTTCTATTTTGGATACTACAAGTTGACAATTTAACATTCCTTGCTTAAACTTGTGCACGCAGAAATAGTCCAAGTTCCCGAGAAACCAGGGATTATACTCCACCACCTAGAGACTATGCATACCGTGATTATGGTCATTCTAGTTGGGATGAACATTCCTCTAGAGGATATAGGTACTGTCATGTTATCTGGATTTATCAAATGGATTTCTTAAATTGTTCATTCGGAAATTGAAAAGACTTTTTTTTTTCAATTTAGTTATCACGATGGCTACGGTGAGGCCCTTGGTAGAGATCATTCTGAACATCTACGTGGAAGTTCTTATAGAGATGCATTTCAGGGATACGGTAAGGGTCCAGGATGGATTTGTAAATTACAGAATTTTATTTAATAGACCGGATTGTTATTTTAATGAAATTCTAAGGAAAATTGTAAAGGACATATGCAACATGTTTAAATATTGAGTATTCTTTTTTTTTTGATCATCCAAGAAACATATTTATTCATTTTCATCATTGTGCACAAATAATAAAATAAACAGTGCTTATCTGGTACTCATTATCAGTATAAAGCCTAGGGAATGATATGAAGGTGAGAACTTCAGTTAACGTTAAGAAAATGTGACTGAGCATTTACTTTAGAATTAAGTTTGTTAAGCTGCAAAATACTACTCTTACACTTCTCTTAAATAAAACCTTCTGACTATTGAAGACTTGATTAATATCCTGTCAACAAAGGCGGAGGAAAGCAGATATTTCCAAATAGTACTTTAACTAATTCATGCTTTAATGATAGCAGTACAAATGTTTAAATGTAGTCCCACATATTATTTTATCAACCCTGCAGGGACCTCTCATGATGCACCACCTGCACGAGGGCCTCGGATGTCTTATGGTGGAAGCACCTGCCATGCATATAGTAATACACGAGATAGATATGGCAGAAGTTGGGAGAGTTACTCAAGGAGCTGTGGTGATTTTCATTATTGTGATCATGAGCATGTTTGCAGAAAAGACCAAAGGAATCCGCCTTCTCTGGGTAGGGTGCTCCCTGATCCTCGTGAAGCATATGGTAGCTCACTTTATGTGGCATCTATAGTAGATGGTGGGGAGAGTCGATCTGAAAAAGGAGACTTGAGCAGATATTAAAGCAAGCATTCAAAATAATAGTTATTGCATACCAATCCTTGTTTGCAAATCAAAAATTGAAATGTTATTTCTGCATCGTTACCTGCATATTACTGACAGAAACATGTTGGTTTTGTGGAGAGAGGTAGATACTGACTTCCTCCATGAATTTTTTGAGGTATTCAAAGGAAAAGGAATTGTTTTCAATGTAATTTCATACTTGTTGATGCTATTTGAAAAGTGTTTAGATGTAATATCTACCTTAAAATTTTCACAATAAAATTTTACATGTACTGCAAGATGCCTGGTGTTATTGGTTAGCCGCACATGCTTAAAGCAAATTCAATAGGAGAGTAAATTGTGTAGTTTGTTGTACGTTTTCCTTTGTTTCTTTGAACACAGATGCAAAATTAGGGATGTGTTATGTCGCCCTTGCAAGCTGCTCAAGTTTTCTAATTAGGCTGTTTCTCTTTAAAAACTAACAAGGTTAAAATGTTGGAGAAGTCTTCAGAAAGACTACAAAACTGTCTGCCTCACCATAAAATGTTTATTTTTTAGAGGAATAGTACAGGTCAAAGGAAATAATTAGATGTATTGATACTAAAGTTTAAGACATCCAGAACATTCTGTGTGAAGCATTCTGTGACTGAAGAGGATAACGGTAATGAAAACTTTTTTTTTCACCTAAATCAGAAGTGAACCAGCTAAGTTTCTCAGGTGCATACCATAATGAATTTAAATGTTTGTAGTTTAAATAGTGGAAAGAAAGTGTTTTGTCTTGTGAGGTACCCACGTTAATTTTTTCTTGAATATTTTGCCAATGGATGTTGTAAATAATGGTGTAGTAATATGTTCTTACAGATAGGAATAATCTAGAGTGGTTGGGATAGTATCACATTTTTTTGAGATGAAGTGTAGCTTTGTCGCCGAAGCTGGGGTGCAGTGGCTCTGTCTTGGCTTATGGCAACCGCTGCCTTCTGGGTCCAAGCTATTCTCCTGCCTCAGCATCCTGAGTAACTGGTATTAGATATGTGTGCAGCACAGCTGGGCCAATTTTTGTATTTTTAGTGCAGACAGCGTTTCACCTTGTTTGCCGGGCTGTTCTTAAAATCCTGATCCACCCTCCTCAGACTCCCGAAGTGCTAAGATCATAGGCATGTGCCTCCACTGTCAGCCTATCGTATTTAATTGATAATACGAATGGAAACACTTTAAACCTCATACTTAGAGGAAAGTGAAGTGTATAAAACATAAACAACAGCATAAAGTTTCCGACGGGATTGCTTAAAGTTTTAAGACATCATTGAATGATAAAAATATTTAGACCGAAATAACTAAATGAATTAATTTTCCTGATCATACAAACTAAAGAAATGAAATACATCAAGTTCCAGAAGTTTTGCAGTCCATAATTCTTACAATTGACAGACTAATCTGCAAGGAGGAAGTATGTTCTTGAAAAATTTTGACACAATCATCAATTTTTATAGGGTAAGTTTACAAATAATTTTAAAGGGAGAAGTTACCAACTTTGATTTTCAAGTGAGTTATTCGTGTTATGAAGTGTTTTCATTCACCTGTAGCACTGTGAGGATGAAGTGAAAAGATAAATCCCCCGAGTCTTGTGTATCTTACTGTCCATGTGTGATGGCTCAGGTCTCTAATTCTAACACTTGGGGAGGCCGAGGCTTGCAGAGCACTTTAGGACAGGAGTTGAAGACCAGGCTGGCCAACACCATGAAACCCCATCTCTACCAAAAATACAAAAATTAGCCGGGCATGGTGGTGCCTGCCTGTAGTACGTTGCAGTTAATTGGGAGGCTCAGGCAGGACAATGGTTTGAACTTGGGAGCCTGATGCTGTGGTGAGCAGATATTGCACCATGCACTCTAGCCTGGGTGACAGAGTGCGACTCCAACACAAAAATAATTATATCAATCAACAAATATATCAATAATAAATAGGGTATCCTTCAGTTCAAGCAGTTATCGATTCTTTTTTCTTTTTTAGAGACAAGGTCTCACACTGTTGTCCAGCCTAGACTGCAGTGGCACCATCATAGCTCACTGCAGCCTTGAACACGGGGTTCAAATGTGCAAGCCTTCCATTTCAGCCTCCCAAGTAGCTGGAATTACAGACACACACCAACCACCATGCCCAGCTTTTGTGTTTGTGTGTGTGTGGTAGGGACAATGCTTTGGATATATTGTTCAAGCTGGTCTCAAATTCCCAGACCGAAATGATCCTCCTTCCCTGGCTTCCCAAAGTGTTGTGATTATAGCAGTGAGCCACTGAGTCTGGCATATCTTTTCTTACTCTGAGCGACATTCCACCTCACTGAGTCTGGCATATCTTCTCTTGGTATCAGCGACATTTCACCTTTGCTCTTTTAATTATTTTGAGATGTAAAATAAGTCATTATTAAGTGTAGTCATCCTGTGCCACTGAACACTAGATATGATTCCTTCTAAGCAAGTATAATTTAACCCACCCCCATCCCCTCTTTGATCCCTCCCTTACCAGTTCACATTACTTGTATCAAAATATCACATGTATGCCAAAAGTATTTACAACTGTTAGGTACAAATTTTCATTGCCTTCCTCCTTCCCTCCCTTCCTTTCTTCCTTCCTGTCTTTCTTTCTTTTTGTTTCTGTATCTTTCTCTCTCACTGATTTATTTTTTTTTTCAGACAGAATCCTGCCCTGTCACCTAGGCTGGAGTGCAGTGGCGTGATCTCAGCTCACTGCTCCCTCCTTATCACGGGTTCAAGCAATTGTCCAGTCACACCCTCCTAAGCAGCTGCGACTGCAATCATATGACACCAATCCTGGCAAATTCTTTGTATTTTCAGTAGAGACCAGGTTTCACAATATTTGCTCAGGCTGGTCTTGAATTCCTTTCCTTCAGTGATCCACCCACATCAGCCTCTCAAAATGCTGGGATCCAGGCATGAGCCACAGTGCCCACCCAGCTGTATGCATTTCTCTCTCCCGTGATCTCTCCTATTTTATTATTTTATTCTCTTTTTATTTCTGAGACAGCTTCTCGCTCTGCTGCCCAGGCTGGAGCACAGTGGTGTGATCTCACTTAGACTGTAAACTCCATCACCAGGGTTCAATGGAGTCTCCTGCATCAGCCTTCCAAGTAGCTGGGATAACATCCATGGGCCACCAAGCTTGGCTAGCTTTGGTATGATACTAGACGTGGCATCTTGTCATGTCTAATTGCGTATCTGTTTTAAAGCTGGATTGATCAGCAATATTGACTTCCTGGAATGTTTTATGTTTACAAAACAATTATAGTACTACTATTTAGCCTCCTCAGATAAAATATGGTAACACACAAAACATACACACACAGACAAAGACACAGTCAGTGATCAAAAAAATCAGGGTAGGCCACGACCTAAATGAAAGGTGAGCTGCTGCAGTTGCCTAGAATTAAACCAGACCAGAGTTGACCCATACCAGTCTGAGAGATGTGAACAGAGGCTTTCAAACAACTCTATCAGATACATGTTAGATTATTCTCCAGCCATAGCGAAGGGACATTAAAGATCTGTTGTGCTTAGAAGAGTCTGGATGATTTGACTTTTCCAGGGTATTAGCATTCATGATGTTGGCCTTTACAGCTCTCTGCAATGAAGTCAGTAGACAACTCAGTTTTTCTAGGAGTCTAAAGTGCTTTTCAGAATTATCTAAAACTTAGTGGCTTAAAACCGTAATTATAATTTCCTAACGGTCAGTCTCTGCAATCGCCCTCAGTCTCTCAGCCAAATGAATGTGGTTCAGGGGCACTCAGGAGGATGCAATCTAGTGATGGCCAAAGATGGGGACATTGGCGGGTGTCTTCTCATCTCCCTGGTGCCGTGGCTAGCGTGACTCAAATAGCAGGGGCTGGACTGCTGAGATGCTCAGACACCTTGTTCTGTTTCTTTGAGTCTCTCCATTGGATGTCCCTTCGGCATAGTGTTATCAGGGTGTTAGACTACGTGATGTACTGGTCGGGGGCTCCTAAGGGGTTTGTCCCCATGAGAGCAGGAGACTTAGGCAGAGCCGTGTCACCGTCTCTAAACTAGGCCAGAGGTGGTCCAGTATCCAGAAACTGCTTGCAGTGTTTGCTATACATTAGAAGCAAGTACTGTGTTCAGCTCCATCAGGAATATTTTCAAATGGGTTTGAGAAGAATTTCAAAGTGTGTTTTAGACTGCTACAGTGACCATGCCTAATAATTACTTATTTTTACAAGTGATGGATAGGTTTTTTCCCAAAATAATAGCAGATACAGACTTTTAAACTTGAAATCTATGTAGCATAGCTCTGAACATTTGGCTATAAGTTGAAATAACTCTTGAGCAAAAATTGATTTTGAAATGAGAGTTGTAAATAAAATACATGAGATAAAGTCATAAATATATGGATGAAATGCTTATAAAGAAATCAGCCTTAAAATGTCAATAGGTCTAATGTGCCACTATTTTACTATTTCTATGGATATTACTTGGATAAGAGGACAAGGACTCAGGGGTGTGCTGCTCTATCTCTTTACCTTGAAACTGCAGCTGGGGCACCAGGAGTAGCAGTTCCAGCTAACACCATGTGGTGAGGACAAGGAGTCCATTCAGGTAAAGGAGGGTGTGAGCATATTGTGATCTGGAAGAGAGGTACACCTGGTATGGTAATGAGGATCAAGTTCCCCGGCACACAATGAAATCCCCCATGCCCAGCTGTGGCAGAGTGAATCCCTCAGCTGGTGCTGGGCTTCCAGGTATGTTCTGAAAGCAGCTGCCTGCGCTTAGAAGGATCCACTCATTCCCTTGTCATGTGGGAGGGTGAGGCTTGTGGCCCCCGCTCTGTCTGTTCCCGCTCTTTGCCTTCCCATTATTCCACTGCTGGGAAAGGTGGCAGGACCGCGGAATGTAGAAGGGCCCTGGGTTGTTGACAGTGCCTGTGGGTGGCCATGTACTAGGAGGAGAGTCCCCACTGAGCCTCCCGCAAGCTTGGAGGCGGGGAAGGAACTGTCCTGGGGCACTGGCTGTTCCAGAGTCCAGGCGTCTGTCCCAGAGAAGGCCAGGGGGAGGTTGTAAGCCTGTGGATCTGCAATCTAGGTGGAAGACCTGTATCTGCCATGGCTGACATCATCAGGGCAAGACACCCACTGGGTGGAGAGCTGGGCTTATGCATTTTACCCTTGTCCTGAAGAGACCCTGCATGCCTGGTTCTCCTGGGAACAGTGATCCTAGGGACCCCCCAGTCTGGGTCCACTCATGACCATAAGCTTAGGATCTTGTGTGCCTTGCTTCCTGTCTGCCCAGGTGAGGCATCCTGGAGAGGGTGCATGGGGCAAAGCTGGTGTGCACACACCCGGCACTGGAACGGGGTGTCACCGGCCAGTTAGGTCGCTGCTCACCAGGCCCTCTCCTGAGCTCCCACCTGGCTAAGTGGTAAGTGTCCCATCTACCTGAACCCACAGCCCAGGTTTCTCTTCCACCTACCGACCCATGACCTCTTGGGGAGAATGCCAGCCTCCCTGGAGACTCAGGTCCTGCCAGACCCACATGCTGTCCTCTGTCATGGGCCGGAGACTCTGGTGCATAGGGATTCCCGAATAGCGAATCCCAAAGCCCTGCAGGTTTCACTGATTCTTACCTGAATGCCCCGGCCGAACACACAGGTAAACACAGGCAGCTACTAGGTTTTATATCCCTCTGGGTGTCATTTCAGGTTTATGACATCTCCTCTAGGTAGCTCGTGCCAGCCACCCTTTTCCTCTTCCCTCTGCCATTTGTGAGAACCATGAGGACTCTTTGCTTCTCCCTAGCATGCAGACTTCGCGGGTCCTGAAGTTGGATTGCCAAACCCAGCGGCACCCTGCTTGCCAGCTTAAGAGCTGAGTTTGAGGCACACCTGTGGGCAGGAGTGTCGGCCCTCCCAAAACCAAGGTACACAAAGGCACACAGGCACAGGTGTGCACATGCGTGCATCAGCTTAGACACACAGGCTGGACACGCAAACTGGAACGTGCCCATACCCACACTGGTACGACGGAAACTGGGTGTCTACACCAATACTCAGGTGAGGCTTACTGCTCAGCCACGTACCCTCCCTGGACACACACAGAAGATCCCCTGCCATTTAATTGATCATCTGCAGTAGGATTTATTTTTACTTTTATACTTTTTTAACTTACCAAAGTATGTTGCATTCTTTTCCCCATCATGAAAAAGACTTTGATACAAGTAAAGAGGAAAAGCACTTTTTATAATGAAATCTTTTATCTGCATCTATATTATTAAGGCATTTAAAAAACTTTATGTCTATTTTTTAATGTCATAGGAAATGTCTTGAGAGACGGGGAAGCATGAATGAGGATGGCAGTGGGCATAAAGCATGTCAGGGGAGCCTGGGGTCATTGAAACAAAACATGACACGGCTGGGATAGCCATTCTAGAAGTACGTAGACCTAGGCATGCCCTGCGTGCACTCTAGTGGAGCCCAAACTGAGCCCCAGGTAGTAGCAGGCCTCAAGGCATAGAAGGGAGCCAGAGAAGGATGATGAGACAGCTATCCCTCGAGCCTTGCTTCTCACCCATTGACCTTTGCCACTTCTGCCTCTTAGGCACTTCAGGTTCCCCAATTCTGAAATATGAGTGTTACAGTTCCCTGATGGGCCTTTCTGCCCCAGTCCAGGGATGGCCTGGGATTTCTCACTGCAGGCTCCTCCCTGAGCCTTGAGTTCTCCATGTGTGTCACAGCTGCAGGACCCACAGGCCTTTGAGCGCCCAGCTGTGGGCTGCTTACCTGGCCTCCTCTCTGTTCCCTCTCTGAGGACCTAATCCTTAGGTAGTGCTGCAGGGGATTGAGTCGGAAGCCCTGACTGATGATCTGGAGGAGTGGGGAAAGTGGTCTGTGAAAGGTCAGGTCATAGTTCAAAGCCAGTTCCCAAGATGCCAAGGAAAGACCAGCAAGGTCCTTTCCCATGACGCCCCACAGCGGCCCCTGCCTCAGCAGTCCTGGCTGACCCTGAGTGGTCACAGTCAGCCAACTAGCTGAGGAAGCTCAGGTAGGCTGTGTCCTTACTGAAGGTGGGGCTTCTTCTGATGACTCTAGAACCACTGGACTACACTAGAGCCAGAAGCCCTGCATCCAGGAACAAGAGTCAGAAAGGCTCATGCCAGGCCTAGCGTCCCACACTCCACCCTCTCTACCACACCAGGAGGCACTCCTTACCAAGGATGCGAACACGATATTCCTTAATGATCACTTTATTGTGGAAATAAAGGTAGTGACGAAAGGAACACTTCATCCTGCTGCCGGTACCCCGGATGGCTGAGTTCCTCCACCTGCCATGCCAAGAAGAAGAGGACAGACTCAAAGGATCCATTTCATCTATCTGGGCTGAGGGCCTGCTGGCTGGGGTGCAGCATGTGTTGCCCCTTCCCAGCTCTACCACTCAGAACCCCTGTGCCCCAGGAAGACCTCAACCTGAACAGGACTCTGGACCCGTCCCGCAGACCCCGGCTCCTCAGCCTGAGCTTCAAATCCATCCTGTAGCTTACTTAGCAGGACTTCCTCATGGTTTCTGAACTCTGCCGACATGTAGGTGTGCTGCACAATCTGCCTCTGGTCAAGGAACCTCCAGATGACTGGGTGGGCATGCCAGGAAACACCCCACAACTTTGCAAGAGCTGGGAGAGTGTTTGGCAGGGCTATCCCAAAACCTTTGACCTGGTACCCTGCATTGGTGGTCCTGTCTCTGTCCAGTGTTGGGGGCATGGTAGTGGTTGTGGTGGTCTTGTGGGAGGGTGGAGGGAGGCCCAGAAAGCTCCTGCCAACAAGGAGCGGGCGGCACAAGTAGGCAGGGGATTGGGTTTGGGGTGCTGTTGTGTGAGGCGGCTGTATCTTCAGAGTTGCTGAGCTGCACATGGTCATTGTGTGCTGGATGCTGGACAGGCTCTGCTGAGGGTGTCCAGGTGTGCAGTCCCCTCTTCTCCTGCTCTTCCTGAGGGGTGGGCGTGTTCACTTGAGGGAGCTGCTGTGGACAGAGGGGACTGCAGGGCTGTGCCTGTCGCTCCCCATGGGGCTCCCATGTGTGTAATGGAGGTGTTTGTGCAACGGAGGTTGTATATGCTCAGGGCCTCCAGCTCTTTGGGTGCAGTGCAGGCAGAAGGAAGAAAGCCTATCTGGGGAGTTTGTGCCTGCCTTGCAGAGGACAGCAGCCCAGTGCACCGTGAACCCGAGTCTTAAGCACCTTGTGTTTCTGGGGTAAGGCTGCTGGCCACAGACATGGGCAGCCAGGGTGGTTTCTATGGCTGGCGTGGGCTTGCAGACTCCCCTTCCTCCAAGGACTTTCTCATGGAAACATGCCCTTCAAGTTTCTGCTGTGAGTGAAGGGTCCATGGGACTGCTATTCTCCCTTGTGAGTGCTGAGCTTGGCTCCCAGTCCCTACCATGTGCTCTCAGGGCACCCCCAAGCAAGCTGCCCTCCTATCTGCAGGACCCTGGCCTCAGCTCCCTTCGCTATCCCCCATCCCCTGCCTCCTGGTTGTCCCCGTGTGCCCCTTGCCTGGCTCCCCTGCTCCCCACCCCAAGAAGCCAGATGCCCACCCCCTGCTGCCAGTCATTCCGAATGGGCAGCTGCAAAGATGTGCCTCTGGCCCAGAAGCTGGAGATGCCCTGGCTGATGGCCCCTGTGCTATCCAGGCCGGGAAGGCACCTCTGCCAAAGCTTACATCTCAGCTGTGGGCAGGCCATGTGGACTGGTTATTCATGGAACTCTGCTTCAAGTGAAGGGCCTCCAGCGAGTCTGTGGCTGGCTGGGGTGTGCTGGAGCCAGGGCCAGGCTGTCTGCTGGTCCTCCACCAGGCTCCATGTCAGGCTTCTCCTCAACCACCACCTGGACCATGCCATGATGTTGTCCACCACCAGCACCTTCTCCTCCCCCAAGGGTGCCTTCGAACTCTGCGCCCTGGCTGCCCTCTCCTGCAGAGCCTCCAATTTGAATGGGGTGCCTCCTTTGGAGGTCCCACTGACCATGACCTGCACTGTCCACTCACTGTCCACTCCAGGTCCAGATAAGTATATCCTTATAGTATACTTAAAAAAACCCTTAAAAGCATTCCCATTTATCCACATCCTCTCCAACATCTGTTGTTTTCTGACTTTTTAATGATTGCCATTCTAACTGACATGAGATGGTATCTCTTTGTGGTTGCAAGGTCACGGATGAAGCTGAAAACCATCATACTAAGCACACTATCACAAGGACAGAAAACCAAGCACCGCATGTTCTCACTCATAAGTAGGAGTTGAACAATAAGAACACAGGGACACAGGGTGGGGAACACCACACATGGGGCGGTCGGTGGGATGCGGGGCTGGGGAGGGATAGCATCGGGAGAAATGCCTAATGTAAATGATAAGTTGATGTGTGCAGCAAACCAACATGGCATGTGTACCCCTATGTAACAAACCTGTACATTGTGAGTATGTACCCTAGAACTTAAAGTATAATTTTAAAAAAAGAAAAAAAAAAACTGAAAAGGAAAAATAGCTCTACAAACCAAAATACCAAATAGAAAATTAGTTGTGGCCTAGAATCTAACTTGCATTAAGATATCACAAACATTCAGCAGATAGTTTCTAAATGCCACAGTAAGCCTGGCAGTCTGCAAGAAGCTCAGAAAAACATGGTCCTTCTGAGAGTGCAGTTGTTACAGGCACAGAGATAAATGAGGAATAATAAGTGTGATAACTGCTGTAATAGGCAAATACAGGAAATAGAAACCACATTTTCCTCATTTATGAAACACAAGTTTAAAAACCCTTTTGAAGTTCAAATGAGAATATTTGCTGTTACTGTATAAACTGTTAAGTAGCTATACAAATATTTTTTTTTTCTCACAGTGATTTATATCGTGTGTATTACATGGTTAGTGTAGCATTCTCATAAAGGAAACCTTGAAATGTGTCCGCTACTCAGTTTTTGTTTTTCAACTGTTTCAGTCATTGTTATTTATCATATTTTCCCAGGGGATTTTGAATTTTAAAGAAAATATGTAAAAACTGAAAAGAGAAGGACAATGAAATTGCAAGACTACAGTCATAATAATTTCCTTGATTAATTCAATTGTTTATAGAGCAAGATTAGATTATATTTCTCCCAAAAGATTCTTGGAGAAATTCTAAGATGATGCACTCATTGTTAGAAATTGCCAAATTGTTGCTTAAGTTAGACTTAACACTTTTTAAGCCTGAAGATACAGTAATAGTTATGTATTTAAACAGGGAAAATAGGATTTTTAGTGCTACTTTCTCTCACCTGGAATAATTATAACTTTTAAATTGGTCTTTATGTCAATTTAAATTTTTCATTATTCTACCTCTTGTTTTGGATAAGCCATGTATTTTTAAATTTATTTTCATCCTTTTTGTACTTCTCTGAGAAACTGCAGACTTAAATTCATATCACAACTATGTTTCAGTTTTACTTGTCTCTTCCTAAGGGTTCCCAAAAATAAAGAATTCCACTTACGCTTGTATCTTTCAGCAACCTTATTTCAGAAAACGGTGCATATTACTGCAGAAATCACATGGACAGGTCCAAAGCGGGGAGGAGGAGGATGAGGAGGAAGAGGAGGAGGAGGAGGTGAAGAAGAAGAAGAAGAGGAAGAAGAAGTAGAAGAAGAAGGAGGAGGAGGAGGAAGAGGAGGAGGAGGAAGTGGCAAGCTTTTAAGTCTATACATTAGTATCACTGTGTCAGAAACTCAGTAGTCACAGTGAAATAAAAACAATGATCACAGTCAATTCCATCTCATACCTAGACTGAAATATGAAACTTCTAAAGAAAAGGAAGTTAAGAACTTTGGGCATGTCAAAATGTTCCTATACAGATAAAATTATTGGTGACTTTTTCTCACTAGAAAACAAAATTCCATGCTTTGTATATGTGTAAATAAAAATATTTTTATTTCCATCAGTTATGATGTGCAAGCAAGTAACAAAGTGAAAGTACACTAATAAAATGATATAAGGAAATTTCTCTGTGCCAAAAAAATTCCATTGAGGCCATTAATTTTACAAAAACCATAGAGAATGCATTGTGAAACTACACTATACAATACTTTTTAGTATTTTACTTACATTTTAAATAATCAACAAAGGAAAGGAAATTCTTAATCATTATTTATTACCAATAACATTATTCTACTTGAATAATCCTTTTGAGATTAAGTATTTTAAATAAAACTTTAAAAACAAATTGTATTGACACCAGCTTTCAATGAAATAGCACTTCTGTATTTGTAGTCATGTGAAGTATAAATTTCTCCTCACAGTGGATCTTTTATAAAACCAGTTTTATCGATTTCTCTGATACAAACCCTGTGATAGCTCATGGCTTTACTGTAACCATACATTACATGACTCCAGAGAGTAGCCTTCAAATAGATGGAAAAATTATATTTGTGACAAAATTCTAAGAAAGGGAATGGTAAAATGGGAGAATAATTTCTAAATTTCTAACTGTTCATCAGTGGATTTGGATATATTTAGATACAGACAAATATTAGCACACTGCAAGTTTGCACATGTGTATATAAATTTATATGAGATACCCATAATGTGTGGGTTGTGTAATCTTTTAATCCTCAATTTTACATGTGGGAAATTTGGTAAGAGTTTATCTTTATCAAATAATCAATTTGAAGTACTATACTCAATTTGATGTAAAACCAACAAAATCTCTGTCAACATTCACTTTAATTGATCCAATAATGTTAACTGATGATAACTTCATTCTCTTTGTCCCCTGTTGGCAGCCTGAAAGTTGATTCTCACTCTAATTCATCACTCAAGGTGCCATCCACAAGACACTTACTTTGCTGTGGATTGTGACTTCTCACGCCAACACTTTTTTCCTATAACAGTCCTACCTTTGTATATTTAAAGAATTTGTACATGGCTAAAAAAAAATAAAAGTGCTGTGAAATGTCAGGCCATGCTGTGAAATTTTCCATTGTTTCTATATCTCTGTTTGAGCTTTCATGTTATAGAGAACAAGAAAAACAATTCAGTATGTTTCTTAGTATCCAGTCCAATGCACCCTTTCTTATTAATACCAAACCGTCTATTCAAGGCACTGACATCTAAAGACAGCTAGATATATCAAAATCTCTTCTCATAAAAAACCTTTATATTAATCACTGTTGCCTAGATCTGGACTCTGACTGTGAAATCCTCCGGTGGAAATTGCTGTAATGGCTCACACTATGGGAATGACTATTTTTCCGCATAATTATTGTTGTCAACTTAGTGAAGAATATCACATTAGATGGTAGCTCTTAGATACATAAACCCTAGTGGTTAATTTTTAATGTCCAGCATTTATGATATTGCACAAGTAAAAATCTTTGATAAATGATTAGCTGAGCAATGACTTAAATAACAGCAGTTCAAACATTAATTTACTTACTAGAAGTGCCATATATCATTAACTCCTGGTGAAAACAAAGTTGGGAAATTTCAAGTGCTGAATTGTTTACTAAATTATGTATTTCACGGTATTTTATAAAAACTATCCTTGCTGTGTATGATGCCTCACCTGCAAGGATGAAACTTTAGCATATATATATATATATATATATATATATATATATATATATAATGTCTTTGGTTCTTAATATCTCTCTACATTTGCCTTCAAAACCTCAACACAAAAACACCCATGTACTTGACATGTACTTGACTTTCAGCTGACTTGACTACCAGTTATTAGGGTTTAAGTAAACAAAGATTTCAAAATTTGTTGACCAAATATGAGAAATCACACTCTCACCATAAGAAATAATTCTTCTTAAGTGCCACTGCAAATGCAAAATTGAAAGAAGAAATGAAGTCTAACATATTGCAATATTCTAAAATCTAAAATTTCCTCTTTGAGATCTGGTGGTTCATGCCTGGAATCACAGCTCTTTGGGAGGCTGAGAAGGGAGAATTGCTTCAAACCCAGAGTTGGAGACTAGCACAGGCCACATAGCAAGACCAATCTCTACAAAGGTAACTAATTAATTAATTAATTAAATTGGGCATGATGGCACACACCTGTTTTTCTATTTACTCAGGAGATCAAAGTTCCAGTGAGCTGTGATTGCACACTGCATTTCAGCCTGGGCCATGGGGCAAGACTTTGTTTCTACAAAATAATTCAATATAACAAAACAAAGTCAAACAAAATAAAAACACTTTCAGGTGTTCTTTGGAAGTTTGTATAATTGCTCCAAAGCATAGACATTGTTTAAAGTTGAGCAGTTCATGAGGAATGGGCAGTGAACATTGTTTGTATTGTTTTCCAAAAATTAGGATAATTATATTAGAATATTATATGTTAATATCTAATAACCTTTGGTACAATAAGTATTGACAAATGACAAGCTATTGTGTTTATAGATATTTCCTTCAAAATAGTCATAGTTTAATTGGAGAATAAAGAGAACAGAGATAATTGCAATGTACTCTGACAAGTGTTAAAATAGACACAATTTAGTAACTTGGAGAGGAATGAAGTTCTTAACGGGGTTTGCAGCGGTTTGGAGAACATTCTTAGGGCAGGAACAATTGACTGGATCAGTAAGGATTCGAATTTGTATGAAGAATGTTTGGGAGAAAAACATTGTAGAAAAAAAGAAACATTCTTTTTGTCAATGAAAGAAGTACTAACAATGCATATGATGCCATCTGACCAATTCTTAGACCATGCTAGCTCACTAAATATTTCTTGAATGAATCCATGAAAGGAAGCTATTGGGAAAACGATTCTGGAAGGGATTTTCAAAATCCTATAAAGGAAAGTTAAATACCCTGGACATTACAATTTTGCCTGCTTTTCTTTATGTTCTTATTATGTCTACTACCTCATAAGCTCTGTTTTATTTTTTGGTCTTTTCACAAATATCATGCATGAATTGTTCCTGATATTACTTCTCTCTTAATCTCTTCATACTATATTTGTCTCTGATACTCCTTTGTTTGAGGTCCTGGGTTTGTATGCCCACAGATAACATCACTCACCTCTCCCTGGCACTATTCTGTTATAGAGAGGCCTGGCCCCTGAGAAGCACGGTTCCTAGGCTCACATAAAATTGACTTTCTATTTTAGTTCAGTTAATGGGTGACACTGCAGAGATTAGAGAACAAGATGAGAGAAGCCAGTTTGTTTCCCTTTCCTTCTCAGTAAGAGATATGTTTCCACAGTGATTCCATGGCCTACAGGACATGCTCTCTGTGTTTCCATCTTCTATGCAGTGATCCTAATCCTAGACTGGTTCTTCTAATGCCATCTTCTCCAATTGTCTTCCCTAAAGGATTTGGGTACTACTTTTGGAGTTTTAAATTTAAAAACTATTGATATGGAAGGGGGGCAGGGAAGTGTCTGGTAGAGGAGGGTGTGGTTCTTGGCTAGGGATCCACCCTCAGGACTATGCTCACTGACCTAGCATAAACTAAATTAACACCATGTAACATATGCCCAATGGGGATTCAGGAGCTGTAAAAATTCACCCCTGGATGCTGCCTGGGGTCGGAGACCCAAAACCTGTCCTCATTTCTTGCCCAGTAATGGGGGATAAGGAACATTTTCCTGTTTCAATATGAATCTGTTTCCAGTGCAGTATGTTTTCTGCAATACTGCAGTGTTACTTCATTGTATATATTTAACTAAATAAGTTACAAACTGTAACTAATATGAGAAGAAAATAAATGGTGGAGAATAAGGAAGAAAAATGAAACATTGTGTTTAACAATGAATGTAAACAATTATAAGTATGATTAATCAATATGTCAGACCAGCCAGGCAGGTGCTTAACGTCATGAGGGGGCCCTACTTCATCATCTTGGGATTTCATTCTGGGACAGAGAGTGTGAGCAGCAATAAGGTCCGATAGGGAAAAGGATACAATCTGGTGAGGTGTGGATTGTGTCCCACACCTGCACCTGAAAAAAAGGTGAAGACAGATGACACAGAAGTTGCTTCCACCTGCACCCCCACGTTCCGTTGATTGCACAAGCAGCCCACACCACGGCCCCGTGTTCAAGTGGGAATTCTCCAACCTGCCATTAACATATGGAGTGCAAACTGGGGCTTTCCCTTTGAGGGTTTTCATACCCAGGGCCAAATGGGAGTGGGATGGATTGATGTGGGTGGGATGTGGCCTCCACACTTGCCTCTTCATTTTCTGACTTTGTGTTCCTCATCGAATTAGGGTTTCCTTGGTCTGGTTCACCATCTTCCACACAAAACATTTCCCAGTTCAAGAAGGATGACCCTCGTGGGAATTCATTGCATGAGTGTTTCCTTCTTAACACTCATGTTTTAGATGGCTGGACAGCTTTGATTGTTTTAAAATGTAAATTCCCACACAGCACCAACAGGGAAACTACTGATCTCCCACTTCTATTGTAGGGTGGCATGATTCCTTTAGGATGAGAAGTAGGCAACAGTGTCTAACTGTTGCTTGGTTATCTAGGCTCTGTTTCATTTCATGCGCACATCCTTTCTCATTGTTGCAGGGCTCCTTTGTTGGGCTGTTGCTGGATAGGACTGCCTCTTGCCACAGATCTTTTGGCTTCCAGTGATTTCAGAGAGGAAATGAGACTTCAGATAGACTGGCTGAACTCCAGGTTGTGGGTCCTGGTTGCGTTTTGGGGGCTGAGGATGTTTGCACTTTGCAGAAGGATTTTTGGTGCTCTGACAAGAATCATTGAACATTGCTTGGACTCCAGCACAAGGCAGCCCATTCTCATAGGTGAGCATTGATTTTTCTTTGCTTTCCTGGGGTGTCCACATTGCCCATCAATAGCATTACTGGACACCTTTTTCAGGCTTGCCATCACCACAGACGGCCTCTTAGACACTGTCACAAGCTCATCTGCCCACAAGCGAGGCCAGATCAAGGTGAGAGAACACTGCTCAACCTTGCATTTGCCTATGTCGTGGTTCCTGCCTTTCCCAGATAGGCCCTGTGAGGCCAAGGATGAAGGGAGGCAGTGAGGTAAAGTGACGAGCCATTTTTATTCTCTGAGGTCTCAGGTGTGATTCCATCACGTAAAGAACCCTCAACTACTCACCAGACTCTATTCCAATCCCCGTCGGACCTGATTCTTGCACACAGACTCTTTCAGGAATGGAGACAGAAGAGCCATCTCCAGCCACCACCTCACAGTCTTGAAATACCTCCTTCTCCACGGAGACCTGACCAGCGAGATGACCCAGAGGGTCAATAAGTTCAAGACTTTTAGGGTCCCACAGTAGGTTATTGCAGACAGCCTTTTTCTCAATACCAGTCTAGCTCTGCCTGTACCACTTTTGTCTGCTTAGGCAGGCTGACAGTTTTGACAGACAGGCACCCAAGCCTGCCTCATGAATGCGCCTGTGATAGCCTCAAAGCACCAGACCTGAGCAGGGAGCTATTGCTAGCTTCACAGTGAATGCCACCATTGCCTAGTGACAAGTCCCTGTGGCTTGACGGAGAAGGAGAACTCCCTGGAGGTGTGTTGGTGGTGGAATCTTGCCTGTCTTGTCTCAGAGATCCACAGGACAGTCCCATGAATCTAGGAGTGGGTAGATGTGAGTCAGCCTGAAGAAACATCAAGCAGAGCCCCAGGAATGAACTTCAAAATCCCTAAGGATCCATAAGGATCTACAGGATGCCTCAGGCCTAATTAGACATTGTAAGGGTAAGTATTTTTGAAACTTATCCCACAGTGATTACTAGATACAGCCTGCCTGTGTACCCTGGGGTTGCTCTCTCCTAGGTGTGGCTTCCGGAAGAACCACTCAGCCTCAGAAGCTGCTGGGCTGTGTTTCTGTTGGAGTGTTGCTAGTGTTGGATGTCTGCTTGCATGTGTGGCTTTGTGTATTTGTGGGTGTATGTGTGGGTGTGCATGTCTGTAAGTGGAGTCTGCTTATAGTAGTGTGGCTAACACATTGCAGAGCTTCTTTTTTTTTTTTTAGTAACTCAACATTCTGGTCACCTGTGTGTCTGTGGCTCTGCTTGGACTGTGGGTCTCTGTGTTCTTTATTTTTCCGTGGATCATGAATCTGCAGTGAATTGGGAGTCTGGCTGAGACCCACCAGAGTCCAAATTACCTCCCCCTGCAAAAAAAAAAAAAAAAAAAAAGAAAAAAAAAGTTACTCTTCTGGAAAGAAGAGGGGCACGTCATACCCAGGAAGTGTGACATCTCCCAGTGTTTCATTGTCCCGTGGCCAACCCAGGGAGGGACACTAGCAGTCTTGTCCACAGGACCCCTTGAATTTACCTCCAATTCGGTTCCCAGCCAAGCACGTGCTTAATGTCATTAGGGGACACTCCTCCATTGTCTTGGGATTTCATTCTGAAACAGAGAGTGTGAGCAGCCATAAGTTCACATAGGGGTGAGCATACAATCTGGTGAGGGGTGGATGGGGTCCTGCAAATTCACCTGCAAAAAAGGTGAAGACAGAGAGTGCTTCCAAATGCATCCCTGCACTCCCTTAATTGCGCCAGCAGTCTGCACCATGGCCCTGTGTTCACCTGGGAGTACTCCAACGTGCAGGGAACATTTGGTGTGCAAACCGGGGCCATCCTGGCAAACTCCTGATTTGAGGGCTTTGATTCCCGTAGCCAAATGGGAGTGGGATGTATTGATGCTGGGTGGGATGTGGCCTCCATACTGGCCTCTTCCTTTCCTGTCTTCCATGTTCTCTGTTGGCCTAGGGTTTCCTTGGTCTGACTAAGTTCCTACACACTAAATGTTTCCCCATTCATGGAGAATGACCCTCATTGGAATTCTTTGCATGTTTCCTTCTAAACACTGTCACATTTTAATGACTGGGCTCCTTTGATACATTTAAAACCATAAATCAGCATTACAGATGCCATAAAAGCAACTCTTTTTCTCCCACTTCTGTTGGAGGGCTGCATGATTCCTGTAGGATGAGAAGCAGGCAGGCATGCCTGGCTTTTGTTTGGTAATCTAAGCTGTGTTTCATTGTGTCTGCATGTCCTTTCTCATTGTGGAGGAAGTATTTCATTGGACTGTGGCTGGATGCAACTGCCTCTCTCCACAGATCTCTTGGCTGCCAGGGATTTCAGGGAGCAAAAGGGAAGTCGGTTAGGCTGGCTGCACTCCAGGGTGTGGGTCCTGGTCTCTTTGTGGGGACTGAATTTGTTTGCACTTTGCAAGAGGCTTTGGGTCCTCTGACAGGAATCTTTGATCACTGCTTGGACTCCAGCACAAGTCAGCTCCTTCTGTCAGGTGAGTTTTGATTTCTTTGCTGTCATGGTGGGTCCACACTGACTTTCAACAACACTACTGGACACCATTTTCAGGCTTGCAACGGCAAGAAATGGTCTCTGAGACACTGTCTCAACCTCGTCTGCACCTGTGAGTGCCCACTTTGAGGTGTGAGAACACTGCTCCACCTTGGACTTTCCTTTGCCATGGTCCCTGCCTTTCCCAGAGAGCCCTTGCAAGGTTCAGAGTGAAGGGAGGATATGAGGTAAAGGGCGTGGCCAACTTTCGCTGACAATGCCTCTGTGGTCTCAGGTATGATTCTGTCAGCCAAAGACCCCTGAACAACTCACCAGACTATATTCCAAACCCCATAGGAACCAATCCTTGCACACAGCCTCTTTTGGGAATGGAGTCAGAAGAGCAGCATCCAGCAATCACCTCACAGTCTTGAAACTCCTCCAGCTGGACCAGGCCACAAAAATGGCCCGACGGAGCCCTAAGGTTGAGACTTACAGGGTCCCGCAGTGCGTTATCGCAGAAAGCCTTTCTCCAGATACCAGGCTGGCTCTGCCTGTAGCATTTTCCTCTGCTTAGGAAGGCTCACAGATCTGATATTTGGGCGCCTGTGCCTGCCTTGCGAATGCACATGCGCTCTTCTCAGGCTACCAGGCCTAAGCTGTCAGCTCTGTCTGGCATCACAATGAATGCCACCATTGCATAGCAGCAAGTCCCTGTGGCTTGGTGGAGAAGGAGACCTCCATGGAGGTGCATAGGTGGTGGATTCTGGCTGTTTTCTCTGTGGGATCACGGGATAGTCCCATGATCCTAGGAGAGGGCAGACGTGAGCCAACCTGAAGAAAAGTCAAGCAAAGCCCCAGGAATAAACAGTGAAATTTCTAAGGATCCAAGTGTATCTGCAGGATGCGTCAGGCCTGCCTAGACGTTGTAGGAGTGAGTCCTTTAGAAACTTGCTCCAATGTGATTTCGAGGAACAGACCACCTGTGTACCCCGTGGTTACTCTCTCTGTGGTGGGGCTTTCTGCAGAACCATGCAGCCTCAGAAGCTGTCTGGCTGTGTGATTCTGTGGGATTGTTGTGAGTGTCGGATGTCTGCTTGGTCCACCAAAATGCTTCAGCACCTGTATATTACGTGAACTACTATAGATCTGTCTTGCAGGAAGACCTAGGAAGGGAGGATGAGAGTGAGAACTCCCACTAATAAGTGAGATTCTCAAAGCGGGGAATAAGGAGGGAGATCACCTCTCTTATTGTCCATACCTTAAAAAAAAGAAAAAGGAATCAAAAACTAAAGAAAGGCAGAGATGAATTCAATTGCCAGGCAGAACATGCACGGCACTCCAGGACTGGCAGTTAAAAATCAACCCCTCACCTAACCGCTTGTGTTATCTATAGATTCCAGACACTGTATGAGGAAACATCATGAAACCGTCTGTTTTGTTCTCTTCTATCCTGATTACCCATACATGCAGCCCCAGCCACATACCCCATGCTTGCTCAATCAATGACGACCCCTTCCCAGGGACCCTCTTAGAGTTGTAAGCCTTTAAAAATGGCAGAAATCTCTCTCTGGGGAAATTGGTTTTTGAGACAGTCAGCTGATGCTCCCAGCCGAATAAAGTCACTTCTTTCTTTAAGCCAGTGTCTGAAGGGTTTTGTCCATGGCTTATGCTGCTACAATGGGAGTACTCCAATGTACAAAGAACATTTGGAGACTTGGTTTGCCAATTGGGGCCATCCTGGCAAACCCCCATATGAGAGCTTTCATACCAGAAGCCAAATGGGAGTGAGAGAGATTGATACGATATAGGACGTAACCTCCACACTTGCCTCTTCCTATTCTGACTTACCTGTTCCTCATCAGCCTAGGGTTTCCTGGGTCTGGCTCAATGTCTTCCTCACTAAACACTTCCCTCTTCATGGAAGGTGACTCTCAAAGAATCCATTGCATGAGTGTTTCCTTCTAAACAGTGTCATGTTTTAATGACTGGGCATCTCTGATAATTTTAAAACCATAAGTTCCTGCTACAGCCACCAACAAGGAGACCCTTGCTCTCCAACTTTTACAAGAGGGCTGCATGATTCCTGTAGGTGGAGAAGTAGGCAGCCATTTCTGGCTTTTGCCTGGTAATCTAGACTCTGTTTCATTCCATCTCCATGTCCTTCCTCATTGTGGAAAGCGTCTTTCACTGGGCTTTTGCTGAGTTGGGCTGCCTCTCACCACAGATTTATTGGTCTCCAGGGATTTCAGGAAGGACAAGGGACTTTGGGTAGGCTGGCTGCAACCCAGGTTGTGGGTATTGGTCTCCTTATGGGGGCTGAGGTTGTTTGCACTTTGCAGGAGGCTTTTGGGTTCTCTGTCAGAAATCATTGAACATTGCTAGGACTCCAGAACAAGGCAGCTTGTTTCACTCCTTTCTCTGTGGGAAAGAGAGTTTCTGGGATGCCAGATGAGTTCTTCTCCCCTGTGTGAGACACCCATGGGAGCCATGGGTGGCCTCTGAGGAGAAAAGTCTCCTTATTGCCTTCATGTCTTTATGCTCAAGAGCATAACAGCTCAGCGGCATGCTACAGGTTGCTCAGGGAAATAACACTCCCTTGAAGCAGTGGTGTATAATCAAACATCTTGTCTTCTACTGAAACCCACTCCCACCCATTTCAGTCCTGAAAAGTTATTTTTATTATTTCTATTATAATTTTTTGAGATGGAGTCTCCCTCTGTCACCCAGGCTGGAGTGCAGTGGTGTGATCTTGGCTCACCACAAGCTCCACTTCCCATGTTCACACCATTCTCCTGCCTCAGCATTCCGAGTAGCTGGGACTACAGGCACCCACCGCTGCACCTGGCTAATTGTTTGTATTTTTAGCAGAGACAGGTTTTCACCGTGGTCTTGATCTCCTGATCTCATGATCTGCCCGCCTCTGCTTCCCAAAGTGCTGGGATTACAGGCATGAGCCACTGCTCCTGGCTGTTAAAAATCTTACATAGTTTAGACACATGCCTTTGCAAGAGGAAATTCACAGAAACCACCACTGCTATACATCTTATTGAACGACTCACGAGTTCTGCTTCACTGATTAATCATTTTCCTCATCCCTTCCTACCCCTCCCATCTGACCTAAGAACAAAGAGCTTGTAAACCAATAAATTGGGTGGAGGTTGAGAGCTCGGGTCCGTGAGCAAGCCTCCAATTCTCTGGTCCCCTGGACCTGCTTTTTAAACTCTCAATCTTCCTCTTTCTAATTCCATGGTCTCCGCTGGACACGGGGTACCTGCCCAGTGGTGTGGGGCTTGTTTCCTCAACATCTGGTGCCCAACACGGTGCTCCTTATATCTCTACAAATCATCCAGTGAGGGAACACCAGAGCGTAGAAAGTGCAGGATGACTGACAAAGGATGTCCGAGTACCTTTTCCCTTCACACTCTACAGGTAAGTGGGGCACACAGAGAATTCCAGGGCAACCTCAGGAAAATATGGGTCAGGCTGGAAACAAGTTTGTTAATTACTTAAGCCTGGTGCAGCAGTTATTGAGCCATAGAGGAGTAATTATGAGTACCAAAAATCTCATATCTTTTTTCCATCTCATAGAAAAGTATTCTCCTTGGTTCCTGGAATACAGAACCATGAATGTAAAAGACTGGGACAAGATCGGACCAGACTTAAAAGGAGCACAACAAGAGGGCCACGATACTCCCTTCTCCACTTGGTCTGTGTGGTCAGCAATTAAAACAGCACTGGAGCCCTTCCACACTGAGAAGGAGGACGAGAAGTTTCAGGGTGACATAAAAAAGTTTAATAATCAGGAGTCTGATAATCAGCACAGTCAACCATCACAGTCTAGTTTAAAAAAGGGGGAGAAATGGGAAGGTGTATATGCTAACCTCCAAAAACATATGAAAGAAACAGTTCCCCCTACTGCCCCTTTAGAAGAAGGTGCAGAACAGCCACCTCCACCTCAGCCTTATGAATTTTTGGAAAGGGAGACTGAGACACGGCTTGCCACTCCCATTGTTTCACGGCCTACCATTGACTATGGTAAAGGGAAGCTTCAACAGCCCAACAGCCAATTACGGTGAGGGAATGATCTAGGCTTGTCCACCTGTTAATTATGGGAGAGAAATGCTGTGAGCCAGTCCAAATACAAATTATGGTGCAGGGGCAATTCAGGCATCCATTTGACAGGCACAAGAAATGGGGGATTTGGATGCTTGGCAGTTTCTGGTAATTATTTCTCCAGCTGAGGAGCCCAGAGAACATGCTCGGGCCTGCTGGGAGCCATTTCCTTTTAAAATATTAAAAAGACTTTAAGCAAGCAATTGGACAATATGGGCCAAATTTTTCTTAGGTTCATTCTTCATTATAATTTGTGGCTTATAACAGGCCCTTAATACCTATGGATTGGGAGTCATTAGCTCCATCCACCCTGTCTCCCTCTCAATTTCTCCAATTTAAAACCTGGTGGACAGATGAAGCAACAAGTCAGGCAGGGAGAAATGCTCAGGCCCAACCTCCTATTAATATCACATCTGATCAATTGCTTGGAATTGGACAGGCATGGGGTACTGCAAATCAACAGATGGTAATGGGTGATGAGTCTGTTGATCAGCTCAGAACTATATGCTGAAGATACCAGGAAAAAAATTCATGACCCTGTTACTATTTATCCTTCTTTTAACTCAGTTTGACAGGGTCCAAGGGAGATTTATTCAGATTTTATCACCCCATTTGCAAGAAGCTGCTCAAAAGACTATTTCAAATTCTTGTGCCAGGAAAGTGATCATTCAGCTGCTTGCTTATGAAACTGTGAATAGAGAATGTCAGGCAGAAATTAGATCTATTAAGGTAAAGGCAGATCTAAATGAGGAAAAAACTGTAAGTGAATATATTACAGCCTGTGATGGCAGTGAGGAGCCCTTATACGAGGCCAGCCTCCTTTCTCAGGCAATGGCTGGACTAAGGGTAACAAAAAACACATGAGTGTTCCCTGGATCTTGATATAATTGGGGACAGATAGGACATGCAAAAAGAGAGTGTACAAAGAGCCAAAAAAGGCAAAACTCAGGACCAGGCCCTGATTCAAAACAGGGCATTCCCAATTCAGGGTGGGTCATCCCTGACCCCAAACAGAGGATTCCCAGCCCAGTCTATCCCTGCACAAATGCAGAGCAATTGTCCCCCTCCACAGATAAAAGTGGGGCAGTAAATACATGCTGTACAAAAGCTGTATTCCTCCTTCCTGGGGAGACTCCCAGGAAGATCCCAACGGGAGTTTACGGCCCATTGCCAAAGGACATGGTGGGACTTATACTTGGAAGGTCCAGCTTAAAATTAAAGGGAATTCAAGTACATACTGGGGTAGTGGGCTCTGATTGCCAGGGAGAAATTCAAATTGTTATCTCCTCCACTGTTCCCTGGAGTGCTAATCCAGGTGACAGAATAGCTCAGCTGTTGTTTTTACCATATGTTAAGATAGGAGAAAGCTCAGAAAAAAAGGAGGATGTAGAAGCACAAATTCAGCAGGCAGGGCGGCCTATTGGGTAAATCAAGTCTCTGACAATAGTCCTATTTGTAGGTCACTATTAAAGGAAAACAATTTGAGGCTCTGGTCGATACAGGAGCAGATGTGTCAATCATAGCGTTTATCAATGGCCCAAAAACCGGCCCAAACAAAAGGCCCCAGTGGGTCTTGTTGGGATTGAGGATTTGGTTGTATCTCACCAGAAGAGAATCAACTTCTTGTCTGGGTACCCACAAGACATCTTAAGCTGTGCCAGGAGCCAGAATTCGAGGAAGAGGAAAAGACCTCAGAAAGTCCCTACACCCCCAGTTCATCAGATGGCTCAGATGAACATCTCTGTTGAGCAGATGGAAACCAGTAAAACTTACCAAGCAACTCCACCGACCTGGGGGCAGATGAAGAGACTAGCTCACACTGAAGAAGAGAACCTGCGGTCTCAGCACAAGCTGCTGACCACCGGTAATCTAATGGTAGCTATGATGGTGGTAATCTCCTTGGTGGTGAGTCTCCCTGCAGTGGGGCAGATCAAAATTACACTTATTGGACCTACATTGCATTCCCACCACTGATTAGGCCTGTTACAAGTTTAGATGCCCCAGTGGAAGTTATGTTAATGATAGTGTCTGGATGCCTGGACCAATAGATAACCAAGGTCCTACTCATCCAGAGGAGGAAGGAATGTTAATGAATGTTTCCATTGGTTATCACTTTCCTCCCATCTGCCTGGGGCCAGCAGCAGGATGTTTAAATTATGATAAACAACATTGGATGGTTTATGTCCCTGAACATAATGGATGAAAGACCTCTATTCATGTAATCAGTGGAAGAACATTTCAGTCTTTGGACACTATTAAATACCTTGAGCATGGCTATGTTATGACACATCATCAGATTAATAAACTTAAACCTAATAAGAAGTCCTGCACCAGGCAGGCCACTAAATGGTCTGAAAATCTAGAGGTGCTAACCTGGGAAGATTGTATTGCAAACAGCGCTGCAGTATTGCAAAATAATTCCACTGGAATCATCACTGATTGGGCCCCTAGGGGTCACTTTGCTGTAAATTGTACCGGACACAGCAAAGATTTTGGAGAGGCTCCTTTGCAAACGACTTCCCAGATAATGCACTAAAATTATATAGAAGAATTGAAACAAATTGCCCTATTAAGTGGGAGGAGAATGGTATGGCTCCTCCAAAGCCAAAAATGATTGATCCAATTATAAGTCCAGAACATCCAGAATTGTGGAAATTAATGTTGGCTCAAACCCCAGTTGGGATTTGGAAAGGAGAATATAAAACAGAGACTCATAGTGAAAAACTTTGATTTGTTGTAGCCATGATCTCTAATCAGACAGTCCCATTGCAGAGTTGTGTTAAACCTCCTTTTATGTTAGCAGCAGGAAAAGTTAATATCCTACTTGACTCTCAAACCATATCATGCCTCAGCTGTCATATTTTTACCTGCATTAATTCTACCTTTAATAAAGATAACAGCACTTTACTGGTTAGGGCCTGAGAAGGAATTTGGATACCTGTTTCCCTCAATAGACCTTGAGACGCCTCTTCCTCCATATATATTATCACTGCAGTACTAAAAGAAATACTTAATAGACCAAAGAGATTCATATTTACCTTAATAGCTGTCATCACGGGCCTTATAGCGGTCACAGCTATAGCTGCTGCTGCTGGTGTAGCTTTGCATTCTTCTATTCAAACTGTGAGCTCTGTGGATAGTTGACAGAAAAATTTTTCCAAGCTTTGGAATTCCCAAAGCCAAATAGATCAAAAATTGGCAAATCAAATTAATGATCTTCATCAAACAGTAATTTGAATGGGTGGTCAGATTATGAGCTTGGAGCAGAGAATTCAAATAAAAAGTGATTGGAATACTTCTGATTTTTGTTTCCTCCTAGCTCTTATAATACCACTGAACACCATTGGGAGTTGATTAGACATCGCCTACCAGGAGAAGATAATTTAACGTTAGATACTGCTAAACTGAAAAAACAACTTTTTGCCGCATCTCAGGCTCATCTCAGCTTGTTGCCTGGAGCTGATATTCTTGCTAGAGCCACTGATGGCCTTTTTAACAATAATCCTTTAAAGTGAATTAAAACCATAGGTGGATCATCAACTGCAAATATTATTTTGGTTTGTGTCTGTTTATGCTTTTATTTATTTATTTATTTATTTTTTTAGTCTACAGTTGCGGACAGCACCTTGGGAGAGAAGACAGACACCGTGAATGAGCTATGATAGCAATGGTGGTTATTAATTTAAAAAAAAATGGGGACAAAAAAGTGGGACATATGGAAAAGAGAGTTTCTGGGATGCCAGATGAGTTGGTCTCCCCTGTGTGAGACTCCCATGGGGAGCCATGGATGGTGTCTGAGGAGAAAAGTCTCCTTATTGCCTTCATGCCCTTATGCCTGGAGAGCATAACACCTCAGCGGTATGCCACAGCTTGCTCAGGGAAATAACACTCCCTTGAAGCAGTGGAGTCTAATCAAATGTCTTGGCTTCTCCTGAAACCTACTCCCACCCATTTCAGTCCCGATAAGTTAAATACATTAAGTAGTTTAGACACACACCTTTGCTCAAGGAAATTCACAGAAACCGCCACTGCTATACATCCTATTGAATGACTCACGAGTTCTCCTTCACTGATTAATCCTTCCCCTCATCCTTTCTACTCCTCCTATCTGCCCTATGAACAAAAAGCTTGTAAACCAATAAATTGGGTGGAGGCTGAGAGCTCCAGGCCATGAACAAGACTCCAATTCTCTGGTCCCCTGGACCTGCCTTTTAAACTCTCATTCTGTCTCTTTCTAATTCCTTTGTCTTCGGTGGACTCGGGGTACCTGCTGGGCAGTGTGGGGCTGGTTTCCCAACAATGCTGTCAAGTGATTTTTTTCTCTCTGGGTATAAGGAATTGCACAGACAGCCTCTGAGACACTGTCTCAACCTCATCGGCACCCATGAGAGGCCAGTTCAAAGTGTGAGAACATGTCTCCAAGGTGGACTTGCCTTTCTTGTGGTTCTTGCTTGTCTGAGAGAGCCCCTGTGAGGCCCAGGATGAAGGGAGGCCGTGAGATTAAGGGCCTGGCCATCTTTTGCTGACACCTGCCTCTGCGGTCTTAGATATGATTCTATCATCCAAAGAACACTGAACAACACAACAGACTATATCCTGATCCCCGTGGGATCTGGTCCTTGCACACACATTCTCTTTCAGGAATAGAGTCAGAAGAGCAGTTTCCAGCCACTACCTAACAGTATTGAAATGTGTACTCCTCCAGTGGGACGAGACCATGGAGGTTGCCCATGGGGCCCTAAGGTCGAGATGTTTAGGGTCTCACAGTGGGTTTTCACAGGTAGCCATTTTCCCGATATGACGCCAGCTTTGCCTGTGCATTTTCTTCTGCCTAGGCAGGCTGACATCTCTGACAGCTGGGTGCTTGAACCTGCCCCAAGAATGTGCATGTGCTAGTTTCAGGGCACCAGGCCTGACGGTGAGTTCTGGCTAGGCTTATAATGTCACTGTTGCCTAGCAACAAGTTCCTGCGGCTTGGCAGAGAAAGAGACCTGCTCGGAGGTGCATTGGCGGTGGACTCTCCCCTGTCTTTTCTGTGGGATCCACAGGATAGTCCCATGATCCTATGAGAGGGCAGATGTGAGCCAGCCTTGAAGAAATGTCAACCACGATCAGAGGGCTTATGGGAGTCAGCCTGAAGAAACATCAACCACAGCCCCACAAATAAACTGCAAAATCTCTAAGGATCCAAAAGGATCTGCAGAATTCCTCAGGCCAGCCTAGAGGTTGTATGGGTTTTGAAACTTACGCCAATGTGATTTCTAGGTACAGCCTGCCTGTGTTCCCTGGGGTTGCTGTCTCTCAGGTGGGGCCTCCTGCAGAACCATGCAACCTCGGGATCTGCCATGCTGTGTGTTTCCGTGGGTGTGTTGCGAGTGTTTGACGTCGAGTGTGTGTGGCATTTTTTTTGTGTGTGTGCCTGTAAGTGGGGTCTGCTTAAAGGAATGGGGCTAACACACTTCAGTGCTTCTTGTTTTTAGCCTCACTAACTTTTGGTGGCCTGTCTGTGTGGCTATGCTTGGGCTGCATGGCTCCGTGTTATTTTTCTGTAGATCCTGAATCCCCAGTGAATTTGGAGGTGGGCCAAGACCTGCCAGCATCCAAAATCACCTCCCCCTGCAGAAAAAAACCACTCTTCTAGAAGACGAGCACACCACACCAAAAACCAGGTATCTCTCAGTGTTTCCTTCATCTTGAGGACAACGCAGGGAGAGACACTAGCAGATCTGTCTGCAAGGCCACTTGGATTAACCTCGAATTTGGTTCCCAGCTGCTCACATGCTTCACATCATGAGGGGGGCACTTCTCCATCTTCTTGGGATTTTATCCTGGAACATAGAGTGTGAGCAGCAATAAGGTCACATGGGGTGAAGATACAATCTGCTGAATGGAGAATGGGTTCCAGCAACTTCACCTGCAAAAATAAATAAATAAATAAATAAATAAAGACAGATGACACAAAAGGTGCTTCTAACTCCATCCCAACATTCCCTTAATTTCAAAAGCAGTCCACACTATGGCCCAGAATTCAGGTGGGAGTATTTCAACGTGCAAAGAATATTTGGAGGGCAAATTGGGGCCATTCTGGCAAACTCCCAACGTGAGAACTTTCATACCCAGAGCCAAATGGGAGTGGGATGGATTGGTGCTGGGTAGGATGTGGCCTCTACACTTGCCTCTTCTTTTTCTGACTTCCATGTTTCTCTCCAGCCTAGGGTTTCCTGTGTCTGGCTCAATGACTTCCACACTAAATGTTTCTCAGTTCATGAGAATGACCCTCATGGGAATCCATAGCATGAACGTTTTCTTCTAAAAATTCTCAATTGTTATTGACTGGGCAGCTCTGGTACTTTAACAACCATTAATTCCTGTTACAGCAAACAAGGAAACACCTATTCTCCCCCTTCTGTCGGAATGCTGCATGATTCCTGTAGGATGAGAAGCTGGCAGCTGTGTCTGGCTTTTGCCTGGTAAACTGGCCTCTGTTTCATTTCATCTGCATAGCCTTCTCATAGTGGAGGGGCTCTTGCATTGTTCTGTTGCTGGATAGGAATGCCTCTTCCCACCAATTATTTAGCTGCCAGAGATATCAGAGAGCAGAAGGGACTTTGCGTCATCTGGCTGCACTCCAGATTGTGGATTGTTGTATTGTTGTGGGAGCCGAAGTTGTTTGCACTTTGCAGGAGTCTTTGGGGTCCTCTGACAGGAATCATTGAACATTGCTTGGACTCTGGCAAAAGGCATCTCGTTGTTTCAGGTGAGCTTTGATTTTTCTTTGCTTTCATGGAGAATTCACAGTGCTCCTCAACAGCACTACTGTACACTGTTTTTAGGCTTGCCGTCACCACAGACAGCCTCTGAGATGGTGTCACATCCTCATATGCACCCATGAGGGGCAAGTTTGAGGTATGAGAACAGTGTTGATCTTATACTTGCCTTGTCTTGCTTCCTGCCTTTCCCAGAGAGCCTATGCAAGGCCCTAGATGAAGGGAGGCAGAGAGGTCAAGAGCCTTGTCATCTTTTGCTGACACCCACCTCTGGGATCTCAGGTCTGCGCTATCACCCAAAAAACCCCTCCAGAACACACCAGACTATCAATCCCTATGGGACCCAATTCTTTCACACAGCCTCCTTTGGGAACGGAATCAGAAGAGCAGTTTCCATGACCACTTCATGGTCTCGAAATGCCTCCTCCTCCAGTGGAACACAACCATGGAGATGGCTTGAATAACCCCCAAAGTTGAGACTTTTAGGGTCCTGCAATGGGTTTCACAGGCAGCTTATTTCCTGATACCAGACTGACTCTGCCTCTGCCATTTTCCTCTGCTTAGGCAGGCTGACGGGTCTGAGAGCCAACGCCCAAGCCTGCCTCATTAATGTGCATGCACTAGTCTCAGGGCGCCAGGCCTGATTGTGAGCTCTGGCTAGCTTCACAATGAATGCCACCTTTGCCTAGCGACAAGTCCCTGCAGCTTGGCAGCTAAAGAGACTTCCGTGGAGGTGTGTCAGCAGTGGACTCTCACCTGTCTTCTCTTTTGGATCCATGGGATAGTCCCATGATCCCAGGAGGGGGCAGACATGAGCCAGCCGGAAGTAACATCAAACAGAGCCCCAGGAATAAACTGTGAAATCCATGAGAATACAAAACAATCTGCAGAATTCCTCAAACCTGTTTAGACTTCGTAGGGTTGAGTCTTTTTGAAATTGCTCTCCTGTGATATCCAGGTATACTGGCTGTGTTCCCCGAGGTTGCTCTTTCCCAAATGGGGCTTCCTGCAGAACCACACAGCCTCAGGAGCTGCCAGCCTGTGTGTTTCTGTGAAAGTATTGAGAGTGTTGGATGTCTGCGTGTGTGTGTGTGTCTGTGTGTGTGCATGTTAGAATATAAGTGGAGTATTCTTAAAGGAATGTGGCTAACACATTTTAGCACTTCTTTTTTTTGAGTCTCCCAACTTTTTGGTGGCCTGTCTGTACAGCACTGCTTGGGCTGTGAGGCTCCATGTTCTTTAGTTTTCTGTGGATCATAAATCCCCAGTGAATTGGGAGGCAGGCTGAGACCCACCAGTGTCAAACTCACCTCCCACTCCAAAAGAAAGCCACTCTTAGAAAAAAGGGGAGCACACCACATGAAAAAACATTCATCTCTGAGTGTTTCATTGTCCTGCAGCCAATGCAGGGAGATACACTAGCAGTCCTGTCCATAGGGCCCTTGAATTTACCTCAAATTCAGGTCCCAGCCAAGCAGTTACTTCACATCATAAGGGGGCAATACTCCATCATCTTGGGTTTTCATTTTGGGACATAGAGTGTGAGCAACAACAAGGTCAGACAGGGGTGAGGATATAATCTGGTGGGAACCGGATGAGATCCCACAATTTCAACTGCAAAAAAATAAAGACAGATGACACAGAAGGTACGTCCAACTCCATCCCAACATTCCCTTAATTGCACAAGCAGTCCACACCATGGCCCAGTGTTCAGATGAAAGTATTCCAATGTGCAAGAAATATTTGGGGTGCAAACCGGGGTCATCCTGGCAAACTCTCAATTTGCAGGCTTTCATACTGGGAGCAAAATGGGAATGAAATGGTTTGATAGTAGATGGGAAGTGGCCTCCACACTTGCCCCTTCTTTCTGTGACTTCCATGTTTCTTGTCAGTGTAGGGTTTCCTATGTCTGGCTCAATGACTTCCACAATACATGTTTCTCAGTTCACAGAGAATGACCCTAATGGGAACCCATTGCATGAGTGTTTCCTTCTAAACACTTTCACAATTTAATGACTGGGCAGCTTTGATACTTTTAAAACCATAAATTCCATCATAGCCACCAACAAGGAAACTCTTGTTTTTTTTTCACTTCTATTGGCATTCTGCATGATTCCTGTAGGGTGAGAAGCAGTCAGCCCTGTCTGGCTTTTGCCTGGTAGTCTAGCCTCTGATTTTTTTCATCTGCACAGTCATCTTATTGAGCAGGTGTTCTTTCCTTGGGCTGTGGCTGGATGGGACTGCCTCTCACCAAAGATTATTTTGCTTCCCAGGATTTCAAAGAGCAAAAGGGACTTTGAGGAGTCTGGCTGCACTCCAAGTTTCGACCTGTTGTCTCATGGTGGGGGCTGAAGTTGTTTGCAATTTGCAGGAGGCTTTTGGGTTCTCTGACAGGAAGCATTGAACATTGCTTAAACTCCAGCTCAGTGCAGCTCATTCTGTCAGGTGAGCATTGATTTTTCTTTGCTTTTATGGGCAATCCACAGTGTCCTTCAACAGCTCTACTGGACATCATTTTCAGGCTTGCCATCATCAAAGATGACCTCTGAGACGTGGTCTCTACCTCATCTTCACCCATAAGAGGTCAGTCCAAGGTGTGAGAATATGGTTCAAACTTTGACTTGCCTTTTTCATGGTTCCTGCCTTTCTCAGAGAGCCCCTGCTAGGCATAGGATGATGGAGGTAGTGAGGTCAAGAGCCCAGACATCTTTGCTAAAAAATGCCTCTGGGGTCTCAGGTATGATGCTGTGACCCAAAGAACCATCAACAACACACCAGACAGACTATATGCCAATCACCATGGGACCCGATTCTTGCAGACACACATTCTCTTTTGGGGATGGATTTCAAAGGGCAGTTTTCAGTGACCACCTCAGAGTCTTGAAACACCTCATCCTCCATCAGGACACGACCACAGAGATGGTCCAAATGAGCCCTGAGGTCGAGGCTTTTATTGTTCTGCCATGGGTCTTCACAGGCAGCCTTTTTCTTGATACCAGGCCAGCTCCGACTGTACCATTTTCCTCTGCTTAGGCAGGCTGAACGCTGTTACAGCAAGACACATAAGCCTGTCTCAGGAATCCACATAAGCTAGTCTCAGGGCACCAGTCCTGAGTGTGAACTCTGTCTAGAGTCACAGTGAATGTCACTGTGGCCTAGCGACAAGTCCCCGCGGCTTTGTGGAGAAGACTCCCAAGGAGGAGACCTCCATGGAGGTTCATCGGCTGAGGTCTCTCACCTGTCTACTCTGTGAGATCCACAGGATAGTCCCATAATCCTAGGATAGGGAGGACGTGAGCCAGCCTGAAGAAACATCAAGAAGAGCCCCAGGAATAAGCTGCCAAATCCCTAAGGATCAAAAAACATCTGCATGCTGTCTAGATGTTGGAAGGGTGTCTTTTTGGAACTTGTCTTATCTGTGATATTTAGGTACAGCCCATCTCTTTTCCTTGGAGTTACTTTGTCTCAGATGGGGCTTCCTGCATAATCCTTCAGCCTGAGGAGCTGACAGGCTATGTGTTTTTGTGGGAGTGTTGCAAATGTTGGATGTCTGCCTGTGTGTGTGTTATTGTGTGTTTGTGTATCTGTGTGTGTGTGTGCCATTAAGTGGAGTCTGCTTAAAGGAATGTGGCTAAAGCACTTCAGTGTTTTTTTTTTTTTTTTTTGAGTATATTAACCTTTTGGTGGCCTGTCTCTGTGGCTCTTTTGGGCTGTCGGGCTTGTGTTATTTATTTTTCTGTGAATCATGAATCCTCAGTGATTTTGGAGGCGGGCCAAGCCTGCCGGTGACCAAGGTATCTCCCCATGCAATAAAAGCCACTCTTCTAGAAAGAAGAGGAGCACACCATACCAAAAAAACAGACATTTCCCGATGTTTCATTTTCCTGCAGCCAACCCAGGGAGAGAAACTAGCAGTCTGGTCCTCAGGGCCCCTATATTTACGTCGAATTCAGTTCCCAGCTGATCAGGCGCTATACATTTTGAGGGGACACTCCTCCCTCATTTTGGGATTTCATCCTGGGACATAGAATATGAGCAGAAATAAGGTCAGATAACGGTGAGGATATAATCTGGTGACAAGGGGAAGGGGTCCCGCAACTTCACCTGCAAAATGATAAAGACAAATGACACAGAAGGTGTTTCCAATTCTATGCCCGCATTCCCTTAATTGCACAAGCGGTCCACACCATAGCCAGGAGTTCATCTGGCAGAACTCCTACGTGCAAGGAACATGTGGAGTGCAAATTGACGCCATCCTGGCAAACTCCTGATTTAAGGGCTTTCATACCTAGAGCCAAATGGCAGTGGAATGGATTGATGCTGGGTGGGATGTGGCCTCCATACTCCCCACTTCTTTTCCTGACTTCCATGTTCCTGGTCAGCCTAGGGTTTCCTGGGTCTGGCTAAATGACTTCCACACTAAACGTTTCCCTGTTGCTGGTGAATGACCCTCAGTGGAATCCACTGCATGAGCGTTTTCTTCCAAACACTGTCACGTTTTAATGACTAGACAGTTTTGATACTTTAAAACGATAAATTCCCATTTCAGCCACCAACAAGGAAACTCTTATTCTACCACTTCTATCAGAGGCCTGCATGATTCCTGTAGGAGGAGAAGAAGGCAGCTGTGTGTACATTTTACCGGGTAATCGAGGCTCTGTTTCATTAAATCTGCATGGCTCTCTCACTGTGGAGGGGCTCATTCATTGAGCTGTTGCTGGATGGGACTGCCTCTCACTACAGATTGTATAGCTTATCAGGGTTTCAGAGAGCAAAAGGGACTTCGAATAGGCTTACTGTGCTCCATATTTTGCTCTATGGTCACATTTTGGGGGCTGAAGTTGCTTGCACTTTACAGTAGGGTTTTGGGTCCCCTGACAGAAATCATTGAACATTGCTTGGACTCCAGCACAAGGCAGCTTGTTTCCTCAGGCAAGCCTTGTTTTTTTCTTGCTTTCATGGAAAATCCACAATGCCCCTTAACAGCACTGCTGGACACAATTTTCAGGCTTACTATCACCACAGATGGCCTCTGAGACACTGTGTCAACATCATCTGCACCAAGGAGAGACCAGTCTGAGGTGTGAGACAACTGCTCCACCTTGGGCTTTCCTTGGTCATGGTTCCTGACTTTTCCAGGGAGCCCCTGTGAGGCCCAGGGTGAAGGGAGGCCATGAGGTCAAGCTCGGGCATCTCTCACTGATGCCCACCTCTGGGCTTTCAGGTGTAATTCTATCACCCAAAGAACCCCAACAACACAACAGATTCTATTCCAATCTCTATGGGACCTAATTCTTACGCACAGCCTCTTTCAGGAATACAGCCAGAAGAGCAGTTTCCAGCGACCACCTCACAGTCCTGAAGTGCCTCCTCCTCCAGTGGGACCCAACTACGGAGATGACCCAAAGGGGCCCTGAGGTTGAGACTTTTAGAGTCTCACAGTGGGTTTTCATAGGCATCATTTTTCCTGATACCAAGGCGTCTCTGCCTGTAGCATTTTCCTCTGCTTAGTCAGGCTGAGAGCTCTGACATGTGGGCACCAGAGCCTGCCTCACGAATGTTCATGAGCTAAGCTCAGGGAACCATTCCTGATTTTGAACTCCAGAGGAGACCTCTGTGGAGGTGCGTTGGTGGTGCACTCTTTGCCTGTCTTCTCTGTGGGATCCACAGAATAATCTCATGATCCTATGAGATGGCAGATGTGAGCGAGCCTGAAGAAATGTCAAGCAGAGCCCTAGGAATAAACTGCAAAATCCCTAAGGATCCAAAAGCATCTGCAGGATTCCTCAGGCCTGCCTAGATGTTTTAGGGGTGTGTCTTTTTGAAACTTGCCCCTCGGATATTTTTAGGTAAAGCCCACCTGTGTTCCCTGGGATTGCTCTCTCCCAGGTAGGGCTTCCTGCAGAAACATGCAGCCTCAGAAGCTGTCAGGTTCTGTGTTCCTTTGGGAGTGCTGTGAGTGTAGGATTTCTGTGTGTGTGTGTGTGTGTGTGTGCCTGCAAATGGAGTCTGCTTAAAAGAGTGTGGCTAACACATTTCAATCCTCTTTATTTGAGTCCCTCACCTTTTCTTTTGGTTGCTTGTCTGTTTGGCTCTGCTTGGGCTCTGGGGCTCCATGTTTTTTTATTTTTCTGTGGATCATGAATACGCAGTGTCTAAATCACCTTCCCCTGCAAAAAAACAAAACAAAACAAAACAAAACACTCTTCTAGAAAGAAGAGGAACACACCACACCAACACACCAAAAAGCAGACATCTTCCAGTGTTTCATTGTCCTGCGGTCAACCCAGCAAGGGACACTAGCAGTCCTGTCCCCAGGACCAGTTGAATTTACCTTGAATTCGGTTTCTAGCTGAGCAGGTACTTCAGGTTAAAGGGGCACTCCTCAATTGTCTTGAGATTTCATCCTGGGACATAGAGTGTGAGCAGAAATAAGGCCAGATAGGGGTGAGAATACAATCTGGTGAGGAGTGGATGGGTCCTGCAATTTCAACTGCAAAAAAAATATGAAGACAGATGACACAGAAGGTGCTTCCAACCCCATCCCCCTATTCTGTTAATTGCACAAGCAGTCCAACCATGACCCGGCGTTCAGGTGGAAGTAATCCAACATGCAGGGAACATTTTGAGTGCAAATTGGGCCCATCCTGGCAAAGTCTGGATGTATGGTTTTCATACCCATAGCCAAATGGAACTGGAATGGGTTAATACTGGGAGGGGTGTGGCCTCCAAACTGGCCTCTTCTTTTCTTGACTTCCATGTTCCTCATTGGCCTAGGGTTTCCTGGGTCTCCACCCAATGACTTCCAAAGTAAATTTTCCCAATTCTCGAGAACCACCCTCACGGGAATCCATTGCCTGAGTGTTTTCTTCTAAACCCTGTGAGGTTTTAATGACTGTGCCTCATTGATAATTTAATCCTGTAAATTGCCTTTACAGCTGCCAACAAGGAAACTCTTGTTCTTTCACTTCTTTCGGAAGGCTGCATGATTCCTGTAGGATGAGAAGTAGGCAGCCGTGTTTGGCTTTTGCCTGGTAATGTAGCCTCTGCTTCGTTTCATCTGCATGGTCTTCTCATTGCTGAGTGGATCTTTCATTGTGGTCTTGCTGAGTGGGACTGCCTATCACCACACATCTTTTGGATGCCAGTAATTTCAGGGAGCAAAACAGACTTTAGGTAGGCTGGCTACACTCCAGGTTGTGGGTGGTGGTCTCATTTTGGGGGCCAAGTTTGTTTGCACTTTGCCAGGGGCTTTAGGGTCTTCTGACAGAAATCTTTTAACATTGCTGTGTCTCCAGCACTAGTCAGCTCATTCTCTCAGGCGAGCTTTGATTTTTCTTTGCTTTCACTGGGGAGTCCACATCGCCCCTCAACAGTGCTACTGGACACCATTCCAGGCTTGCAATCTCCACAAACGGCCTCTGAGACACTGTCTCAACCTCATTTGCACCCGTGAGAGGTCAGTTCGAGGTGTGAGAACACTTCTTCAACTTCAACGTCCTTTTGTCATGGTTCCAGCCTTTCCCCAAGAGCCCCTGTGAGGGCAGGATGAAGGGAGGCAGTGAGATCAAGGGCCCGGCCATCTTCCACAGACACCCGCCTCTGGGGTCTCAGGTGTGATTCCATCACCCGAAGACCCCCCCAGAAACTCACCAGACTATATTCCAATTCCCATGGGACCTGATTCTTTCACACAGCCTCTTTCAGCCATGGAGTGAGAAAAGCAGTTTCCCGCGTCCTCCTCACAGTCTCAAAATGTGTCCTCCTTCAGCGAGACCAGACCACGGAGACGACCCGACGGAGCTCTGAGGTCGACGCTTTTAGTGTCCCACAGTGGGTTACTGCAGTCAGCCTTTTTTCCCATACCAGGCCCGCTCTGCCTGTACCATTTTCCTCTGGTTAGGCAGGCTGACAGCTCTGACAGCCGGGCGCCCAACCTTGCCTCGTGAATGCGCATGCGCTGGTCTCAGGGCACCGGACCTGAACTGTGAGCTCTGGCTGGTGTCTCAATGAATGCCACCTTTGCCTAGAGACAAGTCCCTGTGGCTTAGCGGAGAAGGAAACATCTGCGGAGGTGGGTCGGCCACAGACTTTCGCTTGTACTGTTTGTGGGATCCTCAGGATAATCTCATGAGGCTAGGAGAATGCTGATGTGAGCCAGCCTAAGGAAACCTCAAGCAGAGCCGCAGGAATTCACTACGAAATCTCTTAAGTGTCCAAAAGGATCTGCAGAATGCCTCAGGCCTACCTAGACGTTGCAGGGGTGAGTCTTTTTGAAAATCGTCCCACTGTGTTTTCTAGATACAGCCTGCATGAGTTCCCCAAGGTTACTCTCTCCCAGGTGAAGCTTCCTGCAGAACCACGCAGCCTCAGGAGATGCCGGCCTGTGTTTTTCTGTCGGAGTGTTGTAAGTTTTGGATGTCTGCATCTGTGTGTGGCTTTGTGTGTTTCCCTGTGGAAAAGACTGCTAGTGTCTCTCTCTGGGTTGGCTGCAGGACAATGGAACACTGGGAGACCTGTTTTATGGTGTGGTGTGCTCCTCTTCTTTCTAGAAAGGAAAAGTGTTTGTTGTTGTTCTGCTGGCAGAGGTGATTTGGACGCCAGCGGGTCATGGCACACCTACCAATTTGCTGCAGATTCACGATCCACAGAAAAATAAAGACAAGCCCCGCGGCCCAAGCAGAGCCACACAGACAGGACAACACTAGGTTGGGAGACAAAAAAAAAAAAAAAAAAATAGGGGGTGCTTAAGTGTGTTAGCCTCATTCCTTTAAACAGACTCCACTTACCGGCACATACGCACACGCACACACATACACATACACACAGTCAAACATCTAACACTTGCAAGTCTCCCAGAGAAACACACAGTCCGGCAGCTCCCAAGGATGCGTGGTTCTGCAGGAAGCCTCACCTGGGAGAGAGCAAACTCGCGGACCACAGGCGGGCTGTATCTAGAAATCACAGTGGGGCAAGTTTCAAAAAGACCCACCCCTACAAAGTCCACCCAGGCCTGAGGAACTCTGCAGATCCTTTTGGATTCTCAGGATTTCTCAATTTATTACTGGGGCTGTGCTTGAGGTTTCTTCAGGCTGGCTGACGTCTGCCCTCTCTTAGGATCATGGGACTATCTGGTGAATCCAACAGACAAGACGCAAAAGCCCACTGCCAACGCACCTCCACGGAGGTCTCCTTTGCCACAAAGCTGCAGGGACTTGTAGTTAGGCAACTGTGCCATTCGTTTTGACGCAAGCAAGGGCTCCCAATCAGGACTGCTTCCTTGAGTCTAGCGCATGCGCATTCGTGAGGCAGGGAAGGCCTCCAGGCTAGCAGAACGGTCAGGCTGCCTAAGCACAGGAAAATGTACAGGCAGAGCCGGCCTGGTATTGAAATAAAGGATGCCTGCAAACACCCACTGTGGGGCACCAAAATCCTCGACCTCAGGACTCCTTGGTCCATCTCCGTGGTCGGATCCCACTGGAGAAGGAGGCGTTTTGAGACCGTGAGGTGGTCGCTGGAAACTGCTCTTCTGACTTTATTCTCCAAAGAGGCTGTGTGCAAAAGTAGGGTCCCATGGGGATTGGAATATAGTCTGGTGTGTTTTTGAGGGTTCTCTGCGTGATGGAAACATGCCTGAGACCCCAGAGGTTGGTGCCAGTGAAAGATGGTCAGACTCTTGACCTCACTGCTGCCCTTCATCCTGAGCCTCATAGGAGCTCTCTGGGAAAGGCAAATACTACGACAAGGGAAGTCCAAGGTGGGGCCATATTCTCACACCTCGGACTGGCTTCTTGCGGGTGCAGATGAGGTTGAGAGAGTATCTTGGAGACGTGTGTGGTGGTGCCAAGTCTGAAAGTGTGTCCGGTAGTGTTGCTAAGGGGCACTGTGTATTCCCCTTGAAAGCAAAGAAAAATCAAAGCTCGACTGAAAGAGCTACCTTATGGTGGAATCCAAGCAATGTTCAAAGACTCTTGTCAGAGGACCCAAAAGCTTCCTGCAAAGTGCAAAAAAACCTCAGTCCCCACAAGGGGACAACAACCCACAACATGGAGCACAGCCAACCTACCCGAAGTCCCTTTTGCTCTCTGAAATTTCTGGCAGCTTAATGATCTCTGGGAGAGGCAGTTCCAAGCAGCAACAGCCCAGTGAAGGAGCCCCTCCACAATGAAAAGGCCATGCAAATGAAGTGAAAAAGGTGCCAGATTACAAGGCAAAAGCCGACACAGCTGCCTGCTTTTCATCCTGCAGAAATCATGCAGCCCTCTGTTAGAAGTGGGAGAACAAAAGTGTCCTTGCTGGTGGATGTAATGGAAATTTATGGTTTTAAAATTATCAAATCTGCCCAGTCATTAAAACTGACAGTGTTTAGAAGGAAACTCTCACACAGTGGATTCCCATCAGGATCATTCTCTATGAACTGGGAAAGGTTTACTGTGGAAGTCTTTAAGCCATAACCAGGAAACACTAGGCCTACAAGAAACATAGAAGTCAGGAAAAGAAGAGGCAACTGTGGAGGCCACATCTCAGCAAGCATCAATCCATTCCATTCCCATTTGGCTCTGGGTATGAAAGCTCTCAAATCGGGAGTGTACCAGGATGGCCTCAATTTGCACTCCAAATATTCCTTGCATGTTGGAATACTCTCACCTGAACACCGGGCCATGGTGTGGACTGCTTGTGCAATTAATGGAATACAGGGATGGAGCTGGAAGCAACTTCTGTGACATCAGTCTTCAATCATTTTGCAGGTGAAGTTGCAGGACCCCATCCACCCTTCACCCCTTTCTGAACTTATTGTGTCTCACACTCTATGTCCCAGAATGAAATCCGAAGATGATGGAGAAGTGTCCCCTCATGATGTGAAACACCTGATCTCCTGGGAACCGAATTCAAGGTAAATTCAAGGGGCACTGCAGACAGGACTGTTAGTGTTTCTCCCTGGGTGGGCCACAGGACAATGAAGCACTGGGAGATGTCTGTTTTTTCATGTGGTAGGCTCCTCTTCTTTCTAGAAGAGTGGTTTTATTGTGCAGGAGGATGCAATTTGAAAGCTGGTGGGTTTCAGCCTGGCTCCCAGTTCACTGCAGATTCAGATCCACAGAAAAATAAAGAACATGGAGCCCTGCAGTCCAAGCAGAGCCACACAGACTGGCAACCAAAAGGTTTGGAGACTCATAAAAAGAAGAAGAAAAAGAAGAAGAAGAAGGAGAAGAGGAAGAAGAAGAAGAAGAAGAAGAAGAAGAAGAAGAAGAAGAAGAAGAAGAAGAAGAGGAAGAAGAAGAAGAAGAAGAGGAGGAGGAAGAGGAAGAGGAAGAGGAAGAAGAAGGAGAAGGAGAGGAAGGAGAACAACAAGAAGAAGAAGCAGTGCTGAAGTGCATTAGCCACATTCCTTTAAGCAGGCTCCACTTACAGGCAAACACACCCACACACATAAGCACTCACAAACACATAATGCCACACACACACACACACACACACACACGCAGACATCCACACTCAAAATAATTCCAGAGAAATTCACAACCTGGCAGCTGCTGAGCCTGTGAGGTCTGCAGGAAGCCATACCAGGGAGAGAATAACCCCAGGGAACACAGGTGTGCTGTACCTAGAAATCATAGTGGAGCAAGTTTCAAAAACACTCACCCCTACAAAGACTAGGCAGGCCTGAGGAATCCCGCAGATAATTTTGGATCCTTAGAGATTTCATGGTTTATTCCTAAGACTGTGCTTGATGTTTTTTCAGGCTGCTTCATGCCTGCCCTCTCCTAGGATTATGGGAATATCCCACATATCCCACAGAGAAGACAGGTGAGAGTCCACCGCCGACTCACCGCCATGGAGGTCTCCTTCTCTGTCAAGCTTCAGAGGCTTGTCCCTAGGCAGCAGTGACATTTGTTTTGATGCTAGCCAGAGCTCACAATCAGGCCTGGTGCCCTAAGACTGGCACATGCATATTCGTGAGTCAGGCTCTGGTGCCAGGCTCTCAGAGCTATAAGCCTGCCTCAGCAGTGGAAAATGGTACAGACAGAATGAGCCTGGTATTGTAAAAATGGCTCCCTGTCAAAACCCCCTGCAAGATGCTAAAAGTCTTGAACTCAGGGACCCTTCATGCCATCTCCATGGTTGGGTCCTGCTGGAGAGAAGGCATTTCTACAGTGTGATGTGGTCACTGGAAACTGCACTTCTGACTCCATTCTTCAAAGAGGCTGTGTGCAAGAATCAGGTCCATGGGGATTGGAATATATTCTGTTGTGTTGTTGTGGGTTCTCTGAGTAACAGAATCATACCTGAGACCCCAGAGGCAGGTGTCAGTGACAGATGGCTGGACTCTTGCCCTCACTGCCTCCCTTCATCCTAAGCCTTGCAGGGGCTCTCTGGGAAAGGCAGGAATCATGACAAAGGGAAGTCCAAGGTGAAGCAGTGTTCTCATTCCTCAGACTGGCCTCTCATAGGTGCAGATGAGGTGGAGACAGTCTATCAGAGGCTGTCTGTGGTGATGGCAAGCCTGGAAATGGTGTCCAGTAGTGTCTCTGTGTGTCACTGTGGATTCCCCAAGAAAGCAAAGAAAAATAGAGGCTCACCTGAGAGAACGAGATGCCTTGTGCTGGAGTCCACACATTGTTCAATGACGCCTGTCAGAAGCCTCCTGCAAAGGGCAAACAACCTCAGCCCCCACTTTGAGACAATGACCCACAACCTGGAGTGCAGCCAGCCTACCCCAAGTCCCTTTGGCTCCCTGAAATCCCTGGCAGCCAAAAGATCTGGAGTGAGAGGCAATGCAATGCAGCAACAACCCAATGAAAGAGCCCCTCCACAATGAGAAAGGACTTGAAGATGAATTGAAACAGAGGCTAGATTACCAGGCAACACCAGACACAGCGGCCTGCTTCTCATCATACAGGAATCTTGCAGCCCTCTGAAAAAAGTGGGAGAATAGGAGTTTCCTTGTTTGTGGCTCTAACTGACATTTACAATTTTAAAAGTATCAAAGCTGGCCAGTCATTAAAACATGACAGTGTTTAGAAGGAAACACTCACACAATGGATTCAAATGAGGGTCATCCTCCATGAATTGGGAAGCCTCTATTGTGGTAGACAGACAGACCCAGGAAAACCTAGGCCAGTGGGGGAAATGGAAGTCAGGAGAAGATGAGGCAAGTGTGAAGGCCACATCCCACCCAGCATCAATCCATCCCACACCCTTTTAGTTCTGGCTATGACAGCCCTGAAATCAGGAGTTTGCCAGGATGGCCAAGTATGTACTCCAAATGTTCCCTGCATGCAGAAGTACTCCCAGGCTGTGACGTGGATGGCTTGTGCAATTAAGCAAATGTGGGGATGCTGTTGGAAGCATGCTCTGTGCCATCAGATCTTCACTGTTTTTGCAGGTGAAGGTGCAGGTCTGCATCCAAACCTCACCAGATTATATCCTCACCCCATCTGACCTTATTGCTGCTCACACTGTTTGTCCCAGAATAAAATCCCAAGATGATAGTGGAGTGCACCCTCATGACACGAAGCACCTGCTCTACTGCGAACCAAATTCGTGGTAAATTCAAGGGGCCCTGCCATCAGGACTGCTAGTGTCTCTTCCTGGGTTGGCCATGGGACAATGAAAGACTGGGCAATGTTGCTTCTTGGGTGAGGTGTGCTCCTCTTCTTTCGAGAAGAGTGACTTTTTTTGCAGGTGCAGGAGATTTGGACCATAGCAGGTCACAGCCAGCCTCCCAAATCACTGCAGATTCTTGATCCACAGAAAAATAAAGAATACAGAGCCCCACAGCCCAGGCAGAACCACACAAACAAGCTACCAAAAGGTTGAGAGACAAAAAAAAGCACTGCAGTGTGTTAGCCTAATTTATTTAATTAGACTCCATTTAAAACACACACACACACACACAACACACAAAGCCACACACACATGCAGACATCCAAACTTACAACATTCTCACAGAAACTACAGGCCTACAAGTTCTGAGGCTGTGTGGTTCTGCAGGAATCCCAACCTGGGAGAGAACAACACCAAGTAACACAGGAGGGCTGTACCAAGAAATCATACAGGGCAAATTTCAAAAAGATTCACCCGTACAACATCTAGGCAGGTCTGAGGCATCCTGCAGATTCTTTTGGATCCTTAGGGATTTTGCGGATTATTCCTGGGGCTCTGTTTGACCTTTCTTCATGATGTCTCACATATGCTCTCTCCAAGGATAATGGGACTATCCTGTGGATCCCACAGAGAAGACAGGTGAAAGTTCACTGCCGACTCACATACACAGAGATCGCCTTCTCCACCAAGCCTCAGGGACTTGTTGCTAGGCAATGTTGTCATTCATTGTGATGCTTTCCAGAGCTCACAGCTCTGGCCTGGTGCCAGGAGACTAGTGCATTTGCATTCTTGTCACAGGCTCAGCAGCCCAGCTGTCAGAGCTGTCATCATGCCTAGGCAGAGAAACATGGTACAGGCAGAGCTGGCCTGGTGTTGGGAAAATGGCTGCCTGAGATAATCCACTGAGAGACCCTGAAAGTCTCAACCATAAGTCTTCTTCAGGCCATCTTGTTGGTCAGGTTTCACTTGAAGGAGGAGGCATTTCAAGACTGTGAACTGGTCACTGGAAACTGCACTTCTGACTTCATCCCTGAAAGAGTGCAGAAATCCGGTCCCATGGTGATTGGAATATAGTCTGGTGAGTTGTTGAGGGGTCTCTGGTTCATGGAATCATACCTGAGACCCCAGAGGCAGGTGTCAACAAAACATGGCTGTGCCCTGGACGTCACTGCCTGCCTTCATCCTGGGCCTCCAGGTGCTCTCTGGGAAAGGCAGGAACCATGACAAAGGCAAGTCCACGGTGGAGCAGTGTTCTCACACCTCCAACTGGCCTCTCATGGGTGCAGATGAGGTTGAGACTGTCTCAGAGGCCATTTGTGGCAATTGTAATCCTGAAAAGGGTGTGCGGTAATGCTGTTTAGGGGCAATGTGTACCTTCCATGAAAGCAAAGGAAAATCAAGGCTTGGGTGAGAGAAACAACTGACTTGTGCTGAAGTCCAAGCAATACTGAAAGATTTCTTTCAGAGGACCCAGAAGCCACCTGCAAAGTGCAAACAACCTCAGTATGCAAAATGAGACCACAATCCACAACCTGGAGTGCAGCCAGCCTACCTGAAGTCTCCTTTGCTCCCTGAAGTCCCTGGCAGCTAAAAGATCTGTGGCGAGAGGCAGTCCCATACAGCAACAGCCCAATGAAACTCCCACTCCACAATGAGCAGTGGCATGCAGGTACAATAAAACAGAGCCTAGATTACCAGGCAAATGCCAGACATGGCTGCCTCCTTTTCATCCTACAGGAATCATGCAGCCCTCTGATAGAAGTGGGAGAACAAGGGTTTTCCTGTTGGTGGCTGTAATGGGAATTTACAGTTTTAAAACATCACAGCTGTCCAGTCATTAAAGCGTGACAATATTTAGAAGGAAACACTCACACAATGGATTCTCATTAGGGTCATCCTTGGTGAACTGGGATACGTTTAGTGTGGAAGACATTGAGCCAGACCTAGGCTCCAAGTACGAAAGCCCTCAAATTGGGAGTTTTCCAGGATGGCCCCAGTTTGCACTCCAAATATTCCCTGCATGTTGGAGTACTCCCACCTGAACACCAGGCCATGGTGTGGACTGCCTGTGCAGTTAAGAGAATGTGGGGATGCAGTTGGAAGTACTTCTGTGTAATCTGCCTTCACTTTTTCTCAGATTGCATGCACACCCCTAACTGACCTTACTGTTGCTCACACTGTGTCCCAGAATGAAATCTCAAGATGATAGAGGAGTGCCGCCTGATGATGTGAAGCTCCTACTCAGCTGAGAACTGAATTTGATGTAAACTCAATGGGCCCTGAGGATAGGAATGCTAGTATCCATCCCTGGGTTTGCCACAGGACAATGAAACACTAGATGTCTGTTCACGGGTGTGGTGTGCTCCTCTTCTTTCTGGAAAAGTGGCTTCTGTTGCAAGGGAAGGTGATTTGGACCCTGGCAGGTCTCAAGTCAATCTCCCAATTCACTATAAATTCATGATCCACAGAAGAATAAAAAACACAGGGCTCTACAGCCCAAGGAGCGCCACAGAGACAACCCACCAAAAGTTTGGGAGAATCAAACAAATGAAGGGCTGCAGTGCATTAGGCACATTTTTTTAAAGCCGACTCCAGTTACAGGCATACACATACAGATACACAGAAACACACACACACAAAACACACACACACAGCCACTCACACAGGCAGATATCCAACAATTACAACACTACCACAGAAACGCACAGCCCGGTAGGTTCTGAGGCTGCCTGGTTCTGCAGACAGCCCCACCTCGGAGACAGCAACTTCGAGGAATACAGGTGGGCTGTACTTAGAAATAACAGTTGGGCAAGTTTCAAAAAGACTCACCCCTACAACGTCTAGGCAGGCCTGAGGCGTCCTGCAGATCCTTTTGGATTCTTAGGGATTTCGTGATTTATTCCTGGGGCTCTCCTTGAGGTTTCTTCAGGCTGGCTCATGTCTGCCTTCTCTTAGGATCATGGGACTATCCCGTGGGTCCTACAGCGAAGACAGGCGAGAGACCACCGCTATCGCACCCCCACGGAGGTCTCCTTCTCGGCCAAGCCACAGGGACTTGCGGCTAGGGAAAGGAGGCATTTATTGTGACGTTAACCAGAGCTCACAGCTCGGGCCCTGTGCCCTAAGACTAGCGCATGTGCATTCGCGATGGAGGCTCCCGCGCAAGGCTGTCAGAACTGTCAGCCTGTCTATGCAGAGGAAAATGGTACAGGCAGAGCCTGACTGGTATCGGGAAAAAGGCTGTCTGCGAAAACCCACTGAGAGACCCCGAAAGTCTCAAATTTAGGGCCCCTTCGTGTCATCTCCATGGTCCGGTCGCGCTGGAGGTCGAGCCGTTTCGCCACTCTGAGGTCATGGCTGAGAAATGCTCTTCTGACTCCATTATTGAAAGAGGTTGTGTGCAAGAATTGGGTCCATGGGGATTGGAATATAGTCTGGTGTATTGTTGAGGGTTCTTTGGGTGATAGAATCATACCTGAGACCCCAGAGGCGGGCGTCATCAAAATATGGCCAGGCTCTTGACCTCACTGCCTCCCTTCCTCCTGGGTCGCACAGGGGCTCTCCGGGAAAGGCAGGAACCACGACAAAGGCAAGGCCAAGGTGAAGCAGTGTTCTCAAACCTCAGACTGGCATCTCATGGGTGCAGATGAGGTTGAGAAGGTGTCTCAGAGGCCGTCTGTGGTGACGGCAAGCCTGGAAAGGGTGTCCAGTGGTGCTGTCAAGGGCCACTGAGGATTTTCTATGAAAGCAAAGAGAAATTAAGGCTTGCCTGAGAGAATGATCTGCCTTGGGCTGGAGTCCAAGCAATGTTCAATGATTCCTGTCAGAGGACCCAATAGCCTCCTGCAAAGTGCAAATAACCTCAGCACCCACAGTGAGAGAATGACCCACAACCTGAAGTGCAGCCAGCCTACCCAAATTCCCTTTTGCTCTCTGCAATCCCTGTCAGCTAAATAATCTATGATAAGAGGCAGTCCCACCGAGCAACAGCCCAAAGAAAGAACACTTCCACAATGAGAAGGCCATGCAGATGAAATAAAACAGGGGCTGGCTAGATTACCAGGCAAAAGCAAGACACGGGTGCCTGCCTCTCATCCTACAGGAATCATGCAGCCATTTGATAGAAGTGAGAAAACAAGAGTGTCCTTGTTTGCGGCTGTAGTGAGAATTTATGGTTTTAAAAGTGTCAAAGCAGCCCAGTCATTAAAATGTGACAGTGTTAAGAAGAAAACACTGACACAATGGATTTCCAGGAGGCTCATTGTTTGTGAAGTGGGAACCGTTTAGTGTGGAAGTTTTTGAGCCAGAACCAGGAAACTCTAGGCCAATGAGGAGCATGGAAGTAAGGAAAAGAAGAGGCAAGTCTGGAGGCCACATCCCACCCAGCATCAATGCATTCCACTCCAATTTGGCTCTGGATATGAAAGCCCTCAGATAGGGAATTTGCCAGGATGGCCTCAATTTGCACTCCAACTGTTGCTTGCACATTGGAGCACTCCCACCTGAATACCGAACCCTGATGCTGACTGCTTGTGCAATTAAGGGAATGCAGGGATGGAGTTGGAAGCACCTTCTGTGTCATCTGTCTTCATTTCTTTGCAGGTGAAGTTGCAGGACTGTATCCACCCCTCACCAGGTTGTATCCTCACCTGTATGTTAATGTATTGCTGCTCACACTCTATGTCCCAGGATGAAGTCCCAAGATGATGGAGGACTGCCCCCTCAAGATGTGAAGCACCTGATCATCTGGGAACTGAATTCGAGGTAAATTCAAGGGACTCTGCAGACATCCAACACTCACAACACTCCCGTGGAAACACACTGCCCGGCAGCTCATGAGGCTGTGTGGTTCTTCAGGAAGCCCTAAACCACTCCAGATTTCAATCTGTCCGCTCCATTGATCTTGCTTTTGTCAAGGTCTTCAGTGACTTCCACATTTCCAATTTTCCTAGGGAAAACAATGGGGAGAATTTTATAAAACACACACAGAAATAAAGCAGATTGTATTTGACTGGTTACAATTATACAGTTGTCTCATTTGATCTATCCCTTTGGAAAATCTTAATTATATAAGTTCCTTAACTGCTTCTGATTGGTTGATATACATTCTGTTTTTCTGTGATATGAACATTAGAAGAAGTAGCTCAAGTTAGTTTTGCTTATGTTTGCAAATCAAGCAAGATTGAAGTTACTTATGAGGCCTAACTTTGTTTTTCATCTAAGAGATTCTTCAGGCCCAGTCTCTATTTTAATTTGTTTCAGCATCAGTTGACCTGTTGTCCTCGATGTGTTTATTTTGTTTGTTTTGATTTTTACCTTTTTATTTTAATATAAAACTCAGATATGGAAAACACACAACACAAGTGTATGGTTTTATTTCTGCCCCACAGATATAAAGCAACAGAATATTGCCAACCAAACTAGTGTTCCAATGCAGATGTCTTGTCCAAATCACCATTCCCTTTAGGACTTTTCACAATACGGAGACATTTGTCTGTGTTATTAGGAAGCCACTCAGTGGCCAATGAAGAAATGAAAACCAAAGACAGTTAGACTAAGAAGAAATACATGATGAATCTAGGTCTCGAAGAAGGCAGGAGTGGAAAGAATCAGATAAATTCTACATCATTGACAAGGTTTAGTCTCAGAACAAGGAAATTTCTCTTACTGCAAGTAAGAGAAAAAAGATGACAAGACAATTTCGTTCAAACTGTCATTTAACAAACATTTATTAAGCTCCTATTAACTGGCAGTAGTGTAGAAAGCACTAGAGAAAGATTTTAACGAGGAAAATAAACTTTACTTGGGCTCTCCTGCTTGATGGACTTAATCACTTTGAAAAAGGAGGAGATGAGGTTGTGGTTCTCAATAAAAGCTGTTTAGGGAATTCTAGAGTTGGACATTTGAAGAGTGAGAACACAATTTCAAAAAGCTACAGTAGAGAAAGCCCTACAGAATCAATACATTTTCTGCGCAGGACTCTGGATAGAGGCAAGCCTAGCATTTTGTTTTAAAAACTAACCTTGGAAGTCTTATATCAGACATCACAGTGAATCCAGTTGATTCTTATTTTTAAAATTGCACCTGCCATTGGAGTGATGCCAAAACACACATACCAAATTAAAGCACAAACACCAATAAAACACAACAGGAGCAGAATGCTGCAAACTCAATTGCTTATCAAAAAACTATTAGCTTTAAAATGTTAGCATGTCAGGAAACAATTTCCTTCTACTAACATCAGCTTTGAAGATCAGCGAATCAGAAATACATAGAATTAGAACAGGCAGTGAATTCAATAAAGTAGATCTTGCAGTAAAATAAACTTTGCTCCAGGCCCATGCTGTTGGGATTAGAAAGGCATCATCAGGCACATGTCTGCAGATCAGAGGTCTCAGCCAGTGATAATTCTGGTATTTACAGTCCACCTATTATAACTTGTCATCTTTTTAAATATCTTATTTGTTACAATGTTTAATTGTCTCTTTAAGAGTGCTGAACACTTTAGAAATAAACTAGGATGCCAGAACACTTTAGAAATAAACATATCTGAATAAGCTAGCCAGTGGGACTTCTTTTGTGTTTTCCTTTCTTTCAGCAGGATTTTTTTTTTCTTTAAGTACTTTCCTTCTGTTCTCATAAGTTAATCTGCATTTGTGATTTTGGAATTTTGCAGAGTGGAATGTGATTGCTGAAGTCTTAATCAACATTCAGGCTGACAGAGAACAGTTGAACAAGCTATTATGTTTTGTGCAGAGAGATAGATTTAGTGTAAATGCTCTGGGCTCTCTGAAAAGTTGGGAGAATAGGACTTTGAAACTAATGAGGGTGTCAAAGTTTGGTTTTAGATTCCTGTATAATTGAGAGAACTGCAAAGGTGACTTGGGGAAGAGTTATTTATAAGATCATTGAATGGAAGTTAAAAAGGACATTATCTTACTTTAAATATGATATGTTTTGTAATTATTAACTGAATCATAGAATTTGAATTGAATGAGATTTCATAAGGCAATCAGTCTAGTGATTTCCCAATACTGATTTCCAGACAGACATAAGACTGGGATAATATTTTCACTAATTCATGGCAAAATTTCAAAAATAAGATAACAATATAGACAGGTATTCAAGGAAGCTAGGTTTATTATTTGATTTTAATCTTAATATTAAATTCTTTTTATTTTTAGTCCTAAACTACTCTTTCTTCTTTGAGATGACAGATGTACATGGTGGGATGTGTAAAGTGCTCTTGGTTAGATTAAATGAAACAATCATTGTTCTTTTGGAAATTGGAGTAGGGCTGATGTGAAGCTAGACGAGGAAGCAGGCAGCATTTGGTTTGAAGACCAAGATATTGTTGTGCCTGAGCTCTTTTCTTTTTCTATGGTACTCAATATCCTTATTTTTCTATGCAGTTTACAATGTCATTTTGTTCCCTACTCCGTTCTCTCCTAAATAGAAACCAGCTTTGAAAAAGTATCAGCTTTTAGCCATTTATCCAACTCAAAGGCAAACTGAGAGTGAACTGTAGGTGCTAGAAGCCACAATCCACTGCTCTCAATTTTATTTTCTCATGTACGTTAATCTCTCCCTCTCTACCAGCTCAGTATACATATACAACTGTGATCTAAAGTCTTATATTGCTTTCATAAATTAGAATTTTTCCCATTGTTTATCCCCCTGCCACCTACCCCTCATTTCTTTTCTCCACTAAACACACAGTACCCACTTTCCTCATTTCTTCCCACTCACTATTCAGTTCAGTTCAATTTGGTTTTGTTCTCATTTCACTGGAACTGCTTTTATCAAGAACAGCATCACCATTTGTACTATTAAAACTGCTGGTTACTTTACCATGTTCCTCTTACTCCAATTCTCGACATTATTCTGCACATTAGCAACTCTCTGTTCTTCAAACACAGAACTATGCCAAAATTGTCCTATTTTAGAGCCTTGGCAGCTGTTTTTTTCTTTTCTGCTTTTCAAATGGTTGATCTTTCTGATATATCAAATAAGACTTCCTTGGAGAAATCTTCACTTAGTACCCAAAACACAGTAGTTCTGTGTATTACACCAACCATCACTACTCTCTGTTACTCTCTTTCAGCATCCCCAAATTTCCTTCACATCATTTACAGGTGCCTGTGTCTTTTATTTTTTAACTGTCTCTCCCTGTACATCAAGGTTTATGAAGTCAGGGACCATTCATCCCATATTCATTGTTATACCTCCAGAACCCAGCACAGTGGTTGCTTCATAGTAGTTTTTAAATAAAGATTTGTTGAATAATTTGATGGATAGATGAATGCCAAGAATCCCACAATATTTATTTTTTACTAGCCTCAACTTAAAAACTCATGCTAAGACTTTTATACTTTACCTTTGCAATGATTCTCACATCTTTCTCTTTCTTCCAGTCCTTGCTTCCACTTTCCTTGCCCAGGCCACCATCATCATTAGTTTAACCATTTAATAAAACTCATAACTCACCTCCTGTCTTCTCTTGCTGATCTTCATTTTGTCTTACAACCTTCCTGAAACTTTGATCTTATTTTCCTATGGAAAAGGAAACAAAATAAAAAACAAACTCCCTTTTGTGCAGACAGTTTCTTCTAAACTTTCTATCCTGGCATTTATGGTCCTTCAAGACCTGGCTTTAGCTGATACCAGCTGTAAGTAATCATAATATCCCATGAATTTGCCTAGCTATTTTTTTTGTGTGTACTTCTGTTTTGAAATTTTGTGACTCAATCTTGTGTTATTACACCATTTAATAGAATGAGAACATGTTGAGGGCATATAACATGGTATGTTTTTCTAATCTCAGCACTTAACACAGTTTTTGATACACACAAGCTCTATACATATTTACTGAATAAATCATTGTGTGACCCTCTTCTTGAAGTTCTATGTTCAGTAACAAGAGAATATAGAATATAAAAATGATTAATTGCAAACTCTATATAGTGTTTGGGTTTAACTAAAACATTGATTTCTGTACATTTTGTTTAAGGCAATGGATATGACTTATTCTCTGTGCTAATATTAAATATTCTTGTGCATCTGATGGCTGAAGTTTCCTGAGCCAAAAGAGGAAAAATCTTCTCCTTAGAAGTTCTTCGACTGAGAGGCCATCCAATCAATTAGAAGACCCTCGGCAAAAATGCTGTTGATGTATGTGGCCTTTTCCACAGAAAGATCTGCAAGATATGAAGAGAACAATAGCCTCAGGCAGTACACTCAGCAGATCAGACTGTAAAATGTGAAAAAACCCACTCTGAACATTTCTAGCATAGGCTGGCTCCCTGCAGGTCCTGATATTGACCCCGAAGCATGCTGCTTAGACTTCCATTGCAGATGAAATAAGTGGCCAAACATGTATGTATGTGTATGTATGCGTGTATTTTTATACACACACACACACACACACACACACACACACACACACACACATATATATATATACATATGAGACAGAGCCTCCCTTTGTTTCCCGGACTGGACTGGATTGCAGCTCAATCTCTGTGCACTGGAACCTCAACCTCCTGAGCTCAAGTGATCCTCCTGAGAAATTCTCTAGCTTTATCGTCCTGAGTAACTGAGACCACAGGCACACACCACCAGGCCTGGATAATATTTTGTATTTTTTTGTAGAGACAGGGTTTCACCATAGTTTCAAGCTGGTCTGGAACACCTCACTTCAAGTGATCCACCCACCTCAGCCTTGAAAAATGATGGGATTACAGGTGTGAGCCACTGCACCCTACCACACATATTTCTAAATATTTTAAAATATTAATTTTGGCTGAGTGTGGTGTCTCACATTTGTAATTCCAGCCAAGGTGGGTGGATCATGAAGTCTGGATATCCAGACCAGCCTGGTCAGTGCAGTGAAACCCTGTCTCTACTGAAAAATACAGAAATTAGCTAGGCAGGGTGGCGGGTGTCTGTAATCTGAGCTACTAGGGAGGCTGAGGCAGGATAATTGCTTGAACCTGGGAGACAGAGGTTGCAGTGAGCCGAGACTGTGCCAATGCATGCCAGCCTTGGTGACAGAGCTAGACTCCATTTCAAAAAAAAATTAATTTTTACTTGTATCATGCTGCATGAGAACAGTGCAATATAATTAAAGGCAGACGAATAGATAGGAACTTACTTTCATGGATTATTGTTCTTAACCTAGTAGTTTTCAATTTTGAATGCACATTAATGTTACCTGTCAAGCCTTCAAAAGTTCAGATGTCCAGGATCCATTGATCGCCATACATTCTGATTTAATTGGTCTGGGATAGATCTCAGATGTGGTGTGCTTTTTGTAAACTCCCCCAGTAAATCTAAGCTTTTTCTATGATTGAGAAGCATTTATACTCATTGAAGGCTGCCATTCTGCTGTTAAGTTACTAAGGAATCAAATAATTGATGTAGTTGTTGAGGGGCTTTTTGTTTCATTCTAACATTGATTTTTCTTTTATGAAGCTGTAAGCTTGAGGTTTGAGCACTCCACATTCAACATCTACAGTGAATGCTAGTGAAACCTTACAGTCAGAACGTTTAATAGTATTCCACTAGGTACTAGCTGTTCCAGTTGTATTTGTTAACAGTTAGAAGATGGTGGACATGATGTCCATAATTTTAATCAATCATGGTCTTGTCTCTGAGTAAACAAAGTGCGTGACTGATATTTGTGATACTTCATGCTTTATCCCAGGCTATCTTCTTATCTTCTATTTTTTCTTTTTCTTTTTGAGGTGGAGTTTCACTCTTGTTGCCCAGGCTGTAGTGCAATGGCGTGTTGGCAGCTCACTGCAACTTCCGCCTCCCAGGTTCAAACAATTCTCCTGTCTCAGCCTCCTGAGTAGCTGGGGTTGCAGGCACCTGCCACCATGCCTGGCTACTTTTTCTGTTTTTAGTAGTGAGGGGGTTTTGCCATTTGGGCCAGGTAGATCTCGAACTTCTGACCTCAGGTGATCCACCTGCCTGGGCCTCCCAAAGTGTAGTATTACAGGTGTGAGCCACAGGGCCCAGCCTTCTATTTTCATCTTATACTATGACTGGTTAATCTTCCAGCTTATGCACCTTGAATTATGTTTTAGTCACGTTGATTCCAATAATGCACAAGCTTTTGTGTCTCCAGGTGCTTGCACATGCTGTTTCCTCTGTTTGGACTCCCCTTCCTTTCTTGTCTGCCTAAAACATTCCTACTGACTCTCCTATATCAAGAGCTCTTGATGATGCACATTCTGTATTAGTAAGTAAAATATATGTGTATTTTTGTTATGTAAATTTTTATTGAATCATCATAAATTTTGTTACATCCTTAAAAAGGGTCTGTGACCCCATAAATATTAAGATTCATTTGTTTCTGCCTTTAGTCAAATGTGACACAATGAAAGGATACTCTGAGACCTCCTTGTTTTCAACTGCCCAAAACAAGTTATCTGTCACAGATATTCTGTCCTCTTTCTCAGTTTTTATGGAACTTTACATATCCCTCTTTTTTTCTTTTTTCTTTTTTTTTTTTGAGATGGAATCTCACCATGTCACCCAGGCTGTAGTACAGTGGCGTGATCTTGGCTCACTGCAACCTCTGCCTCCCAGATTCAAGTGATTCTCCTGCCTCAGCCTCCCAAGTAGCTGGGACTACAAGCATGTGACACCACACCTGGCTAACTTTTTGTATTTTTACAACAGACAGGGTTTTACTGTGTTAGCCAGGATGGCCTTGATCTCCTAATTGCATGATACCCCCACCTTGTCCTCCCAAAGTGCAGGGATTACAGTTGTGAACCACCATGTCCATCGTACATATCTCTCTTTGTACATCATTTTTATTTGTCTCCCTTTGGACTGAAGGCAGAAACAAGGTCTTATTCACATTTGATCCCAGAACTTAGCACAAATAGATCATTTTAGCTGGGAGAATGTTGACGCTTAAGTCAACTTGCCTGGAATTTAAAGAGTTTCACTCTCGTTGCCCAGGTTATAATCGGGCTATTGTGGAATATTGCTGAGTTCATCACTCAGTTTATTTGTCTCTACTTTTTTTCTAGAGCCATGCCCACAAACAGACTTTTTGACCTATTGCATGGCCCAGCCTCAAGACAATGTTACTCCTTTGTCTGGGTACAGCATATAGAGAAAATTATGGCATAATGCTGAGACCAGCACCCTAACAATGTCATTTCAGAGCAGCACATTATTTCATCTATCATGCCTGCCCCATAGTCATAGAACTTTTTTAAACATATTCTGGGCTTATTGTGTGTGTTTTGACTCTCATCCCTTGGCTGGGATGGTTTCATATTGCTGAGTCCAGCACCCAGTTAATGTGACTCTAATTCTTATACCATGCCTAGGAATTAGTGATATGCTACTTAGCACAGCAGCTAAACAATCTTACCTGCCAACCTAGTTTTTGCCCACAAAAGGGACTATGATATACACTTTACTTCAGTTTACAGGCATGATAGTAAAACTTATGTTGGGTTTCAGACAATATCATTTATTTTTCCTTTCATCGCTAGGCTTAGGGCAATAGTTAAGGTCCTGAGTTGCTATTTGTACCAAACACACAGCGCCTTACAATACTAACTCATAATACATTATCTCCTAGTATGGCACAGAGAGTTTTAAGCCAGGACCCATCAAAAAGTTCATATTGGGATTCTCTCAATTCCACACCCAGGTAAAAGTGAATGTTGTTATCATACCACATATGCAAATCCCACTGTTAGGGTCCTAAGTCTAACAATAGAATAAAGTACAAAGTTGGAATTGTGAATTTCATATGTGGATCTGGCCACAGGCTGGATGGTGACTCATTTCTGGATTCAGCTCACAGACATCATAATGTGTCTCATTCCTGATCCCAGCCTACAGAAGAGACCATTATACCTGGGTTACGTTAGTTTGTGTGACTGTGAATCTATATGAACATATAGGCCTCAGAGTGGTTTACAACTCTCACGCATGCTATATAAAGCCTTCAAATGTTGTAGAGTGTCATGCAACAGCCCAGGAAACATGTGAGATTGTGACTGTCATATACACACTTCGGTTCCTGTTAATGGTGTCACCCTCAAAGACCAAAAGATTTGGCATATTTTTAGGCCTAGTATGAGATGTTGAGACTTTTTGCTTAAATACCTTCCCAGGGGTACATTGTGACATATTGCTGAGTTAGAATAATTATATGCCTCTCCTGCCTGTACCCTGCCTGGGATATTATCACATATCTCTGGGCACATAAGCTGGATTACTTGTCTCTCCTGCCTGTGCCCTGCCCTGCAGGATATTGTGAAATATTGTTTGGCCAAACCTTTATGTCATGTGACTCTCCTCCTGGCCAGGGTCCTGCTCACTAAAAAACATGTGACATGCTGTTTATTGCAAAACCTAGATGATATGGCTGTCTTTCATATTCCAGACTCAGCCAAAAGATACATTATTACATACTACAGAGCCCAGAACCTAGGTGGAGTAACTCTCATTTTATACTTATTCCCTGTCTATAGCAGACTTGGTGGCATATTATTTGAGGCTGTACCCAGGTTGTGTGATTTTTCTGACTAGGCCTATCCTACAAATGAGATTATACTGTATCACTGGCTCAGCAACTAGATAATATGACTCCCCTGCCTTGTCCCTGCTCACAGGTGAAATTGTGACATATACAAGGGTTAAGCACACATACACAACAATAACTCTCATAACTGGACCAACCCAGTAGAAATATTTTAACACTCTGGGTTACGCACACATGCACAACAACTTTCATACCTGGACCCAGCCAGTAGCGATATTTTGACTCTCATAGCCAGTCTCAGGTCCTTGGGTAAAGCCCTGGAATTTTTACTAGTATAAAGTTCATGAAGAATTATAATACTCAGGTATATCATGAAAAACCTTAAAAACACATGAAAAAATTCTAAGCAAGAATACTATATCCAGCAATAGTATCCTTCAAAATAATAATAAAAAAACTAACTACATCATGATCTATATCACGATCTAACTATGGCTTCAAGAGACTCACTTCAGAGCTAATTAAAAAAAAATAAACTGAAAATGCCAGGATGAAAAATAAATTCCATGCAAGCATTAACAAAATGAAATAAGAAAAGGTTACAATTTATTAAGTTGACAACTGTCATATTTAATAAAATTTACTTTTAGTCAAATTTTACAAGAGACACAGTAGGACATTCAATTATAATAAAAAGGTTCATTCACTGAGAACCTATAAATATATTACTGTTTTCCCAAACACATGAAGCAAACATTGACAGAATTGATGCCAAAATAGACAGTAATATAATAATGGATGCATACGTCAATATCTCAATTTCAGTAAAAAATAAACAAGGCAGAATATTAATAAGGAAACAATAATTGAAGGCACTATACAATAACTGCACTTAATAAATGTATACAGACAACAGAATACACATCCTTTTCAATAGCTCATAAAAAAACATTTTCCTACACGGACCATCTGTGACACCACAAAAGAAGCCTTAACAATTTTTTAATTGGAATTTTACAATTATTTACAGCCCAAATGGAATGAAGCTAGAAATCAGTAAAAGAAGAAAAGCTGAACAATTTAAAGAATAAAATATTAAAATACACAGTTTTTCTTTCCTTTTTTAAATTTCTTTATTGATGGAGTATCACTCTGTCACTAGGTTGGAGTGCAGTGGCACAATCTCAGTTCACTGCAGCCTCCAGTTTCTGGGGACAAAGCATTCTTCTGCTTCAGTCTCCCAAGTAGTTGGAACTACAGGCAGGAAAAACCACACCCAGCGAATTTTCTGTATTTTAGTACAGATGTGGTTTTACCATTTTGCCCAGAATTGTCTTAATCTCCTGATTTCTCCATGCATCATCCTCAGACTCTCAAAATGCTGGGATTACAGTCATGAGCCACCATGCTCAGCCAACAACACACTTTTGAGTAGGCTTTTTTTCAAGGGTTGGAAGAAATAATATTGTGAAGATGTCCATGTGCTTAAAGTGATCCAATGCTCAACATATCCCTTTTTAATTTTAATTATATTTTTCAAAAATAGAAAAAAATAAAAGGATCTCAAGGTACTATGAAAAGTGTGACAATCTTGAAAAATGAGAAAAATATTGGAAGCCTTACACTTAACAGTTTTCACACACACACACACACAATCCTACAGTAACCAAAGCACTTTGGTAGGGTTGTAAAGGTAGAACACCAAAGTAATGAAACAGAATGCCGCACAGAAATAAACCCTTGAGTGCAGAAGGGAGACATACCATCTAGGTTTTCATTCAATCATATGTCACAATTCCTTTGGTGAAGAGTTCCCAGGCAGGGGAGGTGAATTCCATTACCTAGATGCTAGTTTCAGTGATATCTCAAAATGTCCTCACACCTGTAATCCCAGCATTTGGGAGGCTGAGGCAGGTAGATCATAAGGTCTAGAGTTCAAGAACCATATGGCCAAGATGGTGAAACCCCATCTCTACTAAAATCACAAAAAATAAGCCAAGTGCGGTGGCAGCCTCCTGTAATCCCAGCTAATTGGGAGCCTTGGGCAGGAGAATCCCTTGAATTCATAGGGCAGAGGCTGCAGTGAGCTGAGATCGTGCCACAGCACTCCAGCCTGGGTGACAGAGTGAGACTGTCTGAGGCCTACGTGATCATATGGACTCACAATCTTACATATTGTCCTAAACTTACACTTGGATTCAGCCAATAGGAGATATTTGGCTTTCATCACTAGGCATAGGGCAATAGGTAAGGTCCTTCGTTACATATTTGTAGAAAGCTCACAGAACTTTACAACACTAACTCATAATGTATAAGTTCCTTGACTGGTACAGAGAGTTTCATGACAGGGACCAGCAAAAAGTTCAGATTGGGACTTTCAATTACATTCCCAGGTGAAAGCAAATGTTGTCCAAAGCTTTGGACATGTCCATCCCACATGTCCAAAGCCCACTTTTAACATCCTGAATCTAACAAGTGAATACAGTACAAAGTTAGCATTTTGACCTTCTTATGTGGATCTGGCCACAAGTGGGATGATGACTCATTTACGTGTCCAGCTCATAGGCATGATAATGGGTCCCATACCTAAAACCAGCCTACATAAAAGATGTGTACTATTATACCGGGGTTTAGGGAAATACATAAGATCATGAATCTCTATGAGCCTGTAGGCTTCAGAGTGGTGTCCAACCCTGATGCATGCTGTATAAAGCCTTCAAGTGTTTTAGAGTGTCATACAATAGCCCCCAAAACACATGAGACTGTGACTCTTATATATACATGTAGCTCAATTTAATGGTGTCACCCACAAAGAGAAAAATATTTGGCCTATTACTAGGCCTAGTACCCAGGTGTTGAGAGTTTTTGGTTAATTTTTTTTTTCCCATGGGTGCATTTTGACATATTGCAGGGTTAGAATCATAATCATGTTACTTTTGCCTGGACCCTGCAAACAGGGGATATTATCACTTATCTCTGAGTGTATGAGATAGGTGATTTATCTCTCCTGCCTGTACCTGCCCCCAGAGAACATAGTGAAATATTGTTTGTCCAAACATCTTGGTCATGTGACTCTCCTCTCCTTCCTGGGTCCTGCTCACCACAGATGTGGTGACATAGCACTGATTGTAAAACCTAGCTTATGTGACTCTCCTTCATATCCTAGACTGTGCCAAGAGATGGAATTATTGCATATTGCAGAGCTCAACATCTAGATGATTAGGCTCTTCTGACTAGGCGCAGCCTACAAATGAGATTTTATTGTGTCACTGGCTCAGCACCCAGGTTATATGATTCTCTTACCTTATCTCAGCTCACAGGTGAAACTGTTACATACACCTGGGTTAAGCACACATGCTCAATAATAACTCTCTTTTCTGGACCCAGCCAGTAGAGACATTATGACTCTCATAGCCAGTCCCACTGCCATGGGTAAAGTCCTGGGTTTTTCACTTCAGTAAAGTTCACAGAGGATTATAATGCTCTGGTATGTCATATAAAGCTTTATTGGTACAGAGTGTCATACTGGAGAACAGCAAGCAGATGAGAATGTGACCCTTGTATGCACACCTAGCTGATGCGATTCTCATTCTCACACATAAACAGGACCTAGGAATGTGATACTAAATCTCACACATAAAAAGCAGTCAAAGGTTGACATAATTACTCTAATACATGGGTCTGATTCACAGGTGGTTTGGTAACATTTGAAACATGATTCACACACTTGCGATGCTGTGACTCTCCTACTGGATCACAATATTCAAGTAGGATTGAGGTTCTTATACATGATCTCGCCCATGGTTGGGATTGTGTCTTCCCTACTTCGACCTAACCCATAGAAAGAGTTAACTTAAATACACAAAACCAGGATTCATGTGGGATAAAAAAAAACATTTCTGAAAGTTTCTGAGAGTGTGATTGGCACAAGTAAATTTGCCCAGCATATGAATAATTTGACTATCTCTTCTAGGTCCAGGCCACAGATGAAATTGTGCCATACCTGGAACAAGCACTAAACCAAGTATAACACCTTCCTTGGCTATGCCTACAAAATGGCACTTTTATATATCCCTGGGACCATCACCCCGATGAGGTGAATTATCCCCCTGAAACCTGCCTACAAAGAGAATTGGGTCTTATATCTAGATCCATCATGTAAGTGATGTGACAATCTTATACTGCCTTGGCCAAGAACTCTCAGTGCATTGTGACTCATAACTGGGCCCTGCACCTGGGTGATGTGATTCTACTTCTTGGGTTCTGCCAGCAGAAAGCATTGTAACGCATCACTTGGCTCAACACCTAGGTTATGTTTTTCTGCTTCAGCCTGTGCCTTGATTACAGGGAGATTGTGCCATATTGTTGGGTCCAGCACCAATGTGCGGTCCTTCTCCAGTTTTGATACTGCACAGAACAGACACTGTGACATATGTCTAGGTCAGTTGCCTACGTGAAGTGAGTCTCCTCCTTTTCCAAAGTCCTGCCCACAGAGGAGTTTTTGATATGTCACTGAAACCAGCATCCAGGCGATGTGAATTTTCTATAAGGGGCTTCCCACAAGGGGTATTATGACATCTCGCAGGACCCACACCCAAGTAGGTGATGTGACTTTCTTGCCTTCTCTGTGTCCACAGGTGATATTGTGCCATATATCTGAAACCATAACAAAAGCCTTATAACAATGTATATACGTGGAGCCAGAACATGTGCAAGATCATGACTTTCATTTTTAAACCTCTCCACAATTATAATTGTGTACACATACCTTTGACCAGCTCCAGAATTATTTGATAATTTTGCCAGGTATAGCCAAAAATGAGATTTTACAAATACGTGGGCCAAGAACCTTGGTGATTTGACTGTGTTATTTTAACAAGGTCCTCAGGGGGGATTGTAATATAATTCCGGACCAGCCATGTAGGTTACGTGACTCTCCTCAACTGCCTGTAATCTGCTTCCTTTGGTAATTGTAGCATTTCTAAACACTGCATCCAAATGGCATGACTCCTGGCTGGGCCCTGTTAACAGGAGGCATTCTGGCATATTTTGGGGCCCACCATTTAGGTGAACACTGTGCCACAGAACTGGACCTAGCACACAAGTTTTGTGACATTTCTGACAAAACACCTAGGCAAGGTTCAAAGGAATGATAATGACTGTCATATGGGGATTCAGCTAATAGAGCTTATTTTGATTCTTATAACCAAGTTTAGGTACATGCATGATGTCCTGAATAATGTTCTTATACAAATGTCACAAAAGATTACAACATTCACTCGTATTTTATAGTCTTTGGGTTATACAGACAGAGTCAAAGCAGGGCTCAGAACACAGGTGAAATTGTGAGTCTTGTATGCACACCCAGCTGACAGTAAAGACTGTCAGCACCTCACGTGGATAAAGCAAAATATCACACATGAAAACAGGATATGTGCGGTATTGTAAATCTCACCTTTGCAATTATCTAACACTGTGATTGTGGTATAAATACTTGCCAAGAACCTGTATAATTTGACTTTCCATACTTATTCCAGCCCAAATATGGGATTGTGATATCTAGCTAGGCCAACCTCAAGGTAATGTGTCTCTCCTGCCTGGGCCATTCTCTAAGTAAGGATTGTGACATACAACTGTATCTAGCACCCAGGCAATGTTATAGTCTTGCCTGGACCATGCCCACCAAAATTATTGTGTCATATTTCTGTGTCCCCTTCATAGGTGATGTAACTCTGCTTTCTGGGGTGGGCCATGCAGAAAGGAAGGATAGTGACATATTTCAAGGCCAGGTACACCATTGAATGTGTTATTTTGCCAGAGCCCTGTTCAAAGGAGGTCATTGTGACTTATATCTGGCCCTGTCACCTGGGTTGTATGGCTCTCCTGCTTGGGCCTTTCCAACCTGGAGTAACATATTTCTAGGCCAGGCACACAGTTGACGGTACTCTTTTGCCAGGGCTATGCTTCATAGAGGACATTGTGACATATATTGGGGCCTATCTTCTAGGTGAAGTGACTGCCTCCTTGGTCCCTACCCAAATAAAGCACTGTGGAATAAGCAGAAAGCCTATACCTAGATGATGTAAATTTCTTTGCTCAGTGTTGTCCCAAGAGAGCCTTGTGACATATCCCAGGACCCATCACTCAAGTGATATGGTTCCTCTACCTGGTTTCTGCCCATGTGTTACATTGTGACATATTTCTAGGGAAGCACCTAGGTGATATGACTCCCCTCATCTGCCCGAACCTTGCCTACTGGAGACACTGGGACATATCTCTGAGCCCATGACCTAAGTGATGTGATGCTCTTTGTCTGCTTGGGCCTTCACAGCAGGAGGATTTTTACACATTGCTGAGCCCAGGATTCAGGATATGTGACTCACCTCTTTTTTTTGATCCATGCCCACAAAATAAGTATTTTGTCTTATTGCATGGCCCAGCACTCAGATGATGTTACTCTTCTGCCTGGGTTCTGCATAAAGATAAATTTATGGCATAGTGCATATTGCTGGGCTCAGCACCCTTATGATGTGTCTCTCCTGCCTGTACTGGAGCCACTGGAGGTTTTTTGACATATCTTGGGCCCATTCTATACGTGTTTTGGCTCTCATAACTTGGCTGGATTTTTTTCTGCATGTGGGATGGTGTCATATCGCTGGGTCCAGCACCCAGTTAATGGGCCCAACTTCCTATACCCTGCCTAGAGAAGGCATTGTGACACAGCATCACATGTGACACATGTGACAGAGCATCTGTGTGATGTTACTCTCCTGCCTAGTTTTATGCCTATAAATGGGATTATGACATACACCTTGCTTCATTTCTCAGGCATGATGATCAAACTTATATTTGGATTCAGCCAATAGGAGATATTTCACCTCTCATTGCTAAGCTGAGTGTACCTATTGGTAAACTCTTGGGTTGCCTATTTGTTCCAAGCTGACAGAAGCTTGCATAACTCTTTGTTGATAAAGAGTTTCATAACACGACCCTGCAAAAAGTTTAGATTGGGACTCTCAGTTATGAACCCAGGTGAAATTAAAAGTTTTCACCATCCCACATTTCCAGTGCCCACTTTTGAGGTCCTGAGGGTAACAAGGAAATACAGCAGAGTCAGAATTGTGGCTTTTATGTGTTGATCTGGCCACATGTGGAATGACAACTCATTTCTGGACCCAGACATAATAATGGGTCTTCCCCCTTAACCCTGCCTATAGGAGAGATGTTGACTAACCAGGGTTTAGGACAATATGTAAGATTGTGTGTCCATATGAGCACGTAGGCCTCAAAGAGTCTCACTCTGTCACCCAGGCTGGAGTGCAGTGGCACAGTCTCAGCTCACTGCAACCTCTGCCTTATGAGTTCAAGAGATTCTCCTGCCTAAACCTCCCAATTAGCTGGGATTACAGGAGCCTGCCACTGCACTCGGCTAATTTTTTTTTGTATTTTTAGTAGAGACGGGGTTTCACTGTCTTGGCCAGGTGAGTCTTGAACTCTTGACCTTATAATCTATCTGCCTCAGCCTCCTAAATTCCTGGGATTGCAGGTGTGAGCCCCCATGTCCTTCCCATTCATGCAGGTTTTATAAAGCTCTTGGTTGTTGTAGGGAGTGTCATACACTGACCCAGCTCACATGTGAGATTGTGACTCTAATATACACTGTCTGCTCAAAGTTAAAGGTGTCAGCCTCAAAAATGTTGAGATTGTGTCATGTCACTGGGCCTAGTATCCAGGTGTTGTGAGATTTGGGCTCTATTTTTTTTCCCATGGCTGCATTATTACATATCTCTGGGTCAGAATAATAATAATGTGACTCTGCTGCCTGGGCCATGTCAACAGGGGATATTATCACATATCTCTGGGCCTATCAGGTAGGTGATATGTCTCTGCAGCCTGTGTCCTGCCCCCAAGAACATTTTAAAATATCGCTGAAACTAGCATCTAGGTAATGTTATTCTCCTCCCCTGCCTGGTACTGTTCACCAAAGGAATTGTGATATACGATTGATTGCAAAACCTAGATGGTATGTCACCCTTCTGCACTCAAGGGTTTATTTCTGTGCTGCATTCTGTTTCATTACTTTGGTGTTCTACCTTTACAACCCTACCAAAGTGCTTTGGTTATTGTAGGATTTTGCATGTGTGTGAAAATTGTTAAGTGTAAGGCTTCCAATATTTTTCTTATTTTTTAAGATTGTCAGGCTTTTCATAGTCCCTTGAGATCTTTTATTTTTTCCATTATTGAAAAATATAATTAAAATTAAAAAGGGATATGTTGAGCATTGGGTCACTTTAAGCACATGGACATCTTCACAATATTATTTCTTCCAACCATTGAAAAAAAGTCTACTCAAAAGTGTGTTGTTGGCTGGGCATGGTGGCTCATGACTGTAATCCCAGCACTTTGAGAGTCCGAGGATGATGCAAGGAGAAATCAGGAGATAGAGAAAATTCTGGGCAAAATGAAAAAAACACATCTCTACTAAAATACAGAAAATTAGCTGGGTGTGGTGGTACATGCCTGTAGTTCCAGTAACTTGGGACACTGAAGAAGAAGGATCCTTTGTCCCCGGAAACTGGAAGTTGCAGTGAACTGAGATTGTGCCACTGTACTCCAACCTAGTAACAGAGTGATACTCCATCAAAAAAGAAATTAAAAAAAGAAAAAAAAACTGTATTTTAATATTTTATTCTTTAAATTGTTCAGCTTTTCTTCTTTTACTGATTTCTAGTTTCATTCCATTTGGTCTGTAAATAACTGTAAAATTTCGATTAAAAAATTGTTAAGGCTTCTTTTGTGGTGTCACAGATGGTCCGTGTGGGAAAATGTTTTATGAGCTATTGAAAAGGATGTGTATTCTGTTGTCTGTATACATTTATTAAGTGCAGTTATTTTACAGTGCCTTCAATTATTGTTTCCTTATTAATATTCTGCCTTGTTTATTTTTTACTGAAAGTGAGGTATTGATGTATGCATCCATTATTATATTACTATTTTGGCATCAATTCTGTCAATGTTTGCTTCATGTGTTTGGGAAAACAGTAATATATGTATAGGCTCTCAGTGAATGAACCTTTTTATTATAATTGAATGTCCTGCTGTGTCTCTTGTAAAATTTGACTAAAAGTAAATTTTATTAAATATGACAGTTGTCAACTTAATAAATTGTAGCCTTTTCTCATTTCATTTTGTTAATGCTTGCATGGAATTTATTTTTCATCCTAGCATTTTCAGTTTCTTTTTTTTTATTAGCTCTGAAGTGAGTCTCTTGAAGCCATGTTGTGATTAAATCTTGACATAGATCATAATGTAGTTAGATTTTTTTTATTATTATTTTGAAGGATACAATAGCTGGATACAGTGTTTTGCTTAGACTTTTTTTTAAATGTGTTTTAACTATGTCAATCTCTTCTCTTTTTGCCTGAAATATTTTTGTTCTTTCATTTTGTTTTGTTTATTTCCATTTTATTCTCTGAGTATCATTGAGATGGTAATTTTGATTGTTTAGGATAATTTATTTTTTTCTTTTAAAACATAGATCTATAATTTAAATCTGATTGTCTCAAGTAATTTCCCCATCTTAATTTTGAATAATTGATTCCTGAATATTTATTTTTATTTTTCCTTGAGTCACATTACCCTGATGTTCAGTATATTCTGTAATTTTTTTTTTTTTTTTTTTTTTTTTTTTTTTTTAAGATAGAGTCTTGCTCTGTCGCCCGGGCTGGAGTGCAGTGGTGTGATCTCGGCTCACTGCAAGCCCCACCTCCTGGATTCACGCCATTCTCCTGCCTCAGCCTCCTGAGTAGCTGGGAGCACAGGCACCCACCATTATGCCGGCTAATTTTTTTTTTTTTTTTTTTGTATTTTTTAGTAGAGACGGGGTTTCCCTGTGTTAGCCAGGATGGTCTCGATCTCCTGATCTCGTGATCCTCCCATCTCAGCCTCCCAAAGTGCTGGCATTACAGGCATGAGCCACTGCACCCAGGCTGTTACATGTTGTAATCTTAGGTTGCAATTTATATAATAAAAAACCACATGTCAAATCTTTATTAAGTGTCTTTTGTCTTGAAAAATAAGTTACCAAGTTTTATCCTAGAGATTCTTGGAGTCTCTCAAGCCTGTTCCCCTGGGCCTGTGTGTTTTTTAGTTAAAAAATTTTCCTCATTTTTTTTCTTATTTTTATGTATGTATGTATGTATGTATGTATGTATGTATGTATGTATTTATTTTTGAGTTGCTTTTTCACTCTTGTTGCCCAACCTAGAGTGCTATGGTGCAATCCTGGCTTACTGCAAACTCCACTTTCCAGCTTCAAGCAATTCTTCTTCCTCAGCCTGCTAAATAGCTGGGATTACAGGCAGACTGCCACCACACCTGGCCAATTTTTGTATTTTTGTTAGAGACCAGTTTCACCATGTTGACCTGGCTGATTTTGAATTTCTGACCTCATGTGATTCTCTCACCTCAGTCTCCCAAAGTGCTGGGATTACAGGCATGAACCACTGCTCCTGGCCATTCTTCATGTTTCTTATTAAGGTCTTGTAGTCAGATGTTATTTCCATTGTCTATCAATGATACTGACATCTTCCTTCTCTTGTGACAGTCATTTACATTTGGTTTTAGCTGTCCAAAAGTATCAAAGAGCACCACCTTTCTTTTCAATACTGTCATGAAATATAGAAATTAGTCTTTAGTAAGGTCACAAAGAGCCGGGAGCATTGACAAAGATGCCACAATTTTACTTATTTTTGGATGGGTAAGGCAGAAGTTAGGAGTTTATATTTATACTCATAATAGGATGAAGAATAGCAAAGGTTTAACTGGTTCTTAGACTTTTCACAATGACATTTTGGTCAGTATATTTCTGTTAAGTTTATATGTCTATAAAGGAATTAGAACCTGTGGTGTTTTATTGTCACCTAGTTAACGTGTTTTGTGTAATTATACATTTGTAAAATGTATTAATCTGTGTCTCATGATGGGAGAGTTATGTTGTTCTTTTTTTTTTTTCTTTCAGCTGACTCTTTTCATTTTCCTGCAGAGATATTGCTGGAGAATGACATACAAGATTCATTTCAAAAAGTGAATCTGAGAAAATATAGAAGCTGTGACCTTAATAGTTTACATTAAAAAAAAAAAAAGACTACCAAAGTGTGGATGATTGCAAGGGGCAGAAAAGCAGTTATAATGGCCTTCATCAATGTTTGTCAACTACCTATAGCAAAACCTGTCAATGAAATAAATGTGGCAAAGCTTTTGAGTTGTGCTCAGTCTTTACTGAACATAAGAAAATTTTCAGCATAGAGAAATGCTACAAATGTGAAGAATGTGGCAAAGACTGTAGGTTGTTCTCAGATATTACTATACAGAAGTGAATTCATACTGCAGAGAGATGCTACAGACATAAACAATTTGGCAAAGCCTGAAAATATCTCAAATGTTACTGAATATAAGAGAGCTCATGCTGGGATATCTAACAAATGCAATGAATGTGGCAAAACATTTACCTGCTCCTCAACCTTTATTAAACAAAGAGAAATCATACTGGAGACAAACCCTACATATGCGAAGAATGTGGCAAAGCCTTTAAGTGCTTCTCTGACCTTACTAATCAAAAGAGAAATTATACTGGAGGGAAATCTTACAAATGTGAGGAATGTAGCCTATAGGTTGTTCTCAGAACTTGCTAAATATAAGATAATTCACACCGGGGAGAAACTCTACAAACGTGAAGAATGTGATGAAGACTATAGTTGCTTCTCAGACCTTACTAAACATGATAATTCATAGTGGAGAGAAACCTTACAAATGTATTGAATATAAAAAAAGCTTTTATGTGGTTCTCAGCTCTTAGTAAACACAAGTGTACATCTGTGAAGAACATAACCATACATCTGTGAAGAATGTGGAACTGCCTTTACCTGCTTCTTCACTCTTATTAACCACAAGAGAATTAATATGGAAAGGAAGCCTTATGAATGTGAAGAATGTGGCAAAACCTTTAAGTGCTTCTCAGACATTACTAATCATTAGATAATTCACACAGGAGAAAAACCCTACAAATGTGAAAAATGTGGCACAGCATTGAGTTTTTCTCACACCTCATTAGAGAAAAGAGAATTCATACTAGAGAGTAGATTTACAATTGTTAAAAATGTGGAAAGTCTTTAACAAGTTCTCATATTGTGTTCAACATCACAGTCTTCATACCGAACAAATGCAGTATAAAGGTAATGACTGTTAATTCCATGGCAGAAGGCCCAAACCAGAGAATTGGCCAGACAGTTCTGTTGCACCTAAGCAGCATGTGCACTTTTCCAAGCACATCTCATTCCCTTCCTGACTCCAATTATTTCAACAGCAGCTTCTCATTTGCACCAGCCCATTTTTGAGCCCCAACAAACTATGATTTTGAAATTCCTCTGAAGACTGCATGAGCTAACCACTAAAGGTGACAGTGCTCTAGCCTACTCAATTTCACCTGAGGGCAGAAACAAGGCAGGAGAGTCTTGTCACCTGGATTCGGTGCTCAGGATACTTTATAATCTTCTTTGGATGCATGGCCAAGTCAGAAGGCTAACATCATCTGGGGACAGACTCAAGTAATGTGGCACCATGTCCATGGTAGAAAAGGTTGAAGAAAAACAGGAGAATCACATCACCTAGGTGTTGGGCTTAGCAATATGAAATAATCCCCTCTTTTGGCCAACTCCAGAATAAAGAAGTGAGTTGCATTACCTAGGTTTTGCCCTCAGTGGTATGTCACAATTCCCTTAGTTGGCAGTATCTGGCTGGAGAGGAGAGTCACATTTTCTAGATGCTACTTCCAGAGATGTCACAATGTTCCTTGGGGGGCAAAACACAGACAAAATAGAAAAATCACCTAGCTAATAGGCTCAGAGATGTGTTATAATATCCCTCGTTGGCAGGACCCAGGAAGAAGAGTCGCATTCTTATAATTCTGACCCAATAATATGTAAAAATGCACACATGGGTAACAATTTAAGCAAAAGTTTTAACACCTTGATAGTTGGCCCAGTGATATGACACAATCTCTTCATTTTAGAGGCTGACAATTCTAACTGTGAACTTAGTGTGTATACGAGTCACAATGTCACATGCATGCTGGGCCATTGTATGAAACCCTCTACAGCATCTGAGGGCTTTATACATCATGGATGAGAGTTGCAAACTACACTGTGACTCACAGGCTCATATGTACTCACAATGTTATATATTGCCTTAAACTGAGATATGATAGTCAATTTCTCTCATTTAGGCTGAGTTCCAGAGTGAGACTTTTTGTTTTTTTTCTTTAAGAGGGAGTCTCACTCTGTCACTCAGGCGGGAGAACAGTGGCACAGTGGCGCAATCTCCACTCACTACAACCTCCACTTTCCAGGTTCAAGTGACTCCCCTGCCTCAGCCTCCCAAGTAGCTGGAATTACAGGTGCCTGCCAACATGCTCGACTAACTTTTTGTATTTTTAGTAGAGCGAGGTTTTCACCATATTAGCCAGGATCATCTCATTATTTTGACCTCATGCTCTGCCCACTTTGGCCTCCCAAAGTGCTGGGATTACAGGAGTGAGCCACCCTATGCCTGTAACCTCAGGATACATGATAATGTTCAAAAATCAGTCACTATCACACCTGTGGCCAGATCCACATATAAGTGTCAAAATTCCATCTTTGTTCTGTTTTCCCTAGTAAAACTCAGTACTTCAACAATGAGCTTTGTAAATGTGGGATTCCTGTAACTTTTACTCTTAACTGGGTGTGTCATTGAGGAAGACAGTTATAATTTTTTGTGGGGCCTTGTTATGAAACTCTCTGTACCACCCAAGCAGTTTGTAGAATAAGAATGAGCGTTGTAAATTTCTGTGAGCCTTCTACAAAAATGCAATCCAGGATTTTACCTATTCCATTAGCCTAGTGACAAGGGGCAAAATACCTTCTATTAGCTGAATCTCAATATAAGTTTGACCATCATGCATGTGAACTGAAGCAAGGTATATGGCATAATCCCATTTGTGAGCAAAAACTTAGAACAAAGAATAAAATAGCTTAGGTGCTGTGGCAAGCAACATGTCACAATGCCCTCACTCAGTAAAACCTAGGAAGGAGAGTCACATTAACTGGGTGCTGGACTGATTAATATAACACAGTTCCACATGTGAAAAACTTAGCCAAGGGATGAGAGCCAAACACCTACAGAATGGGCTGAAGCTATGTCAAAATACTCTCTGTGGCTCTGGCACAGGCCAACCAGTAGCATCGTCAGGATGCTGCTCCCACCAGTATGTAAAAATTCCCTCTTTATACAGGACTCTGGCAGAACAGTAACATCATCTGGGTGCAGTAGGTCAAAATTTTCGTTTGTGGGCATAATTCAGAAAAAAAGAGTAGAGTCACATAAACTAAGCTAGGCTCAGCAGACCTAAGCTGCTCAGGCAGACAAGGAGAGTCATATCAGCTAGGTGCTTCCCTAGGAATATGTCACAATATAACATGTGGGCAGAAATCAGGCAAAAGAGCCACATCACTTGGTTGCTGGTTCATGAGATATGTCACAAGGCTCTTTTAGAACAGCACCCAGGCAAATACAGTTACATCACCCTGGTGCAGTTTCCGTGCTTAAGCCTACAATACGTGTAGGGCTTAAGGAGGGAGTCACTTCACCTAGGTGATAGGCCCTGAGACCTATCACAATGTCCATTATGAAGCATAGCCCTGGCAAGAGTACCCTTACCTGTGTTCCTGGCCTAGAAATATGTCACTCTCCCGGTTGGCAGGGAAAAAACAGGAAAGCCGCATAACCTAAGTGATAGGCCCAGAGATATGTCATAATGTCCTCCATTGGTCACGGCTATGGGAAAAAATACCCTCACCCGTGTGCCTGGCCTTACATTATGTCACTATCCTCCCTTTGTACAGAATCCATTCCAGAGAAGAGAGTTACATCTCCTATGAGGTGGACACAAAAATATGTCACAACAATTTTTTGCTCATGGTGCAGGCAAGAATGTAAGATCACTTGGGTGTTAGATCCAGTAATACATCAGAATCCTTACTGAGAGAAGAGCCCAGGCGGGAGTGTCACATCGCCTCAAGGTTCGTCTAGGTATATATCACATTCCCACATATGGACTGGAACAAGTCTGAAGAGTCAAATTACAGAGGTGCTTCACAAAGATTTAAATGACAGTCACACTGTCAGAAATTTCACACATGAAATTTGCAACACTATACATGTCCTCTTTTCATGTCTGACTGTTGGCTTCATCCATGTAATATTATGACAGTCTTGACTGTCATTTGGGTTTGTATAAAAGACTCACAATTTCATCTCTGTGCTGAGCCCTGATTTGACTCTGTCTTTATAACCAGAAGACTTTGTAAAATAAGTGTCAGTGTTGTAATCTTTTATGACCTTCGAACCAGGAGGTAATCCATGACATCTCACACTTTCATAAACCTAGTTATAAGAGTCAAAATAGCCTCTATTGGCTTTATTCCAATATGAGACTCATTATCATTCCTGTGAGCCATGCCTAGGTATATGTCACAATGTCCTCTGTTGTTATGAAGAAGGCAGAACAGCCACATTACCTAAATGCTGGGACAGGAATATTTCTATATTCCCTTTGTAGACACATAGCTTGTGTGCTAATTCCAGCTCTGTGGCACAATGTCCTTTGTGGGCAGTGTCCAGGCAGAGGAGGAGAGTCATATCACCTAAATGATGGACAAAAAAAATATGTCACAATGTTCCTGTTGATAATGCCCAGGCAAGAAAGTCATACCATTTGGATGCAGTTTTTAGAAATGGTACAATTACTAAAATAAGCAGGGTACAAGCAGGTTTGGAGGGTCGCGTAACCTAGACAATTGGTCCAGATGTACGTTCCAATCCTTCCTGAGGACATTGTTAAGATGACAGAGTCAAATCACAAAGGTGCTTGGCATAGGCGTTTGTCAAAATCTCATTTGTGGGCTATACCTAGACAAAATTATTAAATCATTCAGGAGCTGTGCAAAGGTAAATGTCACAATTACATTTATGGAAAAATTTCAGAATAAGGCTCACCATCCTGCACATACTCTGGCTTCAGGCATATGAATTGTTATTTGGCTTCTGCTGTGGTCTCACATATGACACAATAACACCTGTGTCCAGAGAGAACAAATGAAAGGTTACATCACCATAGGGTTTGTGGGTCCAGAGAAACAATACAATCCTCCTAGTGTGCAGGACCCTTGCAAAAGAGTCACATAATCTGGATGCTGGTTTCAGTTACATCAAAACTCCCAGTGTAAGCAGGACTTTGGCAAAAGAGGAGGTTCATTTCACCTAGGCAATTGGCCTAGGTATATGTCACAATGACCCCTTTATGCAGTAGCAAGGCTGGAGAGTGACCTCATGTTGTTACTAAGCCCAGCAACATATCATCATCTCCCTGTGGTGAGGGCACAGCCAAAAGCAAAAAACAAAACAAAACAAAAATCACCTAGATGCTAATCCGTGTGATACGCTACAATGCTTCCTGTGGACAAAACTCAAAATAGAGAATCACATCACCCAGGTGAAGTGCACAGTTACATGTCAAAGTGCACTGTAAGTGCAGGGCCAAAGAACTAGAAGGGAGTCACTTCACTTATGTGAAGGACCTACATATAAGACACAATTCTCTTTGTAGGCAGGTTTCAGGATGATAATTCACACCACCTTGGTAATGGTCCCAGTGATATATGAAAGTGTCCTTTGTTGGCAGAGCCAAGGAAGTTGCTATATATTGCTTAGGTGCTTGTTCCTCATATGGCACAATTTCATCTGTTGTCTGGGCCTAGAAAAGACGGTCAAATTATTCATGTCCTGGGCAAAGTTACCTGACTCAAACACACTCTCAGAAAGTTCAAAAATAAGTTTCACATTCCACACGAGTTGTGTGGTTTTGTGTATGTGAGTCAACTCTTTCTATGAGTTGGGTTGAAGTATAGGAGTCAGTCTCAACAACTGGCAAGATACATGTATAAAAACCTCAATCTGACTGTAAGATTTTGTTCCCACAGGGAAGTCACAGCACCACAGCTGTGCTGAATTATGGTTCAAATGTTACCAAACCACCTCTGAATCTGATCCATGTATGAAAGTAATTATTTCAATCTTTGACTGCTTTATATATGTTAGATTTAATAACTCATTCCCAGGCCATGTTCATGTGTGAGAATGGCAATCGTTTCAGCTGGGTGTGCATACAGGAGTCTCATTCTCACCTCACTGCTGGTGTCTGTTACGACACTCTTTTTATCATCAATGCTTTTTATGATACACCTGAGTGTTATAATCATTAGTGAACTTTATACAAGTGAAAAACACAGGACTTTACCCATGACAGTGAGAGTGAGTGACTATGGCAGTAAAAATAAAACTGCTGGCTGAGTCCAGGTATGAGAGTTATTATTGTGCATGTTTGCTTAAACCAGAAATATGTCACAAGTTCACCTGTGAGCAGGGGCAAGGCAAGAGAAGCACATCATCTGGGAGCTGAGCCAGTGATACAGTATAATCTAATTTTGAGGCTGGTTCTAGTCAGAAGAATCACAACACCTGGGTGCAGCTTCAAATAGTATGTTACCAAGCCCACTATAGAAAGGGAAGAAGAAAGAGAGAAGAGCCACTCAGCCTATTTACTGGGCTCCGCAATATGTAATAAACCTCTCTTTTGGGTAAGTCTAGAATAAGAAGGAGAGTCACATCACCTAGATTTTTCAATAATCAATATGTCACAATTTCCTTAGTTATCAGGACCCAGGCAGGAGAAGAGAGTCACATTACCTAGGAGTTAAGTCAAACAATATTTCACAATGTCCTTTGAGGGCACAGAACAGGCAGCAGAGATAAATCTTCTAGCTTACAGGGCCAGAAATAAGTGATAATATCCCCTGTTGGTAGGGTCCAGGCAGAAGAGTCACATTATTATTACTGTAACCCAACGATATGTCACAATGTACCCATGGGAAGGAATTTAAGTCAAAAATTCTCAACACCTGGGTATTAGGCCTAGGAATATGACAAATTTCCTTGTCTTTGATGGTGACACCATTAACTGTGAGCTTGGTTTGTATATGAGAGTCACAATCTCCCATGATTCCTGGGCCATTGTATGACACTATACAACATTTAAAGGCTTTATACAGCATGCATGAGTGTTGCAGACCACTCTGAGACCTACATGCTTGTATGCATTCACAATCTTGGCTATTGCCCTAAACACAGGCATAATAGTCAACATCTCTTCTGTAGGCTCTTTTCGGGAATAGTACTCATTATTATTCCTGTGAGCTGAATTCAGAAGTGAGTCACAATCTCATCTGTGGCCAGATCCACATATGAATGTCACAATTACAGGTTTATATTTTATTCACTTTTTAGACTCAGGACTTGAATAATGTGCTTAGGTCATGTGGGATGGGAAGAATATTTGCTTTCATCTGGGAGTGTAATTGAGAGTCCCAATCAAAACTTTTTGCTGCTGCCTGTCATGAAAGCCTCTGTACAACCCAAGGAGTTTATATATTATGAATTAGTATTGTAAAGTTTTGTAAGCATGGTACAAATATGCAACTCAGGACATTATCTATTCCACTAAGCCTAGTGATGAAAGGCAACATATCTCCTATTTGCTGAATTTCAGTGCAGGTTTGACAATTATGCCTGTGAACTAATTAAGGTATATGTCATATTTCCATCTGTGGGCAAAAAAATAGGTAGAAGGGTAACATCACTTAGGAGTTGTGTTAAGCATCATGTCAGAATACCCACTCTAGGCAGATTATAGGAATTAGAGTCACATTAAATGGGTGTTAGATTCAGCAACATGAACCATCCAACATGTGAAAAACAAACAAACAAAACAAGCAAACAAACAAACAAACAAAACAGCCAAGGGATGAGAGTCAAAACACCTACATAATGGGCATAGAATATGTCAAAATACCTTCTGTGGCTCTGGCACAGGCATGACAGTCACATTATCCAGGTGCTGAGCCCAGCAATATGCCATAATTCTCTCTATATGCTGGAACCAGGCAAAAGAGTATCATTATCTCAGTGCTGGGCTCTGCAATAAGTCAAAATTTGTGTTTGTGGGCACGGTTTGAGAAAAAAATGAGAGTCAAATAACCTGAGTGCTAGGCTCAGATATATGTCACAATTCCCCCAGTGCAAAGACCAGGCAGAAGAAAAGAGCCATTTCATGTATGCCATGGGCTCAGAGATGTATCCCAATGTCCCCAGTAGGCAGGGACAGCCTAAAGTAATAGATCACCATGCCCAACGTAGATGGGTTAAAGGAAAAAAAAAAAAAGAGAATTACATCACCTGGTTGCTGCACTTAGCAATATTTAATAATTCTTTCTCGGCAGAGTTCAGGACAAAGAAGAGAAGCATGTCACCTAAGTTTTGCACTCAATCGTGTGTTACAATGAAGATATGTGAAAATAGCCCCTGTTTCCAGGGCCCAGGCAGAAGACACATATTATCATGATTTTGACCCATAATGCTCTTATAGAAAGGAATTTAAACAAAAAAGACTGAACACTGGGGTACTAGATCAAGAGATATGACACAATAGCTTCATCTTTAAGAGTGACATCATTGTTAGTTGTGAATATAAGTGTCACAGTCTCACGTGTGTGCTGCCCATTGTGTGACACTCTCTACTACATCTGAGAATTTTCTACAACACGCATGAGGGTTTCAAAACTCTGAGTTCTTCATGCTTATATGGACTCATGATCTCACATATTGCCCTAAACCCAGGTATGACAGTCAACATCTCTCCTATAGGCTGACTTCAGGGATGAGACCATCATTGTGCCATGAGCTTGGTCCAGAATGGGTCACCATCCCACCTGTGGCCAGATTCACTTCTGAAAGGCACAATTCCAACTTTGTGCTTTATTCAGTTGTTAGACTCAGGACCTCAACAGGGGGCTTGTTGGGGTCACAATCTTAACTTTTGGCTGCATCCTGTTATAAATATCTCTGTGCCACCCAAGAAGTTTGTATTATGTGAATAACTGTTGTCAACTTACGTGAACTTTGTACACATTTGCAATGAAGAACCTTACCTATTGACATAATCCTAGTGGTGAGAGGCAAAATATCTTCTATTGGCTGATTCCCAATATAAGCTTGATCATTATGTTTTGAACTGAAGCAAGGTGTATGTCACAATCCCATTTGTGGGCAAAAAACTAGGCAGAGGGTTAACATCACTTAGATGCTCTGCCAAGCAATATACCACAATGTCTTCTCTAGGCAGAGCCTAAAAATTAGGCTCAAATTAACTGACAGCTTGAGCCAGAAATTTGATACAACCACATGTGGAAGAATCCCAGCAATGTGATGAGAGCCAAAGCACTTACAGAATGGGACAAAGATATGTCAAAATACCTTCTGTGGCTCTGGTACAGAAAGGAGAGTCACATCATTAGCAGGTAGGCCAAGCAATATGCCATAATTTTCTCTTTATACATGTCCTAGGCAGAAGAGTAACATCATCCAGGTGCTGGGCCCTGAAGTATGTCAAAAGTTCTGTTTGTGGGCCTTGTTCAGCAAGACGATGTGAGTCATATTACCTAAGTGCTAGGTTCACCAATGTGTCACAATATTCCCGTTGTAAAGGCCCAGAAAGAATAAGTCATATCACTTAAGTTGTGGTCTCCGAGATATGGCCTAATGCAACCAGTAGGCATGGCTCAGGCAGAAAAAGACAGTCATATAACCTAGATGCTTCTTTAGGAATATGTCACAATTTAATATGTTGGAACAACCAGATAGAAAAGCCAAATCATTTGGTCCTGTGTCCTGAGATATTCTTAAGTCACCCTTAGAGAAGGACCCAGACAAGAGACTTACATCACCTAGATGCAGGTTTCACCCTTATGTCACAATGATCTATGTGGCAGAACCAAGCAGGAAGTCACATCGGCTAGGCCAGAGATATGTTGCAAAGCCCTCCTTAAAGCATGACCCTGATAAGGGTGCCATCGCCTTTGTGCCTGGCCTAGCAATATGTAGGTCCCAAGAGGAAGAGCCATATCACCTACATGATAGGTTCCATGATATGTCAAAATGCCCTTTTTTGAGCATGGCACTTGCAAAAGAATATTGTGTGCCTGGCCTAGAAATATGTCTCTGTTCTGCCCTGTGTGCAGGACCCATTCCAGAGAGGAGAGTTATGTCTTCTGATTGATGGACACAGTGATATGTCACAAGGATGTCTGTGGGCATGGTGCAGGCAAGAATGTAACCTCACCTAAGTGCTGGATCTAGTGATGTCACTATTCTTACTAAGCAAGATACAGGCAGAAAAGTCACATCATTTCAATGTTGACCCAGGTAGATATCAAAATCCCATTTGTAGGCTAGATCCAGTCTGAAGAGTGAAATCACACAGGTGCTTGCCTTAGGTTTATATCACAAAGTGCTGGAATAATAGGCATTAGTCACCATGTCTGGCCTTTGAGTGCACCTCTGTGTGAGATTTAGTACCCTAATTGTACCTGTTCTTTTGAGAGAATAAAAATGGGGTCAGCTGGGTGTGCATCCAAGAGTCACAACTGCACCTGGTTGTTGTTCCCTGTTATAACACTCTTTGTATCACTCTGGCTTTATATGGTATACCTGAGTGTCATAATCCTCTATGAAATTCATACAATTAAATGACCCATTACTTTACTTATTGCCATAAGACTGACTATGAGAGCCAAAATATCTCCCCCTTCTGGGCCGAAGTATGATTGTTATATTAGTGCATGTGAGTTGAACCCAGCTATATGTCACAATTTCACCTGTAGGCAGAAACAAGGCAGGAGGGTCTCACCACCTGGGTTCTGAGCTCAGGATACATTATTATCTTCTTTGCAGCCAGGACCAAGTTAGAAGTGTCACATCACCTGGGTACAGCCTCAAGTAATATGGCACCATGTTCCCTGTAGACATAGTTTGAAGAAAAAGGGGAGAGTCACACCCCCTTGGTGCTGGGCTCAGCGATATGTAGTAATCCCCTTTTTTGGAGGAATCCATAATAAAAGGGAGAGTTGCATTAACTAGGTTTTGCACTCACCAGTATGTCACAATTAGTTTACGGGCAGGACCTAGGCGGGAGAGGAGAGTCACATTTCCTAGACGCTATGCCCACCAACATCACAATGCTACTTTTGGGCAAATCACAGGCAAAATAGACAAATGACCTAGCTGATAGGCTTATAGATATGTGGTCATATCCCTTGTTGGCAGGGCCAAGGCATGAGTCACATTATTATGATTCTGACCCAACAATATGTCACAATGCACACATAGGGAATGATTTAAGTAAAAGTTTAACACCTGGGTACTAGGCCAAGTGATATGCCACAATCTCCTCATCTTTGAGGGTGACACCTTTAACTGTTAGCTTGGCATGCATATGAGAGTCATAATGTCACATGTGTTCTGGGGCATTGTATGACACCCTTTCAACATCCGAGAAATTTTTATGGCAAGCATGAGTGTTGCAAACTCCTCTGAGGCCCACAAGCTCATATGGACTCACAATGTTAGACATTGCCTTAAAACCATGTATGATAGTCAAAGTCTCATATTTAGGCTGAGTTAAGGAATAAGACCCATTTTTATGCCTGAGTGCTGGCTCCATACATGAGTCACAATCAGACCTGTGACCAGATCCACACATGAGAGTCAAAATTCCACCTTTGTACTGTTTTCTTTTGTTAGATTCAGTACATCAACAGTGGGCTTTGTAAATGTGCGATGTGACAACATTTATTTTCACCTGAGTATGTTTTTGGGAGTCATAATCTTAAATTTTTGCTGGGCCACGTTATGAAACACAGTGTACCACCTAAAAAGTTTATACAATATGAGGTAGTGTTTTAAACTTCTGTGAGATTTGTACAAGAATGTAACCCAGGATTTTTCCTATTGCTCTAAGCCTAGCGATGAGAGGTGAAATATCTTCCATTGACTGAATCCCAATGTAAGTCTGGCCATCATGCCTGTGAACTGAATCCCGGTATATGTCATAATCCCATTTGTATACAAAAAATTAGAAAAAATAATAACATCACTTAGGTGATGTGGCAACTAACAAGTCACAATGCTGTCTCTATGCAGAACCTAGATACACAGGTCACTTTAACTGGGTGCTGGACCCAGCAATATCACACAATTCCACATGTGGAATATCTTAGCAAAAGTATGAGAGCCAAAAGACCTATTTCTGATATGTGAAATTATGCAAAAATACTTTCTGTGACTCTGGCACAGGCAGAACAGTAGCATAATCAGGTTTCTGGGCCTACCAGTATAATTCCCTTTCCATTCAAGTCTCTGGCAGAAGAGTAACATCATCTGGGTGCAACAGGTCAAAATTTCCCCTGTGACTATGGTTTACAAAAAAGACTACTGTGATATTACCTAATTGCTGGGCTCAGCAATATTGTCCAATCCCCTTTTAAAGGCACAGGCAGGAAAAGAGAGTCATGTCACTTAGGTCATGGGCACAGAGATATGTCCCTATCTCCTCAGTAGGCAAGCCTCAGGCAGATGAGGAGAGTCATATCACCTAGATGCTTCCCTAGGAATATTTCACCATGTAATATGTGGGCAGAAATCAAGCAGAAGGGCCAAATCACTCAAGTTCTGGGTCCTCAGATAAGTCACAAGGCTCTTTTAGAATAGCACCCAACCAAAACAGTAACATCACCTTGGTACAGGCTCTCTGCTTATGCCACAATGCTCCATCTGAGTAGGGCCCATGGAAGGAGTCGCTTCACCAAGGTGAAAGGCCTAGAGATATGTCACAATGTCCACTATGGAGCATTGCCCTGGCAAAAAAGTACCATCACTTCTGTTCCTAGCCTAAAAATATGTCACTCTACAGGTTGACAAGGCCCAAGCAGAATCTGAGAGCCACGTTACATAGGTGATAGGACCAGAGATATGTCACAATGCCCTCCTTTGGGCATGGCTCTGGCCTACAACTACCCTCACCTGTGTGCCTGGCCTAGAAATATGCCATTGTTATTCATTTGCATATGGTTCATTCAAGAGAAGAAAGTTACATCACCTATGAGGAGGACACAGAAATATGTCACAATAACTTTGGTGGGCATGGCACAGGCAAGAATGTAACATCACCTGGTTGCTAGATTTAGTGATATGTCACAATACATACTGAGAGAAGGGCCCAGGCATATGAGTCACATCACCTTGAGGTTGGCCTAGCTAGATATCAAAATCCCATATATGGGCTGGAAGAAAACTGGGGAGTCAAATTACACAGGTGTTTGGCAAAGATTTATACCAGAATCACAACGTCAGAAAATTTGAAAGATGAGATTTACAATACCACACATGTGCTGTTTTTATTTATGACAGTTTGTTTCATCCATGTGAGATGAGGAGAGTCCTGTCAGCAGGGTTTGCATACAAGACTCACAATTTTACCCATGTGCTGAGCCCTTTGTAAAATAGGTGTGAGTGTCATAATCTTCTTTGATCTTTTCACTAGAAGCAGATCCTGAACATCACACATCCCTAAACCTAGTTATAAGAGTCAAAATATCCTCTATTGGCTGAGTCCACATATGAGCCTCATTATCATGCCTGTAAGCCATACCTAGGTGTATGTTACAATTCCTTCTGTGGTTATGAAACAGGCAGAGAAGCCACATCACCTAAATGATGGCCAGAAATATTCCAGTATTCTCAGTTGGCAGGGTCCTGTCAGAAAAGCAAAAGCAAAAAAAAAAAAAAAAAAAAAAGAAATCACCTTGTTGACCCAAGTGATATGCTGCAATGCTTCCTGTTGACAGAACCCAAAAACTAGAATCACATCTCCTGGGTAAAGTGCCCAGTTATGTGTCACAATGCAATGTAAGTGCAGGGCCTAGGCAGTAGAAGGGAGTCACATAACTTACATGATGGAACTAAATATAAGACACAATTCTTTTTGTAGGCCAGTCTCAGGCACATTATTCACATCACCTGGGCAATAATCCCAGTGATATGTAAAAGTGTCCTTTATAGGCAGAGCCAAGGAAGGTGTTATATATTGATTAGATGCTTGTCCCACATATGGCACAATTTCATCTGTGGTCTGAGAATAGAAAAGACAGTCAAATAATTCATGTGCTAGGCAAAGGTACCTGTCTTAATTACACTCTCAACAATATTTGGAAATAAGTTTCACTTCACACACAAGTCCTGGTTTTGTATATGTGAGTCAAAACTTTCCGTGAGTTGCGTCAAAGTACTGGAGTCACAATCTCAACAATGGGCAAGACTTACATATAAGAGCTCCAATCCCACTTGAAGATTGTGTTTCAGTAGGGGAGTTACAACAAAACAGGTGTGCTAAATCATGGTTTAAATATTACCAAAGCTCTTGGGAATCTGATCCATGTAAGAGAGTAATTATTTCAACCTTCAACTGTTTGTTTTTTTTTTTTTATGTGAGATATACTACCTCATTCAAGTTTGAGAATGGGAATCATGTCATCTAGGTGTACGTACAAGAGTCACATTCTCACCTGGTTCCTGGTCTCTATTATGACACTCTATGTACCATTAAGAGTTTATGTGATAGATCTGAGGACTATAATCCTTCGGGAACCTTATACAAGTGAAAAACCCAGAACTTTACCCATGGCCATGAGACTGGCTATGATAGTCAAAATATCTCTACTGGCTGGGTACAGTTATGACACTTATTGTACATGTGTGTTTAACCCAGGTGTATGTCCCAATTTCACCTGTGAGCAGGGACAAAGCAGGAGAATCACATCACCTCAGTGCTGAGCCAGTGATATGGTTTAATCTCATTTGCAGGCTGGTGTTAGTCAGAAGGGTCACATCAACTGGGTACAGCCTCAAATAATATATCACCAAGCCCATGATAAACAGGGAAGAAGAAAAAAAGGAGAGTCACTCTACCAAAGTGCTGTGCTTTTCAATATGTAATAATCCCCTCTCTTGGCAGAGTTTAGAATATGAAGAAGAGTCACATCATTTAGCTTTTGCAATCAGTAGTATGTCACAATTTATTTTGTCAGCAGGACCTAGGCAGGATAGGAGAGGCACATGACCCAGATGTTAAGTCAAATGATGTTTCACGACATCCTCTGAGGGAAGAGGCAGGAGAGACAAATCACCTAGATTACAGGCCAAGAGATACGTAATAATATTTCCTCTTGGCGGGGTACAGGCAGAAAGGTCACATCATTATGATTCTAATCTGGCGATAAGTCATAGTGCATCCATATGTAGGCATTTATGCCAAAAACTCTCAAAACCTTGGTAGTAGGCCTACATCTGCTGGGTGAGGCATCCACTCCCACAGAATCCTCATGCCACCACCCCAACCTCTCACCCTCAATAATTATCTAACTTTTTATGCTATTACAATTAATTGTGACCACTACCCCATCGTACTCAAATATTCATTGAACTAACATCAACTTTCCTAATAATTCTAATAATAAAGCCCCTGAAATGTCAATAGTTGACTCTCATTTCAGGATATTCCTTAATAGCAATAGCCACAGTATAACCAAAAACAACCATCATATCACCTAAATAAATAAAAAAGACTATTGACCCCATGAAAAACCCACAAAAAATCAACACAATACCACAACCCACAGCATCACTAATAATTATCCCTGGGCCTCCATAAATAGGAGAAAGTTTTGAAGAAAAACCTACAAAACCTATAACCAAGGGAATACTTATTAAAAATAAAGCATATTGCATTATTCTCACATGGACTATAACCATGAAAAATGATAGGAAAAACCGTCATCGTACTTCAACTGTAAGGACAATAATGACCAATACTCACAAGCCACATCTGCTAATAAAATTATTAACTACTCATCCATTGTTGTTTCCACACCATCTAACATTTCTACATGATGAAACTTCAGCCCACTTCTTGGTGTCAGCCTAATTCTCCAAATCCTCAAAGGATTATTTTTGGCCTTGCACTAGACTTCAGACACCTCAACTGCATTTTCTTCAGTCACTCATATCAGATGAGATGTAAAATACAGCTGAATGGTTCGCTATTTTCAGGACAATGGCCATTCAATATTTTTCATTTTCCTCTTACATGCTGGCCGAGACTTACACTATTAATCATTTCTATTCCTAGAAATCTGAACTGTTGGCATTATCCTCTTATTCACAACTATAGCATCAGCATTCATAATCTACATGGTCCCATGAGGAAAAATATTATTCTGAGGTGCTACAGTAATTATAAATCTACCATCAGCCATCCAATATATTGGAATAGACCTTGTACAATGAATCTGAGACAGATTCTCAGTTCACAAAGCCACCCTCACACAACTTTTCGTCTTTCATCTTACTTTTCATCAATACTGTTCTAGCAACCATTCACCTTTTATTCTTGCATAAAAGAGGATCTAACAAACTTTTAGGGGTTTCATCACACACAGACAAAATCACATTCTACCCCTACTAAAAAACCAAAGATATCCAGTTTTAATTTTTCTTCTCCTTCTAATAACTCTAGTACTATTTCCACCTGACCTCCTGAGCAATTCAGATAATTAAGAGTTTAGCCAACCCCCTCAATACCTCACCCCACATTAAGCAATAGTTGTACTTTTTGTTTGCACACTCAATCTTACTATCTATCTCTAACAAACTAGGAAGTGTATCTGCCCTCATATTGTCCATTCCCATTCTGGCAGTTATTCCTGTACCTCACAATTCTAAATAACAAAGAATAATATGCCAGCCATTAAATCAATTCATATTCTGAATCCTAGTGGCTGACCTGTTTACACTCACATGAATTGGAGGGCAGTCTGTCAAATACCCGTTTTTTGTCATCAGACAGACAGCATCTATCATGTACTTCTCTACCATCCTCACCGTTATACTGCTTACTACCCTAATTGAAAATAAATTACTTAAATGAAAATTTTCTTGTAGTGTAATTCAATACTCTGGTCTTTTAAACAAGAAATGGAGAATCCCCTCGCCAAGATAACTCGGGGAAAAAGCATTCCTGCTTCACCATCAACATCCAAAGCTGAAATTCTCATTAAACTACCCCTGATTTTTTTTACAGCACACACTTAAACTACGGTGTCAGTATTAATCAACTAGCTCTAATACATTAGTGCTTTTATGTATTTTGTGTATTACTCTTAGCCCCCATGAATAATATGTAGGACTATTATTGTTTATTCATACCTCCATACATGTGGATATATTACAAATCTAGTCCACATACAAATAAGCGTGTATTAACCTTCCCTTAATCAACTATGGTACATCTACTACTATTGACTGTACAATACAATTCTAATTCATATGAATATTGAATCATACTAGACATCCTTAATATTACATAGTGCATACATTCTTTCATCAGACATAGCACATTTCTGTCAAGAAATCTCTTGTCAACATGGATATCCACTACCAAATTCTGGTTTCTTAATCTACCAACCTCTGTAAAATCATCATCCTGCTCAGGAGTACTACCCTCCTCATTCTGGATGCATAACACATGTGGGTGACTATTTTGAAAGGAAAACTGGCACCTGGTTCTTACATCAAGGACATAAAACTAAGATCACCCACATATGCCCCTGCAATAAGTCATCTTGGTGGACTAAGGGCTACACCCTATTAACCTCTAATGAGGGCACTGTCATGAATTTGGTATTTTCAACTTTGGAGGCTGCTGCTGTAACTTACCACCAAGGAAGGCCTGGTCCCCTCTGAATCAGTGTAGATGAACTCAGATTTAATTCCTGCCAAATTAATTCTAGAAGCTGAGCTTATATTGAATATTCTGGCCTCACATAGTAACCATAGCTGTTAATTTATTCATGCTTAAAAGACGTAACAATTAAACAATAGGCACATAGGCTCATGCAGGTTTGCTCACTTTCAAGAACTTTTTTCTGATTAAATTCACAAACTTCTCCTCCCCTTATCACTGGCTTTACCATCAATGAAGGTAAATGTATCCTTCCCAAATTCCAAAAACAAGAGACTAAACGTCAACACAGTTAAAACTCAAAAACCATATTTTAACAATGAATACCCCAAGAGCTACCCCTCGGTTGATGAAATATTCCTAAAAAATCTTAAGACCCCCCAAATCAAGCCTCCATTTTATATAATGAATGCAATAATTAGACGCCCACCCTAAATTATGAGTAATCCTCTCAACCAAATCTCTGCCAATTGAAGTTTAGACTCAGAATATTCAGAACTATTAACAACTATTTATATTTACTTCTTTCCTTCTCATATTCTAATTTTAGACTTAATTATTTGCACAGTTAATATAGCTTAATCATTTCAAAGAAAGCCACTGAAAATGTCTAGACAGGTCTAGACAATCCCATGAACAAATAAATTTAAACCTGGCCTTTCTAGTAGATCTTAGTAAGGTTACACAAGCAAGCATCCCCGCTCTGGTGAAAATGCCTTATAGATCACCCGGATCAAAAGGAGTAAGTACCAAGCATGAACAAACGCAGCTCAAAACACTTTGCTCAACCACTGACCCTCGGGAAATAGCAGTGATAAATATTTAGTAATAAATGAATATTTCACTAAGCTATACTGATATCTAGGGTTGGTCAATTTCATGCCAGCCACCGCAGCCATATGATTAATCCAAGCTAATGAAACTCTGTGTAAAGAGTGTTTAAAGTCTGCCCTCAGTAAAGCTAAATTCCATCTAAGTGGCAAAATAAACTCCAGCTGAAAGAAAATATACTATGAAGGTGGTTTTAATATCCTGAAGACACAATAGCCAAGACCCAAACTGGGATTAGATAACACACTACGCTCAGCCCCAAACTCTAGTAGTTACATTAACAAAACTATTCACCAGAATACTACAAGCAACAGCTTAAAATTTAAAGGACTTGGTGGTGCTTTATATCCCTCTAAAGGAGCCTGTTTTATAAACAATAAACCCCAATATACCTCAGCATCTCTTTCCCATAACCTATATACCCTCATCTTTAGCAAACCCTAAAAAGGTTCTTGCATAAACACAAGTATACACATACAAATGTTAGGTCAAGTTGTAGCTCATGAGGTGGCAAGAAATGGACTATATTTTCTATACCCAGAAAATCTCACAGTTACATTTATGACACCTAACAGCTCAAGGAGGATTTAGCAGTAAACCAAGAGTAGATTGCTTTGTTGAATGAGGCCCTGAAGTATGCACATACCACCTGTCACCCTCCTCAAATATTATTATAGAAATTACTATTACTGAAAACTCTCTGTGCACATATGGAAGAGATACATCATAAAATAGTAAGCATACTGAAAAGTGTGCTTGGACAAACCAAAGTGTAGTTTAACCCAAAACATCTGGCTTACACCCAGAAGATTTCATCACAACTTGATGACTTTGAGCCAACTCTAGCCCCAAACCTCCCCAAAAATATTATCAAACAATCTTAATCATACCATTTACCTTAGAAAAAAAAAGTATAGGCAACATAAATTTTTACCCTGGCACAACAGTCGTAGTACCATAAGGAAAAGATGAAAAAACTGAGCAAAGCATTAAAAAGCAAAGACAAGCCCTTACACATTCTGAATAATGTGTAAACTAGAAATAACTTTACTCAGAGAACAATAGCCAAGTCCCCCAAAATCAGAAGAGCTACTCAAAAACGCTAAAAGAGCACATCCAACTATGTGGAAATAGAATGGGAAAATTCATGAGTAGCGGTGACAAGCCTACTGAGCCTGGTGACAGCTGGTTGTCCAAGATAGAATCTTAGTTCAACTTTAAATTTACTCACAGTATTACTTAATCTCCCTGTAAGTTTAACTGTTACTCTAAATTGGGACAGCTCTTTAGACCTCAGGAAACAACCTTCGTACAAAGAGTACAAAATATTACCACCTTAATTGGTCCCAAAGCAGCCACCAATTAAGAAAGCATTCAAGCTAAACATCCAATTATCTTAAATTCTAATCACCATACTAAACTTTTAACATCACATTGGACTAAACTATTACTTAATATAAACAATAATGTTAATATAAGTAACATGAAAATTTTTTTTTTTGCATAAGCCTTACATCAGACCAGAATAATTCACTGACAGCTAACAGCCAAATATTAGTAATTGATATAATGTGCACCCTATTATTTATACTGTTAATCCAACACAGGTATGCTTTGAGGAAAGATTGCAAAAGCTAAAAGGAACTCAGCAAATCTTACCCTGCCTGTTTAACAGAAGCATCACCTCTAGCATTACTAGTATTAGAGGCGCAGGCTGACCAGTGAAAAATGTTCAATGACTAAGGTATCCTGAACGTACAAAAGTAGCATAATTACTTGTTCCCTAAATAGGAACTTGTATGAATGACCATACGAGGGTTCAGCTGTCTCTCACTTTTAATCAGTGAAATTGATAATCTATCCATGAAGAGGCGGATATAAACAAATAAGATGAGAAGATCCTATAGAGCTTTAATTCATTAATGCAAATAAAACCTCAAAAGAGCCTGCAGGCCCTAGTGTACTATCCCTGCATTCAAAATTTGGGTTGAGGTGACCTCGGAGCCTAATTCAACCTTTGCACAACCTAAACTAAGACTACAGTAGTCTAAGCGAGTTGACACACATTGATCCAGTAATTTGATCAATGACATAAGTTGTCCTAGGGATAACAGCATAATCCTATTCTAGAGTCTATATCAACAGTAGAGTTTAAAACCTCCATGTTGGATAAGGACATCCTAATGGTGCAGACACTGTTAAGGATTCCTTTGTTCAAGGATTAAAGTCCTATGTGATCTGAGTTCAGACCAGTGTAACCCAGGTCAGTTTCTGTCTATTTAACGTTTCTCCTAATATGAAAGGACAAGAGAACTAGGACTCACTTCATAAAGCACCCTTGCCCAACAGATGACGTTATCTTAATCTAACATATCACCACACACACTACTCAAGAACAGGGTTTGTTAAAATGGCAGAGCCTGGCAGTTTCATAAAACTTTAAACTTTATAATCATAGGTTCAACTCCTCTTCTTAACAACATGCCCATAATTAACCTCCTCCTACTTTTTAGCACTCTAATTGCTATAGCATTCCTTACATTCATTGAAAAAAAATTCTTAGGCTATATATAACTGTGCAAAGGACCCAACACTGTAGGTCCCTATGGACTGCTTCAACCATTTGTTGATCCAATAAAACTTTTCACCAAAGAAACCTTACATCCCTCAACATCTACTATTACCCTTTACATTATTTCTCCAACTCTGGCCCTTTGTTTCACTCTCCTCTTGTGGACTCCCCTCCCTGTACCAGATCCTCTATTTAATTTTAATGCAGGCCTCCTATTTATACTAGCTACATGAAGCCTAGTTTTCTATCTATTCTATGATCAGGATGAGCAGCTAATTCAAATTATGCACTAATCAGTGCATTACCAGCTGTGGCCCAGACAATTTTATATGAGGTCACACTACCCATTATCCTGTTATTAGTTCTAATAATAAGTGTCTCATTTAGCTTATATGCACTCATCACAACACAAGAATTGCTCTGACTGCTCCTACCATTATGACCCCTAGCCATAATATGATTTATCTCCACACTAGAAGAAACTTTCCGAGCCCCTTTTGACCTAACAGAAGGAGAATCAGAGTTACTCTCAAGCTTCAATGTCAAATATGCCGCAGGTTCATTTGTCCTCTTTCTTATAGCAGAATACATGAATATGATCATAAAAATGCACTAACTGCTGCTATTTTCCTAGGAGAAATATAATATACATTCATCAGCACTCTATATCACAAATTTTATTACCAAGACCCTGCTTTTAACCACCCTGTTTTTATAAATTGGAACAGAATACCCCTGATTTAACTAAGAACAACTCATACATTTTCTATAAAAAATTTTCTATCACTTATACCAGCATTCTGCACCTCATATATTGCAATGCCTTTCCTAATTTCCAGTATTAAACCCCAAACAAATAAGATATGTCTGACAAAAGAATTACTTTGATAGAGTAAACAATAGGCATTAAGATCCTCTTATTTCTAGAACTATAGGAATTGAGCCTACCCATGAGAATCCAAAATTCTCTGTGCTACCTATTACACCACAACCTAAAGTAAGGTCATCTAAATAGGCTATCAGGCCCACACTCTAAAAATGCTCATTATACCATTCCGATACTAATTAATCTATTAGTTCAACTTATTATCTTCATTAATATTTTCACAGAAACTCTTATCTCAATGCTAGGCTTACACTGATTTCTCATCTGAACAGGACTAGAAATAAAAAAAAATAGCTTTTACCTCAATATTAATTAAAAAAATAAATTTCTGCTCTACAGAATCAGCCAGAAAACATTTCTTTACACATAAAGCCACATCTATAATTCTCATGATAGGTTTCATTTCCAATAACCTTTCCTCCAGTCAATGAACAACAATAAATGCTATTAATCAGGTTTATCCTTAAAAATAATAACTGCCCTAGTAATAAAACTAGGAATAGCTCCCTTACTTCTGAGTCCAAGGTGACCCAAAGAACTTCTCTAATATCTGGCATGCTTCTCCCCGCATGAAAAAACTAGCCCAAATATTGATTATGTTTCAAATTTTTCATCAATAAACATTAACATCCCCGTATCTATCTAGAATCTATCCGTTATAGTGGAAGCTAAGTACTTCCCAACTTATATGACACCATCTAACATGTGGGCAGAAACCAGGCAGAAGAGCTCTATCACCTGGGTACAGACTCAAGTGATGTGCCACCATGCCCAGTTTAGACAGGTATAAAGAAAATAAAAGAGAATCACACTACCTGGGTGCTGGGATCAGAAATATATAATGATTTCCTCCCTTGGCAGAGTCCAGGACAAAAGGTAGAGTCATGTCACATAGGTTTTCACTTAGTGATAGGTCACAATTTCTTCAGTTGGCAGGATGCAGGCAGGAGATGAGAGTCACATTACCTAGATGCCATATCTAGCAGTATGTCACAGTGTCCCCCATGAACATGGCACTGGCAGGGGAGAGATAAAACCTAGCCAATAGGCCCAGAGGTATGTAAAAGTATCCTCTGTTTGCAGATCCCAGGCAGAAGAGTCGCATTATCATGATTCTGACCTACTGATATATAACAATGCCTTACAAAAAGGAATTAAACCAAAAATGTTTCAACCCAGAGGTACTAGGCTGAGGGATATGAGACAATCTCCTCATCTTTAAGGGTGACAACATTAATGGTTAGCTAGTTGTGTATATGAGAATCACAATCTATCCTGTTTGCTGGCCATTGTATGACACTTTCTATTACATCTGAGAACTTTATACAAAATATATGAGACTTCCAAACCTCCTTGAGGCCTAGATGTTTATATAGACTCAATCTTTCATATTGCCCTAAACCCAGGTATGACAGTTAATGTTTCTCCTATAGGATGGCTTCAGGGATGAGAGCACTATTATGCCTGTGAGCTGGGTCCAGAAGTGAGTCACCATCCCACCTGTGGTCAGATTCAGTTATGAAAGTCAGAATTCCTGCTTTCTTCTGTATTCACGTTTTAGACTCAGGACTTCAACAATGGGCTTCATAAATGCAGGATGTGAAAAACTTATGCTTTCAACTGAGTGTGTAGCTGAGAGTTACAATCTTAAATTTTTTGCTGGGCTGTATTATTAAACTGTCTGTACCACGTAAGTTTTTATGATATGAGTTAGTGTTGTAAACTTCTGTGAGCTTTACACAAATATGAAATGAAAGACCTTACCTATTATCCCAAAGCTATGGTGAGCGTCAAAATATCTCCTTTTAGCTGAATTCCAATGTAAGCTTAATCATCATGTTTTTGAGCTGAAGGAAAGTGTATGTCATAATCCTATTTGTGGGCAAAAATCTAAGCAGAACGTTAACATCCCTTGTGTCCTGCTTCAAGCAATATAAAAGTGCCCTCCCTAGGCAGGGCCTAGGAAAGATGGTCACATTAACTAAGGGCTGGAATCAGCAGTATGATACAGCCACACTTGGAAAAAAATTCAGCAATGTGATGAGAGCCAAAACGCCTTCACAATCAATCAAAAATTTGTCAAAACACTTTATCTGGCTCTAGCACAGGCAGGAGAATCACACATCATTAGGGTGCAGAACAGAGCAGTATGCTGTAATCTCTTCTTTATGCATGACCTAGGCAGAGCAGCAACATCATCCCAATGCTGAGCCCTGAAATACTGCAAAAGTCCTGTTTGTGGGTGTTTTTTATTTTTTCAGCAACAAACCAAGACTCACATTTCCTAAGTGCTGGGTCATCAACATATCATAATCTTTCCATTGTAAAGACCCAGACAAGAGAGAGTCACATCATTTGTGACATGGGCTCAGAGATATGACCTAAAGTCATCAGTAGACAGTGCTCAGGTAAAAAAAGAGAATCATATCACACTTAGGTGCTTTTTTATGTTTACGTCCCAATTTAATACATAGGCAGAAATGATGGCAGAAGTGTTGGTGAAGAGCCACATTTCCTGGTCCTGGGTTCTTAGATATTCACAAGTCCTCCTTAGAAAAGGACCCAGGCTGGAGAGTTACATCACCTAGGTGCAGGTTCCACCCTTATGTTACAAAGTACCAAGTGGACAGGTCCAAGCAGGAAGTCATATCACCTAGGTGACAGGCCCAGAGATATGTCACAAAGCCTTCCTTAAACATGGCCCTGGCAAAAGAGTACCATTGTGCTTGGCCTAGCAATATGTCATTATTCAAGTGGGCAGATCCCAAGCAGAAAAGCCATATCACCTCCCTGATGGGCCCTGTGATATTTCAAAATGCCCTCTTTTGGTGATGGCCTTGGCAAAATAGTATTATTACCTGTGTGCCTGGCCAAGGTGTATGCCACTATCCTGCCCTGTGTGTAGGGCCCATTCCAGAGAGGAGAGTTAGATCTTGTAACTGATTGACACAGCGATATGCCAATATGATGTTTGTAGGCATGGTGCAGGCAATAACGTAACATCATCTGGGTGCTGGATCCAGTGACATCAAAATTCTTACTGAGAGCAGGATCCAGGCAGAAAAGTCACATCACTTCAATATTGGCCCAGGTAGATATCAAAATTCCCGTTGTAGGCTGGAACCAGTCTGAAGAGTGAAATCACACAGGTGCTTGATGAAGAATCATATCACAGTCATGATAAAATGAAATTCCAGGGATGAAGCCCACTTGATCATGGTAGATAAGTTTTTGATGTGCTGCTGGATTCAGTTTGCCAGTATTTTATTGAGGATTTTTGCATCAATGTTCATCAAGGATATTGGTCTAAAATTCTCTTTTTTGGTTGTGTCTCTGCCCAACTTTGTTATCAACATGATGCTGGCCTCATAAAATGAGTTAGGGAGGATTCCCTCTTTTGCTATTGATTGGAATAGTTTCAGAAGGAATGGTACCAGTCCCTCCTTATACCTCTGGTAGAATTCAGCCATGAATCCATCTGGTCCTGGGCTCTTTTTGGTTGGTAAGCAATTGATTATTGCCACAATTTCAGAGCCTGTTATTGGTCTATTCAGACATTCAAATTCTTCCTGGTTTAGTCTTGGGAGGGTGTATGAATTGAGGAATTTATCCATTTCTTATAGATTTTCTAGTTTATTTGCATAGAGATGTTTGTAGTGTCCTCTGATGACAGTTTGTATTTCTGTGGGATCGGTGGTGATATCCCCTTCATCATTTTCTATTGTGTCTATTTGATTCTTCTCTCTTTTCTTCTTTATTATTCTTGCTAGCAGTCTATTGATTTTGTTGATCCTTTCAAAAAACCAGCTCCTGGATTCATTAATTTTTTAAAGGGTTTTTTGTGTCTCTATTTCCTTCAGTTCTGCACTGATCTTAGTTATTTCTTGCCTTCTGCTAGCTTTTGAATGTGTTTGCTCTTGCTTTTAAAGTTCTTTTAATTGTGATGTTAGGGTGTCAATTTTGGATTTTCCTGCTTTCTCTTGTGGACATTTAGTGCTCTAAATTTCCCTCTACACACTGCTTTGAATGTGTCTCAGAGATTCTGGTATGTTGTGTCTTTGTTCTCGTTGGTTTCAAAAAACATCTTTGTGTCTGCCTTCATTTCATTATGTACCCAGTAGTCATTCAGGAGCAGGTTGTTCAGCTTCCATGTAGTTGAGCGGTTTTGAGTGAGCTCCTTAATCCTGAGTTCTAGTTTGATTGCACTGTGGTCTGAGAGACAGTTTGTTATAATTTCTGTTCTTTCACATTTGCTGAGGAGAGCTTTACTTTCAACTATGTGGTCAATTTTTGAATAGGTGTGGTGTGGTGCTGAAAGAATGTATATTCTGTTGATTTGGGATGGAGAGTTCTGTAGATGTCTATTAGGTCCACTTGGTGCAGAGCTGAGTTCAATTCCTGGATATCCTTGTTAACTTTCTGTCTCGTTGATCTGTCTAATGTTGACAGTAGGGTGTTAAAGTCTCCCATGATTATAGAGTGGGAGTCGTAGGCTTCATCCCTGGGATTCAAGCCTGGTTCAATATATGCAAGTCAATTAATGTAATCCTGCATATAAACAGAAGCAAAGACAAAATCCACATGATTATCTCAATAGATGCAGAAAAGGCCTTTGACAAAATTCAACAACCCTACGTGCTAACAACTCTCAGTAAATGAGGTATTGATGGGATGTATCTCAAAATAATAAGAGCTATCTATGACAAACCCACAGCCAATATCATACTGAATGGGCAAAAACTGGAAGCATTCCCTTTGAAAACTGGCACAAGACAGGGATGTGTTGGAAGTTCTGGCAGGAGAAGGAAGTAAAGGGTATTCAATCAGGAAAAGAGGAAGTCAAATTGTCCCTGTTTGCAAATGGCATGATTGTATATCTAGGAAACCCCATTGTCTCAGCCCAAAATCTCCTTAAGCTAATAAGCAACTTCAGCAAAGTCTCAGGATACAAAATCAATGTACCAAAATCACAAGCATTCTTATACACCAATAACAGACAAACAGAGACCCAAATCATGAGTGAACTCCCATTCACAATGGCTTCAAAGAGAATAAAATACCTAGGAATCCAACTTACAAGGGATGTGAAGGACCTCTTCAAGGAGGACTATGAACCACTGTTCAATGAAATAAAAGAGGATACAAAGAAATGGAAGAACATTCTGTACTCATGGGTAGGAAGAATCAATATCATAAAAATGGCCATACTCCGCAAGGTAATTTATAGATTCAATGTCATCCTCATCAAGCTACCAATGACTTTCTTCACAGATTTGGAAAAAACTACTTTAAAGTTCATATGGAACCAAAAAAGAGCCCACATCGACAAGTCAATCCTAAGCCAAAAGAACAAAGCTGGCGGCATTACACTACCTGACTTCAAACTATACTACAAGGCTACAGTGACCAAAACAGCATGGTACTGGTACCAAAACAGAGATATAGATCAATGGAACAGAACAGAGCCCTCACAAATAATGCCACATATCTACAACTATCTGATCTTTGACAAACCTGAGAAAAACAAGCAATGGGGAAAGCATTCCCTATTTAATAAATGGTGCTGGGAAAACTGGCTAGCCATATGTAGAAAGCTGAAACTGGATCCCTTCCTTACACCTTATACAAAAAATGATTCAAGATGGATTAAAGACTTAAACGTTAGATATAGAACCATAAAAACCCTAGAAGAAAACCTAGGCACTACCATTCAGGACATAGGCATGGGCAAGGACTTCATGTCTAAAACACCAAAAGCAATGGCAACAAAAGACAAAATTGACAAATGGGATCTAATTAAACTCAAGAGCTTCCACACAGCAAAAGAAACTACCATTGGAGTGAACAGGCAACCTACAAAATGGGAGAAAATTTTTGCAACCTACTCATCTGAAAAAGCGCTAACATCCAGAATCTACAATGAACTCAATCAAATTTACAAGAACAAAAAAAACAACCCCATTGAAAAGTGGGCGAAGGACATGAACAGACACTTCTCAAAAGAAGACATTTATGCAGACAAAAAACACATGAAAAAATGCTCCCCATCACTGGCCGTCAGAGAAATGCAAATCAAAACCACAATGAAATACCATCTCACATCAGTTAGAATGGCAATCATTAAAAAGTCAAGAAACAACAGGTGCAGAAGAGGATGTGGAGAAATAGGAACAATTTTACACTGTTGGTGGGACTGTCAACTAGTTCAACCATTGTGGAAGTCAGTGTGGTGATTCCTCAGGGATCTAGAACTAGAAATACCATTTGACCCAGCTATCCCATTACTGGGTATATACCCAAAGGACTCTAAATCATGCTGCTGTAAAGACACATGCACACATATGTTTATTGCAGCACTATTCACAATAGCAAAGACTTGGAACCAACCCAAATGTCCAACATTGATAGACTGGATTAAGAAAATGTAGCACGTATACACCATGGAATACTAGGCAGCCATAAAAAATGATGAGTTCATGTCCTTTGTAGGGACCTGGATGAAATTGGAAATCATCATTCTTAGTAAACTATAGCAAGAACAAAAAACCAAACACCGCATGTTCTCACTCATAGATGGGAATTGAACAATGAGATCACATGGACACAGGAAGTGGAACATCACACTCTGGGGACTGTTGTGGGCTGGGGGGAGGGGGGAGGGATAGGACTGGGAGATATACCTAATGCTAAATGATGAGTTAATTGGTGCAGCACACCAGCATGGCACGTGTATAGATATGTAACTAACCTGCACATTGTGCACATGTACCTTAAAACTTAAAGTATAATAAAATAAAATAAAGAAAAACAAGAAATTCTGAGGATTAGATTAACAGTATCACACACGTCCTGCTTTCATGTAAGACAGTTGCCTTCAACTATCTGTAATGGTGAAATTCTTTACTGTCAGCTTGGAGTACACATAAGACTAACAATTTCCGCTGGGTGCTTGGCCTTGTTATGACATTCACTATAAAATCCAAGGATCTTATAAAGTATGTGTGATGGTTGTAATATTTTTGTGATCTTTTAACCAGAAGGACATGCTTTACATCACTTACATCCCTAATCCTAATTATGAGAGTCAACATTTCTCTGATTGGCTGAGTGTACATATGAGACTTATTACCTTGTCTTTGAGCTGTGCCTAGGTATATGTCATCATCACCTCCTGTGGTTACTAAACAGGCAGGACAATCACAACACCTGAACCCTAAGCCAGAGATATTATCTTTGTGGGCAGAAAAGTCACAAACCTGGGGTTCTAGGCCCAGCTCTATGGCATAATGCCCATTTTGGAGAGTGTCCAGGCAGGAGAGGTATATCACATAAATTGTGGGCCTAGAGATAAATCACAATGCCTCTTGTTGAAATGGCCTAGGCAAGAGACTCGTAATTTGGATGCAGAGCTTAGAAATGCTACACTCTTCACTAGAAGCAGGGTTGAGGCAGGAGAGGAGAGTCATATAACCTAGACTATGTGTCCAGATATATGTTATGATCCCTTCTGAGGACATTGTGAAGACACGAGTGTCAAATCACCAAAGTTCCTAGCAAGGTGCATGTCAAAATGTCAACTGTGGGCTATAATTAGGCAGAATTATTAAATCACTCAGGAGCTGGGCCAAAGCAAATGTCACAGTAACACCTGCGGAAATGTTCAGGGATGAGGTCACCATGCAGTTCCTGTCTTGGCTCCAGGTACAAGAGTCTTTACTAGGCCTTTGATCTGGTCTTAGGTGTATGGCTTAATATCACCTGTGTTCTGGGAGAAGAAAGGAAAGTCACATCAGCTGAGTGGGTGCTGGTCTAGTGAATTACTACAATGCACTTTGTGGGCAGGACTCTGGAAGATGAGTCACATCACAAGGATGCTGGTTTCAGTGATATATCTATATCCCCCCTCTGGACAGGACTTAGGTAGGACAAAAGACAAATTTCACCTAGGCAATTGGCCTGGATATATGTCAGAACTCCCCCTGTGTGCAGGACAGTGCAGGAGAATGACCTCACCTTGGTGCTGGGTTTAGTACTGTGTCACAATCTATCTTGTGGTCAGGGCCCAGGCAAAAGAGAAGAAATCCCACCTAGGTGCTGAGCCAAGTGATATGTTACAAAGCTTCCAACTGGCAGAGCCCTCCCCAAGAAGAGTCACATCAACTGGGTTGAGTTACCAGTTATGTGTCACAATGCACCCTAAGTGCCAGGCAAAGGTAGTAGAAGGAATTAATATCACTTACATGATGGCCCTTGATAAAAGTCACAATGCTCCTTGTAGGCAGGGTTCAGGCCAATATTTAACATCAGCTGGGTGCTTGTCCCAGTACTATGAAAAAGTGCCCTCTGTCACATTGCCAAACAATGTGTTCTACAGTGGTCTGGGCCTACAAAGAGAGTCAAAACACTCAGATGCTGGACAAAGTCACACTTCTCAATTACACACTTGAAAATGTTCTGAAATAAGTTTTACAGTCCCACACAAGTCCTGGCTTCTGGTATGGGAGTCAAAATCTCCTAATATCTGAGTCAAAGTACAGGCATCAGAATCTCAACAATGGGCAATATCCACGTATAAGAACCCCAATTGAAGATTGGGTTCCAAGAGATGAGTCAAAACACTACAGGTAGGCTGAATTATGGTTGAAACATCACCAAACTACCCATGGATCAGATTCATGTATGAGAACAACAACTTTTAACTTTGACTGCTTATGTATGTGAGATTTAGTACCTCATTGACAGGCTCTGTTTATTTGTGAGAATCACAATTGTGTCATCTGGTGTAGATCCAAGAGTCACAATAGCCCCTGGCTGCTGGTGTCTGTTATCACACTTTTGGTACCACTCAGGCTTCATATAATATGCCTAAGTAGCATATTTTTCTGTGAATACTTGCAGGTGGGAGACCTAGGTCTTTACCCATGGCCACAAGACTAGCTATGATAGTTGAAATATCATCCCTGGCTGGGTCTAGCTATAAGAGTTATTATTATATATATGAGCTGAACCCAGGTATATGTCACAACTTCATGTTCGGACAGAGACAAGATAGAAGAGCCATATCATCTGTGTACTGAGCCAGGCATACATTATAATCTCCTTTGCAGGCAAGACCATGTTAGAAGAGTCATATTACCTGGGTAAAGTCTCAAAATATATGTCATCATCCTCACTAGATACAGGGTTAACAAATAGTGGATATTTACATTTTCTAGTTGCTGGCATCAGCAGTGTTATAATTATCTCTTTGGCAGAGTTCTGGACAAAGAGAAGAGTCACATCACCTAGGACTTGCACTCATGGGTATGTCACAATTTCTTCAGTAGGCAGCATCCAGGGAGGAGAGAAGAGTCACATTAGCTAGATGCTATATCAAGCTATATGTCACAGTGTCACCGGTGGGGAGAACACTGGCAGGAGAGACACATTACCTAGATGATAGGCCAAAAGATAGGTTATAATATTCCCTGTTTGCAGGGTCCAAACTGAAAAGTCACATTATTAAAATTCTAAGACAGCGATATTTCCCAATGCACCCATGGGAAAGAATTTAAGCCAAAAAGTCTCCATCCCTTGTTACTAAACATAGCAATATAACATGATCTCCTCATTTTGTTAACTTTCTGTGTAAATTACAGTTAAAATATACTGTGTGTTCTGGGGGACTGTATGAAATCCTCGCCAGCATTCAACGGCTTTATGCAACATTTATGAGAGTTGGAAACCGCTTTGAGGCCTACATGCTCATATTGACTCACAATCTTACATATTGCCACAAACCCAGTTATGATAGTTAACATCTATCTTATAGGTTGGTTTCAGATAAAAGAGCTATTATGCCTGTGATCTGTGTCCAGAAATGAATCATCATCTTACCTATAGCAAGATCCATATATGAATGTCACAATTTCACCTTTGTAATTTATTTACTTGTTAGACTAAGGACTTCCACACTGGGCTTTGTAAATATGGAATGGTGACAAATTTGCCCTCATCTGTGTGTGTTATCAAGAGTCACAATCTTAACTTTTTGCTGGACCCTGTTATGAAATTCTGTGTACCACCGAAGTTAATGTTGTCACCTTCTGTGGGCTTTGTAAAAACACACAATTCATAAGCTTACCTATTGTTGCAAGTGTAGCAATGAGATGCAACATATCTCTTATTGGTGGAATCCCAATTTAAGTTTGATCATCTTGCCTGTGAGCTGAAGCAGTGTAAATTTCATAATCCCATTTGTAAGACACAAAACTTGGCAGGGAGGTAGCACAATTTAGGTGCTGTACCAAGCAATATGTCACAATGCCCTCTCTAGGGAAGGTACAGTAATTAGGGTTACATTAACTGGGTGCTGGGCTCAGCAATGTGACACAATCCCAAGTGGAAAAAAAAAAAAAAAAACAGAAAAGTGATGAGAGCAAAAACACCTGCAGAATAGGTCCACGATGTGTAAAAATACTTTCTGTCACTCTGGCACAGGAAGGAGAGATACATTATCAGGATGGAGGGCCCAGAAATATGCCATAAGTCTCTCTATATGCAGGAACCAGGTAGAAGAGGAACGCCATCTGGTTCCTGAGCCCTGCATTATGTCAAAATTCCTTTTCATGGGCATGGTTTGGAAACAAGAGTAGAGTCATATTGCCTAAGGATTAGGCTTGGCAATATGCCACATCACCCCATTATAAAGGCTCAGGGAGAAGAAAAGAGTCAATTCAATTAACAAACAAGCTCACATCTATAGTCCAATGGTCCAAGTATGCAGAGATCTGGCAGTAGAGAATGGTCATATTACCTAGGTGCTTCATTAGGTATATGATATAATCTAATATGTGAGGTGAAGGGAGGTAGAAAAGCCACATCACCTTGATGCTGGGTTCTTAGATATGTCACAAAACTCCCTTAGGACAGGACCAAGGCAAGAGAGTTACAACAAATAGGGGCAGGTTCCACCCTTACGTCACAATGCTCCACGTGATCAGGGCCCAAGTAGTAAGTCAAACCACCTAGATGATACGCTCAGGGTTATGTCAAAATGTCCTCCTTGAGGCATGGCCCTGCTGAAAGAGTATCATCACCTGAATACCTAGCCTAGCAATAGGACACAATCCAGGGAAGCAGGACCCAAAGAGAACAACATCACCTAGGTGATAGGCCAAGAGATTTGTCACAATATCCCCTTTGGGACATGGCCCTAGCAAAAGAGTACTGTAACCTGTGTGCCTGGCCCAGCCATATGTTATTTTTCCCCATTGTGTGCAGGGCCCATTCTAATGAGGAGAATTATGTCACCCAAGTGGTTGACAGAGTGAAACATCACAATAAATTCTGTGGGCATGGGTCAGGCAGAAATATAACATGACCTGGGTCCTGGATCTAGAAATATTCCATGAGTCTTACTGACAGCAGGGACCAGGAAGGAGAGAAACATCACCTAAAGTTGGGCCCGGTGAATACCACAGTAACATATGTAGGCAGAAACAGGTACGGAGAGTCAAATCCCACAGAAACTGTACAAATATTTATATTACAATTACACTTGAAGAAAATACCCAAAAGGATATTTACAGTATCACACATGTCCTGTTTTCATGAGTGAGAGTTGGCTTCACATATGTGAGACAGTGACAGTTCTTACTGTCAGCAGGGTGAGAATACGAGACTCACAATTTCACATTTCTGCTGGGTTCTGTTGTGACATTCTCTGTACAAGTCAAAGCCTTTATTAAATATCTGAGGTGTTATAATACTATTTGACTTTTTTTTTTTATCAGAAAGTGGTTTAATCACTCATGTTTCTAAAGCAAGCTATGAGAGTCAAAATTACTCCTATTTCTGGGGTCCACATATGAGAGTCATTATCATGCCTGTGAGCTGTGCCTAGGTATATATCGGAATTTACTTTGTTGTAATGAAACAGTGAACACAGCCAAGTCACCTAATTGCTGAACCAGAAAATTTCCAATATTCTCTTTGCAGGCAAGTTCCTGGCAGTAAAGTTGCACAATTTGGGGGTTACGCTGAGATGTATGACATAATGTCTCTTTTGAGCACTGTCCAGATGGAAGAGGAGACTCATATCACCTAAATTATAGGCCCAGAGATATGTCAAAACTTATTCTGTTGAAAGGACAGGACAAGAAAATCATATGAATTGGATGCAGAGCTTGGAAATGCTACAATCCCCAGTGGAAGCAGGGGCTAGGCAGGAGAGATAGTCAGATAACTAGATGTTGGGTCCCGAAATATGTAGCAATCCTCCCTGAGGATATTTTTAAGACATGAGAATCAGATCTTCAAGGTGTTCTGCTGAGGTAAATATCCAAATGTGTGGGCTGCATATAGGCAGGATTATTAAATTACTCATGAGCTGGGAAAAGGTATATGTCACAGTAACACTGGCAGAAAATTCCAGGAATGGGAGTCACTATCATGTATATAGCGTGGCTCCAGGTTTAAGAGTAATGATTGGTCCTCTTCTCGGGTCTCAGATATATGGCACATATCACTTGTGGGCAGAGAGCAAGCAGGAAGGTCATGTCACCTGGGTGGGTGCTGGTCCAGTGAGATGTCACAATACTTGTGGGCGGAATCCTGAAAATGGGGTCACATCACATGGATGCTGGTTTTACTGATATATCAAAATTCTACCTGTGGGAAAAGCTTAAGAGTTAGAGTAGACTCAGTTCATCTAGGCAATTGACCTAGATGTATTTCACAATAGTTTCTATGTCCAGGATCAAGGTATTAAAGTGACCTCACCTTGGCACTGGGTTTAGCAATATGTCACAATCTCCGCTGAGTTCAAGGTGAGGAGAGAGAGAAGAAACATTACCCAGGTGCTGAGCCAAGTGATATGTTACAAAGTTCCTGTTGGTGGAACACAAAACACGGAGTCAAACCACCAGGGTGCAGTATCCAGTTTTGTGTCACAATGCACCATAAGTGCAGGGCCAAGGCAGTAGAAAGGAGTCACATCACTTACATAATGGACCTAGATATAAGCTCAAATAATATTTATAGGTAGAGATCAGGCATATATTTCACATCACTGAGTGCTGGTCCCAGTGATATGTAAAACTGCCTTTTGTAGGTAGGTCCAGACACGTTGGCTTAGGTGTATAGTCCAAGTATGTCACAATTTTATCTGTGGTCATAGCCTAAAAAGGACAGTAAAATTTTTCAAGAGCTGGGCTAACTTTTATGTCCTAATCACACACTAAGAAATATTCAGAAATAAGTTTCACAGTCCGACACAAGTCCTGGCTTTGAGTATGTGAGTCCACACCTTCTGTAAATTGGGTTGAAGCTGAGAAGTCACAATCTTAACAATGGGAAAGATTCATATATAAGATGCTTACTCCCACATGAAGATTGTGTTCCATGAGGGGAGTCACAGAACCTCAGTTTTGCTGAATTATACATCACCAAATCAGCCCTGGGTCAGATCTGTGTATGTGATGAAAAAATTCAAATTTCGACTGCTCTTTTTCTTTTTCTTTCTTTTTCTTTTTTTTTTTTTGAGATTTAGAACCTTATTTCCGGGCCCTGTTCTTGAGAGAGAATGATAACCAGCTAAGCTGGGTGTGCATCCAAGTGTCACAATTGCACCTGGTTGCATTTCTGTGTTATGACACTTTGTACCACTCAGATTTTATATGATATCCCGGAGTGTCATAATCCTCTGTGAACTTTATACAATTAGTAGACCCATTACTTTACTTATGGTCATAAGACTGGCTATGAGAGTCAGAATTTCTTTCCCTTCTGGGTCTAGATATGATAGTTATATTTGTACTTGTGAGCTGAACACAGATATATGTCACAAATTCACCTGTGCACAGAAACAAGGCAGGAGAGTTTCATCACCTGGATTCTGAGCTCAAGATACCTTAAAAAAGTCTTTGCAGGCAGGGCCAAGTCAGAAGAGTCACATCACCTTGGTATGGCCTCAAATAATATAGCACCATGTCCAATGTAGACAGATGTGTAGGAAAAGAAGAGAGTCACACCATGTAGGTGCTGGGCTCAGCAATAGGTAATAATCTCTTCTTTTGGCAGATTCCAGAATAAAGAGGAAAGTTGCATTACCTATGTTTTCCACTCATCGGTATGTCACAATTCCTTTAGTTGGCAAAACCCTGAGAGAAAAGAAGAGTCACATTTCTTAGATGCTATGTCCAACGATGTCACAATGTTCCTTGAGGGTAATGCACATGCAAAACATACAAATCACCTAGCTGATAGGGTCAGAGTTATGTGATAATATCCCTTTTTTGTAGCACCCAGGCAGAAAAGTCACAATATTATGATACTCACCCAATAATATGTCAGAATGCACACATGTGAAACTATTATTATTATTATTATTATACTTTAAGTTTTAGTGTACATGTGCACAATGTGCAGGTTTGTTACATATGTATATATGTGACATATTGGTGTGCTGCACCCATTAACTCGTCATTTAGCATTAGGTATATCTCCTAATGACATCAGTACCCCCCCCCCGCCACACCACACAACAGTCCCTGATGAGTGATGTTCCCCTTCCTGTGTCCATGTGTTCTTATTGTTCAATTCCAACCTGTGAGTGAGAACATGCAGTGCTTGTTTTTTTGTCTTTGCAATAGTTTGCTGAGAATGATGGTTTCCAGCTTCATCCATGTACCTAAAAAGGACATGAACTCACCCTTTTTTATGGCTGCATAGTATTCCATGGTGTATATGTAGCACATTTTCTTAATCCAGTCTATGATTGTTGGATATTTGGGTCGGTTCCAAGTCTTTGCTATTGTGAATAGTGCTGCAATAAACATACGTGTGCATGTGTCTTTATAGCAGCATGATTTATAATCCTTTGGGTATATACCCAATAATGGGATGGCTGGGTCAAATGGTATTTCTAGTTCTAGATCCCTGAGGAATCACCACACTGATTTCCACAATGGTTGAACTAGTTTACAGTCCCACCAACAGTGTAAAAGTGTTCCTATTTCTCCACATCCTCTCCAGCACCTGTTGTTTCCTGATTTTTAAATGATCACCACTCTAACTACTGTGAGATGGTATCTCATTGTGGTTTTGATTTGCAGTTCTCTGTTGACCAGTTATGGTGAGCATTTTTTCATGTGTTTTTTGGCTGCATAAATGTCTTCTTTTGAGAAGTGTCTGTTCATATCCTTCACCCACTTTTTGATGGGGTTGTTTTATTTTTTTATTTTTTGTAAATTTATTTGAGTTCACTGTAGATTCTGAATATTAGCCCTTTGTCAGATGAGAAGGTTGCAAAAATTTTCTCACATTCACTAGGTTGCCTGTTCAGTCTGATGGTGGTTTATTTTGCTGTGCAGAAGCTGTTTAGTTTAATTAGATCCCATTTCTCAATTTTGGCTTTTGTTGCCATTGCTTTTGGTGTTTTAGACATGAAGTCCTTGCCCATGTCTATTTCCTGTATGGGATTGCCTAGGTTTTCTTCTAGGGTTTCTATGGTTTTAGTTCTAACACGTAAGTCTTTAATCCATCTTGAATTAATTTTTTTATAAGGTGTAAGGAAGGGATCCAGTTTTAGCTTTCTACACGTGGCTAGCCAGTTTTCTCAGCACCATGTATTAAATAGTTAATCCTGTCCCCTTTGCTTGTTTTTGTCAGGTAAAAGATCAGATAGTTGTAGATATGCAGCATTATTTCTGAGGGCTCTGTTCTTGTCCATTTGTTCATATCTCTGTTTTGGTACCAGTACCATGCTGTTTTGGTTACTGTAGCCTTGTAGTAGAGTTTGAAGTCAGGTGGTGTGATGCTTCCAGGTTTGTTCTTTTAGCTTAGGATTGACTTGGCAGTGTGGGCTCTCCTTTTGTTTCCATATGAACTTTAAGGTAGTTTTTTCCAGTTCTGTGAAGAAAGTCATTGGTAGCTTGATGAGTACGGCATTGAAGCTATAAATTACCTTAGGCAGTATGGCCATTTTCACGATATTGATTCTTCCTACCAATGAGCACGGAATGTTCTTCCATTTGTTTGTATCCTCTTTTATTTCATTAAGCAGTGGTTTGTAGTTCTCCTTGAAGAGGTCCTTCACATCCCTTGTAAGTTGGATTTCTAGGTATTTGATTCTCTTTGAAGCAATTGTGAATGACAGTTCACTCATGATTTGGCTCTCTGTCTGTTATTAGTGTACAAGAATGCTTGTGATTTTTGCACACTGATTTTGTATCCTGAGACTTTGCTGAAGTTGCTTATCAGCTTAAGGAGATTTTGGGTTGAAAGGATGGGGTTTTCTAGATACACAGTCATGCCATCTGCAAACAGGGACAATTTGACTTCCTCTTTTCCTAATCAAATGCCCTTTATTTCCTTCTCCTGCCTGATTGCCCTGGCCAGAACTTCCAACACTATGTTGAATAAGAGTGGTGGTAGATGGCATCCATGTCTCGTGCCAGTTTTCAAAGGGAATGCTTCCAGTTTTTGCCCATTCAGTATGATATTGGCTGTGGGTTTGTCATAGATAGCGCTTATTATTTTGAGATATGCCCATCAGTACTGATTTATTGAGAGTTTTTAGCATGAAGGGATGTTGAATTTTGTCAAAGGCATTTTCTTCATCTATTGAGAAAATCATGTGGTGTATGTCTTTGGTTCTGTTTATACGCTAGTTACGTTTGTCGATTTTCATATGTTGAACCAGCCTTGCATCACAGGGATGAAGCCCACTTGATCAAGGTGGATAAGTTTTTGATGTGTTGCTGGATTCATTTTGCCAGTATTTTATTGAGGATTTGTGCATCAATGTTCATCAAGGATATTGGTTTAAAATTCTCTTTTTTTGTTGCGTCTCTGCCAGACTTTGGTACTAGGATGATGCTTGCCTCATAAATTGAGTTAGGGAGGATTCCCTCTTTTTCTATTGATTGGAATAGTTTCAGAAGGGATGGTACCAGCTCCTCCTTGTACCTCTGGTAGAATTTGGCTGTGAATCCATCTGGTCCTGGACTCTTTTTGGTTGGTAAGCTATTGATTATTTCCTCAATTTTTTGCAGAGCCTGTTACTGGTCTATTCAGAGATTCAACTTCTTCCTGGTTTAGTCTTGGGAGGGTGTATGTGTCAAGGAATTTATCCATTTCTTCTAGATTTTCTAGTTTATTTGCTTAGATGTGTTTATAGTATTCTCTGATGGTAGTTTGTATTTCTGTGGGATCAGTGGTGATATCCCCTTTCTCATTTTTTATTGCGTCTATTTGATTCTTCTCTCTTTTCTTCTTTAGTAGTCTATCAATTTTGTTGATCTTTTCAAAAAACCAGCTCCTGGATTTATTTATCTTTTGAAGGGTTTTTATGTCTCTATCTCCTTCAGTTTTGCTCTGATCTTAGTTATTTCTTGCTTTCTGCTAGCTTTTGAATTTTTTGCTCTTGCTTCTCTAGTTCTTTTAATTGTGATGTTAGGGTGTCAATTTTAGATCTTTCCTGCTTTCTTTTGTGGGTATTTCGTGCTACAAATTTCCCTCTACACACTGCGTTGAATGTGTCCTAGAGATTCTGGTATGCTGTGTCTTGTTGCCTTTGGTTTCAAAGAACATCTTTATTTCTGCCTTCATTTCGTTATGTACCTAGTAGTCATCCAGGAGCAGGTTGTTCAGTTTCCATGTAATTGAGCAGTTTTTAGTGAATTTCTTAATCCTGAGTTCTAGTTTGATTGCACTGTGGTCTGACAGACAGTTTGTTATAATTTCTGTTCTTTTACATTTGCTGAAGAGTGTTTTACTTCCAACTATGTGGTCAATTTTGGAATGAATGTGATGCGGTGCTGAGAAGAATGTATATTCTGTTGATTTGGGGTGGAGAGTTCTGTAGATGTCTATTAGGTCCTCTGGGTGCAGAGCTGAGTTCAATTCCTGGATATACTTCTTAACTTTCTGTCTCCTTGATCTGTCTAACATTTCCAGTGGGGTGTTAAATTCTCCCATTATTATTGTGTGGGACTCTAAGTCTCTTTGTAGTTCCCTAAGGACTTCCTTTATGAATCTGAGTGCTCCTGTGTTGGGTGCATATATATTTAGGATAGTTAGTTCTTCTTGTTGAATTGATCCCTTTACCATTAGGTAATGATTTTATTTGTCTCTTTTGATGTTTGTTGGTTCAAAGTCCGTTTTATCCAAGACTAGGATTGCAACCCTGCCTTTTTTTGTTGTCCATTTGCTTTGTACACCTTCCTCCATCGCTTTATTTTGAGCCCATGTGTGTCTCTGCACATGAGATGCGTTTCCTGAATACAGCACACTGATGGATCTTGACTCTTTATCCAATTTGCCAGTCTGTGTCTTTTCATTGGAGCATTTAGCCCATTTATATTGAAGGTTAGTGTTATTATGTGTGAATTTGATCCTGTCATTATGATGTTAGCTGGGAATTTTCCTCATTAGTTGATGCAGTTTCTTCCTAGCCTTGATGGTCTTTAAAATTTGGCATGTTTTTGCAGTGGCTGGTACTGGTTGTTACATTCCTTGTTTAGTGCTTCCTTCAGGAGCTCTTTTAGGGCAGGCCTGGTGGTGACAAAATCTCTCAGTGTTTGCTTGTCTGTAAAGTATTTTATTTCTCCTTCACTTATGAAGCTTAGTTTGGCTGTATATGAAATTCTGGGTTGAAAATTCTTTTCTTTAAGAATGTTGAATATTGGTCCCCACTCTCTTCTGGCTTGCAGAGTTTCTGCTGAGAGGTCTGCTGTTAGTCTGATGGGCTTCCCTTTGAGGGTAACCCGACCTTTATCTCTGGCTGCCCTTAATATTTTTTCCTTCATTTCAACTTTGATAAATCTGACAATTATGTGTCTTGGAGTTGCTCTTCTCAAGGGGTATCATTGTGGTGTTCTCTGTATTTCCTGAATTGAATATTGCCCTGCCTTGCCAGTTGGGGAAATTCTCCTGGATAATATCCTGCAGAGTGTTTTCCAACTTGGTTCCATTCTCCCCATCACTTTCAGGTACACCAATCAGATGTAGATTTGGTCCTTTCTCATAGTCCCATGTTTCTTGGGACTATGTTTCATTTTATTCTTTTTTCTCTAAACTTCTCTTCATGCTGCATTTCATTCATTTCATCTTCCATCACTGATACCCTTTCTTCCAGTTGATCGCAACAGTTACTGAAGCTTGTGCATTCATAATATAGTTCTTGTGCCATGGTTTTCAGCTCCATCAGGTACTTTAAAGACTTCTCTGTATTGGTTATTCTAGTTATCCATTCGTCTAATTTTTTTTTCAAATTTTTTAACTTCTTTGCCATTGGTTTGAACTTCCTTCTTTAGCTCAGAGTAGTTTGATCTCCTGAAGCCTCCTTCTGTCAACTTGCCAAAGTCATTCTCCATCCAGCTTTGTTCCATTTCTGGTGAGGAGCTGCATTCCTTTGGAGAACAAGAGATGATCTGATTTTTAGAGTTTCTGGTTTTTCTGCTTTGCTTTTTCCCCATCTTTGTGGTTTTATCTACCTTTGGTCTTTGACAATGGTGATGTACAGATGGGTTTTTGGTGTGGATGTCCTTTCTGTTTGTTAGTTTTCCTTCTAACAGTCAGGACCCTCAGCTGCAGGTCTGTTGGAGTTTACTCTAGGTCCACTCCAGACCCTGTTTGCCTGGGTATCAGCAGCGGTGGCTGCAGAACAGCAGATATTGGTTAACCGCAAATGCTGCCTGATCATTCCTCTGGAAATTTTGTCTTAGAGGAGTACCCGGATCTGTGAGGTGTCAGTCTGCCCCTACTGGGGGGTGCCTCCCAGTTAGGCTGCTTGGGGGTTAGGGACCCACTTGAGGAGGCAGTCTGCCCATTCTCAGATCTCAAGCTGTGTGCTGGGAGAACCACTACTCTCTTCACAACTGTCAGACAGGGACATTTAAGTCTGCAGAGGTTATTGCTGTCTTTTCTTTGTCTGTGCTCTGCCCCTAGATGTGGAGCCTATATAGGCAGGCAGGTCTCCTTGAGGTGTGGTGTGCCCCACCGAGTTCAAGCTTCCCAGCTGCTTTGTTTACCTGCTCAAGCCTGGGCAATGGCGGGTGCCCCTCCCCCAGCCTGGCTGCCACTTTGCAGTTTGATCTCAGACTGCTGTGCTAGCAATGAGTGAGGCTCCATGGGCTTAGGACACTCTGAGCTAGATGCTGGATACAATTTCCTGGTGTGCCATTTGTTAAGCCCATTGGAAGAGCACAGTATTAGGGTGGAGTGACCCATCTGTCACCCCTTTTTTTTGGCTAGGAAAAGGAATTCCCTGACCCCTTGCACTTCTCGGGTGGTGTGATGCTTCACCCTGCTTTGGATCATGCATGGTGTGCTGCACCCACATCCTGCACCCACTGTCTGGCACTCCCCAGTGAGATGAACCCAGTCCCTCAGCTGGAAATATAGAAACACCCGTCTTCTGCATCATTCACGCTGGGAGGTGTAGACTGGAGCTCTTCCTATCCTGCCATCTTCACATGTGAAACACTTTAAGCAAAATTTTAACCCCTTAGTACTTGACCCAGTGACATGATGCAATCTTTTCATCCTTGAGGGTGACAATGTTAAATGTTAGCTTTGTGTATATATGAATCACAATGTCACGTGTGAGCTGCGCCATTGTATGACACATTCTAAAATATCCAAGGGCTTTATATAGCATGCATGACAGTCAGAAACTACTCTGAGGCCCACATGCTTATAAGGACTGATGATCTTATATGCTGCTTAAACCCAGGTATGATAGTCAACATTTTCATTTAGGCTGAGTTCAGGAATGAGACTCATTTTTATACCTGTGAGCCTGGTCCAAACTGAGTCACAATCACACCTGTGGCCAGATCCACATATGAGTGTCACAATTTCCCCTTGATACTGTTTTACCTTTTTAGACTCAGTACCTCAACAGTGGGCTTTATAAATGTAAAATGATGACAACTTTTACTTCACCTGGCCGTGTAATTGAGAATCACAATGTTAACTTTTTGCTGGGCATTGGTATGTAACTCCCTGTACCACCCAAGGAGTGTATACAATATGAATTAACATTGTAAACTTCTCTGAGCTTTGTACAAATATGAAACACAGGATTTCACCTATTGCCCTAAGCCTAATGATGAGAGGTAAAATATCTCCTATTGGCTAGATTTCAATAAAAGTTTGGCCATCATGCCTGTGAATTGAAGCAATTAATATACCATAATCCCATTTGTGGGCAAAAGTTAGGAAAAAAAGTAACATCACTTAGATGAAGTGGCAACCAACATGTCACAATGCCCTCTCTAAGTAACACCTAGAGAGGAGGATCACATTAACTGGGTACCGAGCCCATCAATATGACACAATTCCACATGAGAAAAACTTAGCCAATAGATGAGAGACAAAATATCTACATAATGGGTGGAAGATACGTCAAAATACACTCTGTGTCTCTGACCAGGAAGGACACTAGCATCTTCAGGTTGCTGGTCACAACAGTCTGCAGTAAATCCCTCTTTATTCAGGAATCTAGCAGAAGACTAACATCATCTAGGGGAATGGGACAAAATTTCCCTTAGTGGGCATGGTTGAGAATAAGGAAGAGAGTCACATGACCTAAAGGCAGGGCTTAACAATATGTCACTATTTTAAAGGCACAGGCAGGGGAAGAGAGTTATATTATTAAATCACTAAGGAGCTGGTCAAAGGTATATGTCAAAATTACACCTGTGGAAATGTCTAAGAATAAGAGTCACCATCCTGCACGTACCCTGAATCCAGGCATAAGAGCTGTTATTAGGCTTTTGTTATGGTCTTAATTATATAGCACAATATCACCTGTTCCCAAAGTGAAGACAAGAAAAACAGATCACCTACATTGGTGCGGGTCCATTGAGATGTCACAATCAACCTTGTGGGCAGAACCCTGTCAGAAGAGTCACATAATCTGGTTTCTGGTTTCATTGTGGGTAAAAATTTGGCAGGAGAGGAGATTCACTTCACCTAGGGAATAGACCTAGATATATGTCACAGTGACCCATATGTGTAGTACGAAGCTTGGAGAGTAACTTCACTTTGGTGCTGGACAAGCAATATGTCACAATCTCCATGTGGTCAGTGTCCACACAAAAGCAAAGAAACATCACCTATGGGCTGAGCCAAGTGATATGTTACAATGTTTCCAGTGGGCAGAACCCCAAAAGGAGAATTACGGCACATTGGTCAGTACTGAATGATGTGTCACAATGCACTGTTTGCACAGGGCCAAGGGAGTAGAAGAGAGTCACATCACTTACATGATGGATCTAGATATAAAACACAATTCTCTTTGTAGGCAGGTTTCAGGCAGACAATTCACATCACCTGGGTGATGAACCCACTGGTATATAAAAGTTCCCTTTATAGACAGAGCCAACGAAGTTGGTGTACATTTCTAAGGTGCTTATTCTACATACAGTATAGTTTCATCTGTGGCCTGGGCCTAGAAAAGACAGTCAAATTATTCCTGTGCTGGGCAAAATTACCTGTGACAATCACACTCTCAGAAAGGTTCAGAAAGAATTTTTACATCACACAGAAATCCTGGCTTTTTTTAGGTGAGTCAAATCTTTCTATGAGTTGGGCCAAAGTAGAAGAGTCACAATCTCAACCTTGGGCAAAATCCATGTATAAAAGCCCAAATCTCACTTGAAGATTGTGTTCCAGTAGGGGAGTCAGAGCACCACAGGGGTGCTGAATAATGGTTCAAATATTACGAATCCACCTGTGAATCAGATCCATGTATGAGAGCTATTATTTCAATCTTCAACTTCTTTTTATGTGTGAGATTAAGGACCTCATGCCTAGGTCCTGTTGATGTTTGAGAATAACAATCATTTCAGCTAAGTGTACATACAAGAGTCACATTCTTACATGGTTACTGATCTCTGTTTTGACATTCTTTGCACAATTAAGGCTTTATATGATATACCTGAGACTTATAATCCTTTGTGAAATTTACACAAGTGAAAAACTCAGGGTTTTACCCATGGCTGTGATTCTGGCAATGAGAGTCAAAATATCTCCACTGGCTGAGTCCAGGTTTGAGGGTTACTCTTGTGCATGTTTGCTTAACCAAGGTACATGCCACAAGTTCACAGTGAGAAGGGACAAGGCAAGAAAGTCACATCACCTGGGTGCTGAGCCAGTGATACAGTATAATTTCATTTGTAGGCTAGGCCTAGTTAGAAGAGTCACATCATCTGGGTGAAACCTCAAATAGTGTGTCACAAATTCACTATAGGCAGGGAAGAGAAAGCAAAGGGAGAATTATTCCACCTAGGTATTTGGATCTGCAATATGTAACAATTCCCTGTCTTTCCAGAGTCTAGAATATGAAAGACAGTCACATAACCTAGGTTTTGCCAAAAGTGGTATGCCACAATTTCTTTGGTGATCAGGACCCAGGCAGGAGAGGAGAGTCACATTATCTAGATGTTAAGTCAAAGAACATTTTACAATGTCCCCTGAAGGCAGGGTACAGTCAGTGGAGATGAATCACCCAGCTTCTAGGCCAAGAGATATGTGATAATATCCACTATTTTCAAGGTTCAGGCAGAAGAGTCACATTATTATGATTCTGACCCGGTGATATGTAACAATGCACACATGGGAAGGAATTTAAGCCAAAAAGTCTCAACACCTGTGTACTAAGACAAGTTATATGCCAAAACTTTTTGTCCTAGAGAATGCCTCCATTAACTGTGAGCTGTGTGTTTATATTAGAATCATAATCTCATGTTTTACCTTGGCCATTCTATGAAACGCTACAACATTTCAAAAGCTTTATCTAGCATCAATCAGTGTGGAAAACCACTTTGAGGCCTATATGATCATATGGATTCATGATCTCACAATTGCCCTAAACTGAGGTATAATATTCAACATCTTTATTGCAGACTGGGTTCAGGTATGAGACTCATTATTATGCCTGTGAGCTAGATTAGGGGTTGAGACACCATCCAACCTGTGGCCAGATCCACATATGAAGGTCACAATTCCAACTTGGTTGTGTATTCACTTGTTAGACTCAAGATCTAAACAGTGGGCTTTTCACATGTGGGAAGGTGATATTTGCTTTCATCTGGGTGTGTAAATGAGAATTCAAATGTGAACTAATTGTTGGTCACTTTCCTGAAATTCTCTATACTACATAAGGGGTTTACACATTAAGAGTTAGGGTTGGAGAGGCAGCCAAGACGGCCGAATAGGAACAGCTCTGGTCTACAGCTCCCAGCGTGAGTGACACAGAAGATGGGTGACTTCTGCATTTCTATCTGAGGTATTGGGTTCATCTCACAAGGGAGTGCCAGACAGTGGGGGCAGGACAGTGGTTGCAGCACACCGTGCATGAGCCAAAGCCGGGTGAGACGTTGCCTCACTCAGGAAATGCAAGGGGTCAGGGAGTTCCCTTTCCTAGTCAAAGAAAGGGGTGACAGAAGGCACCTGGAAAATCAGGTCACTCCTACCTTAATACTGCGCTTTTCCGATAGGCTTAAAAAATGGCGCACAAGGAGATTATATCTCACACCTGGCTCAGAGGGTCCGATGCCCACAGAGTCTCACTGATTGCTAGCACAGCAGTCTGAGATCAAACTGCAAGGTGGCAGCGAGGCTGGAGGAGGGGCGCCCACCATTGCCCAGGCTTGCTTAGGTAAACAAAGCAGCTGGGAACCTCCAACTGGGTGGAGCCCACCACAGCTCAAGGAGGCCTGCCTACCTCTGTAGGCTCCACATCTGGGGGCAGGACACAGACAAACAAAAAGACAGCAATAACCTCTGCAGACTTGAATGTCCCTGTCTGACTGCTTTGAAGAGGGCAGTGGTTCTCCCAGCACATTGCTGGAGATCTGAGAATGGGCAGACTGCCTTCTCAAGTGGGTCCCTGACCCCTGACCCCAAAGCAGCCTAATTGGGAGGCACCCCGCAGTAGGGGCAGGGTGACAACTCACATGGCCAGGTACTCCTCTGAGACAAAACTTCCAGAGGAATGATCAGACAGCAGCCTTCTCAGTTCATGAAAATCCTGCTGTTCTGCAGCCACTGCTGCTGATACCCAGGTAAACAGGGTCCAGAGTGGACCTCTAGCAAACTCCAACAGACCTGCAGCTGAGGGTCCTGTCTTTTAGAAGGAAAACTAACAAACAGAAAGGACATCCACACAAAAAACCCATCTGTACATCACCGTCATCAAAGACCAAAAGTAGATAAAACCAAAAAGATGGGGAAAAAACAGAGCAGAAAAACTGCAAACTCTAAAAAGCAGAGTGCATCTCCTCCTCCAAAGGAACATAGTTCCAGCAATAGAACAAAGCTAGATGGGGAATTACTTTGATGAGTTGAGAGAAGAAGGCTTCAGATGATCAAACTACTCTAAGCTACAGGAGGAAATTCAAACCAAAGGCAAAGAAGTTAAAAACTTCGAAAAAAATTTAGATAAATGTATAACTAGAATAACTGATACAGAGAAGTGCTTAAAGGAGCTGATGGAGCTGAAAGCCAAGGCTTGAGAACTAAACTAGAATAACTGATACAGATAAGTGCTTAAAGGAGCTGATGGAGCTGAAAACCAAGGCTCGAGGACTACATGAAGAATGCAGAAGCCTCAGGAGCTGATGTGATCAACTGGAAGAAAGGGTATCAGTGATGGAAGATGAAATGAATGAAATGAAGGAAGAAGGAAAGTTTAGAGAAAAAAGAGTAAAAAGAAATGAACAAAACCTCCAAGAAACATGGGACTGTGTGAAAAGACCAAATCTGCATCTGATTGGTGTACCTGAAAGTGATGAGGAGAATGGAACGAAGTTGGAAAACACTCTGCAGGATATTATCCAGGAGAACTTCCCTAATCTAGCAAGGCAGGACGACATTCAAATTCAGGAAATACAGAAAACACCACAAAGATACTCCTCGAGAAGAGCAACCCCAAGACACATAATTGTCAGATTCCTCAAAGTTGAAATGAAAGAAAAAATGCTAAGGGAAGCAAGAGAGAAATGTCAGGTTAACCTCAAAGGGAATCCCATCAGACTGACAGCGGATCTCTTGGCAGAAACTCTACAAGCCAGAAGAGAGTGGGGGCCAATATTCAACATTCCTAAAGAAAAGAATCTTCAACCCAGAATTTCATATCCAACAAAACTAAGCTTCATAAGTGAAGGAGAAATAAAATACTTTACAGACAAGCAAATGCGGAAAGATTTTGTCACCACCAGACCTGCCCAAAAGAGCTCCTGAAGGAAGCACTAAACATGGAAAGCAACAACTGGTATCAGCCACTGCAAAATCATGCCAAATTGTAAAGACCATCAAGGCTAGGAAGAAACTGCTTCAACTAATGTGCAAAATAACCAGCTAACATCATAATGACAGGATCAAATTCACACATAACAATATTAACTTAAAGTGTAAATGGACTAAATCCTCCAATTAAAAGACACAGACTGGCAAATTGGATAAAGAGTCAAGAACCATCAGTGTGCTGTATTCAGGAAACCCATCTCATGTGCAGAGACACACATAGGCTCAAAATAAAAGGATGGAGGAAGATCTACCAAGCAAATGGAAAACAAAAAATGGCAGGGGTTGCAATCCTACTCTCAGATAAGACAGACTTGAAACCAATAAAGATCAAAAGAGACAAAGAAGGCCATTACATAATAGTAAAGGGATCAATTCAACAAGAAGAGCTAACTATCCTAAATATATATGCACCCAGTACTGGAGCATCCAGATTCATAAAGCAAGTCCTGAGTGACCTACAAAGAGACTTAGACTCCCACACAATAATAATGGGAGACTTTAACACCCTACTGTCAACATTAGACAGATCAATGAGACAGAAAGTTAACAAGGATACCAAGGAATTGAACTCAGCTCTGCACCAAGTGGAGATAATAGACATCTGCAGAACTCTCCACCCAAAATCAATATAACATACATTCTTTTCAGCACCACACTACACCTATTGCAAAATTGACTACATACTTGGAAGTAAAGCTCTCCTCAGCAAATGTAAAAGAACAGAAATTATAACAAACTGTGTCTCAGACCACAATGCAATCAAAATAGAACTCAGGATTAAAAAACTCACTCAAAACCGCTCGACTACATGGAAGCTGAACAACCTGCTCCTGAATGACTACTGGGTACATAATGAAATGAAGGCAGAAATAAAGATGTTCTTTGAAACCAACGAGAACAAAGACACAACATACCAGAATCTCTGGGACACATTTAAAGCAGTGTGTAGAGGGAAATTTAGAGCAATAAATGCCCACAAGAGAAAGCAGGAAAGATCCAAAATTGACACCCTAACATCACAATTCAAAGAACTAGAAAAGCAAGAGCAAACACATTCAAACGCTAGCAGAAGGCAGGAAATAACTAAGATCAGTGCAGAACTGAAGGAAATAGAGACACAGAAAAACCTTCAAAAAATTAATGAATCCAGGAGCTGTTTTTTTGAAAGGATCAACAAAATCGATAGGCCACTAGCAAGACTAATAAAGAAGAAAAGAGAGAAGAATCAAATAGATGCAATAAAAAATGAAAAAGGGGATATCACCACCAATCCCACAGAAATACAAACTATCATCAGAGAATACTACAAATACCTCTACGCAAATAAACTAGAAAATCTAGAAGAAATGGATGAATTCCTCGACACATACACCCTCCCAAGATTAAACCAGGAAGAAGTTGAATCTCTGAGTAGACCAATAACAGGCTCTGAAATTGTGGCAATAATCAACAGCTTACCAACAAAAAAGGGTCCAGGACCAGATGGATTCAAAGCTGAATTCTACCAGAGGTACAAGGAGGAACTGTTGCCATTCCTTCTGAAACTATTCCAATCAATAGAAAGAGAGGGAATCCTCCCTAACTCTTTTTATAAGGCCAGCATTATCCTGATACCAAAGCTGGGCAGAGACACAACCAACAAAGAGAATTTTAGACCAATATCATTGATGAACATTGATGCAAAAATCCTCAATAAAATACTGGCAAACAGAATCCAGCAGCACAACAGAAAGCTTATCCACCATGATCAAGTGGGTTTTATACCTTGAGTGCAAGGCTGGTTCAATATATTCAAATCAATGAATGTAATCCAACATAGAAACAGAACCAAAGACAAAAACCACATGATTATCTCAATAGATGCAGAAAAGGCCTTTGACAAAATTCAACAACCCTTCATGCTAAAAACTCGCAATAAATTACGTATTGATGGGACGTATCTCAAAATAATAAGAGCTATCTATGATGAACCCACAGCCAATATCATACTGAATGGGCAAAAACTGGAAACATTCCCTTTGAAAACTGGCACAAGACAGGGATGACGTCTCTCGCCACTCCTATTCAATATAGTGTTGGAAATTCTGGCCAGGGCAATTAGGCAGGAGAAGGAAATAAAGGGTATTCAATTAGGAAAAGAGGAAGTCAAATTGTCTCTGTTTGCAGATGACATGATTTTATATCTAGAAAACCCCATTGTCTCAGCCCAAAATCTCCTTAAGCTGATAAGCAACTTCAGCAAAGTCTCACGATATGTAATCAATGGGCAAAAACGACAAGCATTTCTATACACCAATAACAGACAAAGAGAGAGCCAAATCATGAGTGAACTCCCATTCACAATTGCTTCAAAGAGAATAAAATATCTAGGAATCAAATTTATAAGTGATGTGAAGGACCTCTTCAAGGAGAACTACAAACCACTGTTCAATGAAATAAAAGAGGATACAAACAAATGGAAGAACATTCCATGCTCATGGGTAGGAAGAATCAATATCGTGAAAATGGCCATAATGCCTGAGGTAATTTATAGATTCAATGCCATCCCCATCAAGCTACCAATGACTTTCTTCACAGAATTGGAAAAAACTACTTTAAAGTTCATATGGAAACAAAAAAGAGCCCACATCACCAAGTCAATACTAAGCCAAAAGAACAAAGCTGGAGGCATTACGCTACCTGACTTCAAACTATACTACAAGGCTACAGTAATCAAAACAGCATGGTACTGCTACCAAAACAGTGATATAGATCAATGGAACAGAACAGAGCCCTAAGGAATAAAACTGTATATCTACAACTATCTGATCTTTGATGAATCTGAGAAAAACAAGCAATGGGGAAAGGATTCCCTATTTAATATGTGCTGCTGGGAAAACTGGCTGGCCATATGTAGAAAGCTGAAACTGGATCCCTTCCTTACACCTTATACAAAAATTAATTCAAAATAGATTAAAGACTTAAACGTTAGACCTAAAACCGGAAAAACCCTAGAAGAAAACCTAGGCACTACCATTCAGGACACAGGCATGGGCTAGGACTTCATGTCTAGAACACCAAAAGCAATGGCAACAAAAGCCAAAATTGACAAATGGGATCTAATTAAACTAAAGAGCTTCTGCACAGCAAAAGAAACTACCATCAGAGTGAACAGGCAACCTACAAAATGGGAGAAAATTTTTGCAACCTACTCATCTGACAAAGGGCTAACATCCAGAATCTACAATGAACACAAAGAAATTTACAAGAAAAAAACAAACAACTCCATCAAAAAGTGGGTGAAGGATATGAACAGACACTTCTCAAAAGAAGACATTTATGCAGTCAAAAAACACTTGTAAAAATGCTCACCATCACTGGCCATCAGACAAATGCAAATATAAACCACAATGAGATACTGTCTCACACCAGTTAGAATGGCAATCATTAAAAAGTCAGGAAACAACAGGTGTTGGAGAGGATGTTGAGAAACAGGAACACTTTTACACTGTTGGTGGGACTGTAAACTAGTTCAGCCATTGTGGAAGGTAGTGTGGCAATTCTTCAGGGATCTAGAACTAGACATACCATTTGACCCAGCCCTACCATTACTGGGTATGTACCCAAAGGACTCTAAATCATGCTGCTATAAAGACACATGCACACGTATGTTTATTGGGGCACTATTCACAATAGCAAAGACTTGGAACCAACCCAAATGTCCAACAAAGACAGACTCCATTAAGAAAATGTGGCACATATACACCATGGAATACTATGCAACCATAAAAAATGATGAGTTCATGTCCTTTGTAGGGACATGGATGAAATTGGAAATCATCATTGTCAGTAAACTATCACAAGGACAAAAAACCAAACACCGCATGTTCTCACTCATAGGTGGGAATTGAACAATGAGAACACATGGACACAGGAAGTGGAACATCACACTCTAGGGACTGTTGTAGGGTGGGGGGAAAGAGGAGGGATAGCATTAGGAGATATACCTAATGCTAAATGACAAGTTAATGGGTGCAGCACACCAGCATGGCACATGTATACATATGTAAGTAACCTGCACATTGTGCACATGTACCCTAAAACTTAAAGTATAATAATAATAAAAAAAGAGAGTTAGGGTTGTAAAGTTCTGTGAGCTTGGTACAAATATAGAAATCAGGACCTTACCTATTCCCCTTGGCCTAGCATTGAAAGGTAAAATATCTCCTATAGGCTGAATCCCAGTTGAAGTCTGAAAATCATGCCTGTGAATTGAAGAAAAGTATACGTGATAGTCCCATTTGTGGGCAAAAAACTAGGTAGGAGGGTAACATCACTTAGGTGCTGTGCCAAGCAATATGTCACAGTGCCCTCCTAGACAGAGAATAGGAATTATATTCACATTTAATGGGTGCTGGACTCAGCAATATGACACCATCCAACATGGGGGGAAAAAGCAGGCAAGTTATGAGAGCCGTAACACCTACATAATTGGCTCAGGATATGTTGAAATACCTTCTGTGTCTCTGGCATAGGCATGAGAGTCACATTATTGAGTGCTTGGCCCAGCAATAGTCCATAATTCTCTCTGTATACTGGACCCAGGAAAAAAGAGTAACTTCATCTGTTTGATGGGCCTGGCAATAGGTCAAAATTTCTGTTTGCTGGCATTGTTCAAGAAAAAAAAGAATCAAATAAACTGAGTATTGGGCTCAGTAATACGTCAAAATCCTCCCATTGTAAAGGCCAGGCAGTAATACGTCAAAATCCTCCCATTGTAAAGGCCAGGCAGAAGAAGAGTCACTTCACTTAAACCGTAAGCTGAGAGTTATATCACAGTGTGCCCAGTAGGCAGGTCTGAGGTAGAAAAGGAGAGTCATATCTCCTAGAAATTTCCCTAGTTATCTGTCACAATTTAACAAGTGGGCAGTAATTAGGCAGAAGGGCCACATCATCTGTTTACAGCCTCAGATAATAGCTCACCATGCCTAATGTAGACAGGTTTGAAGAGAAAAAAGAGAACCACACCACCTTTTTGCTGGACTCAGAAATATGAAGTAATTCCCTCTTGTGGCAGAACCCAGGACAAAGAGAAGCATCATGTGGGTTTTGCACTCAGTGGTATGTCACAATTTCCTAAGTGGGCAGGATCCAGGCAGGGGAGTAGGATCATATGTCACAATTTCTTAAATGGGAAGATTCCAGGCAGGAGAGTAGAATCATATTACCTAGATGCTATATATGGTGATATGTCACAGTGTCCATTGTTGGCACAAAACTGACAGGAGAGACATCTCACCTAGCCAGTAGACCCAGAGAGATGGGAAAATATCCCATTTGCAGGGCCCAGGTAGAAGGGTCACATTATCATGATCTGACCCACAATGCCCTTATGAAAAGGAATTTAAACCAAAATGTCTGAACACCCAGGTACTAGGCCAAGGGATATGACACAATCTCCTCATCTTTAATGGTGATATCCTTAATGATTAGCTAGTTGTGTATAGGAAAGTCACAATCTCACATGCATGCTGGCCATTGTGTGACACTCTCTACAACACCTGAGAACTTTATACAACATGGATGAGAGTCATAAACCTCTCTGAGGCCTTCATGCTTATATGGACCCATGATCTTACATATTGCCCTAAACCCAGGTGTGACAGTAACATTTCTCCTATAGGCTGGCCTCAGGGATGAGACCATTATTATGCCTGTTAGGTGGATCCAGGAATGAATCATCATCTCACAGGTTGACAGATTCACTTAGGAAAGTCACCATTCCAAACCTGTGCTGTATTCATTTATTAGACTCAGTACCTCAACATTGGGCTTTCGAAATATAGGACGGTAACAAATTTTACATTCACCTGAGTGTGTAGTTGAGAGTCACAATCTTCACATGTTGCTGGGCCCTGTTATGAAACTCTTTGTACAGCCCAAGAAGTTTTCATGGTATGAGTTAGTGTTGTAAACCTCTGTGAGATTTGTATAAATATGCAATGAAGTACCTTCTGTATTGACCTAAACCTAGTTGCTAGAGTCAAAATATTTCCTATTGGCTGAATCCCATTGTAATCTTGATCATCATATCTTTAAACTGAAGCAAAGTATATGTCATAATCCCATTTGTGGGCAAAAGCTAGGCAGAAGGGTAATATCACTTAGGTGCTGTGCCAAGGAATATGTCACAATGCCCTCTCTAGGCAGGGCCTAGGAATGAGGATGACATTAACTGGGGGCTGGAGCCAGCAATGTGATACAACAACACATGGAAGAAACATAACAAAGTGATGAGAGCCAAAACATTTGCAGTATGGGACAAAGATATGTTGACATAACTTCTGTGGCTCTGGCACAAGAAAAAGGGTCACATCATTATGTTGCTGGGCAGATCAATATGTCTCCATTCCCTCTTTATTCATGACCTAGGCTAAAGAGTAACATCATACAGGTGTTAGGTCCTAAGAGTCAGCAAAAGCCCTGTTTGTGGGCCTTGTTCAGCAAGAAGATGAGAGTCATACTACCTAGGTTCTGGGCTCATCAGTATGTCACAATCTTCCCATTCCCAGACAGAATAAGTGAGTCTCATTGCTTTAGCCATGGGCTCAGAGATATGGCCCAATGAGTTGGCAGAGCTCAAGCAGAAAAAGAGTCTTGTTAGCCGTATGCTTCTTTGCATATACGTCACCATTTACTATGTGGGAAGAAACCAGGCTGAGGAGCCACATCACTTGGTCTTGTATCTTGAGATATTCACAAGTCCATCTTAGAAAAAGCCCCAGCAAGAATTTTACATCACCTAGATGCAGGTTCTACTCTTGATCACAATAATCCATGTGAGAAGGGCCAATCAGGAAGTCAGCTCACCTAGGTGATAGGTTCAGAGATACATCACAAAGCCTTCCTTAAAACATAGACCTGGCAAAAAAGTAGCATCAGCTTTTTGCCTGGCCTAGCAATATGTCACTATTCAAGTAGGCAGATCTCAAGCAGAAGAACAAAATCACCTACATGATAGGCTCTGTGATATGCCAAAATGCCCTCTTTTGGGCTTGGCCCTGACAAAAGAGTATCAATACCTGTGTGCCTGGCCTAGGAATATATCACTATTCTTCCCTGAGTTCAGGGCCCATTCCAGAGAGGTTAATTATGTATTCTAAGTAATGGACACAATGAAATGTCACTATGATGTCTGTGGCTACGGCCCAGACAAGAATGTAACATCATCTGGGTGCTGGATCCATTGATGTCACAATTATTACTGAGGCAGAAGAGTCACATCACTTCAAGTTTGGCTCAGGTAGATTTCAAAATCCCATATGTAGGCCCAAACCAATCTGAAGAGTGAAATCATAAAGGTGCTTGGCAAAGATCTATATCACAGTCACAATAGAATAAAATTATTGGGATTAGATTTATAATACAACACATGTCCGGGTTTCATGTAGAACAGTTGTCTTCATCCATGTGATAGTGAAACTCCTTACTGTCAGGTGGGTGTGCATGTGAGACCCACAATTTCCTCTGTATGCTAAGCCCTGTTGTGACACTGTCTATAAAACACAAGATTGTTATAAAATATGTGTGAGCATTGCAATCTTCTGTGACCATTTTACCACCAGAAGGAGATCCTGGAAGACTCTCATATTCCTAAATATAGCTATAAGACAAAATTTCTCCTATTGGCTGTGTCCTAATATGTCAGTCATTATCATGTCTGTTAGCTGTGCCTTAGTATATTTCACCCTACTCTCTGAAGTACTAAACAGGCAGGATAGCCATGTCACCTAAATTTTGAGCCAGAAATATTTTAATATTTTCTTTGTAGGCAGGGCCCTAACACAAAATCATAAACCTTGAGTGTTAGGCCCACCTCTATTGCATAATGTCTCTTGTGGAGACTGTCTAGGCAGGAGAGGTGAGTCATATCACCTTAGTGAAGGGCCTAGAGATATATCACAATGCCTCATGTTAAAATGAGGCCCAGGCAAGAGACTAATGTCTTTTGGATGCAATGCTTAAAATGCTACACTCATCACTAGAAGCAATGTTCAGGCAGGAGAGAAGAGTCACATTACCTAGACAATGGGTCCAGAGACATATTATGATCTTTTCTGTGAACACTGTTAACACATGAGAGTCAAATCCACAATATTCTTGGCACAGACATATATTAAAATGTCATATGTGGGCTACAACTAGGCAGGATTATTAAATAACTCAGGAGCTGGGCAAAGGTACATGTTACAGTAACACCTGTGGAAAGGTTCAATGATGAGAGTCACCTTCCTGCACATGTCCTGGATCCAAGTGCAAGAGTCATTATTAGGCCTTTGTTATGGTCTCAGGTATATGGCACAATATCACCTGTGGGCTGGGAGAAGAAAGGAAAGTAACATCACTTGAATGGGTTGTGGTCCAGTGAAATATCACAATCCTCCTTGTGGACAGGACTCTGGAAGAAGAGTCACACCTCTTGGATGCTGGTTGCAGTGATATATCTGAATCCCCACTAGGATCAGCGTTTAGGAAGGAGAGAAGACAAACTTCACATAGGCAATTGACATTGATAGATGTACAATAGCACCTATGTGCAGGATGAAGGCAGCAGAGTGACTTCTTCTTGTTGCTGGGTTCGGCAATATGTCAAAATCTCTTTGGTGGTCAGGGTCTAGGCAAGAGAAAAGAAACATCACTTTGGTGCTGAGCCAAGTGATATGTTACAAAGCTTTCTATTGGCAGAACCCTTTAACCCACAAAAGAGAGTCACATCACCTGGATACAGTACACTGTTAAGTTTCACAATGCACTATGTGTGTAGAGGCAGGGCACTAGAAGAAAGTCACATAATTTACATGATGGACCTATATAAAAGCCACAATGCTCATTGTAGGCAGGGTTCAGGCCAAGATTTTACATCAGCTGGTTGCTGGTACCAGTGATACCCAAAACTGTCTTTTGTTGCATTGACAAAGAAGGTGTTATATAATGTTAGGTGCTTGTTGCAAGTATGTCACAATTTCCATGGTGCTATGGGCCTGGAAAACAGAGTGAAAACACTCAGAGGCTGGGTAAAGTCATACTTCTCAATCATAGACTTGAAAATGTTCAGAAACAAGTTTCACAGTCCCACAAAAGTCCTGGCTTCAGGTATGTGAATGAACACCTCCTTCAAGCTGGATTCAAGCACAGGAATCACTATCTCAAGAATGGGCAAGATTTACATATAAGAGCCCCAATCCCATTTAAAGATTTTGTCTCAGCAGGGGAGTCAAAACACTGCAGGTCTGCTGAATCGTAATTCAAAAGTCACCAAACCAGCTGTGGATCAGATTCATGTATGAGAGTAACAATTTCAATCTTCTATTGGTATGTGTGTGAGATTTAGCACAAAATTCATAGACTCTGCTCATGTTGGAGAATGGCAATCATGTCAGCTGTGAGTGGATTCAAGAGCCACAATAGCACCTAGTTGTCAGTGCCTGTTATGACACCATTTTTGTCACTAAGGTTTTATATGATATGCCTGAGTAATTAGCATACTTTCTTATGAATTCTTACAGGTGGGAGGTCTAGAACTTTACCCATGGCCAAAAGACTGGCTATTAAAGTCGATATATCTCTTCTAGCAGGGTCTAGGTATTGTAATGCTCAACCTGGTTTTTACTAACTCTGTTTTTGGACTCTCTCTTTTCCTTTAATCACCTAGCCTTGTTTCCACCTGAATTGACTCTCCCTTAGCTAAGACAGCCAGACTGACTCCATCTTGGCTCTTTCACTGGCAGCCCCTTCCTCAAGGACTTAACTTGTGCAAGCTGACTCCCAGAACATCCAAGAATGTAATTAAACAATAAGATACTATGGCAAGCTATATCCACAGTTCCCAGGAAATCGTCGGATTGGTAACGCCCAAAGCCCCATGTCTATCATCTTGTAATAGTCTTAAAGCCCCTGCACCTGGAACTGTTTACTTTCTTGTAACCATTTATCCTTTTAACTTATTGCCTACTTTACTTCTGTAAAATTGTTTTAACTAGACCCCCCCTCCCCCTTCCTAAACCAAGGTATACAAGTTAATCAAGCCCCTTCTTCAGGGCCGAGATAATTTTGAGAGTTAGCCATCTCTCAGTCTCCGGCTAATAAAGGACTCTTAATTCATCTCAAAGTGTGGCGTTTTTCTAACTCGCTCGGGTACAATATTTGGAAGCCCTAGTGAGATTTTAACACCACCAGGTGAGAGCTGGTCTTGCTCTGGGCTCCCCCAGAGGGATGGCCAACTTGTAGAGGGGGCGCCACCTGAACAAAAAGAATTTTCAGATCCCCAAAGGGTGACCGTCTTCCAGAGGAGAGCGGATTGGCTACCATGTGAGTGACCTAAAATTCAACATCTGAGTCCTCAGCTTCTGACCCCAGAGTCAGGTAGGTCAGATTTGACTTCATTCTTGTTCTGGTAAGAGGGAAGCAGCCCTGATGAGGGCATCCCTCTTTTGACTCTGACCATTTTTCTAGGATGCTAAAGGGTTGAGCCTTGGTTTTCTGGTAGGCACCATTGTGTCTTGGTTTGAGTGGGAAGTGGTCCTGACGAGGACCCTCCCTTGACTCAGTTCACATCCCAGGATGCTGGGGAACTGAGCCTTGGTTTCTGGCAGACCGGTCTCTCTCTCTTTCTCTCTCCCCCACCCTCCTCTTTCTATCTCTCATCTTTCTCTTGTTCAGGTTTCCTGGAGAAACTCCAGGAAAGAAGAAGAAGAAAAAAAACTGTTATAATAATTCTGTGTGAATGATGTATCGATGGGGGAGGATAAGGGCTTGTGCTTATCCTCCAGTTTGTAGCTCCAGGGCGAAAGCTACACAGTTCGAGTGGGACCTCACCTGCGGTTCTGTGGTGACCTCATAAGGCTTAAGGCAGCATCGGGCATAGCTTGATCCGAGCCGGGGGTTTATACTGGCCTGCCAATGCTAACAGGAGCCCAAATCCCCTCAGGGGGAGTGGCCAGGCAGGTATCTGACTGATCCCATCATGGGACCCCCTCCCTTTGTCTGTCTAGTAAAAAAAAAAAGGAAAAAAAAAACTGTCAAAACTTTTTACATACCCTAGGGTCAAATTGTTTGTTTTATGTTTATTGTTCTGTTTAGTGTTTATTGTCTTGTTTAGTGGTTGCCAAGGTTTTTGCATGTCAGGATGTCAGTATTGCCCAAGACGTCTGGGTAAAAACTTCTTCAAGGTCCTTAGTGCTGATTTTTTTTTGTCACAGGAGGCTAAATTTCTCATCAATCATTTAGGCTGGCCACCACAGTCCTGTCTTTTCTGCCAGAGGCAAGTCAGGTGTTGTTATGGGAAGGATGGTGTGTAAACTGCATTCGTCTAATTGGAATTTCTGGCACCATGGAGGTTGTGGGTATTTAGATTGCCATACCCCACGTCCAAGTGATTGGACCTCCTCTAGATTAAACCGGCGGTGGGTTCAAAACAGCTACCCTGCAGATTTCCTTGCTCACCTCTTGTCATTCTGTAACTTTTCTTGAGACCTTAAATAGAACACTGTGTAGGAAAACTCACGTCTCCCTACGCCTGTCATGCTTTACTTTGTTTAGACTCCTACTCTGTTCCCCTGTGGCTACTCTCTCATCTTAAAAATGACCGGAGTCGTTAAGACCCTTTCCTCTTCATCCCTGCACCCTACCCCGCACATCTCGTTTTCTGGTGCAACAGCAAGTTCAGCGTCTCCATTACTTGACTCTGCTCTCACTCCTTGAACCCTTGATGGAAAAAGCTGAATTTGAGCTATTTGCCTTTGAGTCATGGAGACATCAAAGGTATTTAAGGTACAGGTCTGGAGGGAGAAGAAGAGGGAGAACGCCTAGATCCAACCAACCCAGGAGACCTCGGGCTGGCCTCTAGTCCCCTTCCCTCAATCTTAAAGCTACAGCAATGTGGCAAGTGGTATTAGCTGTTGTGGTTTTTCTGTTCTTTCTAGTTATGTTAATTCTGTTTTTCTGATACTCCAGCCCCCCATGGAATGAGTTTCTCTGTCTATATTGGATCTGAAATCTCTACTCAAATTGTGTTAAATTGCCTTCTAAAAAAAAAAAAAAAAAAATGGGAAACAGCCCCCTCCAGTGTATGCTGAAAATTTTTTCTCTTGGTTTCTCAGAGGATTATGGAGTCCATCTTATGAAAGGCAAGCGCCGGACACTCTGTAAAGTAGAATGGTCAAAGTTTGGAGCTGGGTGGCCCTCTGAAGGTTCATTGACTCCTACAATTGTTCAAGCCATGTGGTGGGTTGTTACCAAAGCTCCCAGTCACCCTGATCAGCTTCCCTATATAGATCAATGGTTAAGTTTGGTCAGGAATCCTCCTCCATGGCTCCGTTCATGCGCCATTCACAATTCCACCTCCAGAGTCCTCCTGAGCCACGCCGCGTTTTCTCCTCGACCCTCAGCCGGTTCAGCTCCCCCTGTACTGCCTCCCTCTAAAGAAGAGGAGAGTCTCCCTCACCCAGTCCCACCACCTTACAACCAACTTGCTCCCTTAGGGTTGTTCGTTGTCCCATGTCTCCTAGACGATGCCCCTGTGGGCTCACCACCCATTGTTCTTGACTGCGGCCACAGCGGGAGGAAGCAGCTCCTCTACTACCACTGAGAGAGGCACAAGTCCCAACAGGTGATGAGCTGTCAGCCCCCTTCTTGGTTTATGTCCCTTTTTCTACTTCTGACTTGTATAATTGGAAAACCCATAATCCTCCCTTTTCTGAAAAGCTCCAGGCTTTGACCTCACTGATGGAGTCCGTACTCCAGACACATCAGCCCACCTGGGATGACTGCCAACAGCTCCTTTTAACTCTCTTTACCTCTGAGGAGACGGAGTGTATCCGGAGAGAGGCCAGAAAGCACTTCCTTGCATCAGCCAATAGACAGGAGGAGGAAGCTAGAGACCTCCTTGAGGAGGTCTTTCCCTCTACCTGGCCTAACTGGGACCCAAATTCCTCAAGTGGAAGGAAAGCTTTGGATGATTTTCACCAGTATCTCCTTACGGGTATTAAGGGAGCTGCTCGGAAACCCATAAACTTGTCTAAGGTGACTGAAGTTGTCCGGGGCCCAATGAGTCACCAGGAGCGTTTTTAGAGCCGCTCCAGTAGGCTTATCAGATTTACACCCCTTTTGACCCAGCGGCCCCCTAAAATAGCCGTGCTCTTAATTTGGCACTTGTGGCTCAGGCAGCCCTAGATATTAAAAGAAAACTCCAACAACTGAAGGGATTTACTGGAATGAATATCAGTCAGCTTTTAGAAATAGCCAAAATGTTTTTTACAATTGAGAGTTTGAAAAACAAAAACAAGCAACACAGGCAGCTAAAAAGGCCGCTGATAAAGCATTCAAAGGACAAACAAAAATCTTAGTGATGGCTATCCAAGAGGTACAGAATAAAATGGCCCGTTAATTTGGACAGACACAGAAGAACAGGCTTTTCAAAACCCGAAAAAGGCGTTAACTGAAGCCCTGCTTTAGCCCTCCCTAATAGCTCAAAGTCATTTCACCTGTTTGTCCATGAAAGCCAGGGAGTTGCTAAAGGGATGCTTACTCAGGCTTTAGGGCCCTGGAGATGCCCAGTGGCCTATTTATCTAAGAGACTGGATTCTGTGGCCTCTGGATGGCCAAGTTGTCTGTGAGCCATAGCGGCTACAGCAAACCTAGTCCAAGAGGCTGATAAGTTAACTCTGGGCCAAAATTTAAAACTTACAGCTCCTCATGCCTTAGAGACTTTACTTCAAAGTGCTTCTGGCAAATGGATGTCAAATGCTTTCATCCTGCAGTATCAGAATTTACTGTTAGATCAGCCTCATTTGACCTTCTCTCCCAAATGGTGTTTAAATCCAGCTACTATCCATGACTGACAGGAACTGTTAGAAACTACCAAAACTGGCCAACCCAATCTTCAAGATGTGCCCCTAGAGAAGGTGGATGCCACTGTGTTCACAGACAGTAGCAGCTTTCTCGAGCAGGGAGTACGAAAGGCTGGTGAAGCTGTTACCATGGAGACAGATGTGTTGTGGGCTCAGGCTTTACCAGCAAACACCTCAGCACAAAAAGCTAAATTGATTGCCCTCACTCAGGCTCTCCTATGGGGTAAGGATAAACGTATTAACATTTACACTGACAGCAGGTACGCCTTTGCTACTGTGCATGTACATGGAGCCATCTACCAGGAGGGTGGGCTACTCACCTCAGCAGGAAAGGCTATAAAAACAAAGAAGAATCCCCTGTCTTCAAAGCCTAACAGATCAAGCTGCTCTCCAGTGCACAATCTGCACCCAGGTAAATGCCAAGCAAGGTCCTAAACCCAGCCCAAGCCACCATCTCCGAGAAAACTTGCCAGAAGAAAAGTGGGAAATTGACTTTACAGAAGTAAAATCACACTGGGCTGGGTACAAATACCTTCTAGTACTAGTAGACACCTCCGGATGGACTAAAGCATTTGCTACTGAAAACAAAACTGTCAATATGGTAGTTAAGTTCTTACTCAATGAAATCATCCCTCAATATGGGCTGCCTGCTGCCATAGGGTCTGATAATGGACCTGCCTACACCTCGTCCATAGCTCAGTCAGTCAGTAAGGTGTTAAACATTCAGTGGAAGCTCCATTGTGCCTATCGACCCCAGAGCTCTGGGCAGGTAGAACGCATGAAAAACACTCTTAAACACTCTAAAAAACACTCTTACAAAATTAATTTTAGAAACCAGTGAAAATTGGGTAAGTCTCCTTCCTTTAGCCCTACTTAGAGTAAGGTGCACCCCTTATTGGTCTGGGTTCTTGCCTTTTAAAATAATGTATGGGAGGGTGCCGCCTATCTTCCTTAAGCTAAGAGATACCCAACTGGCAGAAATATCACAAGCTAATTTATTACAGTACCTACAGTCTCCCCAACAGGTACAAGATATCATCCTGCCACTTGTTCAAGGAACCCATCCCAATCCATTTCCTAACCAGATGGGGTCCTGCCATTCGTTCCAGCAAGGAGACTTAGTGTTTGTTAAAAAGTTCCAAATAGAAGTATTCACTCCTGCTTACAAAAGACCTCACACTCTCATCCTCACAATGCCAATGGCTCTGAAGGTGGATGGCATTCCTGCTTAGATTTATCACTCCTGCCTCAAAAAGGCCAACAGAGCCCAACTAAAAACATGGGTCCCCAGGCCTGGGTCAGGTCCCTTTAAAACTGTGCCTAAGTCAGGTGAAGCCATTAGATTAATTCTTTTTATCCACCTCATTTGTTTGTTTCTGCCTCTTATGTCCTCTGCGCCTTCCTACTCCTTTCTCCTCACTTCTTTCACAACAGGACGTGTATTTGCAAACACCACTCGGAAGGCCGGTACCTCCAAGGAATTCTCCTTTGTAGTTGATTTATGTATACTGTTCCCAGAGCCAGGCCATACCTATGAAGAGCAATACAATCTGCTGGTCCCAAAAGCAGGAAGTGTTGAGCTTGCAGCAGGATTTGGATGCTCTGGGAGCCAAACTGCATGAGGAAGCTCCAAAGGGGCAGAAAAAGAACTCCAAAATGTTGACTTTTACCTCTGTCCTGAGAATCACCCTGATGCTAAATATCGAGATACTTATCAGTTTTTCTGCCCTGACTGGACATGTGTAACTTTAGCCACCTACTCTGGGGCATCAAGCAGATCTTCATTCTGTAACTCATGCTTCTCATCCTCAATTATGTACTAGAAAAAATTGTAGCCCTCTTACTATAACTGTCCATGACCCTAATTCAACTCAATAATATTATGGCATGTCATGGGAATTAAGATTTTATATCTCAGGATTTGATGTTGGGACTATGTTCACTATCCAAAAAAAAAAAAAAATCCTGGTCTCATGGAGCCCACCCAAGCCAATCGGGCCCTTAACTGCTTTAGGTGACCCTATGTTCTAGAAACCCCCTGACAAAGTTGATTTAACTGTTCCTCCACCATTCTTAGTCATAAAAGATACACTCCAAAAGTTAAATTCTAGATAGGCAACAACAGGAACAAAAAAATAACATCCCCTGGTATCAAAACATGTTCAATTGGAACCCCTGGCTAACTACTTTAATCACCGGGTTAGTTGGACCTCTCCTCATCATAATATTAAGTTTAATTTTTGAGCATTGTATATTAAATTGGTTTCTTAATTTTATAAAACAATGCGTAGCTTCTGTCAAACTTATGTATCTTAAGACTCCCTATAACCCCCTTGTTATAACTGAGGAATCAATGCCTTGATTCCCCAAAAGCACAAGTGGGGAATGTAATGCCCAATTTGGTTTTTACTAACTCTGTTTTTGGACTCTCTCTTTTCCTTTAATCACCTAGCCTTGTTTCCACCTGAATTGACTCTTTCTTAGCTAAGACAGCCAGATTGACTCCATCTTGGATCTTTCACTGGCAGCCCCTTCCTCAAAGACTTAACTTGTGCAAACTGACTCCCAGCACAACCAAGAATGCAATTAACCAAAAAGATACTGTGGCAAGCTATATCCGCAGTTCCCAGGAATTCATCTGATTGGTAACTCCCAAAGCTCTGTGTCTATCATCTTGTAATAGTCTTAAAGGCCCTGCACTTGGAACTGTTTACTTTCCTGTAAACACTTATCCTTTTAACTTTTTGCCTACTTTACTTCTGTAAAATTGTTTTAACTAGAATCCCCCTTCCTAAACCAAGGTATAAAAGTTAATTAAGTCCCTTCCTCAGGGCCAAGAGAATTTTGAGCCTTAACTGTCTCTCAGTGGCCGGCTAAGGAAGGACTCTTAATTCATCTCAAAGTGTGATGTTTTTCTAACTCGCTCAGGTACAACAGTATGAGATTTTTATTGTGCGTATAACCTGAATCCAGGTATATGCCACAATCTCACCTTTGGACAGAGACAAGACAGAATAGTCACATCATCTGGGTGATGAGCTGGGGAAACATTTTAACTTCCTTTTTAGTCAGGGACAGGAAGAGGAGTCATATCACATGAGTAGAGTCTCCAATAATATGTCATCATGCCCACTGTTTACAGGGCTGATAAAACAGTGGATAGTTGGCTGGGCATGTGGCTTATGCCTCTAATCTCAGCATTTTGGGAGACTGAGGTGGTGTGGATCATCTGAGTTCAGGAGTTCAAGATGAACCTGACCAAAATAGTGAAAACCCATCTCTACTAAAAAAAATATTAAAAATTAGCCAGGCGAGGTGGCATGTGCCTGTAATCCCTGCTAGTTAGGAGACTGAAGCAGGAGAATCACTTGAAACCAGAAGGCAGAGGTTACAGTGAGCTGAGATCATGCCATTGCACTGCATCCTGGGTGACAACAGCAAAACTGCATCTCAAGAAAAACATATATATATATATATATATATATATATAGTGGATAGTCACACACTCTGGGTACTGGGCTCAGCAATATATTATAATTACCTCTTGTGGCAGAGTCCAGGACAAAGGAGAGTCACATCACCTAGGTTTTCCATTCAGTGGTATGTCACAATTTTTTCAGTGGCCAAGATTTAGGCAGGAGAGGAGAGTCACATTACTTAGATGCTAGATCTAGCGATGTGTCACAGTGTCCCATGTGGGTAGAGCCTTGGCAGGAGAGACACATCATCTAGTTGGTAGGCCCAGAGATATGTGGTAATATTTTCTGTTCCTGGGTTCAAGTAGAAGAGTCACATTGTTATGATTCTGACTGAGGGATATTTTAAAATGCATCCATTGGAAAAAACTGAAACAACATAGTCTCAAAACTGGAGTACTAGTCCTGGTAGTACTGTGTAGACACAATCTCCTTATCTTGTAGGATAGCATGTTTAATTCTTAGCTTGGTGTGTATATAAGAGTCACCATCTCACATGTGTACTTGTTCAGCTTATGACACACTACAACATCTGAAGACTTTATGTAACCTGAATGAGAATTGCAAACCATTCTAAGGCCTATGCACTCATATTGACCCAAAATCTTACATATTGCCTTAATTCAGTTATGATAGTCAACATCTCTCTTACAGGCTGGGTTCAGACAGAAGACCCCTTATTATGCTATGATCTAGTTCCAGAAAATAATCACCATCTGACCTGTAGCAAGAGCCACATATGAAAGTCACAATTCCATCTTTCTAATTTATTTATTTGCTAGACTAAGGCCTTCAACAATGGACTTTGTTAATGTGAGATGGTGACAACTTTTGCTCCCACTGCATGTGTAATCAAGAGTCACAATGTTACCATTTTGCTGGTCCCTGTTATGTAAGTCTGCATACCAGCAAAGCAGTTTATAGAATTTGAGTTACTGTTGTAAACTTCTGTGAGCTTTGAAAAATATGCAACCCATCACCTTACATATTGCATTAAGTTAGTGTTGAGAGGCAAAATATCTATGATTGGTGGAATCTCAATTTAAGTTTGATTATCGTGCCTGTGAATGAAAGCAATATAAAATTTATAATTCCATTTGTAGAAAAACAAACTGGCAGGAGTGCAGCACAACTTAGCTGCTGTGAATATGTCACAATGCCTTCTCTAGGCAGGGTCTACTAATGAGGGTTACATTAACTGGGTCCTGTAGCCAGCAATAGGATGCAATACAAAACCCAGACAAATTATGAGAGCAAAAACACCTACAAAATCGCCCAAGATATGTAAAACTGCTTTCTGTTGCTCTGGCATGAGCAGGAGAGTTACATCACCAGGGTGGTGGTGGGGGTAGCAATATGCCATAATTCTCTCTTTATGCAGGACACGGGCAGCAGAGGAACATCATCTATATAATGGGCCCTGAAATACATCAAACTTCCTTTTCATGGCATGGTTTGGGAAAAATAGAAGAGTCATATTACCTAAGATTGGGCTTAGCAATATGTCACATCACCCCATTGTAAAGACTGAGGCAGAAGGAAAGAGTCACATCAAATAGGACATGGGTCAAGATAAAAGGCCCAATGTCCCAAATAGGGGAGTGGTCAGGCAGAAGAGGAGAGTCATATCAAATAGGTGCTTCCCTAGATATATGACACAATCTAGCATGTGAGGTGAAGCCAGACAGAAGAGTCAAATCAGCTTGATGCTAGATCCATAGATATATTACAAGACTCCCTTAAGACAGGCCCCATGTAAAAGAGTTACAACAAATAGTTGCAGGTTCTACCTTTATGTCACAATGCTCCTTGTGGGCAGGGCTCCAGCAGGGAGTCACATCACCTAGGTGATAAGCCCAGAGACATGTCCCTGGCAATGTCATATGACCTAGGTGATAGGTCCAGGGGCATGTCCCTGGTGAAAGAGCTCCATGTCCTCTTTCCCTAGCCTAGCAATATGTCACTATCAAGGTAAGAAGGACACACGCAGGACAGTAACATCATCTAGGTGATAGGCCCAGAGATTTGTCACAGTGCCATCTTTAGGACACGGCCCTAGCAAAAGAGTATCATCATCTGTGTGCCTGGCCCAGCCTTATGTCACTATCCTCCACTGTGTACAAGGCCTATTCTAATGAGGAGAGATACATCACCTAAGTGGTTGAAACAGTGACATGTCACAATGACTTTTGCATGCACTTCTCACTCAAAAATGTAACATATCCTGGGCACTGGATCCAGTGATGTGTCACTATTCTTACTGAGAGAAGGGCCCAGGCAGGATAGTCACATCACTGAGAGATTGGTCCAAGTAAATATCACAATAATATATGTGAGCTGGAACCAGTCTGGGGAGTCAAATCACACAGGTGCTGGGCTAATATTTATATCACAATCACACTGGCAGAAAATTCCTGAGTTGAGATTTACAATACCACACATATTCTGTTTTCTCGGGTGACATATATATATATATATATATATATATGGTTGGCTTTATATATGGGAGAGGGCGACAGTCCTTAAATTAAGCTGGCTGTGCATATGAAACTCATAATTTCACCTTTCTGTTTGGTTCCATTATGACACTCTGTGTATAAATCAAGGGCTTTATAAAATATCCGAGGCTATGATAATCTCCTGTGAACTTTTTATTTTACCAGAAAGATATTTAATCACTGGTGTTTCTAAAGCAAGTTAGGAAAGTCAAAATTACTCCTATATGTGGGATCCCATATATGAGAGACATTATTATTCATGGGAGCTGTGCCTAGGTTCACATCATAATTTACTCTGTGATAATGAAAGAGTCACAACAGCCAAGATTCTCAACACCTAAATGCTGAGCCAGAAATGCCTATTGTGGGCAGTGTCCAGGCAGAAGAGGAGAGCAATATTACCTCAACTGTAAGATCAGAGATGTGTCACAATGTCTCCTGTTGAAAGGACTAGGCAAGAGAGTCATGATTTGAATGCAGTGCTTAGAAATGTTACAATCCCCACCAGTAGCAGGGTTCAGGTAGGAGAGAAAAGTCTGGTAACTTAGATAATGGATCCAGAGACATGTTATATCCTTCCTGAGGATATTGTAAAGACAGGATTGTCTAATAACCAAGGTCCTCGGCATAGGTAAATGTCCAAATCTTTTGTGTGGGCTACACCTAGGAAAAATTATTAAATCACTCAGGAAGCTGTGAAAAGGTATATGTTACAAACACACAAGTGGAAAGTTCCAAGAATGGGAATCACTATCATGCATATATCCTGACTCCAGGTTTAAGAGTCATGATTAGTCCTCTTATCTTGTTTCAGGTATATGGCACAATATAAACTGTGGGCATAGCGTAAGCAGGAAAGTCACATCACCTGGACGGGTGCTGGTCCAGTGAGAAGTCAGAACCCTTCGTGTGGGCAAGATCCTGAAAGAAGAGTCATATCACCTGGATTCTATTTTTAGTGATATATCAAAATTACCCCTGTGGGCAGGGCATACAAAGGTGAGGAGACTCACTTAACTTAAGCAATTGGCCTAGATATATATGACAATGGCCACTATGTGCAAAAGCAAGGTATAATAGTGACCTCCCCTTGGGGATGGATTTAGCAATATATCACAATCTCCCCTGTGTTCAGGGCAAGGCAAAAGAGGAGCAACATCACCTAGGTGCTGAGCCAAGTGATATGCTCTAAGGCTTCCTATTGTCAGAACCCCAAACTCAGAGTCACATCACCCTGGTGCAGAACTGGAATATGTGTCACAATGCACCATAAGTGGAGGGCCAAGGCAGCAGAAGGGAGCTACATCACTTATATATAAGTCACAATGTTTTTTATAGATAGGGATTAGGCAAACAATTCACATCACCTGGGTGCTGGTCCCAGTGATATGTAAAAGTGCCCTTTGTAGACAGGCCGAGGCAAGTTCTCTCAGGTGTGTAGTCCACATGTCTCACAATTTTATCTGTGGTCACTGCCTAAAAAATACAGTAAAGTTATTCAGGAGATGTGCTAACTTTTATGTTCTAATCGCACACTAAGAAATATTCAGAAATAAGTTTCAAAGTCCCAAACATGTCCTGGCTTTGTGTATTTCACTTAACACATCTTGTGATTTGGGTCAAATCAGAGGAGTCACAATCACAACAATGGGAAAGATCTATGTATAAGATGACCAATCACACTTGAAGACTGTGTTCCAGTAGGGGAGTCATAGCCTCATAGGTGTACTGAATCAAGCACCACCAAATCAACCATGGGTCAGATTCCTGTATATGAGGAACAATTTCACCCTTCAACCGCTCTTTTGTCTGAGATTTATTACCTTTTTTTGTAGGCCATGTTCTTGAGAGAGTATAACAATCAGGTCAGCTGGGTTTGCATCCAGGAGTCACAATCTCACCTAGTTTCTGTTTCCTGTTAGGACTTTTTTTGTATCACTCAGGCTTTTATAATACATGTGTGAGTCTTATAATTGTCTCTGAAGTATATACAATTAGGAAACACCTTACTTTTCTTTTGGCCATAAGACTGGCTATGAGAGTCAAAATATCTGTCCTTTCTGGGTCCAGGTATAATAGTTGTATTTATGTATGTGAGCTGAATCCAGGTATATGACACAATTTCACCTGTGGGCAGAAACAAGGCAGGAGAGTCTCATCACCTGGATTCTGAGCTCAAGACACATCATAATTTCCTTTGCAGCCATGGCCAAGTCAGAAGTGTCACATTAACCAGGTAGAGACTCAAGTAATATGGAACCATGTTCATGTGTAGACAGGATTGGAGAAAAAGAAAAGAGTCACAACACCTAGGTACTGGGCTCAGCAATATGTATTAATTCCCTTTGTTTTGGCAGGCCCTAGAATAAAGAGGAGAGTTGCATTATCTGGGTTTTGCGCTCAGTGGGATTTCACAAAGTTTTTGTGGGCAGTACCCAGGTAGCAGTGGAGAGTAACATTTTCTAGATCCTATGTCCAGTGATGTCACAAAGTTCCTGGGGGGCAAAGCACAGACAAAGTAGACAAATAGACAAATCACTGAACTGATAGGCTAAGAGACATGTGATAATAAACCTTGTTGACAGAGCCCAAGCAGAAGAGTTACATTATTATGATTCTTACCCAATGCAAAACACAATGCACACATGGGAAACAATGTAAGTAAAAGTTTTAACACCTGGGTTTAGACCCATTTATATGGCATAATCTCATGTATATATGAGAGTGACAAGGTCATTCTGTGCTGGGCTATCATGACACCCACCACAACATCCAATGGCTTTATATGGCATGCATAAGAGATGAAACCTACTCTGAGGCCCACATGCTACTATGGACTCACTATCTTATATATTGCCTTAAACCAATGTATGATAGTCAATATCTCTCATTTAGGCTGATTTCTGGAAAGAGACTCGTTTTTATGCCTGTAAGCCTGGTCTAAAAATGAATCCTGATTGCACCTGTGACCAGAACCACATATGAGAGTCACAATTCAATCTTTTTACTGTTTTCACTTGTTAGACTCAGTATCTCAACAATGGGCTTTGTAAATGTGGAATGGTGAACAACTTTCACTTTCACCTGGGTGTGTAAATGAGAATCAGAATCTTAACTTTTTGCTGGGCTTTGTTATTAAGCTCTCTGTACCACCCAAGGAGTGTATTCAGTATGAATTAGTGTTGTAAATTTCTGTGAGTTTTGTACAAATATGAAAGCCAGGATTTTACCTATTGCCCTAAACCTAGCATTGAGAGGCAAATTTGGCTGAATCCCAAAACAAGTTTGACCATCCTGCCTGTGAACTGAAGCAGGGTATATGTCATAATCCAATATGTGGACAAAAAAATAGGAAAAAGTGTAACATCACTTAGGTGATGTAGCAAGCAACATGTCTCAATGACTTCTCTAAGCAGGACCTAGAAATAAGTTTCATGTTAACTGGGTGCTGGACCAAGAAATATAAAATAATTCCACATGTGAAAAAATTTAGTGAAGTGATGAGAACCAAAACACCTACAGAATGGGCTAAAGATATGTGAAAATACCCTCTGTGGTTCTGGCATATGCAGGAGAGTTGCATCATCAGGGTGCTGGGCCCACCAGTATGCAATAATTCCCTTTATTCAGGACTCTGGCAGAAGAGTAACATCATCTGAGTGCAAGAGGTCAAAATTTTCCTTTGTGGGCATGTTTCAGAATAAATAATAGAGTCACATGACCTAAATGCTGGTCTCAGCAACACCTCACAATCCCAACATTTTAAAGGCCCAGGTACTGGAAGACAGTCATATCACTTAGGTGATATGGGCTCAGAGATATGTCACAATTTCCCCAGTAGGCAAAAGAGGGGAGTTGTATCACCTAGGTGCTTCTTTAGCTATATGTCATGATTTAAAACATGGGCAGAAACTAGACAAAATAGACACATCACCCACCTGCTGGGTCCTGAGTTAAGTCCCAAGGCTCCCTTAGGACAGGACCAAGGTGAAAGTGTTGCATCTCATTTGTGCAGGTTTAACTTTAATATTACAATGCTCTGTGTGGGTGAGGCTCAAGCATTGAGTCCCAAAACCTCGGCAGTGGGCCCACAGATATGTCACCATGACCTTTGGAAACAGCCCTTTCAAAAGAGCACCACCTCACATGTGTTCCTGGCCTAGAAATATGTCCCCTGTTTTCAGGGTCCCCTATAATCAGGGCCTATGGCAGAGTGGAGAGTTACTTCACCTAAGTGGGGCACACAGTGGTAATGTCACAATGCTGTCTGTAGGCATGGTCCAGGCAAGAATGTAACATCCCCTGTGTGTTAGATCCAGTGATATGTCACAATGCTTACTGAGAGAAGGGCTCAGGCAGAAAAGTCATATCATCTAGTTGTTGGCCCACGTAGAGATCACAATCCCATATATGGGCTGGAACCACTCTGGAGAGTCAAATCACGCAGATGCTCAGTAAATACTTGTATAACAGTCATAGTATCAGAATACTCCAAAGAAATATATCTACAATACCACACATGTTCTGTTTTCATGAGTGAGAGTTGGCTTCATATATGTGAAATGTGAAAGTCCTTACTGTCAGCTGAGTGTGCATATGAGACTCACAATTTTACCTTTCCACTGGGTTCTCTTATGCCACTCTGTACAAACCAAGGGCTTTATAAAATATCTGAGGCTGTTATAATCTTCTGAGACCTTTTTACCAGAAAGAGATCAAAGACATCACTCATGTTTCTAAAGCAAGTTACATGGGTCAAAATTACTCCCATTTGTGGGGTCCACATATGAGACTCATTATCATGCCTGGGATCTGTGTCTAGAGATATGTCAAAATGTACTCTGTGGTAAAGAAAAAGGCATGACAGCTACATAACTTAAATGCTGAGGCAGAAATGTTCCAAAATTTTCCTTGTAGGCAAGTTCCTGACATAAAAGTCATGTAACTTTGGGACTGTGCCCAACTGTATGGCATAATGACCCTTGTGGGCAGTATCCAGGCTGAAGAAGAGAATCATATAATGTAAATAATAGGCCCCAAGATGTCACAATGTGTCCTGTTGAAAGGGCTAGGCATGTGTCATTTCTAATTATAGTCATTTTAACTGGAGTGGCTTGGTATCTTACAGTGGCTTTGATTTGCAGTTTTCTATTAATAAATAATGTTGAGCATCTTTCCATGTACTTGGCCATTTTTGTCTCCTTTGGACAAAAAATGTCACTTTAGGTCTCTTGTCTATTATTAAATTTTGTGTTTTTTTGCTGTCAAGTTATATATTCCGTTATATACTCTGTATCTTTTTCCCTTCTCATATGTATATTTTGCAAATATATTCTTCTACACTGAAAGTTGTCCCTTTACTCTGCTAATTTATTTTTGCTATGTAAATATTTTTTAGATTCTGTTGATTTCACTCGCCTGCTTTTGCTTTTGTTGCTTGTGCTTTTGAGGTCTTACTTAAAATATTTTTCCCTCTCCTATTGGTAAAGAATTTCTCCATGTTTTATTCAAGTAGTTTTGTAGGTATCAGTTTTATATTTAGCTGTTTTATTTATTTTTATGTAAGTTGTTTTAATATGGTAACAGGTAGGCACCTAGTTGTTTTCATTTAATCAATTTTCCTAGCACCATTAATTGAAACTATTGTCTTTTCTTACATGTGTATTCTAAACTACTTTAAAAATTACTTGGAAATAGGTTTATGAATTTATTACTGGGATCACTGTATACTTTGGTCTATGTGTCTGTTTTCTATGCTAGTATCATGCTGTTTTGCTTGTTATAGCTTTGCCATATATTTTGAAGTCAGTTAGTTTGGTGCTTTCAGCTTTATTTTTTTCACAAAATTACTTTGGCTATTTGGGGAGTTTTTTGTTGTTGTTGTTCCCCATAAATTTTAGGCCTGCTTTCTCCATTTCCGTGAAAAGAAAAAAAGGCATTGGTGTTTTTATATACTTGGCACTGAATCTGTAGATTACATTGAGTATCACAGCCATTTAAACAATTTTTTTAGAACTCATGAGCAAAAATATCTCTAAAATTTTGCATTTTTACTATCTTCATCAAAGTTTTATAATTTATAGTGTAGAGAGGGTTTATCTTTTTAATTAAGTTTATGTCTAGGCATCTTTATTTTTTATTCTAGGTGAGGTAAAATATTTGGGAAATTTTAACGTGTCTGTGATTAAAACAAGGGAACAAATTAGATATAGATAGCATGCACCTCAAAACAGTTAAAACAACATATGAAAAATCAATAGCTATATCACACTGAACAGGAAAAGAAGAAAGATTTTTATTTAAGATCTGGAACAAGGCAATGACATCTACTTTTACCGCTTTTATTCAACAGAATCCTGGAACTCCTAGCCAGATCATTTATGCAAGGGAAAGAAACAAAATACATCCAAATAAAAAAGGGAAAATTTAATTTTCTCTTCAGATTACATAATTGTTTATATAGCAAAATTTGAATACTACAATAAAAAGCTTGAAAATAAAGAAATTTAGTAAAGTGGCAGACTACCAAATTAACCTACAATAATTAGTAGGAGGCTTTCTACATGCCAAGAATAAGCCATTTGGAAAATAAATTCAATAAAAATTATTCCCAACAGCTATAAAGTAATAAATCTTACTTCATTTTACATTCACACTTGTGATAATGAACCTTAGCACATTTTCCATCATTTGGATATTCAGTGTTCTCCAACCCATTTGTTAGTGACTGTTCCTTTCTCATTTTGAGTGACATAGACAGAAAATAGCCAAGGGACCTTTTAACATTTTGAGTGATAGAGGAGACTGTCAAGGGTACTGGGCGAAACTCCACCTTCAAGCCCAAAACAGCTGGAAGCTGAGGAACTAAACTGCCGATTTCAGATGAAGCCGGACGTTTCCTGACTGTTTCTCTCTAAATAACACCCACCTGTGCACTGAGAAAAGAAGGTGGAGCCATGGAAATTCACATTTTTTGGCAGGGGTAGAGCCTGGATTTTACAGTTGCTATGTGGAGACCTGGTGCTCATCAATCTGTGAGGTGGGGGCCCACTAACAAGATTCCCTCTCAGTTTGTTGACAGTTTTTGCTTGTTTGTTCTGTTTTGTTTTTCTGTTTCCATTTTGCCCAGTAAACTTTACTTCTCACATTTCAGTGTGTACATTAGCCTATTCCTTTCTGATCATGCAACAAGATCATAGTTTTAGCTAAGTAAGGAAAAAGTTCTACAACATACCCGTGTCTACATGTGAGACTTCAGGAAAGGTAAGTTGTAAACCAATTTTTTATTTTTCTCTTTTGCTTGCAAGACTTTTCATCCTTGGACTTCTCCGGAGGATAGGGGAAATGTGCACCATCCACTATACCAGCCCAAAGTACACGCGCGATGACAGATGAATGTCGTCTTCTAACCCCCATTTCTTCTGGGATGTAAAACGCCAGGAATTTACAGTGTTTTCCCCTTCAAAGTCCAAGAGATCCCAGCCTCATCCAACGGCAATTAAGTTTTCACTCCGTTGACAGAAACTATGACATAGGAATGAAAATTTTCTTCCCTGCCCTAGGCTGAAGACTTTTTGTTTTTCTTTATTCACACTGTCAGCAGTTTACTTTTAAGAAAAAGGCCACTTTTTCTTCTTAGAAAAGGTTTCGGTGGGCTAGGATCCCAAACATCACTGCTTATATTTTTTATAGAATTTTAATTGTGAAAGGGCATTTGTGAGTTTAGACATGAGCTGTGGCCAATCTGGTGTGCTTTGCATGTCATTCTCTATTTTTGTTATGAAATTTTGCTTCAGGCCTTCATCTTGTTTTATGTTTTTAGGACTATTACCTGTAACCACACCATGTGGCGATGTTTCATTTTGGCCTCTGCCATTTTACAATGGTGGCTCTGGTTGAATCCTGGCTTAGGAAGTGAGTCCCTTCTGGTTTCATATCAGCATGCTACTTTTGCCATTTGCAGATTCTCTTTTCCTTCACAAATTCCCTTATATGTTTTTTCTGACCACCTGGTAAGTTACCTTTAGTAAAGTTGTAAAGCCAGAAATACTGGGTGCTTGGGGCTACTAGAGTCAAGTAGTAAAAAATTTAAAAGGATTTTGTTAAAGTGAGCTCAATTTAATTAAAAGTAGATATCTAAATTATAGGCCTACATAAGAGAGCCATTTGTTTTTCTCTCCTGGGATCTTGTTTTGCTGCTAAAGGGTTTTTTTCTCCATCCACTGAATTCTTTATCTTTATTTTGTCATGCCATTCTAATGCATTCATGTGAGAGCAGTAATTTAATCAGGAAATTGTCAAACAAAAAATTTTATGGCTACTGGGTTTTCATCTGCCTGTCTGTGTAGTTACATATGTGTTGGGTGTGTGTGATGACTATAAAAAAAGAGCTCTAATAAATTTAATTGAGAAATAAATACAGCCTTAATGGTGATGAGTAAAACACAGTGTCATCGATATACGTGGACTAAATTATGCAGGTCAGATGCTAGGTTTGCTAAATGTTTCAAAATTATAAACTGCTTTTTGTTTTTTGAGAACAGTTTAACTTTGCTTCACAATTGGTAAAACGTGAGGATGAATGGAATTAACCACACCTTTAATTACATTGACAAAATTCAAACCCTTGGCTACACCTAGCACTTAGTTAAAACAATATACCTGTTTTTACCCTAAAGTTAAAATTGCTAGAAATTACCATTATAACATGTAATTGAAACCACTGAAATTAGATTTACATATGAGGTGTGTAAGAACAGTAAAATGTGTTTTTAACAAAAGACTATAAGGCATGGAAATATAAATTCTTGCCTAGGGTCAACCAATTGTTTTGAATTACATACAATAAAGATAAAGGCTCAAACAAGTTGTAGAACTATTGTAAAAATAAATCTTGCCAAAGGAATTCTCTGTGTGAACACTAATTAAATTCCAAAAGGATGTAGGCTTTTTTTTTTTTTTTTTTTTTTTTTTTGGTAAATTGAGCCTTAAAATAAAAGCACAACAAGGTACTTTTTGTTTGTTTGGTTTTGGTTTTGGTTTTGGTTTTGAGAGGGAGTCTTGCTCTGTCACCCAGGCTGGAGTGCAGTGACACAATGTCGGCTCACTGCAAGCTCCACCTCCTGAGTTCAGGTCATTCTCCTGCCTCAGCCTCCCCAGTAGCTGGGACTACAGGTGTCTGCAATCACGCCTGGCTAATTTTTTTTTATTTTTAGTACAGATGGGGTTTCACCATGTTAGCCAGAATGGTCTTGATCTCCTGACCTCGTGATACTCCTGCCTCAGCCTCCCAAAGTGCTGGGATTACAGGCTTGAGCCACCATGCCCAGCCAAGGTACTCTTAAAGCACATATCTGTTCTTTAGCAAAATTTGTAAATAATTAATAAAAGGTTTTTGCTTTTTACATTTCTAAGTCATCATTTTGGTTAAATAAGTAATTTATGATACTCCAGAATTTTATTTTATAACATCTATTGTTTTAAACCCGTAACATGTAACATCCTTCTCAAAATGAAACTTTAGTTACAAAATTGTTTTTCCTAACTTGTGGCTTTTAGATACTAAAGAGAGCCCCTGGAGTATCCACTGGAGAGGTTAATAGGATTATATGACATGTTTAGTTACATAGAATTGCCAAAAGGGTGTTCAATATTCTGTAGATGATATTTTGGTGAATAATACTTACACATGTTCCAAAATCATATGGGAGTTCTAAAATACTAATATCTGAAATATATGCTATCAACCACAGTTAACATTGTTATGTTAAGATAGTGTAAACCACAGAATAAACTGAAATTTTATGTCAATCTTATTTCTGACTGTAACTACCGTGGACATTTTGTTATACACAGAAAATTGTTGTCTTGTTTTGACTTTTTTTTTATAAAGTGGTTTTTGGTCAGCTATACATCTTTGACAGGTGCTCTCAATTGCAGGTTTTTAATAACTTTGGAGCTTCTGACATTGGAATACAAGAAAAACGTACAGTGGTCATGAAGAGCTAAAATGTTCATGAATATCAAACAAAACAAGAGTTAATTGAATGGACTGGACTAATAGAAAACTGAAGTAATTTTTCTGACTTTTGCTTGTAACATTACTCCTTATATTGTTTACCAGAGTCAAGGCAACTTATTTTGAGCTATTTACAGCCTTTAACATTTGAGTAAGGTGTACTCCTGTGAACAAAGTATGGAACATGTTTGCCTCTCTCTGCCTGGCTTCTCTAGAATTTGAAAAATAGTTCTGAATCTTCTAAACTTATGGCAATATAGCTGCTTGCATCAGACTAATAATAATCCATTTTCTGTTGCAACAGGGCACAACTGGAGAAACTGGTTGTTTTACCAAGGACTTGACTGAAATGCTTTGTTTCCCTTTAAGGAGTCAAGCACAACTTGCAGAGCCAACAAAAGCCCCTTGGAAAACACGGACTCATACCTCATCTACACAGTCCTCATACAGCTTTATCTGCGGTAGGTAAGTAAATCATGACACTTTCTGAGGCCCAGGGCTCCAAGTTTATCTTGGGACCATAGGAAGAAAGAATCACCCAATTCATAAGTATTTAATGGTACAAACCCATGGCTGGGCTTCACATTAGAAAGTCTTATGTGAAATTTCTTCTTGAACAGAGTTCCATCAAAGCCAATGTAAAAGATCTATGAAGAAATAATTCCATGTAATCCACTGAGACACATTTTTGTCCCAACCCCAATTTCAAGCTTTAGGTTGAAGCTCTAGGAAAGACTACTGAATCTGAGAAATTCAGAGGCTGATGATAAGGGAGGTTAAAAAGCTGTGCAGGTGGACGTGACTAATTCTAGCTGATAATCCCAAGCCTCCCATTTCATGGATAAAGATTATGCCAGCATCCTTGTCATAAATGAGGTCAAGTGAATTCCAGAACTACTGACAGCAGGGGAGATAGGGCATATGTAGGTAAGAGCAGATAATTTCCCTCCGCGGGTTTCCCTGTTAATGTGGATGAAAACTGCCTGGACACCCAGGAATGGCAGCCTGTAACAATTACGGGACTCAGGGATACAAGGTTTGAAAGCAGAAAGAGAACATTCTTTCTCCTGTCTCTCAACATAACCAGTGTATATGCTAGGAAGAGAAAGAAACCAGAGACACCTGCTCCTCTCTCTCTTTCTAGATAAGTAGCCATTCATCTTTAGTTTATAATTTTTTGAAAGCATCCTGAACACTTGGAACTCCTTTGCAAAAATGGTTACATTTTTCATATCTTCTTATCTGTATTCTCTTAAGAGGTAGGTAATCAAGTCTCAATATTATGGGACACATTTCTTGGATGCATACTGAAAAATGGTAAGGGTAAATTTTTCTTTGCTCCAGTTGGGCTTTGTTCTTCCTCTTCTTATGCAAATTGGTAAAAGACCTAGGAATCTGTTAACTGTCCTTTCCCCCTTCCCCTTGTTTCATTTTATTGCATTTTTGTTGTTGTTGTTATTGTTTTAAATAAACCAGTTTGATTCTTCTCACTTTCAGGCTATAGAACTCCAAACAGTAACACAACCATAGCCTTCAACAATGACCCTTATAACTGGGGACAGATAGGCCTCTTAGAGAGTTCTGACAGCCATTTTTTTCAAACCAAAGCACCAGTCAGCAGGAAGCACTTAAAAGTGGTTTTTGTCTTTATCCTTATCGTTATTCTAATGACAGTTAGATGTACTTCTTTAGTGGGTGAAATAACAGAGTTAGGGAACAGCCAAGGGTCTTGAGTGAAACCCCACCTTCAAGCCTAAAAACAACCAGAAGGCTGAAAAATCAGGCTGCTGGTCTCAGATAAAGCCTGCCTTTTTCCGACTGATTCTCTCTGAATAATGTCCATCTGCATACTGGGGGAAGAAAGTGCAGCCACAGAAATCTCACCCTTTGTGCAGAGAGGAGGAGTCAGGCCTCTTCCCTTCCTGTGTGATGGTCTGGTGTTCAGCAATATGGGAGGTGGAGGCCTGTAAACAGGACTCCCACTCACTTTGTTGAGAGTTGTTTTTTTTTTCTCGAGTGTTTTTTGTTTCTTTTATTTTACTCAATCAATTCTACTCCTCATCCTTCAGAGTGTCCCTGACCTAATCTGTCCTAGTCTTGTGACAGGAACCCAATTATACTGAAGCAAGGAGAAAGTTCTGCAACAGGAGGGTTAGCAACCCTTATTTAAGATAAGTTGAGTACATCTGGCTTATCTGTCTCAAAATTTATTTTTCTGTCATTATGCCAGCACAACACTTTTGATTAGTGTAACTTTGCAATATGTCTTGAAATAAAAAGGAACTATGCCTCTGAGTTTATTCCTTTTTTCCAGGCTGTTTGCCTACTTGTGGTTTTTTGAGTGTTTATAGAAATTATAGGGCAATATTTGGTGACTCACTCCTGTGATCCCAGAACTGTGGGAAGCCAAGGCAAGTGGATTGCTTTAGCCCAGGAGTTTGAAACCAGCCTGGGCAATATGGTGAAACCTTGTCTCTACAAAAAATATAAAAACTTGCTGAGCATGATGGCATGCATCTGCAGTCCCAGCTACTTGTGAGGCTGAGGTGGGAGGATCCATTGAACTTGAGAGTTCAAGGCTAGAATGAGCCATCATTATGAGACGGCACTCCAGCCTGGGTGACATAACAAAATACTGATTCAAATGTTTCAAAGTATTTTAGTACTTCTCCAAAAAGAGACACTGGTTTTGTGAAAGAGAGCTCACAGATCTGTAGATAATTTTGTATACCATTAACAATTAAAGAAACTTGCATGTTTTAACTCTTGAAAAATACTGTGCTCAAGAATTTGTCTAGTTTTCATATATATGTTGATGTGCTGGTTTTCTTTCTGTTTTTAACTTCCAGTTATATTCTATTGTGGTCAGAAATAATACCTTTTGTTATTACCCTCTGTTTAAATGTGCTGAAATGTTCATCTGGCTTAGAAGTTTGCCTATCTGAGAAAATGTGTCATATGTAATTATAAATATGTTTTATGCTGTTGTGTGAAATATTTATCCTTGTATTTCACTGTATATTTGTCTTTATCTTTATTTTGTTTCTCTTTATTATTTATTTACTTTGTTTTTATTAATAATTTAATTTCCTTTCTATTTTGGTTTTATTTTTCTTATTACATTCTCTTCATTTCAAATTTTCCCCAATTTGTATCTTGTTTGTAACATTTTATTAAATTTCTTTTTGTTGTTTAAGTTTATTTCCATTCATGTCCCTTCATATTATTTCATTTTCTTTCTCTATTTTTTATATTTTATTTTTATTTTTTCTCCTCATTCTTAAATTTTTCTTATTTTATTATATTGCTAATAATTTTATTTCTGTTTATTCCTCTTATTTATTGTATTTATTATCTTCATATTTGTATTTATTTTCCCTGATCTTAATTACATTTTTATTTATTTTCTCTATTTTATTTTAGTTCATTTTCCATTCCTATGTTTTAATTAATTTAAATTTATTTTTAATTTTTATTTTATATTTCTGTGTTTCATTTTTTTAACCTTATTTTTTGTTTTGTAAAACAGAAGAAATGAGCTATTTTAAACTGACTGAACCATAGTGGTCAAGACTCATGTTTGCTGTGGCTCTCTGGTAGTCCCTCTACCCCAGAAGCCTCCAAACTAGGGTATAGTCAGTGCTTTCTGGCAGGATTGCTAAGATCCCTGGGCAGATCTTTTATTGTTACAGGCCATCTAGCATTCACTGTCACGGGCCATTTCTGCCACTTTCAGAAGCCCCATGCAAGCCTCAGTAAAGCTAAGCTGAGGCCATGACTACTTCTTCATTTGTGTCCCAATGGATCCTTCTCACATAATTCAGGGCACTGACACTTCTTTCTTTTTTCCTGAACAGGCTCCACACCCACTCAAATCCAATCATGCATGTCTTGACCATATGTGTGTCTTTTTGTTGTTGAAAAAGGAAAAAAAGGTTTTGTTTGTTTGTTTTGAGACAGAATCTTGCTATATTGCCCAGGCTGCAATACAGTGGTGCAATCTCTGCATGCCCGGCTTTTTTTTTTTTTTTTTCTTTTTTGTATTTTTAGCAGAGATGATGTTTCACCATATTCACCAGGCTGGTTTCAATCTACAAACCGCAAGTGATTCACCTCCCTCAGCATGCCAAAGTGCTAGAATTACAGGTGTGAGCCACCGAGTTCAGGTGAAAATTTTTATTTTATTTATTTATTTATTTATTTATTTTTGAGACGGAGTCTCTCTCTGTCGCCCAGGCTGGAGTGCAGTGGCGCGATCTCGGCTCACTGCAACCTCCGCCTCCCGGGTTCACGCCATTCTCCTGCCTCAGCCTCCCGAGTAGCTGGGACTACAGGCGCCCGCTACCACGCCCGGCTAATTTTTTGTATTTTTAGTAGAGACGGGGTTTCACTGTGTTAGCCAGGATGGTCTCGATCTCCTGACCTCGTGATCCGCCCGCCTCGGCCTCCCAAAGTGCTGGGATTACAGGCGTGAGCCACCGCGCCCGGCCAAATTTTTATTTTATTTTATTTTAACTTGACATTTAACTGATTTATGAAAATATCAGCTTTATGGGTAGATATACATGCAAATAAGTGCAAAAATGCTAATAATCTGGGAAGTTGGACATTTCTTCACTTTCTTTAATGATTTTATGGAGTTGCTGTTTTACATTTTCCTGTCTTTATATGTTCAATTAGAAAATCCTTGGTGAATATTTTTCAGTGTGATAGACAAAATGTTGTGCAATCAGTCATTGACAGATGCACAGTGAAGTACTTTCTGGTTTTCATTTGGAGCTGTTACACCTAGGAATAAAAACTCATGGTTGTAAGCTCACCTAATGTGGTGTTATAATATGCTGTTCTCTTCTGCACATTTGTCTCCTATCACAGTTGTTTGAACTTGCCACTGAAAAAAGTGGGAAACTGTTTTCCCTCAGACCTACTCATCTCCCTTTCATAGGTTTTCAGGCAGTGCATTGTCCATATTGCTTAGAAGCTCATGATCACAGAGGTCATATTTGAAAAAAGAAAGCTTTGTTCCACCAAGACTAAGTGAAGGTGTTTACCACCTAGTGCCTAAGATTTCTCCAGAGCCAGGATTGAGCTTAAAAACCATTACTGAAGCCAGAAAGTCATGACAGAATTTGAGGGCTGCCCACAGGAGAAAGCAAAATGCTCCCTTTTGCTTTCCAAGTGGTCACTGCTTATTTAGTCATTTAGATTGCTTCTGACCATGATGTGTTTCTTTTTCATCTTTCTTGGTATTTCACTGAAGGTGCATCTAAGGAAATGAGTCTGAGATGATAGTGGTAAAGAGAACAAATGCATCCTTCTATAGATAATGCCTTGGTGAGCTTTGAAACACATTGAGCACAGCGTGAAATCCTTCCTCTCTCTGGGGTAAGTTGTGTCAAATTCGACTCCCATGTAAATGGCACCAGGATCAAGATGTCAAAGAAGAGACCCAGATTTAGTAAATAGGATATGGAGTTTCAGTGGGGACTTACATAGAAGGGGAAAAGTCCATTGTCAGTGGGCTTAGCAGGATAACCATGCACACTTGCAAAAAGCATGCAGTGTGTGTAGCATTTTTATTAAGCACATTTTTCTGAACAATATTTTGCCTGTCATCCTTCTTTTAACAAAAAATAAGGACCTCATTCTCCTGAGTGGCTTATGTTCCATGCCACAGCATGGGACAGACCAAGGGATCATATAGTCCTCACAGATACAGAGTAATCTCCAGTCTCCAGGTTGGCCACTACTAGTTTTTGTTTGTTTGTTTTTTGTTTTTGTTTTTTTTTTGTTTGTTTTTTTACAAAGTTTAACTCTTGTTGCTCAGGCTGGAGCTGGAGTGTGTTGGCGCAATCTCAGCTCACCTCCACCTCCACCTCCCAGGTCCAAGTGATTCTCCTGCCTCAGCCTTCTGAGTAGCTGGGATTATAAGCATTTGCCACCACACCCACCTAATTTTGTATTTTTAGTAGAGACAAGGATTCTCCATGTTGATCAGGCTGGTCTCGAATTCCTTACCTCAGATGATCTACACAATTCTACCTCCCAAAGAGTGGGAGCACAGGCCTGACCCACTGCACCTGGCCAGGCCACTCCTAGATTTTTTAGCGTGAAACTCTGAACACTCAGAAGCATTTTTATATAGGATCAGTCTTCGGCTATGCCCAAGTCAAGTTACCACTGTCAGTTGCATCCATCATATAGGCTGCTTCAGGCATTGGAACTGCTTCTTCTGGAGACTCTAGATTCATTTTTTTTTGTTTTTGTTTTTTTTGGCTTTTTCTTGAATTGTTGGATTGAGAGGAGTTTATCTGAAAAGCCTGATGTGTGTGCATATTGCTGGTACAGTTTTCCAGGTTAATGAGATGGCTTCTTAGTTGGTAGGGTTTGTTTCTGTTGTGTGTTCAGGCTGCTGAGGAACCCGTTCTCAAGATTTTTATTGGACATCCTGGGGCCCCAGTTCAACTACTTTCCAAGGTGAGACATGCTGAACGAGAACCTGAAATTGTGGTTCAGGGTGCCCAGGTTGAAGCTGCTCTTTAAAAGGGTGAACTGTCAGGTTTGTATCTTATTTTCCTTGTAATTTTAACATGTCTTTTGGGATGGAGACCAGAAAATAATGTGAATATGTGACATCCCACCTCCTAGACCTGGTACTATTTACAGATGTCTCATAAGAGTTAATGCAGTTGAGAGATCTGTCTTCCTACCACAGTCTGAGTAGGCTAGAGGTATGACCCTTGATGCTTGGCTCATGCAGTCTTCAGAGGAATTTCAAAAACCATAGAATTTTGGGGGTGGATAAAGATCTGTTACAAACGACAAGTTGCAGGTGAAATAATTGGAGGCAGGAAGCAAATGGGACCTGCTTGGAACAGTACACATACTGCCTGAGTGCAGCTGAACAGTCAAGCCAGTTCTCTGATTTGGGCCTACACTCATAATGAAGATAAATTTTCTTCCTCAAGGGAAGCCCAGGGAAGTTGAGGATTATGGGTGCCAGTGAAGAAAAATGGTGATGCCTCAGCCCAATTCTTTTGCCCCTCCTGGCTTGTGGCTTTGGGGGCTTAGTTTTCTCATCAGAGCAGTGGGCAATGAAAGCCACTCGGTGACTGGCTGCTCACCCCACTTTTACCAGGCCATGCATAGTACCCACCCTGCAGTTCCAGGTAGAGCTTGTGATTCAAAAGGCTGAGGGATCTCTTGGGTGAGTTCAGGGCTTTGAGGTGGTTCTCCCACTCAGGGACCACCTCTATGCCCACCTGACAGCCCAGCATGTCAGCTGTATGCCACACTTATTGCTTGCTCTTGCCAAGCCCGTGTCTCCTTGGATTGGCTAGGGGCACTTCCTCACTAAAATTCAGGTGACCTGTCCATCCTTCCTCCAACGTACAGCTTCAGGCAGGTGTCACCCAAATTTCCTCCTAGAATGTGATCTCTGGGGGTCCACAGCAGCACATTCTGCTGTAAATTATTGACTAGTTAATCAATAAATCACTGAATGTGCCAAGAAGGGTGGGGCTCTTGACATTCTTTATCTCCTCCTACTAGTAAGGACTGCATTGGTGGTTGACATCCTGATTTCTTTGTGGAAAAAGCTAGCAGGTGAGGAAGGACTCAAAGGCCAGGAACAAGACAGAGCACCTAGGCTGTCCTATCATATGGCCCTCTGAGGCCACTGTAGGCAGGAGTTCTCTGTGGAGCTCCAGGGCCTTATTCTAAGATGGTTGCCCATAGCCACTTCCACGACTTCCAAGAAAGACCTGCTCTTGGCAGCATGCACCCACTTGTAGCCAGAAGATGAGTAGTCATTTACCTTTATGTATATGGCCCTCTGCTTCATTTCTATTAGATGTTCTGCTGGAAAAAATGCCCAGGGAATTCTAGGCCTGTGCTGGGGGTTCTCTAAGTGCCAAAGTCAGTAAGACAGTCTAAAAAATATAATTAATAACATTTTCTACACATTAGTATCTCAGGTTTAATTTGCCAACAATGTGTAAAACAAATATGACCCTTTCCTCTTTGTATTATTATAATTAGGTCATCATAGAAACATTTTATTTTCTTGAGTTTTTTATGCCAATTATTGTATTTTTTCTTCTTTGTTCTAATTGTTACCTGTCTTGGAGGCAAAATCTTAATAAAATGATATGCTGCTATGGAAATGCTAACAGGTGACAACAATTTATTTAAAATGTAATTAGATTTCTTAAATAAGTAAATAATTTCAGAAAACTGAGTTTAGATTACTTGTATGAATTATTTTACATCTTATTCTCCATCCCCAGAAAATTTTAGCTACACATGCAATTCAAGATTGACAGATTTTTTAAATAGCCAACTTAAAAACATTTCATTGAACATGTTGGCTAATATAATTCTAAAATATTTTATTTTAGAAACCAACACACTTGATAGTTGATATTGATAGTATCTATGAAAGTGACATTATGAACATGCTATTATAGTTTCCAAAAAGGAGGAAAAAAAATCTATTCTGGTCTTCAGTAGTAAAACTTAAAAATTATAGAAATGTGATTAAATTTACTGACTAAAATATAAAAACTAAGACAGATTCACTTATTCATTCTTTATTGTTTACTATCTGATAATGGACAGATTATAAGATGTTCAGAATTTACTTCATCACAGAAATAAAGCCAAACAGCACTTTTGAATCATTAAAAATAAACAGAACAAACCTATCGTTTATATTATTTTAAAAATCACCCAACTAATATTCTAAAAAAAAATCTTACTGGGTTTTACTCCTGTCAGAAGACCGGTTTTCTTCGGACCTGATGCAATGAAATCAGTCTTTCTTAGGACATGATACCCAAAATTTATTGAGAACTGAAGTCTCATCCTGACAGTTTCTAAGGCAAGGTATAATTCTAAGAGCCCAGGACACCAGGGCAGAAATAAAATATCCTCTTGTTATAACAAATGTTTGGTATTATTATTCCACATCACAGTTTTTCTATCCTCAGGGAAAACAAGTTGAGGATGTGCTGTGTCAAGATCTAGCTAGAATCAAGGCTTGGCGTCGTGGCTCACACCTGTAATCCCAGCACTTTGAAAGGCCAAGTTGTGCAGATCAGGAAGGCAGGAGATAGACCATCCTGGCTAACACAGTGAAACCCTGTCTCTACTAAAAACATAAAAAGATAGCCAGGCATGGTGGTGGGTGCAATTAGTCCCATCTACTTAGGAGGGTGATGTAGAAGAATTGCTTTAACCTGGGAGGTGGAGGTTGCAGTACGTCAAGATCACACCACTGCACTCCAGCCTGGGTGACAGAGCAAGATTCTTTTCCCAAGGAAAAGAAAAGAAAAAAGAAAAAGAGAGGAGAGGAGAGGAGCGGAAAAATTTATTATCAAATCTAAAAAATTGGCCTAGTAATTGTGTCTAAGCCAGAACATAGAGGTAGAAGATGAAAATCATATTTTGTTAATCTAAATGAAAAGAGTTCAGGGAATTTAAGGTTTTGATACCTGTGGTGCATACTATTAACATGTGTTAGCCATTCCACGTTTGTGTGGAATGTGTTAGCCATTCCACGTTTGACTAAATAGACTTATACTCTACTTCCTTCAGTAGATGTTTAAATGTAGAAACATAATCTAAAAATTATACAAGGTTTTCACTTAGTTTTCCTAAAATGTCCAACTCTACAATTTGTTTCAATTGTGAGAGTCAACTGTGCAGCATAGGTACAATTATGCTCTCTTCATATGCATAATTAATGTTATTTCTATACTATAGATATTTTCATTTTTCACCTGAGACCACAGGCTAATTTCAAAAAGACTATTTATTTTCATTATGTAGCTTATATTACATAGCTAGTATTATTTTGTTTCCTTCATGTATATGCCAAAAATACCTCATGACTTATTAAATGTTCAATTATTAACTTGAATAAATTGGCCCAATAAATTTAATAAACTCAATTATATCTATTCCAAAATGTAAAATGAACAATATCTAAATGAAAATTGAATTAATAACACTCTCTAATTGAAACAGAATATAAAATTTACTAAACAAATAGCATAAAATAATACATGCACTGTGAAATTACTGACGTGAAAATATTTTGTGAACATTATTAAATTTTATCAAAGATACATTCATCAACTCTGAGAAAATTATACAATGAATGATTTATGAAATTAGGCTAAATGAAATTTATATATTATGTCTGTAGTGAGCAACAGGCAACAGACCAAAAAAAGGAGAATTTGAATAAGATATTTCTAAGACAGGAGCAATAACATTTTACATAAAGTTTAATACAAAGCAGAGAAAATAGATATGCTTTCAAAATTTTTGAAGTTTCTGGTTTGCTGGTAAGTTATCAAGACATGTAAAATTATCTGTTTTATTCTAATAGTTTTCTTCTCAAAGTATGTACACAATCATAAACAAATATAATTATTCTCTATAAAGCAGTTACACATAAAGTTAATTTTACAGTGATTTCTCTGCATATTTACATCCATTTAAATAAAAACTGAAGGTCTGCATATGTCTAGCAGACCAGAGAAGTTATCTGTTAAAAAAAAGTAGGATGAAATTTTGTAAACAGTTGTTCAGAATTCAGAAATAAAACATAGCTCAATTATACTCAAAATCTTCATAGCAACCATAATTGTCAGTAGTTATAAGAAAAACAAAAAAGTAAATTGTCAGAACCATATGCTCCCAATGATTTTAAGTTAAAGATCACTAACCATGGAATCATGAGAGGTGTTCTTTCACTGTCATTCAATAGTATATAGTTGACATCTGTTACCTACAACCATGGGTAAGTTGGGATAACTTAACATCAGTGGCAAGATAAAATTCAATGCAAAATAACATTAACACAGTAACAAATATTTTCATCAATTAAAACAAATTAAGTTTGCACATTGGCATTAAAAAGGTATTTTGAAATTTGCTGTATTTTAATTATCTTAATTTTCAAATGGTAAAGCAATTTTCTTCTAAAATTGAAGTTGTTTCTCTTACTTTGCAGAATATTATTCTGATTGCTTTTCACACTCCTATTATCCTGTCACTTATGATACTGCTCTAAACCAACTACTAAGTAGTCTTTCCACTTAGAATTTCTTCATGTATCTTAGATTTCAGTTTTCTTAGAATTCCATATGAAGGTATATAAATCTGTCCATCCAATATAGAATAACCTCTCTTAAATCTAGTGCAGCAATCATTGACCATGTTCTTTCACATAAATTCTAGAAATGAAGACAATAGCTTCAAATGTAAGAGTTGAATTACATCAATATTTGCTTTGGAAAAAATATTAAATTTTTGTTTGTTTGTTTTGAGAGACAGTTTCACCCTGTTTCCATGCTGGAGTGCAGTGCATGATCTTGGCTCTCTGCAACCTCCACATCCTGGGTTCAACCGATCCTCCTGCCTAAGACTGCTGAGTTCCTGGGACTACAGGTGAATGCCACCATGCTCAGAGAATTTTTTGTATTTTTTGTAGAGATGGGGTTTCATCATGTTGGCCAGAATGTTCTCGATTTCTGGCCTTGTCATCTGCCTGCATTGACCTCCCAAACTCCTGGAATTACACACATGAGCCTCTGTGCCGGGCCTAAATTATTTTAATATAAAAAGTAGGTTTCTTTTAGAGGACAGCGATCAAGATTTCAGGCTAGAAGCAGCCAGACCATGTAGTTCTCACAGAGAAAAAGGCAAAATGTGCATGAATACAGAGCCTTCAAATGAAATATCCAGGTACTTGCATTGGGAAAATCAAAGAAACAACATAACTTATGGAGAATAGAGTAAAGCAAGGCTGAACAATGGGCCACCTGGAAAAAACATGGAGTCAAGGGAACCTCCCCAACCAGTAAAGCAGTGAGTGCATGTGTGACCCTGGGAACCCAAGATTCTCCTACAGGTCTTTCCAATCCTCAGGTGAGATTTCCTAAAGAACCTATTTTACCAAGGCCTTCAGTTTAACACATAGAGCTACATGGAGTCTCAGAAGAGCAGCCTCACAGGCCTGTGCAGAGATTCAAGAGCCTTAGATACACTGGATTTCCAGGATTCCCAGAAAAAGTAGCTGCAACTCCAGCAAAGCAGGAGGTTACACCCCTGTACATACCTATAGGAAATAGGTAGCATCCAGGGACACGAGCAGTGGTCCATGGACCACTTCCACAATGCATCGCAAAGTAAAACCTACTGGCTTAGAATTCCAGCCAACCATTGGTAGCAACGCTGCACCTCTCTGAACTGGAGCTACCAGAAGGAGGAGTGGACCAACATCTTTGTTGTTCCAACAACATAGCCATCCCAGCCTTGAAGCTTTGAAGAGCCAAAGCTGACTGTGGCAGAAAAGATCGCCTAGAATAGTACAGGTGCTCTAAAAAGACATGGCCAGATGCCTGTTAAACCAGGTCCCCAATCTCTTCCTCCTCACTGAAAAGAACTTCCCAAACAGGGTGTCTAGCTACCAACACGAATACTATTTGATCGATGGAATTTTGAAAACTCCTTGGGATATAGTTCCTAAAGTGATGAGTGAGCTGCCATTTTTGCTGTTTCTGTGACTTAGCTGTTCTAGGGTTCTGCCTTTGGATAATCCAAATAAACTGGCGATGAAACCTCTGCACAGCAGAGCTCTCCTACAAAAATGTGGATAGATGGTTATCTTAAGTGGGTCCTGAATTATTTTCTCCTCACTGGGTAAGACCTTTTAAGAGGGGATTCCAACTGCCTTCTTTAGGTGCTTTTGGGCTGGAAACAGGTCCATACCTGCCTGGGATGGAGCTTCCAGAGAAAAGGGCATACTGCCTTCATTGCTGTTTTGCAGCATTCAATGGGATAACTCCAGGTACTGGAAAACCTGAGGTGACTAGATATGCAATGGACACACAGCATGCTGCATCAGTCCTTCAGAATAGTGGCCAGACTGTTACATGAGTGCCTGTTCTCACATATTCTCACTGGGCAGCTTCTCCAGGTCTGGGCCACTAGCCAATCACTGGCAAGGATATTGAGCTAGTAGCAATGCAACTTCCTGGACAGAGCTCATAGGGGCAACTGAAAATATTTCTACCTCTGAATTAGAACTCTCCTTGCTACATTTCTCAGACTAATGAAAAATTCAAAACCCAAGTGCCTTATTTATACCTCAAATAAGCTGCCTTTTACCCAAGGAGAGGATGCCAGTCCATCTTCCATGGGTTCCACATAATACCCACTGCTCCTCACCAGACAATAAACTCCTAACTTGGTCAAAAGCACAGATCCTCCATCCTGGGCTGACTGTAGTGAGGGGTTGCTGACCTACATCTCTCTGAGTTCCAGCCCCCAGAAGACGAAGAAATGAGGCAGCAAGCCAGCTCATATGGTTCCAAGAGTGTTGGAACAAGAGCATCTGTAGTAATATGCTGCCAGTGATGTCCACTTCTCTAAGTTCAACTTTCTCCCATAAGAGACTTTAGCCCTAGAGAAATTTTGGACCTAATTTTTGCAGGATGGTCTTACAAATCAGAAAAGGCTGTTCCAACTGAATACCCCTTAGTCAGCTGGCCTCTTCCAGGGACCCAGTCTGGCTACAGATTCTTACAGGGAAGTCTCAGGTACCCTGGGAGCCCATACCATAGCATCTGCACTGGTGGGTCATGCCTGACTCCTGAAGAGCTCCAGCAAGTCAGCTCCTATGATTCCACTAGCCCACAAGTTTCTTTCCCATACTGAAACTTCCCATGAGAAAAAAGTAAGCTTATATCCAACCAAAGTAAGCTTCAGAAGTAAAAAAAAAAAAAAAAAAAAAAAACCTATTCACATAAGTAAATGGTGAAGAATTATGTTACCCAAGACGTGCCTTACAAGAGTTTCTGAAGGAAACATTAAATTAAAAAGGCTATAATTAGTCACTACAAAACACATTGAAGTATATAAACTGCTGACACTATAAAGCAACCACATAAACAAATGTGCAAAATAGTCAGCTAAGATCATAGTGACAGAATCAAATTGACACATATAAATGCTAAGCATAAATGTAAATGGGCTAAATGCCTCAATTAAAAAACAGTGTGGCAAGCGGAGTAAAGAATCAAGATCTAATGGTATGCTGTAATCTAGACACTCATCTCAATTAAGCCCAAAATAAAGAAAAAAGAAAAAATCTACCAAGCAAATGGAAAACCGGAGGGGATACAATTCTAATTTCTGGCAAAACAGACTTAAAATCCACATAGATTTTTTTTAAAAGAGAAAGAAGTCATTCTATAATAGTAAAATGCAATATACACACCCAACACAAAAGCGCCCAGATTATAAAGCAAGTTCTTAGAGACCCTCCAAGATGTTAAGTTAAATCTTCAACAGTCATTACATTTATATGACATTTTTTCAGTTTTAAGTCTTTGATGTTGAATGAAATATGAGGACTTGTTGAAAAGCTTTTCCACATTTTTAACACTTGTGGAGTTTCTCTCTACTATGAATTATCTTATGTCTAATGAGGTGTGAGAACAAACTCAGTGTTTTGCCACATTCTTCACATTAGTAGGGTTTCCATCCAGTGTGAATTCTCCTATGATTAGTAAGGTCAGAAAAAGCACTTAAAGGTTTTGACACATTCTTCACATTTGTAAGGTCTCTCTTCTATGTGAATTATCTTGTGGTTAATAAGGGTTGAGGAGCAGGTAAAGTCTTTGCCTTTTTTCAGATGTAGGTTTATCTCCAGTAAAAATTCTCTTATGTTGATTAAGGGCTGAGAACCACATAAAAGCTTTTCCACATTAGTTACATATGTAATGGTTTCTCTTCAGTATGAATTAAGTTATGTTTAGTAAGGTCTAAGAACCACCTATAGGCTTTGTTATATTCTTCACGTTTGTAGGGTTTCTCTCCAGTATAAATTATCTTATGTTTAGCAAGGTCTGAGCATTATCTTAGGGTTAGTAAGGTCTGAGAAGCATGTAAAGGCTTTTCCATGTTATTCACATTTGTAGGATCTATTTCCAGAATGATTTCTCTTGTTTAGTAAGGGTTGAGCAGCAGGTTAAGGTTTTGCCACATTCTTCATATTTGTAGGTTTTTGCTCCAGTATGAACTGTCTTATGTTCAGTAAGGTTTGAGAACTTTTTAAAGGCTTTGCCACATATTCACATCTGTAGCATCTCTCTGAAATATGTATTTTTTTAATAGTAAAATCTGAGAACTGTCTGCAGTTTCTGCCACTTTCTTTACATTTGTAGCATTTCTCTCTGCTAAAAGTTTTCCTATGTTCACTGAAGCTTGAGCACACCTGGAAAGCTTTCCAAATTTATTACATTGATGGATTGTGCTCTGGGTAGCTGACAAATATTGATGAAAAAAATTATAACTGCCTTTCTGTCCCTTGTAATTATTCATGCTTTGGTATTAGTCCTTTAAATGTAAACTATTAAGGTCAAAACACCCATATTTTATCGGAATTACTTTTGAAATGAATCTCTTATTTCATGCTCCAGCCATGTATCTGCAGTCATATGAAAAGAGCCAGCTTAAAAAAAAAAAAAAATTCTCCCACATCGGTCTCAAGTGAATACAATTTACAAATATATAATTATACAAAGCACAGTAACAAGGTGACAATAAAATACCACAGGCTCTAATTCCTTTATAGACATACAAACTTAACAGAAATGTGCGGAATAAAATTCCTCTGTGAGGAGTCTAAGAATCAGTTAAGCATTTGTAGCACCTCAACAGAGCAAAATACCAAGAACCATGTAGAAGTGTAATAAAAGTGTTTTATATTTACCCACCCCAGCCATTCTTCATCCTATGATGACTTTAAATATGGACTCCCAACTCCTATCTTCCCCTTCAAAAGTAAATAAAACAGTGGCACCTGTGTTCCGGCTTCTGGCTTTGGGAGACCTTACTAAAGATTAATTTCTATATTCTATGACAGTGTTAAGGGAAAGATGGTATTCTTTGACAGTTTGGGGCAAGTGAGATCAAAGGTAAATGACTGTTACAAGAAAGACTTCAGTATCATAGACAGACAATGGATATAGTAATTGACTACAGGATCTCAATATGAAACAGAGAAAGGCCAGGAGTGGTGGCTCACACCCATAATCCCAGCCCATTGGGAGTTTGAGGTGGGCATATCACCTGAGGTCAAAAGTTCAAAACCAGCCAGGTCAACATGGTGAAAGCCCTTGTCTACTAAAAATACAAAAATTACCTGGTTGTGGTAACAAGTGCCTGTAATCCCACCTACATGGGTGGCTGAGGCAGGATAATCATTTGAACCCAGGAGGTGGAGGTTGCAGTGAACCAAGATCATGCCATTGCACCACAGGCTGGGTAACAAGAGTAAAATTTTAACTCAAAAAAAAAAAGAGAGAAAATTTAAAAATTGGGAATATTAAAAAAAAAAAAAAAACACACAAGCCTAGAGAAAACATCAATGTAACAGGTGTGGAGACTTCAAGAATCTCTAACCTAAAATTTGGTATCATATTCCCCCAGAAAAAATGTCACCTAATAAGCATTTTCACATGTGGTATTTTATTATACAAATTGCAACCTCAGATTACAACATATACATTATGTTAAGATAATATGGTTCATTGAAAGATAGAAATAAATATTTAGAAATCAGCAATAACAAATTGAGAGGTAAAAATTACCTGAGCACATTTCAGGTAAACATAAATTGCCCTAAGAAATTAAAATTACCATCTGAATGATGCTTAATGAGAAAAATGGAAATAAAGAAAACAAAATGAAATTAACAAAAGGATAAAAAGCACAAAAAATAAAAATTGTGTAGTAGAAGTACAAAAAGGACAAATATGCACTTCAACATTATTAAAAAAATATAAGAAAATCAATGTACAAAAATCACAAGCATTCTTATACAACAATAACCGACAAACAGAGAGCCAAATCATGAGTGAACTCCCATTCACAATTGCTTCAAAGAGAATACAATACCTAGGAATCCAACTTACAAGTGATGTGAAGGACCTTTTCAAGGAGAACTACAAACCACTGCTCAATGAAATAAAAGAGTATACAAACAAATGGAAGAACATTCCATGCTCGTGGGTAGGAAGAATCAATATCGTGAAAATGGCCATACTGCCCAAGGTAATTTATAGATTCAATGCCATACCCATCAAGCTACCAATGACTTTCTTCACAGAATTGGAAAAAACTACTTTAAAGCTCATATTGAACCAAAAATGAGCCTGCATTACCAAGTGAATTCTAAGCCAAAAGAACAAAGCTAGAGGCATCATGCTACCTGACTTCAAACTATACTACAAGGCTACAGTAAAAAAAAAACAGCATGGTACTGGAACCAAAACAGAGATATAGACTGATGGAACAGAACAGAGCCCTCAGAAACAATGCCACATATCTACAACTATCTGATCTTTGACAAACCTGACAAAAACAAGAAATGGAGAAAGGATTCCCTATTTAGCAAATGGTGCTGGGAAAAATGGCTAGCCATATGTAGAAAGTTGAAACTGGATCCCTTCCTTACACCTTATACAAAAATTAATTCAAGTTGGATTAAAGACTTATATGTTAGATCTAAAACCATAAAAACCCTAGAAGAAAACCTAGGCAATACCATTCAGGACATAGAAATGGGCAAGGACTTCATGTCTAAAACACCAAAAGCAATAGCAACAAAAGCCAAAATTGACAAATAGGATCTAATTAAACTAAAGAGCTTCTGCACAGCAAAAGAAACTACCATCAGAGTGAACAGGCAACCTACAACATGGGAGAACATTTTTGCAACCTACTCATCTGACAAAGGGCTAACATCCAGAATTTACAATGAACACAAACAAATTTACAAGAAAAAAACAAACAACACCATCAAAAAGTGGGTGAAGGATATGAACAGACACTTCTTAAAAGAAGACATTTATGCAGCCAAAAAACCACATGAAAAAATGCTCACCATTACTGGCCATCAGAGAAATGCAAATGAAATCCACCGTGAGATACCATCTCACACCAGTTAGAATGGCGATCATTAAAATGTCAGGAAACAGCAGATGCTGGAGAAGATGTGGAGAAATAGGAATACTTTTACACTGTTGGTGGGACTGTAAACTAGTTCAACCATTGTGGAAGTCAATGTGGCGATTCCTCAGGGATCTAGAACTAGAAATACCATTTGACCCAGCCATCTCATTACTGGGTATATACCCAAAGGATTATAAATCATGCTGCTATAAAGACACATGCACACGTATGTTTATTGCGGCACTATTCCAATAGCAAAGACTTGGAACCAAGCCAAATGTCCAACAATGATAGACTGGATTAAGAAAATGTGGCACATATACACCATGGAATACTATGCAGCCATAAAAATGATGAGTTCGTGTCCTTTATAGGGACATGGGTGAAACTGGAAGCCATCATTCTCAGCAAACTATCACAAGGATAAAAAACCAAACTCCGCATGTTCTCACTCATAGGTGGGAATTAAACAATGAGAACACATGGACACAGGGAGGGGAACATCACACACCGGGGACTGTTGTGGGGTCGGGGGAGGGGGTAGGGATAGCATTAGGAGATATATCTAATACTAAGTGACAAGTTAATGGGTGCAGCACACCAACATGGCACAAGTATACATATGTAAAAAACCTGCACATTGTACATATGTACCTACAACTTAAAGTATAATAATAATAAAAATTTTTAAAAAAGAAAATGAAGCAGCTTAGGTTTCAATTAACATTAACACAAAAAAATTACTAACAAGGCCCCAAATAAGCAATGTTTTGAAAGTCACACAGAAAAAGAGAATCTGGAATGCAGGAAGAAAAAAATATATGTTATTTGTACACGTGCTTCTGTAAGATTACCAGTAAGTTTATGAACATAAATCTTTCAGGAAGAAAGAAGCAGGATAACACACTTAAAACATTGAAAAAAAATACTTTAGAAATCCCTCTTCCTTGGTACCAAAAAGTAGAACTAGTGCTCAGACAAATAATTTTCTCAGCAAGCCAGTTTTACTTTCTGCAGACAAGGTTCTGCTCATCAGCAATCCTGTCATGAGAGCACAATGAAAAAGAAAGGCAGAAATATTTATCTTGTATGCCTTGGGTCCTTACTTCTGTGTCCTATCTCCACTAGTTGGAGCTGGACATCACAGTCTAAGCTAAACCTGATTGGGTAACAACCTAAAAGTTCCCTAAATAGGTAAAGACAACGGAGAACAAAGAAAAAGAGAAAGTTGCTTGCAAAAAGATTTAGAGAAGTAATTACATTCCCAAGTGAGAAATGGGCATAATCTGCAAGCTGGGACATACTTCAACATGTACAGAACAAACATCTTGGTCAAAGTTCAAGGACATAGAATGTACTCATTCCCTTATATGTAACAGCTACATAGAATAGAACTTAATAAAGAGTTATTGGCAGAAAACAAGAAGGCTTTGAAGAAAGTTAATCTTCAAAAGTAAATATTATTTCTAAGAGTTATTATTTATTATTTAAAAGAAGGAAAACTTTGATGAGAAATTTTTACTTTTTAGAAAGTCTAAATGAGAATACTATATCCAGCAAAGGTATCCTTTAAAATGAAAAAGAAAAAAAACGAGCTATATCATGATCTATATCAAGATCTAACCATGTCATGTCTTCAAGAGACTTACTGCAGACCTAATTAAAAAAAGACTAAAAATGGCAGGATAAAAAATACATGTCATGCAAGTGTTAACCAAATAAGAGGAGAAAAGGCAACAATTTATTAAGTTGAAAACTGACATATTTTATAAAATTTGCTTCAAGTCAAAATTCACAAGAGACACAGTAGGACATTCAATTATATTAAGAGGGTTCATTCACTGAGATTCTATAAATATATGAGAATATTCCCAAACACATAATTCAAACATTGACAGAACTGAAGCAAAAATAGAGAGCAATATAATAATGGAAGAATACATTTATATGCCATTTACAGTAATAAAGTAAGACAGACTATCAATAAGGGAACAAAAAGTTTGAATGCACTATACAATATTTATACCTAACAAATGTATATATGCAACAGAATACACATTTTTAAATAGCTTATAAAATATTGTTCTAGGCGGATTACATGTGACTGACAAAAGAAATCTTAACAATTTTTTTAATTTAAATTTTACTGAAAATTTTTTATAGCCCAAATGGAATGAAACTAGAAATCAGTAATGGAAGAAAAGCTGAAAAATTCAAAAAAATTATAAAAAATAGCAACCCAGTTTTTTTTTTTTTTTTGCTTTTTAGATACAGTATCACTCTGTCATTAGGATGAAGTGCAGTGGCATGATCTTGGCTAACTGCAACCTCCACTTCCAGGTTCAAGCAATTCCCTTGCCTCAGTCTCTCCAGTAGCTGGAACTACAGGTGCACACCTCCATGCCCAGCTAATTTTGTGAATTTCAGTAGATGAGGGATTGCATCATGTTGGTCAAAATGGTCTTCATCTCCTGATCTGGCCATGCACCCTCTTCAGCCTTCCAAAGTGCTGGGATCACAATTATGAGACACCATGCCTGGCCAATAACACACTTTTGAGTATGCTCTGTGGTTGGAAGACGTAGTATTGTAAATATGTCCATGTGACTTAAAGTGATCCCCACAATCAACAGGCTAATTTTTAATTTTTAATTAAATTTTCCCAAGAATAGAAATTTAAAAAAAAAACCCACAAAATTACATGAAAATCCTAGCAATCTTTTAAAAGAAGAAAAATAGTGGAAGCATTACACTTAAGCATTTCCAAACACAAAACAAACCTAAAGTAATCAAAGCATTTTGGTACCAGTATAAAGGTAAAATATGAAAGTAATGAAGCAGAATGCAGCACAGAAATAAACTTTTGAATAAAGAGGAGAGACATACTATGTAGGTTTTTCATTCAACTGTTTGTCACAATTCCTTTGGTAAGCAGGACCCAGGCAGGAGAGTAGAATTGCACCACTTAGACACTAATTTCTGTGATATTTCAATTTTTTTTTCTGGAGGCAGATAGGACAAGAGATATGTGATAATATACCCTGTTGACAGGGCTCAGGTAGAAGAATCATATTATTGTAATTCTGACCCAGCAATACATAACAATGCACCCATGAAAAGGGATTTGTGCTAAAAAGTCTCAACACCTGGGTTCTAGGCCCAGTGATATGACACAATGTCATCATCTTTGAGGGTAACAACTTTAACTTTTAGCTGAGTGTGTATGCTAGAATGACAATCTCTCATGCTTTGTGGGACAATATATGACCCTCTGCAACATGCAAGGGATTTAAAAAACCTGCATAAGGGTTACAAAGCTCTCTGAGGCCTACGTGCTGGTATGAACTCAAAATCTTACATATTAACCTAAACCAGGTTTGATAGTCAACATCTCTCCTATAGGCAGGGTTAAGGAAGAAGACCCATTATTATTTCTGTGGAATGGGTCTAAAAATCAGTGACCATCCCACTTGTGGCCAGAGCCACATATAAATGTCAAATTCCAAATTTGTGCTGTATTCTGTTATTAGAATCCTGTTCTCAAGAGTGGGCATTGTGAATGTGGGATGGTGACAACTTTTAATTTCACCTGGGTTTATAACCTAGAGTCCTAATCTGAACTTTTGGCTGGGTCCTGTTATGAAATGTTATACCACCAAAGGGTATATGATGTAAGTTAGTGTTGTAAGCTTCTGTGAAGTTGTTGCATATATGAAACCCAGGACATTATCTATTGTCCCAAGACTAAAAACGAAAGGCAAAATGTCTTCTACTGGCTGAATCCCAATATAAGTTTGAACATCATATCTGTGAACTGAAACAAGGTATATGTCATAATCCCATATGTGGGCAAAAACTAGGCAGGAGGGTAACATCACTTAGATGCTGTGCCAGGCAATATGTCACAATGCCTTCTCTAGGCAGGGTGTAGGAAATTTGGTCATATTAGCTGGGTGCTGGACCCAGCAATATGACACCATCTCACATGTGGAAAAAGCCCAGCCAAGTTATGAGCGCCAAAATACCTACATAAAGAGCACAACATATGTCAAAATACCTTTAGTGGCTACAGCACAGGAGGAGAGTCACATAATAATGGTCCTGGGCTAAGCAATATGCCATACACCACAAGTTCTTCTATATGCAGAAGCAAGGCAGGAGAGTAACATCATCTGACTGCTGGGCCCTGCTGTAGGTCAAAATTCCTGTTTTGTGGGAATGGCTTGGGAAAAGGAGGAGAGTCACATATTCTGGGTGCTGGGATCAGTAATGTGCCAAAATCCTCCTACTGTGAAGGCACAGGCAGAAAAAGAGGGTCACATCACTTAGGTCATGGGCTCAGAGATATGTCCCAAAGTCCTCAGTAGGCAGGGCTCAAGCAGACAAGGGGAGTCACATCACCTATGTGCTTCCTTTGAAATATGTTGCAATGTAAAATGTGTGAAGAAATTAGACAGAAGAGCCACATCTCCAGAGTGCTGGGTTTGGAGATATATCACAAGGCTCTCTTAGGATGGCACCCAGCAAAGATAGTTACATCACCTAGGTGCAGGTTCTCTTGTTTATGCCACAGTGCTCCACGTGGCCTCCTTGTGTGTAGCACCCAAGGAGGGAGTCACTTCACCTAGGAGATAGGCCCAGAGATATGTCGCAATGACCTCTATGAAGCATAGCCCTGATGAAAGAGTACCACACCCTGTGTGCCTGGCCAAAAAGATATCATAGTCAGGGTTAGCAGGACCCAAACAGGAAAGCCACATCACCTACCTAATACACCCAGAGATATGTCACAATGCCCTTTTGTGGGCATGGCTCTGGCAAAAGAATACCCTCCCCTGTGCACCTGGTATTGCAATGTGTCGCTATCATTCCTTTGCATAGGGCTCATTCCAGAGAAGAGAGTTACGTAGCTTATGAGGTAGACACAGAAATATGTTACAATAATTTTGATGTGGCTGGCACAGGCAAGAATGTAACATCACCTGGGTTCTAGATCCAGTGATATATCACATCCTTTCTGAAATAAGTGCCCAGACAGGAGAGTCACATCACCTCTAGGTTGGCCTATGTATATATGATAATCCCATATATACACTGGAACAAACCTGGAGAGTCAAATTAAACAGGTGTTTGGCAAATATTTGTATCACAATCACATTGTTAGAAAATTCCAAGGGTGAGATTTGCAATGCCACATGTCCTGATTTAATGTATGACAGTTGGTTTTGGTTTTTTCCACATGAGATGATGACAATTCTTACTGTCAGCTGGTTGTGCATATGAGATTCACAATTTCTACTGTGTCCCAAGCCCTGTTTGACTCTGTCTGTATAACTAAAGACTTTGTAAAATATGTGTACTTTTTGTAATTGTTTGTAACCTTTGTAGAAGAAGGAAATCCAAGACATTTGCCATCCCTAAACTTAGTTATTCAAGTAGGAAAAGAGGAAGTTAAATTGTTTCTATTTACAATTGGCACACTCGTATATCTAGAAAACCTCATCATCTGAGCCCAACATGTCCTTATGCTGATAAGCAAATTTAGCAAAGTCTCAGGATAATAAATAAATGTGTAAAAATTACAAGCATTCCTGCATATCAAAAATGGAGAAAGAGAGAGTCAAATCATAAATGGATTCCCATTCACAATTGCTACAAAGAGAACAAAATACCTAGGAAAACAATGTACAAGGGGTGTGAAAAACCTCTTTAAGGAGAACTGGAAACCACTGCTCAAGGAAATAAGAGAGGACACAAACAAATGAAAAAAACATTCCATGCTCATTGATAGGAATATTGAATATCGTGAAAATGACCATACTGCCGAAAGTAATTCACACAACAAGTGCTATCCCCATAAGCTACCAATGACTTTCTTCATGCAACTGGAAAAAAAAAAAAAAAACCACTTTAAACTTTACATGGAACAAAAAAGAGCCCACATAGCCAATACAATCTTAAGCAAAAAGAACAAAGAAGGAGGCATCACACTACCTGACTTCAAACTATACCACAAGGCTATGGTAACTAAAATTGCATGGTACTGGTACCAAAACAGTTACATAGAAAAATGGAACAGAATAGAAGCCTCAGAAATAACACCATACATCTACAACCATCTGATCTTTGACAAACCTGACACGAACAAGCAATGGGGAAAAGAATTCCTGTTTAATAAATTGTATTGGGAAAACTATCAAGTCATATGCAGAAAAATGAAACTGGACCCCTTGCTTACAACTTGTACAATAAAAAACTCAGGATGGATTAAAGACTTAAACATAAGACCTAAAATCATAAAAATCATAGAAGAAAACCTAGGCAATACCATTAAGGACATAGGCATGGGCAAAGACTTCATGTTTTAACACCAAAGCAATGGCATCAAATGCCAAACAGAAAAATGGGATCTAATTAGACTAATGAGTTTTTGTGCAGCAAAATAAACTACCATCAGAATGAACAGGCAACCTCCAAAATAGAAGAATTTTTCTTTTTGCAATCTATCCTTCTGACAAAGGGCTTATATGCAGAATATACAAAGAACTTAAACACATTAACAAGAAAAAAGAAAAGAAAACTCATCAAAAAGTGGGCAAAGGATGTGAACAGACACTTCGCCAAAGAAGACATTTATGAAGCCAACAAACATATAAAAAGCGCTCATTATCACTGTTAACTAGAGAAATGCAAATCAAAGTCACAACGAGATATCATCTCATGCCAGGTAAGGCAATCATTAAAAAGTCAGGAAACAGATGCTGGAGAGCATGTAAAGAAATAGGAAGGCTTTTACACTGTTGGTGGGAGTGTAAATTAGTTCAACCATTGTGGAAGACTGTGTGGTGATTCCTCAAGGATCTAGAACTAGAAATACCATTTGACCAAGCAATCCTATTACTATATACCTATTACTATATACTCAAAAGATTATAAATCATGCTACTAGAAAGACACATGCACATGTTTGTTTGTTGTGGCACTATTCACAATAGCAAAGGCTTGGAACAAACCTAAATGTTCATTGATAGACTGTACGAAGAAAATGTGGGCAGGGGGGAGGAGCCAAGATGGCCGAATAGGAACAGCTCCAGTCTACAGCTCCCAGCGTGAGCGACGCAGAAAACGGGTGATTTCTGCATTTCCATCTGAGGTACCGGGTTCATCTCACTAGGGAGTGCCAGACAGTGGGCGCAGGCCAGTGGGTGCACGCACCATGCGCGAGCCGAAGCAGGGCAAGGCATTGCCTCACCTGGGAAGCGCAAGGGGTCAGGGAGTTCCCTTTCCAAGTCAAAGAAAGGGGTGATGGACGCACCTGGAAAATCGGGTCACTCCCACCCGAATATTGCGCTTTTCAGACCGGCTTAAAAAACGGCGCACCACGAGACTATATCCCACACCTGGCTCGGAGGGTGCTACGCCCACGGAATCTCACTGATTGCTAGCACAGCAGTCTGAGATCAAACTGCAAGGCGGCAGCGAGGCTGGGGGAGGGGCGCCCGCCATTGCCTAGGTTTGCTTAGGTAAACAAAGCAGCCAGGAAGCTCGAACTGGGTGGAGCCCACCACAACTCAAGGAGGCCTGCCTGCCTCTGTAGGCTCCACCTCTGGGGGCAGGGCACAGAAAAACAAAAAGAGCAATAACCTCTGCAGACTTAAATGTCACTGTCTGACAGCTTCGAAGAGAGCAGTGGTTCTCCCAGCACGCAGCTGGAGATCTGAGAACCAGCAGACTGCCTCCTCAAGTGGGTCCCTGACACCTGACCCCCGAGCAGCCTAACTTGGAGGCACCCCCCAGCAGGGGCACACTGACACCTCACAAGGCAGGGTATTCCAACAGACCTGCAGCTGAGGGTCCTGACTGTTAGAAGGAAAACTAACAAGCAGAAAGGACATCCACACCGAAAACCCATCTGTACATCACCATCATCAAAGACCAAAAGTAGATAAAACCACAAAGATGGGGAAAAAACAGAACAGAAAAACTGGAAACTCTAAAATGCAGAGCGCCTCTCCTCCTCCAAAGGAACGCAGTTCCTCACCAGCAATGGAACAAAGCTGGATGGAGAATGATTTTGACGAGCTGAGAGAAGAAGGCTTCAGACGATCAAATTACTCTGAGCTATGGGAGGACATTCAAACCAAAGGCAAAGAAGTTGAAAACTTTGAAAAAAATTTAGAAGAATGTATAACTAGAATAACGAATACAGAGAAGTGCTTAAAGGAGCTGATGAAGCTGAAAACCAAGGCTCGAGAACTACGTGAAGATTGCAGAAGCCTCAGGAGCCGATGCGATCAACTGGAAGAAAGGGTATCAGCGATGGAAGATGAAATGAATGAAATGCAGCATGAAGAGAAGTTTAGAGAAAAAAGAATAAAATGAAACATAGTCCCAAGAAACATGGGACTATGAGAAAGGACCAAATCTACATCTGATTGGTGTACCTGAAAGTGATGGGGAGAATGGAACCAAGTTGGAAAACACTCTGCAGGATATTATCCAGGAGAATTTCCCCAACTGGCAAGGCAGGCCAATATTCAATTCAGGAAATACAGAGAACACCACAATGATACCCCTTGAGAAGAGCAACTCCAAGACACATAATTGTCAGATTTATCAAAGTTGAAATGAAGGAAAAAATATTAAGGGCAGCCAGAGATAAAGGTCGGGTTACCCTCAAAGGGAAGCCCATCAGACTAACAGCAGACCTCTCAGCAGAAACTCTGCAAGCCAGAAGAGAGTGGGGACCAATATTCAACATTCTTAAAGAAAAGAATTTTCAACCCAGAATTTCATATACAGCCAAACTAAGCTTCATAAGTGAAGGAGAAATAAAATACTTTACAGACAAGCAAACACTGAGAGATTTTGTCACCACCAGGCCTGCCCTAAAAGAGCTCCTGAAGGAAGCACTAAACAAGGAATGTAACAACCAGTACCAGCCACTGCAAAAACATGCCAAATTTTAAAGACCATCAAGGCTAGGAAGAAACTGCATCAACTAATGAGGAAAATTCCCAGCTAACATCATAATGACAGGATCAAATTCACACATAATAACACTAACCTTCAATATAAATGGGCTAAATGCTCCAATGAAAAGACACAGACTGGCAAATTGGATAAAGAGTCAAGATCCATCAGTGTGCTGTATTCAGGAAACGCATCTCATGTGCAGAGACACACATGGGCTCAAAATAAAGCGATGGAGGAAGGTGTACAAAGCAAATGGACAACAAAAAAAGGCAGGGTTGCAATCCTAGTCTTGGATAAAACGGACTTTGAACCAACAAACATCAAAAGAGACAAATAAAATCATTACCTAATGGTAAAGGGATCAATTCAACAAGAAGAACTAACTATCCTAAATATATATGCACCCAACACAGGAGCACTCAGATTCATAAAGGAAGTCCTTAGGGAACTACAAAGAGACTTAGAGTCCCACACAATAATAATGGGAGAATTTAACACCCCACTGGAAATGTTAGACAGATCAAGGAGACAGAAAGTTAAGAAGTATATCCAGGAATTGAACTCAGCTCTGCACCCAGAGGACCTAATAGACATCTACAGAACTCTCCACCCCAAATCAACAGAATATACATTCTTCTCAGCACCGCATCACATTCATTCCAAAATTGACCACATAGTTGGAAGTAAAACACTCTTCAGCAAATGTAAAAGAACAGAAATTATAACAAACTGTCTGTCAGACCACAGTGCAATCAAACTAGAACTCAGGATTAAGAAATTCACTAAAAACTGCTCAATTACATGGAAACTGAACAACCTGCTCCTGGATGACTACTAGGTACATAACGAAATGAAGGCAGAAATAAAGATGTTCTTTGAAACCAAAGGCAACAAGACACAGCATACCAGAATCTCTAGGACACATTCAACGCAGTGTGTAGAGGGAAATTTGTAGCACGAAATACCCACAAAAGAAAGCAGGAAAGATCTAAAATTGACACCCTAACATCACAATTAAAAGAACTAGAGAAGCAAGAGCAAAAAATTCAAAAGCTAGCAGAAAGCAAGAAATAACTAAGATCAGAGCAAAACTGAAGGAGATAGAGACATAAAAACCCTTCAAAAGATAAATAAATCCAGGAGCTGGTTTTTTGAAAAGATCAACAAAATTGATAGACTACTAAAGAAGAAAAGAGAGAAGAATCAAATAGACGCAATAAAAAATGAGAAAGGGGATATCACCACTGATCCCACAGAAATACAAACTACCATCAGAGAATACTATAAACACATCTAAGCAAATAAACTAGAAAATCTAGAAGAAATGGATAAATTCCTTGACACATACACCCTCCCAAGACTAAACCAGGAAGAAGTTGAATCTCTGAATAGACCAGTAACAGGCTCTGCAAAAAATTGAGGAAATAATCAATAGCTTACCAACCAAAAAGAGTCCAGGACCAGATGGATTCACAGCCAAATTCTACCAGAGGTACAAGGAGGAGCTGGTACCATCCCTTCTGAAACTATTCCAATCAATAGAAAAAGAGGGAATCCTCCCTAACTCAATTTATGAGGCAAGCATCATCCTAGTACCAAAGTCTGGCAGAGACGCAACAAAAAAAGAGAATTTTAAACCAATATCCTTGATGAACATTGATGCACAAATCCTCAATAAAATACTGGCAAAATGAATCCAGCAACACATCAAAAACTTATCCACCTTGATCAAGTGGGCTTCATCCCTGTGATGCAAGGCTGGTTCAACATATGAAAATCGACAAACGTAACTAGCGTATAAACAGAACCAAAGACATACACCACATGATTTTCTCAATAGATGAAGAAAATGCCTTTGACAAAATTCAACATCCCTTCATGCTAAAAACTCTCAATAAATCAGTACTGATGGGCATATCTCAAAATAATAAGCGCTATCTATGACAAACCCACAGCCAATATCATACTGAATGGGCAAAAACTGGAAGCATTCCCTTTGAAAACTGGCACGAGACATGGATGCCATCTACCACCACTCTTATTCAACATAGTGTTGGAAGTTCTGGCCAGGGCAATCAGGCAGGAGAAGGAAATAAAGGGCATTTGATTAGGAAAAGAGGAAGTCAAATTGTCCCTGTTTGCAGATGGCATGACTGTGTATCTAGAAAACCCCATCCTTTCAACCCAAAATCTCCTTAAGCTGATAAGCAACTTCAGCAAAGTCTCAGGATACAAAATCAGTGTGCAAAAATCACAAGCATTCTTGTACACTAATAACAGACAGAGAGCCAAATCATGAGTGAACTGTCATTCACAATTGCTTCAAAGAGAATCAAATACCTAGAAATCCAACTTACAAGGGATGTGAAGGACCTCTTCAAGGAGAACTACAAACCACTGCTTAATGAAATAAAAGAGGATACAAACAAATGGAAGAACATTCCGTGCTCATTGGTAGGAAGAATCAATATCGTGAAAATGGCCATACTGCCTAAGGTAATTTATAGCTTCAATGCCGTACTCATCAAGCTACCAATGACTTTCTTCACAGAACTGGAAAAAACTACCTTAAAGTTCATATGGAAACAAAAGGAGAGCCCACACTGCCAAGTCAATCCTAAGCTAAAAGAACAAACCTGGAAGCATCACACCACCTGACTTCAAACTCTACTACAAGGCTACAGTAACCAAAACAGCATGGTACTGGTACCAAAACAGAGATATGAACAAATGGACAAGAACAGAGCCCTCAGAAATAATGCTGCATATCTACAACTATCTGATCTTTTACCTGACAAAAACAAGCAAAGGGGACAGGATTAACTATTTAATACATGGTGCTGAGAAAACTGGCTAGCCACGTGTAGAAAGCTAAAACTGGATCCCTTCCTTACACCTTATAAAAAAATTAATTCAAGATGGATTAAAGACTTACGTGTTAGAACTAAAACCATAGAAACCCTAGAAGAAAACCTAGGCAATCCCATACAGGAAATAGACATGGGCAAGGACTTCATGTCTAAAACACCAAAAGCAATGGCAACAAAAGCCAAAATTGAGAAATGGGATCTAATTAAACTAAACAGCTTCTGCACAGCAAAATAAACCACCATCAGACTGAACAGGCAACCTAGTGAATGTGAGAAAATTTTTGCAACCTTCTCATCTGACAAAGGGCTAATATTCAGAATCTACAGTGAACTCAAATAAATTTACAAAAAATAAAAAAATAAAACAACCCCATCAAAAAGTGGGTGAAGGATATGAACAGACACTTCTCAAAAGAAGACATTTATGCAGCCAAAAAACACATGAAAAAATGCTCACCATAACTGGTCAACAGAGAACTGCAAATCAAAACCACAATGAGATACCATCTCACAGTAGTTAGAGTGGTGATCATTTAAAAATCAGGAAACAACAGGTGCTGGAGAGGATGTGGAGAAATAGGAACACTTTTACACTGTTGGTGGGACTGTAAACTAGTTCAACCATTGTGGAAATCAGTGTGGTGATTCCTCAGGGATCTAGAACTAGAAATACCATTTGACCCAGCCATCCCATTATTGGGTATATACCCAAAGGATTATAAATCATGCTGCTATAAAGACACATGCACACGTATGTTTATTGCAGCACTATTCACAATAGCAAAGACTTGGAACCGACCCAAATATCCAACAATCATAGACTGGATTAAGAAAATGTGCTACATATACACCATGGAATACTATGCAGCCATAAAAAAGGGTGAGTTCATGTCCTTTTTAGGTACATGGATGAAGCTGGAAACCATCATTCTCAGCAAACTATTGCAAAGACAAAAAAACAAGCACTGCATGTTCTCACTCACAGGTTGGAATTGAACAATAAGAACACATGGACACAGGAAGGGGAACATCACTCATCAGGGACTGTTGTGTGGTGTGGCGGGGGGGGGTACTGATGTCATTAGGAGATATACCTAATGCTAAATGACGAGTTAATGGGTGCAGCACACCAATATGTCACATATATTCATATGTAACAAACCTGCACATTGTGCACATGTACACTAAAACTTAAAGTATAATAATAATAATAATAGTTTCACATGTGTGCATTCTGACATATTATTGGGTGAGTATCATAATATTGTGACTTTTCTGCCTGGGTGCTACAAAAAAGGGATATTATCACATAACTCTGACCCTATCAGCTAGGTGATTTGTATGTTTTGCATGTGCATTACCCTCAAGGAACATTGTGACATCGTTGGACATAGCATCTAAGAAATGTGACTCTTCTTTTCTCTCAGGGTTTTGCCAACTAAAGGAATTGTGACATACCGATGAGTGGAAAACATAGGTAATGCAACTTTCCTCTTTATTCTGGAATCTGCCAAAAGAAGAGATTATTACCTATTGCTGAGCCCAGCACCTACATGGTGTGACTCTCTTCTTTTCCTACACATCTGTCTACATTGGACATGGTGCTATATTATTTGAGGCCATACCAAGGTGATGTGACTCTTCTGACTTGGCCCTGCCTGCAAAGACTTTTTTAAGGTATCTTGAGCTCAGAATCCAGGTGATGAAACTCTCCTGCCTTGTTTCTGTGCACAGGTGAATTTGTGACATATATCTGTGTTCAGCTCACAAGTACAAATATAACTATCATATCTAGACCCAGAAGGGAAAGAAATTCTGACTCTCATAGCCAGTCTTATGACCATAAGTAAAGTAATGGGTCTACTAATTGTATAAAGTTCACAGAGGATTATGACACTCCGGGATATCATATAAAATCTGAGTGGTACAAAGTGTCATAACACAGAAATGCAACCAGGTGCAATTGTGACACTTGGATGCACACCCAGCTTAGCTGGTTATCATTCTCTCTCAAGAACAGGGCCCGGAAATAAGGTTCTAAATCTCAAAAAAAAAAAAAGAAAAAGAAAGAAAAAGAAAAAGAGCAGTCGAAATTTGAATTTTTTCATCACATACACAGATCTGACCCAGGGCTGATTTGGTGATGTATAATTCAGCAAAACTGAGGTTCTGTGACTCCCCTCATGGAACACAATCTTCATGTGGGAGTAAGCATCTTATATATGAATCTTTCCCATTGTTAAGATTGTGACTTCTCAGCTTCAACCCAATTTACAGAAGGTGTGGACTCACATACTCAAAGCCAGGACTTGTGTCGGACTGTGAAACTTATTTCTGAATATTTCTTAGTGTGTGATTAGGACATAAAAGTTAGCCCAGCTCTTGAAAAATTTTACTGTCCTTTTTAGGCTATGACCACAGATAAAATTGTGACATACTTGGACTATACACCTAAGCCAACGTGTCTGGACCTACCTACAAAAGGCAGTTTTACATATCACTGGGACCAGCACTCAGTGATGTGAAATATATGCCTGATCTCTACCTATAAATATTATTTGAGCTTATATCTAGGTCCATTATGTAAGTGATGTGACTCCTTTCTACTGCCTTGGCCCTGCACTTATGGTGCATTGTGACACAAAACTGGATACTGCACCCTGGTGGTTTGACTCCGTGTTTTGTGTTCCACCAACAGGAACTTTGTAACATATCACTTGGCTCAGCACCTGGGTAATGTTTCTTCTCTCTCTCCTCACCTTGAACTCAGCGGAGATTGTGACATATTGCTAAACCCAGTGCCAAGGTGAGGTCACTTTAATACCTTGATCCTGGACATAGAAACTATTGTGAAATACATCTAGGTCAATTGCCTAGATGAACTGAGTCTACTCTAACTCTTAAGCTTTTCCCACAGGTAGAATTTTGATATATCAGTAAAACCAGCATCCATGTGATGTGACCCCATTTTCAGGATTCCGCCCACAAGTATTGTGACATCTCACTGGACCAGCACCCACCCAGGTGACATGACCTTCCTGCTTGCTCTCTGCCCACAAGTGATATGTGCCATATATCTGAGACCCGAGAAGAGGACCAATCATTACTCTTAAACCTGGAGCCACGCTATATACATGATAGTGACTCCCATTCCTGGAATTTTCTGCCAGTGTTACTGTGACATATACCTTTTCCCAGCTCATGAGTAATTTAATAATCCTGCCTATATGCAGCCCACACATTTGGATATTTACCTCAGCAGAACACCTTGAAGATCTGATTCTCATGTCTTAAAAATATCCTCAGGGAGGATTGCTACATATTTCGGGACCCAACATCTAGTTATCTGACTATCTCTCCTGCCTAGCCCCTGCTTCCACTGGGGATTGTAGCATTTCCAAGCTCTGCATCCAATTCATATGATTTTCTTGTCCTGTCCTTTCAACAGAATAAGTTTTGACATATCTCTGGGCCTATAATTTAGGTGATATGAGTCTCCTCTTCCATCTGGACAGTGCTCAAAAGAGACATTATGTCATACATCTCAGCGTAACCCCCAAATTGTGCAACTTTACTGCCAGGAACTTGCCTGCAAAGAGAATATTGGAAATTTTCTGGTTCAGCAATTAGGTGACTTGGCTGTGTTCACTGTTTCATTACAACAAAGTAAATTCCGATATATACCTAGGCACAGCTCACAGGCATGATAATGACTCTCATATGTGGACCCCAGAAATAGGAGTAATTTTGACTCTCATAGCTTGCTTTAGAAACATGAGTGATTAAACCACTTTCTGATAAAAAAAAAAAAGTCAAATAGTATTATAACACCTCAGATATTTAATAAAGGCTTTGACTTGTACAGAGAATGTCACAACAGAACCCAGCAGAAATGTGAAATTGTGAGTCTCGTATTCTCACCCTGCTGACAGTAAGAACTGTCACTGTCTCACATATGTGAAGCCAACTCTCACTCATGAAAACAGGACATGTGTGATACTGTAAATATCCTTTTGGGTATTTTCTTCAAGTGTAATTGTAATATAAATATTTGTACAGTTTCTGTGGGATTTGACTCTCCGTACCTGTTTCTGCCTACATATGTTACTGTGGTATTCACCGGGCCCAACTTTAGGTGATGTTTCTCTCCTTCCTGGTCCCTGCTGTCAGTAAGACTCATGGAATATTTCTAGATCCAGGACCCAGGTCATGTTATATTTCTGCCTGACCCATGCCCACAGAATTTATTGTGATGTTTCACTCTGTCAACCACTTGGGTGACATAATTCTCCTCATTAGAATGGGCCCTGCACACAATGGGGAAAAATAACATATGGCTGGGCCAGGCACACAGGTTACAGTACTCTTTTGCTAGGGCCATGTCCCAAAGGGGATATTGTGACAAATCTCTTGGCCTATCACCTAGGTGATGTTGTTCTCTTTGGGTCCTGCTTCCCTGGATTGTGTCCTATTGCTAGGCTAGGTATTCAGGTGATGATACTCTTTCAGCAGGGCCATGCCTCAAGGAGGACATTTTGACATAACCCTGAGCGTATCATCTAGGTGGTTTGACTTACTACTTGGGCCCTGATCACGTGGAGCATTGTGACGTAAGGGTGGAACCTGCCCCTATTTGTTGTAACTCTCTTGCCTTGGTCCTGTCCTAAGGGAGTTTTGTGACATATCTAAGAACCCAGCATCAAGGTGATGTGGCTTTTCTACCTCCCTTCACCTCACATATTAGATTATATCATATACCTAATGAAGCACCTAGGTAATATGACCATTCTCTACTGCCAGATCTCTGCATACTTGGACCATTGGACTATAGATGTGAGCTTGTTTGTTAATTGAATTGACTCTTTTCTTCTCCCTGAGCCTTTATAATGGGGTGATGTGGCATATTGCCAAGCCTAATCCTTAGGCAATATGACTCTACTCTTGTTTCCAAACCATGCCCATGAAAAGGAATTTTGACATAATGCAGGGCTCAGGAACCAGATGGCGTTCCTCTTCTACCTGGTTCCTGCATATAGAGAGACTTATGGCATATTTCTGGGCCCTCCATCCTGATAATGTATCTCTCCTTCCTGTGCCAGAGTGACAGAAAGTATTTTTACACATCGTGGACCTATTCTGCAGGTGTTTTTGCTCTCATCACTTTTCTGTTTTTTTTTTTTTTTTTCCACTTGGGATTGTGTCACATTGCTGAGCCCAGCACCCAGTTAATGTAACCCTAATTACTGTACCTTCCCTAGAGAGGGCATTGTGACATATTGCTTGGTACAGCACCTAAATTGTGCTACCTCCCTGCCAAGTTTTGTGTCTTACAAATGGGATTATGAAATTTACACTGCTTCAGCTCACAGGCAAGATGATCAAACTTAAATTGGGATTCCACCAATAAGAGATATGTTGCATCTCATTGCTACACTTGCAACAATAGGTAAGCTTATGAATTGTGTGTTTTTACAAAGCCCACAGAAGGTGACAACATTAACTTCGGTGGTACACAGAATTTCATAACAGGGTCCAGCAAAAAGTTAAGATTGTGACTCTTGATAACACACACAGATGAGGGCAAATTTGTCACCATTCCATATTTACAAAGCCCAGTGTGGAAGTCCTTAGTCTAACAAGTAAATAAATTACAAAGGTGAAATTGTGACATTCATATATGGATCTTGCTATAGGTAAGATGATGATTCATTTCTGGACACAGATCACAGGCATAATAGCTCTTTTATCTGAAACCAACCTATAAGATAGATGTTAACTATCATAACTGGGTTTGTGGCAATATGTAAGATTGTGAGTCAATATGAGCATGTAGGCCTCAAAGCGGTTTCCAACTCTCATAAATGTTGCATAAAGCCGTTGAATGCTGGCGAGGATTTCATACAGTCCCCCAGAACACACAGTATATTTTAACTGTAATTTACACAGAAAGTTAACAAAATGAGGAGATCATGTTATATTGCTATGTTTAGTAACAAGGGATGGAGACTTTTTGGCTTAAATTCTTTCCCATGGGTGCATTGGGAAATATCGCTGTCTTAGAATTTTAATAATGTGACTTTTCAGTTTGGACCCTGCAAACAGGGAATATTATAACCTATCTTTTGGCCTATCATCTAGGTAATGTGTCTCTCCTGCCAGTGTTCTCCCCACCGGTGACACTGTGACATATAGCTTGATATAGCATCTAGCTAATGTGACTCTTCTCTCCTCCCTGGATGCTGCCTACTGAAGAAATTGTGACATACCCATGAGTGCAAGTCCTAGGTGATGTGACTCTTCTCTTTGTCCAGAACTCTGCCAAAGAGATAATTATAACACTGCTGATGCCAGCAACTAGAAAATGTAAATATCCACTATTTGTTAACCCTGTATCTAGTGAGGATGATGACATATATTTTGAGACTTTACCCAGGTAATATGACTCTTCTAACATGGTCTTGCCTGCAAAGGAGATTATAATGTATGCCTGGCTCAGTACACAGATGATATGGCTCTTCTATCTTGTCTCTGTCCGAACATGAAGTTGTGACATATACCTGGGTTCAGCTCATATATATAATAATAACTCTTATAGCTAGACCCAGCCAGGGATGATATTTCAACTATCATAGCTAGTCTTGTGGCCATGGGTAAAGACCTAGGTCTCCCACCTGCAAGTATTCACAGAAAAATATGCTACTTAGGCATATTATATGAAGCCTGAGTGGTACCAAAAGTGTGATAACAGACACCAGCAGCCAGGGGCTATTGTGACTCTTGGATCTACACCAGATGACACAATTGTGATTCTCACAAATAAACAGAGCCTGTCAATGAGGTACTAAATCTCACATACATAAGCAGTCAAAGTTAAAAGTTGTTGTTCTCATACATGAATCTGATCCATGGGTAGTTTGGTGATGTTTCAACCATAATTCAGCCTACCTGTAGTGTTTTGACTCATCTCTTGGAACCCAATCTTCAATTGGGGTTCTTATACGTGGATATTGCCCATTGTTGAGATTCTGATGCCTGTACTTTGACTCAGATATTAGGAGATTTTGACTCCCATACCAGAAGCCAGGACTTGTGTGGGACTGTAAAACTTATTTCAGAACATTTTCAAGTGTGTAATTGAGAAGTGTGACTTTGTCCAGCATCTGAGTGTTTTGACTCTCTTTGTAGGCCCAGACCACTGTAGAACACATTGTTTGGCAATGTGACAGAGGGCACTTTTTCATAGTACTGGGACAAGCACCCAGCTGATGTTAAATATTGGCCTGAACCCTGCCTACAAGGAGCATTGTGACTTTTATCAAGGGCCATCATGTAAGTGATATTAATTCCTTCTACTACCTTTGCCTGGCACTTAGGGTGCATTGTGACACATAACTGGTAACTCAACCCAGTTGATGTGACTCTTCTTGGGGAGGGCTCTGCCAGTTGGAAGCTTTGTAACATATCACTTGGCTCAGCACCTAGGTGGGATTTCTTCTCTTTTGCCTGGGCCCTGACCACAAGATAGATTGTGACACAGTACTAAACCCAGCACCAAGGTGAGGTCATTCTCCTGCACTGTCCTGCACACAGGGGGAGTTCTGACATATATCCAGGCCAATTGCCTAGGTGAAATTTGTCTTTTGTCCTACCTAAGTCCTGTCCAGAGGGGGGATATAGATATATCACTGAAACCAGCATCCTTGTGATGTGACTCATCTTCCAGAGTCCTGCCCACAAAGTGCATTGTAGTAATTCACTAGACCAGCACCCACTCAGCTGATGTGACTTTCCTTTCTTCTCCCAGAACACAGGTGATATTAAGCCATACACCTAAGACCAGATCAAAGGCCTAGTAAAGACTCTTGTACCTGGAGCCAAGACAGGAACTGCATGGTGACCTCATCCCTGAACATTTCCGCAGGTGTTACTGTGACATTTGCTTTGGCCCAGCTCCTGAGTGATTTAATAATTCTGCCTAATTATAGCCCACAGTTGACATTTTGACATGCACCTTGCTAGGAACTTTGGTGATTTGACACTCGTGTCTTCACAATGTCCTCAGAAGGGATCATAACATATATCTGGACACATAGTCTAGGTTATATGACTCTCCTCTCCTGCCTCAACCCTGCTTCTAGTGAAGAGTGTAGCATTTCTAAGCTCTGCATCCAAATTACGAGTCTCTTGCCTAGGCCATTTCAACAAGAGGCATTGTGATTTATCTCTAGGCCCACAATTTATGTGATATACCTCTCCTGCCTGGACACTCTCCAAAATGGGCATTATGCCATAGAGCTGGGCCTAGAACCCCAGGTTTGTGACTTTTCTGCCCACAAAGATAATATCTCTGGCTTAGGGTTCAGGTGTTGTGATTGTCCTGCCTGTTTAGTAACCACAGGAGGTGATGATGACATATACCTAGGCACAGCTCAAAGACAAGGTAATAAGTCTCATATGTACACTCAGCCAATCAGAGAAATGTTGACTCTCATAATTAGGATTAGGGATGTAAGTGATGTAAAGCATGTCCTTCTGGTTAAAAGATCACAAAAATATTACAACCATCACACATACTTTATAAGATCCTTGGATTTTATAGTGAATGTCATAACAAGGCCAAGCACCCAGCGGAAATTGTTAGTCTTATGTGTACTCCAAGCTGACAGTAAAGAATTTCACCATTACAGATAGTTGAAGGCAACTGTCTTACATGAAAGCAGGACGTGTGTGATACTGTTAATCTAATCCTCAGAATTTCTTGTTTTTCTTTATTTTATTTTATTATACTTTAAGTTTTAAGGTACATGTGCACAATGTGCAGGTTAGTTACATATCTATACACGTGCCATGCTGGTGTGCTGCACCAATTAACTCATCATTTAGCATTAGGTATATCTCCCAGTCCTATCCCTCCCCCCTCCCCCCAGCCCACAACAGTCCCCAGAGTGTGATGTTCCACTTCCTGTGTCCATGTGATCTCATTGTTCAATTCCCATCTATGAGTGAGAACATGCGGTGTTTGGTTTTTTGTTCTTGCTATAGTTTACTAAGAATGATGATTTCCAATTTCATCCAGGTCCCTACAAAGGACATGAACTCATCATTTTTTATGGCTGCCTAGTATTCCATGGTGTATACGTGCTACATTTTCTTAATCCAGTCTATCAATGTTGGACATTTGGGTTGGTTCCAAGTCTTTGCTATTGTGAATAGTGCTGCAATAAACATATGTGTGCATGTGTCTTTACAGCAGCATGATTTAGAGTCCTTTGGGTATATACCCAGTAATGGGATAGCTGGGTCAAATGGTATTTCTAGTTCTAGATCCCTGAGGAATCACCACACTGACTTCCACAATGGTTGAACTAGTTGACAGTCCCACCAACAGTGTAAAATTGTTCCTATTTCTCCACATCCTCTTCTGCACCTGTTGTTTCTTGACTTTTTAATGATTGCCATTCTAAATGATGTGAGATGGTATTTCATTGTGGTTTTGATTTGCATTTCTCTGACGGCCAGTGATGGGGAGCATTTTTTCATGTGTTTTTTGTCTGCATAAATGTCTTCTTTTGAGAAGTGTCTGTTCATGTCCTTCGCCCACTTTTCAATGGGGTTGTTTTTTTTGTTCTTGTAAATTTGATTGAGTTCATTGTAGATTCTGGATGTTAGCGCTTTTTCAGATGAGTAGGTTGCAAAAATTTTCTCCCATTTTGTAGGTTGCCTGTTCACTCCAATGGTAGTTTCTTTTGCTGTGTGGAAGCTCTTGAGTTTAATTAGATCCCATTTGTCAATTTTGTCTTTTGTTGCCATTGCTTTTGGTGTTTTAGACATGAAGTCCTTGCCCATGCCTATGTCCTGAATGGTAGTGCCTAGGTTTTCTTCTAGGGTTTTTATGGTTCTATATCTAACGTTTAAGTCTTTAATCCATCTTGAATCATTTTTTGTATAAGGTGTAAGGAAGGGATCCAGTTTCAGCTTTCTACATATGGCTAGCCAGTTTTCCCAGCACCATTTATTAAATAGGGAATGCTTTCCCCATTGCTTGTTTTTCTCAGGTTTGTCAAAGATCAGATAGTTGTAGATATGTGGCATTATTTGTGAGGGCTCTGTTCTGTTCCATTGATCTATATCTCTGTTTTGGTACCAGTACCATGCTGTTTTGGTCACTGTAGCCTTGTAGTATAGTTTGAAGTCAGGTAGTGTAATGCCGCCAGCTTTGTTCTTTTGGCTTAGGATTGACTTGTCGATGTGGGCTCTTTTTTGGTTCCATATGAACTTTAAAGTAGTTTTTTCCAAATCTGTGAAGAAAGTCATTGGTAGCTTGATGAGGATGACATTGAATCTATAAATTACCTTGCGGAGTATGGCCATTTTTATGATATTGATTCTTCCTACCCATGAGTACAGAATGTTCTTCCATTTCTTTGTATCCTCTTTTATTTCATTGAACAGTGGTTCATAGTCCTCCTTGAAGAGGTCCTTCACATCCCTTGTAAGTTGGATTCCTAGGTATTTTATTCTCTTTGAAGCCATTGTGAATGGGAGTTCACTCATGATTTGGGTCTCTGTTTGTCTGTTATTGGTGTATAAGAATGCTTGTGATTTTGGTACATTGATTTTGTATCCTGAGACTTTGCTGAAGTTGCTTATTAGCTTAAGGAGATTTTGGGCTGAGACAATGGGGTTTCCTAGATATACAATCATGCCATTTGCAAACAGGGACAATTTGACTTCCTCTTTTCCTGATTGAATACCCTTTACTTCCTTCTCCTGCCAGAACTTCCAACACATCCCTGTCTTGTGCCAGTTTTCAAAGGGAATGCTTCCAGTTTTTGCCCATTCAGTATGATATTGGCTGTGGGTTTGTCATAGATAGCTCTTATTATTTTGAGATACATCCCATCAATACCTCATTTACTGAGAGTTGTTAGCACGTAGGGTTGTTGAATTTTGTCAAAGGCCTTTTCTGCATCTATTGAGATAATCATGTGGATTTTGTCTTTGCTTCTGTTTATATGCAGGATTACATTAATTGACTTGCATATATTGAACCAGGCTTGAATCCCAGGGATGAAGCCTACGACTCCCACTCTATAATCATGGGAGACTTTAACACCCTACTGTCAACATTAGACAGATCAACGAGACAGAAAGTTAACAAGGATATCCAGGAATTGAACTCAGCTCTGCACCAAGTGGACCTAATAGACATCTACAGAACTCTCCATCCCAAATCAACAGAATATACATTCTTTCAGCACCACACCACACCTATTCAAAAATTGACCACATAGTTGAAAGTAAAGCTCTCCTCAGCAAATGTGAAAGAACAGAAATTATAACAAACTGTCTCTCAGACCACAGTGCAATCAAACTAGAACTCAGGATTAAGGAGCTCACTCAAAACCGCTCAACTACATGGAAGCTGAACAACCTGCTCCTGAATGACTACTGGGTACATAATGAAATGAAGGCAGACACAAAGATGTTTTTTGAAACCAACGAGAACAAAGACACAACATACCAGAATCTCTGAGACACATTCAAAGCAGTGTGTAGAGGGAAATTTAGAGCACTAAATGTCCACAAGAGAAAGCAGGAAAATCCAAAATTGACACCCTAACATCACAATTAAAAGAACTTTAAAAGCAAGAGCAAACACATTCAAAAGCTAGCAGAAGGCAAGAAATAACTAAGATCAGTGCAGAACTGAAGGAAATAGAGACACAAAAAACCCTTTAAAAAATTAATGAATCCAGGAGCTGGTTTTTTGAAAGGATCAACAAAATCAATAGACTGCTAGCAAGAATAATAAAGAAGAAAAGAGAGAAGAATCAAATAGACACAATAGAAAATGATGAAGGGGATATCACCACCGATCCCACAGAAATACAAACTGTCATCAGAGGACACTACAAACATCTCTATGCAAATAAACTAGAAAATCTATAAGAAATGGATAAATTCCTCAATTCATACACCCTCCCAAGACTAAACCAGGAAGAATTTGAATGTCTGAATAGACCAATAACAGGCTCTGAAATTGTGGCAATAATCAATTGCTTACCAACCAAAAAGAGCCCAGGACCAGATGGATTCATGGCTGAATTCTACCAGAGGTATAAGGAGGGACTGGTACCATTCCTTCTGAAACTATTCCAATCAATAGCAAAAGAGGGAATCCTCCCTAACTCATTTTATGAGGCCAGCATCATGTTGATAACAAAGTTGGGCAGAGACACAACCAAAAAAGAGAATTTTAGACCAATATCCTTGATGAACATTGATGCAAAAATCCTCAATAAAATACTGGCAAACTGAATCCAGCAGCACATCAAAAACTTATCTACCATGATCAAGTGGGCTTCATCCCTGGAATTTCATTTTATCATGACTGTGATATGATTCTTCATCAAGCACCTGTGTGATTTCACTCTTCAGACTGGTTCCAGCCTACAACGGGAATTTTGATATCTACCTGGGCCAATATTGAAGTGATGTGACTTTTCTGCCTGGATCCTGCTCTCAGTAAGAATTTTGATGTCACTGGATCCAGCACCCAGATGATGTTACGTTATTGCCTGCACCATGCCTACAAACATCATATTGGCATATCGCTGTGTCAATCAGTTACAAGATCTAACTCTCCTCTCTGGAATGGGCCCTACACACAGGGCAGGATAGTGGCATACACCTTGGCCAGGCACACAGGTAATAATACTATTTTGCCAAGGCCATCACCAAAAGAGGGCATTTTGAAATATCACAGGGCCCATCAGGGAGGTGATATGGCTTTTCTGCTTGGGATCTGCCCACTTGAATAATGACATATTGCTAGGCCAAGCACAATGGTACTCTTTTGCCAGGGCCATGTTTAAGGAAGGCTTTGTGACATATCTCTGGGCCTGTCACCTAGGTGATATGACTTCCTGCTTGGACCTGTCCACTTGGTACTTTGTAACATAAGGGTGGAACCTGCACCTAGGTGATGTAACTCTCCAGCCTGGGTCCTTTTCTAAGGAGGACTTGTGAATATCTAAGAACCCAGGACCAGGAAATGTGGCTCTTCACCAACACTTCTGCCATCATTTCTGCCTATGTATTAAATTGGGACGTAAACATAAAAAAGCACCTAAGTGTGATATGATTCTCTTTTTTTACCTGAGCACTGTCTACTGATGACTTTAGGTCATATCTCTGAGCCCATGTCACAAATGATGTGACTCTCTCTTGTCTGGGTCTTTACAATGGAAAGATTATGATATGTTGATGACCCAGCACTTAGGAAATGTGAGTCTTGGTTTGTTGCTGAAAAAATAAAAAACACCCACAAACAGGACTTTTGCAGTATTTCAGGGCTCAGCATTGGGATGATGTTGCTGCTCTGCCTAGGTCATGCATAAAGAAGAGATTACAGCATACTGCTCTGTTCTGCACCCTAATGATGTGTGATTCTCCTGCCTGTGCTAGAGCCAGATAAAGTGTTTTGACAAATTTTTGATTGATTGTGAAGGCGTTTTGGCTCTCATCACATTGCTGAATTTTTTTCCAAGTGTGGCTGTATCATACTGCTGATTCCAGCCCTTAGTTAATGTGACCATCTTTCCTAGGCCCTGCCTAGGGAGGGCACTTTTATATTGCTTGAAGCAGGACACAAGGGATGTTAACGTTCTGCTTAGATTTTTGCCCACAAATAGGATTATGACATACACTTTCCTTCAGCTCAAAAACATGATGATTAAGCTTACATTGGAATTCAGCTAAAAGGAGATATTTTGACGCTCACCATAGCTTTGGGATAATAGGTAAGGTCTTTCATTTCATATTTGTGTAAAGCTCACAGAAGTTTACAACACTAACTCATATCATAAAAACTTACGTGGTACAGACAGTTTAATAATACAGCCCAGCAAAAAATTTAAGATTGTAACTCTCAGCTACACACTCAGTTGAAAGCATAAGTTTTTCACATCCTGCATTTATGAAGCCCATTGTTGAAGTCCTGAGTCTAAAACGTGAATACAGAAGAAAGCAGGAATTCTGACTTTCATAACTGAATCTGACCACAGGTGGGATGGTGACTCACTTCTGGACCCAGCTCACAGGCATAATAGTGCTCTCATCCCTGAAGCCATCCTATAGGAGAAACATTAACTGTCATACCTGGGTTTAGGGCAATATGAAAGATTGAGTCTATATAAACATCTAGGCCTCAAGGAGGTTTGGAAGTCTCATATATTTTGTATAAAGTTCTCAGATGTAATAGAAAGTGTCATACAATGGCCAGCAAACAGGATAGATTGTGATTCTCATATACACAACTAGCTAACCATTAATGTTGTCACCCTTAAAGATGAGGAGATTGTCTCATATCCCTCAGCCTAGTACCTCTGGGTTGAAACATTTTTGGTTTAATTCCTTTTTGTAAGGCATTGTTATATATCAGTAGGTCAGAATCATGATAATGCGACTCTTCTGCCTGGGATCTGCAAACAGAGGATACTTTTACATACCTCTGGGCCTATTGGCTAGGTTTTATCTCTCCCCTGCCAGTGCCATGTTCATGGGGGACACTGTGACATACTGCTAGATATGGCATCTAGGTAATGTGACTCTCATCTCCTGCCTGCATCCTGCCAACTGAAGAAATTGTGACCTATCACTAAGTGAAAACCTATGTGACATGACTCTACCTTTTGTCCTGGACTCTGCCAAGGGAGGAAATCATTATATATTTCTGATCCCAGCACCCAGGTAGTGTGATTCTCTTTTATTTTCTTTATACCTGTCTAAACTGGGCATGGTGGCACATCACTTGAGTCTGTACCCAGGTGATAGAGCTCTTCTGCCTGGTTTCTGCCCACATGTTAGATGGTGTCATATAAGTTGGGAAGTACTTAGCTTCCACTATAACGGATAGATTCTAGATAGATACGGGGATGTTAATGTTTATTGATGAAAAATTTGAAACATAATCAATATTTGGGCTAGTTTTTTCATGCGGGGAGAAGCATGCCAGATATTAGAGAAGTTCTTTGGGTCACCTTGGACTCAGAAGTAAGGGAGCTATTCCTAGTTTTATTACTAGGGCAGTTATTATTTTTAAGGATAAACCTGATTAATAGCATTTATTGTTGTTCATTGACTGGAGGAAAGGTTATTGGAAATGAAACCTATCATGAGAATTATAGATGTGGCTTTATGTGTAAAGAAATGTTTTCTGGCTGATTCTGTAGAGCAGAAATTTATTTTTTTAATTAATATTGAGGTAAAAGCTATTTTTTTTTATTTCTAGTCCTGTTCAGATGAGAAATCAGTGTAAGCCTAGCATTGAGATAAGAGTTTCTGTGAAAATATTAATGAAGATAATAAGTTGAACTAATAGATTAATTAGTATCGGAATGGTATAATGAGCATTTTTAGAGTGTGGGCCTGATAGCCTATTTAGATGACCTTACTTTAGGTTGTGGTGTAATAGGTAGCACAGAGAATTTTGGATTCTCATGGGTAGGCTCAATTCCTATAGTTCTAGAAATAAGAGGATCTTAATGCCTATTGTTTACTCTATCAAAGTAATTCTTTTGTCAGACATATCTTATTTGTTTGGGGTTTAATACTGGAAATTAGGAAAGGCATTGCAATATATGAGGTGCAGAATGCTGGTATAAGTGATAGAAAATTTTTTATAGAAAATGTATGAGTTGTTCTTAGTTAAATCAGGGGTATTCTGTTCCAATTTATAAAAACAGGGTGGTTAAAAGCAGGGTCTTGGTAATAAAATTTGTGATATAGAGTGCTGATGAATGTATATTATATTTCTCCTAGGAAAATAGCAGCAGTTAGTGCATTTTTATGATCATATTCATGTATTCTGCTATAAGAAAGAGGACAAATGAACCTGCGGCATATTTGACATTGAAGCTTGAGAGTAACTCTGATTCTCCTTCTGTTAGGTCAAAAGGGGCTCGGAAAGTTTCTTCTAGTGTGGAGATAAATCATATTATGGCTAGGGGTCATAATGGTAGGAGCAGTCAGAGCAATTCTTGTGTTGTGATGAGTGCATATAAGCTAAATGAGACACTTATTATTAGAACTAATAACAGGATAATGGGTAGTGTGACCTCATATAAAATTGTCTGGGCCACAGCTGGTAATGCACTGATTAGTGCATAATTTGAATTAGCTGCTCATCCTGATCATAGAATAGATAGAAAACTAGGCTTCATGTAGCTAGTATAAATAGGAGGCCTGCATTAAAATTAAATAGAGGATCTGGTACAGGGAGGGGAGTCCACAAGAGGAGAGTGAAACAAAGGGCCAGAGTTGGAGAAATAATGTAAAGGGTAATAGTAGATGTTGAGGGATGTAAGGTTTCTTTGGTGAAAAGTTTTATTGGATCAACAAATGGTTGAAGCAGTCCATAGGGACCTACAGTGTTGGGTCCTTTGCACAGTTATATATAGCCTAAGAATTTTTTTTCAATGAATGTAAGGAATGCTATAGCAATTAGAGTGCTAAAAAGTAGGAGGAGGTTAATTATGGGCATGTTGTTAAGAAGAGGAGTTGAACCTATGATTATAAAGTTTAAAGTTTTATGAAACTGCCAGGCTCTGCCATTTTAACAAACCCTGTTCTTGAGTAGTGTGTGTGGTGATATGTTAGATTAAGATAACGTCATCTGTTGGGCAAGGGTGCTTTATGAAGTGAGTCCTAGTTCTCTTGTCCTTTCATATTAGGAGAAACGTTAAATAGACAGAAACTGACCTGGGTTACACTGGTCTGAACTCAGATCACATAGGACTTTAATCCTTGAACAAAGGAATCCTTAACAGTGTCTGCACCATTAGGATGTCCTTATCCAACATGGAGGTTTTAAACTCTACTGTTGATATAGACTCTAGAATAGGATTATGCTGTTATCCCTAGGACAACTTATGTCATTGATCAAATTACTGGATCAATGTGTGTCAACTCGCTTAGACTACTGTAGTCTTAGTTTAGGTTGTGCAAAGGTTGAATTAGGCTCCGAGGTCACCTCAACCCAAATTTTGAATGCAGGGATAGTACACTAGGGCCTGCAGGCTCTTTTGAGGTTTTATTTGCATTAATGAATTAAAGCTCTATAGGATCTTCTCATCTTATTTGTTTATATCCGCCTCTTCATGGATAGATTATCAATTTCACTGATTAAAAGTGAGAGACAGCTGAACCCTCGTATGGTCATTCATACAAGTTCCTATTTAGGGAACAAGTAATTATGCTACTTTTGTACGTTCAGGATACCTTAGTCATTGAACATTTTTCACTGGTCAGCCTGCGCCTCTAATACTAGTAATGCTAGAGGTGATGCTTCTGTTAAACAGGCAGGGTAAGATTTGCTGAGTTCCTTTTAGCTTTTGCAATCTTTCCTCAAAGCATACCTGTGTTGGATTAACAGTATAAATAATAGGGTGCACATTATATCAATTACTAATATTTGGCTGTTAGCTGTCAGTGAATTATTCTGGTCTGATGTAAGGCTTATGCAAAAAAAAAAATTTTCATGTTACTTATATTAACATTATTGTTTATATTAAGTAATAGTTTAGTCCAATGTGATGTTAAAAGTTTAGTATGGTGATTAGAATTTAAGATAATTGGATGTTTAGCTTGAATGCTTTCTTAATTGGTGGCTGCTTTGGGACCAATTAAGGTGGTAATATTTTGTACTCTTTGTACGAAGGTTGTTTCCTGAGGTCTAAAGAGCTGTCCCAATTTAGAGTAACAGTTAAACTTACAGGGAGATTAAGTAATACTGTGAGTAAATTTAAAGTTGAACTAAGATTCTATCTTGGACAACCAGCTGTCACCAGGCTCAGTAGGCTTGTCACCGCTACTCATGAATTTTCCCATTCTATTTCCACATAGTTGGATGTGCTCTTTTAGCGTTTTTGAGTAGCTCTTCTGATTTTGGGGGACTTGGCTATTGTTCTCTGAGTAAAGTTATTTCTAGTTTACACATTATTCAGAATGTGTAAGGGCTTGTCTTTGCTTTTTAATGCTTTGCTCAGTTTTTTCATCTTTTCCTTATGGTACTACGACTGTTGTGCCAGGGTAAAAATTTATGTTGCCTATACTTTTTTTTTCTAAGGTAAATGGTATGATTAAGATTGTTTGATAATATTTTTGGGGAGGTTTGGGGCTAGAGTTGGCTCAAAGTCATCAAGTTGTGATGAAATCTTCTGGGTGTAAGCCAGATGTTTTGGGTTAAACTACACTTTGGTTTGTCCAAGCACACTTTTCAGTATGCTTACTATTTTATGATGTATCTCTTCCATATGTGCACAGAGAGTTTTCAGTAATAGTAATTTCTATAATAATATTTGAGGAGGGTGACAGGTGGTATGTGCATACTTCAGGGCCTCATTCAACAAAGCAATCTACTCTTGGTTTACTGCTAAATCCTCCTTGAGCTGTTAGGTGTCATAAATGTAACTGTGAGATTTTCTGGGTATAGAAAATATAGTCCATTTCTTGCCACCTCATGAGCTACAACTTGACCTAACATTTGTATGTGTATACTTGTGTTTATGCAAGAACCTTTTTAGGGTTTGCTAAAGATGAGGGTATATAGGTTATGGGAAAGAGATGCTGAGGTATATTGGGGTTTATTGTTTATAAAACAGGCTCCTTTAGAGGGATATAAAGCACCACCAAGTCCTTTAAATTTTAAGCTGTTGCTTGTAGTATTCTGGTGAATAGTTTTGTTAATGTAACTACTAGAGTTTGGGGCTGAGCGTAGTGTGTTATCTAATCCCAGTTTGGGTCTTGGCTATTGTGTCTTCAGGATATTAAAACCACCTTCATAGTATATTTTCTTTCAGCTGGAGTTTATTTTGCCACTTAGATGGAATTTAGCTTTACTGAGGGCAGACTTTAAACACTCTTTACACAGAGTTTCATTAGCTTGGATTAATCATATGGCTGCGGTGGCTGGCATGAAATTGACCAACCCTAGATATCAGTATAGCTTAGTGAAATATTCATTTATTACTAAATATTTATCACTGCTATTTCCCGAGGGTCAGTGGTTGAGCAAAGTGTTTTGAGCTGCGTTTGTTCATGCTTGGTACTTACTCCTTTTGATCCGGGTGATCTATAAGGCATTTTCACCAGAGCGGGGATGCTTGCTTGTGTAACCTTACTAAGATCTACTAGAAAGGCCAGGTTTAAATTTATTTGTTCATGGGATTGTCTAGACCTGTCTAGACATTTTCAGTGGCTTTCTTTGAAATGATTAAGCTATATTAACTGTGCAAATAATTAAGTCTAAAATTAGAATATGAGAAGGAAAGAAGTAAATATAAATAGTTGTTAATAGTTCTGAATATTCTGAGTCTAAACTTCAATTGGCAGAGATTTGGTTGAGAGGATTACTCATAATTTAGGGTGGGCGTCTAATTATTGCATTCATTATATAAAATGGAGGCTTGATTTGGGGGGTCTTAAGATTTTTTAGGAATATTTCATCAACCGAGGGGTAGCTCTTGGGGTATTCATTGTTAAAATATGGTTTTTGAGTTTTAACTGTGTTGACGTTTAGTCTCTTGTTTTTGGAATTTGGGAAGGATACATTTACCTTCATTGATGGTAAAGCCAGTGATAAGGGGAGGAGAAGTTTGTGAATTTAATCAGAAAAAAGTTCTTGAAAGTGAGCAAACCTGCATGAGCCTATGTGCCTATTGTTTAATTGTTACGTCTTTTAAGCATGAATAAATTAACAGCTATGGTTACTATGTGAGGCCAGAATATTCAATATAAGCTCAGCTTCTAGAATTAATTTGGCAGGAATTAAATCTGAGTTCATCTACACTGATTCAGAGGGGACCAGGCCTTCCTTGGTGGTAAGTTACAGCAGCAGCCTCCAAAGTTGAAAATACCAAATTCATGACAGTGCCCTCATTAGAGGTTAATAGGGTGTAGCCCTTAGTCCACCAAGATGACTTATTGCAGGGGCATATGTGGGTGATCTTAGTTTTATGTCCTTGATGTAAGAACCAGGTGCCAGTTTTCCTTTCAAAATAGTCACCCACATGTGTTATGCATCCAGAATGAGGAGGGTAGTACTCCTGAGCAGGATGATGATTTTACAGAGGTTGGTAGATTAAGAAACCAGAATTTGGTAGTGGATATCCATGTTGACAAGAGATTTCTTGACAGAAATGTGCTATGTCTGATGAAAGAATGTATGCACTATGTAATATTAAGGATGTCTAGTATGATTCAATATTCATATGAATTAGAATTGTATTGTACAGTCAATAGTAGTAGATGTACCATAGTTGATTAAGGGAAGGTTAATACACGCTTATTTGTATGTGGACTAGATTTGTAATATATCCACATGTATGGAGGTATGAATAAACAATAATAGTCCTACATATTATTCATGGGGGCTAAGAGTAATACACAAAATACATAAAAGCACTAATGTATTAGAGCTAGTTGATTAATACTGACACCGTAGTTTAAGTGTGTGCTGTAAAAAAAATCAGGGGTAGTTTAATGAGAATTTCAGCTTTGGATGTTGATGGTGAAGCAGGAATGCTTTTTCCCCGAGTTATCTTGGCGAGGGGATTCTCCATTTCTTGTTTAAAAGACCAGAGTATTGAATTACACTACAAGAAAATTTTCATTTAAGTAATTTATTTTCAATTAGGGTAGTAAGCAGTATAACGGTGAGGATGGTAGAGAAGTACATGATAGATGCTGTCTGTCTGATGACAAAAAACGGGTATTTGACAGACTGCCCTCCAATTCATGTGAGTGTAAACAGGTCAGCCACTAGGATTCAGAATATGAATTGATTTAATGGCTGGCATATTATTCTTTGTTATTTAGAATTGTGAGGTACAGGAATAACTGCCAGAATGGGAATGGACAATATGAGGGCAGATACACTTCCTAGTTTGTTAGAGATAGATAGTAAGATTGAGTGTGCAAACAAAAAGTACAACTATTGCTTAATGTGGGGTGAGGTATTGAGGGGGTTGGCTAAACTCTTAATTATCTGAATTGCTCAGGAGGTCAGGTGGAAATAGTACTAGAGTTATTAGAAGGAGAAGAAAAATTAAAACTGGATATCTTTGGTTTTTTAGTAGGGGTAGAATGTGATTTTGTCTGTGTGTGATGAAACCCCTAAAAGTTTGTTAGATCCTCTTTTATGCAAGAATAAAAGGTGAATGGTTGCTAGAACAGTATTGATGAAAAGTAAGATGAAAGACGAAAAGTTGTGTGAGGGTGGCTTTGTGAACTGAGAATCTGTCTCAGATTCATTGTACAAGGTCTATTCCAATATATTGGATGGCTGATGGTAGATTTATAATTACTGTAGCACCTCAGAATAATATTTTTCCTCATGGGACCATGTAGATTATGAATGCTGATGCTATAGTTGTGAATAAGAGGATAATGCCAACAGTTCAGATTTCTAGGAATAGAAATGATTAATAGTGTAAGTCTCGGCCAGCATGTAAGAGGAAAATGAAAAATATTGAATGGCCATTGTCCTGAAAATAGCGAACCATTCAGCTGTATTTTACATCTCATCTGATATGAGTGACTGAAGAAAATGCAGTTGAGGTGTCTGAAGTCTAGTGCAAGGCCAAAAATAATCCTTTGAGGATTTGGAGAATTAGGCTGACACCAAGAAGTGGGCTGAAGTTTCATCATGTAGAAATGTTAGATGGTGTGGAAACAACAATGGATGAGTAGTTAATAATTTTATTAGCAGATGTGGCTTGTGAGTATTGGTCATTATTGTCCTTACAGTTGAAGTACGATGACGGTTTTTCCTATCATTTTTCATGGTTATAGTCCATGTGAGAATAATGCAATATGCTTTATTTTTAATAAGTATTCCCTTGGTTATAGGTTTTGTAGGTTTTTCTTCAAAACTTTCTCCTATTTATGGAGGCCCAGGGATAATTATTAGTGATGCTGTGGGTTGTGGTATTGTGTTGATTTTTTGTGGGTTTTTCATGGGGTCAATAGTCTTTTTTATTTATTTAGGTGATATGATGGTTGTTTTTGGTTATACTGTGGCTATTGCTATTAAGGAATATCCTGAAATGAGAGTCAACTATTGACATTTCAGGGGCTTTATTATTAGAATTATTAGGAAAGTTGATGTTAGTTCAATGAATATTTGAGTACGATGGGGTAGTGGTCACAATTAATTGTAATAGCATAAAAAGTTAGATAATTATTGAGGGTGAGAGGTTGGGGTGGTGGCATGAGGATTCTGTGGGAGTGGATGCCTCACCCAGCAGATGTAGGCCTACTACCAAGGTTTTGAGAGTTTTTGGCATAAATGCCTACATATGGATGCACTATGACTTATCGCCAGATTAGAATCATAATGATGTGACCTTTCTGCCTGTACCCCGCCAAGAGGAAATATTATTACGTATCTCTTGGCCTGTAATCTAGGTGATTTGTCTCTCCTGCCTCTTCCCTCAGAGGATGTCGTGAAACATCATTTGACTTAACATCTGGGTCATGTGCCTCTCCTATCCTGCCTAGGTCCTGCTGACAAAATAAATTGTGACATACTACTGATTGCAAAAGCTAAATGATGTGACTCTTCTTCATATTCTAAACTCTGCCAAGAGAGGGGATTATTACATATTGAAAAGCACAGCACTTTGGTAGAGTGACTCTCCTTTTTTTCTTCTTCCCTGTTTATCATGGGCTTGGTGATATATTATTTGAGGCTGTACCCAGTTGATGTGACCCTTCTGACTAACACCAGCCTGCAAATGAGATTAAACCATATCACTGGCTCAGCACTGAGGTGATGTGATTCTCCTGCTTTGTCCCTGCTCACAGGTGAAATTGGGACATACACCTGGGTTAAACACACATGTACAATAAGTGTCATAACTGTACCCAGCCAGTAGAGATATTTTGACTATCATAGCCAGTCTCATGGCCATGGGTAAAGTTCTGGGTTTTTCACTTGTATAAGGTTCCCGAAGGATTATAGTCCTCAGATCTATCACATAAACTCTTAATGGTACATAGAGTGTCATAATAGAGACCAGGAACCAGGTGAGAATGTGACTCTTGTACGTACACCTAGATGACATGATTCCCATTCTCAAACTTGAATGAGGTAGTATATCTCACATAAAAAAAAAAAAACAAACAGTTGAAGGTTGAAATAATTACTCTCTTACATGGATCAGATTCCCAAGAGCTTTGGTAATATTTAAACCATGATTTAGCACACCTGTTTTGTTGTAACTCCCCTACTGAAACACAATCTTCAAGTGGGATTGGAGCTCTTATATGTAAGTCTTGCCCATTGTTGAGATTGTGACTCCAGTACTTTGACGCAACTCACGGAAAGTTTTGACTCACATATACAAAACCAGGACTTGTGTGTGAAGTGAAACTTATTTCCAAATATTGTTGAGAGTGTAATTAAGACAGGTACCTTTGCCTAGCACATGAATTATTTGACTGTCTTTTCTATTCTCAGACCACAGATGAAATTGTGCCATATGTGGGACAAGCATCTAATCAATATATAACACCTTCCTTGGCTCTGCCTATAAAGGACACTTTTACATATCACTGGGATTATTGCCCAGGTGATGTGAATAATGTGCCTGAGACTGGCCTACAAAAAGAATTGTGTCTTATATTTAGTTCCATCATGTAAGTTATGTGACTCCCTTCTACTGCCTAGGCCCTGCACTTACATTGCATTGTGACACATAACTGGGCACTTTACCCAGGAGATGTGATTCTAGTTTTTGGGTTCTGTCAACAGGAAGCATTGCAGCATATCACTTGGGTCAACAAGGTGATTTCTTTTTTTTTTTTTTTTTTTTTTGCTTTTGCTTTTCTGACAGGACCCTGCCAACTGAGAATACTGGAATATTTCTGGCCATCATTTAGGTGATGTGGCTTCTCTGCCTGTTTCATAACCACAGAAGGAATTGTAACATACACCTAGGTATGGCTTACAGGCATGATAATGAGGCTCATATGTGGACTCAGCCAATAGAGGATATTTTGACTCTTATAACTAGGTTTAGGGATGTGTGATGTTCAGGATCTGCTTCTAGTGAAAAGATCAAAGAAGATTATGACACTCACACCTATTTTACAAAGGGCTCAGCACATGGGTAAAATTGTGAGTCTTGTATGCAAACCCTGCTGACAGGACTCTCCTCATCTCACATGGATGAAACAAACTGTCATAAATAAAAACAGCACATGTGTGGTATTGTAAATCTCATCTTTCAAATTTTCTGACGTTGTGATTCTGGTATAAATCTTTGCCAAACACCTGTGTAATTTGACTCCCCAGTTTTCTTCCAGCCCATATATGGGATTTTGATATCTAGCTAGGCCAACCTCAAGGTGATGTGACTCATATGCCTGGGCCCTTCTCTCAGTATGTATTGTGACATATCACTAAATCTAGCAACCAGGTGATGTTACATTCTTGCCTGTGCCATGCCCACCAAAGTTATTGTGACATATTTCTGTGTCCTCCTCATAGGTGATGTAACTTTCTTCTCTTGAATGAACCATATGCAAATGAATAACAATGGCATATTTCTAGGCCAGGCACACAGGTGAGGGTAGTTGTAGGCCAGAGCCATGCCCAAAGGAGGGCATTGTGACATATCTCTGGTCCTATCACCTATGTAACGTGGCTCTCAGATTCTGCTTGGGCCTTGTCAACCTGTAGAGTGACATATTTTTAGGCTAGGAACAGAAGTGATGGTACTTTTTTGCCAGGGCAATGCTCCATAGTGGACATTGTGACATATCTCTAGGCCTTTCACCTTGGTGAAGCGACTCCTTCCATGGGCCCTACTCAGATGGAGCATTGTGGCATAAGCAGAGAGCCTGTACCAAGGTGATGTTACTGTTTTGGTTGGGTGCTATTCTAAAAGAGCCTTGTGACTTATCTGAGGACCCAGAACTTGAGTGATTTGGCCCTTCTGCTTGATTTCTGCCCACATATTACATGGTGAAATATTCCTAGGGAAGCATCTAGGTGATATGACTCTCCTCATCTGCCTGAGGCTTGCCTACTGAGGAGATAGGGACATATCTCTGTGCCCATGACCTAAGTGACATGACTCTCTTTTCCTGCCTGTGCCTTTAAAAGGGGATTGGACAATATTGCTGAGCCCAGCAATTAGGTAATATCACAGTAGTCTTTTTTGTAAACCATAGTCACAGGGGAAATTTTGACCTGTTGCACCCAGATGATGTTACTCTTCTGCCAGAGACTTGAATGGAAAGGGAATTATACTGGTAGGCCCAGAAACCTGATTATGCTACTGTTCTGCCTGTGCCAGAGTCACAGAAAGTATTTTTGCATAATTTCACATATCAGAAATAGGTCTTTTGGCTCTCATACTTTTGCTAAGATATTCCACATGTGGAATTGTGTGATATTGCTGGGTCCAGCACCCAGTTAAAGTGACCTGTGTATCTAGGTTCTGCATAGAGACAGCATTGTGACTTGTTAGTTGCCACATCACCTAAGTGATGTTATTATTTTTTCTAATTTTTTGTATACAAATGGGATTATGACATATACCGGGATTCAGTTCACAGGCATGATGGCCAGACTTACATTGGGATTCAGTCAATGGAAGATATTTCACCTCTCATCGCTAGGCTTAGAGCAATAGGAAAAATCCTGGGTTACATTCTTGTACAAATCTCACAGAAGTTTAAAACACTACCTCATATTGTATAAACTTTTTAGGTGGTACACTGTGTTTCATAACGTGGCCCAGCAAAAATTTAAGATTATGACTCCCAAAAACATACTCAGGTGAAAATAAATGTTGTCACATCGCACATTTACAAAGCCCACTGTTGATGTACTGAATCTAACAAAAGAAAACAGTACAAAGGTGGAATTTTGACTCTCATGTGTGGATCTGGTCACAGGTCTGATTGTGACTCATGTATGGAGCCAGCACTCAGGCATAAAAATGGGTCTTATTCCTTAACTCAGCCTAAATATGAGACTTTGACTATCATACATGGTTTTAAGGCAATGTCTAACATTGTGAGTCCATATGAGCTTGTGGGCCTCAGAGGAGTTTGCAACACTCATGCTTGCCATAAAAATTTCTCGGATGTTGAAAGGGTGTCATACAATGCCCCAGAACACATGTGACATTATGACTCTCATATGCATGCCAAGCTAACAGTTAAAGGTGTCACCCTCAAAGATGAGGAGATTGTGGCATATCACTTGGCCTAGTACCCAGGTGTTAAACTTTTACTTAAATCATTCCCTATGTGTGCATTGTGACATATTGTTGGGTCAGAATCATAATAATGTGACTCATGCCTTGGCCCTGCCAACAAGGGATATGACCACATATCTATAAGCCTATCAGCTAGGTCATTTGTCTATTTTGCCTGTGATTTGCCCAAAAGTAGCATTGTGATGTTGGTGGGCATAGCGTCTAGGAAATGTGACTCTCCTCTCCCGCCTAGGTCCTGCCCGTAAACTAATTGTGACATACTGGTGAGTGCAAAACCTAGTTAATGCAACTCTCCCTTTTATTATGGATTCCTCCAAAAAAGGGGATTACTACATATCGCTGAGCCCAGCACCAAGGGGGTGTGACTCTCCCCTTTTTCTTCAAACTATGTCTACAGGGAACATGGTGCCATATTACTTGAGGCTGTACCCAGGTGATGTGACACTTCTAACTTGGTCCTGGCTGCAAAGAAGATAATAATGTATCCTGAGCTCAGAACCCAGGTGGTGAGACCCTCCTGCCTTGTTTCTGCCTACAGGTGAAATTGTGACATATAGCTGGGTTCAACTCACATGCACTAATATAACAATCATACTTCGGCCCAGAAGGGGGAGATATTTTGGCTCTCATAGTCAGTCTTATGGCAATAAGTAAAGTAATGGGTCATTTAATTGTATGAATTTCATAGAGGATTATGACACTCAGGTATACCATATAAAGCCAGAGTGATACAAAGAGTGTTATAACAGGGAACAACAACCAGGTGCAGTTGTGACTCTTGGATGCACACCCAGCTGACCCCATTTTTATTCTCTCAAAAGAACAGGTACAATTAGGGTACTAAATCTCACACAGAGGTGCACTCAAAGGCCAGACATGGTGACTAATGCCTATTATTCCAGCACTTTGTGATATAAACCTAAGGCAAGCACCTGTGTGATTTCACTCTTCAGACTGGATCTAGCCTACAAATGGGATTTTGATATCTACCTGGGTCAACATTGAAATGATGTGACTTTTCTGCCTGTATCTTGCTTAGTAAGAATAGTGACATCACTAGATCCAGCACTTAGGTGAGGTTACATTCTTGCCTGCACCATGCCCACAGACATCCTTGTGACATATCACTGTGTCCATCAATCAGAAGACATAACTCTCCTCTCTGGAATGGGTCCTGCACACAGGGCAGAACAGAGACATATTTCTAGGCCAGGCACACAATATTCTTTTGCAAGTGCCATGCTCAAAAAAGGGCATTTTGACATATCATGGAACCTATCATGTAGGTGATATGGCTCTTCCTCTTGGGACCTACATATTGCTAGGCCAGGCACAAAGGCGATGGCACCCTTATCAGGGTCATGCTTTAAGGAGGGCTTTGCAACATATCTCTGGCCTAGCCGATGTGACTTCCTGCTTGGTTCTGCCACATAGATCATTGTGACATAAGGGTGAAACCTGCATCTAGGTGATGTAAGTCTCTTGTCTGGGTCCTTCTCTAAGGGTGACTTAAGAATATCTCAGGACACAGGACCAAATGATTTGGCTTTTCTATCTGGTTGTTCCAACATATTAAATTGTGACATATTCCTAAAGAAGCATCTAGGTTATATGACTGTCTTTTTCTGCCTGAGCCATGCCTACTGGTTGCATTAGGCCATATCTCGGAGACCACAACTTAAGTGATATGACTTATTCTTTCTGGGCCTTTACAACGGGAATATTGTGACACATTGGTGAACCTAGCACTTAGGTAATATGACTCACATCGTCTTGCTGAACAAGGCCCACAAACAGAACTTTTGACATACTTCAGGGCCCAGCACCTGGATGATGTTACTCTTCTGCCTAGGACATGTATAAAGAGAAAATTATGGCATATTGCTTGGCCTACCTGCTAATGATGTGACTCTCCTTTCTGTACCAGAGCCACAGAAGGTATTTTGACATATCTTTGTCCCATTCTGTAAGTGCTTTGGCTCTCATCACATTGCTGGGATTCTTCCACATGTGGTTGTATCAAATTTCTGGCTCAAGCTGTCAGTTAATTTGAGCCTAATTTTTAGGCTCTGCCTAGAGAAGACATTGTGGTATATTGCTTGGCAGAGCATCTAAGTGATGTTAACCCTCTGCCTAGTTTTTTGCCCACAAATGGGATTGTGACATACACCTTGCTTCAGTTCAAAACATAATGATCAAGCTTATATTGGGAATCAGCCAATAGAAGATATTTTGCCTCTCACCACTAGGATTATGTCAATAGGTAAGGTTCTTCATTGCAAATGTGTACAAAGTTCACGTAAGTTGACAACAGTTATTCACATAATACAAACTTCTTGGGTGGCACAGAGATATTTATAACAGGATGCAGCCAAAAGTTAAGATTGTGACCCCAACAAGCCCCCTGTTGAGGTCCTGAGTCTAACAACTGAATAAAGCACAAAGTTGGAATTGTGCCTTTCAGAAGTGAATCTGGCCACAGGTGGGATGGTGACCCATTCTGGACCAAGCTCATGGCACAATGATGGTCTCATCCCTGAAGTCAGCCTATAGGAGAGATGTTGACTGTCATACCTGGGTTTAGGGCAATATGTGAGATCATGAGTCCATATAAGCATGAAGAACTCAGAGTTTTGAAACCCTCATGCGTGTTGTAGAAAATTCTCAGATGTAGTAGAGAGTGTCACACAATGGGCAGCACACACGTGAGACTGTGACACTTATATTCACAACTAACAATGATGTCACTCTTAAAGATGAAGCTATTGTGTCATATCTCTTGATCTAGTACCCCAGTGTTCAGTCTTTTTTGTTTAAATTCCTTTCTATAAGAGCATTATGGGTCAAAATCATGATAATATGTGTCTTCTGCCTGGGCCCTGGAAACAGGGGCTATTTTCACATATCTTCATTGTAACACACGATTGAGTGCAAAACTTAGGTGACATGCTTCTCTTCTTTGTCCTGAACTCTGCCGAGAAAGAATTATTAAATATTGCTAAGTGCAGCAACCAGGTGATGTAATTCTCTTTTTTTTTTTTTCCTTTAACCCATCTACGTTGGGCATGGTGATCTATTACTTTAGGCTGTCCCTGCCTACTGGGGACATTGGGATACATCTCTGAGCCCATGGCATACATGAAATGGCTCTTTTCTTCTGCCTGGTCTTTGCACTGGGGGAATTGTGACATATATCTGAGCCTAGCACTCAGGTTATTTGACTCTCATTTTTTTCTCAAACCGTGCCCACAAACACAAATTTTGACTTATTGCAGAGCCCAGCACTGAGATAATGATACTCTTTTGCCTGGTTCCAGCATATAGAGAGAATTATGGCATATTGCTGGGCTCAGCACCTGGATAATGTGACTGTCATGCCTGTGCCAGAGCCACAGAAGGTATTTTGACATATTCTATGCCCATTATGTAGGTGTTTTGACTCTCATCCCTTGGCTGTTTTGTTTGTTTGTTTGTTTGCTTGTTTTGTTTGTTTGTTTTTCACATGTTGGATGGTTCATGTTGCTGAATCTAACACCCATTTAATGTGACTCTAATTCCTATAATCTGCCTAGAGTGGGTATTCTGACATGATGCTTAACACAACTCCTAAGTGATGTTACCCTTCTACCTATTTTTTTGCCCACAGATGGAAATATGACATATACCTTAATTAGTTCACAGGCATAATTGTCAAACCTGCACTGAAATTCAGCAAATAGGAGATATGTTGCCTTTCATCACTAGGCTTAGTGGAATAGATAATGTCCTGAGTTGCATATTTGTACCATGCTTACAAAACTTTACAATACTAATTCATAATATATAAACTCCTTGGGTTGTACAGAGGCTTTCATGACAGGCAGCAGCAAAAAGTTTTGATTGGGACTCTCAATTACACTCCCAGATGAAAGCAAATATTCTTCCCATCCCACATGACCTAAGCACATTATTCAAGTCCTGAGTCTAAAAAGTGAATAAAATATAAACCTGTAATTGTGACATTCATATGTGGATCTGGCCACAGATGAGATTGTGACTCACTTCTGAATTCAGCTCACAGGAATAATAATGAGTACTATTCCCGAAAAGAGCCTACAGAAGAGATGTTGACTATTATGCCTGTGTTTAGGGCAATAGCCAAGATTGTGAATGCATACAAGCATGTAGGTCTCAGAGTGGTCTGCAACACTCATGCATGCTGTATAAAGCCTTTAAATGTTGTATAGTGTCATACAATGGCCCAGGAATCATGGGAGATTGTGACTCTCATATACAAACCAAGCTCACAGTTAATGGTGTCACCATCAAAGACAAGGAAATTTGTCATATTCCTAGGCCTAATACCCAGGTGTTGAGAATTTTTGACTTAAATTCCTTCCCATGGGTACATTGTGACATATCGTTGGGTTACAGTAATAATAATGTGACTCTTCTGCCTGGACCCTACCAACAGGGGATATTATCACTTATTTCTGGCCCTGTAAGCTAGAAGATTTATCTCTGCTGCCTGTTCTGTGCCCTCAAAGGACATTGTGAAATATTGTTTGACTTAACTCCTAGGTAATGTGACTCTCTTCTCCTGCCTGGGTCCTGATAACTAAGGAAATTGTGACATATTGATTATTGAAAAATCTAGGTGATGTGACTCTCCTTCTTATTCTAGACTTACCCAAAAGAGAGGTTTATTACATATTGCGGAGCCCAGTAAATAGGCTGAGTGGCTCTTCTCTCTTTCTTCTTCCCTTTCTATAGTGGGCTTGGTAACATACTATTTGAAGCTGCACCCAGGTGTTGTGATTCTTCTGACTAGAACCAGCCTCAAAATTAGATTATACTGTATCACTGGCTCAGCTCCCAGATGATGTGCTTCTCTTGCCTTGCCCCTGCTCACAGGTGAACTTGTGACATATTTCTGGTTTAAGCAAACATGCACAATAATAACTCTCATACCTGGACTCAGCCAGCAGTTTTATTTTTACTGCCATAGTCACTCACTCTCACTGTCATGGGTAAAGTCCTGTGTTTTTCACTTGTATAAAGTTCACTAATGATTATAACACTCAGGTGTATCATAAAAAGCATTGATGATAAAAAGAGTGTCGTAACAGACACCAGCAGTGAGGTGAGAATGAGACTCCTGTATGCACACCCAGCTGAAACGATTGCCATTCTCACACATGAACATGGCCTGGGAATGAGTTATTAAATCTAACATATATAAAGCAGTCAAAGATTGAAATAATTACTTTCATACATGGATCAGATTCAGAGGTGGTTTGGTAACATTTGAACCATAATTCAGCACAGCTGTGGTGCTGTGACTTCCCTGTGGGAACAAAATCTTACAGTCAGATTGAGGTTTTTATACATGTATCTTGCCAGTTGTTGAGACTGACTCCTATACTTCAACCCAACTCATAGAAAGAGTTGACTCACATACACAAAACCACACAACTCGTGTGGAATGTGAAACTTATTTTTGAACTTTCTGAGAGTGTGTTTGAGTCAGGTAACTTTGCCCAGGACATGAATAATTTGACCGTCTTTTCTAGGCCCAGACAACAGATGAAATTGTGCCATATGAGGAACAAGCACCTAAGCAATATATAGCAACTTCCTTGGCTCTGCCAACAAAGGACACTTTCATATATCACTGGGACCATTACCAAGGTGGTGTGAATTATCATCCTGAAACCTGCCTACAAAGAGAATTGTGTCTTATATGTAGGTCCTTCACATAAGTGAAGTGACTCCCTTCTAGTTCTTTGGCCCTGCACTTACAGTGCACTTTGACATGTAACTGTGCACTTCACCTGGGTGATGTGATTCTCTATTTTGAGTTTTGTCCACAGGAAGCATTGTAGCGTATCACACGGATTAGCATCTAGGTGATTTTTGTTTTGTTTTGTTTTTTGCTTTTGGCTGTGCCCTCACCACAGGGAGATGATGATATGTTGCTGGGCTTAGTAACAACATGAGGTCACTCTCCAGCCTTGCTACTGCATAAAGGGGTCATTGTGACATATACCTAGGCCAATTGCCTAGGTGAAATGAACCTCCTCTTTTGCCAAAGTCCTGCTTACACTGGGAGTTTTGATGTAACTGAAACCAGCATCCAGATTATGTGACTCTTTTGCAAGGGTCCTGCACACTAGGAGGATTGTATTGTTTCTCTGGACCCACAAACCCTATGGTGATGTAACCTTTCATTTGTTCTCTCTGGACACAGGTGTTATTGTGTCATATGTGAGACCACAGCAGAAGCCAAATAACAATTCATATGCCTGAAGCCAGAGTATGTGCAGGATGGTGAGCCTTATTCTGAAATTTTTCCATAAATGTAATTGTGACATTTACCTTTGCACAGCTCCTGAATGATTTAATAATTTTGTCTAGGTATAGCCCACAAATGAGATTTTGACAAACGCCTATGCCAAGCACCTTTGTGATTTGACTCTGTCATCTTAACAATGTCCTCAGGAAGGATTGGAACGTACATCTGGACCAATTGTCTAGGTTACGCGACCCTCCAAACCTGCTTGTACCCTGCTTATTTTAGTAATTGTACCATTTCTAAAAACTGCATCCAAATGGTATGACTTTCTTGCCTGGGCATTATCAACAGGAACATTGTGACATATTTTTTTTGTCCATCATTTAGGTGATATGACTCTCCTCCTCTGCCTGGACACTGCCCACAAAGGACATTGTGCCACAGAGCTGGAATTAGCACACAAGCTATGTGTCTACAAAGGGAATATAGAAATATTCCTGTCCCAGCATTTAGGTAATGTGGCTGTTCTGCCTTCTTCATAACAACAGAGGACATTGTGACATATACCTAGGCATGGCTCACAGGAATGATAATGAGTCTCATATTGGAATAAAGCCAATAGAGGCTATTTTGACTCTTATAACTAGGTTTATGAAAGTGTGAGATGTCATGGATTACCTCCTGGTTCGAAGGTCATAAAAGATTACAACACTGACACTTATTTTACAAAGTCTTCTGGTTATAAAGACAGAGTCAAATCAGGGCTCAGCACAGAGATGAAATTGTGAGTCTTTTATACAAACCCAAATGACAGTCAAGACTGTCATAATATTACATGGATGAAGCCAACAGTCAGACATGAAAAGAGGACATGTATAGTGTTGCAAATTTCATGTGTGAAATTTCTGACAGTGTGACTGTCATTTAAATCTTTGTGAAGCACCTCTGTAATTTGACTCTTCAGACTTGTTCCAGTCCATATGTGGGAATGTGATATATACCTAGACGAACCTTGAGGCGATGTGACACTCCCGCCTGGGCTCTTCTCTCAGTAAGGATTCTGATGTATTACTGGATCTAACACCCAAGTGATCTTACATTCTTGCCTGCACCATGAGCAAAAAATTGTTGTGACATATTTTTGTGTCCACCTCATAGGAGATGTAACTCTCTTCTCTGGAATGGATTCTGTACAAAGGGAGGATAGTGACATAATGTAAGGCCAGGCACACAGGTGAGGGTATTTTTTCCCATAGCCGTGACCAATGGAGGACATTATGACATATCTCTGGGCCTATCACTTAGGTTATGCGGCTTTCCTGTTTTTTCCCTGCCAACCGGGAGAGTGACATATTTCTAGGCCAGGAACACAGGTAAGGGTACTCTTGCCAGGGCTATGCTTCATAATGGACATTGTGATAGGTCTCAGGGCCTATCACCTAGGTGAAGTGACTCCCTCCTTAAGCCCTACACGTATTGTAGGCTTAAGCACGGAAACTGCACCAGGGTGATGTAACTGTATTTGCCTGGGTGCTGTTCTAAAAGAGCCTTGTGACATATCTCATGAACCAGCAACCAAGTGATGTGGCTCTTTTGCCTGATTTCTGCCCACATGTTATATTGTGACATATTCCTAGGGAAGCACCTAGCTGATATGACTCTCCTTGTCTGCCTGAGCAGCTTAGGTCTGCTGAGCCTAGCTTAGTTTATGTGACTCTACTCTTTTTTTCTGAATTATGCCCACAAACGAAAATTTTGACCTACTGCACCCAGATGATGTTACTGTTCTGCCAGAGTCCTGTATAAAGAGGGAATTTTTACATACTGGTGGGAGCAGCATCCTGACGATGCTACTGGTTGGCCTGTGCCAGAGCCACAGAGAGTATTTTGACATAGCTTCAGCCCATTCTGTAGGTGTTTGGCTCTCATCCCTTGGCTAAGTTTTTCACATGTGGAACTGTGTTATATTAATCAGTCCAGCACCCAGTTAATGTGACTCTCCTTCCTAGGTTTTACTGAGTGAGGGCATTGTGACATGTTGCTTGCCACAGCACCTAAGCTATTTTATTCTTTGTTCTAAGTTTTTGCTCACAAATGGGATTATGCCATATACCTTGCTTCAGTTCACATGCATGATGGTCAAACTTATATTGAGATTCAGCTAATAGAAGGTATTTTGCCCCTTGTCACTAGGCTAATGGAATAGGTAAAATCCTGGATTGCATTTTTGTAGAAGGCTCACAGAAATTTACAACGCTCATTCTTATTCTACAAACTGCTTGGGTGGTACAGAGAGTTTCATAACAAGGCCCCACAAAAAATTATAACTGTCTTCCTCAATGACACACCCAGTTAAGAGTAAAAGTTACAGGAATCCCACATTTACAAAGCTCATTGTTGAAGTACTGAGTTTTACTAGGGAAAACAGAACAAAGATGGAATTTTGACACTTATATGTGGATCTGGCCACAGGTGTGATAGTGACTGATTTTTGAACATTATCATGTATCCTGAGGTTACAGGCATAGGGTGGCTCACTCCTGTAATCCCAGCACTTTGGGAGGCCAAAGTGGGCAGAGCATGAGGTCAAAATAATGAGATGATCCTGGCTAATATGGTGAAAACCTCGCTCTACTAAAAATACAAAAAGTTAGTCGAGCATGTTGGCAGGCACCTGTAATTCCAGCTACTTGGGAGGCTGAGGCAGGGGAGTCACTTGAACCTGGAAAGTGGAGGTTGTAGTGAGTGGAGATTGCGCCACTGTGCCACTGTTCTCCCGCCTGAGTGACAGAGTGAGACTCCCTCTTAAAGAAAAAAAACAAAAAGTCTCACTCTGGAACTCAGCCTAAATGAGAGAAATTGACTATCATATCTCAGTTTAAGGCAATATATAACATTGTGAGTACATATGAGCCTGTGAGTCACAGTGTAGTTTGCAACTCTCATCCATGATGTATAAAGCCCTCAGATGCTGTAGAGGGTTTCATACAATGGCCCAGCATGCATGTGACATTGTGACTCGTATACACACTAAGTTCACAGTTAGAATTGTCAGCCTCTAAAATGAAGAGATTGTGTCATATCACTGGGCCAACTATCAAGGTGTTAAAACTTTTGCTTAAATTGTTACCCATGTGTGCATTTTTACATATTATTGGGTCAGAATTATAAGAATGCGACTCTTCTTCCTGGGTCCTGCCAACGAGGGATATTATAACACATCTCTGAGCCTATTAGCTAGGTGATTTTTCTATTTTGTCTGTGTTTTGCCCCCCAAGGAACATTGTGACATCTCTGGAAGTAGCATCTAGAAAATGTGACTCTCCTCTCCAGCCAGATACTGCCAACTAAGGGAATTGTGACATACCACTGAGGGCAAAACCTAGGTAATGCAACTCACTTCTTTATTCTGGAGTTGGCCAAAAGAGGGGATTATTTCATATTGCTAAGCCCAACACCTAGGTGATGTGATTCTCCTGTTTTTCTTCAACCTTTTCTACCATGGACATGGTGCCACATTACTTGAGTCTGTCCCCAGATGATGTTAGCCTTCTGACTTGGCCATGCATCCAAAGAAGATTATAAAGTATCCTGAGCACCGAATCCAGGTGACAAGACTCTCCTGCCTTGTTTCTGCCCTCAGGTGAAATTGAGTAGGCTAGAGCACTGTCACCTTTAGTGGTTAGCTCATGCAGTCTTCAGAGGAATTTCAAAATCATAGTTTGTTGGGGCTCAAAAATGGGCTGGTGCAAATGAGAAGCTGCTGTTGAAATAATTGGAGTCAGGAAGGGAATGAGATGTGCTTGGAAAAGTGCACATGCTGCTTAGGTGCAACAGAACTGTCTGGCCAATTCTCTGGTTTGGGCCTTCTGCCATGGAATTAACAGTCATTACCTTTATACTGCATTTGTTCGGTATGAAGACTGTGATGTTGAACACAATATGAGAACTTGTTAAAGACTTTCCACATTTTTAACAATTGTAAATCTACTCTCTAGTATGAATTCTCTTTTCTCTAATGAGGTGTGAGAAAAACTCAATGCTGTGCCACATTTTTCACATTTGTAGGGTTTTTCTCCTGTGTGAATTATCTAATGATTAGTAATGTCTGAGAAGCACTTAAAGGTTTTGCCACATTCTTCACATTCATAAGGCTTCCTTTCCATATTAATTCTCTTGTGGTTAATAAGAGTGAAGAAGCAGGTAAAGGCAGTTCCACATTCTTCACAGATGTATGGTTATGTTCTTCACAGATGTACACTTGTGTTTACTAAGAGCTGAGAACCACATAAAAGCTTTTTTTATATTCAATACATTTGTAAGGTTTCTCTCCACTATGAATTATCATGTTTAGTAAGGTCTGAGAAGCAACTATAGTCTTCATCACATTCTTCACGTTTGTAGAGTTTCTCCCCGGTGTGAATTATCTTATATTTAGCAAGTTCTGAGAACAACCTATAGGCTACATTCCTCACATTTGTAAGATTTCCCTCCAGTATAATTTCTCTTTTGATTAGTAAGGTCAGAGAAGCACTTAAAGGCTTTGCCACATTCTTCGCATATGTAGGGTTTGTCTCCAGTATGATTTCTCTTTGTTTAATAAAGGTTGAGGAGCAGGTAAATGTTTTGCCACATTCATTGCATTTGTTAGATATCCCAGCATGAGCTCTCTTATATTCAGTAACATTTGAGATATTTTCAGGCTTTGCCAAATTGTTTATGTCTGTAGCATCTCTCTGCAGTATGAATTCACTTCTGTATAGTAATATCTGAGAACAACCTACAGTCTTTGCCACATTCTTCACATTTGTAGCATTTCTCTATGCTGAAAATTTTCTTATGTTCAGTAAAGACTGAGCACAACTCAAAAGCTTTGCCACATTTATTTCATTGACAGGTTTTGCTATAGGTAGTTGACAAACATTGATGAAGGCCATTATAACTGCTTTTCTGCCCCTTGCAATCATCCACACTTTGGTAGTCTTTTTTTTTTTTTTAATGTAAACTATTAAGGTCACAGCTTCTATATTTTCTCAGATTCACTTTTTGAAATGAATCTTGTATGTCATTCTCCAGCAATATCTCTGCAGGAAAATGAAAAGAGTCAGCTGAAAGAAAAAAAAAAAAGAACAACATAACTCTCCCATCATGAGACACAGATTAATACATTTTACAAATGTATAATTACACAAAACACGTTAACTAGGTGACAATAAAACACCACAGGTTCTAATTCCTTTATAGACATATAAACTTAACAGAAATATACTGACCAAAATGTCATTGTGAAAAGTCTAAGAACCAGTTAAACCTTTGCTATTCTTCATCCTATTATGAGTATAAATATAAACTCCTAACTTCTGCCTTACCCATCCAAAAATAAGTAAAATTGTGGCATCTTTGTCAATGCTCCCGGCTCTTTGTGACCTTACTAAAGACTAATTTCTATATTTCATGACAGTATTGAAAAGAAAGGTGGTGCTCTTTGATACTTTTGGACAGCTAAAACCAAATGTAAATGACTGTCACAAGAGAAGGAAGATGTCAGTATCATTGATAGACAATGGAAATAACATCTGACTACAAGACCTTAATAAGAAACATGAAGAATGGCCAGGAGCAGTGGTTCATGCCTGTAATCCCAGCACTTTGGGAGACTGAGGTGAGAGAATCACATGAGGTCAGAAATTCAAAATCAGCCAGGTCAACATGGTGAAACTGGTCTCTAACAAAAATACAAAAATTGGCCAGGTGTGGTGGCAGTCTGCCTGTAATCCCAGCTATTTAGCAGGCTGAGGAAGAAGAATTGCTTGAAGCTGGAAAGTGGAGTTTGCAGTAAGCCAGGATTGCACCATAGCACTCTAGGTTGGGCAACAAGAGTGAAAAAGCAACTCAAAAATAAATACATACATACATACATACATACATACATACATACATACATACATAAAAATAAGAAAAAAAATGAGGAAAATTTTTTAACTAAAAAACACACAGGCCCAGGGGAACAGGCTTGAGAGACTCCAAGAATCTCTAGGATAAAACTTGGTAACTTATTTTTCAAGACAAAAGACACTTAATAAAGATTTGACATGTGGTTTTTTATTATATAAATTGCAACCTAAGATTACAACATGTAACAGCCTGGGTGCAGTGGCTCATGCCTGTAATGCCAGCACTTTGGGAGGCTGAGATGGGAGGATCACGAGATCAGGAGATCGAGACCATCCTGGCTAACACAGGGAAACCCCGTCTCTACTAAAAAATACAAAAAAAAAAAAAAAAAAAATTAGCCGGCATAATGGTGGGTGCCTGTGCTCCCAGCTACTCAGGAGGCTGAGGCAGGAGAATGGCGTGAATCCAGGAGGTGGGGCTTGCAGTGAGCCGAGATCACACCACTGCACTCCAGCCCGGGCGACAGAGCAAGACTCTATCTTAAAAAAAAAAAAAAAAAAAAAAAAAAAAAAAAAATTACAGAATATACTGAACATCAGGGTAATGTGACTCAAGGAAAAATAAAAATAAATATTCAGGAATCAATTATTCAAAATTAAGATGGGGAAATTACTTGAGACAATCAGATTTAAATTATAGATCTATGTTTTAAAAGAAAAAAATAAATTATCCTAAACAATCAAAATTACCATCTCAATGATACTCAGAGAATAAAATGGAAATAAACAAAACAAAATGAAAGAACAAAAATATTTCAGGCAAAAAGAGAAGAGATTGACATAGTTAAAACACATTTAAAAAAAAGTCTAAGCAAAACACTGTATCCAGCTATTGTATCCTTCAAAATAATAATAAAAAAAATCTAACTACATTATGATCTATGTCAAGATTTAATCACAACATGGCTTCAAGAGACTCACTTCAGAGCTAATAAAAAAAAAGAAACTGAAAATGCTAGGATGAAAAATAAATTCCATGCAAGCATTAACAAAATGAAATGAGAAAAGGCTACAATTTATTAAGTTGACAACTGTCATATTTAATAAAATTTACTTTTAGTCAAATTTTACAAGAGACACAGCAGGACATTCAATTATAATAAAAAGGTTCATTCACTGAGAGCCTATACATATATTACTGTTTTCCCAAACACATGAAGCAAACATTGACAGAATTGATGCCAAAATAGTAATATAATAATGGATGCATACATCAATACCTCACTTTCAGTAAAAAATAAACAAGGCAGAATATTAATAAGGAAACAATAATTGAAGGCACTGTAAAATAACTGCACTTAATAAATGTATACAGACAACAGAATACACATCCTTTTCAATAGCTCATAAAACATTTTCCTACACGGACCATCTGTGACACCACAAAAGAAGCCTTAACAATTTTTTAATCGAAATTTTACAGTTATTTACAGACCAAATGGAATGAAACTAGAAATCAGTAAAAGAAGAAAAGCTGAACAATTTAAAGAATAAAATATTAAAATACAGTTTTTTTTTCTTTTTTTAATTTCTTTTTTGATGGAGTATCACTCTGTTACTAGGTTGGAGTACAGTGGCACAATCTCAGTTCACTGCAACTTCCAGTTTCCGGGGACAAAGGATCCTTCTTCTTCAGTGTCCCAAGTTACTGGAACTACAGGCATGTACCACCACACCCAGCTAATTTTCTGTATTTTAGTAGAGATGTGTTTTTTTCATTTTGCCCAGAATTTTCTCTATCTCCTGATTTCTCCTTGCATCATCCTCGGACTCTCAAAGTGCTGGGATTACAGTCATGAGCCACCATGCCCAGCCAACAACACACTTTTGAGTAGACTTTTTTTCAATGGTTGGAAGAAATAATATTGTGAAGATGTCCATGTGCTTAAAGTGACCCAATGCTCAACATATCCCTTTTTAATTTTAATTATATTTTTCAATAATGGAAAAAATAAAAGATCTCAAGGGACTATGAAAAGCCTGACAATCTTAAAAAATAAGAAAAATATTGGAAGCCTTACACTTAACAATTTTCACACACATGCAAAATCCTACAATAACCAAAGCACTTTGGTAGGGTTGTAAAGGTAGAACACCAAAGTAATGAAACAGAATGCAGCACAGAAATAAACCCTTGAGTGCAGAAGGGTGACATACCATCTAGGTTTTGCAATCAATCGTATATCACAATTCCTTTGGTGAACAGTACCAGGCAGGGGAGGAGAATAACATTACCTAGATGCTAGTTTCAGCGATATTTTAAAATGTTCTTGGGGGCAGGACACAGGCTGCAGAGACATATCACCTACCTGATAGGCCCAGAGATATGTGATAATATCCCCTGTTGACATGGCCCAGGCAGCAGAGTCACATTATTATTATTCTGACCCAGAGATATGTAATAATGCAGCCATGGGAAAAAAAATAGAGCCCAAATCTCACAACACCTGGATACTAGGCCCAGTGACATGACACAATCTCAACATTTTTGAGGCTGACACCTTTAACTTTGAGCAGACAGTGTATATTAGAGTCACAATCTCACATGTGAGCTGGGTCAGTGTATGACACTCCCTACAACAACCAAGAGCTTTATAAAACCTGCATGAATGGGAAGGACATGGGGGCTCACACCTGCAATCCCAGGAATTTAGGAGGCTGAGGCAGATAGATTATAAGGTCAAGAGTTCAAGACTCACCTGGCCAAGACAGTGAAACCCCGTCTCTACTAAAAATACAAAAAAAAATTAGCCGAGTGCAGTGGCAGGCTCCTGTAATCCCAGCTAATTGGGAGGTTTAGGCAGGAGAATCTCTTGAACTCATAAGGCAGAGGTTGCAGTGAGCTGAGACTGTGCCACTGCACTCCAGCCTGGGTGACAGAGTGAGACTCTTTGAGGCCTACGTGCTCATATGGACACACAATCTTACATATTGTCCTAAACCCTGGTTAGTCAACATCTCTCCTATAGGCAGGGTTAAGGGGGAAGACCCATTATTATGTCTGGGTCCAGAAATGAGTTGTCATTCCACATGTGGCCAGATCAACACATAAAAGCCACAATTCTGACTCTGCTGTATTTCCTTGTTACCCTCAGGACCTCAAAAGTGGGCACTGGAAATGTGGGATGGTGAAAACTTTTAATTTCACCTGGGTTCATAACTGAGAGTCCCAATCTAAACTTTTTGCAGGGTCGTGTTATGAAACTCTTTATCAACAAAGAGTTATGCAAGCTTCTGTCAGCTTGGAACAAATAGGCAACCCAAGAGTTTACCAATAGGTACACTCAGCTTAGCAATGAGAGGTGAAATATCTCCTATTGGCTGAATCCAAATATAAGTTTGATCATCATGCCTGAGAAATGAAGCAAGGTGTATGTCATAATCCCATTTATAGGCATAAAACTAGGCAGGAGAGTAACATCACACAGATGCTCTGTCACATGTGTCACATGTGATGCTGTGTCACAATGCCTTCTCTAGGCAGGGTATAGGAAGTTGGGCCCATTAACTGGGTGCTGGACCCAGCGATATGACACCATCCCACATGCAGAAAAAAATCCAGCCAAGTTATGAGAGCCAAAACACGTATAGAATGGGCCCAAGATATGTCAAAAAACCTCCAGTGGCTCCAGTACAGGCAGGAGAGACACATCATAAGGGTGCTGAGCCCAGCAATATGCACTATGCCATAAATTTATCTTTATGCAGAACCCAGGCAGAAGAGTAACATCATCTGAGTGCTGGGCCATGCAATAAGACAAAATACTTATTTTGTGGGCATGGATCAAAAAAAAGAGGTGAGTCACATATCCTGAATCCTGGGCTCAGCAATGTGTAAAAATCCTCCTGCTGTGAAGGCCCAAGCAGACAAAGAGCATCACATCACTTAGGTCATGGGCTCAGAGATATGTCCCAGTGTCTCCAGTAGGCAAGGTTCGGGCAGATGAGGGGAGTCATATCACCTAGGTGCTTCCCTAGAAATATGTCACAATGTAACACATGGGCAGAAACCAGGTAGAGGAACCATATCACTTGAGTGATGGGTCCTGGGATATGTCACAAGGCTCTCTTGGGACAACACTGAGCAAAGAAATTTACATCATCTAGGTATAGGCTTTCTGCTTATTCCACAGTGCTTTATTTGGGTAGGGACCAAGGAGGCAGTCACTTCACCTAGAAGATAGGCCCCAATATATGTCACAATGTCCTCTATGAAGCATAGCCCTGGCAAAAGAGTACCGTCAACTGTGTGCCTGGCCTAGAAATATGTTACTCCAGGTTGGAAAGGCCCAAGCAGGAGAGCCATACAACCCAGGTGACAGGGCCAGATATAAGTCACAATGACCTCCTTTGAACAGGGCTCTGGCAAAATAATACATTCAATGGTGTACCTGGCCTTGAAATATGTCACTATCCTTCCTTTCTGCATGGCCCACCCCAGAAAGCAGAGTTACATCACCTATGAAGGGGACACAGAAATATGACACAATAATTTTGGTGGGCATGGTCCAGGCAAGACTATAACATTGCCTGGGTGCTAGATACAGTTGTATGTCACAATCCTTACTTAGAGAATGGCCCAGGCAGGAGAGACACATTACCTTGAGGTTGGCCTAGCTAGATATCACAATCCCATATTTGGGCTGGAATAAGTATGGAAAGTCAAATTATACAGGTTCTTGGCAAGTATTTATACCACAATCACAGTGTTAGATAATTGCAAAGGTGAGATTTACAATACCGCACATATCCTGTTTTCATGTGTGATATTTTGCTTTATCCACGTGAGGTGCTGACAGTCTTTACTGTCAGCTGGGTGTGCATACAAGACTCACAATTTCACCTGTGTTCTGAGCCCTGCTTTGACTCTGTCTGTATAACCCAAAGACTATAAAATACGAGTGAATGTTGTAATCTTTTGTGACATTTGTATAAGAACATTATTCAGGACATCATGCATGTACCTAAACTTGGTTATAAGAATCAAAATAAGCTCTATTAGCTGAATCCCCATATGACAGTCATTATCATTCCTTTGAACCTTGCCTAGGTGTTTTGTCAGAAATGTCACAAAACTTGTGTGCTAGGTCCAGTTCTGTGGCACAGTGTTCACCTAAATGGTGGGCCCCAAAATATGCCAGAATGCCTCCTGTTAACAGGGCCCAGCCAGGAGTCATGCCATTTGGATGCAGTGTTTAGAAATGCTACAATTACCAAAGGAAGCAGATTACAGGCAGTTGAGGAGAGTCACGTAACCTACATGGCTGGTCCGGAATTATATTACAATCCCCCCTGAGGACCTTGTTAAAATAACACAGTCAAATCACCAAGGTTCTTGGCCCACGTATTTGTAAAATCTCATTTTTGGCTATACCTGGCAAAATTATCAAATAATTCTGGAGCTGGTCAAAGGTATGTGTACACAATTATAATTGTGGAGAGGTTTAAAAATGAAAGTCATGATCTTGCACATGTTCTGGCTCCACGTATATACATTGTTATAAGGCTTTTGTTATGGTTTCAGATATATGGCACAATATCACCTGTGGACACAGAGAAGGCAAGAAAGTCACATCACCTACTTGGGTGTGGGTCCTGCGAGATGTCATAATACCCCTTGTGGGAAGCCCCTTATAGAAAATTCACATCGCCTGGATGCTGGTTTCAGTGACATATCAAAAACTCCTCTGTGGGCAGGACTTTGGAAAAGGAGGAGACTCACTTCACGTAGGCAACTGACCTAGACATATGTCACAGTGTCTGTTCTGTGCAGTATCAAAACTGGAGAAGGACCGCACATTGGTGCTGGACCCAACAATATGGCACAATCTCCCTGTAATCAAGGCACAGGCTGAAGCAGAAAAACATAACCTAGGTGTTGAGCCAAGTGATGCGTTACAATGCTTTCTGCTGGCAGAACCCAAGAAGTAGAATCACATCACCCAGGTGCAGGGCCCAGTTATGAGTCACAATGCACTGAGAGTTCTTGGCCAAGGCAGTATAAGATTGTCACATCACTTACATGATGGATCTAGATATAAGACCCAATTCTCTTTGTAGGCAGGTTTCAGGGGGATAATTCACCTCATCGGGGTGATGGTCCCAGGGATATATAAAAGTGCCATTTTGTAGGCATAGCCAAGGAAGGTGTTATACTTGGTTTAGTGCTTGTTCCAGGTATGGCACAATTTCATCTGTGGCCTGGACCTAGAAGAGATAGTCAAATTATTCATATGCTGGGCAAATTTACTTGTGCCAATCACACTCTCAGAAACTTTCAGAAATGTTTTTTTTTATCCCACATGAATCCTGGTTTTGTGTATTTAAGTTAACTCTTTCTATGGGTTAGGTCGAAGTAGGGAAGACACAATCCCAACCATGGGCGAGATCATGTATAAGAACCTCAATCCTACTTGAATATTGTGATCCAGTAGGAGAGTCACAGCATCGCAAGTGTGTGAATCATGTTTCAAATGTTACCAAACCACCTGTGAATCAGACCCATGTATTAGAGTAATTATGTCAACCTTTGACTGCTTTTTATGTGTGAGATTTAGTATCACATTCCTAGGTCCTGTTTATGTGTGAGAATGAGAATCGCATCAGCTAGGTGTGCATACAAGGGTCACATTCTCATCTGCTTGCTGTTCTCCAGTATGACACTCTGTACCAATAAAGCTTTATATGACATACCAGAGCATTATAATCCTCTGTGAACTTTACTGAAGTGAAAAACCCAGGACTTTACCCATGGCAGTGGGACTGGCTATGAGAGTCATAATGTCTCTACTGGCTGGGTCCAGAAAAGAGAGTTATTATTGAGCATGTGTGCTTAACCCAGGTGTATGTAACAGTTTCACCTGTGAGCTGAGATAAGGTAAGAGAATCATATAACCTGGGTGCTGAGCCAGTGACACAATAAAATCTCATTTGTAGGCTGCGCCTAGTCAGAAGAGCCTAATCATCTAGATGTTGAGCTCTGCAATATGCAATAATTCCATCTCTTGGCACAGTCTAGGATATGAAGGAGAGTCACATAAGCTAGGTTTTACAATCAGTGCTATGTCACCACATCTGTGGTGAGCAGGACCCAGGAAGGAGAGGAGAGTCACATGACCAAGATGTTTGGACAAACAATATTTCACTATGTTCTCTGGGGGCAGGTACAGGCAGGAGAGATAAATCACCTATCTCATACACTCAGAGATAAGTGATAATATCCCCTGTTTGCAGGGTCCAGGCAAAAGTAACATGATTATGATTCTAACCCTGCAATATGTCAAAATGCACCCATGGGAAAAAAAAAATTAACCAAAAACTCTCAACACCTGGGTACTAGGCCTAGTAATAGGCCAAATATTTTTCTCTTTGTGGGTGACACCATTAAATTGAGCTACATGTATATATAAGAGTCACAGTCTCATGTGTTTTGGGGGCTATTGTATGACACTCTAAAACACTTGAAGGCTTTATACAGCATGCATCAGGGTTGGACACCACTCTGAAGCCTACAGGCTCATAGAGATTCATGATCTTATGTATTTCCCTAAACCCCGGTATAATAGTACACATCTTTTATGTAGGCTGGTTTTAGGTATGGGACCCATTATCATGCCTATGAGCTGGACACGTAAATGAGTCATCATCCCACTTGTGGCCAGATCCACATAAGAAGGTCAAAATGCTAACTTTGTACTGTATTCACTTGTTAGATTCAGGATGTTAAAAGTGGGCTTTGGACATGTGGGATGGACATGTCCAAAGCTTTGGACAACATTTGCTTTCACCTGGGAATGTAATTGAAAGTCCCAATCTGAACTTTTTGCTGGTCCCTGTCATGAAACTCTCTGTACCAGTCAAGGAACTTATACATTATGAGTTAGTGTTGTAAAGTTCTGTGAGCTTTCTACAAATATGTAACGAAGGACCTTACCTATTGCCCTATGCCTAGTGATGAAAGCCAAATATCTCCTATTGGCTGAATCCAAGTGTAAGTTTAGGACAATATGTAAGATTGTGAGTCCATATGATCACGTAGGCCTCAGACAGTCTCACTCTGTCACCCAGGCTGGAGTGCTGTGGCACGATCTCAGCTCACTGCAGCCTCTGCCCTATGAATTCAAGGGATTCTCCTGCCCAAGGCTCCCAATTAGCTGGGATTACAGGAGGCTGCCACCGCACTTGGCTTATTTTTTGTGATTTTAGTAGAGATGGGGTTTCACCATCTTGGCCATATGGTTCTTGAACTCTAGACCTTATGATCTACCTGCCTCAGCCTCCCAAATGCTGGGATTACAGGTGTGAGGACATTTTGAGATATCACTGAAACTAGCATCTAGGTAATGGAATTCACCTCCCCTGCCTGGGAACTCTTCACCAAAGGAATTGTGACATATGATTGAATGAAAACCTAGATGGTATGTCTCCCTTCTGCACTCAAGGGTTTATTTCTGTGCGGCATTCTGTTTCATTACTTTGGTGTTCTACCTTTACAACCCTACCAAAGTGCTTTGGTTACTGTAGGATTGTGTGTGTGTGTGTGTGAAAACTGTTAAGTGTAAGGCTTCCAATATTTTTCTCATTTTTCAAGATTGTCACACTTTTCATAGTACCTTGAGATCCTTTTATTTTTTTCTATTTTTGAAAAATATAATTAAAATTAAAAAGGGATATGTTGAGCATTGGATCACTTTAAGCACATGGACATCTTCACAATATTATTTCTTCCAACCCTTGAAAAAAAGCCTACTCAAAAGTGTGTTGTTGGCTGAGCATGGTGGCTCATGACTGTAATCCCAGCATTTTGAGAGTCTGAGGATGATGCATGGAGAAATCAGGAGATTAAGACAATTCTGGGCAAAATGGTAAAACCACATCTGTACTAAAATACAGAAAATTCGCTGGGTGTGGTTTTTCCTGCCTGTAGTTCCAACTACTTGGGAGACTGAAGCAGAAGAATGCTTTGTCCCCAGAAACTGGAGGCTGCAGTGAACTGAGATTGTGCCACTGCACTCCAACCTAGTGACAGAGTGATACTCCATCAATAAAGAAATTTAAAAAAGGAAAGAAAAACTGTGTATTTTAATATTTTATTCTTTAAATTGTTCAGCTTTTCTTCTTTTACTGATTTCTAGCTTCATTCCATTTGGGCTGTAAATAATTGTAAAATTCCAATTAAAAAATTGTTAAGGCTTCTTTTGTGGTGTCACAGATGGTCCGTGTAGGAAAATGTTTTTTTATGAGCTATTGAAAAGGATGTGTATTCTGTTGTCTGTATACATTTATTAAGTGCAGTTATTGTATAGTGCCTTCAATTATTGTTTCCTTATTAATATTCTGCCTTGTTTATTTTTTACTGAAATTGAGATATTGACGTATGCATCCATTATTATATTACTGTCTATTTTGGCATCAATTCTGTCAATGTTTGCTTCATGTGTTTGGGAAAACAGTAATATATTTATAGGTTCTCAGTGAATGAACCTTTTTATTATAATTGAATGTCCTACTGTGTCTCTTGTAAAATTTGACTAAAAGTAAATTTTATTAAATATGACAGTTGTCAACTTAATAAATTGTAACCTTTTCTTATTTCATTTTGTTAATGCTTGCATGGAATTTATTTTTCATCCTGGCATTTTCAGTTTATTTTTTTTTAATTAGCTCTGAAGTGAGTCTCTTGAAGCCATAGTTAGATCGTGATATAGATCATGATGTAGTTAGTTTTTTTATTATTATTTTGAAGGATACTATTGCTGGATATAGTATTCTTGCTTAGAATTTTTTCATGTGTTTTTAAGGTTTTTCATGATATACCTGAGTATTATAATTCTTCATGAACTTTATACTAGTAAAAATTCCAGGGCTTTACCCAAGGACCTGAGACTGGCTATGAGAGTCAAAATATCGCTACTGGCTGGGTCCAGGTATGAAAGTTGTTGTGCATGTGTGCGTAACCCAGAGTGTTAAAATATTTCTACTGGGTTGGTCCAGTTATGAGAGTTATTGTTGTGTATGTGTGCTTAACCCTTGTATATGTCACAATTTCACCTGTGAGCAGGGACAAGGCAGGGGAGTCATATTATCTAGTTGCTGAGCCAGTGATACAGTATAATCTCATTTGTAGGATAGGCCTAGTCAGAAAAATCACACAACCTGGGTACAGCCTCAAATAATATGCCACCAAGTCTGCTATAGACAGGGAATAAGTATAAAATGAGAGTTACTCCACCTAGGTTCTGGGCTCTGTAGTATGTAATAATGTATCTTTTGGCTGAGTCTGGAATATGAAAGACAGCCATATCATCTAGGTTTTGCAATAAACAGCATGTCACATGTTTTTTAGTGAGCAGGACCCTGGCCAGGAGGAGAGTCACATGACATAAAGGTTTGGCCAAACAATATTTCACAATATCCTGCAGGGCAGGGCACAGGCAGGAGAGACAAGTAATCCAGCTTATGTGCCCAGAGATATGTGATAATATCCCAGGCAGGGTACAGGCAGGAGAGGCATATAATTATTCTAACTCAGCAATATGTCACAATGTACCCCTGGGAAGGTATTTAAGCAAAAAGTCTCAACATCTCATACTAGGCCTAAAAATATGCCAAATCTTTTGGTCTTTGAGGGTGACACCATTAACAGGAACCGAAGTGTGTATATGACAGTCACAATCTCACATGTTTCCTGGGCTGTTGCATGACACTCTACAACATTTGAAGGCTTTATATAGCATGCGTGAGAGTTGTAAACCACTCTGAGGCCTATATGTTCATATAGATTCACAGTCACACAAACTAACGTAACCCAGGTATAATGGTCTCTTCTGTAGGCTGGGATCAGGAATGAGACACATTATGATGTCTGTGAGCTGAATCCAGAAATGAGTCACCATCCAGCCTGTGGCCAGATCCACATATGAAATTCACAATTCCAACTTTGTACTTTATTCTATTGTTAGACTTAGGACCCTAACAGTGGGATTTGCATATGTGGTATGATAACAACATTCACTTTTACCTGGGTGTGCAATTGAGAGAATCCCAATATGAACTTTTTGATGGGTCCTGGCTTAAAACTCTCTGTGCCATACTAGGAGATAATGTATTATGAGTTAGTATTGTAAGGCGCTGTGTGTTTGGTACAAATAGCAACTCAGGACCTTAACTATTGCCCTAAGCCTAGCGATGAAAGGAAAAATAAATGATATTGTCTGAAACCCAACATAAGTTTTACTATCATGCCTGTAAACTGAAGTAAAGTGTATATCATAGTCCCTTTTGTGGGCAAAAACTAGGTTGGCAGGTAAGATTGTTTAGCTGCTGTGCTAAGTAGCATATCACTAATTCCTAGGCATGGTATAAGAATTAGAGTCACATTAACTGGGTGCTGGACTCAGCAATATGAAACCATCCCAGCCAAGGGATGAGAGTCAAAACACACACAATAAGCCCAGAATATGTTTAAAAAAGTTCTATGACTATGGGGCAGGCATGATAGATGAAATAATGTGCTGCTCTGAAATGACATTGTTAGGGTGCTGGTCTCAGCATTATGCCATAATTTTCTCTATATGCTGTACCCAGACAAAGGAGTAACATTGTCTTGAGGCTGGGCCATGCAATAGGTCAAAAAGTCTGTTTGTGGGCATGGCTCTAGAAAAAAAGTAGAGACAAATAAACTGAGTGATGAACTCAGCAATATTCCACAATAGCCCGATTATAACCTGGGCAACGAGAGTGAAACTCTTTAAATTCCAGGCAAGTTGACTTAAGCGTCAACATTCTCCCAGCTAAAATGATCTATTTGTGCTAAGTTCTGGGATCAAATGTGAATAAGACCTTGTTTCTGCCTTCAGTCCAAAGGGAGACAAATAAAAATGATGTACAAAGAGAGATATGTACGATGGACATGGTGGTTCACAACTGTAATCCCTGCACTTTGGGAGGACAAGGTGGGGGTATCATGCAATTAGGAGATCAAGGCCATCCTGGCTAACACAGTAAAACCCTGTCTGTTGTAAAAATACAAAAAGTTAGCCAGGTGTGGTGTCACATGCTTGTAGTCCCAGCTACTTGGGAGGCTGAGGCAGGAGAATCACTTGAATCTGGGAGGCAGAGGTTGCAGTGAGCCAAGATCACGCCACTGTACTACAGCCTGGGTGACATGGTGAGATTCCATCTCAAAAAAAAAAAAGAAAAAAGAAAAAAAGAGGGATATGTAAAGTTCCATAAAAACTGAGAAAGAGGACAGAATATCTGTGACAGATAACTTGTTTTGGGCAGTTGAAAACAAGGAGGTCTCAGAGTATCCTTTCATTGTGTCACATTTGACTAAAGGCAGAAACAAATGAATCTTAATATTTATGGGGTCACAGACCCTTTTTAAGGATGTAACAAAATTTATGATGATTCAATAAAAATTTACATAACAAAAATACACATATATTTTACTTACTAATACAGAATGTGCATCATCAAGAGCTCTTGATATAGGAGAGTCAGTAGGAATGTTTTAGGCAGACAAGAAAGGAAGGGGAGTCCAAACAGAGGAAACAGCATGTGCAAGCACCTGGAGACACAAAAGCTTGTGCATTATTGGAATCAACGTGACTAAAACATAATTCAAGGTGCATAAGCTGGAAGATTAACCAGTCATAGTATAAGATGAAAATAGAAGGCTGGGCCCTGTGGCTCACACCTGTAATACTACACTTTGGGAGGCCCAGGCAGGTGGATCACCTGAGGTCAGAAGTTCGAGATCTACCTGGCCCAAATGGCAAAACCCCCTCACTACTAAAAACAGAAAAAGTAGCCAGGCATGGTGGCAGGTGCCTGCAACCCCAGCTACTCAGGAGGCTGAGACAGGAGAATTGTTTGAACCTGGGAGGCGGAAGTTGCAGTGAGCTGCCAACACGCCATTGCACTACAGCCTGGGCAACAAGAGTGAAACTCCACCTCAAAAAGAAAAAGAAAAAATAGAAGATAAGAAGATAGCCTGGGATAAAGCATGAAGTATCACAAATATCAGTCACGCACTTTGTTTACTCAGAGACAAGACCATGATTGATTAAAATTATGGACATCATGTCCACCATCTTCTAACTGTTAACAAATACAACTGGAACAGCTAGTACCTAGTGGAATACTATTAAACGTTCTGACTGTAAGGTTTCACTAGCATTCACTGTAGATGTTGAATGTGGAGTGCTCAAACCTCAAGCTTACAGCTTCATAAAAGAAAAATCAATGTTAGAATGAAACAAAAAGCCCCTCAACAACTACATCAATTATTTGATTCCTTAGTAACTTAACAGCAGAATGGCAGCCTTCAATGAGTATAAATGCTTCTCAATCATAGAAAAAGCTTAGATTTACTGGGGGAGTTTACAAAAAGCACACCACATCTGAGATCTATCCCAGACCAATTAAATCAGAATGTATGGCGATCAATGGATCCTGGACATCTGAACTTTTGAAGGCTTGACAGGTAACATTAATGTGCATTCAAAATTGAAAACTACTAGGTTAAGAACAATAATCCATGAAAGTAAGTTCCTATCTATTCGTCTGCCTTTAATTATATTGCACTGTTCTCATGCAGCATGATACAAGTAAAAATTAATTTTTTTTTGAAATGGAGTCTAGCTCTGTCACCAAGGCTGGCATGCATTGGCACAGTCTCGGCTCACTGCAACCTCTGTCTCCCAGGTTCAAGCAATTATCCTGCCTCAGCCTCCCTAGTAGCTCAGATTACAGACACCCGCCACCCTGCCTAGCTAATTTCTGTATTTTTCAGTAGAGACAGGGTTTCACTGCACTGACCAGGCTGGTCTGGATATCCAGACTTCATGATCCACCCACCTTGGCTGGAATTACAAATGTGAGACACCACACTCAGCCAAAATTAATATTTTAAAATATTTAGAAATATGTGTGGTAGGGTGCAGTGGCTCACACCTGTAATCCCATCATTTTTCAAGGCTGAGGTGGGTGGATCACTTGAAGTGAGGTGTTCCAGACCAGCTTGAAACTATGGTGAAACCCTGTCTCTACAAAAAAATACAAAATATTATCCAGGCCTGGTGGTGTGTGCCTGTGGTCTCAGTTACTCAGGACGATAAAGCTAGAGAATTTCTCAGGAGGATCACTTGAGCTCAGGAGGTTGAGGTTCCAGTGCACAGAGATTGAGCTGCAATCCAGTCCAGTCCGGGAAACAAAGGGAGGCTCTGTCTCATATGTATATATATATATGTGTGTGTGTGTGTGTGTGTGTGTGTGTGTGTGTGTGTGTGTATAAAAATACACGCATACATACACATACATACATGTTTGGCCACTTATTTCATCTGCAATGGAAGTCTAAGCAGCATGCTTCGGGGTCAATATCAGGACCTGCAGGGAGCCAGCCTATGCTAGAAATGTTCAGAGTGGGTTTTTTCACATTTTACAGTCTGATCTGCTGAGTGTACTGCCTGAGGCTATTGTTCTCTTCATATCTTGCAGATCTTTCTGTGGAAAAGGCCACATACATCAACAGCATTTTTGCCGAGGGTCTTCTAATTGATTGGATGGCCTCTCAGTCGAAGAACTTCTAAGGAGAAGATTTTTCCTCTTTTGGCTCAGGAAACTTCAGCCATCAGATGCACAAGAATATTTAATATTAGCACAGAGAATAAGTCATATCCATTGCCTTAAACAAAATGTACAGAAATCAATGTTTTAGTTAAACCCAAACACTATATAGAGTTTGCAATTAATCATTTTTATATTCTATATTCTCTTGTTACTGAACATAGAACTTCAAGAAGAGGGTCACACAATGATTTATTCAGTAAATATGTATAGAGCTTGTGTGTATCAAAAACTGTGTTAAGTGCTGAGATTAGAAAAACATACCATGTTATATGCCCTCAACATGTTCTCATTCTATTAAATGGTGTAATAACACAAGATTGAGTCACAAAATTTCAAAAGAGAAGTACACACAAAAAAAATAGCTAGGCAAATTCATGGGATATTATGATTACTTACAGCTGGTATCAGCTAAAGCCAGGTCTTGAAGGACCATAAATGCCAGGATAGAAAGTTTAGAAGAAACTGTCTGCACAAAAGGGAGTTTGTTTTTTATTTTGTTTCCTTTTCCATAGGAAAATAAGATCAAAGTTTCAGGAAGGTTGTAAGACAAAATGAAGATCAGCAAGAGAAGACAGGAGGTGAGTTATGAGTTTTATTAAATGGTTAAACTAATGATGATGGTGGCCTGGGCAAGGAAAGTGGAAGCAAGGACTGGAAGAAAGAGAAAGATGTGAGAATCATTGCAAAGGTAAAGTATAAAAGTCTTAGCATGAGTTTTTAAGTTGAGGCTAGTAAAAAATAAATATTGTGGGATTCTTGGCATTCATCTATCCATCAAATTATTCAACAAATCTTTATTTAAAAACTACTATGAAGCAACCACTGTGCTGGGTTCTGGAGGTATAACAATGAATATGGGATGAATGGTCCCTGACTTCATAAACCTTGATGTACAGGGAGAGACAGTTAAAAAATAAAAGACACAGGCACCTGTAAATGATGTGAAGGAAATTTGGGGATGCTGAAAGAGAGTAACAGAGAGTAGTGATGGTTGGTGTAATACACAGAACTACTGTGTTTTGGGTACTAAGTGAAGATTTCTCCAAGGAAGTCTTATTTGATATATCAGAAAGATCAACCATTTGAAAAGCAGAAAAGAAAAAAACAGCTGCCAAGGCTCTAAAATAGGACAATTTTGGCATAGTTCTGTGTTTGAAGAACAGAGAGTTGCTAATGTGCAGAATAATGTCGAGAATTGGAGTAAGAGGAACATGGTAAAGTAACCAGCAGTTTTAATAGTACAAATGGTGATGCTGTTCTTGATAAAAGCAGTTCCAGTGAAATGAGAACAAAACCAAATTGAACTGAACTGAATAGTGAGTGGGAAGAAATGAGGAAAGTGGGTACTGTGTGTTTAGTGGAGAAAAGAAATGAGGGGTAGGTGGCAGGGGGATAAACAATGGGAAAAATTCTAATTTATGAAAGCAATATAAGACTTTAGATCACAGTTGTATATGTATACTGAGCTGGTAGAGAGGGAGAGATTAACGTACATGAGAAAATAAAATTGAGAGCAGTGGATTGTGGCTTCTAGCACCTACAGTTCACTCTCAGTTTGCCTTTGAGTTGGATAAATGGCTAAAAGCTGATACTTTTTCAAAGCTGGTTTCTATTTAGGAGAGAACGGAGTAGGGAACAAAATGACATTGTAAACTGCATAGAAAAATAAGGATATTGAGTACCATAGAAAAAGAAAAGAGCTCAGGCACAACAATATCTTGGTCTTCAAACCAAATGCTGCCTGCTTCCTCGTCTAGCTTCACATCAGCCCTACTCCAATTTCCAAAAGAACAATGATTGTTTCATTTAATCTAACCAAGAGCACTTTACACATCCCACCATGTACATCTGTCATCTCAAAGAAGAAAGAGTAGTTTAGGACTAAAAATAAAAAGAATTTAATATTAAGATTAAAATCAAATAATAAACCTAGCTTCCTTGAATACCTGTCTATATTGTTATCTTATTTTTGAAATTTTGCCATGAATTAGTGAAAATATTATCCCAGTCTTATGTCTGTCTGGAAATCAGTATTGGGAAATCACTAGACTGATTGCCTTATGAAATCTCATTCAATTCAAATTCTATGATTCAGTTAATAATTACAAAACATATCATATTTAAAGTAAGATAATGTCCTTTTTAACTTCCATTCAATGATCTTATAAATAACTCTTCCCCAAGTCACCTTTGCAGTTCTCTCAATTATACAGGAATCTAAAACCAAACTTTGACACCCTCATTAGTTTCAAAGTCCTATTCTCCCAACTTTTCAGAGAGCCCAGAGCATTTACACTAAATCTATCTCTCTGCACAAAACATAATAGCTTGTTCAACTGTTCTCTGTCAGCCTGAATGTTGATTAAGACTTCAGCAATCACATTCCACTCTGCAAAATTCCAAAATCACAAATGCAGATTAACTTATGAGAACAGAAGGAAAGTACTTAAAGAAAAAAAAAATCCTGCTGAAAGAAAGGAAAACACAAAAGAAGTCCCACTGGCTAGCTTATTCAGATATGTTTATTTCTAAAGTGTTCTGGCATCCTAGTTTATTTCTAAAGTGTTCAGCACTCTTAAAGAGACAATTAAACATTGTAACAAATAAGATATTTAAAAAGATGACAAGTTATAATAGGTGGACTGTAAATACCAGAATTATCACTGGCTGAGACCTCTGATCTGCAGACATGTGCCTGATGATGCCTTTCTAATCCCAACAGCATGGGCCTGGAGCAAAGTTTATTTTACTGCAAGATCTACTTTATTGAATTCACTGCCTGTTCTAATTCTATGTATTTCTGATTCGCTGATCTTCAAAGCTGATGTTAGTAGAAGGAAATTGTTTCCTGACATGCTAACATTTTAAAGCTAATAGTTTTTTGATAAGCAATTGAGTTTGCAGCATTCTGCTCCTGTTGTGTTTTATTGGTGTTTGTGCTTTAATTTGGTATGTGTGTTTTGGCATCACTCCAATGGCAGGTGCAATTTTAAAAATAAGAATCAACTGGATTCACTGTGATGTCTGATATAAGACTTCCAAGGTTAGTTTTTAAAACAAAATGCTAGGCTTGCCTCTATCCAGAGTCCTGCGCAGAAAATGTATTGATTCTGTAGGGCTTTCTCTACTGTAGCTTTTTGAAATTGTGTTCTCACTCTTCAAATGTCCAACTCTAGAATTCCCTAAACAGCTTTTATTGAGAACCACAACCTCATCTCCTCCTTTTTCAAAGTGATTAAGTCCATCAAGCAGGAGAGCCCAAGTAAAGTTTATTTTCCTCGTTAAAATCTTTCTCTAGTGCTTTCTACACTACTGCCAGTTAATAGGAGCTTAATAAATGTTTGTTAAATGACAGTTTGAACGAAATTGTCTTGTCATCTTTTTTCTCTTACTTGCAGTAAGAGAAATTTCCTTGTTCTGAGACTAAACCTTGTCAATGATGTAGAATTTATCTGATTCTTTCCACTCCTGCCTTCTTCGAGACCTAGATTCATCATGTATTTCTTCTTAGTCTAACTGTCTTTGGTTTTCATTTCTTCATTGGCCACTGAGTGGCTTCCTAATAACACAGACAAATGTCTCCGTATTGTGAAAAGTCCTAAAGGGAATGGTGATTTGGACAAGACATCTGCATTGGAACACTAGTTTGGTTGGCAATATTCTGTTGCTTTATATCTGTGGGGCAGAAATAAAACCATACACTTGTGTTGTGTGTTTTCCATATCTGAGTTTTATATTAAAATAAAAAGGTAAAAATCAAAACAAACAAAATAAACACATCGAGGACAACAGGTCAACTGATGCTGAAACAAATTAAAATAGAGACTGGGCCTGAAGAATCTCTTAGATGAAAAACAAAGTTAGGCCTCATAAGTAACTTCAATCTTGCTTGATTTGCAAACATAAGCAAAACTAACTTGAGCTACTTCTTCTAATGTTCATATCACAGAAAAACAGAATGTATATCAACCAATCAGAAGCAGTTAAGGAACTTATATAATTAAGATTTTCCAAAGGGATAGATCAAATGAGACAACTGTATAATTGTAACCAGTCAAATACAATCTGCTTTATTTCTGTGTGTGTTTTATAAAATTCTCCCCATTGTTTTCCCTAGGAAAATTGGAAATGTGGAAGTCACTGAAGACCTTGACAAAAGCAAGATCAATGGAGCGGACAGATTGAAATCTGGAGTGGTTTAGGGCTTCCTGAAGAACCACACAGCCTCATGAGCTGCCGGGCAGTGTGTTTCCACGGGAGTGTTGTGAGTGTTGGATGTCTGCAGAGTCCCTTGAATTTACCTCGAATTCAGTTCCCAGATGATCAGGTGCTTCACATCTTGAGGGGGCAGTCCTCCATCATCTTGGGACTTCATCCTGGGACATAGAGTGTGAGCAGCAATACATTAACATACAGGTGAGGATACAACCTGGTGAGGGGTGGATACAGTCCTGCAACTTCACCTGCAAAGAAATGAAGACAGATGACACAGAAGGTGCTTCCAACTCCATCCCTGCATTCCCTTAATTGCACAAGCAGTCAGCATCAGGGTTCGGTATTCAGGTGGGAGTGCTCCAATGTGCAAGCAACAGTTGGAGTGCAAATTGAGGCCATCCTGGCAAATTCCCTATCTGAGGGCTTTCATATCCAGAGCCAAATTGGAGTGGAATGCATTGATGCTGGGTGGGATGTGGCCTCCAGACTTGCCTCTTCTTTTCCTTACTTCCATGCTCCTCATTGGCCTAGAGTTTCCTGGTTCTGGCTCAAAAACTTCCACACTAAACGGTTCCCACTTCACAAACAATGAGCCTCCTGGAAATCCATTGTGTCAGTGTTTTCTTCTTAACACTGTCACATTTTAATGACTGGGCTGCTTTGACACTTTTAAAACCATAAATTCTCACTACAGCCGCAAACAAGGACACTCTTGTTTTCTCACTTCTATCAAATGGCTGCATGATTCCTGTAGGATGAGAGGCAGGCACCCGTGTCTTGCTTTTGCCTGGTAATCTAGCCAGCCCCTGTTTTATTTCATCTGCATGGCCTTCTCATTGTGGAAGTGTTCTTTCTTTGGGCTGTTGCTCGGTGGGACTGCCTCTTATCATAGATTATTTAGCTGACAGGGATTGCAGAGAGCAAAAGGGAATTTGGGTAGGCTGGCTGCACTTCAGGTTGTGGGTCATTCTCTCACTGTGGGTGCTGAGGTTATTTGCACTTTGCAGGAGGCTATTGGGTCCTCTGACAGGAATCATTGAACATTGCTTGGACTCCAGCCCAAGGCAGATCATTCTCTCAGGCAAGCCTTAATTTCTCTTTGCTTTCATAGAAAATCCTCAGTGGCCCTTGACAGCACCACTGGACACCCTTTCCAGGCTTGCCGTCACCACAGACGGCCTCTGAGACACCTTCTCAACCTCATCTGCACCCATGAGATGCCAGTCTGAGGTTTGAGAACACTGCTTCACCTTGGCCTTGCCTTTGTCGTGGTTCCTGCCTTTCCCGGAGAGCCCCTGTGCGACCCAGGAGGAAGGGAGGCAGTGAGGTCAAGAGCCTGGCCATATTTTGATGACGCCCGCCTCTGGGGTCTCAGGTATGATTCTATCACCCAAAGAACCCTCAACAATACACCAGACTATATTCCAATCCCCATGGACCCAATTCTTGCACACAACCTCTTTCAATAATGGAGTCAGAAGAGCATTTCTCAGCCATGACCTCAGAGTGGCGAAACGGCTCGACCTCCAGCGCGACCGGACCATGGAGATGACACGAAGGGGCCCTAAATTTGAGACTTTCGGGGTCTCTCAGTGGGTTTTCGCAGACAGCCTTTTTCCCGATACCAGTCAGGCTCTGCCTGTACCATTTTCCTCTGCATAGACAGGCTGACAGTTCTGACAGCCTTGCGCGGGAGCCTCCATCGCGAATGCACATGCGCTAGTCTTAGGGCACAGGGCCCGAGCTGTGAGCTCTGGTTAACGTCACAATAAATGCCTCCTTTCCCTAGCCGCAAGTCCCTGTGGCTTGGCCGAGAAGGAGACCTCCGTGGGGGTGCGATAGCGGTGGTCTCTCGCCTGTCTTCGCTGTAGGACCCACGGGATAGTCCCATGATCCTAAGAGAAGGCAGACATGAGCCAGCCTGAAGAAACCTCAAGGAGAGCCCCAGGAATAAATCACGAAATCCCTAAGAATCCAAAAGGATCTGCAGGACGCCTCAGGCCTGCCTAGACGTTGTAGGGGTGAGTCTTTTTGAAACTTGCCCAACTGTTATTTCTAAGTACAGCCCACCTGTATTCCTCGAAGTTGCTGTCTCCGAGGTGGGGCTGTCTGCAGAACCAGGCAGCCTCAGAACCTACCGGGCTGTGCGTTTCTGTGGTAGTGTTGTAATTGTTGGATATCTGCCTGTGTGAGTGGCTGTGTGTGTGTGTTTTGTGTGTGTGTGTTTCTGTGTATCTGTATGTGTATGCCTGTAACTGGAGTCGGCTTTAAAAAAATGTGCCTAATGCACTGCAGCCCTTCATTTGTTTGATTCTCCCAAACTTTTGGTGGGTTGTCTCTGTGGCGCTCCTTGGGCTGTAGAGCCCTGTGTTTTTTATTCTTCTGTGGATCATGAATTTATAGTGAATTGGGAGATTGACTTGAGACCTGCCAGGGTCCAAATCACCTTCCCTTGCAACAGAAGCCACTTTTCCAGAAAGAAGAGGAGCACACCACACCCGTGAACAGACATCTAGTGTTTCATTGTCCTGTGGCAAACCCAGGGATGGATACTAGCATTCCTATCCTCAGGGCCCATTGAGTTTACATCAAATTCAGTTCTCAGCTGAGTAGGAGCTTCACATCATCAGGCGGCACTCCTCTATCATCTTGAGATTTCATTCTGGGACACAGTGTGAGCAACAGTAAGGTCAGTTAGGGGTGTGCATGCAATCTGAGAAAAAGTGAAGGCAGATTACACAGAAGTACTTCCAACTGCATCCCCACATTCTCTTAACTGCACAGGCAGTCCACACCATGGCCTGGTGTTCAGGTGGGAGTACTCCAACATGCAGGGAATATTTGGAGTGCAAACTGGGGCCATCCTGGAAAACTCCCAATTTGAGGGCTTTCGTACTTGGAGCCTAGGTCTGGCTCAATGTCTTCCACACTAAACGTATCCCAGTTCACCAAGGATGACCCTAATGAGAATCCATTGTGTGAGTGTTTCCTTCTAAATATTGTCACGCTTTAATGACTGGACAGCTGTAATGTTTTAAAACTGTAAATTCCCATTACAGCCACCAACAGGAAAACCCTTGTTCTCCCACTTCTATCAGAGGGCTGCATGATTCCTGTAGGATGAAAAGGAGGCAGCCATGTCTGGCATTTGCCTGGTAATCTAGGCTCTGTTTTATTGTACCTGCATGCCACTGCTCATTGTGGAGTGGGAGTTTCATTGGGCTGTTGCTGTATGGGACTGCCTCTCGCCACAGATCTTTTAGCTGCCAGGGACTTCAGGGAGCAAAGGAGACTTCAGGTAGGCTGGCTGCACTCCAGGTTGTGGATTGTGGTCTCATTTTGCATACTGAGGTTGTTTGCACTTTGCAGGTGGCTTCTGGGTCCTCTGAAAGAAATCTTTCAGTATTGCTTGGACTTCAGCACAAGTCAGTTGTTTCTCTCACCCAAGCCTTGATTTTCCTTTGCTTTCATGGAAGGTACACATTGCCCCTAAACAGCATTACCGCACACCCTTTTCAGGATTACAATTGCCACAAATGGCCTCTGAGACAGTCTCAACCTCATCTGCACCCATGAGAGGCCAGTTGGAGGTGTGAGAACACTGCTCCACCGTGGACTTGCCTTTGTCATGGTTCCTGCCTTTCCCAGAGAGCACCTGGAGGCCCAGGATGAAGGCAGGCAGTGACGTCCAGGGCACAGCCATGTTTTGTTGACACCTGCCTCTGGGGTCTCAGGTATGATTCCATGAACCAGAGACCCCTCAACAACTCACCAGATTATATTCCAATCACCATGGGACCGGATTTCTGCACTCTTTCAGGGATGAAGTCAGAAGTGCAGTTTCCAGTGACCAGTTCACAGTCTTGAAATGCCTCCTCCTTCAAGTGAAACCTGACCAACAAGATGGCCTGAAGAAGACTTATGGTTGAGACTTTCAGGGTCTCTCAGTGGATTATCTCAGGCAGCCATTTTCCCAACACCAGGCCAGCTCTGCCTGTACCATGTTTCTCTGCCTAGGCATGATGACAGCTCTGACAGCTGGGCTGCTGAGCCTGTGACAAGAATGCAAATGCACTAGTCTCCTGGCACCAGGCCAGAGCTGTGAGCTCTGGAAAGCATCACAATGAATGACAACATTGCCTAGCAACAAGTCCCTGAGGCTTGGTGGAGAAGGCGATCTCTGTGTATGTGAGTCGGCAGTGAACTTTCACCTGTCTTCTCTGTGGGATCCACAGGATAGTCCCATTATCCTTGGAGAGAGCATATGTGAGACATCATGAAGAAAGGTCAAACAGAGCCCCAGGAATAATCCGCAAAATCCCTAAGGATCCAAAAGAATCTGCAGGATGCCTCAGACCTGCCTAGATGTTGTACGGGTGAATCTTTTTGAAATTTGCCCTGTATGATTTCTTGGTACAGCCCTCCTGTGTTACTTGGTGTTGTTCTCTCCCAGGTTGGGATTCCTGCAGAACCACACAGCCTCAGAACTTGTAGGCCTGTAGTTTCTGTGAGAATGTTGTAAGTTTGGATGTCTGCATGTGTGTGTGGCTTTGTGTGTTGTGTGTGTGTGTGTGTGTGTGTGTGTGTTTTAAATGGAGTCTAATTAAATAAATTAGGCTAACACACTGCAGTGCTTTTTTTTGTCTCTCAACCTTTTGGTAGCTTGTTTGTGTGGTTCTGCCTGGGCTGTGGGGCTCTGTATTCTTTATTTTTCTGTGGATCAAGAATCTGCAGTGATTTGGGAGGCTGGCTGTGACCTGCTATGGTCCAAATCTCCTGCACCTGCAAAAAAAGTCACTCTTCTCGAAAGAAGAGGAGCACACCTCACCCAAGAAGCAACATTGCCCAGTCTTTCATTGTCCCATGGCCAACCCAGGAAGAGACACTAGCAGTCCTGATGGCAGGGCCCCTTGAATTTACCACGAATTTGGTTCGCAGTAGAGCAGGTGCTTCGTGTCATGAGGGTGCACTCCACTATCATCTTGGGATTTTATTCTGGGACAAACAGTGTGAGCAGCAATAAGGTCAGATGGGGTGAGGATATAATCTGGTGAGGTTTGGATGCAGACCTGCACCTTCACCTGCAAAAACAGTGAAGATCTGATGGCACAGAGCATGCTTCCAACAGCATCCCCACATTTGCTTAATTGCACAAGCCATCCACGTCACGGCCTGGGAGTACTTCTGCATGCAGGGAACATTTGGAGTACATACTTGGCCATCCTGGCAAACTCCTGATTTCAGGGC